>NC_141144.1:93108669-94398669 GCF_053477565.2 Lygodium microphyllum | reverse complement strand
AGAGAGAGAGAGAGAGAGAGAGAGAGAGAGAGAGTCTCCATCAGAGCTGCATTGGAGGGAGTTTGCTGCAATCATCAGCTTGGTGGACCAGATCATCAGCGAGAAAGATGTCTCAAGAAGGTAGGTGGTCGTTCTCTGGTTCTTATACCAATTTATTTGTTTAATAGTATTTGTGCACTTTGACGCATAATGGCTATACGCGTCAAAGCGCACAACTTTTTGACCCCTTTTTCAAACCTGGCACGTCGTGCACAGATCAACATGAGTCATAATTTCTTGCTCTTTGACGCGCATATGGCCGTATCAAGACTACAAATGCGCTTATGCGCATCAAGGCGTTGAGAATTTTGATCGTAGTTTATATCTGGTTAAACGAGCGGTGGACTTTCGAGTCCATAAGGGTCTTGGAATCTTTTCTATTTCTGTATAACGGGAAATTCCGTTCTTGCAGGTTTAGGAGGACATGGGAAGAGGCCATATTTTCTTGACTTTGAGCTTAGCCAAGAGGGGAGGGTTCAGGTGTTTGCAAAAATGTTAACCCCAAATTGAGATGGCCCCAAGTCGAGATGGCGGAAAAAGGAAGAAAAAAGCAAAAAAATAACATGGAAAAAGAGCAAAGACACGCAGGCGACCTCCAAAACCAAGCTAGGGCAAAAATCGCAGTTTTAAATGAAGGGCGCCTCAAAAAACTTGGAAAACTCTTGTAAAAGAGCACCAGGCTCCCTCCTGTGCCAATTGTAAAATGCTAGACGGGTATAGGCTAGAGGCATAAGACTAGAAGAGGGAAATGGAAAAAAGACTTTGCCACAAGGGCCGGTCATGTAAAAAAGGGATGGGTGTCCATGGGATTTTAGGGTTTGTATACATAAAGTTCAAAAACTGAATGAGAGCTCATTCTTTTGGTGTGTGGCAGCAAGAGTCTTCTTCTTCTTGTCTCCTCCTCATCTTCTTGCTTGTGTGTGCTCTTGAGAGAGGGAGTGTGAGAGTGTGAGGGAGTGAGTGTGTGAGGGTGAGGGATCAAGAGGGTGAAGCTCTTTACAATCTCCTTCTCTTCTTCTCTTCTCTTCTCTTTTCTTGCGCGCACGGCTATGGAGGATGGAGCTTGGAGGTGGAGGAGGCTTGAGGATGCTTGAGCTCACATCTAGGATCGTGGAGCTACCAGTCTGTGTGAGAGAGGAGGCAACTTGTATCAGCATCAATGTAAGCTCACTACACTTGTAGGATCGACGGCACGTTGGCTAGGTGAGAGATAGCCATTAGAGCTCGCTTGGAATGCTTGAAACAATAAGCGGTCCGTGGGTCTTGGCGGTTGAGCGAAAGCTCCCACATTTTGGTTCCATTTGCCGAGACGAACAGATTCAAGCTTGAGTGCTTGCACGCCTCATATCGAGCATCAAAGTAAGGGATTCATCCCAAAACGGAGCTTGAGATAGGTAGGAAGTTTGGGTGTTTTTGATCTTCAAAACAAGTAAGTATTTTAGTATATTTTGTTTGTTTGATGATTGGGAAACATGGAGAAAGTAGTTCAGTTCTTTGCTTTCAATTCTTGTTGCATTTAGGGTAGGTTAGGATTAGAGAATCGCACCGGAGAAGGGTAGGGTTTACTGTTGCAAAGCAGGGCAAAATAGGGCAAAAATCGTGCAAAACTTGGCAAAAAGCTCGCTTGTGATGCCTTAGATCGGCAAGTGAGTGATTGGGGGCATCAACACCATACTCGGGAAAGGGCATAAGAGACAAGAGGCCAAGGTAGAGCTCATTTGTGACCATTTCAGAGAGAGAGAGAGAGAGAGAGAGAGAGAGAGAGAGAGAGAGAGAGAGAGAGAGAGAGAGAGAGAGAGCTATCGCTCGATTCGATTTGATCGCACCATCGATGAGCCCACCGCTCTATCCAGGTATATGAATCCCTTCCCCTATCCCCCTAGATAGGATCTGGAGGTTTGTGCTTGATACGATTGAGTAAATCACAAGAAACGACCAAAATCAAACTCTTGCTGTCGACGTGCGCCGCGCTCGGCCCATCCGAATGGTCAGTTCTGGACCGAGTGCCAGAATCGGCCCTCGATCCTATTTCGCTTAGCCCACTCGGCTCGAAACCCTAATCGGCCCTCAGCCAGACCTACTCGGCCTGTCCAAGTCGACCATTTGGACCATCGGCCAATTCGGTCCTCTGCCACGTGTCAAACTCGACCCTCGGCCCAATTGCCTTGGCCCGTCCGAGTGATCTCGTCCGAATTGACCACTCGGCCTGTCTGAGCCAATCTGTCCGAGCGACTTTGTCCAAGTCCGCGCCTTGGCCCGTCTGAGCCTACCCTATCCAAGTCCCAAATTCGGCCCTCAGCCCATGCACTTTGGCCCGTTCGAGTGACCCACTCGGACCTTGCAATTCGGACCAGCTGGGCCGAGTGAAAATTTTTATCAAATTCTTAGAAATTTGACCTGACCCGGCTGAAGCTCAGTAGCGCAAATTGTCTAAAGTCCTTCTGACGCTCAGAAGTCGATTCTAGCACTTGGAATAGATGGAATCATAGGGAGCAGCCACTTGGCAGCTTGAAGTAGGCAGCAGCGAGACCTAGAGACCTAGATGCAAAGCGCTAAGCAGTTAAAACCTGATTGGCCAAGAACAAACGAGGCAACATACTAGAAAGACCTTCAACCCTGTCAAGGCGACCAGAAAATTGACCAACAAGCCTATTAGGCCCAAAACAAGCGAGAGTGCATAAGAAGCTTCGACGTTGTTTGTTGCACTCACCTTGAATTTCCGCACTTTTATGCACTAAAAGAAATTGAAAGCCTGGTTGAGCACAAGTGTACTAAGGGTGACACGCACGCTGAGTGACCATAAATTGAGGATTGTATTCAATAACTGAAGAAACTCACTCAGATAAACCACTCAAGGAACCCAGCAGTAGGAGAGGACCCAAGATGTAGACAAACCATCAACGCGAGAGGTGGGACCAAGCAGGTGGCGTCAACGACGTGGATCTGACAAATCCACTTACCCTGATCAATAGCTTGGCGGAACACGACAACACGACTATGGCAGAAGAAGGCTCAGACCATAGGTCTAATGAGGAACTCGACTTGAACGTCTTCCCGGAGGCTATTCAGCAGCTAGTCAGCGGCGGCTGTGATGCACTCGTCCGGTACGAGCACCGCGGCAGGACGGCAAACGCTATCATCACAGACCTAGAAGAAGAGAGGAAACTAGCCCGCAAGGCTTTGCAAAGCATAGTCGAATACAATAGGGACCAGCAGGCTAGGAGCCAAAGGCAAAGCACGGAGTTGCGTGAGGTGCAGTAAGTGCTGAACTTAGCAAGAAGAAACCGAACAGATCACGAGAGAGCCCTAGAAGGAGACTTGACGTTGAGCAAGCTTCTCATGAAGCGGTTGTTAGATAACACGGCAGTAGAGCAAAGTGCGGCATCACTAGCGACATCTCTGCTCGTAGGATTAGGAGCGAACCAAGGCTCAAAGAGCCAGTCTAAAATCCCCATCGTTGCTAAGAAACTCGACAAATACCAACTGTTGAGATATCGAGCTCCACTCGTGATACGCCAGGGTGACCGTTGTGCATTTATGTCACCGACTTGTCAGTTGCAGATGCGGTTGGTACACCGCCCCTGAATAATAGCTACATGATAGCTATCCTTATCTACTCTAGTTCGTGGCTCAGTTAGTATGCCACCTTAGTTAGTTGAGTTTGGTTTGAGACCCATATCTAGGGTTCTTCTATTTCTTTGTACTTGAGTTCTTTTGGCTTCTACAACTAAGAAGAGAAAAACTGTTTTCAGCCTCCACCCTTGTGTGTATTCCCCCATTGTGCAAGCAAGAAAGCTACAAGTGAGACTCCTTCCTTCTCTCCCACAATCTTGACATGGTATCAGAGCCTTGTTTGTGGTAAGAAGCTCAAGAAAGCAAGCCAAGCTCGCGGTGTTCTGGTAAGAGGAGCAGTGTTGCTTTCATTTTCTGTTTTGGGAGCAGATCTCTGCAGGTAGCACAGCCGGAAATTGCAAGAGTGCATTGTCTCAGGTTGAGACGCCCTTCGCGGTGAAGCAAGAGGGCAGTATATGCTGCGGGCAAGGGCTTTAGCCCTTGGCGACCCTGTTTTTTTGATTTGAGGCCATTTCGGGGCCTGTTTTGGAGGCGAAAGTTTTCTGCACGCACTTAGGAAAAGGCCCAGTTTTATGCTGTGCAGCCACTGTTCTACAGGTCGGTGAATAGTTACTGTAAAAATTGCATTGTATGCTTGTGCGCAGAGACATTGGGAGTTACAGAATCATCCCTGTTGCCTGTTGATACAAAATCGTCACTAGGAAGTGACTGTGTGGTCAAATACCACTTTCGCCAGTTTTGCAGATTTTCCCTTGTGAGGGTGAAGCTGTGGTTTTTGCAGTGACAGAATTTTTTGCAGTCTTCTGTAATGGCATCTGATTCTCTTTCACAGATTGTCACTGAAAAGCTTGACAAGAATAACTTCCAAGCATGGAAGTTTAGAATGACGAATTTTCTTATGGGAAAAGGATATTGGGAATTTGTTGCAGGAAATGAAGAAGAACCAGTTCTTCCTGATGTTCCCAATCAACAGCAAATGCAGGCATTTAAAGCATGGCATGAGAGAGCCAGGAAAGTTATGTATTGGCTGTCTATCAGCATTTCAGACTCTATGATTGTGGATATTCAGGATGCAAGTACGCCAAAGGAGGCATGGGATACTTTGTCAAAAATGTATAGCACAAATACGCAAGCCAGGAAAATGCAGCTCAAGCAAGAGTTGCACAATGTGCAAAGAGAAAATATGAGCATCAACGACTACCACATGAAGGTGAAGAAGATTGCAGATGCACTTGCTTCCATTGGGTCACCAGTGGAAGATGATGATTTAGTTTCTGTGACCTTGAATGGTCTAGGAAAGGATTATGCACAGTTTCGGACATCCATTTCAGTTCGTGAAAGATTTCCTGATTTTGAGGAGTTGATTGCTCTTCTAATTTCTGAGGAACAGAGAAATGGTGGTGCATCTTCTTCAGGAGGAACTTCAAAAGAAGCTGTCTTCTACTCAAATGCTGGAAGAGGTAGAGGCAGAAGTAGAGGAGGCCGATTTGGAGGCCGTGGTAGAAATCAGAATATGCAGCAAACTCAAGAAAACCAGTCCTATGGAGGAGGACGTGGTAACTCTAGAGGCAGGGGGAGCCAAAGAGGTCGTGGTGGATGGCAAAGAGGTCAAAATGCAAACAGTAATGTTGAATGCTACTACTGTGGTAAAATGGGTCATATGGCTAAAGACTGCTATAAAAAGCAGAATGACATCATGAATGGAAAACTGCAACAAGGGAATTATGCATCTTCTAACAGACAGGGTGATGACAGAAATGAGCATTTGTTCATGGTGCAGCACATGAACAATTCTGTGACAAGTGCAGAAGAAAGCAATGATGTATGGTATGTTGACTCAGGTGCATCAAACCACATGACAGGTCATGCAGAATGGATGGAGGATGCAAGGAAAATGGAAAAACCAGGATTTGTGGAGACTGGTGATGATACTGCACATCCTATTGTGCAGATTGGAAAAATTCCCTTGTCTATGCAAGATGGGAAAAAGAAATACCTGTCCGATGTATTTCATGTCCCGAATATCACCAAGAATCTGGTTTCTGTCGGTCAAATGGTTGAGCAGGGCTTGCAGGTCAGATTTAATCCTCATGGATGCTTTGTTGAGGATATGAAAAATAAAGGTCGCTTGATAGCAAAAGGAAAGAAGAAGGGCAGAATGTTTACGTTGGATGCAGACATGTCTGAATTGAGTGCAGCAATGTTTGCACATGGGACCGGTGTAGTTGCAGATATTGATATCTGGCATAAACGCATTGGTCATGTTAATGTACAACGACTTAAATCAATGCAGGCCCAAAATATTATTGCACGATTGCCAAAATTCAAGGTTGCAGAAATGCATAAGGTATGTGAAGCCAGTCAGTTTGGAAAACAGGCAAGGAAACCATTTCCTAGACATGTTCAAGAGAGTGAGAAGCCATTGGAATTAATCCACTCTGATGTGTGGACTACTAAAGCTGCATCTCTTGAAGGCTGTCATTATTTTGTCACTTTTATTGATGACTATAGCAGAAAAGTTTGGGTGTATTTTATGAAAAAGAAAAGTGAAGTTTTTGGGTATTTCAAAACCCTTAAAGCTATGGCTGAAAAAGAAACAGGTCTGCAAATAAAATGCCTAAGGTCAGATGGAGGGGGAGAGTACCTCTCAAATGAGTTTGCAAAGTTCTTGCAGGAGCATGGCATAAAGCAGCAATATTCATGCAGTTATACCCCACAACAAAATGGAATTGCAGAAAGGAAAAACAGGCATATTGGAGAGGTATCTCGTGCCATGCTCAATGAAAAAGACTTGCCAGATTTTTATTGGGCTGAAGCAGTTGCTACAGCAGTCTACATAATGAACAAGACTCCCACTGCAGCAATACATGGAATGACTCCAGAGGAGAGGTATACTGGTAGGAAACCAGATATTTCTCATTTGAAAATTTTTGGTTGCATTGCCTATGTACATGTGCCAGATGAGCTGAGATCCAAGTTGGATCCAAAAGCTGAGAAGTGCATCTTTATTGGTTACTCTCTGCAGCAAAAAGGGTATAGATGCTATAACCCTTCTACTCGTAAGTTTACAGTGAGCAGAGATGTTGTTTTTGGATGAGATGAGTAGCTGGTATAAACCAGTAAATGTGATTGATGATGTAGATGCACAAAATGGTAATGCTGCACAGAATTCACAGCAGCAGTCACAAAATATTAGTGGACCTAGAGCGTCCTCTAGTAGTGGTTCACATTCTTCGCCATGGACAGGCAGATTGAGATCATGAGAATCTTCTCAAAGCAATGCAGATAGTGGTATGCAGGTATCACGAAAAGGAAAAGAGAAGGTTGATCAGCCCATGTTTGATGTGAATCCAGGTCACTCTTATGTGGATGGTGAATCCAGTGGCTCAGAGCAAAGCATTGATGATGAGTTGGGTATTCCTTCTATTGTTTTACCTGGAGTAAGGAAGACCAGGGATGTTTTGAGAGCACCTGGGAGTGAACCTACTTTGCGCAGGTCTACGAGAGCTAGGTATCCTGTGGATAGGCTGAAATATGATGGATTTACAGCCATTCACTATGCATATATGGTCAAACTGATACAGGAACCAGAACCCACTTCTTTTGAGCAAGCCATGGGAAAAGAAAAATGGGAGAAAGCCATGGATGAAGAAATGGATGCCTTGGAAGCAAATGCTACATGGGAATTGGTACATTTGCCTAAAGGTAAAAATGCAATTGGTTGTAAGTGGGTTTATAAGGTGAAGCACAATGCAGATGGTTCTGTGAACAGATACAAGGCAAGATTAGTAGTCAAGGGGTATGCACAAACATATGGCATTGACTATGAAGAAACATTCAGTCCGGTTGCAAGGATGGCAGCTGTAAGAGCAGTCATTGCTATGGCTGCATCAAAGGGATGGTCTTTACATCAGATGGATGTAAAGAATGCCTTCTTGCATGGTGATTTGCAAGAAGAGGTCTATATGGAGCAGCCACCAGGTTATGTGCATGCTGTTCATCCTGAGTTTGTTTGCAGGTTGAAGAAAGCCTTGTATGGCTTGAAGCAAGCACCTAGAGCATGGTCTGACAAGATAGGACAGTATCTTGTCACTATTGGCTTTCAGATTTCCAAGGCAGATTTCTCACTTTATGTGAGGAAAACAGAGAAAGATATTATGCTACTTGTCATTTATGTTGATGATTTGATTATGACAGGTGACAGTGATGAAGATATCCTTCATGTGAAAATGCTATTGAAGCAGAAGTTTGAGATGAAGGATTTGGGAAAGCTACGTTATTTCTTGGGCATTGAGGTGATTAGATCACCAAGTGGGATACAGCTCTTGCAAAGGCAGTATGGATTGGACATGCTGTCCAAATATGGGATGACAGGCTGTAAGCCTATTTTAGTTCCTTTGGAGCAGAATGTGAAGCTGAGCACAGATGCAGGTGAGCTTCTAGAAGACCCTACTATGTACAGACGCATAGTAGGAAGTTTGATTTATATGACTATTACCAGGCCAGATTTGAGCTATGCTGTTGGATTGGTAAGTCAGTTTATGCAGGCTCCAAGGAAACCACATTTGGATGCGGCTAGACGCATACTCAGGTATGTGAAGTCCACATTGCAGTATGGACTATTTTATGAGACTGGGGTTCAGATACAGTTGCATGGATACATTGATGCTGATTGGGCTGGTAGTATTTCTGATAGACGATCTACCAGTGGATATGTGTTCTCTTTTGGGAGTGCTGCAGTCACTTGGAGCAGCAAGAAATAGCCTACAGTTGCCTTGTCGAGCACAGAGGCTGAGTACAGGGGTGCAGCAATGGCTGCATGTGAGGTAGCTTGGTTGCATAAGCTACTTTATGATATGCATCAGTCTACAGATGGGCCAGTTGTCATTTATTGTGACAACATGAGTAGTATACACTTGGAAAATAACCCAGTCTATCATGCTAGAACAAAGCACATTGAGGTGCATTATCACTATGTGTGAGAGAGGGTTTTACTAGGTCTTATTGATCTAGTTTATGTCAGCACAGAGGATCAGGTAGCTGACATATTTACGAAGGCATTGGGCGCAGAGAAGCTGCGCAAGTTCAGAGACCTGCTCGGTGTGCAGGAATTGGGATTGAGCTCGAGGGGGAGTGTTGAGATATCGAGCTCCACTCGTGATACGCCAGGGTGACCGTTGTGCATTTATGTCACCGACTTGTCAGTTGCAGATGCGGTTGGTACACCGCCCCTGAATAATAGCTACATGATAGCTATCCTTATCTACTCTAGTTCGTGGCTCAGTTAGTATGCCACCTTAGTTAGTTGAGTTTGGTTTGAGACCCATATCTAGGGTTCTTCTATTTCTTTGTACTTGAGTTCTTTTGGCTTCTACAACTAAGAAGAGAAAAACTGTTTTCAGTCTCCACCCTTGTGTGTATTCCCCCATTGTGCAAGCAAGAAAGCTACAAGTGAGACTCCTTCCTTCTCTCCCACAATCTTGACACCAACCCCACGACGACCCATACAGTTTTGTAGAGCAGTTTGAACAAGTCTGCAAAGCCAACGGCTTCAACGACCTGACTCAACGCTCTCAAGCGTTCGGGCTCTACTTAGGTGACAAGGGGAGGACTTGGTATACGAGCCTAAATGCCACAGAACGAGCCACCTTCAGTGGCCTCAAGGATCTCTTCATTAAGAGATTTTTCGAGCCTGGATACTCCGACAATCTGCTAGTGCGCTTGATGAACGTCAAGTAGAAAGAGAAGGAGGATATTTGCGACTACGTAACCCACGTGAGGAGTCTCTTTAAGAGAATCCCTATGGGCGAGCGATCGATTGAAAGAGTAGTTTGGACTGTATTCATCAGCAAAATCCGAGATGAGGAGTTATATAAGGCTTTGGCAAGCAATTCGAGCTTGCATCGAGACGTGCTAGCTAGAGTGTTTGAGGAAGTCATCAGAGTCGATGATCAGCTGAAGGAACGGAGCTCTAGGAGCGTGAACCTAGAAGAGACCAACTCGCGAAGCTCAGAGAGAGCATCAGCCTCTAGTGAGCGATCGATCCCATCATCCCAAGATAAGGGAAAGGCCACCGAGACGAACCACGACTTGGCTGATGTAAAGATGGAGTTAGCCAGATGCAAGACATGTTGAGACAACCAACGCGCCCACACGTCCAATGCGTGTACTGTGGCGGAAACCACTTGGTAGCCAAGTGTCAAGACCCTAGGTCAAGACCTTGTGCTAACTGCGGTAGGTTCGGTCATGACATCGTGCATTGTAGATTACCAAGAAGACTTCCATATTCGCAACCCTATGGCCAGTCTTACCTAGCAACCAGGCCATAGCCATTCTTCGGAAGGGGAGCCCCATTAGCCCTTCCTGCGCCTAATGACATTAAGCCAGCTGTTCCTAGGATGGACATAAACCCTACTGGCGTAGCCAGACCACCTGGTCCTTACGTGACCCATCCACCAAGCGATGCTCCAGTCCACTATGTGGAAGAACCAAATGAGGAAGAAGCTTACATATGCCCTTACGTCTCGCATGTCGATGAGGGCAATGCTGTCCTCATGGATTATCGCCCCGTGCTGATGATGGCATTAGGAAAAGGATGAGGTAGAGGCCTAGGGGGGCAGACGTAGGATCCAATCACCTGTTGGACTTGTGGTCACCCTGGTCATGTCTCATCACGCTGCCCCGAAAGGGAGCAGGAAAACAGAGACAAGGCTGGCCAAAGATGTGCTGAGTGCGGAATCACCTATCTCTTTGTCGATTGCCCAAAGCGAAAGCCGTCTTCTAGCTCAGCCAACATACCATCTGTCCCATTTGGGCTGTTTGGAGTCAAGAACCTCGACGGGGAGGCAACACCTATTCCGTTACGGGTCATGACACATGCCCAGACAAGGCAGGCCAGCATGTCATTGCCGGCCTGCCTTGCCTGGAGTCAAGAACCTCGACGAGGAGGCAATACCTATTCCGTTACGGGTCATGACACGTGCCTAGACAAGGCAGGCTCACATGTCATTGCCAGGACCTAGCAACCTTGACGTAGCTTCAATAGGGAAGAAAAGTCACCAGCAGAAGAAGAAGAGGTCGAAAGCTAAAATTGCAATAAAAACGGAGAGTGCTACAACTCTACCTGCTAGAACGGAGGTCTCTGAGGTAGAGGCAGAGACTTTAGCCCCTAAGACGGCCGAAAAGGGAAGCACTAAGGTAGGGGAATACCTGCATCCGAAGAAACAGTTAGAGGCCATAGAAAAAGTGAAGAAATGGGTGAAGGAGGCTCAAGAGCATTTAAAAGACGCTGAGCCCATCCTAGAGGATGAAATTGATGACCTCTCCAGCATAAGCACGCCAACCTCACCTCCTCAACCAAAGTCGAGAGAAGCAACTGCACCACAAGCAGTGCCGCTAAGGCCAAGCCTTGGTGCTACGGGGCCGCAGTTCAGTCATGGCCACTGGTCAGGACGATCCAGGTTAGGAGAGAGACGAGCACCCAATGATCTCCTGACCACGTTGGTAACTACCCCTATAAAACTTAGCCTAGGAGATCTGCTTAGGTAGCACCTCACCCTATGGCAAGATCTTAAGCAGTGGGTTGAAGGGTCATGAGAGCAGGTCACGGTAGACCCTCATGACCATGACCCCTGTAACACTTAGCCTGGGAGATGTGCTTAGGCAGCACCTCACCCTATGGCAAGATCTTAAGCAGTGGGTTGAAGGGTCACGAGAGCAGATCACGGCAGACCCTCATGACCATGATGCAGAGACGCAAATACCGAGTTTGACGCTACACTCTATGCCTAAATCCTTACACATCAATGCCTTCTGGGAAGGTTTCGAGATGCATGCGGTCTTACCAGTTTTAGCCCTAGGCAATACAATGAGAAAGGGAATTATGGAAACGGGAGCTGGGGTTAGTGTGCTTAGCCACGCGGTGCTTCAGACTTGGGGAAACTTGCCTGTCAAAACTGCTAGGTTTAATGTCACATTAGCAAATGGTATGAGAGTCAAGCCATTTGGGGTGCTTAAGAATTGGCCAGTGAAGATCGCAGGTGTCCAATTCTCTGTGGACTTTATAGTCATGAAGGGAGTGGACTATGATATCCTATTAGGCTGACCCTAGATGCGCAATGCTAGAGTTGTCAAAGATTGTGGTAATGGCTTGATCTTTCTCAACAATAGAAAAATGCCATGAGAATAGAGATGGACACTTGGGAGACCTCACCAATCAACTTAGATGCCATCTCTGCTATGCTTAGGGGTAACACCCAGGTTAAGAAGTCCTATGGGCCCTTGACCAAGTATATCCCATGTCCAGAGGACAAGTGTGATTGGATGCACGTTCTCGCTACAATCAACTTGCCGTTTTCCGATCATGAGGTGTATGAGCAAGCCATCAAAACAATCGGCAAGCCTAACGACACACCCTCCGCACCAGTCTGCATGATGGCAGGAACCCTTCGGGGGAAACCTAAACCTGTCAACTTCCAAGTCCCAACCAACAAAAGGGAACTCCAAGAGATACTCGAATACTTAATGGACAAGCTAGCTGGCAATCCAGCTGCAAACTTCAAACCACTCCAGGGTCTCCTGGATGAACCCAAGTGGCAATGGACCAGAGTGCATGACTTAAACCTCATGTATAACTGGGCCCTAGTTCCTGACCAATGACAAGAGATATACCAAGCCCTAGGAGATGATGAGTAGTCTGACAGAGAGGACTCTCACAACGAATATAAAGATTGCGAATCCTTCAGTGACAAAAGCGAGGGCGAGGTAGACACCGTGGAATATGACACTAAGGGCAAGAAATAGAGCAAATACGAGCAAACTCCAAGCCACAGAAAAAGAGTATATTCAGGATAGAGCAAGGAGTCATGCGCATGGAATGCGATCGTGCCTGGTTGGAACACGTAGGGGCCATAGATCTTGAGCAATTAGGCCTAGCCCAGCCAGGAATGACATCAGTGCTTAGGACAGAGTCACTGTCCGAACTAACCCCACCAGGGGAGACCACCTCTTCTAGCGACGACAGGGAGTTCAACTCTGAGTCAGAGATTAGTTTGGATAGTGACCCAGAAATCCCTAGGCCGCCTACGGCTAGATGCACCAAGGGGGATCTACCCGTCCACCTAAGGCGCAGACGATTGAGGCAGAAAAAGGCAAAACAAGCCAAGGATACGCAAACAGAAGAACAATGAAAAACGCAGGACCTCCCTAAACGATTTACAAAATTCACAAAAGGGGATAGGGTAGTAGTTCTGTTAGGTGCCAAGCATCAAGGGCAAACGAGCGAACCAATTGAGGGACCAGCCAAGGCCAAGGAGATGAACCTAGCCCAGGAAGGGGAAACACCCCGACCGGTATTCATTGTCGATGACTTGACTGAGGAAGAAGAAACGAGTCTCGTTGCTCTCTTGCGAGAGTACATATACGTGCTCGCCTGGTCCTTAGATGAGCTTAAGGGGGTAGATCCGAGTGTCATGACTCACAACATACCTATGATGCCAGATGCAACGCTGGTCAAGCAGCGACCGTACCCTACGAATCCAAAACACGCTCATGCTGTCAAAGAGGAGATTGATAAGCTGATGAAAGCGAGATTCATTTACAAAATTGAACACACAGACTGGGTGTCACCCATAGTCATTGTGATGAAGAAGAATGGAAAGATCTGAGTGTGCGTTAATTACAAGAAAGTGAACGCTGCTACTAAGAGAGACAACTATCCATTACCATACACCGAGCACATGCTTGAGAGAGTGGCGGGCAAGGAAGCCTATAGTTTTCTGGACGGCTTCTCAGGGTACAACCAGGTGCAAGTACATCCTGCGGACAGGCACAAGACTGCCTTCGCCACTGAGTGGGGTGTCTTTGCTTACATAGTCATGCCCTTCGGGTTGACAAATGCCCCTGCCACCTTCCAATGCCTCATGTGTGCCAAGGAGTTGGAAGTATTTGTTGACGACCTCTGTGTTCACTCAACCTGGATAGAACACTTAGACAAACTCCGCGTAGTCTTTGAGCGGTGTCGCTTATATTGTCTCTTCTTGAACCCCTTAAAGTGCCAATTTTGGGTAAAGCATGGATGCATCTTAGGGCATGTTGCGTCGAAGAACGACATTGCCACTGACTTTTCGAAAGTCAGGGTTATTGTCGACCTTCCACCCCCAATCAACTACAAGGGAGTTCAATGCTTCCTAGGCCATACGGGGTACTATCGGCGGTTTGTACTGAACTGTGCATTGATCGCGAGACCCTTGTACAAGTTGCTGATCGTCTTCGAATGGACCGAGGCATGCCAACGAGTGTATGAAGAGTTGAAAAGGGCTCTAACCACAGCACCAATTCTACGAGCCCCAAATTGGACCGTTACTTTCCACATGCATATCGATGCTTCTAAGTTTGCCGTGGGGGCAGTGTTGTGCCAACTTGGCGAACATAACCTAGACTATCCAGTGAGATTTCCTAGCAAACAACTCATTGAGACGGAAATGAACTACTCGATGACAAAAAGAGAAGGGTTAGCCATGGTGTTTGCAGTGAAGAAATTCCGGCACTATCGATTGGCCACACCTTTTACCTTCTTTGTGGACCATCAAGCCCTGCTTTATCTAGTAAACAAACCTTGCGCTACAGGACGCATAGCTTGGTGGCTCCTTCTGCTCTTGGAATTTGACTTCTCCGTGGTTGTACGAAAAGGAAAACAGCACTACATGGCTAACCATATGTCGCGCATTCCCACGGGAGAGGCCGCTGGACAAGGCATTGCTGACGAATTACCTGACGCCCATCTCTTTACCCTATCCAGCGAGAGAGATTTATTCAAGGCTGATCTAATGCCATATTGGGCGGATGATATAGTCTAAGTGCTAGAACACGGACTACCTAATCGACCGATAGAAAAAGCCTGACTTAGGCGATTAATCCTGAAGATCCAGCCCTATCAGCTGATCGCAGGCCAACTCTATAGGCTGGGGCAAGACGGATTGCTGCGTAGATGCGTATGTGAATATGAGATGCACGATGTGCTCTCAGAAGTGCACGACGGCATTGCTGGAGGGCACTTTAGCGGAGACATGGCAGCACGAAAAGTGTTGCAATCTCAACTATGGTGGCCCATGCTTTTTTGCGATGCAGCCCGATTCGTCAAGCATTGTGATGAGTGCCAACGGACAAAAGTCCCGATTCGCAAGGACTAGATGGAATTAACCCCTGTTATCTCACGACAACCCTTCGAAAAATGGGGAATTGACTTCATCGGACCCATCAGTCCTGCTGCCCAGTATTCACAGGCCAAGCATATCATTATGGCCACACGGACTACCTCACGAAATGGGCAGTTGCAAGAGCGACATGAAAAAACGACGCTAGGACGACTACCAAGTTCTTATGGGAGCAGGTAATCTCACAATTCGGCTGCCCCATCGAACTGGTCAGTGATCAAGGCATGCACTTCATCAACGAAGTGATAGCACATCTCCTATCCACCTTTCTCATCATCCATTGCAAATCCTCGCCATACTACCCTCAGGCAAATGGCCAGGCAGAATCCACGAATAAGATTCTTATCAATGTCCTGACCAAGGTGGTCTCATCCTCACGCAGCAACTGGGACAACAAGCTGATGGCAGCTTTGTGGGCTTACTGCATAGCTTATAAAACGACTAGCTCTGTCGGTCAAACCCCCTTCAGGCTGACCTATGGAACTGAAGAGGTTCTACCATTAGAATTCTTTGTTCCTAGGCTGAGAATAGCACTTCAAGAATGATGGGAAGGGAAGGAGGCATGGACACAACGCCTGGTTGAACTCGAGCGCTTCTCAGAGACTCGCCTTCTAGCCACCCATGCGCTTATATATGAGAAGGCCCGACGCAAAACTTGGTTTGACAAGCATGTCAAGCAGTGCGACTTTGAACAGGGCAACTTATGCTCCTCTACTCGGTTAAGGGACACAAGTAGAAAATGAAATTTAGAGGTCTTGGACCTTTCAAGGTTCGTGCGATCAGCCGCACAGGCAATGTCGAGCTTGAGACCTTAGCTGCAGGGCATAGGCTTCTTCAATGGTAGTCGTTTCAAGAAGTACTACTCCCCTATCCATCCTTTGTACGAGCCCCCGATGCTAGAACCGCCTATCAAGATATGAGTGGCCATAATCACGGAGGTTGATGATGAGGATGAGGAGGCCGTAGAGCCCGCATACCTCCATATTACGGTCACGGCAAAACAAACATGCGCTTTCAACGCCTTGATCAACGAGGGACCAGACTTCAACGTCTTAACTTATGATCATTGGACTCAACTTGGCAGACCACAACTTCAACCCACTAATGGGAAATTAAGCCCATATGGGGCCCATTCTTACACACTTCTCGGCAACTGCAGAGCTGCCATTTCTATTGAGTCTGAGACTGTTCCAATGGTTTTTTACGTGTTGCCGAATGCTAAACACACAGGCATGGAGTCACTGTTGGGGTGAACTTTCAAAAAGCAGACTCACTGCAATGTTGATTATGAGTCCCAGTGCATCCACCTTGCAATAGGCAACGTTTGCATTGTCACAGCCTTCAGCAAAGGCTGCGCGACCTCATCACTGTCCACAATGCCACTAGTAGAAATATCCGTAACCAACTCCAAGGAGGGGGGTAGTGCGCGACTGCCATCGCCCAGATTTCATGAATCATAGGCTGCAACATCAAGACCTAAAGCCCAATAGCCTAAATCTTAATGGCGGCCTAAGTAGCTGCAACCGTCGCCTAGGAATCGCCACTCCTATCCTCATAAAACCAAAAACGCTAAATCTAAGAGGCCAGGACGCAGTCACAATAAGTGCCGCATGATCAAGCAAAGATGGGTTTCTAAAACCCTCTTGCACGTGCAAGGCTACTACATGGGCAACACCTAGCTGTGGATCCCTAAGGCCTACACGGCCAAAGGCGCTACTCATACGCCGCCCTCAAGCTTGATCAACCCAAGTCCCATAAACCCTCCAAACCATTCGCTGCAGCGCCCTCCAAAACCACAGCCGTCCGACCCATCCATGCCTAAACCCAAGGAAGTCACACAAGCCTATCGACCCAAACAATAGACTTCGTCACATGAGTCATCACCTGACCAAGTCAACCCGACTCCTCAAATCCACCCTGAATACAGCAGCCCATCCGTCGTGATTGCCCCTAATCTACCCATAATCCGAGCAGCTCAACCCCCCCAGACTCAAACACACACCCAACCGCAACTCATCGTTGCCACCAATGCTAGTTATAGCAAACCGCAACCACCCGTTGGCCTTATGCCCTCTTATGAATGCAAATCCTTTTTAGCACTGGCCGTCGACCTCACAGAGGACATCGGGGATGATGTGGTGGAATGCATTAAATGACTAGACACCACCTTCATGTCGTTAGCACTAAGCTATGACTACTTGGACTTAGGATTATTGGAGGAACCCTTTGCAACTGAAGTTCAAACCATGCCCTGCTCCTGGGAAACCTTTGAATTCACATTCGCAAACGATTCTCTCTCCACTACTGAATTGCTCAATAGTGAGATATCCAGGGAGCAAGCCATCAAGCAGTGCCTCATCACGTCATACGATCAACGAAACACTTCTGCGATCACTGAGCAAGAAATCACAGTGTTATCAAAGCTCGCTGATATCGACTCCCCATTCTTGAAGCGTTGGTACACTCTTAGGCTGCAATGGGAAGTCAAAGGGTGCCACATAATGACCAACGCTGAGCAGCGTCGTGCTATCAAAACAATGGAATACAACCCCACATATGTCGCACCAACCTCATATCGAGTGTTAACCACTCTTCAGGGCCGTCCCATAGAAGAGCACATCAAAGGACACCCCTACCTCAACCGCTTGTTGACTGAGGAAGAGTTACACATTGCTAGCCGTGTCAACTCTGGTGACTTCCTAATAGATGTTCTCACATACATCACACAAGTGGGGATTAAACCCTTTGATTTGGATCGTGACGCTCACTTAGAGTACAACCCCCAATTCTATGATTGGCTCCTTCACAAGTAACTCCTACGCCACCATGTCAAATGCCCTTGCCTTTCTGACCCTAAATCCTAGGAAGGATTCTTCTCAAGCTGGAAGGGGAGGGGGAATGAGTAAGGTGAATCAAATCAGGCCAACCAAATCAAAATTAGTGAAACACATAAATATATATGATGAAAAATAGGCAAAAAGTTAAAGGCTGAAAAGGAAAATCTACAATGGTTCTTAATGAATTCATTCAAAAAGCATAGAGTTTCTCTTTTTCAGCAGTCAGCAAATTACTATGTGGAAAGCACTAATGAAAATTTCGGTTTATAACAGGAACTAAAAATGTCGCAGCAACACCGAGCCCACCGGCTTCCATTCACGGAAGAGGAGAGAACGCAGTACATCATCACCCTGGAGAGCCGCGCCTACAACCAATTAAAATTTTGAACTATTCATAATATAGAAGGATTAGTGGCCAAGGAAGAGGCAGTCAGGAGAGTCGTTGAAAGCTGCAACTTCAAGAAGTACCTGGAAAGATTCTCACAAGAACCCGACCACATGAGCTGTGTGGAATTCCTCAGGTCCTATGACCCCGACAACTAATGCGGCACCGTCACAGTGGGAAGGGGACAGAATGCCAAGCAAGTGTTGGTTTGCCTAACCCCGGCCTTGGTGGAGAAGGCACTGGGACTAGAACCAAAAGTGGAAAAGAAGCAGAAGAGGGATGTGTACACCATGCTAGGGATGAGAAAGGAGGACCTGCTGACAAACAAGTGTTGGTTTGCCTAACCTCGGCCTTGGTGGAGAAGGCACTAGGACTAGAACCAAAAGTGGAAAAGAAGCAGAAGAGGGATGTGTACGCCATGCTAGGGATGAGAAAGGAGGACGTGCTGACAAACAAGTGTTGGTTTGCCTAACCTCGGCCTTGGTGGAGAAGACACTGGGACTAGAACCAAAAGTGGAAAAGAAGCAGAAGAGGGATGTGTACGCCATGCTAGGGATGAGAAAGGAGGACGTGCTGACAAACGACGGCATGAGCATCCAAGACATCCCCGATGTAGAGACCAGGTTGTAGGCGAAACTCATACATGTGCTCTTTTCCAGCCAGTGCTACAACGCGTTGATGCACCGGATTAGTGTGCCGATACTGGAGAATGTGGCAGTCCATATCCTACATGAAGTCGATTGGAACGGCTACATGTGCAAAACCATCGACCAGGCAGCTAGAGCGCTAGCCTTAGGAAGCATGCCCGCAGGAGGAGAATCCCTAGCGTCTAAGGCCACAGAAAGAAAGAAGGCCTTCTCAAAAGCCTCGTTCATCGCCTATGGGAGCATCTTAACGACGCTCATCTAGGAGGCCGTAAAAGAGACGCAGGATGCAGAAGAGGGGGAGGGGGAAACACCTGACAGGTCACCCCCTCATTAACACCAGGAGAGGTCCAGTGATAGGACTGAGACCGAGGAAGAAGGGGAAGAACAAAAAAGCAAAAAGCAGGTCAAGGAGACCAAGAAGAAGGCATCGCAAAAGAAAAAGAAACAAGATGAAGGCCGCAGGAAGGAGAAAGAAGACTTGGAGAAAGCGAAAAGACAATCCCTCTGGGAGGCTGAGGAGAGAGAAAGGAAGAGGAAGCATGAAGAAGAAGAAACAACATAGCAAGTCAGGCAGGCTAAAAAGGTGTCAAAGTAAGAGGCTGAAAGGAGAAGAAGAGAAGAGTAGGAAGAGAAAGAGAAACTAGAGGAAGAATACAAAAAGGCCGAAAAGGAGAGGAAAAGAAGAGTTGCGGAGGAGGAAGAGGACTTAAGAAGAAAGGAAGAGGAGGACTTGGCCGAGGCTACACACGAGTCCATCGAGCAGGAATGCAAGGCGGATGATCTAGAAGCCTGGAACCAGCCGAGGAAAGAAGGGCCTAGCTCCAGCACGCAGGCACCAGAACCCGCGCCGCCCACAGTTCCAGAAGGAAAAGGAAAAGCACCCCTCCATCCTATCCCCACCCTCATGGCACCCCCCGTTGAACCCACTATGCTCACCCCTAGCATCCTCACAAGCTTGGAAGTTTCCAACCTAGTGGCTTGGTTGCAATACTTCATTAGTAAAGAAATGGCCCAAGGGAAGAGCATGGAAACCATGACCACGGGGCCAAAAAGACCAGCCGTAGATACAAAATCGAGGCAGGACCAGAAGCGTCCGCATGTGGAGGCCTCAACCACCCCCACCCACGCAACAATGACGCCACCAGCTAGTTACGACGAATACGTCACTGAGCTGCTCTCCCAACTGGAGAGGGAAAAGGAGGAAAAAAGAATGGTGGTGGCTGAGTTGGTGACAAAGAAAGAGTCAGTGGCGGCCTTCCAACTAGAGAAAACCCGCATCATCGCCATGCAGCAACGTCAAATATTTGAACTCAAGCAAGAATTGAAAGCAAAAGAGGACATGGAAGAAAGCTACAAACAACAGCTTGAGGATGAGAATTAAGAACTTGTGCAAATGCAGCGGGAATACAAGCTCTTCCTGATGCAATATAAGGAACTGGAGGCAAAAACCGTCACCATTGAGCAGACAATGGAGGAACTAAACGCCAAAGAAGAGGAGAGAAGACAAGAGAGGGAGCAACAACGAAAAGAGATCGAGTCCATGACCGATCAACTACACCTCGGGAGGAAAGAGCAAGACAATATGAGCAAAGAACTCAGAGCCAAGGAGCAGAAGCTCATAACCCTAGCACAAAAGTAGGGGGAGAGAATGGAAGGAATGAGCAAAAGGGCCAAGGAATGGGCCACGCAGAACGAGAAACGGGTGAAGGCACTGGGACGGCGCCTCACCTTGGTGGAGAAGGAAAAAATCTTGGCAAAAAGCAAAGCGGACACCGCCCAGATAGCCTTCATTGCCCAGCAACAGGCCTTCCTCAACACACTACTGGACACAACCCGGCCGGAGGGAAAGGAGTCGTTGGAGGTGGTGCAGAAGAAACTGAGCATCGCATGCAGAGCCTTGCATGCGAGGCTACAGATGCCACCCCAACCTGCGGAGGTTAGGTTGGGCTCAAATGAACAATGAAAGTACTTGCTATTGGCCGGCCTAACCCCCCAGAAGGCAGATGCACTCAGCTTTGAGGAAGGGGCGCAGCTAGACGACCGACAGGGGGAGGACACTAACATTGAATTCTTCATAAGAAGAACTAGTGAAAAAATAATCCCACAACCCCCCTCACCGCACGATCAGGAATAACAAAACAACTCAACCCGCCCTTGGACAAACAAACCACGCTCAAGGAGTGACAAAGAAAATTGGTGGAAGAATCCAGAAGGCAGCTGCAAGCCAAGCCAGTCGTGCGGCCATTCGCATCCCTCCCACCATGCCCTGATGACCTCCCAATGCAATTCCATGCGGAGCTGGTGATCCGGGAATGGCAGGAAATTGAAAAGGACCCTTTTTCGTTCAGTTTCCTTATGCCTAACAGCCTGAGAAGGGTCCTGTCGATTAAAGTAATGGAGGAGGTGATCGCGGCTGGTAGCTGACTAGGGCCAAAAATGACTGGAAGACAGGGCAAAGGCCCCTACTCTGTGGGGCACGGAGGAAGCAGAGTTTTGGCAAGACAAAGTGTTCGAGGTGCCACACACTGTAAGGGGTTACAACTACCAACCTCTCTGAAGAAGGTGAATATGCGATATTAACATGCTCCCCTGGATGGCATTTTGCAATACCCTACCCTACGAGAGGAACAACCCCACATTCATGGCGTATCCTCGTAGGGTAGGCATGGATTTTGTTGCCACCCTCTATGGGCGGCATGACTTCCCCATCATCTACAATTCCAACGCCACCTCCTTTGAGAATGCCCTCCTTTTTGATTTAGGAAGCTTAACTGACTCCATGACGCGCTTTCTCACAGACTTCTCCTCCTGTCCCGATCCCACCTTTATAACTACATGTAATTACCTTAGGCTTCTTAAGCTATTACTCAAGCAAGATCCGGCACCGCAGGAGAATGGCTTGCCCCCCTCTTTTTTGATCCCAATGCTATTGATAGCTATGCTATGGCACGCTTAATGATGAGAGCTAGCCTACTCCCCTCCTTTTACCTAGCTCTCCTAGAGGACATGAGTGACAACCAATTTACTAGGTGTAATCACCCCTTCCTCTCCACCACCTCTCTCCACGTCCGCATGAACCTAAAAGCGTACATGCAAAGCCACCAATTTTTGTGCAAATCCATCCGCCCTCCTCCCCCCCTCATTCAGATGAAGAGGATTAGACCTGGCTGTCATTTGTTCCACTACCCAAAAAAAAAAAAAGATGGGACAACATCACCCACTTGTAGAAGCACTTACCACCACATAAAGCACGATCACTGCACCTAGGGGTTCTTAAGTTAGGCGTGCCCGGTGGCTTTGATCGGCTGGCTCCACTCCCAACCCCCTCGCCTTTTTTGCTCCCCCACTTCACGCTTAGGGCACATCAAGGGCAGGACACACATAGGGAGGTAACACTCACCTATGGTTAGACTTGTCACCCTAAGCCACTTGCACTGCATCCCCCTTGGCACAAATGGGGTCCTCAAGTGTGGGACATCACCCAGGCTCGCCTGTGGTTAGACCCACCTCCCCATTCCACTAGCACGAGCACAATGCACTAACACGCTCCCCATTTCACTAACACAAGCACAATGCACTAACACGCTGAGATAAGCACTTCCCTTAGGAACAGCACCTCACCTTCTCCTTCCAAACATCAGCGAGTAACAAACCACTGACTTCGGAGGCCCCATCAACCACGCAATGCCCATTTGGCTCCTTCGACAAACAATACAAATTATGGATTCCCGAAGATCCATCTTGGGATTTTATATAGTCCAAGCTGAAACTACGAGAGGAGCTACGTTGACCAATTTTTAAAAAGGAGTCCTTTACTATTAAAACAACATCAATGAATTTTCTAAAAAAGTGTAAAGCTCTTGTTGAAATCCGTTCGTTCTGTTGAGTTGACACTCTTTCCAATTTCATAGCTCCTACAAGCACCTAAGTCTCCAAGTGACCCTCACCATTGCACCACTTGGCCAATTGCCTGCCAACCTACAACAACACAAAAGTGCCATGGGACTGGCACCCGTCTAGGAGGGGGGTAATGTTAACCCCAAATCGAGATGGCCCCAGGTCGAGATGACGGAAAAAGGAAGAAAAAAGCAGAAAAATAACATGGAAAAAGAGCAAAGATACGCATGCAACCTCCAAAACCAAGCCAGGGAAAAAAGCGCAATTTTAAATGAAGGGCGCCTCAAAAAACTCGAAAAACTCTTGTAAAAGAGCGCCATGCTCCCTCCTGTGCCAATTTTAAAATGCTAGACGGGTGTAGGCTAGAGGCATAAGACTAGAAGAGGGAAATGGAAAAAAGACCTTGCCACAAGGGCCGGTCATGTAAAAAAGGGATGGGTGCCCATGGGATTTTAGGGTTTGTATAAATAAGTTCAAAAAGTGAATGATAGCTCATTCTTTTGGTGTGTGGCAGCAAGAGTCTTCTTCTTCTTCTCTCCTCCTCATCTTCTTGCTTGTGTGTGCTCTTGAGAGAGGGAGTGTGAGAGTGTGAGGGAGTGAGTGTGTGAGAGTGAGGGATCAAGAGGGTGAAGCTCTTCACCATCTCCTCTTCTCTTCTTCTCTTCTCTTCTCTTTTCTTGCGCGCGCGGCTATGGAAGATGGAGCTTGGAGGTGGAGGAGGCTTGAGGATGCTTGAGCTCGCATCTAGGATCGTGGAGCTACCGGTGTGTGTGAGAGAGGAGGCAACTTGTATCGGCATCAAGATAAGCTCACTACACTCATAGGATCGACGATGCATCGGCTAGGTGAAAGATAGCCATTAGAGCTCGCTTGGAATGCTTGAAACAATAAGCAGTCCGTGGGTCTTGGCGGTTGAGCAAAAGCTCCCACAAAAGGGAAGCCAAGCGATCGCTGCACATTCATCAAAAAAGCGTGTAGTGGATTTCTCAGCACCATCACCAGTAGGCTTGTTTGAGGAGGGAGACTCTGCCCGTGTCGTAGAGTGCGCTCAACCTTTACAAGCACTGATGCCTACTGTGGAGGTATCACCTCTCACTGGAAGTTCACACTACTAGCAAACTCAGGTTGTGACAGGTTTTCTTGAATATTCGACCTCCACTCTGTGTGAAGCTTGTGCTGCTTCAAGTCTTGTCTGCCTTTCAAAAAAGAAGACCAAGGGACTGTCCCTCAAACGAAAGGTGGACTTCTCAATGTCCCAACCAGAGCAAGAGCCCGCTCCCCAAAAAACAACAAGTAAGAAAAAGTCTATAGCCCCCACGCCAGCAGATTGTGAAGCAGCTTTAATAGACTTCGTCAATGAAGCGGGAGCATTGGAGTATTATCCCGATTTAGTAAATATATCCAACACAGCCGTGTCGTATCAGGAAATCATAGAGAGAACATGGAATATTACACTACTGAATTCAATGATTTTGAAGCCCAGGTAGAGAAAGGACGGGTGACATCAGATTAGAGGGACTCTGTTCATCTCCTTGATTGCACAAAGGACAAGAAGCAGAACAACATCCTGTATAAACGTTATCTCCTTCTGATGGGCCCTTATAGGCCATTTTGGTGTCCAATGCACAAGAAGGACTACAAGCTTGTGTCAGTGGAGATGGGGTTCATCCTATACTTGCATTTCTATACAAGAATCTGCCCAATATAAATGTTGAGTTGTTGTGTGAGCTAGAAGAGGAGACAGAGGATGAAGGCCCGGATGTGGAAGGAGACATTGAAGGAGTCGGAGTGGAGGAAGAGTTCTCGCCTACTACTGATGAAGAGAATGAAACCAAGGCAATAAGTTTCAAAGATATCAAGAATAAAGTTTCAAAGGTTCCACAGTACACAGGGGAAGTTGGTGTTGTTGACACTTCGCTCTAGCTGCCTGCTCTTCTTGAGTTTCAAATTGAGGGAAAGCAGTATCTGTTGCTCAGTGACATCCAGAAGGTGTTCTCTATCAGAGAAGACTTCTCGCTTGCAACAATTGCAAGGAGCGCAGAGGAGGAGGACGGGTTCGTTTCTGACGATGATATGGAAGACCTGTCACTAGAGGAGAAATTTGATGCAGGTCAGTGCCTCCTTTTGTGGTTCAACAGGGTGAAAGAAGACAGGGAAAGAGGCAGAGTGCTAAGTGAGCGGGAGTTCAGGCAGTTTCAGGAAGTTATGGGCTATGACAAGTCGCAGGAAAGCACTGCTCATTTCCTGGAGGAACGTCAAGGGGAGAGCGTGGGTAGTGTGAACCTTCATAACGAGAAAACCTTTCTCTATGACGAGAAACTGGAGGTGACACTTACTTTGCTTTCATCATTTGCTTTGATTAGATTATGGTGGAGGTTCTTATTCTTCTTACTGTAATTCGGATTTGGTCTATTGTTTTATTGCAAAGGTTGTTTGGAGAAGTAGATGAGTTTCTAATCAGGCACAGAAGAGAGTTCCATGGATGCGATGCAGCTCTAAGGCACTACCTGAGGGGGCTTGAAAAATCAAAGGTTTTAGTGCACCACAACAGCCTCAGTGATGAAGATGTTGTGGCCACATTTTTCTTCAAAACACTCTCCTAGTTTCTCGGTGGACAACCTATCCCTAGCACCTACGAGAAGGTAATTTTGGTAGAGAAGTTCACACCCCTGGATGTCTTTGGCTACCAGCCTGCATCCCGATGCTCGAGAAGGGGCTATCTTAGTGCCTATGTAGGGCTTGCATTAGCATTAGGAATAGAAGACAGTGAGTAGCTGGAACCCTATGGAAAGAACCAGTTAATACGACTCAAGAGAAAACAAGACCAACTTTTACTAGAATATAGACCAATTGAGGGGCAAAAAGATGTATGATGTATTCTGCAACATTTCATTATACATTGTTAATACAGTCCATTGCTTTGTAAGTGGCTTTTTGGTTACAATGTGTTCACTGCATCTAACTACAGTTCCTTCACCCATCGATGGTTAATAAAGTGGTGTTCCTGTCTCCATCTTTGTTGTGATTGAAGAGCATTTGAATTTTTGAATGCTTGAATCTTCTTCTCCCTTTTTTATTGAACTTCCCTCAAAGCCTGCACAATCTTTGATGAATGTAGAGTCTCTTCTTTGTGAAGCTATTGCATTATTCATCTGTAGAACCACTTGGAATAGTTCATGAAGGCTATTTCCTTTATGACTGCCACCACCATGTTGAGTATGTCTGAAGTATGCATTGCGTGCCATATAATGCGACTTCTCCATTCCCTGAGTGCTCCATATGCTTGGATCACCGTACTTTTGAATGAAGAATGGTAGACAATATCATATGTTTTAGAATTATATCCTGAGACGCAAAATGATGTAGGCCAGATTTTGAAGCTTACCATGTAATGTGTTATGTTGTTTTCTGTCTAGGCTGTGGTAAATTGTTTCTTGAATTGTTGAAGGTGTGTTCGAAAAACCTTGATGTCCAGAGTCGACCACGACTCCTTGTCGCACATCTTGAAGATGTTGTCCACTGCACGCCATACCTCCGCCTTTGCATTTCTGGATGTAGCCTCATGGTCCTTAACTACAATGTGTAGTTTCCTCCATTGCTCGTACTCTATCCTACTGATGTGGTTGGATGCACGCTTTTTAATTGTGTTGTTGATTGGTCTCGATAGGAACCGCCTTGCCTTCACTCCACCTATAGAAACCTTTCTAGGAAGATCTTTTTCATTGGTGGAGAGCTTCTGGCCTTGCTCAATTTGAACATTTTCTCCATGAAGTTGCATACTAGATAATACTTTTTCAATAGCAGCAATGCCGTCACGGTGTTCAGACTGATTTATGATTTTCCATACAAACCCAATGTATAGGTTGATTAGTTTCTCTATGACACAACATAGAGCGTGCATAGTACAAATGTGCACATTTGTCAATGGTATATTAAAAACAGGTCGGAAGCTCTTATCCAGCAATTGCCCGGTCGGGTGGCTTTGTCCACCACCTGTGATCAAGGGTTTTTGCAGGCTCCATGCAGTACATTCATGGTAAGGTCAAGGCTCCTCGATTGCAATTGTATAAGCATTTTATTGTCTTTAAATCAGAGGCCAGGTGCCAAACAACTTGAAAGGTGCCTCTGTCTCCAACAGTAAGAGTCCTTTGCCCTCGCATCTGCCCACTAATAAGATCAAGAATGGGAGTTTGTCGGAAGACCCATTCCAAGACATCATGGTCCTCGGTTAAAACCTACACCAAATCAAAATAATAAATCTATTAGATTGAGTGTATAAACCACACTGTATTCACAAGAAAATGACCTGGCAGTACATACAAGAAAGCAACCGAGCCACCATAGATTCATTTCTGATTGTACTGAGAAGTACAGTGGATCATCCTTGGGCAATTTTCCCATTGCTCTATCCATCAATGTTATGGCTACTCTTTCCATCTTCTTATCATTCAGGATCTCACACTCGTCCATCTTCAGAACAAAGTTGAGAACACTGTTTGTTTCATCGTGTGTGATATTGTAAAACTCAACCATCCTTCTCTGCAACAACTCCAACTCCATGAAGATGTTGTTGTGTTCATCATATTTGACAGTGCCTCGTTTCCCTTTGTATTCATTTGTAATGTGGTATGGGGATCCAACATAGTCGTTTTGCTTCTCGTTAAGTCTCTTCCGAAGCTTCCAAACATCTGTAGTGGTTGGTAGAAGTTTTGGAGTGATTCCTTTAGCTTTGAATGCAGACTTGACAGTCTTATTTAAGAAGGCATATCCTTTCCGACTAATACCACTCTCATCCATAGCGCTCTGTACATTCTCAGTGGATATGGTGTTGTTGGTAATAAACTGATCCATCACCTCCCTCTGCACAACCTTAAATTTCTTCTCTTGCAGTAGTTCCTTTGCAACCTTCGAGCTAATCAGAGGTTTCATCTGCATTGCTGGGTTGCTATTTGGGTTGATATTCTCCTTGTCGGGCTATAATACAACCCTGCATGTAGAACCCCAGTGTTAATGTATGGAGGAGCTAGAGGGAAGAAGGCACATAGAAATCGGAGGGCACATAGGAGCAAGAGAGTACATAGAATCAGAAGGCTTACCTAATTGCTTTGATCCTTTTCTTGAGTCCTCCTGAATTAACCTTAAGATCCTCTATGTTTTGCAACTTTCTTTTCCTTTGCCGAGGTCCAATAGATGTTTTCTTCATTCTGTATTGTTCAACTTGCTTTTGTAGCTTGTTGATCTCTTGTTCTTGGTGCTTGAGATTTTCTTCTTGCAACTTGCAAAGGTCTCTAAGGTGACAAAGATGGGTATTTTGAACCTGGAACATCTCTTTCTCAACTGTAGGGGTTACTGAAATTGATTTGTAGTAGCCCAACAAACCTTTCTGTCCATCTCCAACAAACCTGAGAAGTGAGGTTGGGCTTGAGAAAGGTGGTTGACTGCAGGTTTGAGGATCATGTGGGTAAATAGATCCATCACACCATATATCCACATTCTTGGCTCCAGAACATCTTAGAGCATTCCTTTCATTTGCTGATACAAAGCTACCACCACGATGTTTTTTGCACTAGAGCGTAACTAGGTTCAAGGTCAATATGAAGATGGTACTTGGAATTGTCAACATGGACATGGGAGCCCACCATTGCCAATAGAGGTAACAACAGCCCAGTAGGCTGCTATTACCAACAGAGGGAAAAGCTCAGTAGACCACCATTGCCAGGAGGGCAGGAGGGATTAGAGGGGTTTAGTGGAGGGCAGGGTAAAGAGGTCAAGTGGGACTTTCCCAACTACAGATGGCATTGAATGTAGAGGGGTGGCATAGTATATGGCATTGAAGGTTTACAGTGCTCTTACTCCCTAAAGATTCCTGACTTTAAATTTTCCAGTCATCAGTGTGGGCCATCGTTATCCACAAAAGGTGTTACTAACTTTCTCAGGTGGCTAGTTAAACACACCTATTTTATTCCAGAAAATCAAGATTTCGGTATTTTTCTAGAGAGATGATGATGAAAATACCCATTTTCTTACAAGTCCCTCCTTTTGATCTCCAAATAGCTCTAATGGTTCACCTATGGGTGGACATTGAGGGGGAGTGTTAGATATGCTCAATGCCCCACCCTCATAAGGTGCCACCAATGATCCATGGTGCTCAAAGTTGTAAGGCCCCAATTATGAGAAGAAGCCAAATGTGAGCCCGGACATTGGTTGAGTCCTGACTTGTATATCAGATGAGATCTATGTGACCGGATGGCAAAAAGGTGACCATTGTGGGTCTAATCTTTGGGTTGGACTGAGTAGTTAAGCTGGTAGCAACTTGAGGCACATTGCATTGAGTTGCGGGGTAAGGGAGTTAAATGGGGCCCCTATTTTGGGGTCTCGGGGGTCCCAGGGGGACCAGCGGCCCCGTTGGCGAGGGTCCGGGGGTAGCACCCCCCGCCCGACGGTAAAGAGAATATTCCCTGAAATATTCCCTAGCCAACTAGTGGAGGTTCATATGGTAGGTCGGTCATGCCGACCTAACCGCCTTCATGGGCTATAAAAGCTAAACCCCTTCACAGCCATCGATCATCTATCTTTCACTTGGTCAGAGTTGTTTTAGGCAGCTAGCCTTAAGCTCTTCACCTATCTTCTGTCTAGATCGCCATCTAAGCTCCATTGTGGAAGTGCACAGGTGGACAGAGCCATCTCTATATCAGTTGTTTGGAGCTAAATAAATTTTCTAATTCTCCTCTTATATGTTGTGTACTCTCTATCTCTATCTCTTTTTCAGATTCTGTTTGCTGCGCCGTGCAATTTTTACACTCCCAGCTCTTGATTGACACCATAGCTCTCTCCTTGGATATCATTTTTAATTTTCTTGTAATTGTAAAATTCTTTACAGTCTCTTGTTGTGCTCTATGAATTAGTCTTCTATATGACCATTCATGCAACTCTAGTAGACTTACTTGAATTTATCAGACTTTGTTTCTCAGTATCCATTCATGTAAACAAACTGTTTGGTATAATTTCCAATTTGAATTTTAAGTATTAATGTTTTATTTGTGTTTGAGTGGTCTTGGTCATCTAACCTTCTCCATTAAATATCTTGGATGTTTGAATTGGTGACATGCTTTCTTGTTTTGGATACAGAGATTGATAATATTAGATGTCAATGGGTTGCTCTTTCGAAGAAGGCGAAGCCCTTTTCGAAATAGATGTATGCGGTTGTGGTTTATTGTGGAACACTATGCTATGTTGCGGCTAGGACTTCAACAATTTATAATAGACTTTTTGCTGAAGGGATTTTGGGTAGGTATATGGTCATCAATGTCAAATTTGTATTTGACTCATCTACTTTGGTTGCTATCACATGATATACAAATTGATCTTGAGCAGTGTCTTTAGTTCTTTTATGATAGGGCCCGGTGCTATGAGGACCCAAAAATTGAGCATCCCTATGAGCCAGACCATGGACTATTTACAAAACCTTTTGCACATATAGCATTGAAATTGATCCTAATAATACAATGTTTATTGATGAAACACAAGAAAAAACAAGGTACAATCAATTTGGAAGCCTCATTTAAGGATCCTGGCTTTGAGGGTGATGAGGATGATGATTTTTTTGAGAGATTGAAGCCATATATTTTGCGCTCATATTGGTTTCTAGGATGTGCTATTGAATATGTATGGTCAAATGATATAACGTAGAAATACATTATTCTTTGATTGTTAAAGACATTTGGATAGTGTATTGTGCTGTATCTTCTTTGATATCTTGTGAATTTAAGAAAATGTCTGAATTACATCATCTTTGTATTCCTCAGAGGCAAGCGCGCGTTGTTAAATACACCAAAACAATAGCATTACCAACAATAAAAGAAAAATGACACAAAGAACCAATTCTTAACAAAAGGGTTGTGTGTTATAAAGGACCCATCCCTTAAGAAGGGTTGTGTGTTACAATGTACATCTTGTTGTGTCAATTACATCATGTCGATTACACCATCTCTGCACTTGAAAATACACCAAAACAATGATGCAACTAATTTTAGAGAGGAAATTGATAGGAATGATCTATAAACTATCAAATACTTTTTGTGTTACAAAAGATCCATTCTATAACAAAAGGTGTGTTACAAAAGATCCCTTAACAGAAGGGTTGTGTGTTACAAGGTACATCTTGCAAGGGAAGCTCAGGTTACAAGGTTGCATGTTACAAGAGCGGATCAGGTTGGTAGTACTAAGCTTTGGCCTGAACTCTGCCTTGAAGGTCCTTGCACATCATCGATGATTTCCTTCTTTTCAGTACACGCTTTCTATTGTGTACGAAGTAGAAGTCTTCTGGTAGCATATTGGGTGCCTCATCGTTGATGTCTTTGCGAAGCTCGACCAAAGCACATTCCTCTCTTATGCTTATAATGGTCAATAGAGATGAGGCCTCATCTACCACCTCAATGTCTATAACTTGGTTGGCTTGCAAGCTTGCAGCCTCCTAGTCCATTGGTACAAGCACTCCATTGATATAGTTCTCTTGACAATATTAGAACGATAGTATAAAAGTCTGGGTTGTGATCATGTACTTTACCACACAACTGTATCAAGGACAATGGGACAGTGTATATGTACAACCTATTTCATGAACCATTGGCTCCGTAGTATCTTTGCCAATAATTAGTTGTCCATTCGCGTGCAAACTAGCATTGTCTTGGTAACGTTAACATCAAAATCTCGGAACAGTTCAACAAAAATGTTGACAGGCATAGATAGCATGATCTTCACTAATTTCATTGGAATGGTAGCCCATAATGATTGTTGCACATCTTTGTATATCTTGCTTCGTGTGGACTCTACTCCAAAGCAATCAAGCACTAACCATGCCAATATGTTCTTGACTGCATCTAAAGGGAGTGCTTGGAGATAACCTTTCATGTGAGACCGGTCTTGAAGTTGGTAAAAATGATCATAAAAGAAGAGGCCTTCATCTGCAAGGCTCCCTTCAGTCCTTCCCTCATACTGTAACTGTCTAACATGTCCATGAAGCACATGGTTGACTCCTACAATGCACTCAATGGTCTGCCACCCCTCATAGGATGAAAGATAAATGTCTGAAGCAGTGACACACGATATTCTCACATAGAATACGATAAATGTTTGAAGCAATGGCAATAACAATATCTATGAGGTGGAAGCCTGGTCTCATATCCAGTTGCCATTACAATTTGATGGTGCATGTAGATGTGCTGCACAAGCACCTCCTTCACAGTTGTTTTGCTATGTGGAATTTTAAAGTCCACCATACGTCCCTTGTATGCCCAGTTATAGACACTTCCTTCATGCTTGCGCTTTCCTCGTCGTGCCTGTATGAGCACCCAAGATCCCTTAGAGATGAGAACTTCTGTAATGGAAATCAAGATAGAGAAGACCGAAGTTGAAGGTCTATGAGGCAAGGGAGTAGCATTGTTTGCGACCACTGCAGAACATCGAGAACTTAGATGATGACGGTGGGAAGCCATTAGAGATTGACAACAAAGAAAGAGTGTAGAGAGCTCTAGAAGGAGGAGAAGGTCTCGATAGCTAGAAGAAGGTAGGGATTTTTTGAAAAACCTCCCCAAATCTCCCTCCAGAATCTTTCCAAATCTTCTTCTTGTCTGTATAGATAGTGACATTTAGAGGGTATTCTCCTTAAACAAAAAACGTTTTTGGGCATTTTTCGCTATTTTGTTAGTAATTTTTGAGAAAATCCAACATAACATTGGCCTCCATCCTATTGGACGTGCTACTCCTTCTCTCTCCTCTTATTTGCCCTCCTTTTGGCCACTAAAATTCTCTAATGGTGGAAATGTGGGAAGATACCCTAAAGGGATTGATTGCATTGGTTAAATTGGGTATATGTACACCAAACTGCAATTTGGTGGACTGAGGTTTTTGGAATTGTTAGCACCACTAGGAACTTACTACCACCTTGATAGGTCATGTGTGTGGGGCTTGAGAAAGTACATTTTTATGGGGACAAAATCATATAACCCCTTTAAAAGGGTATTGCCTAATTGCTACATGTCATTCGAAGCCACATGCCATTTTGGCATAAAAGCATGGCAAGGAGTTGTGGCAGATGGACAAGCTCCTTGGGAGCTCTCCTCTCTTGAGAAAGAGCAGAGCTGCTACTCCTCCCATGTGTGCGAGGGAGGGAATGACAGTTGTAGAGAAGAAATATATGTGCTTGAAAAAGTCGCCTCCCTTAATGATCGGGCTTGATTATTTCTTTCATCACAAGTTCGGGCCACATATTGGATTCGAAGACACAAGTCTTAGTTGTTTGCTAATCTTGTAACACTAGGTTTCCTTGGGAGCATCTCTTTTTCGGGTTTCTCTCACATTGCACTAGCAAACATCTCATGGAATAGTGTGATGATGATTGCTTGCTCTAGTCTCAATGTCAAGGGATATGATTGCTTATGGTTGTGGCATCTTCCCTAAAAGTTATCTAAAATGTTGTAGTGCAATGAAAGGCTTTCTCAAATGTTACACAATAGGAGTCTTAAAGATTGATAGGAAAATCTTCCAAACACATGTTTGGGAAATTGAAATATATTTGAGCATCATCATTGTACCATAGATCAAGGAGGAGCAATGTAAGCATGGGGAAGAACGTGAGGATGACAATATTTTGAGCATAACCAACTCGATCAATTATTACCATGAAAATGTGAGAGAGAGAGAGAGAGAGAGAGAGAGAGAGGAGTCAACACCACATTGAGAGGGAAATTGACCCCTTTCCCTATATAGGAATTTATTGAACAAACCACGGGCACCGAGTGACTAAACCATATACAAAAAGAGTTGATTTGATGCAATTCTAAAAATTAGGGTTTTGAAACTCTAATTTCTACAAATTCTAAGTAGCAAGCTAATTTTTTTCTTTAGTGCTTGAATTATATCAAGTTAAGTAGAAAGTGCTTCTTGGATGAGAGATAGATAAGATAGTACAAAGCATGTGACTGAAATTTTAGCGTGAGAGCTTATTCCAAATGAAGAGAGAGACCTCTAATAAATAAGTGTAAGGCTTGAGTGTTCAAAAGTGAAAAGTAGAGGGTACAAATGACAAGTTATGTTTCAACATTGTCTCCATGGCTTTGCTTCAGCTCATCCTATTCCTATTGCACATTGGCTTCAAAGGATGAAGGCAAAAATGTATTGTTAAACATCTCCTTGAACTCTTTCCAAGACTTGGCTTCTTTTTTCTCTTGGATAACATTGAGCCACCAACTTGAAGCGGCATCCTTGGGATGCATATAACCATCCTAATTTTCAAAATTGTTATATAATCTTCACCTCTTTGAGGAAAGGTCATCACGTTTGTTTTGCCATGGGCAACGTGATGCCGCATACGTTATGCGAGAAAGGATCCGTGCTTTTACAGTGCAGAAGAAAATCAAAGCAGGGTGAGATCGCCTCTCAGTGGTACTATTGCTCCTACATCTTTGCATTGGCGTCTCTCCTTTGTATGATTTCATCTGTTCCACCACCCTTCTGTACTGATGATCTCCAGAGATGGAATACTGGGCGCGGTGCAGCAGGCAGGTTGTTGGATACCAATGATCGTCAGTCGGAAGAAATTTGGAGGCAAAGGCCATGCCGTGCACGTTACATGATGGAGGAGTTGATTTGGGTGAGGTTCTTTCTCCGCATAAGGCTACAGGCAGCTCCTGACGCTGCTGTTGCAGATTGGATATTATTTGTTTTAATCACACCGGCCGACACAGACTCGCACTTGACGCTACTGTTTCAGAAATGCACATCATTTAAATTTATCAGCATCACTAGACTGCTGACCTTCAAACTTCAAGGGTTGCCGGCTTACAATGCCCATACATTCTTATACCCATTTGGAAAGTTTCCTTCTAACACAATTAATCTGGTTGGATTACCACAGAATTTCACCAATTATACACCCTTCCAGCTAACGAGCAGGCAATCATTATGAACTTGTGCACATTTGTAATCTTCAATTTGATCCTGTCCAGTAATCATCATTGAGATCATGGCAATGAGGCATTGTTGAGAGCTTGGGAAGCTGGTCCATGACATCTCCTGATGGATGCCCCATGTTAATCATCATGCAATCTCCTCCTTTGATTGAACTATTAGATGATAACAACAAGGCCCTAATAGCCTCTTCTTGATTATATATAGCTGATTTGTCCAGGATTGATCTCATTTTGTAAGGCTCTACCTTAAAATTATTCTCTAACCACCTTGAGCTGCTTTCACTGTTGATGATGCCACTCCAGTTATCACGCGATGAGCTGCGGGAATTTGTGCTAGAAACCTCACAAATTGAAAAGTTATTACTGTCAGAGTGATGATTGCTACTTCTGATTGTGTTAGCTTTGTTGTAGTCATCATGTACAGCTGCACAATCAATGGAATCATTACAGCTGCTGCCCAATTTGGCTGACATGGCTGTGACATTTGGCTGCCCCACCCTCACCCGGCTGCTGTAACCAGTTTTCAATCGAGGGTCACTATAGTCTATGATCTGAAATGGTTGTGTGGTAAAACTTTGTCGATAGCCCTTGTCTGATTCAATGTTGTTGCACATTACGCAGCATTCTCCTTTGCGAGCCTCCTTTCGTTCTTTGTTCAACAATGAGCTTGCCTGTACCTCCAAATTTGAGCGGCATTTGCTATATATTCTACATAAAACCCAGTCATCCAACTGATGGCATCAAACAGAAAGGGTCAGTAGCCATCCTGTGCTGCATCTACTGCACATAATTCAGGCAAGAAAAGTTTAAAGAAGCCAAGAGCAGCACGTTCATGTATTCGCTAACTTCAGGTGCATCTAAATTAACCAGTTAGGCTCACAGAAGCTATTCTTATACAATGCTGTTGAAGAAGAAGCTAGAATGTAATACATAAAAGCATGAATGGGTGTGCTTTTAAACTGCCTCAGCATCAAAATCAAAAGAGTCAGTTAGCACACAGTACTACCCAGAAACATCAACTATTTCAAAATTTTGCAACACAGGCAAGTAACGATAGCTAATTTCATGCATGATAAGCCAGCCTGCACAAAGGGTTGCACCTTTGAGGCTTTCCTTCTGACATTTTAGAGCTACATAGAAACATGTGGATGAAGATGAATCAATAAAGAGCCATGAGTGCATTCATTTCACTGGCACTAATCATGCTAGTTTCACGGCAATAGATGTGCACAGACTAAGGCATCATGTGAACAGTTCAAAAACTAATTGTTGGCCTTCACTGGAAAGCCATGCACGGCAAGAGTCAAGACACGCTTATGTCATAGATTAAATTGAACACTGGCACTCTGATTCATCTCTAGTTGAGACAATCTTACCCTTGAATAATATGGTCTTCTGAGCACACTGCTGAAGCTAGTGGAGTTGCAGGCGCCATTTGCTGCAAGTAATTCCTTTGTGTCTGTCGTGCAATTGGTGAGGCGATATTCATGCATGACCCAACCAGTTTTTGTTCCCTTGGGAGGCTTTCCTATGTAGAATACAAGGGACTTCTTGACACCAAGTTTGTCGTGCGTGCTATTTGAGCTATGGATGAGCTTGTCTGTGCCTGTGGCCTTCCAATAGCCTGAGGCTGCTGCCCTGTTCGGCCTAGCTCCATTGGGGTATTTTCTCTCTCTTGGGCTGAAGAAATACCATTCTTGCTCTCCAAAGCTTGCCATTGCTGCGCACGGTTACCAATTGTTAAGTATCCTTAACCTTCCGGCAGAAATACGAGACACAATATGAGCCAATGCTGGAAGTAAATATTCTAGTCATGATCAGTCCCAACGAGTAAAGACTTATGGCAATCACATAAACACCGACAAAATGAAGTTGTACGAGGAGTAATTTTCAGGAGTGTGTTCTTGGTCTATCTAGAGAGGAGAGATCAATGACAATAATGGAATCAATGGCAAGAACACCGGTTGCAACGATACTTATAACATTGACCTTAATGTCGACATAAAAAACATTGATGCAATTAGATATAAGGAAATATAATCACGAGTCTAGCATAAGATTAAGGGTTAATAATCATCTTATAATTTGAAACACAGGCAGATAAAAAATTATCAAGAACAATAATGCAAAGAGTGGAAAGTGAAAGTGAAATCATGCCTGATCAGATTGATCAAAGCTCACTGAGAAGGATCCTATAGTCACTGACAATTAGCTGATTAAAGAAGAGCTAGATTATCTGCACCTGGAAGGTCCCATGGATCAAATCGGTAGAGATTGATCTCTGTGATGAGGTTTGGAGCAGGCAAGGGGTGCGCAGACGCCTTCTTTCTGAGGTAGTGGACCAGAAGCTCCTCATCAGTAGGGTGAAACCTGAATCCGGGAGGGAGTGCGATACCGCCCGGTGCAAGCAGCTTTGGACCCTCTGATCCAACTGAATCATACTGCCTACCAGGACCATCAGGATTATGATCACTTGATGAAGGAGGCCTATGATCATGCAGGCTGTGCTGTGCTGCTAAAAAGATGTCCTCCATGATCGCACAAAAGCCTTTCTGGCTGCTACTTAGTTCCACCATATTTACTTTATAGCAGTTTTCATCTGTATAAAAAATAAAATCAGTCTAGCTCTAGCAGCACCCAGTGTACTCTGCTGATTGGTGTGGCTATCGCTGTCAGTACAAAGGAGGGCAGATATATCAAATCACAATCGTATCACTGCAAGCTGGGTTATGTATAATTGAATCAGGGTTTGCTTCACTAATTAACTTGCAATAGAAGAGAGGTCAATGAACATCTGGCAGCAAGTTGTGAGAACACTTGGAAAACCTGGCAATTAGTGCATTAATCAATAGTGGGTCAAGGCAAATAATGAAAAACTAATCCCGGGATCTGTGAGCAATGGTGGGTTAAGGCAAACAATGAAAAAACAATCCCGGGGATCTCTCTCTCTCTCTCTCTGTGTCTCACAGATCGATGGCCATGACTCTCAACTGATTACATATTTTTAAAGGGGTACTGTTAATTTGCAGTACAGAGAGTATGGAGGTGGGGAGAGACAGAAGATGCAGAGGAAAAGTGCAGCAACCAATCAATGATCAAGCAGCCCGATTCTGTGCGTAAGCAAGAAACAGAAAAGAAAGGCGCCAGAATATACTTTCCGAAAGGGGGCAATTCGCCAATCATGGCGCTTATTTTACTAAAACTAGTAACCAAATATTACACAGACCAGATCAATCAGGGACTGAGAAAATAATCCGATGGAGGAGATTGGCACATCATTTGTTGTTGTCGATTTGATCATATCAAACGGATTAAAGTGCCATCCCACCCACCTTTGAATAAAGAAATTATCAGCCCATCCTCATCATCCTGATCATCGTCACCATTATCATCATCATCACCATCACCACCATCATCATATCATCCTCCTGACTTGACCACAACATACCATCCACAAAAGTACCTTCCCATCTTGTCACTTCTTCCCATTATACGTGTCGTGCCCTCATCGGTTGCTTTCTTATCATCGCAAATATGGATTATAATAATGGAAATCATGATTCATATTGGCAGGTTATTAGTAAAGTAATGGATTATCAATACCCACATGGCAGTTCTTTGTAAGGGAGATCCATATCTGTTTTAGGTTAAGTGGCTTAGATCAAAATGGAAATCTATGCCTTATCATAACCTTCAACAAGAGCCAAAGATTGTAAGGAGAGAAAAATAGAACAAAAGATAATATAATGTGTACAAGCACTAAATTGCTTTCAAATGTGGAAGTACAAAGCAATATATAAGTATAGTAAAGGAGCGAAATTAGAAATTAATACTAGCATTTAGTGAACAATAAAACATCAACTAGAATGTATACAAGCACTATATTCAATATAATAAGTAGTTCATAACAATAAATACGAGGAAAATTAGTGAAAAGGGTACAATCATGAATGGAAAAGAAGGTGCACACGAAGAGAAAGGAGGATCTTTATATGTTAGAGCATTTAACGTTATTAGACCTTATAGGAAAAAGTAAAGGATTGTAATCATTCCATGTAATAGGCAAATAGCCAAGACAAATCAAGCAAGACAAAAAGACCCAAAAATCATAACAAATGTTAATGTTACTTTCCATATTAGAAAGGAAACCATGGATATTAACTTGTAGAAACATTCACCATGTAAATGTAGAAACATTAAAAATCTTTTGCACTTTTTTTTGGACTCTTTTGATTTTTGAGTGACCCTTTATACAACCCTTAATTATATTGCTTATTGGCATTGGTAGGCCTAAAAAACTCATGACATGTGACTTTCATGCATGCACGTGTATGCATACGCATGCATACACACAATTGTTCGAGACAAATAAGATTTTCATAAATCATTGTTGGATAGAGTCCAACAAATTGAAAATAGCTTATGGTTTTGGGTGTTTAAATCTCAACAAGAAATATCTCCCATAGTTCTATTTTTCAAATTTGCGCAAGTAACGCTTGCCATAGTCTTGCAATTCCTTCAACTTCTCTAAATGTTGTAAGGCTACTGTAACATTAGCATTAAAGTAGTCACTTCTATCACCTATCTATGTAGGGGAAATACAAAAACATCTAAATGAAGTTTTCTCAATCAAAACGACCTAGGGTAGTGGAGCTAGAAGAATATAGTTAAAATGGACACCCTTCGACAATTGATTTGCAATGCCTGTAGTATGGTGACCTTGTTGTCAATAGTAGAGAGCTCTCCAAAAAAGTTTTGTGACAAAAGGTGCAACAAATGCCAACACTGTAGTGTTAAACAAATGAGTATTGCAGAGGGTCCAATAAGCTTACAATTTGCAAGGAAATCAGATTCGATCCCATTTTTTCAACAAAAAAAAGATCGAATCTGCACTTTGCATTTTCCTTGTAAAGTGCAACTTTTTTGGGGAGTCAAGCAACATTGTTTTGGGGGGCACAAGCTTATTGGCCCCTTTACCCTAGTAACCTTATTAAAGTAGCCACTTCTATTGTCTTTGTCCCTAAGAGAGTATCCAAAAACATCTAAAATGACCTTGGGAGTTTGCCATGGATAACTTATGGAATCACATGAGTGCAGGGGAGGTTTTTTTTTCAAAAAGTGCATAAGTGTATACATCACGGGTACGCCACCATTAATTTCTCCCTTCAATCATAAAAGTAAGGGTTTGGGAGAGGAGGGAAAGGAGGCAAGGGAAATGTAATTTATTTGTTATAATTTTGAAATACTACATTTTTGGTGTTCAAGATAATGCAAAAATATTCTAGTCTTTTAATCTTAATAAATATGAGAAACTTAAAAAAATACAAAATCTTATATATAAAAAAGTGGATACACAATAATTTTTTTTGATACATCACATAAGTGTAAAAACAAAGATTATATGACTCTTACATGAGTCGTAAATAGGGGGTTTTCTAGGATTCTTCACTCGTAAGTGACGTGTCTCCTGTACAAAGAGTGAATTCCTCAGAAAGAAGTGATATTCTCAATTAAAATGATTTAGTAACATTTTAAGACAAATATTCAAGTGAGAGAGTGAGGTTATCTTTAAAGAGAAGTAGCACATGGCATTATGGTAGATTATGATACATGTACTAAACAATCTCCCTAGGTTGTTAGATAATGCTGTACATTTGCCAAAGCTTTCCCTTTAGTATCTTTTGCATGAACTCACCTATCTATTCAGACATGATATACTATAAGAGGAGTTTAACGAAGTGAAACATAATTATATGACACTTTTGTCTAGCCCCATTCTTTAAATGGCGACATTTGTGTTTGAGCATAGTGATTGGTGCATGTGTCAACATTAAAGAGAAGCCATACATCCATACATTGACTTTCACAACAAACCTCAATCTTCTTCTCATATAGTGGCTCTCTCAAGAAGATTGGAAATCACTATCTTCAAAGCCATACCCATCAATCTTTGAGTGAAATGGGCTTTTTAAAAGGTTCTCTTTCTACCCTCTTTAACATAAAAACAAACATGACACTATAAGAGAAGGTGGTTTTCTACCCTCTTTCTACTCAGATGATCAACAACTATAAGAGAAGGTGGTTTTCTGTTAGTAGTATGGGGGGTGGGGGCATTAGTTATTAAGCCCACTTTCCACATAGACCCCTTTTACATAGCTGGCCTATATACACAAGCTTCTTTTTGCATGTGGAGTCTTAGCTTTATTCATCAAGCTAGGGAGGATTTTCTAAGCCCCTATTTTTACATAGGGAATCTACAACCATTATTCAAGATTCAAAACCTCATTCACACATATCAAATTAAAAATTTTGCTATTTTCAATGATTTTTGAATTAGCTCTCTCTATGCAAATGGTGGAATTTCTTACAAGGCCAAAATTGAGAGTCAGAATCTCCCCTAATGATAGTAAAGGTGGCATCCATGCAACCTTTAGAGATAAAAGCCCCTTTCTCAATTCTCCTATATGAGTAGTTAGATGCATAAATAGAGACAAAAGTAATTTATTACTATTAGTAGAGATATCAACCCCTATTATGGTACCTTTATCATCTATCCATTGTAGAATTCTATGGTCGGTTGTTTAGTAGTTTATTCTTGGGATCTCTACTAATTCTATGAGGCTTCTTCACCACCTTGATCGGTTGTTTAATAGTTTATTCTTGGGTGTCTTTCTTCTTTGCTTCCATCTTCTCCAATTTGGGCTACACTTTACTCAATTATAGTGCCACTTTCTTCAATCACATTGAGTGACTTCCTTAGGCTTATCCGTTGTCGGAGGGGTTTTTGTCAAATGGTTGAATCCACCGGGGATCAGAAGTAGAAGGAAGTAGAGATAGGAGAAGGAAGAGAAGATAGAAAATACCTAAGTGGTAAACACTACAAAGACAAATCACAATGAATTGAATCAATATGTATTGAAAGAACCTGGAATCTTCACACTACTCAGAAGTAATCTCCAGGCATTAGATCTCCTGGAGCTTCTTCGTAGAACAAAATGTGCATCAAAATTACAGCTCCTTCTCTGGCTGCTCGGAACCCAAATATGATGGCTTCTTCGTAGAACAAAACGTGCATCAAAATTATAGCTCCTTCTCTGCTACTCAGAACCCAAATATGATGGCTTCGTTGGTTCTGAAAGGGGGGTAAAACCCCAGGACACCTTCTCACGGATCTCCCAAATCACTCCTTCTTCTTTTAGTTCAATCTGCAATTTTCAGCCTGTTTACAGCGATCGCGACGCGTGCGATTTCGTCAATCTATCCCTCTTGTGAAAATCCCCTAATTGGTTGAAAAAGCAACTAGCTTTTTGCATGCCATCCCAATCTAGAAGCTTTCTTCTAACTTTTTCGGATTTTTACAATAAATAATATCAAAAATAGGTTAAAATTATCCAAAAATCTAGTATTTTCGGATAATCCATGCAACTCACACTAGTAATGGCTCAGATCACATTGACTCTCTAGATCAATAAAGAAGTCGAATGATGATGCATTCCATACTTTTTCACACTGTGTCCTCACAACATCACGACATCCACCCCCTCTGAACCTGCACATCCTCCGATATGTGCCAAAATCCTAGTTGTCACCGGATTCTGAGTCCTCCTCATCCTCTGCAACCATATCCTTTACTTCTTCATCTTCCATATCTTCCTGGCTAGCCCCTGTATCAGGACCACTATTTTCTTCCAATTGTGGCAACTCATAGGTAGTAGATTCCCTCCTTTTGAATAATTTGATTCTTTTCCCTGCTATTGCAAGTTTTATGGCTGTTCCATCCAGCTCATTTAATGCATAAGTAGCATTATCAAACACCTGTCTTACCACATAGGGTCCAAACCATCTTTTGGAAACTTTATGCATGGCACTATGCTGGTTATCTAAACTATTATCATAAACCAATACCCAATCCCCATCTTGTATGGTTCTTGGTCTCAGTCTATGTCTTTGTCAAACCGTTTCATGTTCTGTATCCTTACTACCCTTAAGTTTGTAGTTGTTGCCTCTATGTCTTCTGACTTTCTTTCCAACTATCTAATGCGTAAGGCTAACAACTCCTCTTGATTCAACTCCTCCTCCCAAGGTAACACACTCGATGTGACTGTCATCTCTTCTATCGGCATGATAGGTGTTTGACCATATATCAATTCTGTAGGCATATATCCTGTAACATCACTATGAGTTGTTCTGTCGGCCCACAAAGCATAAGGGAGCAATCATGGCCACTCTTTTACCTTCTCTCCACATGCTTTTGCCAATGCCTTCACAATAGGTGGCTAACCTCTTTCACTTTTTCCATTTCCTTCAGGGTTATAAGCTGAAGTTAAAGCAAGCTTTATCCCCAACCGTGCAAAGAAATCATGAGCTTCATCTGTATCCAACTCACCCCTATTTGCTGTAATTTTTCCCACACAGCCATATCGACAAAAGATCTCTTCTAAGAGAAATGTACACACAGCATTTTTTGTCTTAGTACATAAAGCTTTCCCTTCCACTTGATTAGTCAAGAAGTCTTCACAAGCAAGCACAAGATACCTCATTTTCCAAAGACATGTAGGCATTGTGACCAAATCCACCACCCACTTAAAATGAAGAGACAATGGATATGTGGGTTGCAATCCATCCCGATGTCTCACAGATGAATACATTTGACATGTCATACATGTTTCCACAAAGTGAGCAACATCCTTATACATAATCTACCACCAATATCTTTCTTTGATCGTAAAAGTATCCCAAACACCTTTATGACCAGCCCATAAGCTTTCATGAAATTCTTGCATTACTTTTACTTGTGAAGCTCTGTCACCCAAAACTCGCAATGGCATACCCTGTTTCTTTTTAGCATGTTTCCATAAATATCCATCTTTAAAAAAAAAACCCATACGCTTTCCTCTTGATTTTCTTAAACTCCTCATCTAACCATTCATCTCTCTTTGTTAATGTACTGAGGTATTGACCAATTCTTAGCCACTCTCCTATATATTTATCTTCCATAAACACTTCTACACAAGATACAAAACATCTAAAGTGTCTTCTCTTTGTTGTCCAAGCTTCTGTTAATGTTGTAGCAACACCTTGCATTGCTAAATTCACTCTTGCAACATCATTTTCAGCCATAAGCAAGTCATCTTCTTCCTCCTCATCCATCATCCCATCTTCATTCTCATAACATGCTCGAGATAATATGTTTGCCACTGGGTTATCTCTTCTTGCAATATGCTAGAATTCCGGGTTCACGGATTTGATGTATGCAATCCATCGGAGCATAGTAATGTCTGGAGTAGCACAACTAGTAATCATACCCAATACCGGCAAACAATTGGTCTCAATGACTATATGAGCACCCATAAAATACTCCTTATCACATTTAAGGACTGTCACAATTTCCCATAATTCTCTTTTAACCCGTGGATATCTTCTCTGTCGTTCAGTCAATACTTTAGCACCAAAGCGAATTGCATATCTTTGCCCTTCCTCATCATCTTGCCCAATTGCCCATCCAATCCCGATTGGGCTTGTATCAACAGTAATAATGATAGGCTTTCCATGTGAATAGTCAGTCTTTCTCAATGTAGGAGCAGATTTTAAGAGTTACTTCAATTTCTTCATTGCTTTCTGATGCTTCCTTTCCCAATGAAATTTCTAACCTTTCCTTAGAAGCTGATAAAGAGCATCAGCTACATGTGCAAAATGAGGAATCCATATCAAATAGAACACACATGCACCCAAGAATCTACGCACCTATGATACATTCGTGCATACATCTTGCATTGTATCAATCCCATCTATTTTTGCTGGTGATGGCCTTCACCCATAAGGCCCACACATATGCCCAACAATCAAAACCTCTTCAACTCCAAAGACAAAATTTTGTCCAAAAAGAGTTAAATGCACCTCTTCTAGACGTGTCAAAATCCTCTCACAATCCACAATATGGTCTGCAACAAACTGTCTACATTCATGAGCATCCATCTCTTCATTCTTTTCATCCATTGCACACCCTTTGATTGGAACATCATCCAAGAAGGGCATAGTCAATTGTGGTATAAAATCCCTGAGTACCCTATTCATAGCATTTGTTATGTGTGCCACTGAGTTTATTGCACCCTGTGGGAGAGTACACATCCGTACTAACCCCAAAGGAGTCTTCATGGTTGTGATATCCCTACTTTCAATTGCAAGCTGAAATTGATCATAACCCCAATAAAGATCACCCAAAGAATAGATCGCTCTACCTGCAAAGGCCTTTGCAAATTCATCAACCACAGGACCTGCACCCACATTTCTTATGGTCACTTTATTAACTGGTTGCATGTCTTGAATAAATCTCAAAGCCCCATTCTTTTTGGGCATAGTAAACCAACTATTTGAGTACGGGGCTGAAGAAGGCTCCAAGATCTTCATGTGAATCTTTTCATTTAGCAAATCCATCAGCTTTGGCAAGTAAGCTTTAGGCATTGGAATAGGCCTCAAGTTCCATGGTACATGTGGCATAGTAAATATGACCATAGGAGAGACAACATTTGGATCCACACAATCTATTTCACTTGGCTAAAATTCAAATGCCTTCCCATGTCTAGCCAGCATCCGCATAAAACAGTCTCTTTCAGCATGCAAAAGAAACCCTTCTGCACCAACTTTCAATTCCTCTAATGTTTCAGATGTAAATTGATGACCTATATCTTTAGGATCCCATAAGCTTGGCTGCCTTGACACTTTTTCATACATACCCTCACTCTCTGGTGGAAGTAGCAAAGCAATTGGTTTCACCTTTTTGTCAACTGTCTTATAATTTGTCTCCACAAGTACTTTAGCCCATTGTAATCCTTCCTGCTAAGCAAACAATGCTATACCATCATACATATCCAAAGAACATACTGACAACACTTTGTTATCAGCCTCATTTTCTACATGTATAGTTGCTGAAATTTTAGCCATAGTGTTAGTAATATTCAGCTCATAAAAGATGTCTGAAATGCCATCATTTTCAACTAATAACCCCAATGCTCTCAATTTCTTAGTAGCCCATTTCATAGATATGTGTTCAGCCCTACACATAGCTTCCATAGGCTTAAAACAACATGAACTGTTTGCTGTAAACTAAGAATTACCAATAGTAAATACATGCTTCATTTCATCAATAGGTGAGTACACCCACTGAATAGCACTATTGTAGCCCCGCATTACAGCAGTGCTTAATGAAATTCCAGGTCTTTGAATTCCCTTGCATTTGGAACCAAAGGAGACTCTCGAAGCGTATCCCGATTTCTAGGATGATTAACACAAACAGTAAGAAATTGGACTGCTTTTCTCCCATCCTTGCTTCTGACTCTTGCATAAGTAGAACCATCATCAAGCACCTTTGTTTTCATACACACACCTGTAATATAGGGCTGTCCCAAAATCATTGCATATGAGGAATTATCTTGCACAAAGAAGTGTTGCTCTTCCTGTACATCACCAATCGTCACTTTTACATTAGGACATGCAGCATAGAGCTCCCCTGAAGAATTATTTGCAGCCCTCATTCGCCAACCATGATCAGTGTCTATAGGCCATACACCATTTTCAAACAATCCCCGTTCAATGACATTTATCTCAGACCCATGGTCAAGTAAAGCAACACAAGGAGTTTCATGTTCCCCTATTTTCACTACCGTTTCAGTGGTAGCTCTAGCCCAATGATTTCTTGTGTAGTGTTTCGAAAAATAAATCCTAGAGTCTCTTCTCCATATTGTTGCATTTGCCTTACTCCACCATGCATATTACTACAAGACAATGCATTTTCAGCCACTTTCTTCTCTTTTCCACATGCTGTCCATTGATTAGTAGCATCCTGCATAGACAATCATGTACTTACTTCATGCTCATATTCAGCCCAAATACCCAACAAATCAGTTTTCTCTTCAAATTGCAGCAATGCACTAGTGGTATCACTAAGAAACTGACGCTTCCTTTTAATTATGTTAATGATCTCATCATGAAATTCTGGCTTGGCAATGCCAAGCACCTCTCCCAAGGTAAATTCCACCCGATTGTTTAAGATCCATTCTTCAAGTTCATTCTTAAGATCTGTGGTTGTCTCAATGTCAGATTGCAACTTATATCCTGGTTGCTTGCCCTTCTTTTTGCCCTCTTGTTTGTTATCCTGTTTTTGCTCCTGAGATTGACCTCTTCCATAACATGCTCGGGAGGTGGCTGATTTGCAGTTTTAGGCTGATCACACTTCTTCTTGTCATTCTTTTAGATGTCCCTCCAATATCTTCATCTCTTTTTTGTTTTTCTTCCACAAGTACATCCGTGTTTTGTACCTTTGCTAAATATGCATACACTGAATATGCATCTACAGGTGATTCCCAACCAGTTATGCCACGAATGTCTTTGCCCTGCATGAGACATTTCACTATCAGTAACCTTTCTCTTTTTAGCTGCATGTAAAGCATGTGTCAATATTTCAGCCTTTGGGCCATGCATTCTATCCAACTGTAAACCAAAAGTAGAAGCATGTACCGCAACATAAGCATTTCGGACAGCCAAATCTTCCAACAACTTCTGCATACCTCCCTTTCCAAAATTCAAAGCAAGAGGCAATCCCATTTCTTGTGCATGGATCTTGCCATCTTTCCAAAAGATGAGCTGTCATGCCAAGGCCTCCTGATAGGCAGCACAATCCTTTCTCTCATGTCTGCAAACTGTCACACCACATACATCTTTTTCCAAGTTTAGGGACTGCTGCCCGTCCCCTTTCCTCTTGTCCTTTTTCATCCAATTTTGCAATCTTCAATTGAAGATCCCGCATCCCTTTGACCAATTCATCCAAGACATCTTCCCTAACAGAGGGAAAAATAGCAGGTACAGCCATAGGGTTAGCCACAGAAGCGGGTGGCTTACTGGATACTTCAACTGTTTTGCTCATAATAGTGGGCAAGCTAGAGACATGCAATCTTTCTCTTCTTCTATGCTTCTTCACAAGTGCAGTAACAGCTTCTTTGACATGTCTCCACTCTGTTTTCAAACCTGTCTCTATAGTTTGATCCTCTAGCAAATCGTCAAGCTTCTCTTGAAGCTCAGGATCAGCTGCCTGCAGAAACAATTCAATTTTCTGACTTGCAAGAGCTTGCTGCTCTGCGAGATCCAACTACTCAAATCGACTTTCAAATTCTCTTAACAATTCTGTAGCCACAAGACCCTTATTGGGTTGTATAACCCACTCCTGAAAAGTCTTTCACGTAATCAAACTGGTATCCCCAATATAAAATTCTTCCTTGAGTGTCTTCTTGAAGGCTACCCAGTCAACATCCTGCAAGTATAATACAGTAATCTGTGCCTTCAGTTCATGAACAATAATACGTACAAAATACTGGCTCCATGCAGATTGAGCCACTCCAAAGAATTCCATCTTCTGAGCATAGGTATGTACATATGTAGATACATTCCTGCCATTGAATAACTTCACCTCACGATCAATTGCTTGCAAAGCATTCATCACAACACTTTCTGTTTGAGCATAAGCTTTCATCACCTGTTGTTGTTGTTGTACCTGCATAAGCATATTCATATTTTGCATCAACTTTTGCAAAACATCATTGGAGATTGTATTCGAAGGTTCTCCCATATTATCTTTCCTTCTTCTATGACGACCTTTCACATCGGGTTCACCAATGTCAGAGGGGTTTTTGTCAAAAGGTCGAATCCACCGGGGATCAGAAGTAAAAGGAAGTAGAGATAGGAGAAGGAAGAGAAGATAGAGAAGATAGAGAATACCCAAGTGGTAAACACCACAAAGACAAATCACAATGAATTGATTCAATATGTATTGAAAGAACCTGAAATCTTTGCACTACTCAGAAGCAATCTCCAGGCATTAGATCTCTAGAGCTTCTTCGTAGAACAAAACATGCATCAAAATTATACCTCCTTCTCTCTACTGCTCGGAACCCAAATCTGATGGATCCGTTGGCTCTAAAAGGGGGGTAAAACCCCAAGACACCTTCTCGTGGATCTCCCAGATCACTCCTTCTTCTTTCAGTTCAATCTACAATTTTCAGCTTGTTTACAGCGATCGCGACGTATGTGATTTCGTCAATCTGTCCCTCTTGTGAAAATCCCCTAATTGGCTGAAAAAACAACTAGCTTTTTGCATGCCATCCTAATCTAGAAGCTTTTTTCTAACTTTTTCGGATTTTTACAATAAATAATATCAAAAATAGGTTAAAATTATCCAAAAATCTAGTATTTTTGGATAATCCATGCAACTCACACTAGTACTAATGGCTCAAATCACAGTGACTCTCTAGATCAATAAAGAAGTCAGATGATGATGCATTCCATACTTTTTCACACTATGTCCTCATAACATCACGACACCGTACCATGCTTATTACGAACTTCTTCCATTATCTTAGGATAATCCTTGGTGAAGTGCCACATTGCCTATAAAAATAACATGGGTCATGGAAACTATCAATCTTGAATTGAAGAATAATTTCAATTTTCTTTTTGTCATGAACCTCCAAGTCCTCAAGTGGATCTTTCCTTCTATCTCCCATAGAACATATACCTTTTTCGCATGCTTAAGATCTCCAAAAACTAAAGCCATAATTGGTACATGAAGAATCTTATTGACTACACTATAGCAGTTGTGGCAATATCATCATCCAACAAAATAGGAAAATTTAGGAAGGATACCCAAATAGGGCATTCAAATTAGAGCATATAGAATTAAGGGAAAAGGATGGAGTCCATGGCATAGTGAGAACCAAGTTTCCATTATACCGAATAGCTCACTCCAATACTCAGTCCTTTTTCGAGGGGAGCTAAGCAATGCTATAAAACAACCCTTACCAACAACAAATTGGAATGGTTGCATGAATGCTCTCCCTTGTGGGATATGCATTCAACGCATAGAGTCAAATAATGATCAATTGGTGGAATTGTAGGCCATGTCATGAGAAGGACAACAATTGTATAGATTAACACTAACTAGGATGAAAAGGGATTGGGTCACTCAAATTGGTCAAAATAGGTACACAAAAAATTAAAGTTTAAATGCACACATATGATGAATGCATCCCTACAGTTGAACCATCCTAGAAGAGGGAACTTACAAAAGGGCATACAAGACTAGATCATATGTTCCCACACTTAAACTTTGGCCACTCTTTGCTCCATTGACTAGTTAAAATCGATTCACACCATTCCAATAACTTTGTTCAAATTATCCTAAAGAAGATATACTTGTTGCTAAATAGTAATTTTCAAAAGAGGCAAATCCATATTTACTTTGTTCGTATTTTGAAGGACTCAACATGGTAGAAAAATAATTAGCACATAAGAAAATCCCTTTAGAATACCCACAAAGTAGATCTTCCTTTTTCTATTTGTAAAAAGGTTCATAAATTAGCACAAAGCTTTAAAGTTGTAAGTTACCCTCAATTAAGATTTTGAATGTTAGTATACCCAAAATAGACTAGTCAGTAACTCCGAATCTAATGGCTTGTATCTAGATCAATTTAAAATAATGGTGCACTTCCTTTTCATCAAAACTTGAGCCAAAATACTAGTATGCAAAGGCTTGAGCTATGTTTTGACATGTCAATTTGACACATTCTCATTTGAGGTATTCTCATTTCCTAGAAACAACTTCAAAAAACATAGAGAAGCTTATGAGGATGCCTTGGGATCAACATCAGACAGGGATATGGATAGGATCTAATCACCATCAAAGAGGTACAATAGAGATGTGTATCACCTTTACATTAAGCTTGATATATATAGATGTTTGAGGAGATGAACGGATCTATATCAGAGAGGTATAAGTGAGATGCACATGATATTCACAACAAGCTTGATCATGAGTATGAATACGTAAGAAAGAAAGATAGACCTTATCCTTTTTTCTTATAAAGAAATATTGGGGTTTTTTAATGTAACAAAAATCTTCAAGATATGTATGATATGAAGTTGCAATATGGTAGTATGAAAAAGAGGATAGATGGAATAAAGTAATACATTTTCTAAACATCTCTTAGTGCTCATTATTTCTATATCTCAAATGATTTTTCTTTGCTTTATTGAAATTGACCATGGATTTTTTAACACTAGTCTTGATAGTTTGCCTAAAAGTGGCTACAAGCCACTTTAGTGGCTCAAGGATCACAATATTTGAAATAAGATATGCATATGATACCAAAATTGAATGGGAATTTACCAATATGAATAGAAGATTTGGAACAAGTTCCCAGTGGAAATTCATTTTTCTAAAAAATTTGGATATATAAAAGTTCATGAAAATTGGTCAAAACAACACTCAACAATGCTATTTGGAGCTCTTGAAAGAGTTGATAATTTTCATGTAATTGCAACCCTATTAATGAGAATACATGCTATATATATATGAATCAATGATCAAAGGAAGCATGCTTATGACGGTTATGCGTGTGATGCACAGCAGGGCTATTATCACCACATGTAGTATGGACAGCATGAGTATCATTATGAGCAGAAGCCACATTGCTACAACCATCCATATGGACAACATGAGCATTATGGTCATGGGCATGGATAGCCATCTATTGTATATGAGCAACATGCTTATGTATGTGAGCAGCAAACATCAGTGGAAGCAAATGCATATGCTCAACCAAATTGTCCCTCTGATGCGCAGCAGGGCTATTATCACCATATGCAGTATGGACATCATGAATATCATTATGAGCAGCAGTCACATTGGTATGACCATCCATAAGGACAGCATGAGCATTATGGTCATGAGCATGGACAACCATTTGTTGTACATTAGCAGCAAGATGACTATGAGCAGCATGTCAAAACTATTACTAAGTTGACCAATGGTGATGAGCAGTAAGATGACTATGAGCAGCATGTCAATGAGTAGCAAGATGGCTATGAGCAGCATGTCAGAACTATTACTGAGCTGACCAATGGTGATGAGCAAGTGTGTAAATTGCTATCTAAGGCTAAACGCATTAGACATCTTACTAGTGATACGATACGGGAATTGCATGCTGCGGGCTTATGCTATCGATGTGCCAAGCTAATATCTTGTAATCATCAAGCCACATGCAGGGCAAAGACTGCCAAAATACTCTTTGTATTAGAGTATTATGATGCAAAGGATGGAGAAGATCTTGTTGAAGACCATTTTGATATGGGTCCACAACAAAAACTTCAATTCAAGAAAGAAGATCATGGGCAGCATGTGGATTTGGATGATTATGGCCCCATGTGGGAGCCCCTTCAGTCCATAGACCTGCAGTTTAAATCCTTGGACATCACTAAGAATGCAGGGTCCATGAATATGCAGCACTTAGGGGCTGATGCAGTCCATGCAATGGTGACTAATGGAGGGGAAATACTTAGGTCAAGTTGACCTAAGTATAAAAGGTGTAAGGGACACTGCATAAGCACCATTTGATGAATATACATCTGTCCTTTCACCTTCTTCACCTTCTTCCTTGTCCTTCCATGGTTGCCAATCATTTCTCTCTCCTCTGCTTGTCTTTCTCTCTCTACTCCTAGTTTTTCTCTCTCCTCATCACCCTCTTTCTCTCTCCTTCTCTCTCCTCTCTGCAGTCTCTCCCTTCTCTCCTTCTCTCTCCTAGGTCTCCTTCATTACACCTCACATTGTGTCGATCCTCCTAGATTGAAATTTTGGGTAGAGAATTGGGCAAAACTAATGGTGCCATTGTGTTTGCAATAACCCAAAACCCTTGTCTAGCCATCTAGGGTCAAAGAATGCTCAAAGTGGACACTAGGAGGCCAATATATGATGAAATGGAGAAGATACCCAAGAGAACTGTGGGGGGACTAGCCAAGACCATCCTACCATCGGACAAATCCATGAAGGATCCACCATCCCACTTGTGATGGATCTTCTTAGTTATCTAATTGTCTACCACATTGAGTTTAACACATAAAAATAGCTTTCTTAATTTTACTCGTTAAGAAGAAGATTCATTTACATAACTTAGTCACAATCATAAAAATAAAAAAGATAAATTTCCTTTATTAAAAAAAACCTACCAATTTTCCCTCAACTAGCATTAGGGCCTTTTGAGAGAACCATCCTAGGCTTGCAAGGGGTTATCCTAGATGCCCAAGGAATTCATGGCTAGAGCTCCATAGTATCCTTGTCGCCTCTTAACTAACATCTAATCCCTATGGAGAGACCTCTCGTTTGTTCGGTGCACATCCTAATTTTCAAAGTAGACAAAACAACCCCTTGGTGATGAAGGGCTCCATGACTAACCTTGGCAAAGGTGTAGTATGCATCCAAATCTTAAGTTGTGTTGATAAAAACTTTAACCAAAATACATATTCAACGAAAAATCCTTCCTAATGCACCAAACAACCTTTGAAATGTAATTTATACATTAGAATTTGTTCTAGGTGCCATTCTTCCATTTCAAGGTTCCACTTGACTTGTTAAGTTGTCAAGTGGACACGAACTTAGGGAATGCATTAGCTTGGCCCTCTCGACAAAATCTAACCTTTTTTTTTGGATATCTTAGATTGGATTTGATTTTAGATTGAGAATATTTAATTCTTCTAACTCAAGTAGTTAGGTTTAAGGATCTTGATGGTTTCTTTGAACCATATTCCCCCTTTATCGACATAGAAGTTTATCTTCGTAACTTGTTAAGGCTATCTAGAGATAATTTTCACAAGGATATTCAAAGGGAATCCTTTAGACATGTATAATACTCTATGTCCTTATCATATTAATCTACCTTATCTATCCTTTATCTTGAGTTTCGTAGTAGAGTTTACACCTTGCTAGTACAAGGAAATGTTTAGGGTGCACTTATTTAAAATCTTGATTACGGTGCACTTATTTTTACCCTTCTATGACTAGGCCCCAACCAAAATCCTTTGTTTTTCACTTAAGCTAAATTAGATAGTACTTAACTAATTGTTCTCAAGATAACCCGTTATCCTTTTAGAATACATGGTATAACTATAATATCCTTTTGAATCTAACTTTCTTTATGGAAAATCTAAACTAAGTTGGACCTAACATAGTATTAAATGTAAAGTGAGTAAGAAATTTAATAAGTTTTTATTATAGAAATTCAACTATAATTTCTTTCTTTGTTCAATATTCATAGTATCAATTATTAGTATGAAATTTACGCTAACTATTGGAATATTATCATCATGCAATGCATGGATTAATCCCATCACGGGAGGGGATACTCCTTCTAAAATTCCTTCCAGTATCAACTTTAGGCTCTACCACCAAAGGCATGAAACATCATAAGATGCTTAAACAACAGAAGTTTTGTTCATGCATTGTTATCCATTCAAAAATAATAACAACTATCATTTAACATATCAAAAGTACATATTAAGCATAAAGGAGGGAATTTGCACTTGATTTTGTGTGATAGGAATGTTTCTTGCATGTACTACTTCTTATCATGCACTTGCGCTCCATCATTTTGCAACCATCACGATAGGTGAGCTTCTTTAGTGTATAGTTGTGCTCCTCATTCAAACTTGTAAAGTTCATACTACCTTGGAGTTAGGGCAAGGAAAGTGAGTGATGCTCGGATCGAAAATGGACTATGCAGGATTTTGAAACAACAACAAGGGATATTTGGTTAAGGAAATAATAACACTTCAAATGTAGATGTGGGTGAAATACCAAAGGAGTATTGAAAATATAGTATTTGGATATGAAATATGATGATAGTGAGGCTGGGAAGAATTATTGGGGGATAGAAGACTGTAGCCAATTGGATAAGTGATAGCAATGTGATTTAGAGGAGATGATGACTAGGATGTGAGCCCGATGTGAGGGGGGTGCTCAAGTCTTCTTCCACAATTTTGAAGATTGATTTACCTCTCGTCTCCTCCTCCCTCTCCCTCTACACACACACACACACACACACACACACACACACACACTCTCTCTCTCTCTCTCTCTCTCTCTCTCTCTCTCTCTCTCTCTCTCTCTCTCTCTCTCTCTCTCTCTCTCTCTCTATGTGAGTGATTGTTCTAGCTAAAACAAGTAACAATTTTGACAACATAGAGACATTAAAAACTTACACCAAGGTTACTATATTGCCTTTATGTTTTCTAGGCCACAACCTTCACTATGTTGGATCCTTGATCAACTTTGTCAATGACTATGGTGGAGACAGGGATAAAAATTGTAGGGAAACTGCACTTGATAAGAAGGGGCTAAACAATATATTAAAAATGTAAGGCTAATTTTTACTAAATTGATTGCTTATTACGTATTCCCTACTTAAAAAAATTATGTCAATAAATTAACGACACATTTTTCTTTAAGTGTTGATGATGATCTAGTATGGCTATGAGACCATTTAGAGACCAATATTCCTAGTGCATCACTTAATGGGGTGATCAGAGCATTGTGACGAGGATATCTGGTACATGCAGTACAAGTTATGAAGGGGGAAATAAGTGTCTCCCAAGTATAAGAGTGTACACAAGAACCAAGGAGTTACAAATAAATAAAGATGGATTAAGTTCTAAGAAGAGGAAGTGCATTAGCATGTATATATGTATTTATGTGTGCATCCGGGGATGCTTGGGAATGTTTACTTGTGTGTAATGAGCATTGGGTCATCCTCTCCCTTACAAGTCAAGGCTTAAGGTCTTTTCTTTCATTAAAAAAAACGAGAGAGGGAATTCTCTCACTAAGAAAGACAAGATACATGATCCTCTGGAAGCAAGGAGAGAAGTGATTTTCTCTTTCTAAGGTCTAAAATGACACAAGCTTTTGTGTGGAATTCAATCTTAAGGTTGAGGCCCAATGGCAATTTTATGAACTCTCCTTAAGATGGTTGGATGGACCATAAGTTAAGAGTATAGTTTAAAAAACTATTTTTTAAATTAAAAAAAAGAGTTGGTGAATCCATTTTTAAAATATCTTGCAATAGAAAGATGATATCTAAAAACGGCTCGAGAGGGTTATATGAAACAACAAGATCTACAACTTTTGTGTTGGATGTTTTTTCATTCAAACAACATAGAGAGATATATCGAAATTGGTGCTGTAGAGTAGGTCCTGGAACAACCACATCTTTCATGAAGATCAACTCAAGTCTCTCTCCAAGAAGAGAAGCTCTTGAAAGCCTATAAAAGAGGAGGCTCTCCTTGGGTGTGAGGGAGGTAAAGGAAGCATCACTTTGCAATCAAGTTCTAAGAGGAGAAGAGAAGGTGCAAGTGTTGCGAAAGCTCTACTGAAATCAAGCGCCAAGAGGAGAGCCCTACACATATTATGTAGGAGAGAAGGATCAAAAGGTGCCAACTTCCAAGTTCTGCAAGTGTTATCTGGTTGTATACGTGCAAGGAACTGTGATCTTGTTTGCAAGATCTACAAGTAAGAGCTTGTTTATGTCTAACGGAGGAGCTTGCTCCTTGTCAATAATATAACTCCACAAGGGGGAGACTGGCCCATCTTCCAGTCCCTAATGTGTTGTTGATTTCTCTCTCTCTCTCTCTCTCTCTCTCTACATCTTTCTTTTCTCTCATCTGTTCTCTCTCTACACCAGCACAATATTCACTATATATATTTTAAGTATATAAGAAAGTTGAGCATGTATCTTGAATATTATAATAGTGGCATCAGAGCAGGTCTCTTTTCTTTTCTCAAAGTAAAGGCGATCCTTGCAAGAAGAAGGTAAAGGTGGCAACTAATGAAGCACCTACAAGTGGGCAAATACACGCTCAATTGATAAAGTACCATAGCTTGTTGGAAATCCCGAAGTATGTCAATTGATTGACAGCTTAAGGGCAAGGAAAGAAGCTACTTATGAAGGACCGAATCTTCCAAAAGATGGTGATACTAGAGGAAACACCATTGCACTAATTGATGGTGAAGGTGCAAAGTATCCAATTGCTGAGAAGCTTCCTAGAAGGAAGAAGGACTCTCGGGTCAAGAAGAGTAAAAAGACCTCACCTCGAATGAGGCGAATAAGGAGGGAGTCATCTCCCTCAGCAACTAGCTACTCCCCTGATTACTCAAGTTCCTCCTCCTCCTCATCGTCTTCTAGTTTCTACTCTCTTGGTTCTAAGACTCGTGCAATCCGCAAATGGACAAAGAGGGACCATAAGAGGATCAAGCTTAAGAAGACTAAGACTTTTGAGTTTGGGGATAAGGACATAAATTTTGACTCTTACTCTAGTAAGCGAGATCCTGCTAAGGCGTTAGCCTTTGTTAGGAAATTTGAAGTTACTTTTTCTTATAGTAATTTCTCAGAAAAGTCCAAGCTCATGCATGTAGGCATGCACTCGAAGAAAGATACTACTAGAAATTGGTGGTTGACTCTCATTTTGGAGGGAAGGAAACCTACGACTTGGGAAAAGTTCAAGAAGAAGTTTTATGCTCGGTTCTTGCCTCCTGATTTTGAGAATGATGTCAAGAAGGAGTGGGATTGGCTAGGCCAGAAAGAGCATGAGAAGGTCACTAGTTATGTGGACAAGTTTTGGTCTACTCTTCTCAGGGTTACTCCTTTCATGGAGATCAGCAATGAAGAGAAGAAAAGGAAGTATGAAGGTGACCTACTCCCTCATTTACACAGAACCATGAAGGTGTATCCACATGAAACCTTATCTCGCATGATGGAGTCTGCCATCATAGCTGAAAATTTGCATACACCTGGTACATCTCGAAAGTTGGAGATGAGTTCTTATAGAGCTAGACAAGAGTAGCTCTATGATCAACTAAGAGATATGACTAATAGAAGAAGACCTACCTCTACCCATGACCAATATTCAAAGCCAGAGGGTAACAAGAAGAAGTGCAAGTATCTCTCACCGTCTAAGATACAAATGCACAAAGAGGAAAGATAGAGATAGAGATAGAGATATAGAGGGAGGGAGGGAGAGAAATAGAGGGGGAGAGAGAAATGGGGATAGGGAAAGAGAAATAGTAAGAGGGAAATGGAAAGATGGGGAGGTATATATATAGAGAGTGAAATAGAGTGAGGGAGAGAGAAAGAGATAGAGAGGGAGAGGGATAGAGAAAAATAAAGAGAGGGAGAGAGAGAGAAAAATAGAGAGAGGGAGAGTTAGAGGTAGAGAGAGAAATAGAGAGAGAGGGACATAGAGAGGTAGAGAGAAGAAAGGGATAGAGAGGGAGAGAGAAATAGAGAGAAAGGTAGAGAGAGAGAGAGAGAGAGAGAGAGGGGAGATGAATAGAGATGGAGAGAGAGAAGGGATAGAGAGCATGAGATGGAGAGGAGAGGGATAGAGAGAGAAGGGATAGAGAGCAAGAGAGAATTAAAGAGATGGAGAGGAGAGAGGGGGGAGGGAGGGAGGGAGGGAGGGGTGCAGAGGTAGAGAGAGGGAGAGGGCAAGGGAAAGATAGAGGGAGTGAGAGAAATAAAGGGAGGGATGGAGGGAGAGGGAAATGGATATAGGGAGAGGGAGAGGGAAAGAGAGGGAGAGCAAAGAGGGAAAGAGAGATAGAGAAATGGAGAGAGAATAGCATGTTTTTCCATGCATGGGTGTACAAGTTGAAAAGTACCCCTAGATGCCGCAAGCTAACCTATAAGGCCATATGGGTTGCTAAGGGTCTTAAGTAGGATGATGTTGATTTTGATGAACTCTTTGCTCTTGTAGTCAAGGTGACCATGCTTGGTTTTAGATTTGGTTATGCACTTAGATCTGGACCTCTATCAGATGGATGTTAAGATGGCTTTCTTATATGGGGACTTGCATGATGAGATTTATATGTAGCAACCTAAGGGATTTGATACAAAAGACAAGGAACACCTAGCACAAAAGTTGAGAAAGAACCTGTATGGCCTTAAGCAGGCATGTAGGGAATGGTACTACAAGTCGGATGCTTTCATGCATTCACAAGGATATATCCACAATGATATGGATTTGTATTTATACATAAAGAAGGCCCATGATGGAAATCTTATGATTCTGGTACTCTATAGATGATACGTTGATTGCTAAGAGCACTCATGATGAGCTAGATGCCCTGAAAAATTAGCTCAAGAAGAGCTTTGAGATGAAGGATATGGGATAGGTCCCACATATTCTTCAGATGTGCACCGTGCATGATTGCTCTAAGGGGATCCTTTACTTGTCATAGAAGAATTACATCTAGAAGGTCCTTATGCAGCTTTATATACAATATGTTAAGCCTATTGGCTGTCCTTTACCTTCTATGTGTAGGTTAGTCAAGCTAATTGTTCACAATTTGATGAGCAGAAGGCCAAGATAGCCAAGATCCCTTATGCATTCATAGTGGATAGTTTAACGTATGCCATGATAGCTATTTGTCGTGATATAGCATTTGTAGTGGGAGTTGTGACACATTATATAGCTGCATGTGGCAAGCAACATTGCTATGCTATGAAGGGTATTATGCGGTACCTTAAGGAAACTACTGATCTATGCATATGTTATGGTGGCTAGGATATAAAAGTCATGGGGTATACTGACTTTGATTATGTAGGAGATGTAGATAGTAGGAAGTCCACCTTTTGGCTATGTATTCATCTTTAATGGAGATTGTTTACTGCAGCACAGAGGAACGGAAAATGGAGCAGAAGTGCGGGAAAAATAGAAGAAGGAGATAACCAAGAAGGCACAAGACAAAGAAAGGAAAAGGCATCCTGGATGGAGGTTGAATGACGGTGTCGCCTTGAGAAAAGAAAAGAGTAAAAGCGCACCATTAAATATGAAGGCACTCCTGAATCCTTGTAAAAAGAGCACCAGGCTCACTCCTATGCAAATTGTATGCATTAGTGGGAACAGGATAAGTTAGAATGGTGGGAAATAGGAAAAGAGGGCCTAGGCTAATGGCCGGGCATGTAAAAAGTGGGGATGACTGCCCAAAAAGTAGGGCATGTATATAAAGTTCAAAAGTGAATGAGAAGTTCATTCTTGTGTGTGGCCAAAAGTGGCTCTCCTCCTCTTCTTCTTCTTCTTCTTCTTACTTGCTTGAGCTTGTGATTGAGAGAGGGAGTGTGAGAGTGTGAGGGAGTGAGTGTGTGAGGGTGAGGGACCGGGGAGGAGAAGCTATCCATCTTCTCCTCTCTTCTTCTCTTCTCTTCTCTTCTCTTGTCTTGCTCGTGGTGATGGAGCTTGGAGCGTGGAGCTTGCTTGAAGCTTGCACTTGAATCCTGGAGCTAACAGAGTGCACAGGAGAGGAGGTAACTCAATCGGCATGGAGGTAAGCTCACTACACCCGTAGATATAGATGGTGCATTGGCTATGTGAGAGGTAGCCATTAGTGCTCGGCTTGGAACGCTTGAACAATAAGCGATCCGGGTGTTTTGGCAGTTGAGCAAAAGCCCCTACATTTTGGTTTTGTTGCTGGGACCGAGGGAATCGAGCATAGCAATAGGGTTTGCAGCTTGAACCGGTGCTCAAGATAGTTAGGAGATTTAGGAGGTTTTAATCCCTGGAGCAAGTAAGTATTTTGATCTGTTGTTGAATATTAGAGTAGGACCATCCATCCATCTCTATCTCTGTTTTTTATTTCTATTGCATTAGGTTAAGTGTAGGATAGAAAAAAGAAGGAAACAGAAGGGTTTTGCTGCTACTGGATACAGGGAAGTAGGGCACAGATTCAGACATCTGGCTGGAAGAGTGTGCGAGATTAATCTCAGAGTCTATAGCAGGCTGGGATTAGGTAATAAGGGGGACCATGGAACCAGGGAATGCCACATTTGACATTCTGCCTTCTAAGAAGAGAGTGAACTTGAGAGCCACGGAGAGAGCAAGAGAGAGAGAGCTGCGGGGAAATCGCGAAGTGCTAATCGAATCGAGCGCCACATCGCTTCGAGGTATGCCAAGCGGTTCCCTTTGTTGCTTTGCATCTATTTGGAAGGCACGGCATGATTCGGTAGAGTAGACGTTGACCTAGAGGCATCGCGTGCAACTCCCGGGCCGTCGTCCGCGCCATCGGACTAGTGCGTCTGAGTCCCAGAATAGGACTGCTCGATTTCTGGAGTCAGACTGTCCGACTCCAAAAATCGGACCCCTTGTCCGATCCGATCTCCAGAATTTGACCAGTTGAAAATCTGACCACTTGTCCGATCCGATCCCTAGAATCAGACCCGGTGTCAAAGTCAAGCCATGTGTCCTAGTCTCGGACTTGGACCACTCGACCCATTGCAGTAGTCCGACCACCCCCATTCGACTAGGGAAGTCGGACCTAAGTAAAATTTGACCACCCTATCCGAGCCCCAGGATCGGACCAGCCTGTCCGATTACTATAATCGGATGGGCTTGTCCAAAGACCAGCCCCAGGATCAAACCAGCCCAAGAAACCTGTCCCACAGGCCTAGCCACCTTGGTCACATCTCTGATCCCCCAAGAAACCCAGTTTAACCTTAGAACTAGAGGCCAGATAGGACAATCAAAGATTCACCCCGAACAGCTAGACACTAAGTAGACCAAATTTGGAATTGGACATGATGTTCGGCGACCAGCCAACTAACTAACCAACCCTAAATCAGAATAGAGAATGCAGCAGGGTCTTTCAGTAAAACTTTAGATCTGCTAGAATGTGCGCTTAGAGCCATATCGGGCTATGAACGTAAGGGGTAGAGTGGAGTCTGCATTGAGCATTTCGTGCATCCTCACCTCACTTTTTGATTTCATCACCTAAGGTGCACTATAAGAAAAGGAAAAGCATGTTTTCGCACTGAGCACTAGAAAGCACGAAGCACAAGTTGTCGATAATTTAGGAGAAGATCCCAAAACATAGTTGGCTACTAGAGAGCCCCATCAGTAGGACCCTAAGAGGACACAAAGATCCGAAAGGCGACAACATAGAGGATCGAACGCTGCTAGAGTTACCCAAGTTGATCGATGACCTTGTGGAGCTCGAAGTGGGAGAAATGTCAGGATCACGAGGCAAACAAGGAGAGGACCGACTGGACTTGGGAGAATTCCCAGTCATAGTGCAAGAGTTAGTCAATGAGTATGACTTATTGACTAGGACAGTAGTTCAGGGTAGGCTAGTAGAGGAAGTGGTAGCAACCCTAGAAGAGGAAAGAAAGGCGATTAGAAGGGCACTAGAGAGCATGATTGCCTATAACCACGAGCAAAAGGCTAGGAAACTCCAACAAGATGTGGACATGTACAAAGCCCGACACGTGTTAGCCCTGGCTAGAGCAGCCAAAGCAGGACCAAATGCAGAGAGAGAGCAAGCAATGGAGGCTGAATTATCATTGAGTGAACTTGTAGCCATGTGGCTCATGGACAACACGTTCGCTGAGCAGAGCGCAACAGCCTTAGCCATGTCAAGATTGTGGGAGAGAAGGAAAGAGCCTCACTTGTAGCTTTCTTGCTTGCACAATGGGGGAATACACACAAGGGTGGAGGCTGAAAACAGTTTTCCTCTTCTTAGTTGTGTAAGCCAAAAGAACTCTAGTACAAAGAAATAGAAGAACCGTATATATGGGTCTCAAAACCAAAATCAACTAACTAAGGTGGCATACTAACTGAGCCACAAACTAGAGTAGATAAGGATAGCTATCATCTAGCTATTATTCATGGGCAGTGTACCAACTGCATTTGCTCAACTGACAAGTCGGTGACATAAATACACAACGGTCACCCTGGCGTATCACGAGTGGAGCTCGATATCTCAACACTCTCCCTCAAGCCCAATCCCAATTCTTGCACACCAAGCAGGTCTCTGAACTTGCGCAGCTTCTCTGCGCCCAATGCCTTCGTGAATATGTCAGCTACCTGATCCTCTGTGTTGACATAAACTAGATCAATAAGACCTAGTAAAACCCTCTCCCGCACATAGTGATAATGCACCTCAATGTGCTTTGTTCTAGCATGATAGACTGGGTTATTTGCCAAGTGTATACTGCTCATGTTGTCACAATAAATGATAACTGGCCCATCTGTAGACTAATGCATATCATAAAGTAGCTTATGCAACCAAGCTACCTCACATGCAGCCATTGCTACGCCCCTGTACTCAGCCTCTGTGCTCGACAAGGCAACTATAGGCTGTTTCTTAATGCTCCAAGTGACTGCAGCACTCCCAAAAGAGAACACATATCCACTGGTAGATCGTCTATCAGAAATACTACCGGCCCAATCAACATCAGTGTATCCATACAACTGTATCTAAACCCCAGTCTCATAAAGTAGTCCATACTGCAATGTGGACTTCACATACCTGAGTATGTGTCTAGCCGCATCCAAATGTGGTTTCCTTGGAGCCTGCATAAACTGACTTACCAATCCAACAGCACAGCTCAAATCTGGCCTGCTAATAGTCATATAAATCAAACTTCCTACTATGCGTCTATACATAGTAGGGTCTTCCAGAAGCTCACCTGCATCTCCGCTCAGCTTCACATTCTGCTCCAAAGGAACTGAAATAGGCTTACAGCTTGTCATCCCATATTTGGACAGCATGTCCAATCCATATTGCCTCTGCAAGAGCTGTATCCCACTTCGTGATCTAATCACCTCAATGCCCAAGAAATAACGCAGCTCTCCCAAATCCTTCATCTCAAACTTCTACTTCAATAGCATTTTCACATGAAGGATATCTTCATCACTATCACCTATCATAATCAAATCATCAACATAAATGACAAGTAGCATAATACCTTTCTCTATTTTTCTCACATAAAGTGAGAAATCTGCCTTGGAAATCTGAAAGCCAATAGTGACAAGATACTGTCCTATCTTGTCAGACCATGCTCTAGGTGCTTGCTTCAAGCCATACAAGGCTTTCTTCAACCTGTAAACAAACTCAAGATGAACAGCATACACATAACTTGGTGGCTGCTCTCTTCTTGCAAATCACCATGCAAGAAGGCATTCTTTACATCCATCTGATGTAAAGACCATCCCTTTGATGCAGCCATAGCAATGACTGCTCTTACGGTTACCATTCTTGCAATCGGACTGAATGTTTCTTCATAATTAATGCCATATGTTTGTGCATACCCCTTGACTACTAATCTTACCTTGTATCTATTCACAGAACCATCTACATTGTGTTTCACCTTATAAACCCACTTACAACCAATTGCATTCTTATCTTTAGACAAAGGTACAAATTCCCATGTAGCATTTGCTTCCAAGGCATGCATTTCTTCATCCATGGCTTTCTCCCATTTTTCTTTTCCCATGGCTTGCTCAAAAGAAGTGGGTTCTGGTTCTTGTATCACTTTGACCATATATGCATAGTGAATGGCTGTGAATCCATCATATTTCAGCCTATCCACAGGATACCTAACTCTGGTAGACCTTCGCAAAGTAGGTTCACTCCCAGGTGCTCTCAAAACATCCCTGGTCTTCCTTACTCCAGGTGTAACAATAGAAGGAGTACCCAACTCATCATCAATGCTCTGTTCTAAGCCACTGGATTCACCATCCACATAAGAGTGGCCTGCATTCACATCAAACATGGACTGATCTACCTTCTCTTTTCCTTTTCGTGATACCTGCATACCACTATCTGCATTGCTTTGAGAAGATTCTCCTGATCTCAATCTGCCTGTCCATGGCAAAGAATGTGAACCACTGCTAGAGGACGCTCTAGGTCCACTAATATCTTGTGACTGCTGCTGTGAATTCTGTGCAGCATTACCATTTTGTGCATCTACATTATCAATCACATTTACTGGTTTATACCAGCTACTCATCTCATCAAAAACAACATCTCTGCTCACTGTAAACTTACGAGTAGAAGGGTTATAGCATCTATACCCTTTTTGCTGCAGAGAGTAACCAATAAAGATGCACTTCTCAGCTTTTGGATCCAACTTGGATCTCAACTCATCTGGCACATGAACATAGGCAATGCAACCAAAAATTTTCAAATGAGAAATATCCGGTTTCCTACCAGTATACCTCTCCTCTGGAGTCATCACATGTATTGCTGCAGTGGGAGTCCTGTTCATTATGTAGACTGTTGTAGCAACTGCTTCAGCCCAGTAAAAATCTGGCAAGTCTTTTTCATTGAGCATGGCACGAGATACCTCTCCAATATGCCTGTTTTTCCTTTTTGCAATTTCATTTTATTGTGGGGTATGACTGCATGAATATTGCTGCTTTATGCCATGCTCCTAGAAGAACCTTGCAAACTCATTTGAGAGGTACTCTCCCCCTCCATCTGACCTTAGGCATTTCATTTGCAGGCATGTTTCTTTTTCAACCATAGCTTTAAGAGTTTTGAAATGCCCAAAAACTTCACTTTTCTTTTTCATGAAATACACCCAAACTTTTCTGCTATAGTCATCAATAAAAGTGACAAAATAATGACAGTCTCCAAGAGATGCAGCTTTAGTAGTCCACACATCAAAGTGGATTAATTCCAATGGCTTCTTACTCTCTTGAACATGTCTAGGAAATGGTTTCCTTTCATGTTTTCCAAATTGACAGGCTTCACATACCTTATGCATTTCTGCAACCTTGAATTTAGGCAATCCTGCAATAATATTTTGGGCCTGCATTGATTTAAGTCGCTGTACATTAACATGACCAATGCGTTTATGCTAGATATCAATATCTGCAAAACTACACCGGTCCCATGTGCAAACATTGCTGCACTCAATTCAGGCATGTCTGCATCCAACGTAAACATTCTGCCCTTCTTCTTTCCTTTTGCTATCAAGCGACCTTTATTTTTCATATCCTCAATAAAGCATCCATGAGGACTAAATCTGACCTGCAAGCCCTGCTCAACCATTTGACCAACAGAAACCAGATTCTTGGTGATATTCAAGACATGAAATACATCGGACAGGTATTTCTTTTTCCCATCCTGCATAGACAAAGGAATTTTTCTAATCTGCACAATAGGATGTGCAGTATCATCACCAGTCTCCACAAATCCTGGATTTTCCATTTTCCTTGCATCCTCCATCCATTCTGCATGACCTGTCATGTGGTTTGATGTACCTGAGTCAACATACCATACATCGTTGCTTTCTTCTGCACTTGTCACAGAATTGTTCATGTGCTGCACCATAAACAAATGCTCATTTCTGTCATCACCTTGTCTACTAGAAGATGCATAATTTCCTTGTTGCAATTTTCCATTCATGATGTCATTCTGCTTTTTATAGCAGTCTTTAGCCACATGACCCATTTTACCATAGTAGTAGCATTCAACATTCATGTTTGCATTTTGGCCTCTTTGCCATCCACCACGACCTCTTTGGCTCCCCCTGCCTCTAGAGTTACCACGTCCTCCTCCATAGGACTGGTTTTCTTGAGTTTGCTGCATATTCTGATTTCTACCACGGCCTCCAAATCGGCCTCCTCTACCTCTGCCTCTACCTCTTCCAGCATTTGAGTAGAAGATAACTTCTTTTGAAGTTCCTCCTGAAGAAGATGCACCACCATTTCTCTGCTCCTCAGAAATTAGAAGAGCAATCAACTCCTCAAAATCAGAAAATCTTTCACGGACGGAAATGGATGTTCGGAACTGTGCATAATCCTTTCCTAGACCATTCAAGGTCATTGAAACTAAATCATCATCTTCCACTGGCGACCCAATGGAAGCAAGTGCATCTGCAATCTTCTTCACCTTCATGTGGTAGTCATTGATGCTCATATTTTCTCTTTGCACATTGTGCAACTCTTGCTTGAGCTGCATTTTCCTGGCTTACGTATTTGTGCTATACATTTTTGACAGAGTATCCCATGCCTCCTTTGGCATACTTGCATCCTAAATATGCACAATCATAGAGTCTGAAATACTGATAGACAGCCAGTACATAACTTTTCTGGCTCTCTCATGCCATGCTTTAAATGTTTGCATTTGTTGTTGATTGGGAACATCAGGAAGAACTGGTTCTTCTTCATTTCCTGCAACGAATTCCCAATATACTTTTCCCATAAGGAAATTCGTCATTCTGAACTTCCATGCTTGGAAGTTGTTCTTGTCAAGCTTTTCAGTGACAATCTGTGAAAGAGAATCAGATGCCATTACAGAACACTGCAAAAAATTCTGTCACTGCAAAAAGCACAGCTTTAGCCTCACAAGGGCAAATCTACAAAACTGACGAAAGTGGTATTTGACCACACAGTCACTTCCTAGTAACGATTTTGCATTAGCAGGCAATAAGGATGATTCTGTAACTCCCAATGTCTCTGCGCACAAGCATACGATGCAACTTCTACAGTAACTTTTCACCGACCTATAGAATAGTGGTCGCACATCATAAAATAGGGCCTTTTCCTGAGTGCGTGCAGAAAACTTCCGCCTCCAAAACAGGCCCCGAAATGCCCTCAAATCAAAAAAATAGAGCAACCAAGGGCTAAAGCCCTTGCCCCAGCATATACTGCCCTCTTGCTACACCGCGAAGGGTGTCTCAATCTGAGACAATGCCCTCTTGCACTTCCCGGCTGTGCTACCTGCAGAGACTTGCCCCCAAAATAGAAAAATGAAAGCAACATTGATCCTCTTACCAGAACCGCGAGCTTGGCTTGCTTTCTTGAGCTCCTTACCATGAACAAGGCTCTGATACCATGTCAAGATTGTGGGAGAGAAGGAAGGAGCCTCACTTGTAGCTTTCTTGCTTGCACAATGGGGGAATACACACAAGGGTGGAGGCTGAAAACAGTTTTCCTCTTCCTAGTTGTGTAAGCCAAAAGAACTCTAGTACAAAGAAATAGAAGAACCGTATATATGGGTCTCAAAACCAAACTCAACTAACTAAGGTGGCATACTAACTGAGCCACAAACTAGAGTAGATAAGGATAGCTGTCATCTAGCTATTATTCATGGGCGGTGTACCAACCGCATTTGCTCAACTGACAAGTCGGTGACATAAATACACAACGGTCACCCTGGCGTATCACAAGTGGAGCTTGATATCTCAACAAGCTACAGCATTACTCTCGGGATTAGGGGTCATGCAAGGGGCAAAGGGGCAATCTAGGATCCCTATGGTGGCAAAGCAACTAGACAAGTATGAACCTAGCAACGACCCATATAGCTTTGTGGAATAGTTCGAACAAGTTTGCAAAGCAAACGGTCTCACAGACCTTGCACAACACTCTCAAGCTTTTGGGCTGTGCTTAGGTGATAAGGGGAGGGTTTGGTACACTAGTCTAGATGCAACCGAGTGTACGAACTTTTCCCATCTTAAAGATCATTTTATCAAGAGGTTCTCTAAGGCAGGGTACTCTGACAACCTCATTGTTTGAGGCAGGGAAAAGGAAGATGTAAGAGACTATGTCACTCATGTGCGTGGCCTCTTCAAGAGGATCCCAACCGATGAGCGACCTAACAAGAAGGCTATGTCTACCATGTTTATAAATGGTATCTGAAGCGAGGAGCTCTACAAGGCCTTGGCTAGCAACTCCACCCTACACAGAGATGTGTTAGCTAGAGTTTTTGAAGAGGCAATAAGGGTGGACGATCAGCTTAGGGAGCGAAGCATGAGGAACTTCAATCGGGACAGTACAAGCCAGAGAGCTTCAGAGCGGACAATGATGTTGGGAGAGAGAGAGAACACTAGTACACGGGATAAGGAAAAGGGTGTTGACCAAGGCCAAGAGCTGGTTGAGGTAAGAATGGAGCTTGCACGATTGCAAGAATAGATGAGGAAGCCTGTGCAGTCTCACGTGCAGTGTATACACTATGGTGGAAACCACCTTCCAGCCAAGTGTCAAGATCCTAGATCTAGGCCATGTTTGAACTGTGGTAGGTTCGGTCATGATGCGTTGCACTGCAGATTGCCCAGGAGGTTCCCATATGCATAGCAATACAACCCTCCATACTTTGGCAACAGGCCACCTAACTTCTTTGGCAGAGGAGCCCAGCTGGCGCTTCCAGTACCAAATGACATGAGACCAGCCATTCCTAGGCTAGAGATGAACCCAACAGGCATACTCAGACCACGAGGACCCTATGTAACCCAACCACCAAGTGACGCTCCTATTCACTATGTGGAAGAACCTAGTGAAGAGGAAAGCTATGTGAACCCATACATCTCCTATGATGAGGAAGGAAATCCAGTCCTGATGGACTATTGACCGATATCGGTGATGGCGCTGGGCAGAGAAAGAGGTAGAGGCTTTGGAGGACCAAGCCAGGATCCAATCTCATACTGGACTTGCGGTCACCCAAGCCATATTTTATCACACTGCCCGAAAAGGGAACATGCAAACAAGGACAAGGCTGACCTTCGATGCGCCGAGTGTGGGATCACACACCTATTTCCTAACTGCCCTAGACGGAAACTATCATCCAGTTCTGCCAACGTGCCCTCCATGCCCTTGGGACTATTCAGTGTGGAGACCTTTGGTGGGGAGGATATGCCCATCCCACTGCATGTCACAACGCGAGCGCAAACAAAACGAACAGGCATCTCATTGCCTAGGCCAAGTAACCTGGATGCAGCCTCTTTGGGAAAGAAAAGCCAGAGGAGAAGGAGAAAGAGAACAGATGCAAGGATTACCCTTAAGACTGAGGAAGCTACAACCTTAGTGGTAGGAAAGGGGGTCACTGATGCCGAGGCAGAGACCTCAGCTCCTAAGACAACAAAACTACCCTCACGCTGCTGTCTCCAACGTCTTGGAGAATCTGTGGTCTCCTCCCTTAGTCGGCACCATTCATCTACGTCTAGCCACTCAAGCTTTGAGGCCCCACTCTTAAGTGCCTTGCATGCGTCTGATTGTTTGTCTGGCATGTATGCACACATGCACTCCATCATCCAGCGTGTGGAGAACTTATCTTCTGTGGTGGATCCTGAAAACTCCTCATGCAAGGATGCTAGTATGTAGTCCTTGCTCCCCTCCGATATGTTCTTCCAATGAGCCAAGACATTGTGCCAAAAAATTTGTTGACACAACTCTCTCATATGAGCCATCACCCTCCTCCCCTCATCATTCATGATGACGGCTCCTATCCTATCATCTACAAGGTATCCATACCCCTCTAGGGTATGTCTAAGATGTGTCCTCTCCCACCTCCGACTGCGTTCATGGGCATATCCAGGAGACCCCTATACATTTGGTGTACCCACGAGGGTGGTATCTCTCAGAGTAGCACCCATAGGGGTACCACCTACGTACGACTGAGAAAAAGTTGAAGTGACTAGAGTAGACATCCCCATAGGTGTGACAAATCCCACAAGTGATGCAAATCCAGTAGAATGATGAGGCAGTGACACTATGTCAGTACCTCCACAACAACCACATGAGCCACCCTCTCTCGAACCTACACGAGAGTGAGGATTAGCACCTGTATCTCGAGGCGATCGTGGGCTCACCACATCCACATCTCTGCAACATCCCCCAAAATCACTTCCTCCGTCCGGCCCACTGGAGCGTCGATCTCTTCTACTCGAAACCAATGTATCAGAGAGTGCCGAAGTAGATTAATAGAATGGCATGATGGTGTTTGAGACAGCTCCTAGTCTGCCATATCTCTAAATCAAGCCATCTGATCTAGAGACATACGTGTGAAGATCTCATATAGCTCCTCGTGACTCATCCCTCAACTCATCGTGCTGTCGAAATATCCACAAAGGTCACCTACACAAACAAAAATTGATGCTAGCATAATCAATATAAAGATTCAAGAAAAACACGGTAATATAACTCTTAAAAAATTGATCTTATTTAAAATGCATATTCTAGAGGATCCTTATAAGCGATTCATCAACAAATTGAGCAGGTGGATGCTCCAAGTATGGCGTAGCCTATGGTCCCATGTCAATTTCCTAACACAATTCCGCATACACTGGAAAGTCAATATAAAGGTCACCACAAAAGGATGAGTCCACCTCGTTCTCAAAGAATTCTTGGCCTCCTGTCTTTCCATCATTGTTACTTGATTCTACCTCCTCTACATGCTCCAAGCTTTGGGCAGCCTCTACCCCTTGCAATATCGATCCCTCTATCTACATATTGTCCCCATCTATGCTCAAAACATTACTTTCATCATATACTCTCGCACTTCGTGGAGCTAAAGGTACAACATACCACCATCGAGGTTATCGAGGGTTTGGACAGAAATTTACCTATTTAAAATCACATACAAGAGAGATTTAACATTTGTAACATATACCATGTCGTAATAAAAGTTTAAAAAATATGAGTGCATGCACCTGTTCACAGTGGGTCGATAATACAAATGTGTTGCAAATCCGTCCATATTTTTTTGGAATCTATTTCAAGAAATCCAGATGGACCTCATCGAACAGTTGCCCCGACTCCTTCCAGTACCACCTTGAACCACTGCACATCAAATAGGATCATGGAGAAGCTAAGGTAATCCACCGTGATAATACTTTGCAAATTTCCAAAATACTTAATCTCTTCTACAACGGTGTTTGGATCCGTGGCTCGCCGTTGGCTCTCTTGCTCAAACTTTGCCATGACACCACAATCCATTGTGGAGCGCATTTTTTTGACACGCTCCATATGAAAATGTCATCCACACGACCACACCGCACTGTATATTTTGTACTATATATTGAAATGGTTAATTAGTTGTCACATATAAAATCTAGATACGACAACTTATAAAACATGTGGTTACCTTTGGAATGCATCCCCTCGAGAATTTCCACTCCTCAGTAAAGACCTCCACCCCTCCGTGGGAGGTTGCGATCAAAGCTCCATGCAACCATCGCACAGACATAAACCGCGGCATCTCCTCCATGCCCTCGGGATATCAAATTTGTTGGTGTCGCACACTATGTCAAAATTTGGATCACGCTTCTTTCCGATCTTTCCTGGCTTGCTCATACCGTGCGAGCCGCCACGTCTCCATGGAGGCATTGTGCAATATACAAAAACGATTCACTTTCTCCTCCATTGCAGCATCCATCCTTTTTTCTACCCCATTTCCAATCACCACATCTTTGATCAGTCTATCATCATCCTTCAGGGGCCATAGTATAATGTTGTCTGAATCCACCGTTGGTAGCCACTGTGAGATATGCACTAACACCTCGGACACCAACCAACCTTTAGTCATGCTACCTTCTAGCCAAGCTCATTGTCACACAAAGCCTTTCAGGGTTTTCATGAAGTGCTTCAAGAAGAACATCCATCATGTATGGACAGGTCCCGCAATCTCTACTTCATCTACAAGATGCACTAGGAGGTGGGTTTGTATCGTGAGCGTGCTAGTGGGTAGATACTTCTCAAAGAGACAGACCGTCTCAACTACTCCTTTGCACTAAATTTGACAACCTGTAAATCGTCCCACGTATTTACGGAGTGAGACATCCTGCGATTGCGATCGATAGTACAAACTATCACAAATGAAAAAGCATTACGAACAATGAATACACTCCAAATAGAAAAATATGTAGGCCACTTACAATCTATTCGTAGTACAGACCTGATATATATTATGCCAATCATGGGATTTTAGCCCTAATAATTGGTCATCTTTAGAAAACGCGGCTCTAAGAGAACGCATCATACCCATCGGAATGTGGATAGACCTGATAATTTGCTTCACAAAATGCTCTTCTTTAGTGGACAAAACCCAAGGAGCACGAGGTAGTTACAAGGGAGCATCAACACCCCTGCAATGTCTCTCTTTCCTGTGATGTGGTCCGATAGTAAGCTATCCACATTCTTAAAAATGCGCATGGGATCCAACAAGTGGTTGATATGTAAGTGCGTCTAATACGACAACTCATAGAAAACTGAGAATTGTTGCATTCCGTTTGGATGTGACTCCATGTGGACCATTTTCAGCTCGTACCAACTTTGGGCGTTCATTCGTGTTGGAGGTCGTCCAAGAAAACCTTCCCTTAATTCATGACTCTCCAACAAGAAAGTGACAAGAAAGCGACGTGTCCAAGAAAACCTTCCCTTAATTCATGACTCTCCGACAAGAAAGTGACGTGTCCTTGATATACCATCTTCTTCATGACTCGTGACCTTTGGGAGTCTAACTATGGCCCACACATTGGACACGCATGATAACTTGAGGCAACCAGACCTGTCCCAACACCTCTATTTAGTGAACACAAACTTGAACGAGCTATGATAGATATGACCAACGAAAACAGAAGCCTACTTACCTGAGCACTCCCCGAATCTTGGAAAGACATGCATAGTCCACATGAGAATGGCTCGTATATTGGCGGATTGTCGACCATCATGCTCGCTCATATCTTCCATGGCGACCCTCTCCTCCCACAAAATCTTAAGCTCGTCGACGGGGATAGACATCCATATTCTTGACTTTGTAGTAGCCAAGAATGAGCAAGCTAAGGATCAAGTGTTCTTTCTTCGTAGAAAGACATGGTGGTATGTTGTAGTTAACAAGTACTACATGCCACACACTATAAGATATTGAGCGGAGACCGAATGGGTTCACATCATCCATAGCAAGACCTAGTCGAAGATTCCTTAGCTCTCGTGCAAAGCCTGGAAAGGTAGAGACAATGTAGCTCCATGCACGTGAATCTGTTAATATTTGTTGGACTTCATCTATGGTTCTATTCTGTGCATGCCACGTTGTCAAGCTCACCAAGCCCGACGTATGAAACATGTGATGTATACGGGGGATAAGTGGAAAGTGTCTAAGAACTTTCTGAGGGATGGTTTTCCCTTGCAAGTCCTGTCAATACCTGTGAGCACCACACTTTGGACATGTCTCCATAGTCTTGTACTCTCCTTGAAATAGCACACAATCGTTGACACGTGCATGGATGCTATTGTAGTCCATGCCAAGCTTTCATAAAACATGTCGCACATCATCACGAGACGAGGCATGGTATTTCCAAGTGGTAATATATGATTCTTTAGCAACCTAAAAAAAAATCATAAAACACCTTGAAAAGGCACAATTTTTTTTTATAATGGTACCGAAAAGAAATCAATGAAGCGCACATAGAGGTACCTGAACAACTCGGTCACACTCGCATTGCTCCACCCATATTTTGCTTGCACACTTGGGAGTGCAAGTAGCGTCTTCAGGCAAGATACCCGACACCCATCATATAATGGTATGGATGCTTCTTCTCTAAGCGGATTAGATGTCTTGGTATCCATGGGCATCAATGCATCAATCATTGCCTCCATCTCAGGCTCCAAGTTTGTAGGAAAGTCTAAAAGGTTGCATGTCTCCTTTGGTATTGAAGGTATAGATTGAATAGTGCCTTCCAAGTGGTGGATTGGCTAAGGCACTCCATCCATCGCACGCCCACGAACTCTTCTAACTAGTCGCAATAGGTGTACTCCTCCTTGGGATGAGACGTCACCTCCTTATATAAATTTTACAGTCACATCCATTGTTGTTGTATATGATATTCAATTAGTTTAATTTGCAAATATAATGCATGATTGATACACACTTTTCTTACCGTTTGCTCAAAGTTTGAGATCACCTCATCAATTATCTCTGATTGAAACTTGCTGAAGCATCGTGTGTGTTTTATAGAGACAATATAGAGACAAGCGACATTTTCATTTGATTGCCAGCTTGCATTGAGAGCAAGGACATGGGACACATTGATTAAGATACGCATCACGATCTTGAACATCACGACCTTCATCGTTTTTCATTTTTTCTATGTTACGATAAACAATTTGTCTAAGTTTAGGCAAGGAAGTGGTGGCTTTTGAACACCTCTCGCTCTCCAAATTTGTCATATGTTTGATGTGTCGTATGCTAGGTGCTAAAAGGCTTTGTTACCTAATTTTTCATTGTTAGCTAGTAAGGCTTATTTAGTGATGTGGTCTCTGTTGCATGGTATGTAAGCTTAAGAATATTTTTGATCATAAGGTCCATTTTTCACAGCCTCTTTTCTTTGTCTAAGCTATGATTGTAGGGATTTCTAGAGTCAGTCAATATTTGGTCTCTCTATTTCTCAAATTTCTTTATGTATTTTGTGATTTATTTTTTTTATTTATTTCTTTATGTATCTTGTGTTCCTTTGTTAGAAATTTGGAATTTTACTAACTTACAAGTGTATGTAGGTGCACCATACACAACTAGGCTTTTGTTTTCCACAATCAATGTGATTCAATATAAATGCAAGTGTCTTCATGATGATGGTGCTAAAACTTCCAATTCAATTATGGCATATGCAAAAAAGCATTCAATCACAATTTTTACAACACTACACAATGTGTGAACTCCCTATTTTGATGATCCAACCACTTGTGAGTGATTTTGTAGGCTAATCAAGGTGAGATCCTAGTCTTCTTAGGGTTGTCATCTCTTAGATGTAGTCACTTTTGATGACCTAGCTGCATGAGGTCCAAGGGCTTGACTATCACTATTAGTGCTATCTCCACTCAAGTTGTTCTCACCAAATGGGTCCATGTGAGCTTAAGAATAGTTTTAGGGTGTCAAGGTGTGGGGAGTTTCTTTCACCAAGTTTTTAACCATGAAATGTCCTCTTGCATGACTACGGTCTCTCTTTGTTTTTCTCCACCCCCTTGTATTTTCTCGTTCATTCTCCTCTCTCCCTCCCTCCCTCCCTCCCTCCCTCCCTCCCTCCCTCTCTCTCCCTCTCTCTCCCTCCCTCCCTCCCTCCCTCCCTCTCTCTCCCTCTCTCTCCCTCTCTCTCCCTCCCTCCCTCCCTCCCTCTCTCCCTCCCTCCCTCCCTCCCTCTCTCCCTCCCTCCTTTTCCTTTCTTCTTCTCCCTCTCTCGGAGCAATGTTCTCACCGCAAAGGCTCGAAGATGGATTCTTTGTCTCCTCTTCTTTCGTGATGGCTCCTCTTCGCCCTTCATACACTTCCTCCTATTCTTCGCAAACACAACGGCACAGCGGCGGCGACAGTGGTGGCGAGGATAAGCTCTCCCTCCTTCTCTTTTTCTCCCTCTCCCACCCTCTTTCGCTCTCTGATCTTTCGCTCTCTCTTTCACAAACTCTTTCACAAAATGCCGCACTTGGGTTTCGGTCGTGTTTTTTTTGTCTGGGTACCGTCGCTATGCAAATAGCGATGCCAGTAACTTTCATCGAAAACCGGTGTCGTTATTCCCCCCATCCCTTGTAGTGAATTGTTTTTTATTTGCTGCATTGCAACCATCTTTATGTTAACCCTTCTAAAAGTAGTTTCTTTCAAACCCAAATTGAATATTTGGGTCACATAATCTCTGCCTAAGGTATACTAGTTGATCCAAAAAAGATAAGTACTACTATTAATGAGTGGTCAACACATAAGTTTGTTCATAAAGTTCATTCTTTTCTAAGTTTAGATGGATTTTGTAAAAATTTTATTCATAACTTTTCATTAATAGCTCTACCAAACCATAACTCTTCTGCTGCATAAAAATTTTGTCTTTTGTTGGTGATGTTGATGTGATGGTTGCAAATGCTATCCAATGTGATGTATGGATGGAATGCATAGATGTCATTAAGAAGGAATCACCACTTATTCTCATTCCATCTACTACAAAGGCGTTGAAATGCTTATAAGAAGATGAGAAGTTTGTAGGGCATAAGGTAAATATGCATGGTATATGAAATGCTATTTGTTTATGGATTGGGAAAACTTTAGAGAAGTTTTGTGGCTCATACGATGAGCTTTAGCCTATGTAGCTATTGAATGTGTAAGTTAAATATGCTTTTCAAGGTGTTTTCCTTGTTCTAAATGCTATGGAGTTTGTTTCTTTGTGGATGCATAGTGTAGGTTAAAGAGCTAGAAAGAGTGAAGCTAGTTCACCTACATTTCTACTTATGTTGCAGGGCATGGAGACATCGATGTTACGTTATACTTTGAGCCTCAGGTAAGGTATCTTGATTAATTGACAGTAGGGTTTCGAAACCTAGATCACCCATGACCCTAATGAAAGAGGCTCAATTATAGTTACAATTGAAGTTCTAAGTTACCAATAGGATTTTAGTATTATCTACACAATACTATACAAGGATATTGAAAATAAAGGTTTTGATAGATTAAGTGTGCATCTCCTCCTCCTCCTCCTCCTCCTCCTCCTCCTCCTCCTCCTCCTCCTCCTCCTCCTCCTCCTCCTCTTTTTCTTCTTCTTCTTCTTCTTCATTCTTCTCATTTCAAACCTTCATAGTTAGAGACCTAACAACCAACTGCACTTGCGTAAACATTTTCCTAACAACACTCTATCTAGCGACTCACACCTTTCTTTCAAATCCTTAATCCAAATATTTGCCACCAACACAAAATACATTAATACTCCTGACATCCACCTTACAAAATGTGACTAGTGCTACACGTTTTCACATGCAACAAGTCACAATTATGTGGCAAATTGTTAGAAGTAAATATTCCACATAATATAAAAATTTTAGTCACTTTAAATTGATAAATCAATAAAAATTTAAATAAATAAATAATCATAGCGCAAATATCATGTAATCATATGCATCATGTTGCCAGAAATCCATGGGACCTTCCACTAGGATCAAATGGCATAATGAACCAATAATACCTTTGAGGCACATCATGACTTACAACTCCCCCTAGAGACCATAAGATAACATCAAGTAGTCCGACATCCCTTGTATAATCTGTTCAAATGATTTTGGCTCATAAAACATACTCACATATGCTCCATCATCATAAGCATGAAAGCATACTTGCCCACTATCTAGCATCCAATTTGGCTAACCCTACAACATAAAATAGAAATTAGGTGAAGTTGTGTTACCTTTTCTAGCATTGGAACTAGCACAAATCTAGACTTAGTACCATTTTAGGGGGCTAAAGTGAGATTATGTCTATTAGTAGAGGGACAAATGTTCTACTCCCCCTCATATCACACTCTCTTTGAACCATGTGCAATGCTAGCTTTCTTATAGCCTTGATTGATTGCAAGTGATCTTTCTAGGCTAGATATTAGAATACATTTGGAGACCTAGAGTGTCTTTACGAATTTTTAGGTCAATCCTTGTGGGTCCAATCAAACACTTCTTCTTTGAAGTAGGCTCTAATTAGCTATGTTTACAAGTTTCATGAGATCTGGACAATGCTTCTTAGGATAGGTATTTGGATGACTACTAAATGTTAGCTCCCTAGCCCTGCTAGGACAAGTGTATCTTAGACTTTAAGAATGTGTCGCATGCAATATTTGACTTCTATCAATGCATTGGAATAAGTTTATTTGTTTATCCATTACCAAATGTTAAACTTATGTTGTGCCAAATAATCATTTCATCAAATACATACATTCTTATACTTTAATATCTACATTGCTAAAAGTTTGGCTTAGGTATTACCATAAGTTCTATTCTTCCATTGCATGAACTTTGTTTATGTTGTAGCAAGATATAGGAATGCATGCATTCTTAAACTATAAAATATGTCCTTTATAATGTTATGATACTACTATAGCAATTTCTTTGTAAAGATACAAATTAATTGTGTTTCCAAAGCTATAATCGATTGTGCATTGCCAAATGTTCAATCTCTAAATTGCCAAAATCTCAATTTATGTAGGTCATGCATTTGTTAACTTTTGATTATGTTTTTCATTTTGTAATATTATCTATACAAACTTCTCGAGTTCATCATATTATAAAAATTATGTTCATTTTAGTACTAATGATAGCATTGGTAATAAACTTTTTGAATATTGAGATTATGTAAAATTTTTCATATTGTAGCATGATCTATGTGATGTCATGGAGTTTACCAAGTTATAGAAATTATCTTCACTTTATGAATGGTATCTTCGTTAAGAAAGATTATGAACAATAATTATATGTAAACTTACTTTGAGGTGTAAAGATAATGGTCATTATATACCTTTGTACATATAAGGCCAAATCTTTAAAAACATTTTGTGAAATTTTCTCCTTGTCTACTTTGATAGTATATGTACATTGCATGCATAGAATGCCTTCACCATTAAACTTGAATGAGTCAACCACCCTTGATGGGGAGGAAATAAATAAGTCACAATTGTCCTAAGTTCTAGCATGTCAACCATCTTTTGATGGTGCATCCATTCCCACCTTGCCTCCCTTCACGCATCCAAGTCTATCCACTTCTCCTTACCTTTTGTTAGCCTTTATACAGTGGCCTTATTCTCCTTGTACCATCACCTTTCCTTATATTTCATGCCCTCTTGCATGCCTTTGTTACCCCACTACCTATATCCAAACCTTTTCTAGTGCAAAACCATGTGCTTTCTTCTATTGGCACCAACTTTTCTCCATATCACCAAATTTCCTTACTACACTTCTCATCCAAACTCTCTTGTCCATCATTGACCATAGTTAATATCCTCTATACTAGTCCATCACCCTCGTTCTCTATACTATTCCATCACCTCCCCCATTGCCTAATCCTCCAAGTCTATTGGACCTTAGTGACCAACCAAGTGACTCCAACCCCGATGACGTATGATGCCTACAAGGATGTGCAATGACTACTTCACCAAAGCATCCAAAAACCAAGAAGGCCCTCTATAAAAGAAGGCTTCTAAAGCAAACAAAAAGAAGATAGCAAATGCCTCAAAGTTAAAGGGGAAAAAAGTTCTCAAGCTTGAAGGAAAAAGGCAACTGATGGAAAGACATTCAAGGATCATTGATTAATATTCAAAAGTGAGTTCATAGTATGCTTAGCCAGGTAGGCTTATGATAGCATTTTTAGGCTATGGCAATTACTATTGCCGTACATTTGATTAATCGCTCTCCATGCATTGCTCTTGACTATGAGGTTGTAGAGGAGGTATGGTTTGAAAAACCTCTATCATATGCTCATTTGCATCTCTTTGGTTATGAGATTTTCTGCCATGTTCTTAAGGACGAGTGCAATAAGCTCGATCCTAAGTTCATGAATTGCATATTTCTTGGTTATGGGGATGCAAGTGAGATGGGCTATCATCTATGGGATCCACAGGCTCAGAAGGTCATTCACAACCATGATGTTGTTTTCTATGAGGAGAAAATGCATAAGTAGCCTGAGCAGGTCATTGAGGTATGTAGGGTGATATTTTAGGAAGAGTCTATTATTACTATACAACAAACTAGATAGCCTATAGCAATTAATGCTCGAATGGCCCATGACCATGATGTTAGACATGAGGTATAGGCCCCATAGCCTATTTTGCAAAGGTCTACTATCTACTAGAGATATAGATCAACATATGATTAGTTTGTACCCTTTATGGATTATATTACGGTGATAGATGTTGGTGAGTGTTTTACATAGGATGAGACCATGTGAAAATGTGATAGTCACTCTTGGGAGAGGGCCATTCACTTAGGGTATGACACATTGCAAAAAAATCATACACGAGATTTGGTTCCTTTGCCTAGTGAAAAAAGTGTTTTGTTATGCAAATGGATGTACAAGTTGAATAGTACTCTTGGATACCCCAAGCCAGCATATAAGGCTAGATTGGTTGCTAAGGGTTTCAAGCACGAGCATGGTGTTGACTTTGATGAAGTCTTCTATCTTGGTAGTCAAGATGACTACCCTATGCTTGGTATTGGCTTTGATTACACAATTAGATTTGAAACTCTATTAGATAGATGTCCAGATGGCTTTCTTACATGGGGACTTGCATGATGAGATTTATATGTACCAGCCTAAGGCCTTTGAGAAAACAGGCAAGGAACACCTAGTGTGCAAGTTGAGAAAATAGCCTTTATGGGCTTAAGTATATACCTAGGGAATGGTACCACAAATTGGGTGCTTTCATGCATTCGTAGGGATATACCTACACTGATATGGATTTGTGTTTATACACAAAAGAAGGCTTGTGATGGTAGCCTTTTGATTTTGGTATTCTATGGGGATGATATGTTGATTATTGGGAGTGCTCATGATGAGTTGGATACCTTGAAAAGTCAGCTCAAGAAGAGCTTTGAGATGAAGGACATGGGATAGATCTCACATATTCTTGGGGTATGCATCACATGTGATCTCTCCAAGGGGCTCCTTTACTTGTTGTAGAAGGAGTACATCTAGAAGATTCTTGAGTGGTTTTATATGTAGAATGTTAAGCCTATTGACTATCCTTTACCTTCTCCTATGAAAGTGTCTACACTCTACTCATGAGCAAAAGGCTAAGATGGCCAAGATCCCTCGTGTATCCATAGTGGGTAGTTTGATGTAAGCCATGATAGCCACTCGTCCTAGCATAGCATTTACAGTGGGAGTTGTGGTACACTATATGGCTACACCTTTGGATATATATTTACCTTTGCTAGAGGAGTACATAGACTTTAATTATGCAAGACATATAGATAGTAGAAAATCCACCCATGGCTATGTCTTTATCTTTGCTAGAGGTGCTATTTCTTGGATGTCCAGTGCAAAAATGTATGGCCCTATCCATTATAGAGAGAGAGTATGTAGCAACCACTAAGGCTTGCAAGAAGACTCTCTAGTTAGGCCATCTCGTTGCAAACCTTGGTATTATTGATATGGGCCCTACATTATTCGATTCTATGAGTGCTATTTAGTTGGCCAAGAATACAATCTTCCATGTGAAGACAAAGCACATTGGGCTATGTTACCACTTTATCAGAGAGGTTGTTGTCTAAGAACAAGTCCATTGAGCTTATCAATATCTCAATTGACCTAAATCCTATAGATTTACTCACCAAAAGTCTCTTAGTGGGAGCATTTCGCCTTCCTGATGAAGCTAATGGGCATTGGATGAGATGATATATCTTCTCATCCTATTGTAATTTATGTACATTTATACTTTTTCACTTCATTTTTGTTCTCTCCTCATCACTAGGGGCACATTCGCCTTTAAGTGAGAGGTTGTTAGGGGTAAAAGCACATGTGCTTAACCACTCGTGTATTCATTATGCTAACAATACCTAAACACCTGTATAGTGTAGGTGGTAGGCACCCATAGTTTTCACTTCATTATTTATTCTTTTAGTGATATTTGAATAATGGAAGGCCTATCACACATTGTGACTATTGGAGTTTCCACATCTTGTGTCTCTTGCTCTTGCTCTCTTGCTTCTTCCATTATAGTTCTTGCTTGCGCTCGCATGCTTCCACTCAAGTCTTCTCCCTTCATAGAGAGTCTTTATTAAGTATCTAGCATGCTAATGAAACATGATATCTTTATGTGCATTGAACCTTAATTGACAGACTAAATATGCATAATGCCTTTATGTAGACAAAAAGGGGATTTTTACTTGAGAAAAGTGCATTTTTTGGGATTGTTTTGGAGTTTTGAGAGAGAGAGAGAGAGAGAGAGAGAGAGAGAGAGAGAGAGAGAGAGAGAGAGAGAGAGAGAGGGAACAATAGATCATCATGTTTTGCACCTATTTTAGGCTACAATAGACATGGATTCCTAGAGAGTCTTGATATCTATGGGCCACTCATACTTATGACTAGTGGAAAAAGCAAGAAAAGAAGCATACTCGATGCATAATGGAGAGGAGGAAACCCTAGATTTTTACAAGGATGGCATATGTTATACATGATCTCTTACTACTACATGCTCATGGATATCTTGTTTTAAGAAGATCAAGTGGACGGTTTTGAAGTCTTCTTATATGTATTCTATCCTGAATATAAAAGTAAGGTTTTAGAAAGATTTAGTGGGATGGTCTTATACTCTTATGTAGGGATTTATTTATTTATATGGGCTGCTATAGAACATGGTGTTTATAATGACTACTCTTGAAGCATAAAAGCATTAATGTATGCTATGTACTCATAAACCATAATGATATATATGGATTTCAATTGATATTAGTCAGATCCATGATGAAATATGGACATGTTAATTGATAATTATGATGGTTATGACTAAAATTGATAAATATTTACTGCTTTTATGAATTATAGACCCTTCCTTATTGTAGGAAGGTCTTCGTTCATGCTGTTTGGGTACAAGTCTAAGGACCATTTAGACTATAAGGGATTGGTAGTCTAGAGTTGAAAAGTAGCATATCTTTTTTCATCATTATATGTGTCTCTATGTGCATTGCTATATAGCGATGCATGTAATGATGCTAATAGTGATGTATATAGCGACATCTTACTATGGAAAACAAAATGTTGAAATAGTTTGTAGCATTTTTATTGAAGAGTAAATTATTATTTCTAAATTTAATAACTGTAGAGAGAGAGAAAGAGGAAGAGTGGGTGAGTTATTGTGGAGAGAGAGAGAGAGAGAGAGAGAGAGAGAGAGAGAGAGTGTGTGTGTGTGTGTGTGTGTGTGTGTGTGTGTTAGGGCCACCAAAGCATTGTCAAGCACAACATTTCTCCCCATCCACCCAAGTTTAACAATCCCATCACAAGTTTGTTCACCCTTGCCAAGTACTCCTACATTGACACATGCTTTCAAGGAACAAATAAAGGTGGTTGCAGTGGGGGAGTGTCGCTCGTGTCACATATTATCAAAATATTTCATTGCTTATTTGCCTTGCCCATGCTGAGAGAGAGAGAGAGAGAGAGAGAGAGAGAGAGAGAGAGAGAGAGAGAGAGAGAGAGAGAGAGAGAGAGAGAGAGGCCGTGAAGGAGAGAAGAGGGAAATCACAAAGGAGAAGAAGAAGATCGTGAAGGAGAAGAAAAATACCAACAGAAGGAGAGCTTCAAGCTTGCTTCAAGGAAGCACTTGAGCTTCTTTGAGCCTTCAAGTAAGACTTTTCATTTCTTTCTTTCTCATTTTTCTTTGTGCAATGTACTCATGAGAGTGAGAGAGGGGGGAAGATGAAATAGAAAGGGAGAGAGAGAGAGAGTTATGGAAGTACTGAAAGAGGGAGAGGGAGAGGGAAAGAGAGAGGGGAAGGATACAAAAATAATAAAAAAAGAAGAGAGGGAGAGAAAAATAAAGAGAAAAATAGAGAGAAAGAAGAAGAAACAAAAAGTATTGGAAAAACAAGAGAGGAAGAAAGAGAGGATATGGAAGAGAGAGAGAGAGGGAGGGAGGGAGGGAGGGAGGGAGGGAGGGAGATAATTGATTGAATTAAAATATTATTTTCTTAAAAGGATACTTGAATACTTATTTTTATTATAAGGGATAAAATATAGAAAGATTTATTTTCAATAGAGGAGATATGTATATATAAATATAAAGTTAAATGAAGAGAGAGGGAAAGAAAGAGAAACACACACACACACAGAGGAGTTTAGGGAGAGACAAAGAAAGAGAGGAAGTGAGAGAGTGAGAAAGAGAAGTGAAGAGAATGAAAGTGAGAGGATAACGTAGCATCATGGAGGATAATATATTACTCATATTGTAGCAAATATGACCAACCATGATGATTGTGATGCTAGAGATGGAGAGTCATATATCAATTAGTGTCTCCCATATCCTTGCACTCATCGCAAGTTTCCAATTTGTCAAAAATACTATTTTTTTCATAGACCATGTGTGATGCTATGGCAAGTTTCAACCAGACATCAAGTGATATTAGACTATGAGTTAGTAGTGAGTAAAGTGTGTAGTAATTGTGGTGTATAGTCAAGATCTAATTGTAATAATATTCAATATATTATTTATCTATAAAAATATTTATAGAAAGATGTTAATGCATTGCAAGCAATGGATGTCTTGTGCTTGATAAGAAGAGTTAGTGGGCATTCTCTGTAAAGAGCACCAAAGCAAACACATCCTTTAGAAGGTACTTGATAAGAAGAGTTTGTGGGCATACCATGCAAGGAGCACCCAAGCAAATGCATCCTCTTCTAGAAGATACTTCCTCTAGTGTGACCTCTATTGGAGAAGAACTTAGGGACTAGACCTCCCTGAGTTATTAGAGCTTGAGATGGAAGCAAGGATTGAGGTATTACTATCCACGGATAGTGAGTCCTTTGACCCATTGAAAGAGAAGGCTTACATACCATTGCATGAAGGATATTGAGTATCTTGCTTAAAGACGCTTCTTACACTCTTGAGTATACAAGCAAAGTATGGATAAAGTGATGCAAGTGTAATTGAGCTGTTCAAATACATAATACATTGATTTTTAATTATATAAGAATATATACTAATTTCTTCAACATTTTGGGGATTTTTAAAACATTGAAAGATCACATATTACCATCTAGAAACAAGACACTAGGGTCTCATGGTGATGATGATGCATGGTAAGTGTTGCGAAAGCTAGGAATGCATCACAACAACATATATTTATGTGTCAATGATTGTGTGCTCTTTTGAGGAGAATATGAGTCCATGGCTACATGTTCAAAGTGTGGTATTGATAGGCATCAACAAGGCCTACAAAGTTGAATGGCCCCTTAGAAGATTCTCCGACACTTTCTCCTCACATTGTGTATTAATGTCTTTTACATCAAACAATGGTGAGCTTGACAATGTGGCATGTGTAAAATAGAAACATGGATAGTATCCAATATATACCAGCAAACTCACATGTATGGTACCACATTGATTCAACATTTCTAGACTTCATAAGAGAGAAAATGAATCTTAGGTTTGGTCTTACTATGGATGGCATGAATCCATTCAAATTGTGCTTAACCTCTTACAGTGTGTTGCCAGTAGTCCTTGTTAAATACAATGTTCCATCGTGGCTTTCTACCAAGAAACAACACTTGATCCTTAGCTTGCTTATACCTAGGCACTATAAATTCAAGAATATGGATGTCTATCAAAGGCTTAAAATATTGTGGAAGAAGACAATCATAGTGAAAGACATAAGCAAGCATTCTAGGAGCCTAAGATGTTGTGGAAGGAAGGAATTATAGTAGAAGATATGAGTAAGCATTTTGCGAGGCGATCCATTGATATAAGGGCCATTCTTATATAAACCATGCATTAATTTCTAGGGCTTGAAGAGTGCTCAGATAAATGAGTTCCCATTATCATTAATATTGACTAGATACAATTTCTAAGTGGAATGCGACGGTTCTCAGTTTTCGATGGGTTACCGTATTGGACTCATTTGTAAATCAATCATCCATTGGACCCCATACACATTTTTAAGAATGTTGGTAGCTTATTGTGGGGCTATGTCACAAGAAAGAGAGACACTCTAAGGACAAGGATGAACTTGAAAGCTATAGGTAAGATGGAGGCATATTGGCCACAAATATAGTCATGTAAAACTAGGTCCTACTCCTTGGGTCCTATCTACTAAAGAAGAGTGCATAGTGAAGCAAATAATTAGATCTATCCACGCATAAATGGGTGTGATGTACTCTTTTAGGAACCTATTTCTAAATATGGTAGCTAACATGACTCAAATCCCATGATTGGCATAAGATATGCCAAGCTTGTACTGGCCAAGATAGTCTTTGACTTGTATTTTCTATTTTCTATTTTCTATTTTGGCTTATGCTCCTTGTATTTTCTATTTTGCATTGATTTATTTTGTATTGATTTATAATATATAATATGTTATAATTGTGTGATAGTTTATATTATAGATCAAGATCATAGTTTTCTCACTCTAGAGATATATTAAACCATTTATAAGTTGTCAAACTTGGTATGGTAGATCTTATAAACAGAGATACATGCACCCTCAATTCAATTGGCAAGGTAAGGATTAGTGGAGACAATTTGCATTTTTGAAAAGTACTTATCCACAAGCATGTTCATGATACAGATCTACCTCCTAGTACATCTTGTGGATGAAGTGGAGGTTGCAGGACCAGTGCATAGCTTATAGATGTTCTTTCTTTGGATCGCTTCATGAAAACCTTGAAAGACTTTTTACGACAATGGGCTTGTCCAGAGGTAGTATGGCTAAGGGCTATGACTAGTGTCAAAAGGCATTGGTAAATATTTTTGGTTAGCTTGTGATGATTGATACAGATGATAGATTACTATGGACCCACAAGGAGGACGACAAAAGACTGATTGGAGACATGATGGTTGGAAATGGAATAGAGAAGAGGATGGATGGAACCATGAAGGAGAAGGTGAATCATTTTTATATACCCCATCATGCATCCATGGAGAAGTGGCTTCACAAATATGAGGTTGTCAAAAGGCAACAAAAGGTAATGTGGTTAGAATTTTGGTGTAGTACATGTTAATGGCCTATTTGATATCTTGAGGACCTAGAGGAGTTGCCACGGTTGATGCCTTGAGGTGATTGTATGACATATTAACAAGAGCATTACATGAAGATGAGGTAGTCACAAGAGATGAGTTGAAGTACTCCAAGGGGTGTAGTCCAAAGGTAAATGTGTGCTTTAGTCATTGTTGAACCCAATAAATGCAAGTGATAAATAACCCTAAATTTCTAATGTGGGTGACATTTTTTAGTAGAACCCATCGATAAATTGCACTTGGTGTGATGGATTGTGGTGTCGTGGCAAAGTCTGAGTAAGAAAGTTGATGGCAAGTTATAGATCCTAATATTGTAGTGGATGAGATGGAGTACTTTGGCAACTTGCAAAGTATGATTTCAGTAGACTATCATAGCTTTTTCATGATTATATTTGATGTACAATAGTTTAAAATAGTGTTGGAAGGAGCGGGAGCTGATGTTTGACTGTGGCCGTCTAGATTCTTGGAGGCAGATTCTGAGAAGAAGTGTAATGATTTGTGAGACATGTTTGTCTTGTTGAGTCACTATGAGCAAGTGCATGTCATTTTTTTAAATAATTCAATAAATTGATGGTCACAAATACCTTTTATCTTAATGATTAGTTCTTAAATGTTTCCACACAAGTGATAACCCACAACAACCTTGTTGATTGTATATTGTACCTATAACACCTTGGTTGGCTTGAGTATATGATGAAAGCAATTATGTCTTGAGTGTGGATGAGGAGAGCATGTAGGTAGAGGAGAAAGACTTGCAAGAAGTGGAGGATGAGGAGAGCTTGTGGCATGTGGAGTGGAGATAAGCTCAAGAAATGTAGCACAACTAGTGGATAAGATGGGCATATGAGAGGACATATACTAGACATGATATGCCTTGAAACAAGATATGTAGAAAGACATGGTCTAGCTACACTTATTGACAAGCTTTATGCACATGGTGTTTTAATATGTCATATCTTTTTTAATAGTGTAGCAAATTTTTAGTTCTTATAATACACTGTCTAATTTGGATTGATCTTTGGTTATGTTCTAGAGCCCCTTGGACGATCCGTTGTGTCAAGACGAGCTTTCAAATGGCAAGTATCTATAGGAGCTTGGATTCTTGGAGAGCCCTTCTCTTTTTTGGCCTTACACTCTATATACACTTTTTTTTTCATTTATTTTTTTCTTTAATTTTATACAACTTTTATGCATATTCTTTGTCTTATTGTATGCAACTCACATTGAATGATATTTATAAATACTTTTTCCTATTATTATTTTACCAAGATTCTACCCTATTGCTCATTGCAGTTATATGTTAGCCATGTTATCATTGTTCTTTTTTTGGACATTGAGTCAATGAATTACTTGTTTTTAGCAATGTATTTATAATTTATCAAATCATGATATACATTCTTTTAGACTTAGTGGTGTGATTGGTTGTAAATGAAATGTTGCAGAATATTGTGCTCAGTCCATGTGGCTAGAAGAGTAGTAGGGCTATTTATAGCTTGCCACTTTTTTTGGGGGGGCATGCAAATGTCACACTATTAGCATTGCAAATTTTATTGCAACCATTGCTATTTTATTGTAATTGTTTCTATTAACATTGCTATATAGAAATGCAAATAGAGATGGTTCTATGGCATTGCCAATAGTGATGGTTTTGGTGCAATGATGGGGCAATTTATCCATAGACTAAAAATGTCGCTAGAAATGTCAGTATAAGCCCTATATGTTGTAGTGCAAGTAATGGCCTAATAAAGCGAGGGAACCTTATTTTGTAATTGAAATTTGGTCCCTTTTTACTATTTGGTAAAAATTTGAGGACCATTCAAGAGTGCCTGAACAAAATGAGGGAACCTCATTTTCAACTAAAATTAGAATCCTTCATGTCGATCGGGTTAGTAGTTTTTAATGTAGTGTATGTGCTCGAACAACACAAAACAATACTATTTGTTTTGCACAAGGACTTTCCCTCATGCATTTGGGATAAAGATGTAACCCAATGGCACAAAGAGTACCCTTCCTTAGTGTAGGAAGGCCTCCCTTCATGGCGTTATTTGGGCACAAGTCTAAGGGTAGACAATTCAGAATTGCCCCAATAACACAACTATCTAGTTTATCAAATACTTAAAATTAACTTTTTATTTGAAAGAACCAGCTCACATTTAAGCACTCTAATTTGAGAAAATTACAAAATTTATTATGAATTTCAACTCAAAAAAAGAGCTAACATTACAACACTTAAGAATAAAGTCAAATTATTAAAGATTAAAACAACATAAGACCACTATAAAAATTTCAATCATAAAGTAAAATAAAACTATAAATTTCATTAATGTTTTATTTAAAATTTTTAATAGCTATATTATAGTAATAATTAATTAATTAATTAATTAATTTAATTACTATTAACTTCATCCAATTTAAAGCCTTAGTTTGATGCCCTTGCAATCCCTTAGATAAAAGAACATCCAAGTATACATCTCACACTACATGCATAGGATTTATAAGGGAACATTTTTTGGTATTAATAAGTAATCAATCTATGATACGAAACATTATTCCTATGAAAGAATCTTTCATAGGAATATATGAAACATTATTTCGTATAAAAGAGTCTTTCATATGAAAGACTTCTACCACCAATAATGAATTGGTTAATTCAATCTGGCAATCCACATATTTACTAACATGTCACCATATGGTATCCCATAGTTTTAAGAGGCTTTGTATAATACTCCCATATTTCCAATATTATACAAATATCAAAATTGTATTAATGCAAACTAAAAAAAAGTGAGAGTAGCTATTATGGCAGTTTGATATGGCTTTTACATGTCTTTGACATGACATATATTGAGGAGAGATGTTTTATTTCTAGGTTAACTAAAGAGACTATGGATTTGACCAATGAAGGAGATGGAAGTACCAATGTTTAGGAGTGCTCCCAAACATTGGTTGATGCGTGAAAACTAATGCAGAACAAACCATACCTCTATAATACTTGTTGGGACTTGGATTTACCAAGTGCTCGTCCTCATAAACCATTCATCTAGATGTTTTTTAGATGTTTGCAAGATTATTAGCATCATATACTTTATATTGAAGCATTTTGTATTTGTCATTTGTGTAACTTCTTGCAATGCTTCTTGCCACACGACTATAATTGTTACGATAAAACCACTTTGGACGATGTTACATGGCTAGGCTAGGTATGTTTTTTTAATTGATTATCTATGCATTTAGGAAGCCTACATCCATTGGCATTAGTGTTTCTAGGGCTCTCTTAATTGGCATATTGTAGATGAAAAGTACACATCTACAACTTTGTTGCCTTCTATGCAATGGTAATTTCAATGGCTTCATGGAAAGGTCTAGATCCTTAATCTTTTAGTCACCATGGAATCATGTTGAACTTTAGACAAGAGAAAGAAAAGTTTCATTTTTACCATTGATGGATCTTCTTAGATTAGTAATTGATGTGATTTTACTCTATAAAATTTGAAACAACTTCATTGACAGCTTGTTTGAGCATTTTGATTTTTTTAAATCCTAATTGACCAATAACCTATTGTGTAAAATTTGGTATGAGTAGTTGAATTAGAAATAGCTAGTCGTTTCTTTGGTTGGTTTGGCTATTGTACATACCATGTGGCTCTTACCTCTTTTAGTGTGGTTTTTACTTCTACTTCTTTGTTATCCTTAGTCAGTTGATGGTAACTAATTACATTTTTGTAGTGATCCATCCATGTGGTGACATACTTTGTGGATATTCCAAAAAAAGTTTTAGGGAAAACTTTTGGGTTTCATTTCACTTGTCTTCTTTGTTAATTGTTTAGAATCTTTACCATGCATTACTTGTATTGACTTCAATGAGTGATGTAGATTGTGGATAAACATTATCTTTGAGGGAATTTTGGACAAGTGTATAGGATAATCTAGATTCATGAAAGTATCCCTATAAATTTGAGGGGAAGGATGATTAGATGGGGAAGCTTAATCACTCATGGCTATTCTAAAGTCGAAAAGATTATTGTCTATTGATGTCTCCACCAATATGTGGTGTGCCACACACACACACACACACACACACGCACGCACGCATGCACGCACGCACGCACACACACACACACACACACACACACACACACACACACACACACACACACACACACACACACACATGCTCACATATAGAACAAGAACCCCTTTTTCTATTTCTATCCATATAGAATCTCTTGAACCACATGGCAATTGATGCATGTCACAACATTGTTACTTTGGACTTAAGAATCTTCTTACAATCCAAATTTCATCCTTATAAATAATTACACCAAATGGAATGGATTATGATCAAGGACGTGGAGGAACCCTAATTGTATAACATCATGGTACATTTAGGATTTGCCACATCATTGGCCTATTTTTTGCAAGCATCAAGTCTACTATAATCCCCATTAAGCTAAACCAAGTCATGAAGATATTATTACAACAAAACTTTGTAGCTCTCTAGAAAATTTTATACAAAATATCAATCTTCTAAACCTCTTTTCCCTTATCTCAAAGTTCTATTTTGGTGAAGGGATACTTGATTCCAATTTTTTCCACAACATTACTTAAGTCACATCAACTTGTACTTGTATCATGATTGAAAAATGACAATTTTGCCTTATATTTTAATATTATAATAATTGATATAAATTTTCTTATTTGTGACCCTTATCTTAGGCAGCTAGTTGAGCATTGGGAAGCTACTATCTATACAAATAAGGGATTCAAACACAATTTGGATGGTTCAACAACCTTGGGGAACCCTCATTGATACTACCTTATGGTTTACCTTTTCACTTTTCCCACTAGTTCTTGAAAAACCAAAACCATGTATAATGTGATCTAAGTGAGGCAACCTATCCAACTCTCTATTACTATTAAAGGGGTGGGTATTTCCATTGGACAACTCAAAGCCATACTAAACCAACTTGATTTAGATAATGGTGATTCCAGATCCTTCACTAATTAATTCCCTCCCTAAAATATGGATATAAGCACCATCCCAAACTAATCATTTAAAGAAATTGAAACCATCTATGGACCAAGATTTCAAGAAAACCTTGAGAAAAATTCAAGCTACATACTTCAAAGGAGATTATGCCTCTAGGAAGACAATGGAAGCATGGAGCGAAGCTATGGAGATTACTTCTCATTTGTCAATCTTCTAAATTAGAGTAATATTTTCCATGGCTAGAATAAAGCCAGTAGATGATACAAAGATTTGGATGAAGAATCTTTGTCAATGTAGGAAGATTAATGAGGGTACATTTCCATGGAACACTATAAACATGAAGATTTTCTTTCAATTTTGTCCCACCCAATACAATATAAAAAAGATAGACAACTTAAGATCATTGCATAGATCAAATTGGGTCAAGAAATTATGAGAATCTTGGTTCCATATAGTTCTATAATTAGGCTAATTGATTTGTGTGGATCATGCTTCCTATTGAAATAGAAATCCTTATCTCACGGAAGTCTTGCTCCGTATTATGTAGCATCATCTTATGCATACTGAACATAAGTATGCACATGCCACTTCTTTTGCTCATTGTACTCATAGAAATGGTCATACTATTTATAATGCATGTGATAATACTCATACTACTCATACCTAGGATAATGCAATGCTGATCATATGGATCATGCTATTGCTCATGGTTTTTATAACAATCCTTATCTAATGGAAGCCTTGCTTTGTTCTATGGCTCTATCCTTTTATTCACAACTAGTTGATCAACTAGACTTACATGGTTATCAATTTTAGCTTGATTTTGAAGCCAAGATTGAGAAGGGATGATGGAGCTATGAGCCATGACTAATTTTTTTGCATATACACTTGCCCCTTTATTGGTGTGGTGGAAGATCAAACTCTAACAATCAAAGATCTGTCTCAAAACTACTACAATATGGTCAAACAATGCCCAAAAACAAATCAACCTTGCTTATATTTGGCTTGCTAAACCTACTTGAAACCAAGATTTCTTGTAACATCTGGCCATTACATATGGGGGTGGGATTTCTCTTTCTTTGCTACTCGCCTCAAAGACTCACTAAAAATTGTAATCCCCCTTGTTTCAACAACATTCTAAAATATATCATTGTTGGTTGCTCATCTATGGCTTGCAAGTGACAATATCTTTGGATTAAACTTGAATGATTACCCTAAAAATGATAGTAATGCCTTGGTTGCTTTATCAAAATCTATAAATAGCAAGAATCATTGTACTCTGGACAATGGTAAGTTTAGTATTGCATCTACCAATAATAAAAACGATGAACAAGGTCCTAATGGATTGATTGAGTTATCTGAATGTGCTCATGGCTTAGACACAAAAATGATGAACAAAGTTCTAATATCATGACTGAACTCTATGAAGGCACTAATAGCTCAGATAAGAACAAGTCATCCACATTTGATAAGAGCTACAATTTTTTCTTAAAGTCTCTACGCAACTATATTCTATCTATTTTATTGACCAAGAAATAGATAACAATCCATTGATTTTGATCTGTTAGCTAACATAGCTGAATGATATGCTATGGATGAAATTGAAATTTCAAACACTTGTGGTTTCTAGTGCAGTTCAAGCATGAGCCAATGGTTTGATATTGAGACCTCTCATATTGCTGGCTACCCTAGATCTTCCATAAGATCCTCAAGATTGTTCTCTTTGTTTCCCCATAGATAGAATAACAATTAGTTTGCTCATGGACCTGGATCCCCCTTCCTTAAGTGCTTCTATGCTCCTCTCACATAGCTATTATCGTGTTATGTTCTAATTACTTCTTAACAATCATCTATGCTACACACAATCAAGAAGAAACATGGATCTACATCCCCTTCAACTCCAACAATTTTTCTATCATCATATTTTATCTGCCTTTGAGTTTGTAAGCTATTGATGAAGCACCAAATGCATGAAGGTCAACTCCTTTCGATTATTTTAGCTAGCTAGACTATGGTTGCCCTCTATTATCCACAAGAGAGAAGTGATTGAATTTGGTTAGGTAGACTATGGCTGCCCTCTATTATCCAAGAGAGAAGTGATTGAATTTACTACTTTGGCAATCCTTATTGAGAAGTTCTTCTGTAATTGTCCCCATTCTTCATGATCCCTCTTGGACATAGATAGTAGTCTACCTAGCAGGCCAATTCAAAGGAAGAAAGGAGAACGAACGGTCAAATTTCTCAAAGTGACAAAGTTTATGATTATATCATATTTTGTGGCATTGACATAAATGATCTATAAGTAAATTCTTCACCTCAAATTCGGCCAACTCAACCTCCACATCAAGATCTAGTGATAATCCCTTTACAGTATCCGTACACACTATATGCACCATCTCAAGTAGCTGGAATCCTTATAGAAGGCTTAAAACCAAGGTTGTATTCCAATGTTTCCTTAGTTGCTTATCACAGTAATGTGTCTTCACTATATTAGCTTCCTCCAGGTTTAGGGTCATGGGTTGTTCCACAATTACCAACTAATACAAATGGAAGCTTGGGTATCCCAATGTGCAAGGTTATTATAGGCCTCCAAATGGCATGTCCTATTTGCAATTTAAGCATTGTCAACATTGTCTCCAAATTACATTTCACATGCACAATCTCTAGCATAATAGCATTTGTATGTAACCACATCCGTACAAGAGCTATCAACCTTTGTTGGGAGTCAAATGGCTCCTTTGCTATAGGCTAACCTTCATGCAATATACAAAGGACTCATGAGTAATAATAGTGGTGAGTCAAGTAGCACCTTTTCTACAACCAAGTCTCTTCCTCTTAAATACCAAGGATCCCTTAATGATAATAGCTATCACATCAAATTTAGCAAAATCTAATACATCTCCACCTAGGTTTGCATTATCCTCACAAACAATAGCACCAAATTTGGTTGATGCAGTACTAACACCTACATTAGAGGAGAGATTTGTGAAAACATTGATCATATCTAAAATAATACAAAGCATGGCACTTCCTTTCCATTTCAACTACTCAGTCACTTGATTCACATTAAAGAGTTGTACCCAAAGTTGGCCAAGTGAGATTTGGTATAGTATTTAATCCGTAGTTTCTTTCCCAAGTAGGGATGGAATTGAAAGGTCCACGAGGAGGAAACACCCACTCAAATAGGCCCAAAAACCATTGATTGCTAGCTTATTGGATCTAACTTTGGCTAGGCAAAGATTGGCTTTGTGAAGAGATCACAGATGGATCTATAAGATAACAACAAGAAGAAGGTGCACAAGAAGTCTCCCTCTTTGACTCCCTATACGGTTAGAAATGCAACTTGGAAATAGCTTAGAAATAGCAATCCATCTCAAGTTTGGATCCTGAAGGAGCAACACAAGAACATAAAACAAGCTCTTTAAGAAGAGCCAAATCTTACAACTCTTGTCCCTGCTACATGTCATAACTCAATATGGGAAAAGGAAAATATAAAGGGACCAAATATCGAGGTTTTGATATCAATTGTAATGAAGAGGATAGAGAAGAGAGAAAAGACTACAAAAAGGAGAGAGAAGAGAGAAAAGAGTAGAAACAAAGACTAGAGAAAGAGAGAGAAAGGCAGGAAGAGAGAAAAAGAAGGAGAAGAATAAGAAGAAGCCATGGAAGCTGTGAGGAAGGTGAAGAGACTAGTTGATTTCAAATTTCTAGATAACCCTAACTGACCCCCTTATACCTTTTATACCCTACCCATGTAGCAAGGTATTTTCTTGTATGTTTTTCTACTTTTCCTATGCTATTCTCTTCTTTATACAATGTTTTACAAAGTATATGAAGATAGTGCTACAAATGTAATCCCCCTCATTTTAGCAACATTGTACAAGTCCTCTATAAAAATATTTAATTTAATGGCATGGTAAATATTCTATTACATGTGTTTTTAAAATGTAGATTTCTTCCTATATTATAGCAAGATCCATTTGCTATTTTGTTTAGTTTTCTAACTATTTTCTTTTCTATTTGTAGTAGCTATCGATAATTCATAGTTTTTTTTTCTCAATTTCATCTAGTTCATTAGTTAAGTTTAGGATGCTACAAGGTGCTTGAGATTATCTCAAAGATGTCAGAGCCTTATTAACATGGAGAGAACCAAAAGACTTGCTAAAAACAATAATCCCCCTTGTTTAACAACATTCTAAAAAAGATATCTAAAGGAAGAAGCCCAAGTGAGAGCACAAGAAATAGGAAGAAATGGAGGAGTGAGCTATGGTAGATGGAGTAAGAGAGCAAGAGAGAGAGACTCAAGATGTGGAAACTCCAACAGTCACAAGGTGTGACCAGTCTCCCTTATTCAAATGTCGCTAAAAGAATAAAGAAAGAAGTGAAAGTGATGGATGTGTGCCACCTACAATGTACAAGTGTGTAGATATTGTTAGTGTAGTAAAATACAAACAACTTGGCACATGTGCCTTTATCCTCAACAACCTCCTACTTAAAGGCAAATGTGCCCCTAGTGAGGAGAGAACAAGAAAAAAGTGTCAAAGTACAAAGGTACATAAAGTATAATAGGATGAGAAAAGATGTCATCTCATCCAATGCCCATCAACTTCCTAAGGAAGGTAAATGCTTCATTGAGAGACTTTTAGTAAGCAGATTTGTAGGATTTTAGTCATTTGAGATCTTGAAATGGACTTGTCTTCAACATCTTTGATAAAGTGGTAATGCACCTCAATGTGCTTTGTCTTCCCCATGGAATGAATTGAATAACACTCATAGATTTCAAATGCAGTGTAGGGACCACATCAGTAATTCTAAGGTTTGCCACACTAGATGGCCCGACCAAAGAGCCTCCTTGCAAGCCTCAATGGCTGCAATATAGCCTACCTCTATTGTGGGTAGGGCGGTGCATTTTTGCACCCTAGACATCGAAGAAATAACACCTTTGTGGGAGCTTTTGCTCAACTGCCAAGACCCATGGACCACTTATTGTTCAAGCGTTCCAAGCTGAGCACTACCTCTATTGTGGGTAGGGCTGTGCATTTTCGCACCCTAGACATCGAAGAAATTACACCTTTGTGGGAGCTTTTGCTCAACCGCCAAGACCCACGGACCGCTTATTGTTTAATCGTTCCAAGCTGAGCACTAATGGCTACCTCTCACATAGCCGACGCGCCATCCATATCTATGGGTGTAGTGAGCTTACCTCCATGCCGATCGAGTTACCTCCTCTCCCGCACACTCCGGTAGCTCCACGATTCAAGTGCAAGCTTCAAGCAAGCTCCATCCTCAAGCTCCATGCTCCAAGCTCCATCACCGCGAGCAAGGCAAGAGAAGAGAAGAGAAGAGAAGAGAAGAGAAGAAGAGAGGAGAAGATGGAGAGCTTCTCCTCCCCGATCCCTCACCCTCACACACTCACTCCCTCACACTCTCACACTCCTTCTCTCAAGCACAAGCTCAAGAAAGCAAGAAGAAGAAGAAGAAGAAGAGGAGGAGGAGGAGAGCCACTTTTGGCCACACACAAGAATGAACTTCTCATTCACTTTTGAATTTTATATACATGCCCTACTTTTTGGGCGGTCATCCCCACTTTTTACATGGCTGGCCATTAGCCTATGCCCTCTTTTCCTATTTCCCACCGTTCTAACTTATCCTGTTCCCACTAATGCATACAATTTGTACAGGAGTGAGCCCGGCGCTCTTTTTACAAGGATTCGGGAGTGCCTTCATATTTAATGGCGCGCTTTTACTCTTTTCTTTTCTCGAGGTGACACCTATCATTCAAATTTTCAGGGTATGACCTCCATCCAGGATGCCTTTTCCTTTCTTTGTCTTGTGCCTTCTTGGTTATCTCCTTCTTCCATTTTTCTCACACTTCTGCTCCATTTTCCATTCCTTTGTGCTGTGGTAAACATTACCCCCTCCTAGTGGAGTGCCAAGGGTGGGGAGCAGTAGGGTAGTTGGGGTTGGTGCTAAGTGGAATTGGCAGGTAGATGACCACAATAAAAAAGGTGGTGCTGTGAATGAGAGATGATGGGGTGTTGATTCATGATGATTTGGAGAGATTCGGGCTTGCTTTGATCTTCATGAAGATGCTACGGCCTTTGTTACACAGTTGGAATTTATCATCGGCGATGATGATTGTCAAAACCGGGGCTCTGTAATCAGTTGAAGAACACGTGGTTCCAAGATCTATGCCAATGGCGGGCCCCAACTAAGTTACGAACAACCTGCAAGAGAAAGTTGTGCACTCCCTAAGGGGTGTGTCTGTCTCACGGTGTGGTGTAGGTGCATGTGTAGTGGAACTGGGAGATGGGCCTAACCTTGGGCAAGCCCTCGGTAATGTCCCACACTTGAGGACCCAGTTCGTGTGTTGTTGGAGATGCAGTGTAGAGCTTAGGGTGACAGGTCTAGAAGTCCTGCCCTTGATGTGCCCTAAGCGTGAAGTGGGGAGAGGGGCTAGGGGTGAACCCTAGGTGTGGTGAGCAATGTGAGGCTTCATTCCTTTTTCTTTCTTTCTTTCTTTTTCTTTTATTTTTCTCTTCTTTTCTTTCCTTTTTTTTTTTGAGATTGTATACATAGAAGGCATTTTGGCTAGTGCCTATCACCTTCAGCCGAAATGCGGAGTGGTCGCGCAGGCATTGGGATAGAAAGGCACAACTTTATAGGTATTCTTTAATAGCAGCCCGGGCCTTCAGAGGTGTGGATGACAAAAAGGGATGGTTACACCTCGTGAAGCGGATGTCATTCATATTCTCTAAGAGTTCTAAGCAAAAAGAGGGAAGCAGGGTTGCCCTCATCATTAATCTAGTCATAGCCCTGCTATCTATTCCTAGATTGATGTCAAAAAAGAGGGGGGGAAGGTGGGCTTCCTCGGCTATAGGCCTCTGCATTAATAGGAATTTGATCAAATGACAATTAATATCGAAAAATCTGTTTGCTGAAATGAAACGCGGGAAAAAGGAAAATTGTGAGAAAAGTCATGCCAAACATGCCTACCATGTCAGAACACAGTTCCGACAGAGATAAGACCAATTACATGGAAAAAACCAAAAAATCAACCTCAAAACGGGATGCAAAAATCAATATAAAAAGATTAGGGCACCGAAAGGAAGGGCAGTAAAAAGAAAAAATATCTGAGGGAAGGGGACTTACAGGGCTAGCAAATTAAAACGCATATCCGGGGAATGAGGAGGGGTTCACATGTGAAAAAAGTGAAAATCGAACGTGTAAACGCATACGGAAATTAATATCAAAAAATCCATGAGCCAGAACGAAGTGAGGGAAGAAGGAAAAATATGCAGAAAAATATGCCTGACAATCCTATCACATCAGAACACAATGCCGAGCAAGAGAAACCCCGTTCACATTGAGAAAACCCAAAAATCGTATCCGAAAACAGGATTCAAAAATTAATAGTGAATGATCCATGCACAATATAGAAGTGAATTCCGAGGAGAATAGGGCATCTTTCTATGGAAAAAGGGCAAAAATGCGCACGAAAAAGACACGAAACAACACAAAAATAAATAATGGACAATCTATTTCGTCAAAATAATAGGCGAGTAAAAGGAAAAATGTCCAAGGGAAGGCATAGGATAGGGCTGGTATGTTAGATCACTATTTCGAAGTGATAAGGGCGCATTCACATGAAAATACATCCAATTGTGTGGGAAAAGATTCAAAAAGTAATAAGGCAAAAACAATAAGCCCAAATATGGGGATGTAAAAAGAAAAGTGTGTCATTCGAAGGGACGAATAGGGCTATAAGGTTGGATCGGGAGTTTGATGAACGTAGGGTATGTTCACATAGAAAATGGAAAATTTACGCAATAAAAACAACCACAAGGGAAACGGCCTCGACGACAGGGGATACGAGGGTGGATGGGTGAGGAAGGAACCCCATCAGGGAAGAACTAGTATGTGGTAAACACACATGATTGGTTAATAACATATGCAAGGGGGTTATGTCAAACAGACGCGCAAGGACGCGTCCCCACACTTAGAACTTTACCGGTTAGGGTAGATTGATCGACACAGCCTCGGACTTGTCAACCAACTGGATGTTGACGTCCCCACACTTAAGACATAACATGCACTTGCAAACAGAAAGGTAGGGTTAGGAACACTTGGCCCATTTCATAGATGGTTGAAGGGAACCGTCGTTGTTGATGCATGAAGATTGAAGCCATTGTTGGGTGGCAGGAGGGACCAGGGCGCACCACAGAACACATCCAATATGGCAAGGACCATGCAACAACACCCAAGGAGGTAGCTTTGTCGATAAAGTCTATCGATTCAAGTATCAATGACAAAGAATAGAACTCTCAGCTCATGGGCACTCAAGAGGATGATAGAACAGTCGCTCATCCCATGATGCGCATCGCTCAATGAATAAACATGAAATCCCATAACTCACGGCCGGTTTAGAATTGAACAATGGGAAAGTGATTGGGAGGGAGTATACCAATGTGCACAATTGATGGTGCATTCTATGTTCCACCCATCTGGCATAGGTGTAAGCAGGAAGGCCAAGGGAGCCTTATCATGTAGTGTACAGAATAGGGTGGCATGGCTTGTGATGGTGGCAGAGACCCATCCTGTGTGTGCAGTGGGAAACCGAAACGTACCTGACTCCAATTGTCGTAACGTCCCTCAACCTCACCTCTCAGAATTGATTGAGGAGAAACACCAGTCACACTCATCCCACCCTCTATCTCATGCTCTGTTGAAAGATGCAGAATGCAGCCCACTCCTGAAACCCATTGATGTAATCCTCACATTCACTTGTGCAGAATTGTTGTATGCCTTGTGCGCATTTGATGGTGCAATTGTGTATCCCACCCTGTGCCGGCATACGGTGCGAGAAGGAAGGCTAGGGAGCCTTAAAGTGCAGTGCATAAGAACAGATCGTGCTTTGTGCATTGAGAGGCCCATCCCATGCATGTAACACTCCATTCACACATTACACCTCTCATTTGAATTGAAGGGAAAGGATTGGTCACTCATCCCACCCTCTGTCTCACACTCACTGATAGATGTAGAGGGCAGACCATACTCACATCCCGATCCGGTTAGGATGAAAACTCATATCACTCAAGGGCTTGTCGATGAAGATCGCTGCATTTGTTGATGAAGAGGCATGTCGTCTTTGAAAAAGGTAGTCTATTGTAGGGAATCAGTCCTTCGAATGAGACTGCTGATCCAATGCACCAAGGGAGGTGGCTCTGGAAAGTTGTGTCTTAAAATGTTTAGCTAGTGATTCAATTGTTCTGGACTGTAGGGTGTTTCCACCTTTTCCACAGCCAGCTTCCCGTCCAAGGGTGTTTACCGCCTTGTCTTGGAACGAGGCCTGCTATGAAAGGGAATTGCTTCCTTTTCTCCCATAGTAGTAAGTTATTTGTTTTCTTCTTCTTCTTCTTCTTCTTCTTTTTAAATAAAGAGAATGATAGAAATACCATGTAGTAGGACCATCCTCATCACCACTACAGGATTAGGCGAGAGGAGAACAGAGTAAGGATGGAAGGTGTTTGGGAGGGGCTAGCAGAACGAGACCGCCTCATGAGGAAGATCATAAGGGCTATCAAGAGCACGAAGAGAAGGACAGTGTGATGCCCACAAGGGAAAGGGTGCGTCGACTGTGATTGTTAGGATCTCCAGGGAGGGAAGTACTTCTTTAGGCGATAGCCATTGATCAGAAAGGGATCATCAGAGGCATCAACAGCCTGCACTTGGACATAGCCATTAGGATTGACAGCAAGTACCTTATCGGGACCCATCCAATATTGTTGAAACTTGCCATGAAACTTTCCAAATCACGAATCATAGGCCAGGAAAAGATCACCTTCTTTGAACTCCTTGTGCTTGATGAAACTGCCATGATAAGCCTTGCGTTGCGCTTGAGTGGTTTCCATGCATTGCAGGGCCATCTGTCGAATCTCGTCCAAACATTCCAAATGCAACAAGCGGCACTGGAGGGACTCATCATCTCCGAGGTGTTCTTTAACTACCACTCACAAAGAGGGAAACTCCAGCTCAATAGGGAAGACGGCTTCTGTGCCATACACTAGTTGGAAAGGGGTTTCTCCTGTAGTAGCCTTATAAGAGGTTCTGTATGCCCAGAGGGCCTCTGTAAGTTGATCATCCTAATCACGGAGATGTGCGACAATTGTCCTTGTCAGGATCGAGCAGAGGATGTGATTGGTTGTCAAGATTGTGGGAGAGAAGGAAGGAGTCTCGCTTGAAGCTTTCTTACTTGCACAATGGGGGAAGACACACAAGGGTGGAGGCTGAAAACAGTTTTCCTCTTCTTAGTTGTGTAAGCCAAAAGAACTCACTTACAAAGAAATAGAAGAACCCTATATATGGGTCTCAAACCAAACTCAAGTAACTAAGGTGGCATACTAACTGAGCCACGAACTAGAGTAGATAAGGATAGCTATCATGTAGCTATTATTCATGGACGGTGTACCAACCGCATCTGCAACTGACAAGTCGGTGACATAAATGCACAACGGTCACCCTGGCGTATCACGAGTGGAGCTCGATATCTCAACACTCCCCCTCGAGCTCAATCCCAATTCCTACACACCAAGCAGGTCTCTGAACTTGCGCAGCTTCTTTGCGCCCAATGCCTTCATGAATATGTCAGCTACCTGATCCTCTGTGCTGACATAAACTAGATCAATAAGACCTAGTAAAACCCTCTCTCGCACATAGTGATAATGCACCTCAATGTGCTTTGTTCTAGCATGATAGACTGGGTTATTTGCCAAGTGTATACTACTCATGTTGTCACAATAAATGACAATTGGCCCATCTGTAGACTGATGCATATCATAAAGTAGCTTATGCAACCAAGCTACCTCACATGCAGCCATTGCTGCACCCCTGTACTCAGCCTCTGTGCTCGACAAGGCAACTGTAGGCTATTTCTTGCTGCTCCAAGTGACTGCAGCACTCCCAAAAGAGAACATATATCCACTGGTAGATCGTCTATCAGAAATACTACCAGCCCAATCAGCATCAGTGTATCCATGCAACTGTATCTGAACCCTAGTCTCATAAAATAGTCCATACTGCAATGTGGACTTCACATACCTGAGTATCGTCTAGCCGCATCCAAATGTGGTTTCCTTGGAGCCTGCATAAATTGACTTACCAATCCAACAGCATAGCTCAAATCTGGCCTGGTAATAGTCATATAAATCAAACTTCCTACTATGCGTCTGTACATAGTAGGGTCTTCTAGAAGCTCACCTGCATCTGTGCTCAGCTTCACATTTTGCTCCAAAGGAACTGAAATAGGCTTACAGCATGTCATCCCATATTTGGACAGCATGTCCAATCCATACTGCCTCTGCAAGAGCTGTATCCCACTTGGTGATCTAATCACCTCAATGCCCAAGAAATAACGCAGCTCTCCCAAATCCTTCATCTCAAACTTCTGCTTCAATAGCATTTTCACATGAAGGATATCTTCATCACTGTCACCTGTCATGATCAAATCATCAACATAAATGACAAGTAGCATAATACCTTTCTCTGTTTTTCTCACATAAAGTGAGAAATCTGCCTTGGAAATCTGAAAGCCAATAGTGGCAAGATACTATCCTATCTTGTCAGACCATGCTCTAGGTGCTTGCTTCAAGCCATACAAGGCTTTTTTCAACCTGCAAACAAACTCAGGATGAACAGCATGCACATAACCTGGTGGCTGCTCCATATAGACCTCTTCTTGCAAATCACCATGCAAGAAGGCATTCTTTACATCCATCTGATGTAAAGACCATCCCTTTGATGCAGCCATAGCAATGACTGCTCTTACGGTTGCCATTCTTGCAACCGGACTGAATGTTTCTTCATAGTCAATGCCATATGTTTGTGCATACCCCTTGACTACTAATCTTGCCTTGTATCTGTTCACAGAACCATCTGCATTGTGCTTCACCTTATAAACCCACTTACAGCCAATTGCATTTTTACCTTTAGGCAAAGGTACCAATTCCCATGTAGTATTTTCTTCCAAGGCATCCATTTCTTCATCCATGGCTTTCTCCCATTTTTCTTTTCCCATGGCTTGCTCAAAAGAAGTGGGTTCTGGTTCCTGTATCACTTTGACCATATATGCATAGTGAATGGCTGTAAATCCATCATATTTTAGCCTATCCACAGGATACCTAACTCTGGTAGACCTGCGCAAAGTGGGTTCACTCCCAGGTGCTCTCAAAACATCCCTGGTCTTCCTTACTCCAGGTGTAACGATAGAAGGAATACCCAACTCATCATCAATGCTCTGTTCTGAGCCACTGGATTCACCATCCACATACGAGTGACCTGCATTCACATCAACCATGGGCTGATCAACCTTCTCTTTTCCTTTTCGTGATACTTGCATACCACTATCTGCATTGCTTTGAGAAGATTCTCCTGATCTCAATCTGCCTGTCCATGGCGAAGAATGTGAACCACTGCTAGAGGACGCTCCAGGTCCACTAATATTTTGTGACTGCTGCTGTGAATTCTGTGCAGCATTACCATTTTGTGCATCTACATCATCAATCACATTTACTGGTTTATACCAGCTACTCATCTCATCAAAAACAACATCTCTGCTCACTGTAAACTTACGAGTAGAAGGGTTATAGCATCTATACCCTTTTTGCTGCAGAGAGTAACCAATAAAGATGCACTTTTCAGCATTTGGATCCAACTTGGATCTCAACTCATCTGGCACATGTACATAGGCAATGCAACCAAAAATTTTCAAATGAGAAATATCTGGTTTCCTACCAGTATACCTCTCCTCTGGAGTCATTCCATGTATTGCTGCAGTGGGAGTTCTGTTCATTATGTAGACTGCTGTAGCAACTGCTTCAGCCCAATAAAAATCTGGCAAGTCTTTTTCATTGAGCATGGCACGAGATACCTCTCCAATATGCCTGTTTTTCCTTTCTGCAATTCCATTTTGTTGTGGGGTATAACTGCATGAATATTGCTGCTTTATGCCATGCTCCTGTAAAAACTTTGCAAACTCATTTGAGAGGTACTCTCCCCCTCCATCTGACCTTAGGCATTTTATTTGAAGACCTGTTTCTTTTTCAGCCATAGCTTTAAGGGTTTTGAAATGCCCAAAAACTTCACTTTTCTTTTTCATAAAATACACCCAAACTTTTCTGCTATAGTCATCAATAAAAGTGACAAAATAATGACAGCCTCCAAGAGATGCAGCTTTAGTAGTCCACACATCAGAGTGGATTAACTCCAATGGCTTCTCACTCTCTTGAACATGTCTAGGAAATGGTTTCCTTGCCTGTTTTCCAAACTGACAGGCTTCACATACCTTATGCATTTCTGCAACCTTGAATTTTGGCAATCCTGCAACAACATTTTGGGCCTGCATTGATTTAAGTCGCTGTACATTAACATGACCAATGCGTTTATGCCATATATCAATATCTGCAACTACGTCGGTCCCATGTGCAAACATTGCTGCACTCAATTCAGACATGTCTGCATCCAACGTAAACATTCTGCCCTTCTTCTTTCCTTTTGCTATCAAGTGACCTTTATTTTTCATATCCTCAACAAAGCATCCATGAGGATTAAATCTGACCTGCAAACCCTGTTCAACCATTTGACCAACAGAAACCAGATTCTTGGTGATATTCGGGACATGAAATACATCGGACAGGTATTTCTTTTTCCCATCCTGCATAGACAAGGGAATTTTTCCAATCTGCACAATAGGATGTGCAGTATCATCACCAGTCTCCACAAATCCTGGTTTTTCCATTTTCCTTGCATCCTCCATCCATTCTACATGACCTGTCATGTGGTTTGATGCACCTGAGTCAACATACCATACATCGTTGCTTTCTTCTGCACTTGTCACAGAATTGTTCATGTGCTGCACCATAAACAGATGCTCATTTCTGTCATCACCCTGTCTACTAGAGGATGCATAATTTCCTTATTGCAGTTTTCCATTCATGATGTCATTCTGCTTTTTATAGCAGTCTTTAGCCATATGACCCATTTTACCACAATAGTAGCATTCAACATTACTGTTTGCATTTTGGCCTCTTTGCCATCCACCACGACCTCTTTGGCTCCCCCTGCCTCTAGAGTTACCACGTCCTCCTCCATAGGACTGGTTTTCTTGAGTTTGCTGCATATTCTGATTTCTACCACGGCCTCCATATCAGCCTCCTCTACCTCTGCCTCTACCTCTTCCAGCATTTGAGTAGAAGACAGCTTCTTTTGAAGTTCCTCCTGAAGAAGATGCACCACCATTTCTTTGCTCCTCAGAAATTAGAAGAGCAATCAGCTCCTCAAAATCAGGAAATCTTTCACGAACTGAAATGGATGTCCGAAACTGTGCATAATCCTTTCCTAGACCATTCAAGGTCACAGAAACTAAATCATCATCTTCCACTGGTGACCCAATGGAAGCAAGTGCATCTGCAATCTTCTTCACCTTCATGTGGTAGTCGTTGATGCTCATATTTTCTCTTTGCACATTGTGCAACTCTTGCTTGAGCTGCATTTTCCTGGCTTGCGTATTTGTGCTATACATTTTTGACAAAGTATCCCATGCCTCCTTTTGCGTACTTGCATCCTGAATATGCACAATCATAGAGTCTGAAATGCTGATAGATAGCCAGTACATAACTTTCCTGGCTCTCTCATGCCATGTTTTAAATGCCTGCATTTGCTGTTGATTGGGAACATCAGGAAGAACTGGTTCTTCTTCATTTCCTGCAACAAATTCCCAATATCCTTTTCCCATAAGGAAATTCGTCATTCTAAACTTCCATGCTTGGAAGCTGTTCTTATCAAGCTTTTCAGTGACAATCTGTGAAAGAGAATCAGATGCCATTACAGAAGACTGCAAAAAATTCTGTCACTGCAAAAACCACAGCTTCACCCTCACAAGGGAAAATCTGCAAAACTGGCGAAAGTGGTATTTGACCACACAGTCACTTCTTAGTGACGATTTTGTATCAACAGGCAACAGGGATGATTCTGTAACTCCCAATGTCTCTGCGCACAAGCATACAATGCAATTTTTACAGTAACTATTCACCGACCTGTAGAACAGTGGCTGCACAGCATAAAACTGAGCCTTTTCCTGAGTGCGTGCACAAAACTTCCGCCTCCAAAACAGGCCCCGAAATGGCCTCAAATCAAAAAAACAGGGTCGCCAAGAGCTAAAGCTCTTATCCGCAGCATATACTGCCCTCTTGCTTCACCGCGAAGGGCGTCTCAACCTGAGACAATGCACTCCTGCAATTTTCGGCTGTGCTACCTGCAGAGATCTGCTCCCAAAACAAAAAATGAAAGCAACACTGCTCCTCTTACCAGAACACCGCGAGCTTGGCTTGCTTTCTTGAGCTCCTTACCACGAACAAGGCTCTGATACCATGTCAAGATTGTGGGAGAGAAGGAAGGAGTCTCGCTTGAAGCTTTCTTACTTGCACAATGGGGGAAGACACACAAGGGTGGAGGCTGAAAACAGTTTTCCTCTTCTTAGTTATGTAAGCCAAAAGAACTCGCTTACAAAGAAATAGAAGAACCCTATATATGGGTCTCAAACCAAACTCAACTAACTAAGGTGGCATACTAACTGAGCCACAAACTAGAGTAGATAAGGATAGCTATCATGTAGCTATTATTCATGGACGGTGTACCAACCGCATCTGCAACTGACAAGTCGGTGACATAAATACACAACGGTCACCCTGGCGTATCACGAGTGGAGCTCGATATCTCAACATTGGTGACTTCAACTTGGCCGTTGGTTGTGGGGTAATAGGGGGTGGACTTTTGATAGCGGATCTTATACAGTTCTGTCAACTCTTCCATGATCTTGTTAAGAAAATGAGTACCTCGGTCACTTACAAGCTGTAGGGGACTACCAAAATGGGTGATGATGTTTTCATACATGAACAGGCTATACTTTTACCATCATCTTGCTTCAGAGCTTTAGCTTCACACCACTTTGTGACATAATTCGTACATACCAGGATGTATCTATTCTGCTTCCGTTTGGTGGGTGGATCAATCGGACCTACAAAATCAATCCCCCACTTCTCGAACAGCTTTAGGGAAAGGATAGGTTGCAGTGGCATGGCATTGGTCTTGGTGGGCTTTCCCATTCATTGACAAGCATTGTATCTCTTGCAATAGTTATAGGCATCCTTGTGGAGGGTCGGCCACCAGTATCATGTGAGCAAAGCCTTCCTAGCTATTGCTTCTCCTGCCAAGTGTCCACCACATGGCTCATCATGACAAGCCTTAAGAATAATCTTGATCTCGCCTCCTGCAATACATCTTCGCAACACTTCATCTTTGCCTTCCTTGTATAGTGCACCACCTAGCAAGGTGTAGGGGGCTGATTCCAACATAGGCTTCTTCTTCTCATAGCTCAAGATGCCAGGGGGATACTATTGGGTTGCCAGGAGGTTGGCTATGTCTGCGTACCATACCATGGAGTAACTATGTTGACTAGAAACAAGGAAGCATCAGGAAGGTCTTGATCATCATGTTCCTCTTCTGTAATTTGAGGGATCCATGACAGATGATCGGCTAGGATATGGGAACAGCCAAGCTTAGTGACCACTTCAAAATCAAACTCCTGGAATAGGAGCAACCATCTCATCGTTCGTCCTTTAACATCTGCTTTGTTCATCAAGAAGGACACAGGGCTTCATGGTCCATGTAGAACTTGAAATGCGTTGACAGTAGATAGTGTTAAAACTTCTCCAATGCAAAAACCATTGCTAAGCACTCAAGCTCTGTCATTGTGTAGTTTCGCTCTCGATCGGTTGCTTTTTGACTTGCATAATAGATTGGTTGATCTAATTTAGAGGGGCCCTTTTGACATAAGACAACACCTAGCCTTTCAACTGATGCATCTGTGTGCACATGGAACTCCTTCGTCCAGTCAGGAGGCTGCAAGATAGGTGCTTTGATGAGGCACTATTTCAGGGTATTAAAGGCTTCTTTGCAATCATCAGTCCAAAGGAAATCCGCATCTTTCCTTAGGAGCTTGTGCAGAGGGGTTGCCTTGGTTGCAAAATGTGCAATAAATCTTCTGTAGTAGCCCACATGGCCAAGAAATCCTCTCAATTGCTTGAGGTTTGTTGGTGTTGAAAAGGCAGCAATCTTCTCAATCTTCGTCGGATCTATTGCAATCCCTTGTGCAGAGAAATATGGTCCAAAAGAACTCCTGATGAGACGCCAAAGACACATTTTTCGGGGTTGAGAGAGATCCCATACTCTCGGCATCTGTCAAAACATTGCTCTAGGTGTCCCTAATGCTCACGAATTAGGCTATAGATACATAAGTCATCGAGATACACCTCAATGAAATCATTTAGATGGTTCTGGAAGGTAGCCATCATTACTCATTGGAAGGTAGCATGAGCATTATAGACCCCAAAAACGGCATCACTCTGTAAGCATAGGTTCCCCATTTTGTGGTGAAGGTTGTTTTGGATTGGTCCTCTTCTACAATTTGGACTTGGTTATATCCACTGAATCCATCCAAGAGGGAATACAGCTCATGGCCCACCAGTGTTTCCAACAGGTGGTCTATGAAAGGGATAGGGAAATGATCATTCTTCGTCTTGGAGTTCAACTTTCAAAAGTCCACACATATTCAAAGTTTCCCTTTCTTCTTAGGTACAACCACAATGGGTGAAACCCATTCACCATTAGCCATGCGATAAATGAACTCAGCTTCAAGCAGCTTCAATAATTCAACCTTCACCAAAGCAGAATAATCGGGATTCATACGCATTTATCTCTACCTCACAGGTTTGGCATCACGCTCTAGATTGATGTGGTGTTGACAAACTCTAGGGTTGATGGGACCTCAAATGGGCCGGCACTGGCTATGGCACTAGCTGGACCTCATGCTCATAACAGACAAACACACCCACACGGCCTCGCGGGCCAGGAGCGTCTATTTGCTGCTAAAGGATGGACTGTCCTAAAGCCTAATCTATGCGTTTATAGTTTTGCAGTCCAACGTTTCCCTTTCTATAAACTCCATAGAGGGAGAACCCATACACACTGGCAATAAATGCCACGATAATCACATACATGGGAGGCAACCTCTCGATGGAATCACCGTGTCCTCACTGCAGCTCTCCTACACATCAGAGGGATTAGCCTCTTAATGTGTTGCTCAACATATAGAACAAATGAACAAACTCCACTCTTCCATTTTGAACGTATTCCAGGAGATACCATGTGTCCTTACTAAATAATCTCCCAAGAAACGAACGTCTATCCTACGGCTTAGGTTGCCTTTCCACACTCAAGCGTGGGTCATCGTCATTGAAAACAGGTGCTATGCATCTAGTCCTTTGTATTCTGATACCATGGTTGACATGCACATGCAAAAGTGGATGATCCTTAAGTGCTCAAACATAATTTTCGATCAGAAATGTGTCATGCACAACTAGGCTTTTCAATGCTCATTCACTAACCCGTTGCGGCGATGTAAGGATAGCACCGAGACAACACTCGTGCTACTATCCTGTTAATTAAAATACAACAAACTCTACGTCATGATATGCATAAAAAAATCAACAACAACTAACACTCAAATCGCACTATTCAAACATCCCAACCCCCTACGTTTAGGTATTGCTTTCGTTGCATAGGTGTAGAGGTTCATTTTGTCATGTTTTGATGTATGAAAAGTGATAAATCACAAACTTTGACAAGCAGATAGGGCACCTCATGCTTTGATCCCGCTACCATACATCCACAAACAATCATTATATTTTTTCTTATTTTTGTGAGGCGTATTTCTATTTTTTCCCTTATTTTTTTCATTTTCTTAATTTATTTGGCAATAAAATATGTAATTTTTTATTTTTCTTGTTCCAATCACTTCAGCATACTAACATTCAATTTATTTTCCATTTTCCCCCCATAGGAACACATTTCACCCACCCGAAACGACAAAACTATCATTTTACCGCTTAAAAACCGCATTTCAAGTTTTCGGGAATTAAATAGCACATGTAAATCATTGCAAAATCAAAATTTTCTGATACACAACAATTAATCATGATGCAATCAGCACTCAAACAAATTTTCATCCAATAAGAACATCAGTACCATCATAAACTATCAAAAAACTTCATTTTCCTTCATAAAAATAGTCATACCGTGTTTTTACAAAAGCTGAGGCGCATTAAATGACTGCATGACCAGCAAACGGAGCCTCCATCGCTCTCAATTCAATGCTGCATATCAATATTCAGCATCTCCATCAATCTCCATCACCGTTTGCTTCAATCTCCTTCCTGATTCCTCCTTCAAGATAGTGCGCATGAACAGTCCATAGAGAGGAGAGAGAGGGAGGATAGAGAAAGACTAGATTCTGATCTCTTCATTCAGTCCACCATATCTCACGCGAAGACCGGCGATATGATCAGGGAAGAGGGAGAAGTTGCCTGGCAATGTCTGTTGTAGGTGGTACTTTGATGCTCCATTCATGATTTGTGAGAGGGGGGGGGGGGGGGGGGGGGGGGGGCAAAATTTTCGGTGTCCTGATCAGCGTGAAGATACTGCCATACTCCACGAAAAAATTGGAGGGGGGGTTAAAGTCCCAAAGGGCACCCCCCTTTGGTCCTAAGTTTTGGTCCACCTTTTCAAATCTTGGCCAATTTTTTGCCTCTTTCACGTCCGAGCTCCGTTTCAGCCTCTGAAAAATCCTGCACATCCGTCTCGGCATCCCACACTAACTAGTAGCTCCCGGCATCCCACATGGTAGTCAAAAAAATTATGAAAAATCTGCAAGTGTCGCTCAAGCGCCTTTTTAAAAGCCGTCTTTCACTTGGTGCTTAAAATCATCCTAGCTGCAGCCTTCGATGTTGAAGATTTTTTCCCTAAATTCTGAAATTTTTGGCAAATTTTAGGCACATTCCGGGCTCAAAAATCCGCTCTTATTGGCGACCATGGGATGGGGCGACTCAGCCCGTCGAATCCCACAATAGATCTGCACAAAACAACCAAAGGAAGCATCAAGCTAATACAAAATAGATACATATTAAACCACAACACAATGCTCACCCTACCCTCTGACAAAACCAAGGCATGAAATTCACAAGGAGTAGGCCTAGCATAATCTGATCGAAGGTCCGAAGCAAGTCACTAACCGACTGCTCCAACACGGCCAAACTAAAAAGGACTATCAAAGAGGTCGCCCTAAGTGGTGGTCTGAACTACCTACCTAACTAAGGACAACACAACTAGGAGCTCCTACTAGGTGAGGACTCCTATAGCCTGATCAAGAAGTATTTTCTTTTAGCACATTTTTTCTTTTAGGTTTTTATTTTTACATTCTCGGGCGTGTAAAAAGGAGGGAGCTGAACGTAGTGACCCAAGGAGAACAGGGCATCGGCCTTGGGTCCTGTCTCAGTACCCAGGAACCTACCAAGCCCTCGCGAGGCGACACTTAATCCTTTTCTGACGCTCACTTTTATTTTCGCTCCAACCTTCCTTACTTTCTACTTTCCCAGTGAGACGCCACCCCTGGGAAGACAAGGCATCGGCCCCGGGTCTAACTCGTCCCCAAGAACCTACCAGGCCTTCACAAGGCAATGATCAACTGCTTATAAATTTTCCTTTCTTTTCTTTCCTATTTTTATAGGGGTTAGAACCCCTTTTTACACACCTTTGTATATATTTATTGTCTTTGAGATATTCAGGTTTTTTTTTTTGTTTCCTCTATCATCATCATTTTTTCCCTCGGGCAGGCTTCTTTAACTGCCTCACAACTAACAAGAACTCCTAGAACGGCTGCCTAGTATGCTAGCAGAATAGGGTCACTAGAACTGCCTTCTAAAACAGGTCTTTCAATGCTTGGCATTGTCTTTACAAGAGGCAACGACTACTTAGACCTCCCTTAGACATACCTAACCTAAACCTGGGACTTCATGCCTTGGACGCCGGTCCCCAACAAGAAAAAAAAATCCCCTACAAGTACACAAACACATATAGCATAAAAACACGTTATTGGTAAAGGAGAGATATCACCTGGATAGGACCACAAGAAGCTCCATGCGACATAGGCTCCTTCCAAGCTCTTCTTTGAACCTGCCTAGCACAGGACTAAAACAAGAAACCATTAACCGCACCCGTACTAAACAGACGACTAGCCTTCTTGCCTAAAGAAATAAAAAATTTCACTATAAAAACTGATCGGCCCTCTTGGCCTAATGAGATCAAACAGAATAACACCTACACATCCCTCCCCGAAATAGTACAGATATACAATAATATGCTCCTTCCAAAGAGGAAAAATAGGGCTCGCAGCCCTAAGATAAATGCATAAGATTATGACCCATCCCTCCTGCATATATAGCAAGAGGCGTACGCATAACATGTTGTCTAATCAGCCTATGGGTCCAGGATAACAACAGTAGATGGGTCTCGACTACTCTTTGCATCACCCATATCAACCATTGCCTGCCATAGATTGCATGCTCTGATAACATTCCCCACAAGCGACTGGGTCCTGTCTCATTATTGATAGCAATATCCAAACTAGGACCACAGTTGAAGAAAATGTCTTCTTCATAAGCAAGGTTTGCCAGTGAATCCGCAAACTGATTCTAGTAACGTGGAATCAGCTGAAGAGACACTCTCTCAAACTCCCCAAGGAGGGTCATGGCAGTTCGATGATACATACAAAGGATGGGATTCCGCACTGTGTATGTCCCATCTAGCTGATTCAAGATCAACTGGGAATCCCCTTTTACTAACAACCATCGAATACCACCTTGCTTGGCAATATGCAGTCCCATAATCAAGGCTTTATACTCCGCCATGTTGTTAGTGAATCCTACCCCGAGATAAGTAGCTAACTTCATCATAACTCTACGTCGGGGGTCTCGGATTACTACTCCAATACTCCCCTTTTTATTAAGGCCCCTGGATGATCTGTCAAAATATAATGTGTACGTCCACAATGAATTTACAAATCCTGCCATCACAAACTCCTCTATTCGTAATTATGATAGTCAAAATCTAGCATGTTTAGAGGGTGAACTGACGGCTCCATCCCACCTTCTTCATTGAACTCAACAGGGATACTTGTCAACATTCGTAAGCAGTGATGGTAGAAGACTTTGATCTCCTACACAAAGATTCTGTCTTCTTGCTCAATCACTTTGTATCCTTTGCTCCACCAGATAAGTTTCCCCTGATGGTATTTCTGCTCCAGATATGGGTGCTCCAAATAAGGAATTAACCGCCCCATCAACCAGCTTTAAGCTCTTTTGCAGGTCTCAAATCAACCCCAGCATGGACCTACAATGCATTTTTTCATGTTAGCATACTTAGAAATAATAAGGTTTAATATTATTAAGATTAACCTTATTTTTAAATTCTACTCCCTGCAGATCAGCTAGTAGAGCCGTAGACCTATTTTTCCCTATCCTGACAATCTTGTAGGGGCCATCCCACCTAGGTTCCAGCTTCCCTGGAAACAGCTCCCTACGTGCATCGTAGTACAGAACTAATTGCCCTTTTTTAAAGGTATACTTCTTTGCTTTAAGGTCGTCCAACTACTTCATCCAACATTTAGCTACCTCCTGGTGTAATAAGCTCTGCAATTTCAACTCATCCAGGTGGGCTATGGTCGTAAACCGTTCAAAGAGTGCATCCTCATCTCCCAAAGAGTGGTTAATTGCAAATCGTATGGTTGGCAACTCGATTTCGAGGGGTAACACACACTCTTCCCCATAAACTAATTTAAATGGAGTATGGTTGGTAGCTCGCTTGAACGTTGTATTGTACGCCCATACTGCTACATACAACTTCCTGTCCCAGTCTCGTTTCTTCTCAGAGATGATTTTAGAAAAGATACCCACAAGCTGCTTATTAGTACTTTCGACTTGCCCATTGGCTTGCGGATTATAGGGGGTCATTTTGTTATGCTTGATTTGCCAAGCTTCAGGCTTTTGATCAGTTTATTTAAAAAGTGGGTTCCACAGTCCGACACTAGTTCCTTTGGTGGACCAAAACGGTAGATAATCTGCTCCAAAAGGAAACTTGCAGTCTCTTTTGCATTGTCATGCCTTGTCGCCCGCGCTTCTAACCATTTTGTAAAATAATCAATTGCTACTATAATGTACCTCTTCTGAGTAGTAGACGACAGGGTGATAGGACCCATAAAGTCAATGCCCCATTTCTCAAATGGAAGGATAGCCATAATAGGCGTAAGTGGGTGTTTCATATTCTCTCTGCTATCATGTCTTTGACAGGTATCACATCTCTTAACGTACTCAAAGAAATCTTGGAAGATGGACGGCCACCAATATCCAGCTCTTAAAGCTTTATGTGCTGTCAACCATCCAGCAAAGTGCCCTCCACACGCAGAGTCATGGCACTCTTCCAAGATGAAAGGAACCTCATCAGGCATCACACATCGGTGATAGATATCATCAACACCCTACCGATATAGTGTTCCTGCGATCAAGGAAAGCTTCAAAGCTTGTTTTCTGATTTTTCTCTTTTCTGATTTTGATAAACCAGCTCCAGTCTCTCCTGTTGATAGATAATGCGTGATAGCAGCATACCAAGATGGGATAGAAGCTGTATCAATTTTAAACATTTCTTTAATATCACTTCCTTCAGCCAAAGTCTCTTTCAGCTCCCTGAAATTCACAAGGCATTCCACAATACCCTGCAACCTCGGTGGCTTACTCTTAATCTCATAATCGAACTCCTGCAAAGTGATTAACCACTTTGCCAGACGATCAGGCGGTTGCAGCTTGTTCATAAGCAATCTAAGCCCTTCCGCCTTCGTATAGAAAACTACCTTCTCATAGAGGATGTAGTGCCGAAATTTTTTAGTCGCAAAGACCATTGCAAGGCACAACTTCTCCATATAGGTGTAGTTAATTTCTGATATGCCCAATTTTCAACTAGCAAAAGCTATCGGATGATACTACTTTTCCTCCCATATTTGGGCTAAACAGCAACTGATGCTATGCATGGTGGCTGCTGAAAATATGTAAAATGCCTCTCCTCTTTTAGGTGCTTTTAAAATTGGCGCTTTTACTAGCTCCTATTTCACATCCTCGAAAGCTGCCTTACAAGGGTCACTCCATACAAATAGACAGCTAAAGGATAATAAGTTCGTTAATGGCAACGTCCTTTCTGCCAAGGCATTTATAAACCTCTCATAGTACCCTACCGATGGACAGAAAGCTATGTACCTCTTTCGGAGTGTGTGGTGGACTCATACCTACTATAACCTTGATCTTTTCAGGGTCAGTTGCGATCCCTACTGAACTGACCACATGGCCTAGCAATAGCCCATAAGGCACTCCAAAGACACACTTTCGTGGGTTAAGAGTGATACAAAATTGTCTGCAGCGCTCAAAGCACTTTCTTAAGATAATCAACATCCTTTCCCTTATAGTGGCTGCCCCCATGTCATCAATAAATACTTTACGCAAAAGTACCAAAGACAGTAATGAAAGTTGTTTTCAACTTGTCCTCTTTTGCAATTGCCATCTGGTTGTATCCTGCAAAGCAATCCATAAACGAACATATTTCCCTATCCGCTGATTGATCCAAAATCTAGTCAATAAATGGCAATGGGTAGTAATCCTTAACTGTGTGTTTATTCAGCTCTCTAAAATCTACACATAGTTGGATCTGGTTATTTTTCTTCTTCCTGATGACAACTGCTGAACGCCATTCTGTGTGCTATACAGGGAAGATTAAACCAGCTTTTCGTAACTTCTGTAACTCCTCAAACAACCCGTCCCTCAATTCAAAAGGCATACGCCTTACTTTCTGATGCACAGGACGACTGCCTTCTTTTACAGGAATAGTATGAACAGCCAAGCTGGGAGGAATGCCTCTCAGCTCGTCATAACTCAAGCAAAGATGTCGCGGTCTTGAATCAAGAACACATAGTCCTCCCTTTCTGTTGAACTGAGCATGGAACCTACTTTAATTGGTTGTGAATCATTCGGCGTGCCAAGGTCCAACTCAATCACATCCGAGTCTCTTATCCTATCTTGCGGCTCTATCGGTTCATTTAGAGTTATCTGAGGAGACTCAAGGTAAGCATTGACTATTACTCGATTAGCACCTCTATCTAGAACCACTCGACCGGCGCGGGTATATCGACTTGATAGCCTGTTCGTAAGATCCAAGGCCTACCTAGCAAGACTCGATAGCTAGGACGTCCTACAAATCTTATCACCCTAAAGTCCAGGAAGAATTCTACACTTGCAACTGTAACATGGACTTTAGTAACGCAACCTTCTGGTTGCCTTAGACTATCATCATCCATTCTAAGAAGGGTGGAGCTATCCTTTTGGTGGATGCCTAGACCCAACCTCTCCATCAACTCTAAACTCATGATATTGACAGAGGACCCAGTGTCTACGATAGCATGCTCCACTAGTATTCCATCCACGTATGCTGGAACCCTAGGGCAATTCTTTTCAGCATGATCAAACCAATATTTCCCTACTCGTGCTATGCCCAAAGGTTCTACAATATACCCAATACGCAGGATCTTCTTGAATTCCTTGCGTACTCCTGGAGATAATTTAATCAATTGTAAGAGGTTTACATCTGGTTTGACTTCGCAAAGAGAACTTGCTAAATCAAAATCGTGATAGGTAGCCAAAGCTCGCTTTTCTCGCCAAACCATTCTCTCTTTTGGTCTCGGGACCGGCTTTGGTGCTTCTCTTTTAGCTCTTGCCTTCTTTCTTGGCACTTCCTCATCCTTCTTAGGATCGACTTTTCTGTCAACAGGCCTTATAGGTCCACCTTCCACGCCAAGATTCAAGACTTGCGTCCCCTTATCCCCTTGCTTAGGGTTTTTCTCGACCGGTTTTACCTTATCTTTATCACCCTCTTTAGCCTTTTGGCCTCTTGTCATGACTCCTAGGTTAGAGGTTTCAGTGGCATTGACGCATACAGCCTCGATAAGGCTGACTCCATTGCCTTGTGGCAACTCCTCTATAGTGTTCTTTCCCCTTTGCAATATTTGTCTTGGTCCATCATTTTGCTGGAGGTTATTACCTTGCGTTCTATGATTAACTAGACTTGGCTGTTTACTCCCTTATTGGAGGGAACTAATCTTACTCCAACAGGTAGCGGCTAAGTGGCCCGACTTCACACAAATATCACATTTAACATTTGGACAGTTTCTAGGGAAATGTTGTCCGCCACACCACTTACAGCTGAATCTTTAGGGATCACCCTCTTCAGGGCGTCAACTCCCTATCAGATTCTGCTGCTTCTTCAAGAAATTGACGTCAACAGCTATTTTCCGATATTGTTCAGAAATCATGTAGGTATAGTGCTTCATCATATCCTTAACTTCGCCAATGACATTAGAGGCACTCGACTCATAGCCTTGATCATCTATCTATCGTTCCATTGGCCTAACAATTTGATTGGGCATTGGTTGTTGACTCACAGGAACTACATTAGGGTTCGAAGCTTGGCCTCCAACATTTGGTGGAGCCAACTGACTAGCCATACGCATAGTCACATTGGGAGGAGCTGACAGCAAAGGTACATTTTGAACCATGCTTCCTCTCCCATTAGGGTTATTCATAGGCATCCCTTGTCTTCCATTTGTCAATGGTAAATTGCCTCCAGGTACTAGACCCGCATTAAGATTTATTCGAGAGGAGTAGGCCGTTTGAAAACACGACTCTACTCCTTCTTCCCGCGTGATGGAGGTGTCTATATCAACCAAAGCCACACTACTCAATTGTACCTGAATATTGAAATCTAATCCATGCAAGAAGTATTGCAATTGGGCAGCCGGCGGAATAGGAATGTAAGTTTGTAACTTACGAAACACTTCCTTAAGCTTCTTAGCATAGGCTTTCACATTCTCATGGGGGTCTTGGCGTATTACATTCAAAACATGCAACCAGTATTGGCCACCTCTTTCAGGGGCATATTCTCCTCGGAAAGCTACATAAAATTGGTCGATTGTAGTTATGGTTCCAGTCTCTATGCTATGATACCATACTGCAGCCCTTCCTTTTAATGTCATGTTAAAGAACATCATAAGATGTCCCTCATCTTGGATGCGGTAATTAAACATTAATCTTTGGAATTCACAAATGTGAAACTCTGCATCTTCTTCGGCTAACCCATTAAAAATGGACAAAGGCACTCCTAAAGCTCGTAGATCCAGTGTCCCTGCAGGAATTGCAATGGGTTGTGCCATGACAACAATCGGATTGACAATAGGAGTTTGGACTAATGGGATCATACCCCCACTTGAAGTGGGTTGACTTGGTGGAAGAGAGGAGGAACTTGCACTTCCTTCTGCACCTAAAGGACTATGTGCAGTAGTTGGGTTACTAAGACCACTGCCTTTTATGCGTATCGGGCTACTCCTTTGAGGAGAATAGCGGCTTACAATCTCCAACCGCCGTCTAGCCCTCTCAGCACATTCTACTTTTTGTATTTCGGCTTGACGGTCCTTGTCAGAGGACATAAACCAACTTTTTGGTCCCTAAAAACCCTAGATTTGAGAACCACCACTTGTTGGCAGCTCCCGGCAGACGCACCACTAATGGGACCTCAAATGGGCCGGCACTGGCTATGGCACTAGCCGGACCTCATGCTCATAATAGACAAACACACCCACATAGCCTCGCTGGCTAAGAGCGTCTATCTGATGTGCTAAAGGACGGGCTGTCCTAAAGCCTAATCTATACATTTATAGTTTTGTAGTCTAATATTTCCCTTTCTATAAACTCCACAGAGCGAGAACCATACACACTGCCAATAAATGCCACGATAATCACATACATGGGAGGCAACCTCTCGGTTGAATCACCGCGGCCTCACTGCAGCTCTCCTACATCGCAGGGATTAGCCCCTTAATGCGCGGCTCAACATATAGAACAAACGAACAAACTCCACTCTTCCATTTTGAACGTATTCCAAGAGATACCATGTGTCCTTACCAAATAATCTCCCAAGAAACGAACGTCTATCCTACGGCTTAGGTTGCCTTTCCACACTTAAGCGTGGGTCATCATCATCAAAAACAAGTGATATGCATCTAGTCCTTTGTATTCTAATACCATGGTTGACATGCACATGCAAAAGTGGATGATCCTTAAGTGCTCAAACATAATTTTCAATCAGAAACATGTCATGCACAACCAGGCTTTCCAATGCTCATTCACTAACCCCTTGTGGCGATGTAAGGATAGCACCAAGACAACACTCATGCTACTATCCTCTTAATCAAAATACAACAAACTCTACGTCATGATATGCATCAGAAAATCAGCAACAACCAGCACTCAAATCGCACTATTCAAACATCCCAACCCCCTACGTTTAGGTATTGCTTTCGTTGCATAGGTGTAGAGGTTCATTTTGTCATGTTTTGATGTATGAAAAGCGATAAATCACAAACTTTGACAAGGAGATAGGGAAACTGAGGCTAAACCTCATGCTTTGCCGCTACCATACATCCACAAACAATCATTATATTTTTCCTTATTTTTGTAAGGCGTAATTCTATTTTTTCCCTTATTTTTTCCATTTTCTTGATTTATTTAGCAATAAAATATGCTATTTTTTTATTTTTCTTGTTGCAATCACTTCAGCATACTAACATTCAATTTATTTTCCATTTTCCCCCCATAGGAACACATTTCATCCACCCGAAACGACAAAACTATCATTTTACCACTTAAAACCTGCATTTCAGATTTTCAGGAATTAAATAGCACATGTAAATCATTGCAAAATCAAAATTTTCTAATACACAACAATTAATCATGATGTAATCAGCACTCAAACAAATTTTGATCCAATAAGAACATCATTATCATCATAAACTATCAAAAAACTTCATTTTCCTTCATAAAAATGGTCATACCGTGTTTTTACAAAACTCGAGATGCATTAAATGACTGCATGACCAGTAGACGGAGCGGCCATTGCTCTCAATTCAATGCTGCACATCAATCTTCAGCATCTCCATCAATCTCCATCACCATTTGCTTCAATCTCCTTCTCGATTCCTCCTTCAAGATAGTGCGCATGAACAGCCCATAGAGAGGAGAGAGAGGGAGGAGAGAGAAAGACTAGATTCTGATCTCTTCATTCAGTCCACCATATCTCACGCGAAGACCGGCGATATGATTAGGGAAGAGGGAGAAGTTGCTCGGCAATGTCTGTTGTAGGTGGTACTTTGATGCTCCATTCATGATTTGTGAGGGGGAGCGAAATTTTCGGCACCCTGATCAGCGTGAAGATGCCGAAAATTTGGAGGGGGGGTTAAAGTCCGAAAGGGCACCCCCCTTTGGTCCTAAGTTTTGGTCCACCTTTTCAAATCTTGGCCAATTTTTTGCATCTTTCGCGTTTGGGCTCTATTTCAGCCTCTCTGAAAAATCCTGCGCTTCCGTCTCAACATCCTGCACTGACTAGCAACTCCTGGCATCCTGCACGGTAGTCGAAAAAATTATGAAAATTTTGCAAGTGTCGCTCGAGCGCCTTTTAAAAGCTTTCTTTCACTTGGTGCTTAAAATCGTCCTAGTTGCAGCCGTCACCTTCGATGTTGAAGATTTTTTCCCTAAATTCCGGATTTTTTGGCAAATTTTAGGCACATTTCGGGCTCAAAACTCCACTCTCAAGGGTCAATCCCCTTTAGGTCTTTGTAAGACCAAGCAAACATGTTTAAGTTCTCCTTCAGTAGGTCTCGCACAACCACTAGTTCTTCTTCTGGAAGATTTAGACCCACTTTCAGGTGACGTTCATTACCGTCAGCATCCAAGAACGTCAATTTCCTTTCAACTTCCACTTCACAGATAAAAGTCCCACGGATTGCTTCTGGATAGAGGTCTGACTCCTTCAAGGGAGTAGTGTCATCGTCTGATGTTCCACTAGAACCAGTGTTCTCATTCTCAACAAAGGACTCATTTGTCTGTTGTTGGGATTGCTGGAAGGGTATCAGAGCTTTGTTTGCTTCTGTGTGAGTGGTGATTTCTTCTGGACTTAGGGATTCATCTTCAGAGGATGTGTCCAAGAATGTCACATAGCACAGACCTTCTATAAGCCATGGATCTGATGGCTCTGGCTTCTGTTTGATAAGGGGCATCATCATCATCTTTTCTCCAAAATGAGTGGTCAGGGTGACAAGAGCCACTGGTGAAATTAATTTTTATACATTTGATCCATTGCTCATGCATAATCTACATACTTTGTGGTCCATTGGTCAACCCAAATGGAACCATTGTCATTCCATCCAACAACCTGAGATCCTTGGCCTCTGAGGTCTCTGTAGGGACATCAACAATATCATCCACTATTAGAGAAATTTCTTCAACTACACTTCTATAACCTGGTTCTTTTTCTTCCTCATTATTTTCATTATCTTCCTCTGGGGGCTCTGTCTTTGCTTCTGTAGAGGCTCTATAGGAGAAGAATAAGTCCTCCATCTTTGTGTCTGCTTCTATTTCTACCTCTGTCTTTGGCTCTATCCATGTCTCTGACTCTGCTTCTGTCTCTACGACTACCATGTAACAGGGCTAGTACATCCATGCTTCTATTTCATTGTCAGATGTGATTTGAGAAGTCAATTCGAGTTGAGGCAAGAGGTATTCTCCCATGGACAAAGACATTGCTTCTCTCCGTAGTTGGCTTACAATGCCCACTGTTAGGGACTGTGCCTCTATTTTCTTAGGAAAGATCTATTTAGCAGTCTCTTCATCTCCTGATGTACCATCTGTTACTTCATTGGAGGAGTATGTTAGGACTTCGATGGATGTGGATCCATTGCCTTTTTGCGATCCATACAATTTCAACACCACTTTATTGGGTCCTCTGCCTAGGGTTAGGGTTCCTTTGAACCTTGGCTCTTGCTTCAAAAAGCCAAGGTCTTCCCAACAGCAAAGGGTACGAGGTCCCATAAGAATTTGGTTTGACCACCAATGTAGCCAATAATCTCTTCCTGCAAGGGTTGTTTTTACGTATGGGAGGATGCCTAACGGTTTGATTCTGCTTTGGTCTACCAATCTGATAAGCCACTGTGTAGGTTGAATTTCTTGCAAACCTAGATCCTTCATTGTCACATCCATCATTATGTTTACTGATGAGCCTCCATCAATCAATGCATCTAAAATAAAGCATCCTTCTATCCATACACTAATCTCTGGGGTTCTAGGATCCAGGAAGGTGTTAGCCACACCCACTTCCTTCATAGGTTCTAAGTCTCTGTTGGACTTTGTTGTTGTTGGGAGAGTAATCCTTAGGCCGAGTCTTCTTTTCAAGATACTTTGAATCTTTTTGGCAGCTGGGAGATAGCATTAGCAACTGTCGAAATGTTAGGTTTGGTTTAAAGGTGTCTAGGTCTTTGACCAAATCATACTCTTTGATAGGATCCACAGGCTTTTCCAATTGACTGGGAAATGGAGCCACACCCACTTTTATCTTCCCTTTTTCTTCTAGGACTGGCAACATTTGTGCTTTTTCTTCATGAGGAGGACTTCTGCATCCTCTATTTTCTAAATTATGTCTCTGTAGCTCTCCATGGCTCTGTAGTTTTCTGTACTTCCTTATTTTGGATTGCATTGTTTTTTTTTCCCGAGGAAGGTTGAACTTCACAGTCTTGGCAGAAGGAACATTCTCTTTTGGAACTACGGGTTCTCCTTTCTTTGCTCGCGTTATTGCAGCCACTTCCAATTCCACCAAATTGGAAGTAGGTGCTTGGGTCTTCTGTTGGATATCAAAAGTAGATTTCACAGGGGCTGGACTTGGACAATCTTTTGTAGTGTGGCCTTCTCCTTTGCATCGATTGCATAAGGGCTTGTAATCCACAGATCTTCTAGGGTTTGGACAATTTAGTGAGATATGACCCTCTTCTCCACATCTGTAACATTCCACCTCTGATCTCTGACCGCCACCGCAGAGTGTCATCCTCTGTAACTTTGAGAGGGAAACCTCCTTGGACCAAAATCCCTAGGCTTTGGTCCAATGTCGTGAATTGTCATTTTGGATTCCAACAAATTGAATCTTACATCTTCATCTTTCTTTCTTCGTTCATGCATCTCTTTCAAAGAGTATATATCCTCTGTATGGTTCTTCCTCAAACAATATGAACAGAAGGCTCCAGGAATGGTTGGTTTTCGAGTACATTCAGTGGCTAAATGTCCCGCTTGATAGCACTTTTTGCACCATGTATTAGAATGCATCACATCTCTCCCACCTTCCCCAGGAGTGGATATATTAGTGGTATTCACCTTCAACATCTGTAGCTATTCTATAATCACATCCATAAGCTCTTTCTTAATACTTGCGACTGAGTTGGATATATAGTCCTTCAGATTTTCACCTCATGATGTACTTGTAGTAGGGTTTTGGGAAGCTTCTATAAGTATTGCATATACGGGTTGGGTTGATTCAGAGGGTCCTCTATTTTGGTTCTGATTCAAAGCTCATGTTGAGATTTGGGGTTGCTGATTCCAGTGGGTAGGATTCCACTATTGTTGAGTCGCCATTGGAGGAACTGTTTAAGACCACTGCTGTTGTGGTCGAACCATCAGTTGAGGCATTGTCATTTGCGGCCATTATGGACTAGGTGCATTGTACTGCAACATTGTTTGCATTTGGGGATAGGGGTAGGGAACCATCCCTAGAATTGCATTTGGTGGGTATACCATTCCTGGCATGGGAGGAGGTAAGACTCCTCTTCCTGGGGTCATTGACAGCCTTGCTTCAACTTCGTCATACAGTCTTGCACCTTCCACTGCAGCTTGCAGATTGACTAGTCTTCTCAATTCCATGAACTTGCAAACTTTTGGTTGTAGGCCTATGAGAAACACTCCTTTCTAGATGCCTTCATCCAAATGATGGTTGGTCCATCTCTTCAAAATGGATTCCATTCGCAAGACATAAGCTTCTACTCTTTCTCCAAAGGACTGACTTAGGTTCATGAACTCGTCTCACATCCGCTCTTCAAAACCTTCACGCCTAAATTTAGTGAGGAAAGTCAACTTCAGGTCGTCCCATGTGCCAAAAGTTCTTGCCACTTATCTCTCATACCATTAAAATGCCGCGCCCTTGAAAGTGGCAAGGAAAATTGCTAACCAATGCTCAAGGGTTCTAGCATTGTTAGCCACACATGCTACCATAAACTCTGCTACATGAAGATCGGGGTCTTCATTGTACTCTCCCTTAAAAATTGGCAATGGGAATACATTTGATGGCCTGTCATCAATATTTCCAAGACGAATCTGACTAGAAAGGGGACCTTGAGTCACCATGGGGACTTCTGTAAAGAGTGCTTTTAGGGCATCAAAGGAGGCTTTTGCTACAAGCTCGTTCTCAGCCTTGATTCTTGTCTTCTCTCTTCTCATATACCTCTGGACTCGTTCTAGCGCTTGCCTCTTGATTGCATCATTCATCAAAGGGTTGGCTTCAACCACTTGGTTTGCACTGAATAGAACAGAATCAGAGGGGGCTTCAATCTCTGAAGGACTCTATGCCAACATCTCTTCTACTTCCTTTTTTCCAACGTCTCTGAATTCAGCTTTCAAACCACTACAAAGGGGGAGATATTCCATTCTAAAAGTATCAGAACTCATTCTTCTGAGGATCATTGTTGTGCTATCATCGCAATAATGCCAGCTTCTGAGGGTTTCAACAGTGTATGTTGTAAAGAACACTCTATCTACCAACTTCCAGTGGGTTGCCAGTTGGACAAAAAGAAGATTGTCAGAATACCAAGCATCACATGTATCTTGCTGTTGAGCATCCACAAACAAATTTCAACTCTTTTCTTTCTTATTTTCGTGAACCTCCACTGACCACGACTCCTAAATCTTCTTCACGATCTCCCACTTGATGATGTCTTGAAACTTCTCAATGAATGCCAAATCTTCCATGGATGGTCATTCTATCTGTTTCTGCTCTTCAGTTTGTTCCCAACCAATTTGCCACCAAGATGCACGTCTCTGTTGCTTCAACAAGAAGAGAAAATAGTCCACCACCAAAGTCTGCATCATGATGGTAATATGTTTCTGCAATTGTGGGATGAACTTCTTGTAGAAAGTGGCTTTGGCAATAAGAATCTCCAACTCTTCAGTGCAAGAAGGAACTTTGCAAGTATCCATTGAATTCTCCTCTTCTTGATAATGCCATTTCCTTCATTTTCAGCCTCTTCTGATGCTTGTTGATGGCAAATTTCCCCGGATGTGCACCAAAAAACATGGAGCCCCAAGAGGAATACCAAGGAAAGGGGGTTTCTATTGCAATAAAATCTATCTTGTAACATCAACAAGATTTTATTTCATTCTTTTGAGAACCACAACAATGAAAATAACAAATCTTCATACAGCATCATAGTAGATATCTCCAACAGATTTGATAGAATCAACCATAATCTTCAACATCTTCATAGAATCCATCAATAAAATAAGAAACACAAAAAAATACACCGTTTTCAAATGGAAATAATCACATAGAATTCATCTTCATTGTCTTCATAGTTCTCTTCTCTCAATCTCTCATAGATAGATACATTGTTTTTGACAGAATTGATTATCTCTAACTCTCTCTCTATCAATAGTACATCATCTACTTACTACAATACTCAATAATCACTCTCAATAATCATTCTTAGGTCGTGGATACACCTCCCAAGAGGCATATCTGTGTCGAAGAGGCACCAGAGCATCTATAGTAACCCTTCATATCTCGCTTTTGTCTCTATCACTTCAGTCTGCACTTGAGTCTTCAGCAACTACTTCTTTCATTTGTTTTATCTCTTTTAAACTTAGATTCATCATTTCCAAAAGTTAGAAAATTTTTCCAAAGTCACACATACATTCCACAGAACACTTACAAAAGATCTATAAAATAGAACAAAACAGAACAGAGCAGAGCAGAGCAGAGACTCTACAGAAGGTCTACAGAAGATCAACAGAGGATTATAGAAGGTCATCAAAGAACATCAAAACCTCATAACTCATACTAAAACCATCCCAAACTATCAAAAACTATTCAATAATCTTTCAAAAGAACTCAACCTTCATCAATCATCAATCCATACTTCATACAGAAGAAAATCAGAACAAAACATAAGCTAAACAGAAGGTATCAGAACCTCAACAAAACCTACCAGAACATCACATAGCCTCATATTTCTACTGAAAATCATCATGAGCTTCCAAAAAATAATAAATATCATCCAAAAAAACTTTCAAACACTTCTAAAACAACCAATCATCACTTAAAATCCATAAAAAATCAACCATTCAGACCCCAAAAACAACAAAAATAAACCAAAAAATCTAGTCATTTCAGCATTCAACAAGATGCCATTGCCATCCTTCTAAAGTCTGTGAAGAAGGTTTTTCCAACCCTTGTGACTACCCTAACTAATATCCCGAACCCAAACTTGGCAAGTACCATCTAGTCTTGCCTGGATTAAGAGAAGAGAAACCATACTAAAGGAACTTCAACAATCACTTCCTGTGAGCAAGTGTTAGTCCATATCGCTTCTAGTAAGTGCTCCGTCTGTCACAAAAAAGGGCATATTGTAACAATTGCTGGAAGAAATACCTTGATAAAATAAAGTGCAATAAATGCAAAACGATCGGGCATATCACCAGTAAATAAAATAAAGTGCAATAAATGCAAAAAGACCGGGCATCTCACCAGTAAGTGTCCCAATGTTCCACAAGTACCTAAGGAATTGGAGGCCAACTTTGTCTCCTCCCAATCCATAGATGACCGACTTTTTTGAGTCTTGTAACATCCTCTGCCTATAAATATCCTTGTAGCCTGATTTATAAAGGCATCCCATTTGATTGAGGGGGGGAACTTTAACATGTCTTATGATGTAATTCCACCCTGGCATTGAGGGGGGGTGTTAGAATATAAGCATGGGAATTCACCCTAAGCAAGGGTCTACGAGGGCAGATGGATGTGAATGGCCTTAAGGGGTAGGGGAAACCCTAACCCTAGCTTGGAAAAGGCTATATAAACAGCCTATGGGCCACTATCAAGAGTGAGATAGAGTGTACCCAAGTTGTACTCTAAGCAATTGAGTAAGAAAGATTTTGTTATTATACATTGAGCTCTCATCTCCCTCTTGTGCACATTCTTCTTGTTGCAAACTCTGATTTTCCACAGTTAAAACTTGACATGCAATAAACGAACCACTTTGTTTCCATAAACCATCTCTTTCATTTTAATTTTTCACATAACTTCCTATCTATATGTTCATATATAAATATCATATCATTTTACCACAAATTAGCCACTTTGTCCATTCCACTACAAAATAAAAATTGGTCATATGGTCAAATCTTTCATTTTGTTATCAATGCTAGCATCCAAAGAATCCCCCATTCTTGTTTCATTCAACCATATGATCAAATCTAATCTAATACATCTTGCAAACCATGAGACCACTTTTTTCATTCCACTATAAAACAATATTTGGCTATATAGTCAAATCCAATTTCACAACATGTTGCAACAAATAAACCACTTTCTTCATATAATTATGAAACTAGATTTAGCCATATGGTCAAAACTAGTTTATAAAAATATAGATATGTTGTAGGTTTCGCCATGAGGTCGAATCTCCACCTTTCAAGCATTTTTCACATTACCTTATGTTGATATCTATGGGATTTGATACATAGCCATATTTGTTTATATGTGAATCTCATATCACAATAAACCACATCCTTTGTTTAACTAGCCTTTAAAAACCATATGGTAAAAAACCACGGCAAAGTTTCTAATCTTATAGATAAGTCTCATGACTTGGTGCGCAGATCGGACGCAGATAGCTCACGTGGTGAATTCCCAAAGGTCCCCAAGAACAAAGTACTCTACTTTTTAGCACAAAAACCCATGTAAAAGCAAGCACGACATGAGACAAGAGACAAATTGGGTTCAATCTCCCCCATGCCTTGTGTGAGCGCTTCACAAAGCATGTATTTAATGTATATTTCCAATCTTTATGCTCAAAAATAGCCCAATTACAAAAATATGACAAGCTTTTAGCTTTTGAGTTTGCTTTCTACCAAAAATAGGAAAATAAAGCTAATGGACGGTGCCCATAGAGTTTGGCACGCCCAATCTCAATGTCCAAATAAAAATAACATATCCAGGCGCATAAGCGCATACAAAATAATAATAAATAATCGATGTCTCTATAGACATAATCAAAATATAGGCGTGGCGCCTATCAAAATATAGTCCAAAGGTCGAAAACCCGCTAGACTCCAATGCTTTCCTCCGCCACTGCTGCTATCTCTACACATCAACTGAAGCATTCACAATCGTTAGTAAAATAACACAATTAAACCGACAAAAGTGAATACCTAGCAGTCTTCAGCTACATAAATAAATCAACTGGTTAGAAATAAATCCTAACCTTAATTTATTACGAGTGCACACTCTAAACTCATAAACGCTTATTAATTTAATATGCATTTTGCGGAATCACCCGCTATGGAATCACCCATGTACACACTAAATTAATGAAACGCCCGAAAAGGACAGGCGTCCCCATCAACTTCTCGCACAAAGAATCCTCTTTGCGTATGAGCCCCGGTCATCTAAGTTTACGGAATCCACCGTAAAACCTCACGGAATCCACCGTGGAATATGCCTCCTAGCATCATACCCCCGGGGTGGGATAGCAATTGACCTCAATTGCTATTAGCTCAATGTGGAGCTAACAGAGTGGGGAAAGCATTTAAGTCTCTAGCGTGCATCCATTGTGCTTCCTCTACAGGATGGTTCTTAAATTTTACTAGATATCTAGAATACCTTCGGCCAGTTCTAGTGGTCATGTAGTCAGTGTCTATAATGGCTTCTGGTTCAAGTATTTCAGTCTCTTCTTCTAGTAAAGGTGGGTTTTCATAAACAGGGTGGATAGGTAATTGTCCTCTAAATGGTCTCAATAAACTAATATGAAAGGTATTATGAATTTTCCAATGGAATGGCAGTTCTAACTTGAATGCATTGTCATTAATCTTATGAATGATTCTAAATGGTCCGTAGAATCTAGGGGCTAATTTAACAACTGGATGTCTATCTACACTTTGGAGTCTACGCTTTTCTATTCTAAGCCAAACATAATCATCAACTTTGAAATTCATGGCTTGTCTTTTCTTGTTGGCTTGTTTGGTATATGATTGTTGGGCTTTAGCAATCATATCCTTGACCTCATCAAAAATAGTGTTATGCATAACAGCAATATCATCGGCACTTTGTATTCTATTAGATAAAGATGCAACAGGGGTAGATAATCTATATCCATAAATAACTTCAAAAGGTGCTTTCTTTGTAGATGTGTGCGGTGTATTGTTATATGCAAACTGTAATAAATGCAAATGAGTATCCCATGTCTGAGGTTTAGAGATAGTGTATGCACGTAAAAGATCTAGAATGGTGCTATTTGTGGCTTCTGTTTGTCCATTTGTTTCTGGATGAAATGCAGATGAGAAATCAATTTTTGTGCCTAAATTTGCAAACAGTGTAATCCAGAAATTATTACAAAATCGAGAATCTCTATCTGAAATAATCACTTTCGGCAATCCATGGTTAGTAAAAACAGTTTTCAAAAATAATTGTGCTGCTTGTGATGCTGTTAAAGTTTTCTTACATGCAATGAAATATGCTTGCTTACTAAATCTATCTACAATTGTCCAAATCATGTCATGGTTAGATTTAGTATTTGGTAAGCCAGTAATGAAATCCATAGATATATGTTCCCAAGGTTTAGATGGAATAGATAAAGGCATTAATAATCCATACTGTTTACCATGATGTCTTTTTATTCTTTGACAAATCAGACATTCAGAAACAAAATTAGACACATCTGCATCCATATGCGGCCAATAAAAATCTTCAGTTAACATGCGTAATGTAGAAATGATACCTCTATGACCTTGATATGGGGGACAATGAATTTCATTTAAAACAAAAGATCGGAATGGAATAGTAACACACAGTCTCTTTTCAAAGAACATGAATCCATCATTATATGACAATGAATCAACAGGAATGAAATTATTTTGAACTAATTTTTGCCAATCAGAATGAAAAGTAATATCCTGGTGATATGTGTCTTTCATAGCAATCAAAGAATCAAAAGATATGATAGAAATGTTATGAATTGTAGGTCTTCTACTCAATGCATCAGCAACTACATTTTCTTTTCCAGGTTGGTATTGGATGATAGGATGGAAACTTTGAATGAATGAAGCCCATCTGATATGACGGTCAGAAATTTGGGGTTGGCTAAGTAGATGTCTAATGCTTTGCTGGTCGGTCTTTATCATGAATTCTGAACCCATTAAATAATGCTTCCATTGTTTTAATGCTTGAACAACTGCTAAGAGTTCCTTGTCATAAGTGGAATATTTAAGCTCAGAGGGTTTCAGCTTAGAACTAGAATATGCTATTGGATGGTTGTCTTGCATTAGCACGGCTCCTATTCCTGATCCGCTAGCATCGGTCACAACTAGAAAGAATGGTCTATTAAAGTCAGGCAATTGTAGAACAGGGGCATTGGTCAATGCACGTTTGAGTAAATCAAAGGATTTCTACTGGTTTTCAGTCCATTGATAAACAATGCCTTTCTTAAGAAGTTTGGTCAATGGTAAAGCAAGTAATGAGAAATTACGTACAAACTTCCTATAGAAACTAGCAAGACCAAGGAATGAGCGTAGTTCATGTACATTTTTAGGAATAGGCCAATGCAATATTGCGTCAATTTTCTTAGGATCAACTTTTATTCCTTCTTTTGATACAATATGACCTAGATATTCTATTTCTGTCTTAAAGAATTCACTCTTGTCAGGATTTGCAAACAATTGATTTTCTTTCAGTAATTGAAAAACTAATGATAAATGCTCATAATGCTCTTTTTCACTTTGACTAAACACTAAAATATCATCAAAGAAAACAATCACACAATATTGATATTTTAGAAAAATACGGTTCATCATTCTACTGAAAGTGGCAGGTGCATTAGTTAATCCAAATGGCATAACTAAGAATTCGTAATGGCCAAACTGTGTCCTGAATGCAGTCTTAAATATGTCGGATCTATCTAACCTCACCTAATGATATCCAGATTTAAGGTCAATTTTACTAAATATAGACGATCCTTGCAGTTTGTCCATAAGGTCGTCAACTCTAGGTATAGGATACCTATTCTTTACAGTGATCTTGTTTAATGCTCGGTAGTCAATACACATCCGATAAGTATTATTCTTTTTCTTGACTAAGAGCACAGGTGCACCGAATGGAGAACTACTAGGTCGAATTAAGCCTCTATTTAGTAATTCTTCAACTTGACTCTGGATTTCTTTTTGCTCTATTTGATTGTGCCTATATGGGGCTTTGCAAGGTGGTTGTGTGCCAGGTATTAGGTCAATCTTATGGTCTTCTGGACGTGATGGAGGTAAACCTGGTGGTAGGTCTTCTGCAAAACAGTCCTTAAAATATGCAAGAAATTCCTTATGCCTAGGGTGCATATGAGTTTCTTTTGCGTGCAATTCATTCACCCAAATGAGATATGATTTAGTATTCTTGCGTAGTGCACGTTTTGCTTGAGTATGCGAAAGCAGTGGAAAAATATGAGATGCATGCATACCAAATAATGTAATAGATTTTCCTTGAAAATTTATATTCATTGTGTGCGTGGAATAATCTATATTGGGATTATGTTGGTGTCTCCATGGCATTCCTAGAATAATGTCGCTAGACTGTAATGGGACAACTAAGAAATTTCTTCTTTCAATATATGGACCAATTTGAATTTCTAAATCTTGAACTTCTTGTGTGCCATTGTACCTAGTGCCTAAAAATGCAGCTTTTATGCGATAGTGCGTAGGTACAGTATGCAGTTTCAATTCCTTTACCAATTTTGCTGAAATAAAGTCATGCGTACTACCGTCATCATGCAATATAATTCTTTCTTTTCCATGCACCATACATTTCATAGTCAACAATGAATGTGAAGTAGGCATACCTGGTAAAGTGTCGGAAGTAGTAGTAGGATCATCTTCTTCTTCAGTGAAATCCGGCATATCCTCATGCTCGTCTTCGTCCATAGCTCCAAGGTAGTTGATATGTGCTGATGGCTTCTTTGAATGACAATTTGCTGCGAGATGGCCTGGCTGGTGACACTTGTAGCATACGATGGGCTTGGCTTTGGTCACATTATTTGCAATGGCTGGGAGTCTGGGTATATTTGGATTTGCTTGTTGGATAGGCTTAGGATTTGGATTGACAGTGGATGGTAATGCAGGTGGTTTAGGCCAATTCTTGCGGAAAGATGGTGATGAAAAACGACCTGGATTAAATCTTCTGAAATTTGAACTGAATTGTTTAGATCCATAATTACCGTTTGCTTGGAATGGCTGTGGTCGTCGATCTCTTCCGCGTAACTTATCTTCAGTGTCGTGAGCTAAGGAGATGGCGTCTTCAAGGGTAGCAGGCTTGAACATATTCACCTCAGCGTAGTAATGTCCAAGAAGTCCAGACATGTACTTCCGCTTATGGGTCGTCTCTGGTACGTCTTCAAGCATGCGTAGCTGTAGGAGTGCATTCCAAAAACGCTCTGTATACTGTGGAATAGGCTCACGATCGCGCTGTTGAAGTAAATCCCATTGCTTGATTGCCTTCTCATGAAATTGCGGTGGAAGGAAATTTTGCATGAACTTCTTCTTGAAATCTTCCCATGTAGCAAGACATTCTATACTCTTGCGGACTACAGTCCACCAGAGTGATGCTCTGTCTATCAGATGATTAGTAACACACTTGATTTTATCTTTTTCGGGATAAGTTTCCTCATGAAAATAGTCATCAAACTGGCTAATGAATGATAAAACAGTCTTTCCTTCTCTTATGCCATTGAAAGTGCGAAACTTGAAACTTCGTTTACTTATCTTGGATTCCTTGCGGATGGTTTGTGCTTCAAGAGTGGCGTCGATGGTACGGCGAATCAGATCTTCAGCTTGAGGTTCTTCTTTATCAGTGGACGCTCCTTGTAGCTTTGTCAATTGCGCTTGCAAGGCTTGCCTAGCTCTTCGCTCTTCTTCCAATTGCAGCATGATAAGATCCAGCTTTTGTTCCATGGTAGGTTCGGGTAGGTCGTCTTCAGTCATAGGATCATCCATATGTGGGGTAGTCATCCTGTAAAACTCAACAAACCTTTCTCACTCAAAATTAGTTAGCGGGATGAGCGTAGCTCAAATTTGGGGTTACAAGGCTATGTATTTTTGGGTATTTTCTTCTTTAATTTTCAGAAATTCTGAAATATTTCTGTCTCCGTTTGCTGAAAGTACGTCAACAAACTTGCAGATAGGTAAAACAGCTTGCTGCGAACAACTTTCCAGTTCAGAGTTTTTGCATACGAACAAGTCTTCTATGAGTTTCGAGCGTTAGTCAGTTCTGATTTAGTCTGACTTGCAGAGTTGCAGACTTAGCAGACTTGCAGGGTTGTTGACTTGCTGAACTTAGGCCGACTTGCAGAACTTGCAGGACTTGATTCCAAGTGACTTGCTGAACTTGACTTCTGTAGTGCGAGACCCTGAGTATTTTGACTTCTCTGCCCTGTGTAACTTGCAGAGTATAGTGTGTCTTAAGCTTAATTAGTTAAGCTTAAGCTTAATAAGCTTAAAACAGGCCGCCGTTTTTCAATCGTGGGGGGGGGGGCCGTTTTGACTGCGCGGAAATTTCGGGACCCTCCTCTTGCCAAACGATTTGACGATTTGAAGCTTTTAAAGCTTCTTAAGCTTAAGACTAAGCTTTAAGGTCAAACTAAACTTGATTATGAAAGATCTTATCTCTGTTTGCAACGACTTGATGAAGAGAATTGATGAGTGGTCCTCCGCCGACAGAGATTGGTCCTTCGCGATCTGACAGTGGAAACAGGGGTTCTTGATCGCCAGAAGTCTGCCTGTATCGACGGTTCGCGACGAGATTGACTGTAGAGGCCGTTTGTTCCTGGAGCTCCGCCTTCGCCCGAGATTGGTAGCGATTGGAAGCCCTTGATCTCTGCTCCGCTCTGATACCACTGGTGCGCAGATCGGACGCAGATAGCTCACGTGGTGAATTCCCAAAGGTCCCCAAGAACAAAGTACTCTACTTTTTAGCACAAAAACCCATGTAAAAGCAAGCACGACATGAGACAAGAGACAAATTGGGTTCAATCTCCCCCATGCCTTGTGTGAGCGCTTCACAAAGCATGTATTTAATGTATATTTCCAATCTATATGCTCAAAAATAGCCCAATTACAAAAATATGACAAGCTTTTAGCTTTTGAGTTTGCTTTCTACCAAAAATAGGAAAATAAAGCTAATGGACGGTGCCCATAGAGTTTGGCACGCCCAATCTCAATGTCCAAATAAAAATAACATATCCAGGCGCATAAGCGCATACAAAATAATAATAAATAATCAATGTCTCTATAGACATAATCAAAATATAGGCGTGGCGCCTATCAAAATATAGTCCAAAGGTCGAAAACCCGCTAGACTCCAATGCTTTCCTCCGCCACTGCTGCTATCTCTACACATCAACTGAAGCATTCACAATCGTTAGTAAAATAACACAATTAAACCGACAAAAGTGAATACCTAGCAGTCTTCAGCTACATAAATAAATCAACTGGTTAGAAATAAATCCTAACCTTAATTTATTACGAGTGCGCACTCTAAACTCATAAACGCTTATTAATTTAATATGCATTTTGCGGAATCACCCGCTATGGAATCACCCATGTACACACTAAATTAATGAAACGCCCGAAAAGGACAGGCGTCCCCATCAACTTCTCGCACAAAGAATTCTCTTTGCGTATGAGCCCCGATCATCTAAGTTTACGGAATCCACCGTAAAACCTCACGGAATCCACCGTGGAATATGCCTCCTAGCATCATGACTATATAGGATTTGACCACATGGCTAAAACCAATGGCAATGTTTCTACAATATGACTCCTTTCAAGGAAAACTTACATATACACTAATTAAAATGTTAACTTTGGGCCAGATGGAATCATGAGATTGCTACATAACCACATTGATATATGGGTGGATCTCATATTGGACTAAATCTCATTCTTTAATTAAATAGGATTTGACCACATGGCCAAAATCTTAGCAAAGTTCCTAGAGTATGGAGAAGAAATCCAATGTTAACTTAGGGAAAAAATCATCCATGACATTTTCTACATAACCACAATGATTTGTCACTATATCTCATACCGCACTAATAGTCAACATTTCATTATTGCTTGACCATTTGGTTCAGCCCCCCATGGCCAAGTCTCACTGTTAATAGAATTTCATATTCTCACCAAAGTCCATGGAAAAGTTTTTACTATATGATTCTTGCAAGAGAAACATAATTAATGCTAACTTAGGGCCAAAATAATCCATGAGATTTGATACATAAGCACATCTATTTATGGTTAGATCTCATATCACACTTAATCTCAAATTTCAATATTTCATTTTATGGAAGAGTCCCTTTGGAGCATATTTGTCTTGTATTTTGTAAAATCTTGTGGTGTTGTGTTTTCAATTTTCAACCTAGAAATCGTATACAGTTATTTGGGTTTTGTGAATTTTGACTACTTGTAAATCCTTTTTTGTTTGACAATGTTTTCTCTTAGTAGAACTATTCAATGGCAAAGAAAGATAGCACATCCAAAAAGGAGACCTAAACCATTGATGGAGTTAGTGGTGATTTTTTGTATCCATGGTATGTGGATGTTTATGATAGTGAGGGAAAAAGGGCTGACAATGTTCTCTTATTTGCTTTAAAGAGTGATATTGTATTTATTCAACAAGATGGTGTCATAGAGAAGATAACAACAGATGGATGTGTTGGGAAAGAGGAAATACCTTGTAATCTTGTTAAGATCAAGGGGAAAAATGTAGTATACAAACTTGATCATTTGTCATTTCACTTTGCACGTTGTCGAAGGGGTTTTTGTCGAAAGGCCGTATCAAACAGGGATCAGAGATAAAAGGAAGTAGAGGATAGGAGATGGAAGAGAAGAAAAAGAATAGACAAGAGATAAACACAATAAAGAAAAAACACAATGAATCAAATCAACATGTATTGATAGAACCTGAAATCCCTTGTCTGGCACTACTCAGAAGCAATCTCCAAGCATTAGATCTCATGGAGTTCCCTCGTAGACTAAAACCGTATTTCCAACAACACCTTCTTCTCTGCTGCTTGAAACCCAAATTTGATGGCTCCATTGGCTCCGAAAGGGGGGTAAAACTTCAGGACATGTGCTTCAGAATCTCCAGCTCACTCCTTCTTCTTCTTCTTCTAGTTCAAAGTGGTGTTTTCTACCTATCAACTGTGATCGCGACCTCCCTGATTTCGCTCAATCTTTCTTTTTTATGAAAAATCCCAAGACTGGCTAAAAAAGCAACTTGCTTTTTGCATGCCACCCTATTCTAGAAGTTTCCCTAACTTTTTAGGATATTTACAATAAATAATATTAAAAATATCAAAAATAGGCTAAAATTATCCAAAAATCTAGTATTTTTGGACCATCCATGCCACAAACACTAGCACTAATAACTCAAATCACATTGACTCTCTAGATCAATAAGAAAGTCAAATGATGATGCCCTCCAGAGTTTTTCACATTGTGTCTGTGTAGTGGCATGACATCCATCCCCTCTAAACCTGCACATCCTTCGGTATGTGCCACCGATGTACCATCCGGGTCAAACACCCGTAGAATCAACTTGTCGCTTATCATGCATATAAGAAAGCATCCCCCTGGATCATAGATCAAAATACTCAACATTTGCATAACTCTTGAGCCATACCTAGTACCCCTCTAGGGTCATAAGCCTTGGGTGTGTATCATACACTAGAGGTTGTTGAATCTCCATATACATGTTATCAAAATGAACTCATCAACAAATACATAGCAACATGCCTGCTCTTTCAAAGTTTAGTGCATAGAAATCTGCTTATACAAGCAATTGTGTACCTCATCAAACATAAATTGAGCCTTGCTTGAATCCAATACATTCTCACCATCACCGAAAATAGTGAAGCAGTCCATATCTTGAAGCATCTTAGAATTGCCTATAAAGGCCTTTTATAAAGCATCTGAAACAGTCTCCAATTGTGGAGCATCATATCTAACATACTCTAAACGCATATCCTTGAGCTCATGAACTATCTCAGAAATAATAACTTTATCATGTAAATCATGTGCATCCAACACTTCATCAATCTCCCTTTGAGTCCCCACATCAAGTAAAACATGATCTTCACAAACCTCTTCAAATGCATTAAGAAAATCTATAGGTGCAATGGTTGAATCTTCCAGTACAAGATCTTCCAAGGTATCCATAACTGTCTCAATATTAGATTGTAGCTTATATCCCTGCTGTTTGCCCTCTTGCTTGTTATCCTGTTTTTGCTCTTGCCCAATCTCTTCAATTACATGCTTGGGAGGTGGCTGATTTGCAGCTGTAGGAAAATCCACACTTCTTCTTGTCACTTCCTTTTAGATATCCCTGCATTATCTTCATCTCTCTTCTCTTTCTCTTCCACAAGTACATCTGTGTTTTTCCCTTTTGCTGAATATGCATACACTGAATATGCATCTACTACCAGTGCTTCCCAACCAATTATATCATAAATGTCTTGCCCTACATGAGACATTTTACTATCAGTAACTTTTCTCTTTTCTAGTGCATGTAAAGCATGTGTCCATATTTCAATACACTGAATATGCATCTACTACCAGTGCTTCCCAACCAGTTATATCATAAATGTCTTGCCCTACATGAGACATTTTACTATCAGTAACTTTTCTCTTTTCTAGTGCATGTAAAGCATGTGTCCATATTTCAACCTTTGGACCAACCATCACTTTTGTCCAAGCATTCTATCCAACTGTAGACCAAAAGTAGAAGCATGTACAGCTGTATAAGCATTTCAGATAGCCAAGTCTTCCAACAACTTCTGCATACCTCCCTTTCCAAAATTCAAAGTAAGAGGAAATTATGTTTCTTGTGCATGGATCTTGCCATCTTTCCAAAAGACGAGCTGTTGTGCCAAGGCCTCCTAATAGGTAGCACAATCATTTCTCTAATGCTATAAACTATCACACCACATACATCTTTTTCCTGGCTTAGGCGTTGTTGCCTGTCCCCTTTCCTCATGTCCTTTTTCATCAAATTTTGCGACCTTCAATTGAAGATCCCATATGCCTTTAACCAATTCATCTAATACATCTTTCTCCCTAACATTGGGAACAATAGCAGGTACAACCATAGGGTTAGCCACAGAAGTGGATGGCTTACTGGATACATCAACCGTTTTGCTCGTAAAAATGGGCAAACTAGAGACATGAAATCTTTCTCTTCTTCTATGTTTTTTCACAAGTGCAGTACTAGCTTCCTTGATATGTCTCCACTCTATTTTAAAACTTGTCTCTATAGTCTGATCCTCTAGCAAATCATCAAGCTTCTCGTGAAGCTCAGGATCAATCACCTGTAGAAATAATTCAATTTTTTGACTTACAAGAGCTTGTTGTTCTACAATATCTAACTACTCAAATCGACTTTCAAATTCTCTTAATAATTCTGTAGCCACCACAAGACCCTTATTGGATTGTAAAACCCACTCCTGCAAAATCTTGCATGTAATCAAACTGGTGTCTTCAATGTAAAATTCTTCCCTAAGTGTCTTCTTGAAAGCTACCTAGTCAACATCCTGCATGTACAATTCAGTAATTCACACTTTCGGTTCATGTACAGTGATCCAAACAAAATACTGGCTCCATGCAAGTTGAGACACTCCAAAGAATTTCATATTTTGAGCATATACAGATACATTCCTACCATTGAACAACTTCATCTCACACTCAACTGCTTGGCAAAGCATTCATCACAACAGTTTATGTTTGAGCAGAAGCCTACATCACCAGTTGTTGTTGTTGTGCATGCATAAGCATGTTCATATTCTGCCACTAACTGTTGCAAAACATCACTGAAAATCGTGCTCGAAGGTTCTCCCATCTTGTCTTTCCTTTTTTTGACCTTTCATATTAGGTTCACCAATGTTGAAGGGGTTTTTGTTGAAAGATTGTATCCACCGAGGATCAGAGATAGAATGAAGTAGAGGATAGGAGATGGAAGAGAAGAAAAAGAATAGACAAGAGGTAAACACGATAAAGACAAAGCACAATGAATCGAATCAATTTGTACTCATAGAACTTGAAATCCCTTGTCTGGCACTACTCAAAATCTCCCAGTTCACTCCTTCTTCTAGTTCAAAGTGTTGTTTTCTGCCTGTTAACTGCGACCACAACCCGCGCGATTTCGCCCAATCTTTCTTTTTTATGAAAAATCCCAAAACTGGTTGAAAAAGTAACTTGCTTTTTGCATTCCACCCTATTCTAGAAGTTTCCCTAGCTTTTTAGGATATTTACAATAAATAATATCAAAAATATAAAAAATAAGATAAAATTATCCAAAAATCTAGTATTTTTGAACCATCCATGCCACGGATACTAGCACTAATGACTTAGATCACATTGACTCTCTAGATCAATAAGAAAGTCGGATGATGATGCACTCCAGAGTTTTTCACAGTGTGTCCGTGTAGTAGCACGACAACATATTAAAGAGGACGAAGAATACTCTTTGAAAACAATGGGATGGACCTTATTTGAGGAGGTAAAGGGCATAGAAGACATTATATCAGCATTCCAAGCTATCCAAAATAGTGAGCTACTTTCCCTATCAAGAAAAGGTGATTGCCCCAACAAAAGAATGAAGCTCCAAGATAAACAAATAGACTTGATATCTTCACCTACTCCTCAAGAAGAAAATAATTCATTGAATCCCACAAGCTCAAAGTCAAAATCACCTCAACAAAGTTCCTTGTCACAAGCCCTAGTTGTTAGTATGGCTGCTAACACTACTGAGAATGATGCCACTTTACCTTCCATGCTGGAAGTTATACCTGCAAAGCCAATAATTTCTCTTGAGGTCAAGGGAGTAGAAAGAACACTTGATTTTCCTAAGATATTTAAGAAGAAGGGAAAGAAGGAAGAATCTGGATTTCATATGTTTGAAAAATTATTTCCATTTGGTCCAACAATATAATTTCATATCCTCATTGATAGGTGCTATGAGACACCTCCTTTGTATGCTTATAGGTCACTATGTTGGGATTATGTAGAGAAGCTAACCATGTCTTTCATAAAGAATCCCATGAATCTAGCAACAACATCATATCTTATGCCTTTTGTACAAGACAACAATGAGAAGAGACCCATGAGAATGAAATGGGACTCTATAAAGTTTGGAAAGGTTGTATCCACTTTACTACAAATGACATGTGAACCTAAACAATTCATGTTGTTATCATTTTTTGATCAAAAGAAAATGGCATCTTTGAAAAATGCTCTTGAAAGCATTTCTTGCCAGTATCACATGCTAGCTAGTAGTGTTGACTTCCTACCAATGGATAGAACCTTTGCTTTTGGATCTATAGATTCTTTTGTGGATTTGACATTAGTGACCATGGAGAAAAGCTTCATCAATTTTAAGCAATATATAAACAATGTCAACAAGCCATCCATTTTGGACTTTGAAGGCTTGGACAAGGAGTGCAATGATGAAGAACTTGAAGAATGCCAAAGGATTGCAAATGTCTTTTTGAGAAAGAAAATGAAAGTTATGGTAACTACAATCAAAGCATTCAATGATGCTCATGAGGTTGTATTTGTTGTATATGCAAGTGGACTTGCATCTAGGGTGGCATTGGTAAATCGCATGAAGACTATTGCAGTGATTTGCAACACTCAAGAGCAAAGAGAGGTTGAAGCATAATTGTGGAGGGTCGATGAGAGTGCCAAACAAAATTCAAACTCCCAAGAGGTTCCTCCTACTAAAGTTCAAGTTCTTGAAATACCACATGAGGGCATAGAAGAATTAAGCCAAGATATAGCAAGTTTAATTATGAAGAAGGAGAAATTAACGGCTACTTCAGATGTTTAAACTCTGTTCCTTCTCCTTTCATCAAGGAAGACACATTGATGTAATTTTGATTTTTTTCTTGAGAAGTTACTTCCATAGCATTTGTGATATTTTCTTTCTTTTGTGATATTACTTAAAGAATTTTTTATTTCTTTTAATTTTTTACAAAAGGTACCAAGCATGTTTGGTTTATAAAATCTATTTAAGTAAAACTTTTGCTAAAATAGTATTAAAGAGCTCATTAAAATTTATCATCCTTTGTAAGGATAACTGTTTAAAGGAGATATTGTAATCTAGTATGTAAGAATACTTATCATAATGAAAAGTTTGAGCTATCTATGAAAATTTTACTTAAGTATATTTTAGATCTTATTTCAATTAAACTCTTATATGTGTTGTGTAATGATCTTGTCATGTTAGTTTTGGTTAGATTTGTCCACATGGTCAAATCTCTTATCTCTTGTAACCTCTTTTACTACATCACTAGTGTATGTCTATGCATGTACCTTGGAATAAGAGAGCCAACAATATATTGCACACCCCAAAAAAGATTCATTGCACCTCCCAAAGGAGTTTTACTTCAGTAGCAAATATTGCGATAAAAATTTCATCTCCAATGTATCTTTTGATATGTGTATATGGAATATGAATGTGAAATCCTTGTTACAATTCATGAGTTTAAATATCTATGGGATATAACTGGTTAAAAAATAGAATGGTTAGTCCTTAAGAAGAAACTATGAAAACTTATCCAAATAGAGTATAACTTATCTCAATTAAATTGTCATGTGTCACTTATATGTGACATAGTTTTGATCACATGGTCAAAAGTATCATGTTTAAATTTTCTTTTAATAATTAGGACTAATAAACACCTTCTTTGTATATGCCATTTTGAAGGCCTTTTTAGAAACTGGGTGTGTTTAATATTATAATGATAAGATAATTTTTGTAACTAATTACAATAATCTATTGTTAGTATCCCAAGTATACTTATAATTAGTGATAAAAAGTAGGTATGGAAAAATGACTTTATTAGAATGGATTTTACCTCAAAGAAATCATCATATATACTTTTTTCATCTAATGATATTGCTCTTGGTTAGATTTCTCCACTTTGTCAAATGTCTCTTTTCTTAAGACATCATTTGTTAACTAGTACCTATGCATGTATTTGTCAATGTGAAGGTTAAATTGCTTTAGTGTTCTATGCCAGTTTATAGCTCAAACATTAAGTAGAATGATGAGGAAGTAAATGAATCTAATGTGCTTCTCTTTCTTCTTTGTAACTTCAACTAAGACATCTATGGTTGGATATCTAACAAATTCAAAATAGTAGAGCATGACGATGTGATTGATGTGTCCCTAATAAGAAATGCAACACAATTATGTGTAATATTTGATCTGAATGATCTTCTTTTACAACGATGCTTTGCTAAGTATAAAAAGTTTCAAAGCTTTCAAATGGGAAAGCAATGGCTTATTCTTCAACCAAGATGTATGGAGCTTCTTGAAGCCTTATTTGTGCAAGATTCCAAGTGGTAGTTTGGGGTCAACAACTTTACATAAGAATGTCATGGCAATTATTAAGTGCTTGGAAATCCATGCAAAAATGAATTATCCTTTCTTCATGATTTGGGGCCAAGAATAATGTCACTGACATCGACTCAAAATCATATATAGGCTAGATAAGATGGGAGTAGAAGCAATGTTCAAGCCTTTGAAGTATGTATGGGATCAATATGAAGATGTTTGTCAGCATACCAAGACTATTCTCATAGATAACAGTCCTTACAAAGGATGTCCAAATCCTGTTGAGAATTGCATTTATCCAAAAATATTTGATATTGATCATGGAGCCTCTATCTTGATCAAAGAACTTCTACCATATTTCACACTTAAGCAAATACCATGATGCACGTGTCAAGTTTGATTGATATGGACAGGAGCCAGTTCAATATGGACATGATTTGTATACACAATTCAAGGTTATCATTGATGAATGGACTAGAGCAGAGAATGATGGTATTTCATCTTCATTATTAGCACTGCACGAGACCATGATTGATAAAGACGGTATATATGTTCAACCTTCAAAAACTTCTTGCTTCAAGAGACCATCTATTATACAAACATCCTCAAAAAATGCCTCACATCATCTGTCTCTTACATTGAACAACTCACAATTATCTAAGTTGAAGTAGACTCCTTTAGTCTCTAGTTTAAAAGATATGGAAGCAATGCACCTTGCTCATGAGTTAGGATATCATAAACATTTAATAAATGGTAGTGTAGCTAAACGTTTTTTACCAAATCTACAAAAGTTGTATTTTTCCAATATACATGATGTAACAAGGCAATGACTCTATATGGACTAATTTTGACTTTCATAATAAATATATCCCTTACATTAAGGCCTTTTACATGGCTATGAAATATATGCTTGTTAGAAATTTAAAGTGTTTTATGTAGTTACCTTGATGTTTCTAAACACTACCAATATCAATGACAGAATCTACTAAAATTTTTTAATTCTTTCAATAACATTAGTTAATTGTGTTGAATTTTCTTATACAATGGTTTAAGTCCTATTTTGTACCTTATGACCATCTATTATACAAACATCCTCAACAAAAGCCTCACGTCATCCATCTCTTACATCGAACAACTCACAATTATCCAAGTTGAAGCATACTCCTTTAGTCTCTACTTTGAAAGATATGGAATCAATGCAACTTGCGCATGAGTTAGGATATCACAAACATTTCATAAATGGTAGTGCAACTAAATGTTTTATACAAAATCTACAAAAGTTGTATTTTTCCAATATACATGATGCAACAAGGCAGTGACTCTATATGGACTAAATTTGGCTTCCATAATAAATATATCCCTTACATTAAGGGCTTTTGTATAGCTATGAAATATATGCTTGTTAGAAATTTAAAGTGTTTTATGTAATTACCTTGGTGTTTTTAAACACTACCAATATCAATGAGAGAATCTACTTAATTTTTTTTATTCTTTCAATAACATTAGCTCATTGTGTTGAAATTTGTTATAAAGTGGTTTAAGTCCAATTTTGTACTTTATGTCTTAACTAACAAATAAGTCTTAATTAATAATAAAATTTATGTCTATTTCTTTGGAAACACAAACCATTGGTCAAATGTTAAATCTTTGGTCTTAGAAAAATCATAAACTTCTAGCTTGGTATATAAATCTTCATTGTATGATATGAAAGTTCATTTAGCTATTCAAAGTGTTAAGCTAGTTGATTTTGGCCAAAGCCAATATCCATCTTGTCCATATATTGTCAAGATAGATAGAACTTTTGAACAAAAGATATTTATATATCATGCATATACATACAAAAATGCAAATGGGGTGAGAAATTATTTAACATACTTGTGTCTATTGATTTACACACAAAAAAGAACCATCACATCATAGGTTATACAAACTTATTACTATATGGTATTAGATCAAGTTATTAAACCACACATAGTTAGTGGTGACTCTTTTAAGGTCCTAGTTCATGAAACTTATACATATCACTTTAAATTATGCCATATCTAAAAGAAGAAACTCATATTATAATATCTTCAAATCCATAACATTATAAATTTTGGCCATGATAGTATATCTTCATATAATGTTTAAGGATCTTGTATTCTAAATTCTCTCTACACTCCTTCAAACCTTTGTATTCTTACATTAAACTTGGAAATTTTCTAGGTATATCCTAGCTAAGCCTCCTTGATGTTTCCACCACCATACATCATCGCATTTTGTTAGTGTGCTAGAAAAGATAGAGGTGAAATCCAAATCTCCTAATAGCCACATAGCTTACACTTCATCACTTAAGCTCTTAAGATGTGTGATCTCATATTTGTAGCATACAAGGTGCCCTTTAAATACAAGCATAAACATAATGCTCTCTTTCATTCACAAAAGTAAGACATTCATCAAAAGTGCTTGGAAAATTCCCAAAATCTCTAATATGGTGTTAGTAAGTTAGTTCATCCCATTGGGCATGTAATCTAGAAGTTCTTCTATGTGATAAAGCTCCACAATGGTGGTATTCTTTAAAGACACCTTGACATGGTAGTTAGCAAGAACATAGTCAAGCTTTTTGCGTCATAAAACAAATAATGAGAGATTGTTTATGTTGAGTACTTAAATTAGTGCTTTAGACCTTAACTTTGGATTTAGAACATTTAGTTAATTTCTAGTCTTAAGTGATTCATTAGATGCATGTGGTGTGGAGTTCATAACATTACAAATATATTAATAAGGCCTTTTGAAGGAGTGATTGTTACATACAATTGATGATTCTTTCCTTGAGTTTGTTATAGACTATGTGATCTATGATTTAGAATCCTTTCTTAGCATCATGAGCTTAAGAAATAACTTCATAGAGTAAAGAAGGTTAAAGTGTATTTAACTTTGCTTGAATACCTAATTTCAAACCATCTTCATACTTTTGTTGTACGATAGTTTTTGTCATATCTTCTAACATCCTTAGAAGAAGGAGACGTTGCGAGAATCTCTCTACGAATGTGGCTAAGATATTTGCTTCTTACCATGAGAGATTGGTCCAATTGCATCTAGCTTTGGAGATGAAAATTTGGAGGTAAGAAAGATTATTTTACCTTGGATTTGAAAATTTCCCATATAATTGGCTTGTGGGCGTTATAGCGAAGAAAATTCCACTAAAGATAAGCTTTATCAGACAAATAGTTAGTGGCACATTTAATTTTTTTCTTGTTAGCAAATTATTGTTTAGCAAAATAATATTCAAATTGATTGAGCAAAGCTAGAATAACTTTAGCATCCTTGCAACTATCATATTTCATAAACTGGAAGGACTTAGGCTTATTAATTTCTCCATTTGTGCTTGATGCACACCAAAAACACCATGAAAAATGCATGGGATGTGATCATCTTCATCTTGAGTTTCTTGAGCTTGTTGTTGTTCATGCTCTTGTAGCACGTGTGTGATCTCCATTAGGTTATGTTAAAGAAGGTTCACTTGTTGTTGAGAGTAATCTTGGGCAAAGATAAATAATCTTCACCACCTTCTAGCTCCATATATTGGAATGCTATAAAACTCCTCATATCACCACTAGTAGGAGTAGAACCGCAGTATCAAGATGTTGTGGGTGTTGAATGAAACATTGTGCAGTTACAAGTAATACCCACTTTACATGCACATAAACTTTTTGATTGTGCATGGACACAAGTAATAAGACACCAATGGTCTAAGTAAATGATTTGGGTGCATGTGTGAAGAAACAATATGGGAGAATAGTGTCCTTTCAAGAATGGCCAAGAGAAGGTACGACAAGATCTTAGGCTAATGAAGAGGTATGGGATAAAAGAAAAGTGACAAGATGAACCTTTTGGAATAAAAGAGATATGATATATTTGTTGGCAATGTTTATTAGAAGAGCTACGGACTAAACAAAGAAAAAAGGGTATGAGGGACAAAGGTGGATAATTTAATATGCTTGGTCCCCTTACCTCCTTAAGTACTTCTTGTAAGTTTAATAGTCTTCTTTTCCTCCCCTAGTCAATGGAATCGAGTAGCACATTTTTTGGCAAAGCTACACAAGCTTGAAAATCTTGGGGATAGAGTAGGATGGCATTGATTTTTGTGGGTGATAGGAAGGGGGAACTTCAAGGAAGGACAAGCATATGATTGAGAAGATGAAGCCTTGTCCACTTCTTCTTCCTTCTTGGAAAGAGAGAACTTGACAACCCATCTTTCTATCATTCTTGGGGATTAAACCAATTATGGGTATCCTTCTAATGTAGTACTTTCTATCCTTTTCTATTGCTAAAATATGACTTTTCATATGAAAAAAAGAAAATTGAAAAATAGGAAGCCTTCAAACCTTGGGAATGTAGCCTTTGAGTTAATGGTTTTGTGAAACAAATTCTCTCTCTCTCTCTCTCTCTCTCTCTCTCTCTCTCTCTCTCTCTCTCTCTCTCTCTCTCTCTCTCTCTCTCTCTCTCTCTCTCTCTCTCTCTCTCTCTCTCTCTCTCTCTCTCTCTCTCTCTCTCTCTCTCTCTCTCTCTCTCTCTCTCTCTCTCTCTCTCTCTCTCTCTCTTTGTGAATATTGAGAAAAGGGAAACTTGGAATTTATGCAGAGAGGAAAAAGAGAGTTTGAAGTATAGGTCTCAAATGAAGAGAAAAAAGAAGGCATGGTTTCAACCAATGGATATAGAAGAACTATGAAGCCTTGAAGATGGTGATGAAGGTGATGGTAGAAGGCATCATGCACATGAGAGAACCATGATATTGGTGGATCCTTCAATTAGTGCTAAGCTCCCCAATGCATGTTTTATAGGTTTTCATTACTTCTTTACACAAAATAACAAATTGACAGCCATGCTTTTCTCTCTTTTTGTAATGAACAAGTCCCTTCTTCCTAATATCTAGTGAATATCTAAAATTTTATGCAACATCTTGAATATCTGGGGATAAAAAACAATTATATTTCCTAGCCTTACAAGCATACAATAAAATATCTAAACTTGGAACTCAAACACTTTTTTCCACACAACCCCTCAGATGATTTGGCATTATAGCCTACGAGACTGGTTGTTCACTCAACTATTGTATTTGTAATGTACTTAGGTATTCTTTTTAGAGTTTCTTGTACTTAAGAATTCTTTTATGTTGGAGAAAAGAATAGATTGATACTGCTCTTAAAATACCCTCACTCTTCTAAAAGGCACAAGCCATTCAAAGAGGCACTCTTCGCACTCTGAGATCTACAAGGCAAGGAGGAAAACAAAATTACAAAAAAAAAATATTTGATATAACTTAGAAGAAACATGCTTAAGAGTTCATTATCTCTCATTGTATGGCATCACAAGATATTGTACGAGATCCAAATTACAATCTCTCTACCACGGGCACATGTCCATAAAGGATGTTCTGTCCTATATCAACACTAGAGATAGGAGAGAATCTATAATGAAAACCTTTTCATGTACATGAAAAGAAATGTTTACAAGAATTAAGAAGCAAAAGCAAATAAATAGTAAAAGCCCATCTGCTTATAAGAAAAGTATGTAAAATTTTTAAAGTTTATGATTTCACAATATACCTTAAGATGGCATTCATCACATGATTATTGGCCTCCTTTTAAAAATTTGCAAGGACAAGAGTATCCTTCTCACTAAAGTGAATGGAACTGAGGTGCTTCTACTACTAGTGTGGCCTTCTAAGAGACACCATAACATTTAAGCATGGGCCAAGTATCTCTAAGGCTTCATGATTCTCCTCATTCATGCTAAAGTGCCTTTCTCTAATCTCCCGAGCCTCTGTCTCTCACACCTCTATGTCCTTGGCCTCTGTCTCACCCATCTCCCTTTGGTCTTAGGTTATCCTCTAAGCATTTAGTCTTGTACTATGGGGATGTTAAGGTCGTGTGACTTCAATCACCTCCACCTTTCTGCTCTTTTTTAGGGGAGGGATCTCCAAAATTCCCTTCATTTTTCTATCACTGATGCCATCTGGGCTCAATAATTTATTGTATCTGAACCTCTGAATCCTAAGGGATGTGAAGCCCCTTGGCATAATTGTGACCTTGTGTGCATGATCTACCAAAATGTATGCAACCAAAAAGAATTCCATCAAAAAGTCTTCAGCAACTTCATGCAAGCAATCCAATGTTGAGGATGGCTAGCAAAAGTCTAGATTGCTCCTTTCTAATATATCTTTTGCAACCCCGGTGAGCGGAAGATTAGGAGTGGATGGCTCATGGACATTCATAATCCTCCTTAGCTCCTTAAGGATAGAGAAGTGATGCTGGTATCTCTTCCATCAAGCTTTGACCTACAATGCATGCATGCTCTTTCCACTACTAGGTTCTTGCTACACGCTTGGTTCAACAATCGATCCCTGCAGCGCAATGTGTGAGTCTCTAGAAAGATACATGCATTGTGGTCTACTTTGTTCTAGGCATGTCTATGAAAATGTACAAAGATAGCATAAGAAATCCAAATGGAGGAAAGGGTGAAAAACTAGAAAAATGGAATAAAAGAGGCCAAACCAGCACAACGCAGGGAGAAAGGGATTCCAGAATTAGAAAGCCCCCCCTCGTGTTCTAGGCTCCAATTCGAGGGGAGGGGAGACCACACAATGCAAGAAGGGGGGGGGGAGGGATTCCAAAATTAGGAACCCTCCCCCTTGTGTTGTGTGGCTCTTACCTAGGGGGGATGGGAACCAAACAACACAAGAGGGGGGGGGGGGGGGGGGGGATTCCAAAATTAGGAACCCTCCCCCTTGTGTTGTGTGGCTCTTACCTAGGGGGGATGGGAACCAAACAACACAAGGGGGGGGCACTACACAATGGAGGGGGGTCCTAATTTTGGAGTCCTTGTTCCCCCCCTCCCACCCCCCCACCCATCCTGGGTGGGAGCCACATAATGTGAGAGGGGGACTTCCTAATTTTGAAATCCCCCCATCATATTGTACAATTCCCCTTCCCCCCTCCCTTGATGGGAGCCAAACAACACGCCGGGCGAGGGGGGGGATCTAAATTTAGGAAGTCTCCCCTCCCTCCCCCCCCCACATCTGGATTGTGCAAATCTCCACCAAGGCGGGGGGGGGGGGGGGGGACAACACAAGGAGGGGGGGTTCCCAAATTCTTGAGGTCTCCCCCTCACATTGTGCGATCTAATTGGGGCAGGATTTTGGGACCCCCCTATTCATGTTGTGTAGGTCCTAGGGGGTTCCCTCTGACCCAAATAATGCGGAGGGGGGAGAGGTCCAAAATGTAAAAATGCCCCATTGTGCAAATCTTCACTAGTGGGAGAGGCTCACTATAGATTAGCATCAAGAATGTATGTGGTGTTGTTATGGAGATCCAAGAGGCATGTGACGTGAGAAACAAAATTTAACTTTCAACTTTGGGCTATATATAAGGCAATTGCATGTGCTAACGTCAATCACTGCCACATCAGCAAAAACAAGAAGCATTCATCCACACATGTGAAGATTAATGGTGCACATATGTGCGATGTGTCCACCACCAAGGTCTCTTTACAATATGAAAATGATTGCATATGTACCCACCACATGTGTAATACCCAAGACTATAAAGGCTTGAGTGAAGGGCACATCTGCCCCTCCATTTTTGCGCTCTTTTTCTCTCTCATTCTACTCTCGTGCATTTTCTCTCTCTCTCCACCTCTATTCATGCTATTCACTTGCCCTCTTCTCTTCCTCTCACTATCAAAAGCCTATCCTAACAAACATTGCATTGTGCAGATATGGACTCGGAGACAAGGGAATATCTAAAATTGCTCTAAATTTTGGGTCTTTGAGATACATGTCTGGTGCCTTTTTGCAATTCTTTTTTTTAGTTCCTTTGCGATACACATGTAATATATTCATGGGCTCTTCAAATTGGCCCCTTTTGAGACATTGTACATACACTTTAGGGTCTTAAGATCACCTACTAGATGCCACTCTACTTTGAATCTTCCAAACCCTTCCAAATCTAAGATTATCCCATTCCTTTGCTCATTAATGATTCGGGGTATGCTTGTCTTATGGAAAATCCAATGCAAGGTTTCAAAATTCTCAAACATAACCTGGAATACACTCATATTGTAAGCATGTCACACATCCACACTATTAGCACAAGTAAACTTCTGGTTCTAGCTTTGTATCCTTCACAATCTGGCACTCATCAAGCTTGAGTAAAAATTTTAGGACACCATCACATTAATCTGGAGTCACCTCAAATAATTCAATAGAGTATGACTAAGTTGTAAAATATATTGTTGTATTTATTATAAACCATTGCCTCCCCTATTGGTCTATAGTATGTATCTTCGATATAAAATTGATTTTCTAGGTGTTATAGAACTTGATCATTCACTTGTTTTTGCATTCTTTTGAGTGATGTTGGTTTTGGCAATATTGATCTATGTAGCTTAAATTCCTTCATCTTTGATTGAAGAGATTTGTAAATAGCTATGTATCCCCTGCTGGATATACTTTTGTCATCCAACAAAGCCTATATATTATGAGCTAAGTTGGTTCCCTCTCAAGAAGGCCTCAATCTCCTTTTGTGTACTTATTTCAATGCATGTATCCTTTTCTTAATACCACCACTTCATAACTTCATATCTTGAATATTTTGAAGTTTCATGCACCATTTGCAAACACCCAATATTGTTTCTTTAAGCCTCAATTGATCTATTTGTTTCTCTAGCTCTAAAATAGTTCCCTTGTTTAGTAGTAGTTTGTGCTTACATTGCTCTAATGTTAGTCTGAAAGAGGCATTCTCCTTCTCTAACAAATCTCTTTCTAAATTATGTATATTATAATGGCATCCAAATGTTGTGTGTATCCTAAGAGGCTATTATAACCATTTTCAACAAAGCTTACTAAGGATATAATATCCCTAAATGGATCCATGGAGTTATGCAAAGAATATTTTGCATACAATTTCCCATCAGTCTATAGATCTATATTCCTCTTTCCTTGTAATCTACACAATTCTTTGGATATAGAACACATGAGATACGGTTTGTCTTTCTTTCTCAATGGCTCATACTTGCAATTGACCTTGACATGGAGGTGATATGCCTCTCTTTTGTATCTCTTTGATGATTATTTGAGCACCACTATCTCTATTTGTGATGTTGATTCCACCTTGGCCATCTCCATTTGTAATGTTGATTTGGCCACAACCATCTTTGTTGATTCCAACCCAACCATCTCCATTTGTGATGTTGATTCCCTATTTGTGATGTTTGTGAAGTTACTTCCAAAAAATGAGAGATGTTTCTACATTATGATGATAGTGTGAATCGTTTCGTGTTTTACCTTATCCATGTTTGTTGATGGCAATAAGTTTTATAAAGCATTCAAGAGAAAGTAGAAATAGATAAGGAGATAATGGTTTAAGAGGTGGACAAATGATCCATGACCATGTGAAAGAATTATTAAAAAAATTGTTGTTTCCTAGAGCTAAAGATGGAAAAGCATCATGGTTCTTTGGTTCATGGGAGCTCACCATTAAAGTGTGGGAAGAATGATAGCCTCTAATTTCATCACCAAAAAGGCTAAAATATTTGGGCTCTTCATCGACAAAACATTTACTTTATCCAAAATCTTTATGCTATGTGCACATTCATTGTACTTAATTGATATATGTCTTGGTGCATTGTAAATGCTTGGCTTAGAATTATAAGAGCCATTGCATATGCCTTTCACTTTTACAATCCTAGGGAGCTTGCTTGAAATACATGCAACACCTGAAAAGATCATACTTTAGTCCTTTTGTATGGTCAAACTATTTCAATTTCATAAACACACAAAGAGGTGCAAAGGGATTCTCAAGAAAAGGTGGTTGAGGAGGTTGGTGATGCTTTTGGCTCTTTAACTTCTCTCTTCCTTTTTTCTCAAATCCTCTTTGTCCATCCTCTCTTCTCTCTCATACTTGTGTAGAAACTATGGATAATTGGTGTCTGTCTGAAGGAGGAGCCACCTGATCTTGTCTCTTGGTTGGTGTGGATGTCTTGAGTCTTTTATGTATGGGTATTTCTATGCAAGAGAGGTGTAGTTGAAGGTTTCATGGTGAGGAGAAAAGCTTTGTGCATATACTTTGATGCCTAATTTTCCTAGTTTTGTGCTTCTTAGTGTGGGGTGAGAGCTAGTCATTTTTGGTTTCATTACTACCAGGATCGAGCTAGCCTTGAGATCTACAGTATCAAGGTGGGATTTGCACCAGAAAGAGGATGGATTAGCTACCACAAAATAAGGAGAATGCTATATTGCAAAAAGACTAGGAGAGGAAACCTCTTGCTTGCTACTATGGTGGAGCTACTGCTATCATGGAGGATTCAAAAGAAAGACTCTGTTGATTATTAAGAACAAGGAGCATGGGTAGGGATACTAGAATGTGATGTAGACACATAGCAACCCATAATAAATGTGGCAGTGTAACCGTCTAAGAACTTCTTGCAAAATGAAACAAAGGTTAAGGGGATGCAAGAAGAGAGATAGACAAAGATTCCATTCCTCTATCTGGCCAGCTTGTCACAACCATCTCCAATCTCTGACTTTCATATCCCCCAAGGTTCTAGTGCGATCTACCTTTCTTCTCCCTCCCTCTATCATGACAATCAGGAAATGTGGAAAAATATTTTGCATGTAAACAAGAATCAACATGGTATCTCCATTAAGGGAAAGAACAAGGCACTCCCATTCTACATAGAGCACATCAATGATCTTATTTCTTCCATCTTTGTGGTTTTTGGCCTTTTTCGAAGCAGCCCACCATCACCAGCCACCAATGGTGCTTTAATTCATTTCCTCTTCCTCTTCTACAGAAAGATGTGATGGCTCACCTTGACTAGAGCATAGCCTACAACCTGCATAGCTCTCCTTATGCGTGGTGATTTCCATGACTTGTCAAAGATGGAGAATATAATTTTTTTAAAAACTATAAAAACCCTAAGTTCAATTACCCTTTTAAAAGGGTAAATGGGGAAATAGTTCATATACAATGCACTACTCCGAAGCCTTCTCACTAATACATCCTTTTGTTAAAATAATTCAAGCATTAAATCATATAGGTTGGATCACTTCAATGGATAAATACGATGAGTGGGAGTGCCTATTGAAAGATCATTTTTGGGTTTTTACACCTTTTTGGTGTTCAAAGTGGTGGGAATTTTCCATTTCTACCTCGTGATGATGGTATGTATCCTAAGACAGAGTGGTTTGGTGTTTTTCCTTATCCATGTTTGTTGATGGAAATAAGTGATGTGAAGCATTCAAGAGAAAGCAAAAATAGATAAGGAGATAATGGTTGAAGAGGTGAAAAAATGATCCACAACCATGTGAAAGAATTATTTAAAAAATGTGAAGTTGTTTCCTAGAGCTAAAGATGGAAAAGCATCATGGTTCTTTGGTTCATGGGAGCTCACCATTAAAGTGTGGAAAGAATGATAGCCTCTAATTTCATCACCAAAAAGGCTAAAAGATTTGGGCTCTTCATTGACAAATCATTTACTTTATCCAAAATCTTTATGCTATGTGCACATTCATCGTACTTACTTGGTATATGTCTTGGTGCATTGTAAATGCTTGGCTTAGAATTATAAGAGCCATTGCATATGCCTTTCATTTTTACAATCTTAGGGAACTTTCCTCAAATAGATGCAACACCTAAAAAGCTTATACTTTAGTCCTTTTTTATGGTCAAACTATTTCAATTTCATAAACACACAAAGAGGTGTGAAGGGATTCTCAAGAAAATGTGGTTGAGGAGGTTGGTGATGCTTCTGGCTCTTTAACTTCTCTCTTCCTATTTTCTTAAATCCTCTTTATCCATCCACTCTTCTCTCTCATATTAGGTGTAGAGTCGGTCATTTCTAGTCTGGTTGTTGGGATCAAGCTAGCCTTGAGATTTGCAATACCAAGGTGGATTTGTGTTGGAAAGAGGATGGATTAACTACCAAAAAATAAGGAGAAGTCTACATTGCAAAAAGAATAGGAGAGGAGACTTCTTGCTTGCTGCCATGGTGGGCCGGTCATTTTTGGTTTCATTGTTGGGACCGAGCTAGCCTTGAGATCTTCAATACCAAGGTGGGATTTGTGCTAAAAAGAGGATGGATTAACTACCACAAAATAAGGAGAAGGCTACATTGCAAAAAGACTAGGAGAGGAGACCTCTTGCTTGCTGCTATGTTAGAGCTGATACTATCATGGAGGATTCAGAAGAAAGACTGTGTTGATGATCAAGAACAAAGAGAATAGATAGGGGCACTAGAAGATGATGTAGACACATAGCAACCCATAATAAATATGGCTTGTAACCATCCAAGAACTCCTTGCAAAATGAAACAAAGGTGAAGGGGATGTAAGAAGAGAGATAGACAAAGAGTCCATTCCTTTTCCTCGGCTAGCTTGTCTCACAACCATCTCCAATCTCCAACTTTCATCTCCCCCAAACTTCTACTGCAATCTGGATTTCTTCTCCCTCCTATCTATGGTGATGAGCAAGAAATGTAGCATAATAATTTGCATGCAAATAGGAATCAACATGCTGGGTTTGTTAAGAAGAAGAAGAAGAGATCATGTTGCTTCTATTACAAGGCACTTCCATTCCTCACAGAGCGCACCAATGGTCTTATTTCTTCTATCTTTGTGGTTTGTGGCCTCTTCCAAAATAGTCCACCATCACCAACCCCCAGTGGTGCTTCAATTTGTTTCCTCTTCCTCTTCAATGGAAAGATGTGATGGTGCGCCTTGACTACATCATAACATGTGACTTGCATACCTCTCCTTACCCATAGAGGTTTACATGACCTTTCTAAGATGGAGAATATAAAATTTTTAAAAACTATTAAAAACCTAAGTTTGACTATCCTTTTGGATAAGGGGGGAAATAGTTCATGTGTGGGTTTTTACACCTTTTTGGCATTCAAAGTGGTGGGATTTTCCTATTTCTACCTCATGATGATGGTTTGTATCCTAAGAACCAAATGGTTTGGTGTTTTTCCTAATCCATATTTGTTGATGACAATAAGTGATGTGAAGTGTTCAAGAGAAAGAATTAGATGAGGAGATAGTGGTTGAAGAGGTGGAAAAATGATCCATGATGGTGTAAAAGAATTATTAGAAAAAGTGAAGTTGTTTCATGGACCTAAACATGGAAAAGCATTGTGGTTTGTTGGTTCGCGGGAGCTCACCCATTAAATTGTGGGAGAAATGATAGCCTCACATTTCATCACCAAAAAGGCTTAAAGATTTGGGCTCTTCATCAATAAACCATTTACTTTATCCAACATCTTTATGTTATGTGCACATACATTGTACTTCACTAATATATGTTTTGGTGCATTGTAAATGTGTCTTGGAATTATAAGAGCCATTTCATATGTCTTTCATTTTTACAATCTTAGGGAGTGTGCCTTAAATACATGCAACACCTAAAAGTCTCATACTTTAGTCCTTTTGTATGGTCAAAGTATTTCAATTTAATAAAGATACAAAGAGGTGCAAAGGGATTCTCAAGAAAAGGTGGTTGAGGAGGTTGAAGCACGGGTGATACTTCTGGCTCTTTAATTTCTCTCTTCCTTTTTTCTCAAATCCTCTTTTTCCATCCTCTCTTCTCTCTCATAATTGTGTAGCAACTATGGATTCTTGGTGTGTGTCTCTAAAGGAGGAGCCACCCGATCTTGTGTCTTGGCTGGTGTGGATGTCTTGAGTCTTTTGTATTTGGGTATTTCTATGCAAGAGAGGCATAGTTGCAAGCTTCATGGTGAGCAGCAAAGCTCCATGTGCATACTTTGATGCCCAGTTATCCTAGTTTTGTGATTAGTGTGTAGAGCCAATTATTTTTGGTTTCATTGTCAAGACTGAGAGCTAGCCTTGAGATATGCAATATCAAGGTGGGATTTGTGCTAGAAAGAGGATGGATTAACTACCACAAAATAAGGAGAAGGCTACATTGCAAAAAGACTAGGAGAGGAGACCTCTTGCTTGATGTTATGGTGGAGCTGCTACTATCGTGGAGGATTTAGAAGAAATATTGTGTTGATGATCAAGAACAATGAGCATGGGTAGGGGCACTAGAAGATGATGCATACATATAGAAACCATAATAAATATGACTTGTAACCATCCAAGAACTTCTTGCAAAATGAAACAAAGGTGAAGGGGATGTAAGAAGAGAGATAGACAGAGAATCCATTCTTGTGCTTGGCTAGCTTGTCACAACCATCTCCAATCTATGCCTTTCATCTCCCCCAAACTTGTAGTGCAATATGCCTTTGTTCTCCCTCCCATCTATGGTGATGAGAAAGAAATGTAGCATAATAATTTGCATGCAAAGAGGAATCAACATGCTGGGTTTGTTAAGAAGAAGAAGAAGAAAAAAATGAAGCAATCATGTTGCTTCTATTACAAGGCACTCCCATTCTTCACAAAGCACATCAATGATCTTATTTCTTCCATCTTTGTGGTTTGTGGACTCTTCCAAAATAATTTACCATTACTAGCCACCAATGGTGCTTCAATTCATTTCCTCTTTCTCTTCTCAACGATGTGATGGCTCACCCGACTACATCATAGCATGTGATCTGCATACCTCTACTTACCCATGGCAGTCTACATGACTTGTCAAGGCTGGAGAAGATAATTTTTTTAAAAACTATAAAAAACCTAAGTTTGACTACCCTTTTTAAAGGATAAGGGGGGAAAATAGTTCATATCCAATGCATTAAATACGATGAGTGGGAGTGCCCATTGAAAGATCATTTGTAGGTTTTTACACCTTTTTGGTGTTCAAAGTGTTGGGATTTTCCTATTTCTACCTCATGATGATGGTATGTATCCTAAGGAAAAAGTGGTTTGGTGTTTTTCCTTATCCATGTTTCTTGATGGATTTAAGTGATGTGATGTTATAAGATCCGATATACACTCTCGACTTTCTTATATACTTAAATTATATATGGCGAATATTATGCTGGCACAGAGGGAGAATAGATGAGAGAAAAGAAAGATGTAGAAAGAGAGAGAGAGAAGGGTAGAGAAATTGCCAACACACTAGGGATTGGAAGATGGGCCAGTCCCCCCCCCTTGCGAAGTTATATTATTAACAAGGAGCAAGCTCCTCCGTTACACATAAGCTAGTTCTTACTTGTAGATCTTGGAAACAAGATCATGGTTCCTTGCACGATATACAACTGACTAACACTTGCACAACTTGGGAGTTGGCACCTTTTGATCCTTCTTGAGTCTCCTTCTCTCCTACAAAATATGTGTAGGTCTCTCCTTCAGCAGAGCTTCCGCAGCACTTGCACCTTCTCTTCTCCTCTTGGAACTTGATTTCAGTAGAGCTTCCGCAGCACTTGCACCTTCTTTTCTCCTCTTGGAACTTGATTTCAGCAAAGCTTCCGCAGCACTTGCACATTCTCTTCTCCTCTTGGATGCATGCAAAGTGATGCTTCCTTTAACTCTCCCATACCCAAGGAGAGCCTCCTCTTTTATAGGCTTTCAAGAGCTTCTCTTCTTGGAGAGAGACTTGAGTTGATCTTCATGCAAGATGTGGTTGTTCCATGACCTACTCTGGAGCACTAATTTTGAGATATCTCTCTGTGCGTTGTTTCGATGAAAAAACGTCCAACACAAAAGTTGTAGATCTCGCTATTTCCAATAACCACGGCCCGTTTTTAGAGATCATCTTTCTATTGCGAGATATTTTAAAAATGGATTCACCATGTCTTTTTTAAAAAGAACAGCTTCTCAAATTGTACTCTTAACTTGTGGTCCATGCAACCATCTTAAGGAGAGTTCATTAAATTGCCTTGCGCCTCAATCTTAAGATTGACTTCCAAACAAAAGATTTTGTCTTTTTAGACCTTAGAAAGAGAAAATCACTTCTCTTCTCATTTCTAGAGAATCACATCTCTTTTCTTTCTTAGTGAGAAAATTACCTCTCTTATCTTTCTTAATGAAAGAAAAGACCTTAAACCTTGACTTGTAACGGAGAGGATGACCCCAAATGAATGCAATGCTCATTACACACAAGTAAACATTCACAGGCATCCCTAGATGCACACATAAATACATATACACAATGCTAATGCACTTCTTCTTCTTAGAACTTAATCCATCTTCATTCATGTGTAGCTTCTTGGATCTTGTGTACACTCTTACACTTGGCAAACACTTATTTTCCCCTTCATAACTTGTACAGCTTGTACCATATATCCTCGTCACAGTGCTCTGATCACCCCATTAAGTGATGCACTAGGAATATTGGTCTCTAAATGGTCTCATGGCCATGCTAGATCATCATCAATACTTAAAGAAAAGTGAGTCATTAATTGACTGACATGAATTTATGAAATAGAGAATGTGTAATAAGCAATCAATTTAGTGGCATCCCTCTGGCTTCTAAACATTTGACCTCAATTGTAGAGGGGATACATAGTCCTTAAGAAGAACTAGAAAGTCTTGTAGTTCTCTCTTAGTCATAAACTGAGCGTCCAATGGGGGATAATTCTTAAACTTAACGAGATACTTTCGTAATACCTTACCTGACCTTAGAGTATTGTCGTGATAGTGTAAAATTCTTTCAAGCACAAGGAACTCTTCTTTTTCTTCTATGTTAGGTAAATCTTCCTTGATTGGTTCCATTGGAGGTTCTCCAATATAGGGACGTAGCAAACTTATATGGAAAGAATTATGAATGTTCCAATGATTTGGCAGATCCAAACAAAAAGTCACATCGTTTATCTTATTTGTGATCTTGAAAGGGCCATAATAGCAATTAGAAAAGCTTAACCACTTTACCCTTTTGACCTTTCTACTTCTTTAAGTGAGCCTTCTCAAACTTAAGAAGAACATGTTGTCCCAAATTGAGATCTAACTTACAATGATGCTTATCAGCTTCACATTTCTGCTTCTCTTGTGTTCTTTGGATAGCAACTTTTACTTGAGTGAAAGCTGTATCAATGTCTCTAACAAACTCATCTACTGCAAAGATCTTATCCTTTGTAAGAAGGATGGGTGGTAAATGAGGTTTACCATAGATGATCTCAAAGGGTGCCTTACCAGTACTAGAGTGCACCGCATTATTGTATGCAAACTCTACTAAGGAAAATACTTTTCCCATTCTCTTTGATTATCAAAGACATAGGATTTCAAAAGGTCCAGAACAGTAGAATTAGCACTTTCACTCTACCCATCCGTTTGAGGATGATAAGAGTATGAAAACTTTAACTTTTTCCATCTTGATCACTTATAATGGACTTAGGCATGCCATGATGTTTGAAAATATGAGCAATGAATAGCTTAGCCATATGATCGGCTTTGATTGTCTTTTGCACATGTATAAAGTGAGCTTGCTTTTACTGAATCTATCAATGGTAGTCCAGATTCCATTGTTGCCTGCTTGTGTACGAGGAACCTCCATGATAAAGTCCATGGCTATACTTTTCCAAGGCTCATTGGGAATACGTAATGGCTTCAGTAGACCAGGTGGTTTATGCATGTTATACTTTACTTTTTGGCATATCTTGCACTCACGGACATATCTTTCAATGTCAGCTCTAAGAGTGGGCCAAAAGAAATATCTTTCCAATGCTTGAGTAGTGGGTAGAATACCCCTATGTCTAGCATATAGAGATGCATGTGCTTCATCCATGACCTTGTGTCACAATGGTAATGCTATACGAATTGCTTGATGATGATACAAATAACCATCTCGAATTGAGTAAGGTGTAATTGACTGATCTGAGTTAAGTTGATCCCATATGGTTGAGAAGTTGGAATAAATTGCATACATTTTGGGTAAATCCATGAACTCGTTATGGTAAACAGTTATGATTGCATTTACTCGAGGTCACCATGATAGAGCATTTTCTACCACATTCTTAGCTCCATATGTATGAAGGATTTCAAAATGAAACGTAGATAATAAATTTTCCCAATGCGTCTGTTTCTCTAAGAACTTCTTCTGAGCGAGGAAGTATCTTAGACTTTGGTGATCTGTTTTAATAATAAAATCTGTACCAAGTAAGTAGTGTTTCCATACTTGAAGAGTATGTACCACTGCCATAAGCTCTTTCTCATATACTGGAGCACGTAGCTCATGATCCTTGAGGCGTCGGCTCTCAAATGCTACTGCATGATACTCTTGGTTAAGCACAACTCCAATGCAATCCCCAGAAGCATCACGTGAACTTCAAAAGGTTTTTGAAGATCCGGAACTATAAGAACTAGTTCTTGAATCACAAGAAACTTAATTCTTTCAAAGGCTTGTAGTTGCCTTGATCCCAAGCAAAAAGGCATTTGCTTCTTAGTAATGTCATGTAGAGGAGATGCAACATACACAAAATCTCGTATGAACCTCTTGTAGTATGAACATAGGCCCAAGAAACTTCTAACCTCATGTACAAAAGTAGGTGTAGGCCATTCAATAATGGCTCGATTCTTCTCAGGATCCATTCTCACCAAATTGTGAGAAACAATATGGCCCAAGTAATGAATTTCCGAAAGGAAGAATTCACTCTTCTTAGCATTGACTTGTAGTCTATGCTTGCGAAGCTCTTGAAAAACAGTAGATAGATGTTTTCTATACTCTTCTTCAGACCGTGAAAATATTAGAATGTCATCAAAGAAGACATCTGTGAACTTTGAGCGAGGTCTAAAAATTCTCTCCATCATTCGATTGAATGTGGCGGGTGCATTAGTCAAACCAAATGGCATAACTACAAACTCGTATAGTCCAAATGTTGTACGAAAAGCTGTCTTATGAACATCTTCAGGTGCTATCAGTATTTGGTGATAGCCGCTCTTGGCATCAATGCGACTAAAGATACTAGCCCCTTGCAACTTATCCAAGATATCATCTATCCTTGGGATATGAAAACGATTCTTGATTGTGATCTTGTTCAAAGATCTGTAGTCTATACACATATAGAAAGAACCATCTTTCTTTTGAACAAGTAAGACTGGAGAGCAATATGGAGAAGAGCTAGGTTGAACTAACCCTTTTTCCAATAGTTCGTTTACTTGTTTTAGGATCTCCTCTTGCTTACTTGCACTTACTTGGTAAGGCAGTTGGTTAGGTGGTGAATTGCTTGGGATAAGATCAATTGTGTGATCTTTTGGGCACTTAGGAGGTAACTCTTCTGGGAGTGAATCATTAAAACAATCTTCATATTGTTTAACAACTGGCTTGATCAATTAAAGAGAGGGGTTCTTTTAAAGTCTGAAACTTAGAAGCATTAGTTGGTATTGTGTGTTCATTAGAAGCATCAAGTGCCCTTGAATCATTAGCTTCTTTTGACTCTCTCATAAAAATCATGTACGCAAAAATAGCTTTCTTTATTTCTTCAGAAATGCTAACATGACTAACCATTGGCACATGCCAATCTCCAGCATCAACAATGCATACTATGTTCCGACCCTTGAATTGAAATGCAAGGGTCTTCTTAACAAAATCGAGAAGAGATCTAATCTTGTAATACCAAGGCATGCCTAAGATAACATCACAATTACTAATGGGTGCAAGTAGGAAATATTCTTGGTCGCGGTAATTCCCCAATTCTAAGATTCTGGATAGGAGTAGAATTGGTTGTAAGTCCTTCAAATGTCGAACCTAATCCAATTGGTGTTCCCAATTGATATGGTGGATTTTTCAACCTTTCAAAAATATCTGTTGACACAAAATTATATGTGGAACCTAGATCAAAGAGTATCAAAACTCATTGATTGTTGAGGGTCGCCCAACCCTTTAAGTTGTCTTTTCTTCTCATTTGAATGAGTGTTAGCTTGCACATCTAGAATAGAATTTGAGGATGGCGAAGGAGGATCTTTAACAACAATTGCTTCCTTCCTTTTGTGAGGACAATCAAGCTTCATATGCCCTAACTCACCACAAAGAAAACACATTCCTTCCTCTTTGTACTTTTGTATTTCATAGGGTGAGAGATAATTGTGCTTCTTCTTGTTACCCTCTAGCTTTGAATATTGGTCATGGGTAAAGGTAGGTCTTCTTCGATTAGTCTTGTCTCTTGGTTGATCATAGAGCTGCTCTTGTCTAGCTCTATAAGAACTCATCTCCAACTTTCGAGATGTACCAGGTGTATGCAAACTTTCAGCTATGATGGTAGACTCCATCATGCGAGATAAGGTTTCATGTGGATACACCTTCATGGTTCTCTGTAAATGAGGGAGCAGGCCAGCTTCAAACTTCCTTTTCTTCTCTTCATCACTAATCTCCATGAAAGGAGTAACCTTGAGAATAGTAGATCAAAACTTGTCCACATAACTAGTGACCTTCTCATGCTCTTTTTGGCCTAGCTAATCCCACTCCTTCTTGACATCATTATCAAAATTAGGAGGCAAGAACTGAGCATAAAACTTCTTCTTGAACTTTTCCCAAGTCATGGGTTTCCTTCCTTCCAAAATGAGAGTCAACCACCAATTGCTAGCAATGCCTTTCAAGTGCATGCCTACATGCCTTAGCTTGGATTTTTTTGAGAAATTACCATCAGAAAAAGTAACTTCAAATTTTCTGACAAAGGCTAACGCCTTAGTAGGATCTCTCATATACCGGAGTAAGAGTCAAACTTTATGTCCTTATTCCCAGACTTGAAAGTCTTAGTCTTCTTAAGCTTGCTCCTCTTATGGTCCCTCTTTGTCCGTTTGCAGATTATACAAGACTTAGAGCCAAGAGAGTAGGAACTAGAAGTTGATGCGAAGGAGGAGGAACTTGAGTAATTAGGGGAGTAGCTGGTTTTGCTGAGGGAGATGACTCCATCCTTATCCACCTCACTTGAGGTGAGGTCTTTTTGCTCTTCTTGACCCGAGAGTCCTTCTTCCTTCTAGGAAGCTTCTCAACAATTAGATGCTTTGCACCTTCACCATCAATTGGTCCAATGGTGTTTCTTCCAATATCACCATCTTTTGGAGGATTCAGTCCTTCATAAGTAGCTTCTTTCCTTGCCCTTAAATTGTCAATCAATTGGGCATTTCCAACAAGCTACGATACTCTGGCAATTGAGCCTGTAATTGCTCACTTGTAAGCACTTTATCAGTTTTGCCATCTTTACCTTCTTCTTGCAAGGATCGCCTTTACTTTGAGAAAAGCAAAGAGACCTTCTCTAATACCACTGTTATAAGATATGAGATACACACTCGATTTTCTTATATACTTAAAATATATATGGTGAATATTATGCTGGCACAAAGGGAGAATAGATGAGAGAAAAGAAAGATGTAGAGAGAGAGAGAGAGAGAGAGAGAGAGGTAGAGAAATTTCCAACACACTAGGGACTGGAAGATGGGCCAATCCCCCCCTTATAGAGTTATATTATTGACAAGGAGCAAGCTCCTCCATTACACATAAGCCAGTTCTTACTTGTAGATCTTGGAAACAAGATCGCGGTTCCTTGCACGGTATACAACTGACTAACACTTTCACAACTTGGAAGTTGGAATCTTTTGATCCTTCTTGAGTCTCCTTCTCTCCTACACAATATATATAGGGCTCTCCTCTTGGCACTTGATTTCAGAAGAGATTCCGCAGCACTTGCACCTTCTCTTCTCCTCTTGGATCCATGCAAAGTGATGCTTCTTATACCTCTCCCACACCCAAGGAGAGCCTCCTCTTTTTATAGGTTTTTAAGAGCTTCTCTTCTTGGAGAGAGACTTGAGTTGATCTTCATGCAAGATGTGGTTGTTCCATGACCTACTTCTGGAGCACTAATTTCGAGATATCTCTATGTGCGTTGTTCGGATGCCAACATGAAAGTTGTAGATCTCGTTGTTTTCGATAATCCACTTGGCCTGTTTTCAAAGACCGTCTTTCTATCGCAAGATATTTTAAAAATGGATTCACCATGTCTTTTTTAAAAAGAACAGCTTCTCAAACTGTACTCTTAACTTGTGGTCCATGCAACCACCTTAAGGAGAGTTCATTGAATTGCCTTGGGCCTCAACCTTAAGATTGACTTCCACACAAAATATTGTGTTTTTTAAGGCCTTAGAAAGAGAAAATCACTTCTCTCCTCACTTCCAGAGGATCACGTCTCTTGTCCTTCTTAGTGAGAGAATTACCTCTCTTGTCTTTCTTAATGAAAGAAAAGACCTTAAACCTTGACTTATAAGGGAAAGGATGACTCCAAATGAATGCAATGCTCATTACACACAAGGAAACATTCCCAGGCGTCCCCGAATGCACACATAAATACATATACACAATGCTAATGCACTTCCTCTTCTTAGAACTTAATCCATCTTCATTTATGTGTAACTCCTTGGTTCATGTGTGCACTCTTACACTTGGAAGACACTTCTATCCCCCTTCATAACTTGTACTGCCTGTACCAGATATCCCCATCACAGTGCTTTGATCACCCCATTAAGTGATGCATTAGGAATATTGGTCTCTAAATGGTCTCATGGCCATGCTAGATCATCATCAACACTTAAAAAAAGTGAGTCATTAATTTATTGATATGAATTTATTAAATAGAGAATGCATAATAAGCAATCAATTTAGTGACATGTGAAGTGTTCAAGAGAAAGAAAAAGAAGTAAAGGAGGAGATAGTGGTTGAAGAGGTGGAAAAATGAACAATGACCGTGTGAAAGAATTATTCAAAAAAGTGAAGCTATTTTGTGGACCTAAATATGAAAAAGCATCATGGTTCTTTGGTTCATGGGAGCGGACCATTAAAGTGTGGGAGAAATGATAGCGTTTGATTTCATCACCAAAAAGGCTACATTAGGGGAGTTTTGAGGTCTCGAAAATGCCTTTTAGGATGTGGAGAGAGAGTGCTTTAGACCAATAAGAGCAAAGCCTCCATAATGGAACTTCTATTTTTAAAAAATTTAAAAATCATTTTACAAAAATATATAAATATAATAATATTACGAATTTGTATTTTTATTATGTATTTTTAGTCTCTTATATTCGTGATTATGACATCTTTTGCATTAATGGCATAGAGTCTCGGCTACTTTTATTTAATGATGTTTCTAGATTAATGATAATGACTGATGTAATCGAAATTCAAATTGGTGAAAAGCATGGCGCTCAGTTTTTTCCCTCCTTTCTTTTATTCCTTTATTGTTTTTCCCTCCGTTATGGTAGCCTAGTCCTCTCTCTCTCTCTCTCTCTCTCTCTCTCTCTCTCTCTCTCTCTCTCTCTCTCTCTCTCTCTCTCTCTCTCTCTCTCTCTCTCTCTCTCTCTCTCTCTCTCTCTCTCTCTCTCTCTCTCTCTCTCTCTCTCTCTCTCTCTCTCTTTGTGCATGTATCTCTCTCTTCTACCATGGATACAAAAATTCGACCTTCAACAAGGCGTCCAAGCTCCCAAATCACATCCATATCAGTGTTTAACTCATTCCATAACTCATTCCAAACTGATGAAAGATGGATTCCTACTATCATTAGCAAAGGTAGTTGGATCACCATGCAACAAGAAAAACATGGAAAAAGGCAAAGATATGAGAGCTCGTTTATCTCTGCTTGGAAGGGCAGAATCCGAGATTTTAAGCTTGGAGCAAATAAGAATAGCATCAAAGAGGTACTAGTGCAACATGTGTTCATGCATAGAGAGCTGTGTTTGAAACCTGGATCTTCAAAGCTTCCAATGCATAGACCAAATTGTAAGAATTTGATTCTTAAATTTTTTCCTTTCTTAAACATGGTTTAGGTTTTTCCATTATAATATTTGTTTGTCTTGTAGATGTCTATCCCTCTAATCTTGAGGAATGGCAACCAGTGGAATCTATTATTGATGTTATTGATGGTTCAGTTGGAGAAGAAATGTATAGAGGCAGAAAGAAGACAGAGCTTGCAGAGAATGGAATATTCTTTTATGACCATTCTTATGTTATTCCTATGCGGCATTACCAATGGGGATCAATAAAACTCCTTCCTTTGCCAGATTTTTCAAGCTTTGAGTGGCCTTTGCCAAGTCCAGCTACTAGTGAGGGCTATAGATGTAAGATATTTTCTGAGATCCAGAAAGCACTAAAATCTAATATCTCAAGTAGGCTAAGCAAAGTTACTTTATTTATGCCTATTAATATATTTATTGATTTCTTCTCTAATATGGAGATAAGAATAACAAAAACCATGCTTTCAGTGAAGAGACTAACATATGATCATATCATACAATTTGTTGATGAAGGATGGGATACAAGGACAGAAGGAAAAATTATATGTAAGATAGATCAAGACTCTATAGCTTGTAAATATATGATTGCTACTCAAAATTTTATCCTTAGCTTTTACTATAGTCGATGGCATTTTGTTGGTAGTAGTCTAGTTGCTTTAGACCAGAATCTTAATGATTTCAGCAAAGATCCTATAGTGGATCTTGATATTTGGTTCAACGAGGATATTATTGCAATCTTAAATATCAGAAAATCATGTACGCTACATCAAGTGAGGATGGATTTACAAAATGAAGACATTGAACTACCATTATCCTTTGTATTCCAACTTGACAAGAAACGAGTAAGTTTTCACATCATATTATATCTACTTAGATGCATATCAAGATCTCACTTTCTAACTAACAAACATTTGTACTTTATTTTTTGCAGATATCGAAAAGGAGAGAAAATAATATACACTGCAAGGACATTCAAGAAAAGATATCTTTACTATCAATATAAAATATATGTACAAATTTTGTAGCAGATGTCTATCTGCCATCTTTATGAGATATACAAGGGCTGAAGGGAAAATTTCTATATATGAAGGCTTACAAGGCGATATGGCAAAGCTATTTCTTTTTTGGAGAACTATCCTTTCTAGGAGTCCTTTTGCCTTTCTTTGATGTCTTGGGTATAGAAGGTATTGAAGCTATGGCTTTGCCTTCCGTGGTTATAGGCACCGCATCTCCTTCATGGTGCAAATCCCCACCAATCTCTGTTGTTGGTTGTATACAATTGACCATTATATACTTCAAGAGCTTTGCTCTAACGTACCAAACATGCTCAGATGTATAGCAATCCTTCGAAAACTGTCACACATTTATAGAAAAAAGAGTTTTAGTTCATTATTGTTCTTACAATAGACTATATTTTTATCATCAATGGACTATTTGCAATTAATATCTATCTTAAAGTTTAGCGTCTTTCATATTACCTTTACATGTTTATCATCATTAAGATAAACAAAGTTAACCATTCTTCTAGCATTTGCAATCACCCTCCAGCCAAGAATGGCTATCATCCTGATGGGGACACTGCAACCACCAACACAAAGTAAAACTATAAAGAGGACGGATGGTAGTTCATAGAATAAACTCATGTTTCAATTATTTTAATGAATAACTTATCGCAACCTGTCTATATTGCATTGTTGCAAGCAAATCAGACGGCATAGGGGGTCTTTTCTCTAGCTCTTCAATTAATCTTTTGGCACCTCTATATATAAAATATGTTGAAATTTAGAGTACTTACAAAAAAAAAGAATTGAAATATCAAGGAGCCCTTGGATAATATAACTTATAATTTAGCATCTCCATGGCTTCCTTTCATAGAGTTGATTAAAAAACATTGCTTATCCACAAGGTCTATTGCAATCAAGCTCCAATGAGAACTAAAAGCAATCATATCTCAACAAATTAGTAGGATAAAATCTCAAAAACTCTAATAGAATATTGAATAACTTACTTTTCATTATATGGAATTATAAGGAGCTCCAAAGTATCGAAGTCAATCAGATTGAGCCAGTGCTCAATAAAACTTGTATCATGCTCGTTCCTCATAAAGAATGAGATAGATGGATCAAGAACCTCAATTTTTTGTTGTATATCCAAAGGAAACTCATGCATTATACACCTAGAAAAGGCATAGAAATAGTGAGTATAAACAAGAAAAATCTTATTGTTAAAAAAATATCAAAAAGTATAAGTAATTATGGATGGATATACCTTAGGCCAACAAGAATAATATTGTCATTTACTTCTCTTCTTTTATCCTTAAGAATCTGAACACATACAGCATCAAAGGAGATAACCTCAGTTATTTTGCCTAAGTCACCAGGTAAGAAACAAAACACACTGAATCCTTTTGGATTAGCTGCTTCAATAAGGGTGGCTAGCTCATTTTCAAAGGACTCTAGTTGCTCTGTTTCCCTTTCTTCAACCCTTTCCCTCCTATACTCTCTCCATTTATCTGCCTGTTCCTCTTTAGCTTTCTCCTCTTTTTCATGTTGCCTTGTATCCTTCTCATGGGTGACATCCTCAACCCTGAGACCAGAATCATCTTTCTTTCTCCTAGCTGGGGGCACATTAAGGATATTAAATGTCTTCACATCAGTGAGGGGAATTGGCTCAAGGACCTTTGAAAATCTATATCTTAGCCTCCTAAGAATTACCATGTCATTGTCCATGAGTGTGAGCCTATGAGCATGAGCAGCACAAATATAGGCATCTTGAAAAAACTCAACTAAAAAATCCTCTGTGGCTTCTTGTATACAATTAAGAGCTGTTCTTGTCCATCTGAAACTATCCAAACTATATTTGTCACAAATTTCCCTGACAAGCCTCTGAAAAGACAACTTTGGAATTGCATTGTCAAGAGCCTTTACTGCCTTCCTAATCTCCCTTCGGCACCTAACATTTTGAGAAAACTTTCTCTTTGGCTTTGAAGACTGATGAATCTTTGATGCTAAATCCCTAGAATGAATCTTCTCCTTCCTTGCTGTTGCCTTAGTCCTAGCCATCTGCCAAAAAAAGACATGTTACTTCTTCTCCAGCATGTCCAGCGAAACGCGAGTCCCAGACAAGAGGTATCCATGCTGCATGTCTTTTTTGCGTTTCAGCTGAATTTTTCTTGAGCGTGTCTAGTGAAACGCGAGTGTCAAGCAAGGCGCCTCCTTGCAGCTGCTTCTTTTCGCGTTTCACTGGACTTGTTGTCCATTGTGTCCAGTGAAACGCGAATTTAAGACAGGAGGCCTCCTTGAAGCACGTTATTTTCGCGTTTCACCGGACAACTCATGAATAGCATAGAAATCGACAAAACCAAGAAAAAAGAGCTTTGATCTAAGGAAAGCTTTTAAAATTACATAAAATATCCACAAAATTAGGGAATAAGTTTAAAGATTTCCTTAAATCTCTACAACATTAAGGAATACTCCCATTGTGAAAAAAATTCTTTTGTAGTGCTGATAAGCTCATAATAACATAAAGGATTAAGGAAAAGTATCAAAAGAATGCATTGAATGGAGCCTATTATTGAAAAGCAAGATGCAGAAACCATACCTTCTTTTTAGCTTGTTCTTCACAATCTCAGCCTAATGACGAGAATATGCTCGAAGGTTTCCTTTGTTGGGGAAGCAGTGAAATGTTTGGAGATTGGAAGGAACACCAAAGGTAAAGGCGGAGTAGCAATGTTTTCTGCTTGCTGGAAATGCAGTGAAAGGCGAAGGCGGTGAATTTGCATGGACTCAACGTTCTTGGCAAAGTGTTAATAACACACGTGTGGCGTATTCTCACTTACCGGAATTTTTTTTTTACTTGGAAAAGTATTATGTAACACACGTGTGATGTATTTTTGAAAAAAGAGAGTGTGCACATCTTCTAAGGAGTTTGATACGGTGTGTTAAGTGAGACACGTGTGCACGTATTTTTCCATTATTACACAAACTTTTTCATTGGAAGTATCACCACATGCTTAACGGTCAATATAAAAGCATTTCAAAGCCATTTCTCCGACATTGTCTTCTTTTCTGCCGAAATTTTGTCTCGACTTCCCTTCAAGGTCCTTGCTTCTTGTGTGGAGAGCAGTTCAACAATCTTTGATAGGTAACAAATTTTTTTTATTACAAGTATTTTAACAAAATAAATTTAATTAATATAGAAAGAATTTTTAATAACACTTGAATAATTACAGATGTTATGTGCTTTGTATCTTTTAAAAGCAGCATAGCTTTTCCAAAAAGGATTTTATCATAATTTTTTGTGTTTCCATAGAATTAATTTATAGTTCGTGTTTCTCTTCTTGATTTGCATCTTTTGACCAGTGAAACGCGAAATAATGTCCTTGTTAGTGATATTTTGCTAAGTATCGTGTTTCACTGGTGAGATATTGAAATAATTTTCGCCTTCAAGATAGTGTCCGGTGAAACGCGATTTCTTCACTTGCATTTGCCTTGGACACTTTAATTTTCGCGTTTCACCGGTCAACTAAAAATTTTTCTCATTTTTTGATTTTTTTGTCTTGAAAATGCAATTTTGGGGCCTCTTTCCATGGTTCCATCTTGTTTTATTGGATATTGGTTCTATTCTGCTTTATTTTCAGGGATAAATCTTTTCCTGGTCAAGATGACAAAGAGGAAGCTATCTCTGGAAGGAATGGATGAGGAGGAGATAATTGAGACATCTGATGATAGGCTCTTTGATTTCTTACACATCACTGGAAATTCTTCCAAATTTGGCTATATCAGGGAAATTTTCAATGTTCCTTTTGATTTGAAGGAGTTATTGGAGGATCTTGAAGATAAACTTAAGGAGTACAGATGTTTTTGTGATAGACATGTGCAAGGTTTGGAAGTCAATGGATTTGTTCATTATAGTGATGTCATGGGAGCCACCAGTACATCCAGGTCAACTTTGCTAGGCAGGTTCAACCTCATTGATAAGGAATTCAGAAAGAAAGAAACATGTTGCCCTTTCCACAGGTATCAACACCAATGCCTTGTGATCCACAAGGACATTGGATTTATTGTGTATCTTCAGTACATGGAAAATTCTTCTCCAGATATAGACCAACAGGGAAAGCTAGAGGATATTGCAAGTATGGATAAGGAGGTCGAAGAGAAGGAGGAGATGTTCCAAGAAGATGTTGAGAATCAACTTGTCCAAGGTTTTGATGTAGGTTTGTTCAAGAGTGACAATATCACAATGGTGGAAGAAAAGGAGATCGAGCCAAGTGCACAGGTTGATGAAGGTCCTCTTGCATGTGTTCCAACATTTCCCACTTATCTTATCAACAAGAAGAGATATGTGTTGCTAAATGATATTCAACATCTTTTTGATCTTAGAGAAGATTATTGCTTAGCAATCCTTGCAGGTTGGGGCAAAAATGACATGAATTTTATAGGTTATGAACAAGAACCACTAGCAAGTCTTGATGTTGAGGGAGAGAATTTCCAAGATAGCTCTATAGCCTTACATTCATGTATTAATCAGATCATAGAATACGAAAAGGGGGGGCTACCTACAGAAGAAGAGTTCTTGCAAGTCCAGAAGAAACTTCATATTGATGATGTAGGGTATGAAGAGAGATTGAAGTCTCCATCAGATGAGAAGCCCAAGAGTTCAATAAATCTTTATGATGATAGTCTTCTTGAAGAAGACGAACACTCTAAGGTATGAAATATAATTCGAAGTTACCCATTGAGTTTATGTTACACTTTATTATGCATTATAGATAAATATATTATATCTTGTACTGTTGTGGTTTGTTCTGTAGATTGAGATTGAAGATCTGGATAACTTTCTTGGAAGGGCCAAGGGCTCTAGGCCAATGAAGCTTGGAAAAAATCAAAGCCTTGGCCATTATATTGGAAACTTAAACAATCAAACAATTGTAATATATCATAGTAGATTGTCAAGCTCTCCAAGTCTACCAATGATGGCTTTGAGAGCTATCTCAAAGGTAATTGGATCTCAAGTTTTCAGCAGAGGTTTGGACAAGATCATTTTAGTGGAGAAGGAAGAAGCCATAAGAGTTTTTGGCTTCATGCCTGGATACAGTGGATCTAGAGCTGGATATTTTGGAGTTCTTGGCTCCTATTTGCTCTCTTATGTAGGAGATAGTAAGAATTTGAAGCTTCTTCCAAGCTATCGGAAACAAGAGTTTTTGAAATACAGAGGTCTTATTGAGTGGGATGAAACAAAAGATTCCTCTAGAGGCCCTGTCGAGCTACCTGAAACCAAGGACTCCTCTGAAGGCCCTGTTGAGGTGCCTGAAACTAAGGACTCTTCTGCAATACAATCAGACTAGAAGATGCCAAAGATTAAGGGTTTCTTGAAACCCATCTTTTCCCAACTCTTTGTTTGGTTTGTAACCATTCTGTAAATCTTTGCTTTGCGCAAGAATTTAAATATCTATCTTTTCTTCTTTGGGTAACAATTTGTAGTCTTTGCTAAAGATGATGTATTGCTTGATGTGGTTGTATCTTTAAGCTTGAATTTATGCCAAATTTGTCGATAGAACCATTGAAAGACCTCTAATAAACTATTGGCTTTGTGTTTTCCACCTCCATGTCTTGTGTGTCTGAAATATTTTGTTCTTGCTTGATAATGTGATTTTTCCATACCTTGGGTTGACCAGATAGATAGAGATCCATATTGTTTAATAAAGTATGGAGCATGAGTGTATAGAATATGCTGCATAGTCAACAAATAAAGAAAGTTATTAAAAAACATTATATGAGTTCGACAATGAAGAAACAAACATATACAAACTTCTTACCATATAGTGAGTAAAGTGTTGATCACCCCAAGCTTCTATCATCGCCTTTTTGAAAATGTTCAATTGGTTTTTAAAGTCTTTGAGATTATCATCATTCCATTCAGTCTTATCACAATAAAAAAAACACTTTGTCTAGTGTTTCCCAAACTTTAGCTTTTCTATTTCGAGCTTGTCTATTATCAGTGTGATCCTTAACTGCATTATGTAGGGATTTCCACTGATTAAATTTAATAGTTGAGCCACCATTTCTCGAGTTTATCTTGCCAAGTCTCCCATGAAAGCCTAGAAACCTTCTAGCCTTCACTCCACCAATAGATGGTTTTTTTGGGACACAATTACCATCCTTAGACTTTTGAAGATATGGTTCAATAACAACATTGCCACCATGCAAACCAATTGCAGAGAGAACTTTTTCAACCTTTGTTATAGCATCTGTTCTAGTTGATAATGGCTTCAGCTTCTATGCAAATCCTATATAGAGATGAACAAGCTTTTCAATTATCTTGCAAAGTGCATGAAGTGTACAAATATGGGCATTCGCTAAAGGAATGTCAAAGACTGGTTTAAACTGTGGATCCTTATTGTGCCTAGAGGGAGCTCTATTCCAATTGCTTGAGTTTAACTCTGCAGCTGGTGACATGCAGTATAAGCAAGGAGATCTCGAGTTAGCTCCCTTTGATACATTATACATACATTTGAGTGTCTTTAGGTCACCAGCTATGTGCCACTCAATCCTGTAGTTCCCAAATCCTTCAACAAATAGCTCTTCTCCTGCTTGTTGCCTTTGAATAACATTAGGTATTGATGTTTGATGAAAAACCCAATATAGTATATCAAAATTCTCAGTATCTACCTCAAATGCTCCTAGCCACCAGATGTTATATTCAGATTGAACACTAAATGATGTTGAGTGATTGCAATGACCTGACGAAAGTGCTCTATTCATCAAGGTGATAGAGATTCTCTCCAATTTTTTACATTTCAGAATCTCACTTTCATCAAGTTTAATCACAAATCTAGCCACTCCCTGTGCCTCTGCTACTGACAAGTCATAAAATTTGATCATTAAGCATTGTAGGGTGGGCAAGTCAAGGAAAATATTGTTAAATTCATTGAATGTAACCTCCTTTTTCTTGCCCTTGAAGCTAGCCTTGATATGAAAAGGCTCACCTAGAATCTCCATCACTTTGTTATTAACTCTTTGTCTGATAGTCCTAACCACAAATGGCTTCGGAAGTATGCAATTGTGTACCTATCCTTGCTTCATATTTGATTGTAAAAGCTGGAAAAGTTGCATATAAGCATCTCGACTGATACCAATACTATCCAGTGTCTTCTGTACTAACTCAGAATCCAAAGAATGATCCTTTACAAATGACTCCAAGCATTGTTTCTTTGCCTTTTTAAATTTCTTCTTCTCCAAAATATCCTTTGAAACTACTGAAGGAAGAAGATGATAATAAAACTGAGCTGCTTTTAAATAATCTCTTTCACTTGCATTTGGTTGTAGAAGAGATCTAAGCAAAATTAACATCACAAATCAATGAAAGTAGTTTAAATAAAGCCATATTTAAGATTTTTCAAGTGAAAAAAAATATACCTTGCTGCTTGGATTCTTTTACCACAGCCTCCTCCTCCTTGTTTGAGATTCTTAATATTTTTAAGAGCTCTTTGTCGATTTCGAAGGCCTAATAAAGTTTGCTTTCGTTGATAAGCTTTGATACGCTTTTCCAATGAATGAATTTTTTGTTGACAATCTTCTAGCTTCTACAACAACTCTATATTGTGTTTCATCAAAAGATGATTCTCTAGTCCAAGGATATCCTTTTCTGCAACAAGATTAAGTGTATAACCTAAAAATCCATTGTAGCCATCACCAATAAACCTCATTAATGATGAGCTATTATAGAAAGAAGGAGTGCTATTTCTGCTAGGATATTTGGGAATTAGCTTTCCATCTAACCAAAGATCAATATTCTTATTTCCTTCAAACCTCAGTATATGTCTCATAGACTCTGTAACCGTGATAGATTTTGTTCTCTTTCTTATTGGTTCATACTCACTATCCAACTCAATATGAAGATGACAGAGAGGTCTTTTATGAGAGCTACAGAGATCATTAGATGATTGATCCATAGCTGAGTTACAGAGATCATTGGGTGATTGATTCATAGCTAAGGATATGATTAGAAGCAAGAACGAAAACAAAGAAGAGACTACTAAGGAGGAGAAAAAAAGAAGAGAGAAACGATGGAGGGAGGCAATCGAGTATCCACCAAAATTCAAATTGAATATTACTTTTCACTTTAATGAGGAGAGGTAAGATCTTCATTATGACAACCTTTCCAACTTTATGGCGACCTAGATTTCTAGGTTTGATGTGACCACGAGAATATCACGACAATGACTTATTAATGAATTTTGATATTTTAACTTACCAAAATATAAACCTTTTAAAAATTCTATAAAATGATTTTATTTCTTAAATTTTTTTCTCTCTCTAGGATCTCTTACAGGGCATTTTCGAGATCTCAAAACTCCCCTAATGTAAGATTTGGAATCTTCATCGAAAATCATTTACTTTATCCAACATCTTTATACTATGTGCACATAATTGACATGTGTTTTGGTGCATTGTAAATGCTTGTCTTAGAATTATAAGATCCATTTCATGTCTTTCATTTTTATAATCTTGGGGAGCTTGCCTTAAATACATGCAACACCTAAAAGGCTCATACTTTAGTCCTTTTTTTCCAAATTAATAAAGACACAAAGAGCTACGTAGGGAGACTCAAGAAAAGGTGGTTGAGGAGGTTGAAGCACGGGTGATGCTTCTGGCTCTTTAACTTCTCTCTTCCTTTTTTCTCAAACCCTCTTTGTCCATCCTCTCTTCTCTCTCATACTTGTGTAACAACTATGGATTCTTAGTGTGTGAGTCTAAAGGAGGAGCCACATAATCTTGTTGCTTGGTTGGTGTGGATGTCTTGAGTCTTTTGTGTGTGGGTAATTCTGTGCAAGAGAGGTGTACTTGCAAGTTTCATGGTGAGGAGCAAAGCTCCGTGCATATACTTTGATGCATGCTTATCCTGGTTTTGTGCTTCTTGCTGTGCTGGGGTCACTTTACATACATTTTTTAAATATCATTTTTGGCTAGTGAACTCCTTTCCTTATCTAGACCTACCTTCCATTAATTCCAAAGGATTTCAGCTATTATGTCTTATGACAAATCCCCCTTAAATCGTATTCTAGTTGATAATTATCACGATTTTGCACTTGCAAATTTCTAGTCTCACTTTTCTCCCATGGAAAATATCAAGTTCCAAGTATTCATGTGTGCCTAGGCTTTTCCCTCACAAGTCTTAATGATCTTGACAATTGTGGGAATCCTCCCTCGGCTTCCACTATTGATCTAGCTCTCTTTAGTTCCCTTAACATTTAAAAACTCTTTATTAGATAGAAGAATTTTATTTAATTCCCTATGTTACCACTTGTCAAGTAGCCATTGCTCAAAATGGAAGTTAACGTTTGGTAGTCACTTAGGGTCTCAGCCCAATTCCACAAGGATTGACCTAAGGGATCCTATAGATCTAATAGTCACCGAGGGCATTCTAACACCTAGCCAAGACTGTCACTTTGTAGTCAATCGTGACTAAGAGAAGAGTAGCCATTGCACTTGGTTCAAAGAGAGTTGAGAGACATGGGAAGTTGGGACTCAACAACTCTTCCCATAAGGCAAAATGTCAACTTCAACCCCCTAAAAAGGCACATAGTTGGGTTCTAAGACCAGACCTTAGGAAATTTATCAGTCACTCATGACCTATTTTTATATCCTTCTTCTAGAAAGCACCCAACTTGTAATGTCCCCATTAGTTAGTTTATTTTAAGGTGCGTATACGTAGTGTTGCACGTTCACACATGAAAAAAACTGCAGAATCTCTACAGGATTTACAGGAAGCATGACTGGTTTACTAGAATAGTTTGAAATCTCTAGTATCATGTTTAGATGACTTAATTCCCACTTTAGATGGATCCTAATATATATTGTGACTTATTTTGAAGGGAATAAGTCATCTAAGACAAAAGATAGATAAAAATAATTTGATTTACAAAAATCATCATTTTGTCTTTTTTTTAAATAGATTTTTGCAATTCTGCCTGTAATGACTTGTCGACCAGATGCATTTCGATTGTTTTGAGTACCCGAATGACTATATTTGGGTTCATATGACGAACTTATGATCCAAACAAGTTGCAAGTAGAAAAAAACAAAAATAGTGAAAAAAAACAAGCATAAGCTTTAAAGCTAAGCGCTAAAAGAAAGTGTTATCTCTTTGTCATCGATGACATCATCAAAAATACTCAAAAGTAAGCGCCCTCTCTTTACCCCCCCTCTCACTACTATATAAACAGGGGTGGGATGTCATGCCAAAGACACACAACGATCCATGCAGAAGTCTCTCTGTTGTTACTGACATGACGAAGCTCTGCTGTAATCAGCCAAGCCTCTCTTTCTCTCTCTCTCCAACCCTACGCAGAAGCACTGCCTGAACCCATCAAGCTTCTTCCATGGCTCCTAAGAGACATCAAGATGCTAAGCAAGGTCACGCTCAGAGAACACGGGAAAGTGGTCGTCGTTATTGTGTTGAGGGAACTCAACATGATGGTGAAGCATAAGAGGAAGTTAACCCCAAACCCATTCAAATTGAAGAACCAGTCATTCCACAACAAATCGAGGTTGCGACTATAACCCGTAATCACGATGGATGGCCAAATAGAGATAACCAGGTTAGTACATAAGAAAATGATCACAATTAGTTATAACTTACTTGGACTTGTAAAAGCATGTTAGTATTACCAAATGCTTTTTACGAATGAACACGGAAATTGATGAAGGGGATAGATTCTATGCATCGCATTGACAACTGTGTTAAAATGTCTTATGGTTATGATTGCTTTTGGATTTGTGAATGATGAAATATGGCTCTTATGATTCCAGGCTTGCACAGCCAGACGAGTTGTGGATTGTGGTGGTTTGGGACATTGGGGTCCCCAACCCAATGCTCCCTTACACTCTATGGAGTGTGGAAAAACTCACCTACGGGCTACGCTCCCAAGGGGGGTAGGTGTCTTTTGATTTTTGATCACTCGAGCACCCAAGAGGGCAAAAGATCGAGTGATAAGTACCCCTGTTATGTACAGGGAAGCTTAAAGGGTGGTGCACAGATCGGATGTTGTATGCTCGCGTAGTGAGTGCCAGAAGGTCCCCAAGAACAAAAGAACTCTACTTTTTGCACAAAACTCAAGGTAGAAAGCATGCACGACATGAACAAGAGACCAATTGGGTGCAATCTCCCCCCATGCCTTGTGTGTGCACTCCACAAAGCATGTATTTTATGTATTAATCATCTTCAAGCTCAAATAATAGCCCAAATTACAAAATAGCATGCTTTTGGCTTTTAAGTTTTCTTTAGTGCCAAATAGAAATAAAGCTAATGGGTGGGTGCCCAAAGAGTCAAGCATACCTGATACAATGTCCAAATACAAATATCATAATCGTGCGCCCATGCGCATGTCACGATTGTGGGAGAGAAGGAAGGAGTCTCACTTGTAGCTTTCTTGCTTGCACAATGGGGGAATACACATAGAGGTGGAGGCTGAAAACAATTTTCCTCTTCTTAGTTGTGTAAGCCAAAAAGAACTCTAATACAAAGAAATAGAAGAACCCTATATATGGGTCTCAAACCAAACTCAACTAACTAAGGAGGCATACTAACTAAGCCACGAACTAGAGTAGATAAGGATAGCTATCATGTAGCTATTATTCATGGGCGGTGTACCAACCGCGTCTGCAACTGACAAGTCGGTGACATAAATACACAACGGTCACCCTGGCGTATCACGAGTGGAGCTCGATATCTCAACACTCCCCCTCGAGCTCAACCCCAATTCCTGCACACCAAGCAGGTCTCTGAACTTGCGCAGCTTCTCTGCGCCCAATGCCTTCGTGAATATGTCAGCTACCTAATCCTCTGTGCTGACATAAACTAGATCAATAAGACCTAGTAAAACCCTCTCTCGCACATAGTGATAATGCACCTCAATGTGCTTTGTTCTAGCATGATAGACTGGGTTATTTGCCAAGTGTATACTACTCATGTTATCACAATAAATGACAACTGGCCCATCTGTAGACTAATGCATATCATAAAGTAGCTTATGCAACCAAGCTACCTCACATGCAGCCATTGCTACACCCCTGTACTCATCCTCTGTGCTCAACAAGGCAACTCTAGGCTGTTTCTTGCTGCTCCAAGTGATTGTAGCACTCCCAAAAGAGAACACATATCCACTGGTAGATCGTCTATCAGAAATACTACCAGCCCAATCAGAATCAGTGTATCCATGCAACTGTATCTGAACCCCAGTCTCATAAAATAGTCCATACTGCAATGTGGACTTCACATACCTGAGTATGCGTCTAGCCGCATCCAAATGTGGTTTCCTTGGAGCCTGCATAAACTGACTTACCAATCCAACAACATAGCTCAAATCTGGCCTGGTAATAGTCATATAAATCAAACTTCCTACTATGCGTCTATACATAGTAGGGTCTTCTAGAAGCTCACCTACATCTGTGCTCAGCTTCACATTCTGCTCCAAAGGAACTGAAATAGGCTTACAGCCTGTCATCCCATATTTGGACAGCATGTCCAATCCATACTGCCTCTGCAAGAGCTGTATCCCACTTGGTGATCTAATCACCTCGATGCCCAAGAAATAACGCAGCTCTCCCAAATCCTTCATCTCAAACTTCTGCTTCAATAGCATTTTCACATGAAGGATATCTTCATCACTGTCACGTGTCATAATCAAATCATCAACATAAATGACAAGTAGCATAATACCTTTCTCTGTTTTTCTCACATAAAGTGAGAAATCTGCCTTGGAAATCTGAAGCCAATAGTGACAAGATACTCTCCTATCTTGTTAGACCATGCTCTAGGTGCTTGCTTCAAGCCATACAAGGCTTTTTTCAACCTGCAAACAAACTCAGGATGAACAGCATGCACATAACCTGGTGGCTGCTCCATATAGACCTCTTCTTGCTAATCACCATGCAAGAAGGCATTCTTTACATCCATCTGATGTAAAGACCATCCCTTTGATGCAGCCATAGCAATGACTACTCTTACGGTTGCCATCCTTGCAACTGGACTGAATGTTTCTTCATAGTCAATGCCATATGTTTGTGCATACCCCTTGACTACTAATCTTGCCTTGTATCTGTTCACAGAACCATCTGCATTGTGCTTCACCTTATAAACCCACTTACAGCCAATTGCATTTTTACCTTTAGGCAAAGGTACCAATTCCCATGTAGCATTTGCTTCCAAGGCATCCATTTCTTCATCCATGGCTTTCTCCCATTTTTCTTTTCCCATGGCTTCCTCAAAAGAAGTGGGTTCTGGTTCCTGTATCACTTTAACCATATATGCATAGTGAATGGCTGTAAATCCATCATATTTCAGCCTATCCACAGGATACCTAGCTCTCGTAGACCTGCGCAAAGTAGGTTCACTCCTAGGTGCTCTCAAAACATCCCTGGTCTTCCTTACTCCAGGTGTAACAATAGAAGGAATACCCAACTCATCATCAATGCTCTGTTCTGAGCCACTGGATTCACCATCCACATAAGAGTGACCTGCATTCACATCAAACATGGGCTGATCAACCTTCTCTTTTCCTTTTCATGATACCTGCATACCACTATCTGCATTGCTTTGAGAAGATTTTCCTGATCTCAATCTGCCTGTCCATGGCGAAGAATGTGAACCACTACTAGAGGACGCTCCAGATCCACTAATATTTTGTGACTGCTGCTGTGAATTCTGTGCAGCATTACCATTTTGTGCATCTACATCATCAATCACATTTACTGGTTTATACCAGCTACTCACCTCATAAAAAACAACATCTCTGCTCACTGTAAACGTACGAGTAGAAGGGTTATAGCATCTATACTCTTTTTGCTGCAGAGAGTAACCAATAAAGATGCACTTCTCAACTTTTGGATCCAACTTGGATCTCAACTCATCTGGCACATATACATAGGCAATGCAACCAAAAATTTTCAAATGAGAAATATCTGGTTTCCTACCAGTATACCTCTCCTCCGGAGTCATTCCATGTATTGCTGCAGTGGGAGTCTTGTTCATTATGTAGACTGTTGTAGCAACTACTTCAGCCCAATAAAAATCTGGCAAGTCTTTTTCATTGAGCATGGCACGAGATACCTCTCCAATATGCATGTTTTTCCTTTCTGCAATTCCATTTTGTTGTGGGGTATGACTGCATGAATATTACTGCTTTATGCCATGCTCCTGCAGGAACCTTACAAACTCATTTGAGAGGTACTCTCCCCCTCCATCTGACCTTAGGTATTTTATCTGCAGGCCTGTTTCTTTTTCAACCATAGCTTTAAGAGTTTTGAAATGCCCAAAAACTTCACTTTTCTTTTTCATAAAATACACCCAAACTTTTCTGCTATAGTCATCAATAAAAGTGACAAAATAATGACAGCCTCCAAGAGATGCAGCTTTAGTAGTCCACACATTAGAGTGGATTAATTCCAATGGCTTCTCACTCTCTTGAACATGTCTAGGAAATGGTTTCCTTGCCTGTTTTCCAAACTGATAGGCTTCACATACCTTATGCATTTCTGCAACCTTGAATTTGGGCAATCCTGCAACAATATTTTGGGCCTGCATTGATTTAAGTCGTTGTACATTAACATGACCAATGCGTTTATGCCAGATATCAATATCTGCAACTACACTGGTCCCATGTGCAAACATTGCTACACTCAATTCAGACATGTATGCATCCAATGTAAACATTCTGTCCTTCTTCTTTCCTTTTGCTATCAAGCGACCTTTATTTTTCATATCCTCAACAAAGCATCCATGAGGATTAAATCTGACCTGCAAGCCATGCTCAACCATTTGACCAACAGAAATCAGATTCTTGGTGATATTCGGGACATGAAATACATCGGACAGGTATTTCTTTTTCCCATCCTGCATAAACAAAGGAATTTTTCCAATCTGCACAATAAGATGTGCAGTATCATCACCAGTCTCCACAAATCCTGGTTTTTTCATTTTCCTTGCATCCTCCATCCATTCTGCATGACCTGTCATGTGGTTTGATGCACCTGAGTCAACATACCATATATCATTGCTTTCTTCTGCACTTGTCATAGAATTGTTCATGTGCTGCACCATAAACAAATGCTCATTTATGTCATCACCCTGTCTACTAGAAGATGTATAATTCCCTTGTTGCAGTTTTCCATTCATGATGTCATTCTGCTTTTTATAGCAGTATTTATCCATATGACCCATTTTACCACAGTAGTAGCATTCAACATTACTGTTTGCATTTTGGCCTCTTTGCCATCCACCACGACTTCTTTGGCTCCCCCTGCCTCTAGAGTTACCACGTCCTCCTCCATAGGACTGGTTTTCTTGAGTTTGCTGCATATTCTGATTTCTACCACGGTCTCCATATCGGCCTCCTCTACCTCTGCCTCTACCTCTTCCAGCATTTGAGTAGAAGACAGCTTCTTTTGAAGTTCCTCCTGAAGAAGATGCACCACCATTTCTCTACTCCTCAGAAATTAGAAGAGCAATCAACTCCTCAAAATCACGAAATCTTTCATGGACGGAAATGGATGTTCGAAATTGTGCATAATCCTTTCCTAGACCATTCAAGGTCACTGAGACTAAATCATCATCTTCCACTAGCGACCCAATGGAAGCAAGTGCATCTGCAATCTTCTTCACCTTCATGTGGTAGTCATTGATGCTCATACTTTCTCTTTGCACATTGTGCAACTCTTACTTGAGCTGCATTTTCTTGGCTTGCGTATTTGTGCTATATATTTTTGACAAAGTATCCCATGCCTCCTTTGGCGTACTTGCATCTTGAATATGCACAATCATAGAGTCTGAAATGCTGATAGACAACCAGTACATAACTTTCCTAGCTCTCTCATGCCATGCTTTAAATGCCTGCATTTGCTATTGATTGGGAACATCAAGAAGAACTGGTTCTTCTTCATTTCCTGCAACAAATTCCCAATATCCTTTTCCCATAAGGAATTTCGTCATTCTAAACTTCCATGCTTGGAAGTTGTTCTTGTCAAGCTTTTCAGTGACAATCTGTGAGAGAGAATCAGACGCCATTACAGAACACTGCAAAAAATTCTGTCACTGCAAGAACACAGCTTCAGCCTCACAAAGGCAAATCTGCAAAATTGACGAAAGTGGTATTTGACCACACAGTCACTTCCTAGTGACGATTTTGCATCAACAGGCAACAAGGATGATTCTGTAACTCCCAATGTCTCTGCTCACAAGCATACGATGCAATTTCTACAGTAACTTTTCACCGACCCGTAGAACAGTGGCTGCACAGCATAAAACTGGGCCTTTTCCTGAGTGCGTGCAAAAAACTTCCGCCTCCAAAACAGGCCCCGAAATGGCCTCAAATAAAAAAAACAAGGTCGCCAAGGGCTAAAGCCCTTACCCGCAACATATACTGCCCTCTTGCTTCACCGCAAAGGGCGTCTCAACCTGAGACAATGCACTCCTGCACTTTCCGGCTGTGCTACCTGCAGAGATCTGCTCCCAAAATAGAAAATGAAAGCAACACTGCTCCTCTTACCGGAACACCGCGAGCTTGGCTTGCTTTCTTGAGCTCCTTACCACGAACAAGGCTCTGATACCATGTCACGATTGTGGGAGAGAAGGAAGGAGTCTCACTTGTAGCTTTCTTGCTTGCACAATGGGGGAATACACATAGAGGTGGAGGCTGAAAACAGTTTTTCTCTTCATAGTTGTGTAAGCCAAAAAGAACTCTAATACAAAGAAATAGAAGAACCCTATATATGGGTCTCAAACCAAACTCAACTAACTAAGGTGGCATACTAACTAAGCCACGAACTAGAGTAGATAAGGATAGCTATCATGTAGCTATTATTCATGGGCGGTGTACCAACCGCGTCTGCAAACTGACAAGTCGATGACATAAATACACAATGGTCATCCTGGCGTATCACGAGTGGAGCTCGATATCTCAACAGCGCATGTAAAAATAATAAATAAATATCCAACGCCTTAATAAATAGGTGCGACAAAATATAGGCACCATGCCTAAGGTATGCGCCCATCAAAATATAAGTGATAACTCAATTACACGCTATCCTCCAATGCTTTCCTCCGCCACTGCTGCTATCTCTACACATCAACTGAAGCATTCACAATCGTTAGTAAAATAATACAATTAAACCGACAAAAGTGAATACCTAGCAGTCTTCAACTACATAAATAAATCAACCGGTTAGAAATCAATCCTAACCTAATTTATCACGAGTGCGCACTCTAAACTCATAAATGTTTATTAATTTAATATGTATTTTGCGGAATCACCCGCTATGGAATCACCCATATACACACTAAATTAACGAAACACCCGAAAAGGATAGGCATCCCCATCGACTTCTCGCACAAAGAATCCACTTTGTGTATGAGCCCGGTAAACAAAGTTTATGGAATCCACCGTAAAACCTCACGGAATCCACCGTAAAATATGCCTCCTGGCATCATACCCCTGGGTGGGATAGCAATTGTCATCAATTGCTATTAGCTCAATGTGGAGCTAACACAGTGGAGAAAGCATTTAAATCTCTAGAGTGCATCCATTGGGCCTCTTTAACAGGATGGTTTTTAAATTTAACCAAATATCTAGAGTATCTATGGCTAGTTCTAGTGGTCATGAAGTCAGTATCTATGATAGCTTCAGGCTCAAGGATTTCAGTCTCTTCATCTAACAAAGGTGGGTTTTCATAAACAGGGTGTATAGGTAATTGGCCTCTAAAGGGTCGTAATAAACTAATGTGAAAGGTGTTGTGGATTTTCCAATGTGGTGGTAGTTCTAACTTAAATGCATTGTCATTGATTTTGTGAATGATCTTGAATGGTCCATAGAATCTAGGTGCTAATTTCACAACTAGGTGTTTATCTACACTTTGTAATCTACATTTCTCTATTCTTAACCAAACATAGTCATCAACTTTGAAATTCATGGCCTGTCTTTTCTTATTAGCTTGCTTTGTATATGATTGATGGGCTTTGGCAATCATGTCTTTAACTTCATCAAAAATAGTAGCGTGCATGTTAGCAATATCATCAGCACTCTGAATTCTATTTGATAAAGATGCAACATGTGTAGGCAATCTATAACCATAAATCACTTCAAACGGTGCTTTCTTTATAGCTGTGTGTGGTGTATTGTTATATGCAAACTGAAGTAAATGCAGATGTGTATCCCATGTCTGTGGTTTAGAAATAGTGTAACCACGTAAAAGATCTAAAATAGTACTGTTAGTAGCTTTTGTTTGACCATTAGTTTCAGGATGAAATGCAGATGAGAAATCAATCTTTGTTCTTAGGTTAGCGAACAAAGTAATCCAAAAATTATTACAGAATCTAGAATCATGATAAAAAATAATAACTTTTGGTAATCCATGATTAGTGAAAACAGTTTTCAAAAACACTTGTGCTGCTTGAGATGCTGTTAAAGTTTTCCTGCTTGAGATGCTGTTAAAGTTTTCTTGCATGGAATGAAATATGCTTGTTTACTAAACCTATCTACAATAGTCTAAATCATATCATGGTTAGCTTTAGTGTTAGGTAAACCAGTAATAAAATCCATAGAAATCTGTTCCCATGGTCTTGATGGAATAGATAAAGGCATAAGTAAACCATAATGTTTACCATGATGTCTCTTAACTCTTTGACAAACCAAACATTCAGAAACAAAATTAGATACATTAGTGTCCATATGTGGCCAATAAAAATCTTCAATCAATGTACGCAAAGTAGAGATAATACCTCTATGACCTTGATATGGAGGACAATGAATCTCATTCAAAAAAAAATATCTAAATGGAACTGTAGCACATAATCTCTTTTCATAAAACATGAATCCATCATTGTAAGACAGTGAATCAATAGGAATCTAGTTATTTCCAACTAATTTATTCCAATCAGCTTGAAAAGTAATGTCCTGATGATAAGTATCTTTCATAGGGGTTAAAGAATCAAATGATATGACAGAGATATTATGAATGGTCGGTCTTCTACTTAAAGCATCAGCTACTACATTTTCTTTTCCTGGTTGATATTGGATAAGGGGATGAAAACTCTGAATGAAAGCTGCCCATTTGATATGTTGGTCAGATATTTGGGGTTGACTAAGGAGATGTCTAATACTTTGTTGGTCAATCTTAATCATAAACTCAGAACCCATTAAGTAATGTTTCCATTGTCTTAAAGCTTGTACAACAGCTAATAATTCTTTATCATAAGTGGAATATTTAAGTTTGGATGGTTTCAGTTTACAGCTAGAATAGGCTATGGGATGATTATCTTGCATAAGTACGGCTCCTATTCCAGATCCGCTAGCATCAGTAACTACTAAAAAGAATGGTCTATTGAAATCAAGTAGTTGTAATACAGGAGCATGGGTTAATGCATGTTTCAATAAATCAAAATATTTTTGTTGATTATCAGACCAATGATAAACAATACCTTTCTTTAAAAGTTTAGTCAAAGGCAAAGCAAGTAATGAAAAATTTCGCACAAACTTCCTGTAAAAACTAGCAAGACCTAGAAAAGAACGTAACTCATGCACATTTTTGGGTATAGGCCAGTTTAATATTGCTTCTATCTTCTTAGGGTCAACCTTAATACCTTCTGATGATACAATATGACCTAGATATTTAATTTCTGTTTGAAAGAACTCACTCTTTTCTGGATTAGTATACAATTGATTATATTTCAACAACTTGAAAACCAAAGACAGATGTTCATAATGTTTTTTCTCATTTTTACTGAATACCAAGTTATCATCAAAGAATACTATAACACAATGCTGATATTTCAAAAATATGTGATTCATCATTCGGCTAAATGTAGCAGGTGCATTAGTCAATCCAAAAGGCATCACTAAAATTTCATAATGTCCAAATTGTGTTCTAAATGTAGTTTTAAATATATCAGATTTATCTAATCTTACTTGATGATAACCAGATTTAAGATCTATTTTACTGAATATGGCAGAACCTTGTAGTTTATCCATAATATCATCTACCCTAGGAATTGGATATCTATTCTTTACAGTAATCTTATTCAGGGCACGATAATCAATGCACATACGATAAGTATTCTTCTTCTTCTTTACATACAAAACAGGTGCGCCAAATGAAGAACTACTAGGTCTAATTAATCCTCTGTTTAATAATTCCTCAACTTGATTTTGAATTTCTTTTTGTTCAATTTGGTTATGCCTATATGGTGCTTTACATGGTGGTTGTGTACCAAGAATTAAATCTATTTTGTGGTCTTCAGGACGTGAAGAAGGTAGTCCAGGTGGTAAATCTTTAGCAAAACAATCTTTAAATTGTGCAAGGAATTCTTTATGCCTAGGGTGCATATGTTTTTCTTTAACTTGAAGTTCATTCACCCAAATTAGATAAGATTTACTACTTTTACGTAATGCATGTTTAGCTTGAGTATGAGTAAGCAGTGGAAAATTATTAAATGCGTGCATACCATACAATATAATTTATTTTCCTTGAAAATGAATTTTAATTGAATGCGTGGAATAATCTATGGCAAGATTATGCTGATGACGCCAAGGCATACCTAGGATAATATCACTGGACTGTAAAGGTACAACTAGGAAATTCCTTCTTTCAGTGTATTCACCAATTTGAATTTCTAAATCATGCACCTCTTGTGTTCCATTATATCTTGTGCCTAAGAATGCTGCTTTAATGCGATAATGCGTAGGAACAGTTTGTAATTTCAATTCTTTCACTAACTTTGCAGAAATAAAATCACGTGTACTACCATCATCATGCAAAATAATCTTTTCTTTTCCATGCACTAAACATTTCACTGTCAACAAAGAATGTGGAGTTGGCATACCTGGTAAAGTATCCGAAGGAGTAGCAATGTCGACCTCATCTTCCGTAAAGTCAGGCATTTCCTCATGTTCTTCATCTTCCATTGCTCCAAGATAATTGATATGGACAGGTGGCTTTTTCGATTGGCAATTGGCTGCTAGATATCCAGGTTGATGGCATTTGTAACACACTATAGGTTTGGCTTTAGATACATTGTTTGCAATGGCAGGAAGTCTAGGAATATTAGGATTTGGCTGTGAGGATGGCTTAGGGTTTTGATTGGTATTTAATGGTAAAGCAGGTGGTTTCGCCCAAGACTTACGGAAAGATGATGAAGGAAAACGACTTTGATTGAATCTTCTAAAATTTGAATTGAATTGCTTGGAACCATAGTTACCATTTTCTTGAAATTGTTGTGGACGCTTGTCTCTTCCTCGAATCTTGTCTTCAGTGTCATGAGCCAAAGAAATTGCATCTTCAAGGGTTGCAGGCTTGAACATATTGACTTCAGCGTAGTAATGCCCAAGTAATCCAAACATAAACTTGTGCTTGTGAGTCGCTTCAGGTACGTCTTCAAGCATGCGTAGTTGAAGTAAGGCATTCCAAAAATGTTCAGTGTACTAAGAAATAGGCTCACGATCTCTTTGCTAAAGAAGGTTCCATTGCTTTATGGATTTTTCATGGAATTGTGGAGGAAGGAAATTCTGCATAAACTTCTTTTTGAAACTCTCCCAGGTAGTGGGACAATCTATGCTCTTACGAACCACGGTCCACCAAAGAGATGCTCGATCCACTAAATGATTAGTGACACATCTAATTTTGTCTTTTTCAGCGTATGTCTCTGCATGAAAGTAATCATCAAACTGACTGATGAATGCAAGAACAGTCTTTTCATCTCGAGTTCCATTGAAAGTACGGAATTTGAAATTTCTTTTACTTATCTTTTTTTCTTTGCGGATGGATTGAGCTTCGAGAGCCGCATCGATGGTTCGTCGATAAGATCTTCGGGTTGTGGTCCATCTTTGTCGGTAGGCGATTGTTGCAAATTGGCCAATTGAACTTGCAAAGCTTGTCGGACTCTTCGTTCTTCATCCAGCTGCATCATAATTAAATCCAATTTTTATTCCATCGTAGGTTCAGGAAGATCACCTTCAGCCATTAAATCGTCCATGTGTTGTTCCGTCATCCTGTAAAAATTCAAAAGACCTCACACTCTCAAAATCCAATTAGCGGGATGAGTGTAGCTCAAAGTCGAGTATACAGGGCTTATAAATTTTTGTTTGACTTTCACGGTCTTCGACTTTTGCAGTTGTGTGATTTGAAGTCTTCATAAAATCTGTGTATGACCTTCTGCGTGTGCTGAAATTGGTGAAGCGAGTTTGCGTATGCGAACAGAGTCTTCCAGGAAACAACTTTGCAGTTCTATGCTTCTGTGCAGGAACAGTCCTTATGGGAGTTTTTGGAATAAGTCAGTTTTGACTTCTGGGAACTTGATTGACCTTCGTGACTTTTAGAGTAACAAAACTTGCAAAACTTGACAGACTTTGTAGATTAGTGACTTGTGGCTTAGTTGATTAAGCTTATAGCTTAATCTGAAGCTGATGATGAATTTTAGGGGGGGCCGATTTTTCCGCCGAAAATCACGAGATGATGCCGCTGCTACCGTTGATTAATCAATTTGAAATACTAAGCTTTTTAAAAACTTAGTTTAAGGCTTTAGCTTAAACTTTGAAGATTAAAGATGAAGCTTATCTCTGTTTTGTCTGAGAAAAAACGACTTGTTGAAGAAGATGTAGGAGTGGTCCTCCACTTCCTCAGGCCGGTCCTTCGCGATGAGAGGCTGTAGACAGAGGTTCTTGACCGCCAAGAATCCACCCGTATCGACCGTTCGCGATGAAACTAACTGTAGAGCTCGATCTTTCCAGGAGCTCCGCCTCCACGTAAGATGGGTAGAGATTGGAAACTCTCGATCTCAGCTTCGCTCTGATACCACTAGTGCACAAATCGGATATTGTATGCTCACGTAGTGAGTGCCGGAAGGTCCCCAAGAACAAAAGAACTCTACTTTTTGCACAAAACTCAAGGTAGAAAGCATGCACGATATGAACAAGAGACCAATTGGGTGCAATCTCCCCCCATGCGTTGTGTGTGTGCTCCACAAAGCATGTATTTTATGTATTTTATGTATTAATCATCTTCAAGCTCAAATAATAGCCCAAATTACAAAATAGCACGCTTTTGGCTTTTGAGTTTGCTTTAGTGCCAAATAGAAATAAAGCTAATGGGCGGGCGCCCAAAGAGTCAAGCATACCCAATACAATGTCCAAATACAAATATCATAATCATGCGCCCATGCGCATACAAAAATAATAAATAAATATCCAACGCCTTTGCCAAATCCTTCAAAACCTTCAAAAAAGAGTTGTATTTGATGTCAACTTACTGATCTGGATGAGTAACTATGATAGTAGACATGTGTGGGTGATCAATTCAATACAACATGAAGGAAGATGATGACTATCACTAAATAGGGAGTGAGAAACTAAGTGGTTTGAATAGTAGCATAAAAGGGATTGACTATGATGAATTGTAGGAATTGTGTTGCATGCTATAGAAGGGAAGGAATGATGTTGACATGGTACATGCAGAGAGGTTGGGATACGATTGAGAAGCTATAGAAAGGACAATGAAACCCTATTCTCCACTTGATGTGCCTCTATTGGAGGTCACTATCAAACAAAGAAAGACTAACAGATAGAGAATGTGCCAAACCTCTAGATGTCCTTCCTAAACTCTATTTGAGGGTCATGAAGCTCTCTAAAGAACACAAAAAACTCAACAAAAAATTGCAAGAAAGTCTATAATGTATCATCAATAAGCAACGTCTTTATCTTATTTATTCTTTAGAGCCAAGGAAAAATAGTAAGATGAATAAGAACCGCCATGCAACATAGTAGATCACTATCTACATAAGTTTATCTTCATTGTGACACATATTCTTCTTCATTAATTGTCATAGGATCTTGTCAAGACAAGTTGGGATGACTCAAGATTCAATCAATGATGGACAATAAGAAAGTCAGGAATAAGAATGAGCAACTAAAAAGAGGCAAAAGAGCCAACCTAATTGAGAGACTATGGAGAGCTAGAAAGCTAAAGGAAGAAGATGTGAAGGAAAAATATAAGCTAGAAAAAGAAGAGAGAGTCAAGATATATCTAGGCATGAGGGCCAAAGAAGAGAAGATAGGAGAAGAATTAGATAAGAAAGATAAGGAATAAGAGGAGAAAAAGACAGACTATTGGGGGGTTAAAGGCACCTATGCCTAGCCGCCCACATTTACTCACTACACACTATATCAGTACACCTGTATACTATAGGTGGCAAGTGCCCATCACTACCACTTTATTGTTTATTCCTTGAGTGATAATAGAATAAGAGGAAGGCCAGTCACACATTGTAACTGTTGGAGTTTCCACATTCTCTCTCTCTCTCTCTCTCTCTCTCTCTCTCTCTCTCTCTCTCTCTCTCTCTCTCTCTCTCTCTCTCTCTCTCTCTCTCTCTCTCTCTCTCTCTCTCTCTCTCTCTCTCTCTCTCTCTCTCTCTCGTTATCTTGCTCCATTTGCCATAGCTCTTGCTTCATTATTGCTTTGGGTTGTGCTTTCACCTTCCACTCACCTTTCAACTAATACCAAAGCAGGCATTCAAGGAGCTTTGGCTCAAATTCAAAGCTTCAACTAAAGGTTTCATGGTAGCCATTGCTTCTTTCTCCTTAGGTATGCATCGATCATTTTCTTTCTCTTGGTTGTTCGACACTTGTTAACCTTGCTCCAAGGACCAAAGGAGCTTCATTGAGCTTTTCTTGAGGCTCAATAGATGCCAACAAGAGCAACAAAGACATTAGCTAGCTTAACATATTTTGTGACTAGTTTTCAAGCCTTCTTTCCTAATCTACAACCACCAAATAAATCACTCCTCACACCTCATACAGCTCCATCAACACTTGGCAAGTCCTTTGCCTTCCACCCCAACATCATTTGCATCCATTTGCTTATCGTTTGGAATACTTTCATCTCAATTATTGGCTAGAATAGACAAAAAAATTGATCTGCACATATGTGGGATAGGGATTCCTTCATTATTCGAGCTTCATTGATACCCATATGCTCATGTATTGGTATTGAAACAGTTACAGATGAATTGGGTCAATATTTGAGATGTTTTGAGTCTTCACTAGCTCATTTTTGACAAATATTCATAACCATAATAGTGCATATATCAAGCTTTTTACTAAGAAGGTTTATGCCTCTTGTGCCTACTATTCTCTTGGCTATACTACATGTCTATAGTAATGTCTAGCATTGATCTATGCACTTGATATACTTATGACATACTTTGGTGCTTGGATTTGAGCTATATTTGATGTACTTGGGCTTTGGTCAATCACTTTGAGCTTCTATGCTTGGTCACTTATGAGCATTGAAGGTTCATTGGATACTTATGCTCTCGGATGTATGTATGATGTGTTTGGGCTTTTTAGATGCTTTTATGTATATGTCTTGAGATTTTCTTTCTTAATTTTTATTTTGAATTTTATTCAAGTGGGAGATGCTTGTACTTATGTGGAAAATCTTGGTTTGTTGAGATAATGGGACTCTTGATTCATGTATATTCTCTCTTGTATTCTATTGGATATACTTGTGGGCCGATTTGATTTTGTATGCTTTGGACATTGATACTGACCTCTATCAATAGTTTGTCAATGATGTATACATGCATATTGATTATGTACTAAGCATCATTGCTCTTTGCTCTGTCAGTTGTTGTGAATTTGGCATGTCTCTACAGTTGCTCTTGAGATCTTCTACATGAATAATGATGTATAGGTTTATGGGATATATTGCTTATTGACAATTGGAGTTTGTTATAGTATTTGATATTTGGTATTGGTGGCTTATGCTCATTCAATGCTAGTTGTATTTATATATCCAACTTGCTATATAGATATTCCTAGTAGTGGGAGCTTGCTATTTCATCTATTTTCCTGCAATTCCACAATTATCTTCAAACAAAAGTATCCTGAATGGCATGTGATGTATGAATCATGCTATATGTGGTGAGATAATTCATCTATTGAGCTCTAAAACTATTGCCATGTGGTGAGATAATCCATAATTATCTTCAAACCAAAGTGTCTCAAATATCATGTTGTTAGTTATGTGATCCCTTGAGATTGTTAACATTATTTCTACCATTGTTTAAACAAAAAATTTCATTTGGTAGTCTATCAGTTATAGTTTGTGGATATCTATATATTCTTGTATTCTCTCTTGTTTTCACTTGTTTTTTTCTTAGTTTTGTGGCTATTTTATAGTGATTATAGTAGTGCATAATCTTATACTTTATACTTATATGTTGTCATATAAATGAGTGGTGGTTCTCATAACAATGCTATCTTGAAATTGAGAAGTTTGATGCCATAGCTATTGGAAGATGTAGATATGATAGGTGTTAGTAAGAAATCTTTAGATTGAGCCATTAAAAACCAAGAGCATAAAGCCCAAATGCATAGATCAAGATGATTGAGATGAGTTGAATTAGCTATGTAAATCCACCATTATACTGTCATTGTCTAAACAGGTTTATTTTAATGTTGTTGGATGTGAAGATAATGCAAGGAAGTTATGGGAGAAAATATGTACTTTTTATGATAAGAAAATTCTTGCATCATAGATGTATTGGTTGAAACAGCGTATTGACCTTCAAATTGAATGAATTTGATTTTATTTTTAGCTAGTTGACCTCGTAGGCATTGACTTCAAAGAGAACCTACCCCCCTTGTTCTCGCTTGTTACACTTCCAAAGTCATGGGATACTTTCTATATGGCCATGTATGCCAATACTCCTAAAGATGGCTTGAAGCTCTAGGATGTTGAGAGTGCTTATAGAGGAGATAAACAAAAAGAATATGAATGCTTTCCACACTTCTTATGCATTGACATGATGGTAAGAGCCATAATGACCACTCTAGTAGAGACTCACAGAGGTCTCAATCTTAGTCTTGTTGGCAGTCTCACAGTAAGTCATATAGTCATAAGTCCTCCTTAACATGTCACTATTGTGGAAAGCTCACTTACTAAGATTGCAATGTTGTAAGGCACACGATGATAAGTGCAAGGAGAAAGGAAAAGGAAAAGTGCAGAATAATACAAAGTCTGATTATCATAGCATTGTCCTTAGTAGGTCCCACATGAAGATTGAAGAGATAAATGTAGCATACCCTGAGTCTTATGATGACTAAATCTTAGTTGATTTGTCTCTTGATGCTACTTAGTTTATCAATGCTTTAGCTACTTACTCTTAGTGTTGGATGCTTGATTCGGGGGCTTCTTTCCATGTTACCCCTACATCAAGATTGGTTTCATACCTATTGCAGCATTACAAGTTTTGTGAGACTAAGAAATGGCAGTGCATTAGATATCATTGATATTACGAATGTTAGATTGCAATTTTCTTCAAGCAACTCTTTTGTTTCACATAATGTATGTCATGTATAAGCTTTGACCAAAATCTTGCTCTATGTTGTTGGATAGTTGGATGATGTAGGATCTCATATCTCTTTTGGTGATTTTTTCTCAAAGTGTCAAGGCTGGTAACCTTTATCCTTGGTTTATATCTGGGTCCATTGACTATATATTAGATGTGACCAATTTACCACATGTATCTTTATAGTATTGGTGCCTTGAGCACATGATTCTGAATGGAATGAAAGTACTTACTTATTTGCAATATCTTCTATCTCTTGCTTACTTGCATTTTGATTCATGTGATCATTTTCTTTATAGTAGATATATATACAAGTAACGATCATAAAAAGTCTTGGCTCTACAAGTATGAGTGAACCTCTAGCTCTTGTGCATTCTAATTTATGTTGTTCCATGCCCTGTTAGCCATTGGGTGGCATGAAGTATTGTGACAATTTATTGATGATTATTTTCATAAGGTCTGGGCTTATCCTATTAAGCATAAATCTGATGTTTTGCCTACATATTAGCACTTTATTGCTCTTATTGAGAAATTGTCTGGGTACAGGTTGAAATGCCTAAGGTCTAACAATGGGGGTAAATAAAGACTCTAAGGCATTTGAGAAATTTTGCACAATGAACAAGATATTAAGCAGCATCAGTTGATCGCCCCTTACACACCACCCTAGAATGGTATTACAAAGCTCATGAGCATGACTATTTAGGAAAGAGTCCATAGTATGCTTAGTCAAGCTAGCTTACCACACTATTTTTGGGCTAAAGTAGTCAGGTTGGAAAGGAGATATGATCTAGAAAACCTTCATCATATGCTCATTTGGATATGAGGTTTTCTACAATGTTTCTAGGGACAAGTGCAACAAGTTGGATTCAAAGTCTGTCAAATGTATATTTCTTGGATATAGTAATGCATATGAGATGGACTATCACCTTTGGGATTGATAGTCTTGGAAGATTATTCACATTCATGATGTTGTGTTTCATGAAGAGAAGATGTATAAGCAGCCTATGCAAGTAGCTAAGTACGAATAGTGGTCTTTTAAGAGGACTCTCCTATTACAGTACAACTAGCTAGATAGCCTACAAAAGCTAATGATATAGTGGCCCAAGATATATAGGCTCCATAGTTAGATTTGAGATGCTCTACAAAAGCTTTACATCCTCCTGATCACTATGAGCACTCCATGGATTATGACATGGTGACAATGAGTCACTTATCTATGAGGATGCTATGTGCAAAGGTGATTCTCATCCTTAGGAGAGGGCTATATAGTCTAAGTTTGATTCATTGCAAAAGAACCATACATAGAATTTAGTTTCCTTACCTTGTGAAATGTGTGCATTACTATGTAAGTGGGTGTACAAATTGAAGAGTGCCCCCAGTCACCCTAACCCAACATGTAAGGCTAGATTGGTTGCAAATATTTTTAAGTAGGAGCATGGTGTTAACTTCAATGAAGTCTTTGTTCATGTAGACTTCAAGATGACAACTCTACACTTGGTATTGGCCTTGGTCACTCAATTAGATTTGGAGCTTTATCAGCTCGATGTTAAGATAACTTTCTTACATGGAGACTTGCTTGATGAGATTTATATATAGTACCCTAAGGGCTTTGCAGAGAAAGGCAATAAACACCTAGTGTACAAATCAAAGAAGATTCTTTATAGGCTTAAGTATACACCTAGGGAGCACTACTATAATTTTTATGCTTTTATGCATTTGTAGGGGTATTCTCGTAGTGATATGGATCCATGTTTATAACTACGAAGGCCCATGACATTAGCCTTATTATCTTGGTACTTTATATTGATGACATGATTATAGCTAGGAGTATTCATGCTAAGCTAGATGCTTTAAAGACTTAGCTTAAGAAGAGCTTTGAGATAAATGACATGGGACAAGCCACACACATACTTGGTATGCACATTATGCACAATAATTCTAAAGGACTTCTCTAAGGTTGATGAGCATAGGACAAGATGATGTCTTTCCTTGTCCTATTCTACTCTATATACATGTTGCACAATTTCTTTTTTTCCTTTACTTCTCACTAAGGCACATTCACCTTTAAGTGGGAGGTTATTGGGGATTAAATGCACCTATGTCTAGCTACTCACATTTACTCAATGTACATTGTATCTCCACACTTGTACACTATAGATGACATGCACTTATCACTATCACTTTATTCTTTATTCTTTTAGTGACAATAGAATAATGGGAGAAGGCTACTCGCACATTATGATTATTGAAGTTACCATACACACACACACACACTCTCTCTCTCTCTCTCTCTCTCTCTCTCTCTCTCTCTCTCTCTCTCTCTCTCTCTCTCTCTCTCTCTCTCTCTCTCTCTCTCTCTCTCTCTCTCTCTCTCTCTCTCTCTCTCTCTCTCTCTCTCTCTCTTTGTGCCATAGGTCTTGCTTTGTTCTTGCTTCTGCTCTTGCTTCTACCTTCCACTCACCTTTCATAGACCTAGGCAAAGAAAGTTAAAGAAAATAGAGCAAAGATAGAGGAAGAGGAAGAAGAGAATGAGAACCAGAAGAAAAGAAGGCAAAAATGCCAATAATTAGAGCCAAGCCCCTAGAACCAAGATGAGAGGTGAGAATGAGAATGCCTCTATAAACCTTTAAGATAAGCTTGTGGCTAAGGATGAAGAAACCCCTACTTTCAAGCCAAGACCACACCCCATCCCAACCAAAGCGTATCAAAGTAGAAACCAAGTGCACTTCAGCTAATGAAATCATTTGCTATGCCTTTGAACTCAAGGAGGTGAACCCTTATGATCTTGGATAGAATGAGTTAGAGGATGAAGCCTAGAAGAAGGGAGAGCATAAGGGAGTACTCACAATATGGTCTGGCCAAGGTAGCTTAGTAGCATGGAAGGGAGAGCATGAGGGAGTGCTTGCAATATGGTCCGCCAACCAAGGTAACTTAGTGGCATGGAAGGGAACATTGCTAATTGGGCTTTGGAGAACTCTCGAGCTCACTCTCAAGATGAACATCTTTGGACTATGAAACCCATTAGGGCCATACTCAATGCTAATAAAGATTGAGAACTCGGCATTCAAGCTACATGCAATGCAAGGCAATGCCATCTCGATTCATACATCCATTGTCTTGAACCTATGGATGAATGACTCACTAAGCACTCCAAATATGGGAGTTATCCTAGAAACGAACTTGATACCTCTATTTCCAATGCTAACAATATGGTCTAGGTGTGACAACTTAGTCCATACTCCCCAAAGCACATCAACTCCACATAAAACTAAGAAGAGCCAAAGAGGTGACATGCAACAAGACCACACCTTCCATGAAAAAAGGCAAGTTGAACCAACCTGTTTGTCTAAGTTCAAGGCAAGCAAGAAAGATCTTATAAATAGGCCAAGGAAAACATCCCAAGTACTTGACTTGGCAATGAGAGCAAAGTATCTTGGCAAACACACCAAGAGACCCAAGTCCCTAATACCCAAGGCAAAGGATCAAGGAAATGGAGGAACTGTAGAAGCAGCAATCCGATGGATTGCCTCCCTTAAGGCATGGCACAACATGGCAACAACTGATCCACCATGCCTCCACTCCAACAACACGATAACTTGGGATCATGCCGCCTACAAAGCTTAGTATGCAAAGCCATAAGAGCCAAGCCAAATAAAGTTAGGACCTTGAAGCCTCCACTCCTCATTGGAATAAAAAATAATAAAGAGTCTAGATAGACACTGGCCAGCTTAATAGAAAAGGTTGTGTTAGGACCTCGCTAATGAGTCAAAGGTTAATCTAGGACTTTGACTATGACTCATTGTGTTAGGACCCCAAGTGTAGTGTAGCAAACATTGAATAACTTGATAGAAAAGGTTGTGTTAAGACCCCACTAATGAGTCAAAGTCCTAGATTGGACTAGCTTGATAGAATGAGATGTGGCAAGAGCCTAGAATGAGTCAAGACAACCATCCTTAGATTGCTAAGGATAGCAATCCATTGAGCAAGGGTGAGTGTAAGGGTAAGGACTTTGTAGAATGAGTCGCTCAAGCTCTACTTGGGATGTGCTTCTATTTGTGATTCCCTAGGCTCAATGGTGAACCCTCACATGTGTGGTGTCATGAGGATATAGTCCTCAGATGTCCCTCAATGTTGTATCTTTCTATATCATGAACACAAAGGATTCCTTATTAATATATCTTTTGTGCCATTTTTGTGTCTCATGATAGGTTACTACTTAAAGTCCCATAAATGTCTGTAACATCCCTCCCTCCCCCCGTCCCTCCCAATTTAGGTAGAAAAACAAAGAAAAATAATTTCCTTCTTCCCCTTTCCCCCTCCCTTAAGAAAAAACTACAAAGACTTTTCTCTTCTCTCTTTGATCTTTCTTATGTCTTTGACCTTTCCTTCCCCTTAGATAAACCCCCCCCCCCCCCCCCCCGCGGGTTTCTTCTCAACTAAATTTATCCTAGTGGTGAGAGAAGGTTCTTGAGAGAGAGAGAGAGAGAGAGAGAGAGAGAGAGAGAGAGAGAGAGAGAGAGAGAGAGAGAGAGAGAGAGAGAGAGAGAGAGAGAGAGAGAGAGAGAGAGAGAGAGAGTGTGTGTGTGTGTGTGTGTGTGTGTGTGTGTGTGTGTGTAAAAGAGAGAGAGAGAGAGAAGAAGAGAGTAGAATTTATGCAAGAGGAGCGAGTGGCCATTTGCACATTGACAATCTAGTGTCTTCTTCATTTAACATGGCCCCACAAAAGCATGTCAAATGTGTACATCCTTCTTCCACCCTTGATGTTGAAGATGTGGCCATCAATATGGTTCATGTTTATTATTTTGTTTCTTTAAAAAGCAAAAATAAATTGATTGTTCAAAAAAATTAGCTTAAAAATCTTTGTAAATTATAATTAAACTTTATCCTTCTCCATTATTTTTGGATTAAAGTTAAATTTATTAATTACTAAAACCAATAGGAAATCAATATATTAAAGTTTATTAAAAACTAAGAATTTAAAGTTAAATATTAAATTTAGCTTATGTAACAAGTATAAAAATATATATCATTACTTAAAATTAATAAAATAAGTTATAAATGAATTGTATTAGAGTTTAAATCTAGTTTTCTCCTACAACTATTAGCTAGATTAGTAGAAAATTTGAGAGGATTAAGAAAAATTATTTTTTAATTCTATAATTATATACAAAAATATCTCTAAAATTTTTAGATTCCTATGAAGAGTTTCTATTTAAGTTATCGTTAAAGTAGTTGAGTAAAATTAATATTTTTTAAATAGAAGCTTGAAAATTATTTAGAAAATCAAATCATTTAAAAATATTTTTATTTATGATTTTTGTAATTTTAAAAATATGATAAGTAATTTTTTTTTTATTTTTCTTACTTCCTCATAAATTTAAAAATTAATCAAAATGCCTTCGTAGTTAGGTATATACATATATACACATATAGATTAAAAAGCCATGAGTTGATTCTGAGATTATTAATTAGAATTGAAGTTTATTGAGATTCTATTGAAAAAAGTTTATTTTGACCTTTTTGTAAAATGACTATTTTTAAAATTCAATCAATTCACATTATTGATTTTGATAAAAGTAAAATCTTGTAAATGATATTAACGATATCTATGCCTTTGAAAGCCGGATAGCATTAAGGCATTGTGTCATCCCTAGTGCCACACCCAAAAACTCTTCACCCAAAGTAAATATAAATTGTCTGAAGGAAAATCTACGACTAAGGTATGTGAGGTTATCCATATAGGAAGCTTCTCCTTTATGGGGCAGGTGAGAATCCTCCTGGCTTTAGTTAGAGGATATAATCTCGTACCCAGTCCTTTGATATAGAAGGAAATCTATACGAGCCCGGTGTTGTTTGGTGTAGGAAGCCCCAAGATGAACAAAGCATGATGGCAACCTAAGTTTTGGGTTGGTTTTGCTCTTCAAAGAGGTTGTAATTATTACAATAATATAAATACTTTCTTTTCCAAAGGAATGTCTTTATGTTTGTACTTAAGAAACATGATAATGAATCATATGCTAATATTAATTAAAGAAGTTATCTTTATTTGTTTCACAATATGAGTAATATGTCCATTTAGCAAACTAAAATACGCCATGTCTAAAAATGAAAAGCTGGTGGATGGTATTCTTGACAAAACCATCCTATCGCTAGGTGGATCTAGTTAGGCAGGTGGCTTCTCCTAAAATTTTAGGAAATGGCCAAGAATTATGACTATCTAAGGATCAAGTCTTAAAATTGATTTAGCACCATTTTAGGATGTCAGTGTGAGACTATACCTTATGGGCAAAGGGAACAACACTCAACTCCTACTTATTTCTCACTCTCATTGAATGAAGTGCAATACTTGCCTAGCTCGAGTATCCCCTGTTCCTAAAATGACACATCTACATGAGAAGAATGAAGAAGAGCATAGGATACGGATGCGAGCATTCCAAATGAGTCCCCCCTCCTTCATTTGTGCATTTTTTGTATGGGGAGGATGTGTGTGTATGTGTATGTATGATATTGAGAAAGAGAGAGAGAGAGAGAGAGAGAGAGAGAGAGAGAGAGATGTGTGGGGAGGATGTATGTGTATGTGTATGAGAGATGTATGGGGAGGATGTATGTGTATGTGTATGTGCATTTTTTGTATGGGGAGGATGTATGTGTATCTCTCTCTCTCTCTCTCTCTCTCTCTCTCTCTCTCTCTCTCTCTCTCTCTCTCTCTCTCTCTCTCTCTCTCTCTCTCTCTCTCTCTCTCTCTCTCTCTCTCTCTCTCTCTCTCTCTCTCTCTCTCTCTCTCTCTCTCATAATGATTTTAAAATTGAAATGATTTCATCCAATTAAGATATTACACACCCTTTTCAAATTTAAGGGTACTCTTTTTAAAGCATTTAATTTTTTAATAGTCTTATAAAAGTATGTTAAATTCTAAAATTCAAATGTATAATAGATGCACAATTGCAATTGCTTAGTATTTTAAACTCCAAAAATCAAATGGGTACTTGTACATGGAGCCATTAAAGAATTTTTTGGCCCTTGATTGAGAATATGGAAAGGAGTAGGTTTAGGGTTGGGAAGAGCTAGCTATCATCATGCTCAAGTCATAAGGCTCCAACATATAACTATTACTAATAAAACGGCTCAAATGAAGTGTGGTGGATACCATCTAAACACATATTTAAAAGGCTCAAAAAGTGGTAAAAAGGAGTACTATCAATATTTCCCTAATGGAAACAACCTTATACAAACAATAAGTTATTTATTATGGAAGATCAAATATACATGTCTTGATTTTATCCATATGATAATGTAAGTTATGGTGCTTTTTCAACCTACTCTAGAATATCATGAGGAGGATGAACTTGCTCATATCTCCACTCGAATTATGATCAAAAAAGGGGTGAGAGGTCATGATGATCTAATTTAGGATTAAAATAACAATATTACTTGAGGCTTTATTTCAAAATCCAACATTATGCCCATCTAGATCAAGACTTATGTAAAGTTGTCACATGACCAAACCTAGACTTGAATGGCACTTGATTGCTTGTTGCATATCTCTTAATTTTACTTTAGCAAAAATGAGTAGTGCTAAGGGCCAATACACTACAAACTAAGAGATATACGTCAATTAGAATGTCCCATCTCCATGCACTCAATATGAATGGAAATTTGATGGAAGGGTTGTTTGTCCATAGAGCATATGTGATGGTATGGAGAGTTTCAAGTAGATATAAATTGACCGAGCAATTGTAGGCTTTAAGTTAGCAATGAATAAAGTGTATATCTTTTCCAAAAACATTAAATTTCCAAACATTTATTTCTTGCAATACGCATAAGATTTTTTGTTTATCGATGCACTATTCATATTTAGGAATTTGTGCGACAATGAGGGTTCATTAGAACAAATAGATCTACTACATATATAATGAGAAGATTTTGCAAGAATACCGTGCAAGAGACGATTGGTAAATATGATCTCTTGGGAGGTGCTTCCTCTAGAGTTCCTTCCCTAGGTGATGAAGTCAAAATTGCCTCAAACCTTAGAGTCTAAGATGGAAGCAATGATGGATGTATTGCTACCAATGCATGATTCCTCCTTGAGCCATTGAAGGAGGCATCCAATGCCTTTGTATGATAGATGTCATGTGTCTCATTTGAAGATGTTGCTTGTTCCCGTAAGTTTGTAAGCAAAGTACAAATAGAATGATGCACTGTAATAAACTTATTTACATAAACAACATTTTCCTTGCTATTTTATATGAAAGAATGGGATCAAACATGGAATGCTTATCACACATTTAGCATTTTCAAAACATTGAGATGCCATATCTTTCCCATTAGAAACACAATGCTCGAGTCTTGTGATGATGCATGGAAAGTGTTACAAAACTAGGCATGGACTACAACAACATACACACTTGTCTAAGAGACTACATGCTCTTTTGGGAAAATATTAATTCATGATTACATTTCCAAAATCCAATACTAATAGATATTGACAAGATCTACATAGTCAAATAGTACCACAAAAGGTTCTCAAGCACTTTCCACTCATATTGTGCATCTATCACATGTTTTAAAGTACAAACATGGCAATCTTGATAGCATGGCACATGGAAAATAGATCCAAGGATGGTCAATTCAAAGGCATGGCACCACATCAACTCATCATTTTTAGAGTTTGAGAAATAATCGAGGAATTTGCACCATGGATAGCATGAAACCATTCACATTCCACTTAACCACTTACAATGTATAGTGAGTAGTCCTTGTTGACTATATTATTCTACCTCGACTTTCTACCAAGAAAGAGCACCTATCCTCAACTTGCTTGTGCTTGGAAGCTAAAAGGTCAAGAATACAAATGTCTATATCCATCCATTGATTGATGAGTTCAAGGAGTTATGGGAGGTGGATCACATTGAATGACATGAACAAGCACATTGGGAGGTGGTCACACTCGTATAAGCATCGTTCTCGTGTAGATGACATTATGGATCCTTAGATGAGTTTGTATGATGAGCTTGTCAACCAATTTTTGCAACAAACTTTAGTACTTCATTGCATGTTTCTATCTTTAATGCAAGTATATATACAATATATTTATTATTGTACATATCAATCTCCACACACATATTGGACTAACTTGTATTTCTTTTGTCAATGTAGATCATTGCACTATGGTTGTGGACATCATGAGCTGGCAATATTTAGACATAGAGCTCAATGATATTTTTGCATTGATGTCTCCTAAGAAAATGGTGCATTTTAGATATAGACTAGACACATCTCTATCACATTCTAAGTTTGTATACTCAAACACATCACTCACACAAATAAGCATAGCAAATGCTCTAGGCTAACTATGGATGGTGGCTCGGGTGCTCCTCACTCTAGTGGGGTGCACTAGTGCCTTTGGTACTCCTAACTCTAGTGGGGCAGCTACATAGGTTATCGCTACTAGTACTCCTCACTCTAGTGGGGAAGCTGCACGTGCTTACTATGAGTGGTGGCTCAAGTACTCTTCACTCTAGTGGGGAGCTAGTAGCTTAGGTACTCCTCACTCTAGTGAGGGATTTGGTGCTTTTGGCACAGTTGGTGATGATGGATGCTATAGAAACATAGATGTTGTGACCCCTCGTTACTCTGATGTTTTGCCCCATGGTGGGGGCACCAATGTGGGTGGTGGCAATGGGTGATACAAAGAAATAGATGTTGTGACCCCTCATCATTGGTATTCTTGGCTCTACTTGGGGTGTGGGTGTAGCCAAGGGTGACTTTGGTGCAAGTGGCTTTAGTGCGAGTGGTGGTGATAGGTGTTGCAAATACGTAGATAGTATGACCCTTCCCATTGATATAGTATGCCACCATCACCCTCATTAGCCGTGCCCATTGAGACTCACTCTCCCATGATACCCAATCTTTTTCAGTCCTATGTAGATCTCACTCATGAGGCTATATCTATCATGTAAAATACTCCCGTAGATACTAAACAACATACTAGATTCAGTAGGCAATATGCTAGAGTTATGTTACCTAGCTACATCTATTTGGTGGATGAGGATATTGGAGAGGTAATGATGGGGGGGAAGAGGGTCAATCGATAGTGGATATGTATAGGTTTTACCATGTTCCATCAATATGTCATCTAATTGTTTTGTTAAAGTGATGCAATGTGTGAGATAATCTCATACTTTTGGCTAATATCTAAAAAGCTAATGAATAAGTGGACAATTATATTGAAGCATCTGCATTTTTCATGCAATCATTACTATTAGCCATTTATAATAATGTTGCAAATAGAATATTTAAAAGTGACAGTATATAGAGATATTATTACCGATGCTAAAATAGCAATGCTAACAGGGATGATTTTGTCCCAATGCTAATAGTGATGCATATAGTGATGAAGGGAGTTTTTTTCCCTAAACTAATAGTGTCACTATAAGGATCACTATATGTCAATATAGGGGGTATTTTTTTTCCTAAACCAATAGCATGACTATAGGGATCAATATAGGTACAATATGTTGTAGTGTCACATTAGTGAATCCATCATACACAAATTTGGAAGTGCTCCTTATTGGGTGCTCCTTATCGGTGTTGAGTCCTCGGCTCTAGTTTGCTATAAGGGACTCATCGCTTCTCTTGACCCTCATAGCTCAGCGTCGTGTAAAGAATGATCGCAACAGAAGAGAAGGTAGGTAGCCAACGAAGACTGAAGAAGGTGACGAGCTCCGACGACGGAGGAGGAGAGTGGAAGACAAAGACCTAAACGAGATAATTGCCGAAGATAGCTTCCTCTTTGACTCCCGTAATTCACTTGCCCTTTCTTGCGAGATTGATGGCGATGGAAAGCCAAAGCTCCTGCTGCTGCAAAGAAGGCTGTAGCACCCCCACTCAAGACAAGCGACGCCATTACATTCAAAGCATGCTCCGCCACCTCCATCTTCTCCTGCCATCCCTGCTTCAAGGACCAAGCCTCCCAGCCATTCTCCTCTCCCGTTGCCGCCATCTCTATTGATGGTGCTGTCTCCTTTTCCCTCTGACAGATAGCGACGCAGACGAGAGGACCTCGTTAAATCTATCAAGAGGCTAAAGCAAGTGGAAGTAGCACAAGAAAAGGCTCTTCAAGAGAAGTATATTTCAAAAGCAGAACATGCTGAAGATAGAATTTGTATTACCATAAAGGTATCAAAGTCATCACCATATGCCCAAGGGAGTGTATTTCAATCAATCCAAATGTATCTCTTACCTATTGTGAGAAATTTAATCTCATGGGATTGGTCTTGTTCAACGACATAGTAAGCTTTCCCTTAAACTATATATTTTTTGATATTCTTGTACTCCTTATATTCATGCCAAAGCATGAGAAGCTTTAGAAGAATCTAAAGCACGTAATGCAAACATGTGTGCCTCTATTAATCTTATTGATTCCTCTTGTGAAAATATTTTGATGTCTTTCGGATTCTATGTGTTTATCTTGAGTTGAGCACTCTTCATCATCCTTGCTCCCTTCTCAAAGAGTCCCTGCGGCAAGCGACTTTCACGAACACCCCGCGCGAATCCCGTGTGACACCTTGTGAACCCGATGTGAAAGGAGCACGCAACCTTTTGACTGTCAAGATGGGAAACTCTTCAAATACTCCACCCACTTCATCATCGAGTGCTTCTTCCTTTTCAACCAAAGAGATGAAGAATTTATTGCAAACTCTATCTTCAACTATTATGATGCAGAATCAGCAAATGCAGTTATCTATGCAGCAATAACAACAGTTACATTAACAATAATTGGATCAACAACGAATGCTATATTAAGAACAAGAGTGAGAGCGGAGTTTTGAGCCCAAGATGTGCTTAAAATTTGCCAAAAAATCTGGAATTTATGGGAAAAATATTCAACATCGAAGGCGGCGGCTCCAGCTATGACGATTTTAAGCACCAAGTGAAATACGACTTTTAAAAGGCGCCCAAGCGACACTTGTGAATTTTTGATAATTTTTCCGACTACCGTGTGGGTTGTCAGGCCAGTCAATGCGGGATATAAAGTCGGATGCGCAAAAATTTACAGCACTCGAATCGAAGCCAGGACGGGGAAATGGCCACAAATGGGGCAAAATATGAAAAGGTGGACATTGGAGAAGACCAAAAGGGGTGCCCTTTGGAGCCTTTGCCCCTCCTCCCCCCCCCCCCCCCCCCCCTCTCCCCAAAAAAATTTATGCATCCCTTATCAAAAAATGTGGAAAGAGAAGATGGGAGGATGAAAACGTAAAGAAGGCGGCATCATTAAAATTTGCTCCTCCATGGATGGATCTTGTATTGGCAGGTTACAAACACCCTATGCAACGGACATTACCCTCGATCTTCTCCCTCCTTGCCGGTCTTATCGCCTGTCTTCGCCCGTGAAATGGCTGTGGGAATGAAGAGATGGAAATCTAGTATTTCTCTCTCCTCCCTCTCTCTCCCCTAAAGGGCTTTTCTTGTGTGCAAGAGGAAAATGAAGAATGGTGAAGGAAAGCTTGTCCGGTTGGGACCGAATTGCTTCCGAGTGGATGAAGACATGAAGATTGCTGATTGTGAAGATGCTAGACATTGAATGTGGGTTGACCCGTAGTCCCGTACCAAAATCGAGATCCCGAAACACAAAGCCTAAGCGGTAATTCAATTTTTATGAAGGAAAAATGAGCTTTTATGCTATTTGATTGATGAAACATTGTTCCCATGGGCTGAATATTCATTATGATGTTGTTTGCTATGATTTTCAACAGTTTATAATCTGAAAATCAGAAAATTATAAGTGATATGGCCGAAATTAATGTTATAAAACCCGAAAAACACTCGTTTAAGGGGTAAATTGAGATTTTTTTGCAAAATAAATGGGAAATATGAGATATAACATCAACAAAACCCTGAATTTTTGCTAACAAGAAACCTAAGGGCCACAGCCCACAATCAATCTTAATTTTTAGTCATTTTTTATTGAAGAAAATAGAGAAAAAATACCAAAAAATGGTGAAAAATAGATTTTAAATGGGAGAAATTTAGGAAACGATAAAAGAAAAATTCCAAAAAAGTACATGTGTGTTTGTGCAATGTATAATGAAGGTAAAGCATGAGGTTGGCCTCGGTTTATCCTCGTTTCTATGTTTTCGTCCGTGTTTATCGTTTTCTTTATAATGAAATATACATAAAATGACTCTTTCACCTATCAATGAATGCAAAACATTAAACAGTAGGGTGAGAGGGGAGATTGAGCGTCAAAATATGAGCTAAAATCTGGTTTTATGTGTTGCATCATGCAATCTCGTGATTAAAGACCATGGCCCCAAAGAAGAAAGTTATGAAGGCCACGGAGGCAGAAGCTACCAATAATGCTATGAACACAATCACTACAAACGAAATAACAAGTATTGGGATTACAAATGAAGCTATGAATACCATCAACCAAGCACTCGTCATGGATCCCCAGGTACTATACTTTGATAATAAAGACAGCTAGCATACCATCATCCCATGAATTGGCAACAAAAAGCTGCATTCGTAAAATGGGATTTTATTTATTTCTTATATATAATCTTTTAAAGAAATTCTTAACCCCAAATTCCAAGGGGTAATTTGGATTTGTACAAGATATACCAAGAATAGTACAAGGAAGGTATTGTGTCACTAAAAGACTTAATATTTTTTATTTGTATTGATCTAACCAAACCTCTAATGGATAAGCACGGATGCTAATTCTTAGTACATAAAAAACCTTGAGATGGAATTGTCAAACAAATACTTTTCATAATAAAACTCACCAAGACCTTTTTTTTTTAAATCACGGGCAATGACCCACGAAACTCCATTGAGAAAAGTTCACCAAGGGAGTTATTCTCAAAAATAGAATTCTTGTTTCGATTCAATCCAAACTAGATCCTGAGGAAGGGGAGATCCGAGAAGACTATTGGAAGATATTTCCACTTATGCTAAATTTTGCCTTGATATTATTATTTTTGAAAAGAAAAGATGTATCTTGGAAATAAATTTGTTAAAAGTTTATGTATAATGCATTCAAAATAAAATGTTCGTGATTGTAAGTTTAGTACTAATCTTTCCTAAAATCATCAAGCTAAAAGCTGGATGATCGGTACAGATCGCGGACTGAGACAGTATTTTGATGAGCACAGAACGCCAACTAAGGCAGTGTTCTTATGCCAGTGTGAATAAAACCTACTCCAAGGGGTTTCTTTTTTGTTTTGCGTTAGTAAGTATAGACCAATCATGATGCGAAAGTTCTTGTCGTAGTGGGGAACCCTAGTTGGTAGAAGGAGGTGAGGATACCAGGGGGCTCTGGTCATAAACTCCTAGGGCTCTTATGAACTACTGACTACCCTTCGAATTCCAAATAGTATCCTGAAAGTTCCAATGCTAGTTTACGAACTGAACTTGGAGAGAATAATACCTTCAGGTTGATATCATTTCTAGCTAGAACAAGAAAAGATTGTAAAATTTTATTTTTCTTAAGCCTAGAAGCTTACTACTCCAAATTTGTGACACTTCTAAAATATGCATCTACGATGGATGTTTCACACCAAGTATCCAAATTTTACAATGGTCTAAATCCGCCCCTAAATACGCGCCTTGAATCAATGAGACCATTGGATTTACAGGATGCATTGATTTGAATAGCTCCAATAGTTGAGGAGATCGAGCAAAGGCCAAGAAATGTAAAAATTTGGAATAAAAACAGTTAGAATAAGGGAAACTTCCAATGTTATGCAAAAAGAGCCCCAGGGCAGTACCAACTAAATAGGACGAAGAAAGCCAAATCAAATGCAGTGGGAAACTTTATACCCACAGGAAAGAGCAATGAGACTCCAAGGTGCTTCTATTGAAAGGAACAATGACATTTCAAGAGGCAATGCACAAATCTAGGCCAAACATCCACCAAGGTCAATTTCGCGGGCAAAGCCAAGATGCCAAGGGAAAGGTTACTGGAATAAACCTAAAGGAGGTCAGTATTGATAAAGATCTTACAATGGAATTTGATGGAAAGAGCTAGAGTACACACCACTCTCAATAAGAAGGGTCCAAATTGCCAATTCTCAATAATTCAAACACCAGCAAATTATCAAGGTAAACCCTTTCAAATTTTAATCGACTGTGGAAGTACCCACTCTTTTGTATCACCAAAATGTGCAAAAAGGCTAGGCATAAATACGACTCTTGCACCTAGTTTGCTTGCGGAGTTAGCAAATGGCAAAGAAGTTCTATCAACACAACAAACTAGCAAGGTAGAATTTAGCTTGGGTGGCAATTCTTCCCAAATGAGCTTCCGAATTATGAACCTCAAGGATTATGAATGTCTGCTAGGTATGGATTGGTTAATTCCAAATAATGCCCATATCCATTGCAGAAAGGGCCAAATCACATTTCAAAACTCAAAGGGAGAACAAGTAACCACTTAGGGAGAAGCATAAACTAGATCCTGAGGAAGGGGAAATCCGAGAAGACTATTGGAAGATATCGCCACTTATGCTAATTTTTGCCTTGATATTATTATTTTTGGAAGGAAAAGATTCGTCTTGGAAATAAATTTGTTAAAATTTTATGTATAATGCATTCAAAATAAGATGTTCATGATTGTAAGTTAGGTACTAATCTTTCCTAAAATCATCGAGCTAAAAGATGGATGATCGGGTGCAGATCGTTGACTGAGGTAGTATGAGGCAGTGTTCTTAATGGTGCTAAACCTCCCCAAGACCAGCATGAATAAAACCTACTCTAAAGGGTTTCTTTTTTGTTTTGCATTAGTAAGTATAGACCAATCATGATGCGAAAGGTCTTGTCGTAGGGAACTCTAGTCAGCAAGAGGAGGTGATACCATTGGGCTCTAGTCATAACCTCCTAAGGCTCTTACGAACTGCCAACTACCATTCAAATTCCAGATAGTATCCTGGAAGTTCCAATACTAGTTTAGGAACTGAACTTGGAGAGAATAATACTTTGGGTTGACATCATTTCTAGCTAGAAAAAGAAAACATTGTAAAAATTTATTTTTCTTAAAGGAACTATTGAGAAGGGATTTCTTTACTCTATTTTTGTGTTGTGAAATAAAGGCGTGTAACAAATTTGTATCAGGAGATAATTCAAAGAAGCTAGTTTTATATGTTTTGAACCTAAGGTGGTAGGTAATTAGGTAACTAAAAATACTCTCTCGAGGAAAGCGAGAGGATGCGGATCCAGACCTATGGTTGGGTGGTCTTGTAAGCTGAGAGATTTCCTAAGAAGGAATAAAAATCACATTTTTATGGACCATTAGAGATCAAAAAGCCTGACTTGCATTACTATGGAACCATGAGCAGAAGGGATCAAAGTGCCACACTTCCCTTCGTCTTCCATTCTCTTTGAACCTAGCACAATGCAAGCCTATTTCAGTCAGCAAATTCTACAAGGGGTGGAAACTCAAACCACTGATGCTAATCAACTGTTAGGAGTTGATTTGACCAAAAAGACTCTGATCGATCTTCATGGGAATGGCCAGAACTTCCACTGTGGGGTGGACTCAAGCGATCCTAGTTAGCAAACTCCAAGGGTTTTCATCAAAATCCCAAACAACATTTTCAAGGACATCTCTTGATGGGCTACTAAGAATGTATCGTCGAGAAAGCAGCTCTGGGTGGCGGGCACGTTAGAGAACTCTAAAGGTTGCCTCTTCTCATCAATATACATCTTCATTAGATCTTGGGCCTTTTAAGATTTATCTTATATTTATGAATAAGGGTCTGCATTCTTTTCAATTCTTCTTTCCCATGAGGGTTGATCTTCTCACTGAAAATGATTGTGGATAAGGGCACCTTCCAACTATGCATAGCCTCAAACATTAAAATTCCAATACTAGCACGGGCGGAGTTATTATAAGAAAATTCAGCCAAATGTAACCATGAATCTTACACATGCTACATATCATGACAAAAATGGCGAAAGTAAGTCTCCAACCACTTATTTACTCTTTCTATCTAGACATCGGTCTATGGATGATAGGCTATAGAAGAAGCCAACTTAGCATCCATGGAACTGAATGCCACTTGTAAAAAGCTACTCATAAACTTAGTATACCTATCGTATATAATCACATGCAATAATCCATGTAATCTAAAGATATGCTCCATGAACTGACTAGCCGCTTATAAAGCAATAAACTGTGTCTTGGTAGGAATAAAATGGATTGTCTTAGTGAGTCTATTCACTACTACATAGATGTTATTCTATCTCTTTTTGGTAGTAGATAAGCCATTAATGAAATCCATGGTAATATGTGCTCAATTTCCTTCAAGGGTAAGCAATTCATTGTCAGTCCACTACACAAGAGTGTGTTTATGAGTCAAAGCTTCCATCTCGGAGCCTAATTCACTTGTGTGACATTTGGTCTTAATGTCTGGTACCTCATTAGCTCACTCTTCCTCTTTCAACCTCCGTAGCCATGCTCTAGATCCGACATTTTTTACAAAATGGCCACTATATTTGGTCAACACTATCTTATCCACAAAGTTCCCTCTCAATAAAACCTTTTTGTCCATTGGTTACTTGAGGATGCATGTCCATATAACTAATGGGGTTTGAAATATTAGAGACACTCCTATTATAATTGATTTGAAACTTACCTAGAGGAATAGATGGTTGACTTCTAGCTCCCGAAGGAGGATTTGACTCATGAATAAGCTCATTAGTCCTAAAAGAAGTCTTTGCAATCTCATAACTGGTATGTGTTATACCCTTATTGCCAATAATACTTGGTTGATGATTATGATTTGATGACTAAAAGGACTGTTTGTCTCTACTCTCTTTGTCTACCATTTATGCTACCACAAGCATAGATATTTGAGCAATAAGCTTATTTAATGAATCTTTAATAACATAGGTAAACTTCTCCAAGGAATTCTTAGTAGAGTGGGCCATCTCAAATCTTAGATTAAACCATCTGTTCAACCACTGGATCTAGTTTAGAGGCTAACTCCATATGTCTGATAGAATGCCTAGTCTCATGGTTACAAAGAATGGCATTGAGTATACTATATGCAGCATACTCTTGAGATTCTTCATCATCGTAATATACCTCAAGTATTATCTCATGTTTTTCCTTGAATTGTTATTAAGCATTATCATTATCCTTTTAGCTATTTTTACTCATTGATATAGTGCAGTCCTAGTAGACCTCCTCTCATTAAAATGGCTATATTTTTCGCTTCGATATCAAAGTCAAGTACTTTTTTAAGAAAAACAAAGCGAACAAATAGCTCTTCAAGATGAGCTATAGCACTCCACTTCAAAATTAAAATAGAATATTTTTAAAATACTCTTTTTTTTGTTACACAGATAGTCCTGCAACTTGTAAAAGCATTGTTTTGGTCTATCAACCTCTCTTAGGTCCAAACTAAGGTCTCCAAACCCTGTGGTACCTTGTATATGACTTGCAACACCCTATATAGGCCTTGGAAAATTTTTGAATTACTTTGCAATACATATAACCATGTAAAAAGTACCCCGAAATAAGTTCCAATTCACTATTTGACTAAAATACCCTATGCAAAATCTATAACCAATATGTATAATCATTGTAGCTAATCAATGAGGCCCTGATCAATGATCTTCAATTGAAATATTTGGGTCTTCAATGAATCCACTCATGGTACCTAATGGTTACCTAATGGTGAGGGATATAACAGCATGGTAGGCTCCCTATACATGACTAGTTGAGTATTTGACTTTCATGCATTGTAATATGGAAGAATAGGCTTTTGGATTTTTGAGAGATTGATTTTTCATGGGGATACAAATCTTTGTAAACTATTGTAATCTCTTTACATAAATAAAATGGTTCTCGTCTTTTGCCAAAACTGCCTTTGTATAGTTGGAAGGTTGAAACGTGTTAATAAGAGTTTCCTCGTGCAACTTGGAAATAATTAATTGTTTAAAATAGTTTTCATTTCTAAATTTATGGTTAACATATTTACGATAATGTTTCTTGGTAACACACTCATTTGGGAGAGTGCAATAAGTAGCTCATCTTGGTAATTGGTAATTCGTAAAACGTATATAGTTAATGAGCTGCCTAGCAAAACATTTCTTTTGTAGTCAATGGGGTGGCACCTTGAGCTCATTGCTATGGGATGTCTTGAACCATTGCCACCTCCTATGTTTGTACAAGGCATACTTTGCTGCATCAACTTCATCAAGGTGCATTGTGTCATTATAGATAAAGACAATGACATGACCACATTGCAAGTTCTTAATTCAAAAAGGTCGCTCTTACTACAATTGTGCACTTCCAAGTGGTTTAAGATCTACCATCTTGTACTCTCAAACATGGAGAATGCAATCACAAAGATCAAATTATTGGTTGGAAACTTGGATACACTTATTAAAGAAGATGAGAGAAACCATAGTCAATGCATAAAGTTATCTAAAGGTATCATTTGCAATCTATTATCCCATACTAATGTAATGTTCATTGAAGAAATTCCTAGGCCAAGGCCAAAGCCCGTAGAAGTTGCCACCTCTTCTTTAGTAGAACTTAGCATAAGAAAAGCATTAATCCCCACATTGGATTCTTTGATTTGGATGCACTATTTTTAAATATGACTTGGGACACTCCCAAATAATTGAAATGCTATGACCAAAACTCTTATGTAGATGCCTTTATTTCATGGGCTATTTGAACTTTACTTACACTCTTGTAAAGAGCAACCTTGAATGTATGGTGTCTTCATACTTGTCGCACCTATTCTTGTAAAATTGTGGCTTTTACTGCTTGGAGAAGAAGATATTTTCAATGCTTCAAAATATTATGTTGGCTTCGCACATGAAGGATCTTCCTGTCTCTTTAAGACTACAATTTCTAATCGTCCTCTATCTATGGTTCTATTTGAAGCTAGTAGATGTGGCTCACCCTCGAAATATGCGTTTCCACCTAGTTCACAAAATTGAATAAAGGTAGGCATGACTCTAATTTTCTATATGGGATATTCAACTATGTGAGACCATTCATAAAATGTTGTGATTTGGTTGGTCACAAAGCTAAATGTAGGAACAACTAAGTTTTATGATTTGATCATGTTGTTTGGTATGGCATGCACAATGTTGACATAATATTCCAAGTAAGATCTCTTAGAGGCTCCATGATATTATGTTTTAATGGCGTGCCACTTAAGTATAGTATCCCTTGTATTCTTATATTTTTTAGAAATGGTCTTAAATGCAACAAAGAACCTTATGATTAATAATGATTCTCAAAGTATCCTTGGGCCTATTAAGGGTGAAGGAGTCAAACTCATTGAAAGTTGTTTCTTCTCCATATACTTAAGTGGCACGCCATTAAAACATAATATCATGGAGCCTCTAAGAGATCTTACTTGGAATATTATGTCAACATTGTGCATGCCATACCAAACAACATGATCAAATCATAAAACTTAGTTGTTCCTACATTTAGCTTTGTGACCAACCAAATCACAACATTTTATGAATGGTCTCACATAGTTGAATATCCCATATAGAAAATTAGAGTCATGCCTACCTTTATTCAATTTTGTGAACTAGGTGGAAACGCATATTTCGAGGGTGAGCCACATCTACTAGCTTCAAATAGAACCATAGATAGAGGACGATTAAAAATTGTAGTCTTAAAGAGACAGGAAGATCCTTCATGTGCGAAGCCAACATAATATTTTGAAGCATTGAAAACATCTTCTTCTCCAAGCAGTAAAAGCCACAATTTTACAAGAATAGGTGCGACAAGTATGAAGACACCATACATTCAAGGTTGCTCTTTACAAGAGTGTAAGTAAAGTTCAAATAGCCCATGAAATAAAGGTCTCTAGCATTGAAAGCAATCCCTCCATAAAAAGAGGCTCACAATCTTCCTCTTCTAGAAGTAAAAGACCATAAGGTCAATATAAGTTTAGAAACTTTGGCTCAAACATCACTACAATGTCAACTTGAAAATGGATAGGTACAAAGACCAAGGAGACCAAGGGCAACCTAGTCAAAGCTAATTGCAATACATGAAGACAAAGTTGGAGATAGCATGGACAAAATGACAGGTCGTGGATTAAAAAAGCTATTTTTAAGGTAAATGATAAAAGGAAAAAATAAAGTTAGTCTTAGTTAATAGTCCAATTACTTTTCAAGACAAGCTTTCTCTTTCCTCTTTTCTTCAAGCTCTTGTTGAAGCTTCTATGGTAGACAACAAGAATCATTTTACTTAATCAATAGCCACTTCCTCTTTCTTTGCAACTATGAAGCAAAGATTCTAAATTTTTTGAGCATCAAGTAAAGCACCATAGTGCTAGCATTGATTGAGGGATTGCTTCAAGAATGGGCCCAAAAATTTGCCGCAACTTACACTAATTTCAACAACATCCATCATATTCTTCAATTTTTTGAGCATCAAGTAAAGCACCATAGTGCTAGCATTGATTGAGGGATTGCTTCAAGAATGGGCCCAAAAATTTGCCGCAACTTACACTAATTTCAACAACATCCATCATATTCTTCAATAAGTATTACTTAGTTCTAGGGTCATCGGTGAGATTAGCACTCTTATTAAGCAAGGCAACATATTTTTCAAGTTTTTGAGCTCTTTTTTTAAGCTTCATTAAACCCTAGCTATGGCAAAACAAGGCAATAGTTTCAATGGTCAAGAATCTTGACAAATCTCACATGATTACTTATCTTCTTGGTCTTGAAACTCTCTGTTTGGTTATGGCTTACTAATGGCAATAAGATTAAGCCATTTCTTAATCTCTTCAAGCTTTCTTCTCTCAATGACCATGGATATCAAATTATTGCTGAAACTTCTTTAAAAGCCTTTAAACTCTTCAAGAAAAGCTTGTATCCAAGGCCAAAGGACATTGTTCAAGCAAACATTGAAGTGATAGATTGAAGAAATTGAAAAACTTTCAACACATTGAGCTTCTTAGAGTACATAATGGAGTCTATTTTTCAAGTGTTCAAGAGTACTCAAGCACATGTAATTTTTGGGATCTTTTTATTGTATCTCATCTTATCTGCTTGCACTCAACTTTCATGGTTTCCTCGCTTCTTTATTATCTTACTAGTCTCTCTTTCCTTCCCACTCAATCCTACATACCTTACTTTCAATGCTTCAAGATATCAAAGTGCTTCAAAGTCTATAATCAACCATGATGTGAAGCCTACGCAAGGTGACAATAAACTTTGAAATAATTAAATAAACAAATGGCAAATTTTCATACTTATGGACCTTTTGAAAGGTTAAAAAGAAATGTATACAACTAATCATGTATCTTAGTGCACATACAAAAATGCAAAGATAAAGAATGACAATATCATAGTATCTGAGGATATGGATGATGCAATTATTGAAAAATCGAATATACAAGCTGAATTTGAAGAGCATGAAAAAAATCTTGATCTCAATCAATATTATCAAGTTGCAAATGGATTTCCATTGGACCCTGGTGGACATGTTCCTTTTGATCCTAATGGAATAGATTTCCCTCTTGCTACCACTACCCTTTGTTCTATTTCCACGGATCCTAGGACAAATTCAAAGAGCCCTAATACGCTTTGTATGAGGGACACCATTCATGGAAGAGATTTGTTTAACTTGATAAACAATGGTAGTGCCCATAATTTTGTGAAAACGTGTAAAGATAATTCTCTTGTGCATTGCATGCCTTCTTGCAAAAATAAGCCTATGACTTGGAAAAGAAGAAAAATTGCCATTAAGAAAATAGAAATCATTGTAAAGATGTTTTACTTATTCAATCATTTTTTTATTTTGAGGTTTGTATTATAAAGAAAGTAGTTCAATCCCTCTCCACTAAAAGCCCCATTATACCAAGGTAACAACAGAATAATCCTATAATCCAGATTGTTGATGATTGCTTGCAAAGAAATTCGGTGAGAGAAAAAAGTGGTTCCATTGCCGAACGTCATTGTGTTTGTAATGTGCTTTCATATTTCACAAGGGCAATGGAGTCTCTAAGCGAAGGACTAATTTCGATGGTTGATAAGGGAAACATCAACCTTTTTAGACATATTTAAACATGCTACTCCGAGTAGAGGTAGATTCCCCTCCAAAATAGGCAAGATCCCTAGCAGACCCTCAGCTTTCGTAGGCGTTCATGGGCATATGGCTAGCCAAACATTGAACCCATGCAGAGTGTCATCTACCTACAGTCCATAGTATTAAGGATAAAATGATTAGTCTTAAGATCGAAGAGCCCCTATCGGCTGTACTAGGAAACCATTCTAGCCATCAGACCTGGTGGCAGGCTTTTCAAGTCATTAGAGCGGTTGTCCTCTAAACAACTGCCCATAGACGCTTGCAGTGTGCAATTAGCCCCAATCATGAAGTCTTGTGTTACAATTCGCCTCTAATCTGCAAATGTTTATTCCGTAGCGTTTCAAATTTGGGGTGTGTATTACAATGTGCCAGCTAGGTCTGTATTCACATCATCCGCGCTCTGGGAACTCCTAAGGGAAAATATTTGTACAGGTTACGCCCATGCAGTATGAGTTACCACAGCACCTATACCTACAGAAAGAGGGGCGCAGAGCATGAGGGGAAGTGCAAATAGCTAGGCGGTTGAAGAACCTTTGCCGATGTGAGATAAATCTCTCTTTGGGAATTTCCAGAGCTAGTGATGAAAGGACTGGATAGAAAGGGACCCTTTAGATCACTCTTCCTTCGACAGAGAAACGTAGTTGACAGGAGCACATGGGCGAGGCCTCTCCTTCCCGTCTTTTCCAGCCCGCACAGGAGTCACTCCATTCTTCTTTGGCGCAACGTCTGTATGGAGCAATGCTGTCCCCATTGAGAGACGCCGATTGGGAATCACGGTAGGAGTATTGCCGTTGGATCGTACACTAAGACCCTTTTTGGCACTCAGTGTGTTGTGGGGACTCTGCCTTGATCCAAAGAACGGCCCTTGTTCTGCCGCCAGCTGCCCTTGTAGCTTCTTTTGATCCTGAACCAACACGAACCAAAACAAGTGAGCCCTGGGGCTTTGATTTAAGAGCACAATTAAAGATCAACACACAAACAGTGGTATATTCATCTACAAATTTACCTTCAATTTCCTCTTCTCTTGTTCTTTTTCCTTCCTCGATTTATTATGGTCGTCCAGAACTTCCAACAAACGCATCTGATACCCGCAAGAAAAGATTTGCATTAGCCCAGAAATACGGCCGAATCGGTTAATCGAATGGAGATTTTTATTAATCTTACCCCATCGTAAAGGAAAGGCACGCAATGTTTGTCTTCCCATGTTTTAGTTTTTGTAATCAACGCCTCCATCATAGCTGCAAAATACGACTGAAACTCGTATAAGATATTGAATGTATGATAACGAAAGCAGGTTTTGGATCGAAGAGGTAAACCTGGCAGCTTCTGGATCGTGATTCGAGCTCGTTCGGCACGCTTCAGATTTATGTGGGCGCCTCTAGTCGCACTATACCGGTTTTCGTCCTGAGAACAAAAGACATCATCCTAATTATTCAGAAAGAAAGATATGCTTTAAACAGTGCTGTCGTGGCTGGCTCGACGAGCACGGTGAAAGTTTGTTCGTTGCTTTACACAGAGACAAAGGGAGTCAGGCACACTTGATGCTGAGTATACCCTGTTATATTCTTCCAGCCAGATTTCTTCTTCACATGCGGACATCCATTTCTCCAGTTTTTCCAAGATCTCTCTTCTACTGAGAGCCTCCTCTTTAGCAGCTGCTAATTTCTTATCCATACACTCCAAAAGTTCCGAGGCGTCAAACAGACCTTGAGACAGCAATCGAGAGCGCTTCACCTCAGTACAACTTGTCAAACGGAAGGATAGCATTGGCTAGAAAGTTTAAACATAGATATAGATAAATACCTGATTCGAATATGGCAACAATCTTCTCTTCTGTTGAGTCAGGATCTGGCACCATATGAGCATCCTTGTAAATGTCATCTATTTCCGCCTGTTTTTTCATGACAAGCTCTCTCATTTTACTGGCTTTGAGTTGCTCTAATCTATGTACTTCAGCTTCAGCCTGCATTTGGAAGGAGCAAGTGCAAAATTGTCTCAAAATCACTACTCGTTTCAGTATATGCAACCACTAGACAAAGATGACAACCACTTGGCCACCAGAATTAAACCTTCTTCACGTGATCCATTGAGAGAGCTCCAGAGATACAAATTTCGTTTTCATGAGCTCCTATGACACTCGTAATGTGCTGGAATTCGCCATGTTCGTCTGGAGAAATATCCAAGAGAGTCCACAGTTCAACCAAAAAAGCCCCTAAATCTTGAAGCTGCAGGGGATGCGAAGATGTTAGTTGCAGGGCCGCAATACTTTAAGACGAGGTCCCGTGCTTAAAATCTAGTCATGCTCACCCGCCGCAGGCGCTGTTTTTGCTCCTTAAGCAGAAGTTCCAAGGCCGAGTTCAGTCCAGAAAGAGTCTCGTCGCTGATGCTTTTCGATTCACAAGGAGAAGGATCGCCCAGGCTGGGATGCACTTCAGTAACGATCTTCTTGAAATCCATGGCAAGAATGTTACAGAGATTCTGGATCGAGTTGATGCAATCTGATAATTTTTGAAGCCTAGCAGCCTGCAAAAAACGCCATGAAGGATTGATACTCGTATCCCGTTTCAGTTCTAGCAAGGGGTACAGTCCAAGTGAGTACCTTCTCCTTAACCAGGGAATGTAAGTAGACTCTACATTCCTCGAGCTTTGCTTCAGAGAGATCATTCTCATCGACAGATGCAGACGCAGTCGCATGTTTTGGATCTGAACCGGCGAATTCAGCTTGGAAAATTTGTGTCTGCGCTATTACGTCCAAAATTTGTTTGAGACGATCTTCTTTCTTCTTCCGCAGTTCTCCCAGCTGCGGCTTAACTGCCTCAAGCTGCTCCCTCAGTGTACTCTTTACTTTCTCACACTGTCAACCCCAAGCCGTTTTGTACATTTCAATTTGTCTTTTCATAGATACTTATGCATGTATGAGATCGTTCCATTCAACAACTCCTGTTGAACTCACCCGTGCAAGGACTGAGCAGAAAAGAAACACTACCTTGCTTACCTTCGTTAATCCAAGGGACCGAGCTCCTAGAATTGAGACTAGAGATGCAATCTCTGCCTCGGCATCGGCTATCTCTTGGCGGAGAAGGGCCTTTGCACGACTGGCGTGACCTACTTTTCTCCTGTAAACTTCTAGGCATTCTTGCTCAAGCTGGAGAAGAATTTTGTCTCTCTCACAATTAGTCTCGCCGACTTCATCCCAGATCATCTGTGAGCATAGGGATGGTAGAAAAGTTGAGATTATAAATCTCTTGCCAGTAAGGAATTACGGCGTCGAGAATCAAGTATCTGGCCACTAAGAAATGAGTTAGAACGTCACGAAAACCAACGAACCTGCAACTCACGAAGCAGGGAGCTACAAGTTGTATCTGCTGGAATGTCTGCCAGATCAGCCATGACCTCTCTCTTCAAGAGTAACAGGCGAGCCTGCGCTTACGATTATGCAGCCGATAAGACGACCTCCATGTATAAGGTTCTTTTGCTCTGGAGAAGGCAAAACGATAAGCAAAATGAAGCGACAAACTACCTACAAGATCTTGAAAGTTTTCAAAAAAGGAAGCAATGGATAAAAGGAGAAAATTTCACATGGCGCATGCACGAAACAAGATAATGCAACCTTGCTTGAAGAAAGGTGGAGTGCAATTGAAGCAAATCCACTTGATGAAAGGAGTTCGGAACTTCTAGCGTGAAGTTGGCGAACAATTTTGCCTTCTCTGGAGCGGGACCGATCATTCCAGGAGTGCAGAAAGGAGCTCCACATACCAGACTGCAGTGCACAAAAAAGACGGGCCTCGAGGAACATAAGGATAAGGCAGGAGACGTACCTGTGCTATGGCGTTATAGAGGGGACGGCCAAGATTTCTCGGTTGAATCTATACTCGTGTCTGAGAGCTTGAAATGTTGGAGCCTCGTACTGCGTTTTTGAACACTGTCTCTGACGGTCTCTCTCGATCTGTGCGTGCGCGCGCGTGTGCACTGTGTATGTTTGCACCCGGGTGGGGAGGAGAGAGAGGCTGTTACTAGATAGTAGAGTTCTCTCGCTGTTTGTGGAAGGAGACGTTGACGTGGCATACGCCGCCGTTTCCCGCCCTTCCACCGTCCGTCCAAACCATGTTTTGAAAACAAGCACCACCCGGTAGTACGCACGTCCTTTTCCTTAATTTAATTCGCTACCTGGCCTAACCGCGCATTGTGTGATTTAGAGAGGCTTCACACGCGGGCTGTGACACAACTCTCTGTGTGTTTTGTGTGTGCCGAAAGGGAAAACGTGTATTTAAGGGCCATGCAAGGTTCGGGAAAAGACGGGGTTCGCTTCAACGTAGAACTTGTTCACCTTGGCAAAAATCCTTCTCAATTCTTTGGAAGAAAGACATAAATCCTCTTCAAATTTCTCTAATATAGTTATATTTGTTAAATATATGTATACGATACCGTCTCAATAGGGGATACTTCCTTCTCAGATGATGATGAAAAGGATTTACTTCCTCTTCCTCAAAAAAAAAAAAATCGAACCCTGGGGCCATGTCGCACTGGCACTAATAGGGGCAATGATGTTTCATGTTTCTTCTACCCCAGCATTACGATCGCACCTAGGGTCTATGCATTTATGGGAGCAGAGAATGACAAGTAGGTACCTGACAATTTGTCAAATTCTGGGGGTAGGATTGGTGATGAAGTGAACCTACCATTCAATGGAACCAATGAGAATCATATTTGTGCTTAATCCTACAAACCTTGGGTTAGGAACACCCTTCTCGCAAGGATTTGTAGGGGTTTCTTAGGGGTTAGCAAACCCCTCTCTCTCCATTGCCACAAGGTGCAACCATATGGTAGCACCACTCGATGCAACCCAGCTCTAATAAGGGAGGAGGGACCTCCAACAAGCTGTCATCTATTGAGACAAACAAGATAGTTGAACAGTTAGGAAAAGGAATCCTTCATTCGACGTCCCTTTTATTGTAGATGTATAACAACATACCACGTGAAGGTCTAAAAAATTGATCAAATGGATGTGGTCCCTTCGTGAATGTGTTGTTACACATTTGGGAAGCCACAATCCACGAGGTTGTTTTTGTGAGACAAAGGGGGAGCAATCATTCTAAAAATAAAAGGATTGTGTGAGTGAAAGTAAGCAATTGTGCTAAAAATAAAGGGAATCATTTGGCCTACCTTAGAGCTCGGTTGCCTCTCGCTTTAGCAGGGTAAAGGGGTCAATAAAGTGACGGCTCCCAAAAGCAAAACACACCCTACTCCAATTGAGTGACAATTTTGAGCAAAAGACACCATTTTTTTCAACCGCTCAACATTGTAATACAAATTTTTTCATATTACATATAGGCTTATTGTGAGTCAAACAATCGAGCCATGTTAAAATTTTAATATTTTAGATGTTTTAAAACCTTAAAACAATGCATCCTCAAATGTCACTCTATTGGCCCCTCACTCTCATTCTTTTATGAACCCTTCATTTCTAACTAGGGATACTTGATAAAAATATCAAAATGCCCCAAAGTTTTTTTCCAAGCTCCATATGATATATAGAGTTGCACTATTAAAAAATATTTATGTAACTCACTTGAAAAAATAAATTATAATGAAGGATTGTTAGATGACACTCTATTGGCCCCTTTACCCTAGGGGGATTGGGAAAGCAATTGACTCCACTATAACCCAACCATTCAGAGTAAGAGTGGGGGTAGTGGGGTTTTCTTCCCCTCACTAGTGCTTCTAAAAATACATGTACTAATGTTATGCTAATAGTAACCAATCCCATTTGTCAACAAACTAAAAATTCAATCATGTTTCTTACTTTATCTCTACTACCCCTCGAGTGGCCCAACTCTTAACCTTGACATTATCAACGTGTAATCAAAAGCAATTAACAATTGTCAAACAAAAGTGTAAATCATTGATCATTATGATACGTTTACGTAAACTTCAATAATCAATCAATATAACGAAGCATGTCAAGACCCCATTTATAGCATTGAAACACACTATCCTAAGCAAAAGTGAATTTTCTTTTCATAGAGAAGCCCACTACAACCCCCCATCACAAGGGCATCACCAATCTCAAAACTACAACAATATGAAAAGGTATAAGTTTATGCTTTTAAAAAGCCAAATCAATTTTTACAAAAACTTATGCCTCAATGTCAATAGATCACACCTTCCAAAGGAGTCATGATGTAGTTTCATGAAATAACTGTATATTAGAAAATATACTCAAATCCTTTGAGAAATAATTTTGAAATCATGCAATATCAAGAGTAATACAAATAATCATATCTCAAGTTTTATTAGGTAAACTTTATATCTAGGATATCAATACTCACGCTTTTGTTTACATGTCCATATGCCCCACGCAATTACATCAAGAATTTTCTAAAATGTAATACCCAAATCTTAACAATGGTAGTCAAAATTAAAATGTATATCAAAACTTGATGCCATTATTTATAATGCATCTCCTTCTCGTCGCCTAATTTGACCTAACCACTATTTTTTAACCTATTTTTATTCTATAATTGTATTAATTGTTATAGGAAAGGTCTAACACATCAAGACACTAACTTATGCTAAATTCTACTTATCTATCTTAAATATGTATTTTCAACCCTTGAATATTCATTTTTAAGTACTCCATATTTCCTTAAAAACTAAATATTTGTAAATCACCCCATAAGTATATTATGATCTTCCTATTAACCGAGTATTAACCAAAAGATAATGAGCATGCCTTAGCTTTGAGACCCCATTATGAACTTGCACAATTTTCATTAGAATGCATATACACATTGCACACACGAACATGCATGTGTGTGTGTGTGTGTGTGTGTGTGTGTGTGTGTGTGTGTGTGTGTGGAGAGAGAGAGAGAGAGAGAGAGAGAGAGAGAGAGAGAGAGAGAGAGAGAGAGAGAGAGAGAGATCCCCTTTCTCACATTGACCTCACGTCAATACATGAATCTTTGATATTCCCCCAAGAGGCATTTTTTAAAATGCAAAATGTAATACTAATTTACAACTTTTAAAGTGTGGCTTGGGAGCCCTCACTAGCAAAAACTTTGGCTATTGCTAGTATAGAGTCATTGCTAAGATGATCAAGAATTCTATGTAGGCTTATGATGAGAGGTTTATTGTATGTAGAAGCACTATCATGATAGTTTTTATGCACTTATGCTTGATGCCTTGTTGCCATGGACAATGTTCGTACCCTCTAGATGCATGTTAGTTTTAAGGGTTTGATCAATCCTCTCACATATGCATATAGTTTCTTCAAATGTGTACCCTAGTAAGGTAAAGGGGCTAAGGGCCATCCTCATAGCAAAACATGTCCTACCTAGTTTAGTTGTTATTGGTATTTTTACAAAAGATGCATCATTTTAGCTACCCAAAGCTCTAACAATACTTTCTAGATATATGTTTTCTATGATTGAGGCATATGATTTCTTTTGTATATTGGTTTTCTTAAGGCCTTAAAACAATAAGTAACTTTGTCTACTTGATAAAGATATCAATTTGCTTCAATATCTTTTATTGAAGTAATATATGATGTGTGTATCTCAAGTATGGGAAACTTATATCATTCATGCAAATATGAAAACCCCTAAAAGTCACTAAAAATAGGCTCCTTTACTCTATTTTTTCTAAATATCTATAGTTAATAAACCTTTAGAGAAGGTTTTCTTATGTGTGATTTTGTATATGTGTCTTGTGCCCAACTTAGAAAACTTGTAAAAAATCCATTTACCCGAGCATTTACCACGCAAACACAATAACTCTTTATGCATATTCAATCGCACAAGCACCAGACACCTAGTTCTTGACATTCAAGCTAGTTAACAAAACAACATAAAATTTACCGAAATCTTATAAGGTGCAAAAGAAAAAGGTTTTCGACTTATCATACTAAACAACTTATAAACCCTTATCAATAAGTTTTCAAAACCAAAGTAAAGTTTCAAATAGCATTCAAATTCCTATAACTTGGATTTAAAGTTGTAGCAGTCCTAGTAAATTGAAATAACATACTTCACCATGTATGGATCATATAGAAGCTTATCTCCATCTCAACTTTGCCCTTTTTTTAATCCACAATAGGTTTATTTTCTATATTTCAATCAAGGTGACACAAATATTAAAAATATTTGAGCAAATGATCACAATTGAAATTATCAACCGTTATCATATTTTGATAGTGATATGTGAACACACCTAAGACCACTATGGTACACTTTTCTCTCGTTAAAGGTTTTTTTCCCCCATCCTTGTGTACATGCCTATTCACTTAGAGCATACTAAGTCTTATAAATCTTCTCTATTGATACCTCTCAATATACATTGAGCTATGCTCTCTCAAGTTTTTTCTTCTCTAAGTAATGTACTTGCATTTATGCAACCCTAAATCTAATAAATGGTATAACATCACTCTTCAACCTCTTAGGTACAGTTATCAATACCCTCTGTTTGATTTCATTAAACTGGGACAAGATTTGATGATCATTTATAGGTCGACAAATGTCATGGGTTAGTCGACAAATGTCATGGGTTAGCCCTAAGGGCTTGGCATTGTTGGATTTCTTATTCGATTCTTTTTTATCTACTTTTACACTACTACAAGTATTATGTATGCTATTTCATCCCTTTGTATAGAATATTTGTGTTGCTAGGTGGCACCTACACGAGGGAATGAGCACCTTCAATGATTGTCCCTTGTGTGCATGTTGACGAGATGAGTGCCTTGAATGGTTCTCTGTTAGCACAGGGCATGTTCCTAAGAACAAATTACTTTTCATCTTGGGTAGAAGGTTGATGGGGACTCCAGCTATCCTTTTCGAGCATGAGACTTGCAAGTGTGAATGCAAGTGAAGCCGTACATGGGTGATGCCACAATATTCATATCTCAACTGCTAACGTCTACGTGATTTGATTATTCAATGGAATTCCAATGACTAGTTGATTTATTATGGCTAGCTATAATTTATTCAGCTGATTCTTTTTCTAACATGATTTTTTGAATTTTGGACAACTGATATGTAGAGCATGATGAATTGGATATATGTGGCAAGTGCAATTTATTCCAAAGACTTCTCCATTAAATTATTTAAATAAATGCATAGTCCTTTATTTTAAGATGTATGTACGTCTTCTTTATAAATATTTATTGATACTTGAGATTTTTAGAAAATATATTGAAGATATTATAAAAGTATTTTATGGCTCTCAATAGTTGTGAGTTGTGTAACTGATTGTAACTATTTATTTAGTTAACTCAAACTCTTTTTTGAAAAGAGTGATTGTAAAGGGCCCATCTTTGGGCAAAGTAAGATTCATTTTAACATTATAAATATGGCATGGAGAAGATACCCACTCCATGTATGGGGCAAAATTGCACCTGATAGTGTGTTGTTTAATTTCACTTTACTCTTCTTTAAGTCTATTTTGAGTTTTATGAGTTATATTATCGATTTTTATAAGAAAAGAGAGTAAGGGAGAGTTGTGGTATCAGAGCTAAGCTTACATCTGGGGCTTCCAATCGCCTATCATCTTGCATGAAGGCAAGCTCTTTGGAGCAATTGGGCTCTATAGTCTGTCTTAGCTCAAGCTAACTGCATGGCCAGATTCCTAGGGCTTCAAAACCCCAAACCCCTCTATCTCTACTAAAAATTTTGCAATTCATTCCAAGATTGAAAAATTCAACACCCCTACCATGGTGCCATTATTATGTGAGTTTCAAGTCAAATTAAGTATAGTAAGACCTTAATTAATCTTTGCAATTAATTATTGTTTAAGCTTTAAAAATCTTAAAGCTTGTTTTTTGCAATTCAGAGAGGGGGAGGGGGGGGAAGGGGGCTTGTTTTTGGCCATTGCCAACAAATCGACGCCATCCTTAAGTCCTAGAACACTAAGTTTTTGTTTAGTAAGGCTTAATCTTTCCCAACTTAATCAACTTCAAGCCTTTGCTATTCCAAGTCACCTATAGACTACTTAGATCAATCCAAATCATCATTAACTTCCAGCTTCTAAGAGGTGATTCCCATGTAAACACTACGGGGCTGTGAAACTGCATCAAACTACAATTAAAGTTTTTTGTATTTCTTGCCTATTCGAGATGTTAACCTCAATTTGAGATGGTGAAAAAATAAAGGAAAAAGTGAAAAAAGGATGGAAAAAGAGCAAAGGCATAGAGGCAGCTCCTAAAGTTAAGCTGAGGCAAAAAGTGTAATTTTAAATGAAAGACACCTCAACAAACTCTAAACACTCTTGTAAAAGAGCGCCAGGTTGCCTGCTGTGCCATTTGTAAAAGAATAGATAAGTATAGGCTTAGGGCATGAAGCAATAAGAGGGAATTAGAAAAAGGGACCTTGCCACAATGACCGGTCATGTAAAAAGGGATGGGTGCCCAAAAGGGATTTAGGGTTTTGTATATAAAGTTGAAAAGTGAATGAGAAGCTCATTCTGTGGTGTGTGGCTAACAAGAGTCGTCTCTTCTTCTCTTCACCTTGCTTGTGTGTGTGCTCTTGAGAGAGGAAGTGTGAGGGAGTGAGTGAGTGTGTGGGAGTGAGGGATCAAAAGGATGAAGCCCTTCACCATCTCCTCTTCTCTCTTCTCTTTTCTCGTGCACGCGGCTACGGTGGATGGAGCTTGGAGATGGAGGAGGCTTGAGGATGCTTGAGCTAGCATCTAGGATCGTGAAGCTACCGGCGTGTGCGAGAGAGGAGGCAACTCATTTCGGCATCAAGGTAAACTCACTACACCCCGAGAGGATCGACGGTGCATTGGCTAGGTGAGAGAGAGCCATGAGAGCTCACTTGAAATGTTTGAAACAATAAGTAGTTCGTGGGTCTTGGCGGTTGAGCGTGAGCTCCCACTACACATGCCATGACGACCCATGTTATGACACCCTAGGTCGTGATACCCCATGTCATATTACCCCATGTCACATCGACCCTTGGCGTGATGACCCTGACATAAGTCACCATCTGAATGTGACATTGCTTCCTTGTGGCACAACCACCATCCGGAGGTGAAACGCGACTTTCTCGCATCGACAACACCGGAGCTAAGGCATGGCTCCCCATGATAACATGGAGGAAAATGGAGAGAATGCAACCATCCCAGTGGTTGAAGAGAGGAAGAAGAGTTAAGTTCAAGAATGGAGAGAAGCTTAGGAAGAAAAAGTAGTAGGACTAGAGAGGTAGTTGGAGGGCATGTTAGGGTTTCTGCACTCAATTTGGAGGAATGTGCATATGAAGGAAGAAGCGTAGGAAAAGATGAGAAAGTTTAAAGTGGGGCAGGATTACAGAGAGTGGGTGATACAGCAATAGAAGAAAGAGAAAAGACACAAATTACAACAGGAGGTACATAGATTGGCAGATCTAGGGAGAAACCTCTAAGTGAGCTCAAGATGCAAAGAAAGGCAAGGAGAAGGAATTAGCTAAAGTAGGAAGCAAGAAGAAGGGCAATAATGAGGACAAAAGGCAAAACAATAAGGATGATGAGGAGAGTGAAAGTTCAGAAGATGACTATGGCAAGTTCAAGATGCCTCAACCTACCAAGTACAAGGGAGAAAGAGATGGGTTGATCATGAAGAAATTTATTGTAGAAGTAGATAGATACTTGAAGTATGCTAGAACCACTAAAGATAGAAAGGGAGAAGTGGTAGCCATCTATTTGGAGGAGGATGCTACTAGTTAGTACCGGTATGGGGCTCTAGTTGGTGGGATTGCCCCTAGGAGTAGCTCAATCTTATGGTCTACCTCTCTTTTAGGGATAGGCCTTTGGGTAATTCTACTAGCATCACATCTGCATACTCCTTAAGTATGGCTTCTACTTCTTTATTGCCAACTTGCGATTTAGGATTTTTGGTGACCTCCTACTCTATAGGTCGAATCATGCATACATACACCATATCTCCCTTCTTCACAAATTTCTCCACTTGTTTGGTACTGCAAGTCATGATGCAAGGCCTAATATTCGTTACTATTTGAGGCATTCCTTGAACTGGAGCTCCTGGTTTAGTAGGTCCCGACTTTGCAATTTGACAAGAGAATCTAGGCTTGTGCTCCTTCATTTTCACTTTGATTAACATCCTTCTTGGAAATTGCATTCTTAACGTCCTTCTTGGAAATTGCATTCTTTCACATGGTACTCTTACATCCTCTCCTTGCATACCTAATAGCATTTCATGAACTCCTTTACCAAACATTGCAATGACATACTTGTCATAGAACTCTAGGCCCAAAATGACTTCAAAGTCATCCATGGGTATCACTAGAAAATTGAGCCTGGCCTTCCATTTCCATGCTTCCACTTACATCGCAAATACTTGCTTGACTTCCTTTGCTTCTCCTTGTGCAAAAGTCATTGTTAATCTATCTTGGGCCTTAGACAATTTTAGTCCATATTTTGCTGCACAAACTGGTGGGATGAAATTGTGAGTGGCTCTTGTATTTACCATGAAAGCTCAATCCCCTTCACTCACTCTACCCTTAAGATATAAGTAATGTATTACTTCTACCCGAGCCACCATACATTGGGGATGTGCACTAACTATTCCCACCCTTGGGTGGTCTAGGCTCTCTTCACTTCCATTTGAAATTTTTTGGATGCATGGGGGTTATGGCTCCTCTCCTCCATATGCACTGATGAAGTAGTCCTTGAGTTCCTCTTGAAATTCCTCCCATGAGAAGACAATGCAGCCTTGCTACTATTTAATGCATCAAATCTGGTGATTTCAGTGGTGATAAAGAGTGAAAAAATGGTGGATCTCACAACCAAGAGCACTCCTCATGAGGTTGCAGATAAAAAAATTAGATTTTTTAATGATTGGAGAGAGCGTCGAAAATATGGCACTCGCCACGCCCCCTCCCCCCTAAAGAAAAACATTTTTTTTCTTTATGCCCCTTCATTCCACAAGCTTAAATTCAAGTTTTTTTTATAAAAAATATCACTTTTATATGTTCATGCTTCCTACCAAGTGTATTTTTTACTTTTAGAGGGGCAAACGTGCTTGGAATTGAGATCTGTCTAGACGCACTACAAGATATAGGCCTTATACCGATGTTAAAAGCGATGAAAATGTAAATAACAAAATTTGCCCTCGTCCTCGCAAAAAAGCGTCGTTATTGGCGACACCATAGAACAGTTGGTATCAGCGTCACTATTTGTGTCGGTGATATCGACGCAAATATCAACGCTGATAACGACGCTCTATGATGCTAATAACAACGCAAATAATGACACGTGCAGGTAAATTTATGACACTAATAACAACGGTAATAGGGGAAAAAAATTTATGGCAGGGCAGATGTAGCACTGTGTGCTTTATTTGGGCCATATAAAATAGTTTCTGCATTGTGTACAATGCTCGTGTAAACAAAAACAAAGTGTACTTAAATCATACCACTGATACATGAAATAAATATATGATTGCATAATGAAAGCGAATGGTACAATCATGACAAGATATCACTGCTACATAGAAAATGTTTACACAGATCAGGCGACCAAAAAAGAAGGGTGTGTAAGCTCCAGGGATCCAAGGGCGAGTTACATATCCTCGCCATTCGAAAGCTTGTCTCGCCGCAAAGGAGCATCGAACGAACTCTATAAAAAAAGAAACAACTACACATCAGTCCACCATACAATAATGCATTCTAATTAAGCATAGTAACTACGGACAAGAAAGATGAGTGACTTACAGGGCCGTCACGTCTATACAATCGGTCGATCAATGCAGTGAGACTGTGCCTCTCTACATATCGAGTCTCAAGGCCGATCGGATCACGATTTGTGATGGAGTGCTGCAAAGAAAACAAAATACTAACTATTAGAAACATGATTGTCAGTACAAAGGATATTTAAAAAAAAAAGCCAGCAAAATAAAAGAAAAACTTACAAAGTCCTCCAAATATATCCTGTGGCCGCTACTCCCAAGATGATGGACCACTCCGGCCTCTAGTCGTGACCTCGCTGCCTCGTGCTACTGAATCCAACGTCCTGGAGAATCTGTAGCCTCCTCCCTCAGTCGGCGCCAGTCGCCCGCATCTAGCCACTTGGGCTTTGCAACCCCACTCTTGAGTGCCTTGCATGCGTCTGATCGTCTATGTGACATATATGCATGCATACAGTCCATCATTCAGCCCGTAGAAAATCTATCTAATGTGGCTGGAACCAGAAACTCCTCATGCAGCAAGGATGCTACTATATAGTCCTTGCTCCCCTCCGGTATGTTTTTCCAATGATCTAAGACATTGTGCCGAAAAACTTGTTGGCATAACTCTCTCATGCGAGCCATCACCCTCCTCCCCTCATCATTCATGATGATGGCTCCTGACCTATCATCAACAAGATAGGCATATTCCTCTGGGATACGCCTAAGATGAGTCCTCTCCCACACCTGTGTCCACGCTCCTGGGCATATCTAGGAGACCCCTGTACGTCTGGTGTACCGGCCGGGGTAGTATTTATCGGTGTAGCACCCATAGGGGTGCCACCTGCAGAGACGACTGAGCAAAAGCCGGAGTAACTGGAGTAGACGTCCCCACAGGTGTGACAAATCCTGGAGGTGACACAACTCCAGCAGAACGATGAGACGAAGAAGATATCCTGCAACTCCTCATCACTCATTCCTTGACTCATCCTAAAAAGGTCACCTGCACATATAAAAAATGATGTTAGCATAATCAATTTAAATAATACAAAGTACGGTAATATAAATCCTAAAAAAATGATCTCATATAAAACACATATCTTATGTGCCCTTATAAGCGATTAGTCAACAAATTGAGTAAGTGGATGCTCCAAGTATGAAGTATCCTATGGTCCCATGGCAATCTCCCGACACAACTCCGCATACACTGGAAGGTTGATAGACATGTCACCACAAAAAAATGAGTCCACCTCGTTCTCACAAAGAATTCTTGGACTCCTATATTTTCATAATTGTTAGACGATGCTAGCTCCTCTACATGCTCCAAGCTTTCGATGGCCTCCATCCCTTGCAATATCGATCCCTTTATTTGCACATTGTCCTCATCTATGCTCGAAACATCGCTTTGATCATATACTCTCGCACTTTGGGGAGCTGAAGGTATAACATACCACCATCGAGGTTGTTGAGGGTTTGGATAGAAGATTACATGTTCACAAAGACGTACAAGAGAGATTAAACTATTGTGACATGTACCATGTCGTAATACAATTAACAAACAAATGAGTTCATGTATCCTGTTCACAATGGGCTGGCAACACAAAGGTGTCGCGCAAATCTGTCAATTTTTTTTCGGAATCTATTTCAAGAAATCCATAGGGGCCTCGTCAAACTGTTGCTCCAGCTTCTTCAAGTACCACTGTACATCGAATAATATCATGGAGAAGCTACGGTAATCTACCGTAACAATACTTTGTAAGTTCCCAAAATATTTCATCTCATCTATAACCGTGTTTGGATCCATTGCTCGTCATTGGCTCTCCTGCTCGTACCTTGCCATGATACCATAGTCCATTGTGGAGCGCATTTTGTCAATACGCTCCACATGAAAATACCGTCCGCATGACCACGCTGCACTATATATTTTGTACTGTACATTGAAACACTCAAATTAGTTGTCGCATGTAAAATATCGATACGAAAAATCCTAAACACGTAATCACCTTTGGACTACATCCCTTCAAGAATTCCCACTCCTTCATTGAGACCTCCACCCCTTCGCGAGACGCTGCGGTCAAAGCTCCATGCAACCATTGCGTTGACATGAACCGCAGTATCTCCTCCATGCCCTTGGGATATCGAGTCGGTTGATGGCGCGTACTACGTCGAAATTCAGATCATGCTTCCTCTCGATCTTGCCTAGCTTGTTGGTACCTGGCAAGCCACGTCTCCATAGAGGCATGGTGCAACATACAAAAGCGATTCACCTTCTCTTCCATTGCAGCATCCATTCTTTTTTCTACCCCATTTCCAACCACCACATCTCCGATCAGTCTATCATCGTCCTTCAACGACCAAAGCATTTTGTTGTCTGGATCCATCGTTGGTAGCCATTGTGAAATATGCACTAGCGCCTCAATCTTCAGCCATGCTACCTTCTGGCCGAGCTCATTGTCGCACAAAGCCTTTGAGGGTTTTCATGAAGCGCTTCAAGAAGAATATCCATCGTGTATAGACAGGTTGAGCAATCTCCACTTCATCTACAAGATGTACAAGAAGGTGGATTTGTATCGTGAGCATGCTGGTAGGCATGTATTTCTCAAAGAGATAGACCGTCTCCACTGCTCCCCGCCTCGCAGATTCAATAGAGGACGTCTTAATCTCATTCTATGAGATCCATTGTACTAAAGTCGACAACCTCTAAATGGCCCCGTGTATTTCTGGAGTAAGGCATCCTATGATCGCGATCGGTAGTACAAATTGCTACAAATGAGAAAGCATTATGAACAATGGCTACACTCTAAATAGCAAAATGCACATGCCAATTACAATCCATTCATAGTGCAAACCTGACATATCTTATGCCATTCATGGGATTTTAACCTTGATAATTGGTCTTCTTTAGAAAATGCAGACTTGAGAGAATGCATCATACTTGTTGGAGTGCGGATAGACTTGACGACTTGCTTCACAATGCGCTTTTCTTTAGTGAACAAAACCCAAGGAGCGCGAGGTAGTTGCACGCGACCATCAGCACTCGACTGCGGCCAAAGCGCCTCCATCTTGCCTACCTTCTTCAAATCCATTTGTGCCCCTATAGTGTCTCTCTTTCCTGTGATGTGGTCCCATAGAAAGCTGCTCACATTCTTGAAAATATGCATGGGATCCAACAAGTGGTTGATTTATAAGTGGGTCCAATATGGCAACTCGTAGAAAACTGAGAACCGTCGCATTCCGTTTGGATGTGACTCCGCGTGGACCATTTTTAGCTCGTATCAGCTTGCATCATTCATACGTGTTGGAGGTCGTCCAAGAAAACCTTCCTTGAGTTCATGACTCTCTGGCAAGAAGCGGCGTGTCCTTGATATACCATCTTCTTCATGGTTCGTGACCTTCGGGAGTCTAACTGTGGTCCGCACAATGGACATGCATGATAATCTGAGATAACCAGACTTGTTCCAATACCTCTATCCAGTGAATACAAACTTGAACGAGATAAAATATAGATATTACCAATGAGAACGAAAGCCTATTTACCTGAGCACTCTTCGAATCCTGGAAAGTCATGAATTGTCCACATGAGAATGGCTCGAATATTGACAGACCATCGACCATCATGTTTGCTCATATCTTGCACGGTGACCCCCTCCTCCCACAAAATCTTAAGCTCATCGACTAATGGACGAATATACATGTCCATATTTGCGGCAGGGGATGAGTAAGCTAAGGATGAGATGTCCTTTCTTCGTAGAAAGCCATGGAGGGATATTGTAGTTGACAAGGACTATAAGCCACACACTGTAAGAAGTTGAGCACACCGAATGGGTTCACACCATATATTGCAAGACCGAGCCAAAGATTCCTTGGCTCTCGGGCAAAGCCTGGGAAGGTAGAGTCAATGTGGCTCCATGCGTAATGAATCCGCTGATATTCGTTGAACTCCATCTGTGGACCTATTCTGCGCATGCCATGTTGTCAAGCTCGCCATGCCAGACATAAGAAACATGTGGTTTATGCGGGGGATAAGCGGAAAGTGTCTAAGAACTTTTTGAGGGATGGTTTGCCCTTGCAAGTCATGTCGATACCTGTGAGCACCACACTTTGGACATGTCTCTGTAGTCTCGTATTCTCCTCGAAACAGTATGCAATCGTTGATACATGCATGGATGCTGTTGTAGTCCATGCCAAGCTTTCGTAAAACATATCGTGCATCATCACGAGACTCAGGCATGGTATTTGCAAGTGGTAATATATGATATTTCAATAACCTTTAAAAAATCATAAAACATCTTGAAAAAACACAAATGTTATTAATGATGGTACTGAAAAGAAATCAACGAAGTGTATATATAAGGTACCTAAACAACTCAGTCACACTCGCATCGCTCCACTCGTATTTTACTTGCATACTTAGGAGTGCAAGTAGTGTCTTCAGGCGAGATACTTGGCACCCATCATATAATGGTATGGATGCTTTCTCTCTAAGCGGATCAGAAGTATCGACATGATCCATGGGAATAAATGCATCGATCATTGCCTCCATCTCAGGCTCCAAGATTGTAGGTAGGTCTGGAAGGCTGCCTGTCTCCTTTGGTATTGATGGTATAGTTTAGGTAGTACCTTCCAAGTGGTAGATTGGCTTAGGCACTCCATCCATCGCATGCCCACAAACTCTTCTAATTGGCTGCAAAGTGTGCACTCCTCCTTGGGATGAGACGTCACCTCCTTGGATAGAAAATTTGCCACTAGCGACACCCAATCTTCTTGTATATGGTATTCAATTAGCTTGCGAGTACAATGCATGATTGATATTAACTTCTCTTACCGTTTGCTGAAAATCCAAGATCGCATGATCAATGATCTTAGTTTGAAACTCACCGAAGCGTCGTACGTATTCTATAGACAATTGACGTTTTTGTCTAATTGCCAGCTTGCATTGAGAGCAAGGACATGGGACATGCTGATTAAGATATGCCTCGCGATCTTGAACAACAAGGCCTTCATTGTTTTTCATTTTATCTACATTACGACAAACAATTTGTTTTTGTTATCATTCTTTTTTTCTTTCTTAAATTGTTTGAGAAGGGATTTCTTCTCTTGTAACTCAGCAAAAATTAACGTATGTAAAGTCTATCTCGTTCCTTTTTCTTTTTTCTTTTCCTCCCCCTCTCTCATATTCTTTAACGATCACGGCTATGACTATGACCAAGACCACGACCACGACCACGAGTGCGACCACGACCATGACCAAGACTATGACTACGACTACGACTACGACAACCATGACCACGACCACGATGACCACGACCACAACTACGACTACAACCATGACCACAACTACCACTACCACTACCATGACTATGACCACCACATCTACCACTACCACTACCACGACTACGACCACTATAATAAACAAGAAAAGAAGAAAAGAAAAACAACAACTACTACTACTGCTACAACAATAAACAAGAAAAGAAGAAAAAACACTACTCCTACAACAATAAACAAGAAAAGAAGAAAAAACTACTACTACTACAACAATAAACAAGAAAACTAAACAACAATAAACAAGAAAAAAAAAATACTACTACTACTACTACTACTACTACAAACAACAACAATTAATTTCCTTTTCTCTTTTCCTCACCCTCCCTCACCCTCTCCCTCTCTTTATCTCTTTCCCTATCACGTTTAATGTTTTTCCTCTCTTTTTCTCTCTCCTCTCCCTCTCTCATTTTTTCTCTCTCCTCCCCCTCTCTCATTTCCTTTTCTCTCTTTCTTTCCCTCTCTTGTATACTCTCCCTCTCTTTCCTTATCAGGTTTAATGTTTTTTCTCTCTTTTTCTCTCTCCTCTCCCTCTCTCATTTTTTTAATCTCTTTCTCATTTTTTTCTCTCTTTTTCTTCCTCTCTCATTTTCTCTCCCTTCCTCACCCTCTCCCTCTCTTTCTTTCTTTCCCTATTATGTTTAATGTTTTTTCTCTCTCCTCTCCCTCTCTCATTTCCTTTTCTCTCTTCCTCTCCCTCTCTTTCTCTCTTTTCTTATTAGGTTTAAAGTTTTTTCTCTCTCCTTTCCCTCTCTCATTTCCCTATTATGTATAATGTCTCCCTCTCCCTCTCCCTCCCTCTTCCTTTCCCATTTCCTCCCTCTCTCATTTCCTCTCCCTCCCTCTCCCTCTCCCTCCCATTTCCTCTCCCTCTCTCAATACACATGAATTATACCAAAAACAAGTAAAAGAGAGAGAGAAAACTCCCTCTCCCTCTCTCATTTTCTCTTCCTCCCCCTCTCCCTCTCTTTCTCTCTCCCTCCCTCTCCCTCTCTCATTTCCTCTCTCTCTCTCAATACACACGAATTATACCTCATTTCCTCTTCCTTCCTCTCCCTCTCCCTCTCCCTCTCCCTCTCTTTCTCTCTCATTTCCTCTCCCTCTCTCAATACACACAATTTATACAAAAAATAAGTAAAAGAGAGAGAGAAAACACAAAATCAAAGCAAAAATGGACAATGCACTCACCTTAAAGGCTCGAAGAAGGGTTTGGTGGCTCCTCTTCGTAAGACGACGGCTCCTCTTCACCCTCTGTACACCTCCTTCTCTTCTTCGCGAACGGCGGCGGCGGCGGTAATGGTAGTGAGAAGCCTTCTTTCTCCTTCTTTCTCTCTTTCTCTCCCTTTTAGCAAGATGCTCGCTCTCCCTCTCGCTCTCCCTTTCGCTCTCTCTTTCGTGAATGGGCAAAAAATGACGCACTTTGGTTTTGGCCCGCATTTTTTTCCTCTAGGTACTATTGCTATTTGCGTTGCAAATGGTGACGCTAATAGCGACACCACTATTTGTCGTCGTTGTACCCTCATATCCTTGTAGTGACGGTTGTGTTCGTGACATCAAAATCCATATATTTGGGACTTGCGACACACTTTTTGGCTTTCGGATCATGTAGTTGCTTCATAATGCGAAACCTTGTGGGGATTAAATGGGGGGTCAATGACTCTGATCGACGAACTGAGACTTGGTTCCTCGCATCAAACTCCAATCATAGTAAAATTACAAAGTTGATGAAGCACTTGCATGAACTGGAAGAGTAAGGATTGATTTGACCAAGCAAGTCACCATTTGGTGCCCCAATGTTGTTTGTCAAGAAGAAGGATGGGGGGACTTTGATTGTGTGTAGACTATAAGGCTCTTAACAAGATCACCATCAAGAAAAAATATCCTATGCCCTTAGTTGAAGACCTAGTAGATAGATCAATGGAGCCAAATACTTTAGCCACATAGATCTTAGGTCAGATTGCCACCAAATCCGCATAGTTGAAGAAGACAAAACAGCTTTTCGCACCCGCAATGGAAGCTTTGAGTGGCCCGTCCTAGGATTTGGACTAAGCAATGGATCGAGTACCTTTTATGGCTTAATGAATGGAGTATTTCGGCTAGAGATCAATGTATTCATTGTTATATACATATATGATCTCCTAGTGTATAGTAAAACCTTAGAGGAACACAAGCAACATCTAAGATTAGTCTTTGAGAAGTTGAGACAACACAAACTGCATGCCAAACTTGAAAAATGTGAGTTTGGAATAAAGGAATTAGAATTCCTAGGATTTATCATAGGCGAGGAAGGCACCAAGGTGGACCCCAAGAAAGTCATTGTCGTGAAGAATTGCTCAGTCCTAAAGACTATTAGAGAAGTTAGGGAATTCTTAGGTTCACGTTGTTTTGTAGAAGATTTGTCAAGGATTTCAGTATGGTAATAGCCTCACTATTCCACCTAACCAAAGGAGATAGAAGTTTCACATGGGGGAGTGAGCAACAAGCCGCTTTTGAGAGGATGAAAGAATGTATGAGTCAGACCCCCATACTCAGAGTGCTAGACTTTACCAAGCCCTTCAAAATCTCCATAGATACATGTGATTATGGTATTGGGAGAGTGTTGATGCAAGATGGGCATCTCGTAGCTTATGAATCCAAGAAGTTCACATACACATAGGCTAGATGGAGCACACATGAGAAGGAAATGCTAGCAATAATTCATTGCCTAAGAAAATGAAAGCACTATGTATAAGACAAACACACAATTGTGTTCACAGACAACATATCACTCAAATATTTCCAATCCTAGCCCAAGTTGTTTGCCAAACAAGCTAGATGACTCGACTTCCCGATAGAGTTTGACTTGGAAATCAAACACAAGCCATGGTCCACAAATAAAATAGTAAATGCACTAAGTCACAAGGCCGATTTGAAAGCTACATGTGTGGCCAATAGCAACTTCCTCAATTTAGTGAAAGGGGCTTTAGAACATGACCAAGAAATGCACAAAATCACAGAAGAAGTCTGAGCTGAAAGGATGCCACATGGCATGGACACCTTGGAAGAGGGAATCATAAGTTAGGAGGACATAAGGGCCAAAGCAAGACACTTAAGACCCTCCAGAAATAATTCTTTTGGCCAAACATGAAGAAGGAAGTCATAGACTATGTCAAGACTTGCCCCACTTGCCAACTAGTGAAAACCCCACGCTCTAAGCCAGTTGGTTTACTTCAACCAATGCCAATACCTAGCTAGCCAAGAGATGTCATCAACATGGATTTTATTATGGAACTTTCCATATTGCGTAACTATACCATCATCTTTGTAGTGGTGGATTATTTTTTCAAGCAAGCTCACTTTATACTCGCCAAGCCACCATTGAGTTATATGGGCTACCATTAGCCATTGTATCATATCAAGATGGGTACTTCATGAGTGACATGTGGAAGGAACCCTTTAAGACCTTGGAAACACAACTAAGATTCTCATTATCCTTCCACCTCGAAACAGATGGGCAAACCAAAAGAGTGAACCAAGGCATCAAAGACTATCTCATAAGCTATGCCAAGGTGGACCAAAAAGATTGGGCCTTGTATCTTGATGTGCTCGAGTTCCACTACAACAATTCAATCTATTTTGCAATAAGTTACTAAGTTAGCTACGTGGAAAGAAGTCATAAAAATTTTAGCCTTAGCCTTAGGAGTTACCAAAGCTGAAGATTAGAATGTAGACGTCTTTTTAAAGAAGCCGAGAGAGAGAAATGCAATAGCCAAGCAAAGTTTGGAAAGGGAGCAAAATTACCATGACCAAAGAAGGCAATAAGAAATGCAAGGCATTGCTCTTCACCAAAGTTGACATGGTTCTCATAAGCTCCAAGTATATGTCCCTTCCAAAGAATATGAGTCCTAAATTCAACCATCAATACTATGGACCTTACAACATCACCCAGGACCTGAATGAGGTCACCTACAAGCTTGACCTTCCAAAAAGGATATGCATACACAATGCCTTCCATGCACACCTTCTACGTAGGTTCTACCTTGACACCCAGTGGGGGTGGCACATTCAATTGCTTCACTCCAATGGCCCCTTCGAAGTAGAAGCAATCCTTTAGTGCCAGGAATAAAAAGGGTATCTTGAGTACCTCACCAAGTGGAAAGGATGCCCTCTTAAAGAAGCCACTTGGATCTTAGAAGCAAAGGCCCACGAACATGGCAATGAGGCCTTTGCCACTTGACTCAAGGAGAATCCCAACAATGCTTCCAATGTATCTTGAGCCATAACTTAGCTTATCATAGGACTTGCAAAGCCTCCACTCCTCACATGTAATTGAGTTAAGGGTGGGTTGGCATGACAAACAATAATAAAAACTAAGTCTAGATGGGCAGACACTAGCCAACTTAATAGAAAAAGCTGTGTTTATAAGATCCCTAAGTCGTAGTGTTGTAGACACTGACCAAGTTGATAGAAAAGGTTGCGTTAGGACCCCATTAAGGCATCTAGTCCTAGACTGGCAGACATTGACTAGCTTGATAGAAGGAGTTGCGTTAAGACCCTAGAATGACTCAATAGGCACTACCCTTAAATTACTGATGGTAACAAACCATTGTATAAGGGTGAGTGTAAGGGATTTGTAGCTATACCATGGTGTTGTAGGGTATAGTCCTGGGATGTGCCTATGTTGTACTGTGTCTTTCATTGAATAATATAAGAGTATACCTTGCTCTCACATACTATGTTACCTTTTTGTGCCGTGTTGAGCGAGTGATTGAGTGTAGGTGTATTCACAGGGGGTTTCTTATGTGGACATGATTAGGAAAATTTGGGGCATAAGCATTGATGCTGACAGGCTTGAGAGGATCTTGAAAAAAATTTGGGTGATCAAGTTGCCATTGAAGAATAGGGTTTTCACTGCAAGTAAGCTTCAAGCTTAAGGTATCTCAAATGGAAGGTGTGGTTGTGGCCATAGGGAGACAATGGAGCACCTATTCTTAAATGGATATATTTTCAATTAGATATGGTCTCTTATCATGCCTTGTTTACTACATTGCACTCCGTAGACCCAACCGCTTGGAGCTATTGTCTACCGTATACCACCGCCAAGTTGAATGGTCACATCAGTCAACTAGATCTAGCCAGGATAAGCACGATGCTTAACTAGCTGGCTTACCTTTGTAATACCGAACTAGCGTTCCTGGCGCGCTTCGCGCGCAAGGAACGCTATCCCGCTTCGCGGCAGCTTCGCTGCCGCGAAGCGGGGTGCGAGGGAAGTGAAGCTGCCGTGCTATCGCACGGCAGCTTCACATCCCTATCGCACAGTGGATAATGCTATCACAAAAACATCGCATGCTTTACTCTCCTCTATATCGCACGGCAGCTTCACATCCCTATCGCATAGTGGATAATGCTATCACAAAAACATCGCATGCTTTACTCTCCTCTATATCGCACGACAGCTTCACTTCCCTATCGCACAGTGGATAATGCTATCACAAAAACATCGCATGCTTTACTCTCCTCTACTCACAACCCCTCTATCTCTCATCCCATTTACACCTCCCCCCTCTATCCACACTCACTCAATCACTCCTAAATCAATTGCATTCAATGGAGTCGAATGCACTATGTATGGAACATCTCTCTCTCTCTCTCTCTCTCTCTCTCTCTCTCTCTCTCTCTCTCTCTCTCATGTATAAAAGACCAAATATGCATTTGCATCAAGGAGTACATAGACTCATATATACATGCAATGACCATGCACCAAACTTATAGACTTGTATCTATACTTGCTCTGCAAAACTTATAGAAACAACTTGTATCCTTGGATGTTACAATGAGAAATAACATTCCTACGGTGAAACAAACCACAAATAAAAGATATATGAGCCACACCACAAATTTTTGTCCAAGCATTGCATGCAAACTCCCAGTATTAATAACCCACATAGGTGAAGCAAAGCCCGAAACCAAAGTTTCTTCTAGAGACTACACCAATAACCTTGCACCACAATTTCAAGTATCAACAAACCACAAAGTGTCACTCCATGATTGTGCCTATGCATCTACATCCAAATGTTACAAAAAAATTTACAGTTCCCATAGGGTCTAACCAAAACGAAGCTTTTCTTTCTTTGAGAAATAATTGGAAAATTTTCCACTCTCCAACATAGCATGGCCAAGCAAAGCAAGTCCGATCGCCACTCTTCGTCTTGTTGATGGTACAGGGACATAATAGTATTTCCGCTCTTCAATATAGTATGGCCAGGCGAAGCAAGTCCAATCACCACTCAACATTAAAACAACAACACCTGCTATGCGCAATAGCTAGAAGTAGCTCTTCATGATCATTCGACGTTACAATCAGAAATAACATTGCTACGCTGAAAGGAACCACAAAGTTTAAGCATATCCAAGCATCAAATACAGATAGGTGAAGTAAAGCCCAAAACCAAACCTTGCTTCAGAGCCGAAAACTTTGTACCATAAATCCAAGTATCTACACCTATAATAAGTAGATATAGATACATATCTACATCCAAACGCTACAAAGATGTTGAAACTTTTCATCGGGCCTAACCAAAATGAAGCTTTCTTTTCTTTGAGGAATCACTGGGGAAAATTCCATCCTCCAACACAGCATGCTCAGGAGAAGCAAGTCCCATTGCCACTCTTCGTCCCGGTGATGGTACAGGGGACATGATAGTCTTTCCTCTCTTTCTTGCACCTAAAATTTTAAAAGCTCACAACGTAAATATGAACATATCCAACAATATTGACAAAGATCACTTAATATTGGAATAACAATACCTGGCTTAACACTTGCAAACCCCTTGGCAGGCATTGTCACAGCTTGATGTAGCGTCACAAAACAACTGAGATCCTTAAATTCATACGCCGACCACCCCCTTGGTATTCTATCAGTGTGAGATCGCCGAAACCTCTTGTCTTGCTCAGCTTCACCCATATGCACTCGAAAGCATTGAGTATACCCACAATGCACCACCTCAATAAAGACTGGAAGTAAAATCTCTATGTTGACATCATCATACAAACGCTCAATGACCCTTGCAAGCGTTCTTCTTATAATATCATCCGTTGTCACTGCGCGCAAGTTACACTGCAGTTCCTTCTGATACTCAGAAGCTGGATAATAACCCCAGCTTGGAGTAGGCATCTGCAAAAGTCAAGCAAACACTTATATACAGTGCAGGGAATATATACTCAATTACGATCGAGTATATGCCAACCGAATACAGCTTTGAGGCTATCTCACCTACACACCAAGCAAGGACTACGAAGCCATCAAAATTCAATAGATACATCTCTAAAAAAATGCAAGCATATCTTCCACTCTCCAAAAAACTCATCTCCGTATGCATCTTTGCAAAAAAGCAATGCACCTCATTGCATCTTTTGAAGTACCTCCTTGTACACAATGTTCGTCGTGACATTCACAGTGCTTCCATCCTCATCTAATAACACCCTCACACCACATGAGGATTTCACCCTTGAAAATGCAACATACAGCTGTCCATGTGTAAATACTGGTGTCTTTAAGTAAAGACCAACAACAGACAATGTCTGGCCTTGCGACTTATTGATTGTCATAGCAAAGGCCAATCGAATAGGAAATTGCCTCCGCCTCATAGCAAACGGAAACTGCAAGGTGCCAGGAATAAAAGTGATCCTAGGAATAAAAACTCGCTCCCCTACATTTGTCCCTGTTATTATTTCAGCATCTATCACTTTTTTATTGAATGCCTTACACATCAACCGTGTACCATTACACAAACCTTTTGCTGGATTTAAGTTCCTAAGCAGAATAATAGGTGCATTCATCTTTAGCAACAATAGATGGGGAGGAAATCCACCTCCAAGATCCAATGTATTTAAATACTCTACAGAGTATAAAAATGAGCTATCACCTGTCTCTGCAATTGAATCTGCACTATAGTACTGTACAACTTCTCCTGGCATCGATTGTAATGCACAATGATTCAAAGAAGCCACCTTTGTATTCCGTGCTGCAAGTATAGCACGCTCACTAAAATATGCCCCAAAGTCTCTCACCACGGATACTTCACCGTACACACTATTAACCAAGGTTTCAATAGAGCACCCTTTCAATACCATGCTAGATGGAATATGTAACTTATCACAATTCTCCGTAATACCCACTCCATCCCCTATCCCTTGAATCCAACCAACAAATCCATTATCCATTACACCACCAACGGTTGACATTCTCATATTCCCAGACAACCTTAGCACCTTAACATACTGCCATAAATGAGAGCAACACAGTGCCGCATTAGCAATATCTTCACGAGAACCCTTCATCACGACGGGCAAGATTTGCCTAAAATCACCCCCAAGCAAAGTAACCTTTCCACCAAATGGTTTATTACAGCCCATAATATCTCTTAAAGTTCTATCAACAGCTTCAAATGCAAACCTGTGCATCATGGGAGCCTCATCCCATAAAATAAGGCTCGATTGTCTGAGAAGTTGGAGCAAGATCGCTCTGAACAGGAATATTACAGGTGGATCGATTACATAGATCCAATGGAATTTTAAATCTTGAGTGAGCAGTACGACCGCCCTGCAGAAGCAAAGCAGCAATGCCAGATGATGCCGTTGCCAATGCTATATGACCATCACTGCGCAACCTAGCAAGCAAACACTTGTAAAGAAACGTCTTTCCAGACCCATTGGGACCATCCAAAAAAAAAACATCCCCAAAGTTTCCACCAATGGCACCCATAACTGCATCATATGCAATCCTCTGTCCATCATTCAACATTGCCTCCATACAAACACAAACTCTACGTTGCTCCAGTATATCATATGCATATTCATCTTCTAAAAGAGGGTTAGCACACAACTGAGAATCTGTTCGATGAGGTTCTGGCAATCCATCAAAGTCAGACAATCTTCGCCCATGCTGTCGCAAAAGATCCTGAAGATGCAATAAAGCCCTCTTTGATGCCTCTTGTTGTAGAACTGCAGAAGATATATGCACATGCTCTAGCTGTAACTTATACAAAATATCCTCCACCATCGGTGACATAAACCTATCCCAGAGCTGACCAGGCTGTGCAGGCTCACAGAAGACCAAAATTGCAGCAAACAAAGCACGCAACTGGGCACCAACTTGTACAGATGCAGCCTCTTCCAAGCACACAACACACTCATCATCACCCTCTAACATGCCCTTTGCAATGCAGGCTTCCTTAAAGGTGTTGTACACCACGTTGCCAACAGTACGCAAATCATCAAAAGACATACATCCTCGAGACACTGTCAAGAGCATTCGCAAGTAATAACGCTCACCAGATGTGGGCGGCACAAAGTATATTCGACCACACGTATTTCCACGCTTTCTCTTCGTCCATACCTTTCGTTGTGCATTCCACACCCAATACATCGGGAAGTCTTGATACCGTATAGCTCTAGCCTCTGGATGAACACTATTGCACACAAACCATTCCGTAAGAGTAGTTTTCCTGATATCTTCATTCTGCATAACATGTGATATATTGTCTGTATCTTGAAACACCACATAATTCTCACCAGGCAAGTGCACCTGCAACCGCTGTATATCAGGCTTCTCATTGTGCAATGCATAGTCATATATTCGCCAATACGCTTCCGAAGCAGAAACATACCATGCATCTAAATAACTCTCGATCTCATCTACTTCACGAAAGGTCGTACCATTTAATCCTGAGTTTCCAACAGAAAATTTAATCGTTGCACGATCATGTCCCTTGTATATATACTTATACAAATACTTGACAGCTGCCACCGTTGAGCATACCTCAACATTTATATGTGCATTGTATTTTTTACTCAAGTACGGATTGTATGGAACAATCCATCGATTATCAATAGTATTACCCTTTATTGTGACTGTCTTTCCATCATCTCGTTTTCTATAAACAGGATAGCCAGAGCTATCAACAGTTGTCACATTCACAAATCTTCGAGGGAATTTTTTAGTGCATCGACCATTGCGCATGCAAGGGCTCTTGGGATTCATTACACCGCAAGGACCATGGACATTGCATTTTGAGATAGTTTCAAACAAAGCTGAAAACTTTTCTCTATCAGGAAACTTAGCACAAACAAATCTATCATAATGGCATGCTTCAGAGGGTTTAAAAGGGTGCTCCAAAATTAGCAAAGTATGAGAATGTGGTAGCCCCCGCTTTTGAAACTCAATCACACTAACATAGCCTGCAACATTTCCAAACAGATTCCTTTTCAACAATGTATGCATCATATCAGCATGTTTTTTATGAAATACCCGAGCAGTCAAATCCGGACGATCATAAGCAGTCTGTCCAGGCAACAAAGCATTAGTTATCTCTAACCACTTTGGATTACATGTCATCGTTATAAACAGATCAGGTTTTCCCTTACTTCGCACTATAGCCATGGCATCCTGATACAACTGATACATGTGTCTTGGCCCACCAGTAAAAGAAGACGGCAAAACCACCCTTTTACCAACAGAGGCACCAATAATCCCCATCGGCCCATCATCCATCACTCCCACCATATCTGCTAAGCCCTTATAAACTTCCGAGCGTAAAACTGATTGATTTTGACGACACCAAGCTAACCTACATTGCTCTATACTACAATAAGCATCAACAATAAATTGTTGCAACAATCGGCCACCCCGCAACATGCACACCTCAGTGTCCTCACGCACTTGTAGTCGAAATGCATAAAATTGCATCTGAGTAACACAATCCTTATTAGATAATCCATGTATATTAATTGGAACATTAACACCACTATAAGGTACCTTTACATGCCAACCATCATCACCCATAGGAAAAAGAAGGACGTATAGCATTGGCATATATGCCCTATGCAAGTTTGAAATAGCAATACATCGTCCATCCCGACTATAAACATGTATGTCTCGACGATCAAGAGTATTCTCATCGCCTTTTCCTGGCATGATAGCCGCAACCTCAGTTGCCACTGGAACTGAGTATTGTCTATTAGCATGTTGAACCCCAAAAATAGTCATTCTCAAATCATGCAAGGGATTATTTTGCAATTGCATACCCACGGATCTAAAAGCTTGTGCATATGCATTGTGTTGATACATCATAGACTGAAGCTCCCCAAGCAAGTTTGGCAATAAATTAGGCATAACATCCAACCGATTAGATAACTCATGCTCAGTATCATAAACATAAAGTTGTGCAAATCTTGGCCTTTCCTGTCGTTGCACATTAGGAATCAAAGAGCCTATACGATGATAAATAGAGCCATGCACTCTAAAGGTATAAGAATTTCCCACAACAGGCAAAAGCTCATCAACATTGGCACCAAGTGACACAAATGCAAGAGCACTATTATATGCTCGTATATTATTTTTAAATACTCTGCTTTGAGGATGCATACCATGCAACAAATCATGCAATAGTTGTGGTGGATATTGCAACTGTGGCAACATTACTTTTCCATTTCGACAACAATGTTTACCGAACAAAACTGACCCCTGCACTTGAGCCTCACATCTCCACAATTTAGCTGAACATCGCTCACACATCTCAGAAAGACTTCCCATGGAATGCACAATCGGGTCTTGAAATAGCAATATTGTAGTTGCAGGATGAATATCCATTGCAGGCAAAGCATGTAAAATGGAGCAAAAACCTCCATTTCGAGCACTAAAGGTCGGTACATTATTGACACGTGACTCATTAATCACAGCATTTCCTAAGTTCTGGTGATTTTCAACATCACAATTATAATCATTAGCAAATTGCTGCTCAATCAAGCTGTGAAGTCTCTCACGAATCAAGCTATCATGATTTAGAGCCCCTCCTTGCAAAACGTTCCGGCACTCAACTATAGTAGAACACATCTCTTTATACCCCCTCCGGTCATGTCTTGCCATTTGAGCCCTAAGCCTAGCAATTTGTCGTCGTCTATATCGTGTGGAGTTGAGTCTATGCCTATGAATACGCAACACATAATCCCTGCTAGTTCTCTAATTATTTAATCCCATATTATTTGGATTCTCACAGAGCCTGCACATCAAGAGAAAACATGCATTATTTCAAGGAGAGTCTTGATTGGGAATAGTATATTTTCAAAAAGACTTAAAAGCAAAATCAATCTCGAATCACATAATCCAAAAAATACTACGACAATTTAAATCATCACAATCCTCGTACGTGCAAGGAACAACGATAGTCAAAATTAGAATCATCATATATTTTTATATATTCTATACAATTAGATATATCTAACCCAAAGAAAAAAAAAAGCTATATACAACCGACGCATGATCCCCCAACCTATAACTTAAACCCAAACATTACTCTTCAACATGAATGCGCAATAAACTATAAAGCGTTAGGATTTTAAAATCAATGAACTATTCTCTATAGATTGCAAGACATAATAAGTATTTCTATAGATCAAACCTCAAGAAAGAGACAATATACTTAAAAATAAAAATGTACTTAATATTTACAAACTCTTGAAAAGAGAAAAAATACACAATCTTATTATGATACATAGCAAGTTCCTAGACATTGAAACATATTTTTCAGAAAATATTACTCTTTGATACATACTACATAGCAAAAACCAATGAAGTTTCTCTCTAGATTGCAAGACATAATAATTATATCTATAAATAAACTACTATAGATATAGATCAATAAATCAAACCAATAAATTAAACCAAATACTGGAGAGAGAGAGAGAGAGAGAGAGAGAATATTACAATTAGACCATAGAATTCTTACATTAAAACCATACAGAGAGAGAGAGAGAATATCACATCGTTACATTAAAACCAATATAAGCTTCACAAAAAGGAAGCACACATCATTACAAAAAAAATATTGGTCCAAGCACTTCCAAGCAAGATATAAGCGAGACGATAATAGATCATAAGCCTCAGCCAAGTAAATCCCCCTCAATTGGGACCGTTCATTTGACGACTCAATTGTTGTAGCAAGGCATTGAACCTATTAACATTCATTTGGAACTGCAAAAACGGTAGTCGACAACCCCTCTGGCAAATCATAGGCTCACGATCATCTCCATGCCCCCAAAACGATGCCCACATATCATTCAACAACAAATTCATCAACCTACTTGTCTCAGAGACAATTGCTGAAAGTTCTCTTACTTCACCGCCCAAACCACTCGACACTTGTTGAAGAACACTCTGGGTGTGCTTTGTCTCGCACACAACACCATATAAACCCTTAGCTTGTTCATGCAACTCTGCAGAGTAAATAGCAAGTGCATGATCGACACGTGTGGATAAACTCGTCTGCAATTCCATCAACTCATCCATCTTGGTCTCGAGGCTTTTAAACTCCAAAGAACTTGAAGCAGCCTTTGTGTTTCTTCGGATCGTTGATGTCCTTGTGAATTTACTAACATGGCCTCCCTGTTGCCTCGCCACTTCTTTCATCTTTCGCACATTAACTTTATTCACTCTATTAAACTCCACATTTTGGCTGCAACAAAATACACAAATGACTATCTTAAAAAAAAGAACAAAATAGCTTGGTGAAAATACAATTATTAGAATAACAACTATCTCCCATACCCATGCGAACGACTCCAAGCAGGCAAGCGTCGAAGAGATGATGTTGTCGTTGTTTTCTTTGATTCAACCAAATCAATTGCATTCAATGGAGTCGAATGCACTATGTCTGGAACATCGTCCATAGCTTTGCTTTGTTCCATGACGACTGCACGAAACTTTCAATAAAGTATAAGAGTCCCAACAGAGAAACCTCAAATCTCAAAGCCATTGAAGACAAACACATTTCCAATTGAAAACCCTAAATTGAAAGTGTGTTGGACTCCAAGACAAAAGAACAGTCATACACGAACACGTGTAAATAATCATGCATGGGTACACACATACACAGTGCTCACCAAAATCCAATTAATGATTCCCCTCTTCAATGGATGTCCATTCATCCACATGTACACATGACACTCACCAAATATATAGCCATGCCTTACCTCCTCCCTCTCTCTCTCTCTCTCTCTCTCTCTCTCTCTCTCTCTCTCTCTCTCGCTGTGTGTGCAAGCCCTACTAATGGATGTTCATTCGTTTAGATCCATACATAGATCTTGGCAAAGGCTCAAACATGTTAAAGATCCAAAGATGAATACCAAGGTGAAAATATGAAAATCTAAACTATCAAACTGAGATCAAAAATAAAAAAATCTTAATAATTTAGAAGAGATAGACAATGTTTATTAAAATGGAGGTTTTCATCAATTTAAGAAGTCTTTACACAACTCATTTAAAAAGTCTTACAAAGATTATATATATCAAGTATGTAGCAATTTTCAATTTGAAAGAGATAGACAATGTTTTTCAAAATGGAGGTTTTCAAGGATGTGCTTATGCAGCGGCGACTCATCCAAGTTAACATTGTCAAAAACCTATCCAGATAAACTTTGAAAGAAGAAAATTGCATATCAAGGGCAATGCTCTCGAGTGAAAGGGAATGAACCCACACGGTGATTCATCTGGGTTAACATTGCCGAAAACCTATTAAGGGAAACTTTCAAAGAAGTAAGTTGCACATCAAGGGAAACATTTTCATTCTTGTGAGCAATTAACTCACATACGCCATCCTCTATACGACCAGCACTGTCAATAAGATCTTTCATCTTCTCATCATGATCATCCAAGGATCCAATACGTGGCCAATACTTTCGGACATGCTCATATATCTCGCACATGTAACCCTTGATTTCTTCCAACTCATCATGTATCCTCACCCCATCACAAAGGTTCCCTTCGTATTTCTCCTCCAAAATTCTCTCAATCCTCTGTAGACGGCTATCAATGCTTTCACCAAGAGGAATCGAAGCCCTTTGACGTCGAAACAGTGCCTTCACTTGCTTCTCAAGCCCATCGAAGCGATGAATGAATCTCAAAAAACTAACAGAACTTTCATATCCTCCAACATGCCTAAGTGCACGACGAATTGCTTTCCTCCTTATAACCTCTTTCCCTTTGCACACATTCGTTTGCACACTGGGAGCGCACTGCACAACATTTGCTACAGACGCATTTTTTTCTTCCATGCTGCGCAAAACACATACGTCAACATCCAAGTGCATATCAACTATTCTTATCTTATCTTAAAAATTAAAAAGAATGGAAGATCCTAGATGACATTAGATTAACTTCCAATGCATTAAATTTAAACATACGTGCATTAACTTCTAATGCTCAAACAGTGAAAGATCGTAGATGACATTAGATTGACATTAGATTTATCCCACACAGGACTCAAGTGGGTCTTCAAGATGCATTTGGATTAGATTTCAAGCAAATTCTCATGGCTTCCTAATTGAGACATTAGGCTTTTTGTCACAATGAATGTATCCATTTTATAATGAGAAAAGTCAAGGATCAAAGCCAACGCCACAATGACCAATGAGTTGGTATTTTAGGTGGTGCACCTAACATTGCACGGTGCACACCAACTAATATCCTTTCTTAGAAAATCATACCCCACCCCTGCCAATGAAATTATAATTCACACACTAAACAATCTCCTAAGTTTAAAAACGTCAATAACGAATTTTTAATGCCATGAAGGGCTACCACATCCATGCCAACCCCACAGATCGCAATGAGTTGATCTGAAGGATAGTTGTATCTCTCAACAATGAAAGTCACGACCACGAATAAGTAAATGGTAATATAATTAACAATAGTTTTCTAACTTGAATAATGCCCTACGAATTGCAATCAATGAGACAAAGGATAGTTTTACCCACATATCCTAAAACGTTTATCTTGTCTAATCTAAATCTAAATAAAATAAGACCACAATAAATTACAAATTATAAACTAACAATAAATAAACTAATAAACAATACAACAACAATAATAATAATCATCATCATCATCATTATATATTATAATTAATTAGATAAACTAATAATATCTAAATAAAATCTAAATCTAAATAAATAATAATAATAACAACAATAACCCTTAACATCTAACTAATCTAAACATCATCACCATATCATTATCATCATCATCATCATCATCATCATATAAACTAATAAACTAATTAGTTAGATATAAACTGATTAGATATTAGATTAGATAACAATAAACTAATAAAACTAATTAGTTAGATAACAATATTTAGTAATCTATCTGATAAACAAACAAACTAACTAATAAATCTATCTGATAAACAAACAAACTAACTAACTAACTAATAAAACTAATTAGTTAGATTAGATAAAGATAATAACAATAAACTAATTAGATAACAATAAATAAACCAATAAACTAATTATCAAACTAATAAACTAATGTTAGATAGTTAGATAGTTAGATAACAATAAACTGATAAAACTAATTAGTTAGTTAGATAGTTAGATTAGATAATTAGATAAAGATAAAGATAACAATAAACTATTTAGATAACAATAAATAAACAAATAAACTATTTAGATAACAATAAACTATTTAGATAACAATAAACTAATTAGTTAGATAACAATAAACTGATAAAACTAATTAGTTAATGTTTAATGTTAGATAGTTAGATAACAATAAACATAATAAAATAGTCATAATCATAATCATCATTTTCATAAACTAATAAAACTAATTAGTTAGATAACAATAAACTGATAAAACTAATTAGTTAGTTAGATAGTTAGATTAGATAATTAGATAAAGATAACAATAAACTATTTAGATAACAATAAATAAACAAATAAACTAATTAGTAAACTAAGAAACTAATTGTGTTAATGTTATGTTATGTTATGTTATTGTTGTTAGATAATTAGTTAGTTAGATAATTAGATTAGATAAAGATAACAATAAACTAATTAGATAACAATAAATAAACCAATAAACTAATTATCAAACTAATAAACTAATTAGTAAACCAATAAATAAATTAAGATATTATTTTATTATTTAGATTAGTTTTATTAGTTTATCTATCTAATCTAATATCCAATATCTAATAGTAGTTTATTTATTAGTTTATCTAATCTAATATCTATCTATCTAATATATTTAGTAATCTATCTATCTATCTAATAAACAAATAAACAAACTAATCAAATTAGATATAGATAACTAACTAACTAACTAATTAGATTAGATAGAATCTAATATCTATCTATCTATCTAATATTTAGTAAAGATTAGATAGATAGATAGATAACAATAAACTAATAAAACTAATTAGTTAGATAACGATAAACTAATAAGATAACAATAAACTGATAAAACTAATTAGTTAGTTAGATATAATTAGATTAGATAAAGATAACAATAAACTAATTAGATAACAATAAATAAACCAATAAACTAATTATCAAACTAATAAACTAATTAGTAAACTAATAAATAAACTAAGATATTATTTTATTATTTATTTTATTATTTAGATTAGTTTTATTAGTTTATCTATCTAATCTAATATCTAATAGTAGTTTATTAGTTTATCTAATCTAATATCTATCTATCTATCTATCTAATAAACAAATAAACAAACTAATTAGATTAGATAGATAGATAACAATAAACTAATAAAACTAATTATAAACTAACAATAAATAAACTAATTATCATCATCATCATCATCATCATATAAACTAATAAACTAATTAGTTAGATATAAACTGATTAGATATTAGATTAGATAACAATAAACTAATAAAACTAATTAGTTAGATAACAATATTTAGTAATCTCTCTGATAAACAAACAAACTAACTAATAAATCTATCTGATAAACAAACAAACTAACTAACTAACTAATAAAACTAATTAGTTAGATTAGATAAAGATAATAACAATAAACTAATTAGATAACAATAAATAAACCAATAAACTAATTATCAAACTAATAAACTAATTAGTAAACCAATAAATAAACTAAGATATTATTTTATTATTTAGATTAGTTTTATTAGTTTATCTATCTAATCTAATATCCAATATCTAATAGTAGTTTATTTATTAGTTTATCTAATCTAATATCTATCTATCTAATATATTTAGTAATCTATCTATCTATCTTATAAACAAATAAACAAACTAATCAAATTAGATATAGATAACTAACTAACTAACTAATTAGATTAGATAACTAACTAATAACTAATTAGATTAGATAGAATCTAATATCTATCTATCTATCTAATATTTAGTAAAGATTAGATAGATAGATAGATAACAATAAACTAATAAAACTAATTAGTTAGATAACGATAAACTAATAAGATAACAATAAACTGATAAAACTAATTAGTTAGTTAGATATAATTAGATTAGATAAAGATAACAATAAACTAATTAGATAACAATAAATAAACCAATAAACTAATTATCAAACTAATAAACTAATTAGTAAACTAATAAATAAACTAAGATATTATTTTATTTTTTATTTTATTATTTAGATTAGTTTTATTAGTTTATCTATCTAATCTAATATCTAATAGTAGTTTATTAGTTTATCTAATCTAATATCTATCTATCTATCTATCTAATAAACAAATAAACAAACTAATTAGATTAGATAGATAGATAACAATAAACTAATAAAACTAATTAGTTAGATAACAATAAACTGATAAAACTAATTAGTTAGTTAGATAGTTAGATTAGATAATTAGATAAAGATAACAATAAACTATTTAGATAACAATAAATAAACTAATAAACTAATTAGTAAACTAAGAAACTAATTGTGTTAATGTTATGTTATGTTATTGTTGTTAGATAGTTAGATTAGATAAAGATAACAATAAACATAATAAAATAGTCATAATCATAATCATCATTTTCATAAACTAATAAACTAATTAGTTAGATAACAATAAACTGATAAAACTAATTAGTTAGTTAGATAGTTAGATTAGATAATTAGATAAAGATAAAGATAACAATAAACTATTTAGATAACAATAAATAAACAAATAAACTATTTAGATAACAATAAACTAATTAGTTAGATAACAATAAACTGATAAAACTAATTAGTTAATGTTTAATGTTAGATAGTTAGATAACAATAAACATAATAAAATAGTCATAATCATAATCATCATTTTCATAAACTAATAAAACTAATTAGTTAGATAACAATGAACTGATAAAACTAATTAGTTAGTTAGATAGTTAGATTAGATAATTAGATAAAGATAACAATAAACTATTTAGATAACAATAAATAAACAAATAAACTAATTAGTAAACTAAGAAACTAATTGTGTTAATGTTATGTTATTGTTGTTAGATAATTAGTTAGTTAGATAATTAGATTAGATAAAGATAACAATAAACTAATTAGATAACAATAAATAAACCAATAAACTAATTATCAAACTAATAAACTAATTAGTAAACCAATAAATAAACTAAGACTATATCTAATCTAATATCTATCTAATAGTAGTTTATTAGTTTATCTAATCTAATATCTATCTATCTATGTAATAAACAAATAAACAAACTAATTAGATTAGATAGATAACAATAAACTAATAAAACTAACTAATTAGTTAGATAACAATAAAATGATAAAACTAATTAGTTAATGTTTAATGTTAGATAGTTAGATAGTTAGATTAGATAAAGATAACAATAAACTATTCTTAGTTAAATAGTTAGATTAGATAAAGATAACAATAAACTATTTAGATAACAATAAACAAACCAATAAACTAATTAGTAAACTAAGAAACTAATTATGTTAATGTTATTGTTGTTATGTTGTTATGTTGTTATTGTTATTATTAATTAATAACCAACACATTAAAATCATTGGTTAATAATCAACACATTAAACTAATATCTAAAAATCTAAAAAATAAACTAATCATCAGATAAACTAATAAAACTATATAATTAGTTAGCTAGATAATAGATAACAATAAACATAATAAAATAGTCATAATCAATAATCATCATTTTCATAAACTTAAGCTTATAAACATCAACTCATAAATTAAGATTATTAAACATTAACTAATAACATCAACTCAACATCAACATTAACATAACATAACATAAACATAACATAACATTAACAATAATAACTAACATAAACATAAACATAACATAACATAATAATTAGATAGATATTAACATAAGTATTAACATTAACATAACATCAATAAACTAATAAACTAATCTAAATCTAAAAAATAACAATAAACATAATAAAATAGTCATAATCATAATCATCATATTCATAACCTTAAACTTATAAACATTAACTAATAACATCAATCAACATCAACATTAACATAACATAACATAAACATAAACATAACATAATAATTAGATAGATAGATGTTAACATAACTATAACTATTAACATTAACATAACATTAATAAACTAATTAGATAACAATAAATAAACTATAAAAAACTATAAACTAATAAACTAATGAGATAGATAACAATAAACTAACAATAAAACTAACTAATTAGTTAGTCAAACAACAATAAACAAATCTAAAAAATCTAAAAAATAAATTACTTAGATAAACCAATAATAAAACTAATTAGCTAGTTAGATAATAATAAACATAATAAAATAAAATAATTATGAAATGAATGATGAATGATGATTATTATGATATGATTATTTAGATTAGATTAGATAATTATAATTATAGTAAAATACTCATGTGTCTATCTATCTATCTAATCTTCTAACTTCTAATCCAACTAACTAATCTATCTATCTAATAATAACTATAACTATAACTAATAACTAACAATAATAAATATAAACAATAATAATAATAATCATAATCTATCAAATAATAATAAGTAATAAATAAATAACTAATAATCTAATAAATAGATAACATAACATCAAATCATCAAATAAACAAACATGCCTAACATTAACATTAACTAATAAAATCTACATTAACATAACACAACAATAATATAACATAAACATAAACATAACATAACATTAACAATAATAACACAACATAAACATAAACAACATAACATAAAAATAATAATAATAATCATAATCTATCTAATAATAATAACTAATAAATAAATAAATAAATAACTAATAATCCAATAAATAGATAACATAACATCAAATCATCAAATAAACAAACATTAAACATTAACATTAACATAACATAAACATAAACATTAACTAATAAATTTAACAACATAACACAAAAATAATAATAATAATCATAATCTATCTAATAATAATAACTAATAAATAAATAAATAAATAACTAATAATCTAATAAATAGATAACGTAACATCAAATCATCAAATAAACAAACATTTTAAACATTAACATTAACATAACATAAACATAAACATTAACTAATAAATTTAACAACATAACATAATAATAATAATCATAATCATAATCTATGTAATAATAATAACTAATAAATAAATAAATAAATAACTAATAATCTAATAAATAGATAACATAACATCAAATCATCAAATAAACAAACATTTTAAACATTAACATTAACATTAACATAAACATTAACTAATAAATTTAACAACATAACATAAAAATAATAATAATAATCATAATCTATCTAATAATAATAACTAATAAATAAATAAATAACTAATAATCTAATAAATAGATAACATAACATCAAATCATCAAATAAACAAACATTAAACATTAAACATTAACATTAACATAACATAAACATTAACATTAACTAATAAAATTAACATTAACATAACACAACAATAACATAACATAAACATAAACATAACATAACATTAACAATAATAACACAACATTAACATTAACATTAACATTAATAAATATAAAAAATAATAATCATAATCATAATCTATCTAATAATAATAACTAACTAATAAATAAATAACTAATAATCTAATAAATAGATAACATAACATCAAATCATCAAATAAACAAACATTAAACATTAAACATTAACATTAACATAACATAAACATTAACATTAACTAATAAAATTAACATTAACATAACACAACAATAACATAACATAAACATAAACATAACATAACACAACAATAACATAACATAAATATAAACATAACATAACACAACAATAACATAACATAACACAACAATAACATAACATAAACATAAACATAACATAACATTAACAATAATAACACAACATAAACATAAACATAACATAACACAACATAATAATTGGATAGAAGACAATTAATTAACAATAACAATAATAACATAACATAACATAAAAAACATTAACATAACATTCACAACTATCAATCAACATAACATTAACAACGATAACATAAACAATAACAACAATAACATAAACATAACATAAAACAATAACATTAACATTACCATAAACAATAACATAACATAAAACAACATATTAACATAACATAAAACAACATAATAATAATATTATTATTAACATTAACATCTACATATTAACATAACACAACATTAATTAATAACAAAACTAATAATAAACATTAACATCTACAATATTAATTAATAACAAAACTAATCTTAACTAAATAAACTAATAATAACTAATAAACGAACAATAACTAATAAACTAACTAATAACTAATAAAAAACTAACTAATAACTAATAACTAATAAAAAACTAACTAATAACTAATAACTAATAAAAAACTAACTAATAACTAATAAAAAATAAAAAACTAATAATAACTAATCTTAACAGGCGCCCCGGGGGGGGGGGGGGGGGTTGGGGGCGCAAATGCGTCAGCGGCCGGCGGGGGGGGGGGGGGGGGGGGGCGCAAATGCGTCAGCGGCCGGCGGGGGGGGGAGGGGGGGGGGGTGGGCGGGCGGGGCCGCGTGCCCAGGCGCCGGGGGGGGGGGCCGCGCCGGGGGGGGGGGGGGGGGGGTTATTGGGACTGGGAGGGCCGCGTGCCCAGGCGGCCCCGGGGTTGGGGGGGGCGGATTTCGCCAGAGGGGGGGGACGGGGCGGTGGATTTTTGAGGCGGAGGCAGAGGCGAAGGCCAACGACTGAGAGAGAGAGAGAGAGAGAGAGAGAGAGAGAGAGAGAGAGAGAGAGAGAGAGAGAGAGAGAGAGAGAGAGAGAGAGAGAGAGAGAGAGAGAACCTTCAACGCCCTGCTTCAACGCCTCAAGCTTCAACGCCCAAGAGAGAGAGAGAGAACCTTCAACGCCCAACGCACGATCCAACCTGCACAAACACTAAACAACGAAGAATCGAAGGCAGCTCGTATATTTATCATGTATCATCCTCATCATGAGAGAGGGAGGAGGGGAAGACGTGGGGGGCATTAAAGCCACCATTGCATGCAATTCAAATTTTTCATGCGCATGCAATTCAAATTTTGGTTGGAAGTAGAGGCTTGGAAAAGAAGTGGAGGTTCGGGAGAAAAATGGAGGTTCGGGAAATGAGCATTGCCTCACCTCCAATATCAGTACGTTCCAGTGAGTCATTTGTTCAGTAGCCTCTGGATTGCAACGTGCAGACTGATGGATGGATAGATCGACAAACCGAGAGTCTGATACATACGCCTACAGGAACGTTACTCTCTCTTACCCGATTAGGGATAGTTCGGGTATACTTGAAAGTAAGAGATGTTCAGGTGCATTTGATTTTTCGTTATATCTATACTATCTCTTATTTTCAAATATACCCGAACTATCACTAGACTGACACAATCTGATGTGGCACACATCCCAATTCCCAAAATTGCCAATGCAAAAAGTACGATTTTATGTAAAAGATATATTGTTTCACTAATACAATTGGGCCTTGGCTACGATAAAGATCCACTCTGCTCTTACAGGTTGGTAAGGTGGGTGAGCAATTAAGTGGCTGGCCGCCACTGAGGGTTATGTGTATGTGTGTGTGTATGGGTTTGGGGGATGGAGGGTTTTTCAAGATCCTACCTAACCCTCCCTCTCCCTCCCACCATATCTCACTTGTGCATTCTCACACTGGGCCTCCTGTGCCCTCCCCCCATAGCAGCAACTCCTGCGTCACGGGCCATGGCCGATTCCTATTATGCATGATGTTGATGGTGGGGGTGGTCATGCCATGGCTAGTGAAGAAGAAGCCAGGGGAGGGGCTTGCCGTCTTCGTTAATGGCATTGATGATGACGGAGGAGACGACATTGACAGTGGCGATGGCACTAGGACCATCTAGGTTGCGTGAACAAGTGTGGTTAATGCGACTCAAATATGCCGCCACACTCACAGATGAGATCACGAAAGAGCTGGACAAGGTTGACGCACACACAACAGCCCTTGCAAAAGCATGTGCCAAGGAAGTAGACATGGAGGTGCTAAACATGCGATCGAAGCAAGCCTTGCAATGGGGGTCATCGTCCTCAAGGAGGCCAACCGGAAGAGTACTGGTAAGGTTGAGGGTGGGATTTGACAAAGGCATGGAGGGAGGGGAGGCAAGGGGGTTTGCGGTGCTCAGCTAGGCAACACCGCAGGAAGTCCACAACAATGGGATCGAAGCATAAAATGATAGACTGTGAGAGGCAGGATAAGAGGCCATGGAGGCACTTGTGGCGTGCACCGCCACCAAAGCGGGTCATGATGGCATGGTAGCTAAAGAGTTGCAGCATGCTGGAGGGATAGGTGGGCTTCGGTATAAGGCAAGTGCCTGAGGAGAAGAGAAAGCGGCTCACGCCACAGGCTCAGCCATCACCATGGTGGGCTTGAAGAGGACTAGTATTGGAAACATGGCCAAATCACCATCCCTTGCTCACCGCGCTTCCTCGAATACTCGATGTACAGTTTGAGAAACTTACAATACTTGGAAACATATCATACTTTGATTTCCAATGGAAAACCTTAAGTGCATGTAGAGTTTGAGAAATTTGGAGACAACTTTATATGTTGAGGCAAAAAAAAAAACATGTAGAATTATCTACTATAGGAAAAGCAAAAAAATTATCATATATACAAATGGCTTTATCACTTTTACTAGTATTGTGGCATGCAATTGGCTTTATCATTGTTACTCGAGATTGTATAGTATAATTGAAGTTTGGATTGTGAAAAAAAGAAATGCATGAATCTTGAGAGAGAGAGAGAGAGAGAGAGAGAGAGAGAGAGAGAGAGTGTGTGTGTGTGGGTGTGTGTGTGTGTTTTGAATATATGAGTATATCATGATTCACAGGATAGAAACAATGTTAATTGTAGTCATTTGTTTTGGTACTTAAGTGAGGAGTGGTGAGGATTATGAGTTGTTGCTTTAGAATGTGTGGAGAAGACTTTAATGTTATTAGAACTTAGAGAAAGACAAGGGTTTAGTCCCCTAAACTTGTGAATTTTTTAATAGAATATGGTCTTAGTACAAAATAAAGAAGACAAGCCTTTTAAGTCGATGTGAGTGGTGAGTTAAGTTTGGAAAGCTTTTACATTTGTGGCTACAACTTCTTAAAAAGAGATATTGGTTTCTTAGGTTTGCCAAGGATCAAATCCTTGAAATTTTATTATGCAAATATTTGTCATATATATAGTAGATATCCTACACCACAATCTAGCTCTATCCACGAAAGTAGAAAACTTCTTTTATCTTTAAATACATAACACATGCCAATATATATTTACACACAAAGGTATACTTGTATAAATACGTGCACACACACACACACACACTTGCATACACACATATATTGAATGTTTGAGATGCAAATTGTACAAGTTGTATCCAATGTTTTAATTGAATTCACATAGGAAAAAAGACATGATCACACATTCTTTCCAATTTTGAACCAAACACTTGTTAATTATTACAAATTTTATATGGAATAGATAGAATATAGGAGAAAATAATAAAACTTATGTGATTTTTTTTTTCAAGAATAGTTGAAAACTAAAAACTTGATGCTAATTGAAGACTTTATTTGATAGAAAATTGGTAAATTTATGTGTGGTTTACCTCAATTTAGTTTGACATCCATAATCACATTATCTCACTTTTTATTTGGCTTTCTTGCTTGCTCAATACCTAATGCTACAAGATAATGGTGTTTTCTCCAATGGTTGAGTTGAAAGGGAGCGACGGATCGAAGGTTGGATTCGAGAGCTATGGCGAGAGAGCAAGAGTAAGAAAGGGAGAGACTAGAAATGGGAACTTCAACAGTCACAATGTGTGACCGGGCCTTCCTTTATTCAAACTGTCACTAAAAGAATAAAGAATAAAGTGACGGTGATAGGTGCCCGTCACCTACAGTGTACAATGGCGGTGACTATCAGTGTAGTAATTCACGAGCGGCTAGGCAGAGGCGTCTTTACCCCCAACAACCTTCCACTTAAAGGCGAATCTGCCCCAATGAGGAGTGAAAAGAAAAAGAAAAAAGACAGTACAACATGTACACATGTACAACAGGATGAGGAAATACGTCATCTCATCCCATGCCCATCAACCTCCTGAGGAAGGCAAAGCGCTCTGTAGAGAGGCTTTTCGTAAGCAGATCTGCAGGATTCTGGTCAGTCGAGATCTTGACAAGATCAACAGACTTGTCCTCAATGACCCCACATATGAAGTGATACCTCACCTCAATGTGTTTCATCTTCGCATGGAAGACCGGATTCTTGGCTAACTGAATAGCACTCCTAGAATTCGAATGTACTGTAGGGATAGCATCAATACCAAGGTCAGAAACTAAACGACCCAACCAAATGGCCTCCTTGCAAGCCTCAGTGGCTACAACATACTCGGCCTTTGTAGTAGAAAGGGATGTGCAATTCTGCACCCTAGACATCCAAGAAACAGCACCTCCAGCATAGGTGAATACATAGCCGAAAGTGGACTTTCTACTGTCTCCATGTCCTGCATAATCAGAGTTAGTGTACTCCATGACTCCTATATTCTGGCTGCCATAGCATATGCACATATATGTAGTGTCCTTCAGGTATCTCATGATACCCTTCATGGCATCCCAATGCTTCTTGCTAGGTGTAGCCATATAGCGTGCCACAACACCAACTACAAAGGCAATATCTGGACGAGTGGCTATCATGGCATACATAAGAATGCCCACTACGGATGCATAGGGAATCTTGGCTATCTTGGCCCTCTGCTCATCTGTCTGTGGACAATCAGTCTGTGATATCTTCATATAAGAAGGCAATGGACAGCCAATAGGCTTTATGTCCTGCATGCGAAAGCGCTCAAGGACTTTATGAATGTACTCCCTCTATGACAAGTAGAGGAGTCCCTGATGCCTGTCGCGTCTAATGCGCATACCAAGTATGTGAGCGGCCTGTTCCAGATCTTTCATCTCAAAGCTCTTATTAAGTTGAGCCTTAAGAGCATCTAGCTCATCATGAGCTTTCCCTGCTATCATCATATCATCCACATAGAGTACCAAAATCAATAAAGAACCATCACAGGCTTTCTTCGTGTAAAGACATAGATCCATAGCACTCTGGCTGTAGCCCTGTGACTGCATAAATGCATCAAACTTATGATACCACTCCCTAGGTACCTGTTTCAAGCCATAAAGACTTTTCTTCAATTTGCACACTAGGTGCTACCTGCCAGGTTTTGCAAAGCCCTTAGGCTGCTCCATATAGATCTCATCATGCAAGTCTCCATGTAAGAAAGCCGTCTTGACATCCATCTGGTATAAATCCAAAGTCAAGCTGAGCAACCAAAGGCAAGATTAAGCATAGGGTGATCATCTTAACCATAAGAGAAAAGACCTCGTCAAAGTCCACACCATGCTCTTGGTTAAAACCCTTTGCTACCAATCTAGCCTTGTATATCGGCTTGGGGTGTCCAGGGGTACTTTTTAGCTTGTACACCCACTTGCATGGCAAAGCCTTCTTGCTCGTAGGCAAGGAAACCAAATCCCAAGTGTCATACTTATGCAAGAAGTCTATCTCAGACTGCATAGCCCTCTCCCAGGAGTGATTGTCACCCCTGCGCATAGCCTCATCATAGGTGAAAGGCTCTCCTGCATCTGTAACCAAGACATAATGCATCGAGGGCTAAAATCTATCAGGTGGACGTCTGTCTCTAGTAGACCGTCTCACGACAGGCTCTACTGCCTGCCCGGCTGCTTGTCCAACACCCTGACCATGAGCATCTGTTGCAGCTGTAGGCTGTCCAACTAGCTATGCGGGAGCTCTCGGCTCCTCCTGAAATATGACCTTGTGGATCTCAACAACTCTTTCAGGTTGCCTATGCATTTTTTCTTCATGGAAGACTACATCATGACTGCGGATGACTTTCCCCGCCTGCGAATTCCAGAGACGGTAACCCATCTCGCCTGCATTCGCATAACCAAGGAAAATGCATTTGACACTCTTGGAATCCAGCTTACTTCTCTCATCCCTGGGCACATGGCAAAATGCCTCACATCCAAAGATAAGGAGATGTGCATAAGAGGGAGGTTTTCCAGTCCATACCTCCTCTACAACCTAGAAATCCAAACCACTAGAGGGTGATCTATTTATGACATGCACAGATGTACTAACTGCCTTAGCCCAAAAGCTCTGTGGTAGGCCTGCATGGTAAGCATACTGCGTACACGCTCTTGGATGGTTCTATTCATCCGCTCAGCCAAACCATTCTGGGGGGAGGTGTAGGGAGCGGTCAACTGATGCTTAATACCCTTCTCATCACATAACTGCTCAAAAGCACGTGAGACATACTCACCCTCATTATCTGTCCTTAGGCATTTTAGCCTATACCCAGACTGGTTCTCAACCAATGCAAGCCATCTCTGAAACACAACCAAGACATTGGATTTCAGCTTAATGGGATAAGCCCAGACTTTCTGTGAAAAATCATCTATGAACGTAACAAAATACTTTGCACCACCCATAGACTGACAAGGCATGGGCCCATAGACTTTCGAATGTACCAATGCCAAGGGCTCACTCATGTGTGGCCTACCAAACTTCTTATACATAGACCTAGTCTGCCTGCCATAAAGACAATGCTCACATGAATCAAAACATGCATAATCAAGGGGCAGTAAGTACTACAAATCAGAAAGCATTTTCATTCCCTTCAAAGACATATGACCCAAACGGGCATGCCAAAGAGATACATGTGGGATAGAATCCACAGACAAAACATGATCAAGGGAAGAAGCTGATACAATCAAGGGGTAGAGACTGCCAGCCTTGGCACCTCTCACAATCACAAGTCTGCCACGAGTGATCTTCCATACAGAGTCTCCAAAACATACATGATATCCTGCGTCATCAAGCTGTCCAATTGACATGAGACTGCATGTCAAAGCAGGTACATGATGTACATCCTGCATAACAAAACTGCTGCCAGAAGGAAACTGCAGCCTAACATCACCAATGCCCACAATATCAAGAGAGTCGTCATCACCCAAGCGCACAGAACCCAAAATAGTACAGTATGAATGAAACCACTCTCGACAAGGTGTCACATGAAAGGACGCACCTGAGTCTAAGAGCCAACACTATGCATACATAGAGTGTATCTCTGTCATATGCGAAGCACTAGAAGAAGCTGCTAGGATATAGTCATTATCATCAACATTCTCAGGCTACATAACATTGATTTCTTTAATTTTAACATTGGACTTTGCAGGTACTATGCTGCGATCAGAAGACTTATCGTGCACTTTGTCTTTCCCCTTATCTTTACGCCTTTCATTGCGTAATTCATGGCATTGTGGCCTAATATGGCCCTTTTTCCCACAATGGTGATAAGTAACATCTGCATTCCTACCACGGGATTTGCTACGTGACTTCCCACGAGACTTGGACCGAGATTTCTGAGAATCCCATCCACGGCCACTACCACTGCCATGCTTTCCATATCCATCATTCCTGCCTCTAACTGTAATAGCATGAGACACACGAGAGGCATCCAAATTTTTACGGTTAACCTCTTCCTGTAGAAGAGCACTGTCGATATCATATAATTTCAAGGTAATAGTAGAGGCACATAATGCAGTGCGAGCTTCAATGGTGGCTACCCCAATCTTGTTTACAGCCTGTGAGACCTGAGAACTAAAGTAAACCCTGAAGAAAATGATCAAATACCTCTGATGTAATGCCCTGAATGTGCCCAACAATGCTGGGAAGGTGCTTGGGAAGCCGGAGAGTGACGAGAGTTCGAAGGAGTCGGATATGGCTGCCGAAGGAGACCCAATGCAAGTAGGGAGTTGATGGGATGCTGAGAATGCCACGAACCAAGCTCAAGAGTCGAAAAGCAAAGCTCTGATACTAGTTGAAAGGGAGCGATAGATTGAAGGTTGGACTCGAGAGCTATGGCGGGAGAGCAAGAGCAAGAAAGGGAGAGACTAGAAATGGGAACTCCAACCGTCACAATGTGTAACCGGGCCTTCCTTTATTCAAACTGTCACTAAAAGAATAAAGAATAAAGAGATGGTGACGGGCACTCGCCACCTGTAGTGTGCAGTGGTGGTGACTGTCAATGTACTAATACACAAGTGACTAGGCAAAGGCGCCTTTACCCCCAACACGAGTGACAATATATGAAATATTTATTGGCAAGTTTTTTCTTTGGGTAGGGGGCAAGGGACAATTCACACTCTTTAGGGATCTTGACAAGCAAGTGTAGAGCACTATATTGCAAGACATGAAATTTTTAGTGTTTGGGCTGCTCTCTCTAACATGCATTGTGCGAGAGAGAGAGAGAGAGAGAGAGAGAGAGACACACACACACACACACAAAACATCTTGTTAGGGTCTCCCTTCAGGCCCACTCTTGTGCATGTCCTAGTGTGAAGTGCTATGATAATGAACACCTATGTTTGTATGGGGTAGTAGCGTGGAGTGCTATTTTTATAAAAGGAAAGAATACACAATTGTTCTCATGAGGGTTATTCGAAGGGAACAATTTTTTAGGAATATGTTCACAGGTGGGTTTTCAATACTTGCAAAACAAATTGATAATACATAGCATTTAACCCCCCCTCCCCCCCCCCCCCCCCAACTCTAAAAGAATACTAAAATATATCACTTTTTCTCAAGTTTAGGAAGATGGAGGCAAGCCTTGAAGTCTTCTCCTAGAAATGGAAGTTTTCATTTGGAGAAACCCTTGTGAAGGGCAGTGTTCCAATGGGAACGGGTTTTTTTCTAGAATAAACGAACCAACCACAACCCCCCCTGTAAGGGCTTTGTAGCTATACCATGCTGTTATCACCGAAAAAAGCACCTATATAAGAAGTAGTAGTGACTCAAAGCCATGTCTTATTTCCACACTATGTGTGATTCCCTATACCCAGTGGTGAATCCTCTCATGTGCGGCGTCACGAGGGTGTAGTCTTGGGATGTGTCTATGTTGTCTTGCTTTTTGGATTGAATAATACAAGAGTATACCTTGAGCTCACATATCGTGTTACCTTTCTGTTTCATGTTGAGTGCGTAATGAGTGCAGGTGCATCACACTTGGTATCAGAGTGACTCTTGCTCGGAGTGAGGAGTGCTCACGGAAGCAGGAGAAAAGATCCAATGCCCCAAAGAGAATGAAATTGTAATGACCCATGTCGTGATGTCTTGTGTTGCAATGCCTTGCGTCGCGTTGACCCGCGTTGCGTTGACCCCATTGCGTCGGCCCCAGTGTGACGTCCCGACCCCGACACCACCCACCATCTGAAGATGTGATGCGGCTTCCCCACGGCATGACCACTACCACCATTGGCAAGATGCGGCTTCCCCACGACGACAACACCACCAACCACATGGATGACGAAAGGGAGAATGTCACCCTCCCAACAATGGAGGAGGGGAAGAAGAGTAGAGGGCAAGAATGGAGAGTAGGCCAAGAGGAGAAGATAGCTGGACTGGAAAGGCAGTTGGAGGGCATGTCAGGCATGGTGGAGTCAATATGGAGGAACGTGCAGATGAAGGAAGAGGAAGAGGAAAGGAAGAGAAAACTAGAAGTAGAGTAGGGCTATAGAGAATGGGTGTTATAACAACAATAAGAGGAGAAAAGACACAAAATGCAAGAGGAGATGGATAGAATGGGTAGAGAGGAGATGTCTAAGAGGGCGCAAGACACCAGGAAAGAGAAGGGGAAGGCAGTAGAAACAAGAAACAAGAAGAAATACAAGAAGAAGGAGAAGAAGCACAATCAAAGGGAAGAGGAAGATAGCGACAACTCGGAAGATGACTATGGAAAATTCAAAATGCCCCAACTAGCCAAATATAAAGGAGAGAGAGACGGGCTAGTCCTGAAGAAGTAGATCGCAGAGGTGGACATGTATTTGAAGTATTTCCGAATAACCGAAGACAAAAAGATGGAAGTGGCAACCATTTACTTGGAGGAGGACGCTGCCAGTTGGTACCTGCTGGAGCAAGAGCAGGGCCACACCATCTTTTCATCCAGGAAGAACTAAAATACTACTTCATTCCAAAGATGGAGAAATTCAAAGTGAGAGACGAATGGAGGAACCTCAAACAAACATAAGGGAAGATAAAAGAATACGTTAACAAATATAAGCAAATTATGCTGCAGCTACCAAACATGGATACAGACACCAAATTGCATGGATTTTTGTTTGGGATACAAGAATGGGCTAGAAGAGATGTGGAGAGATAGGAGCCAACAAGCTTAGCAGAAGCCATGAGAATGGCCGAAAGACTAGTGGACCTAGAAGGCATGAGAACGGCCCAGGGGAACCAAAGCAGGTTCAACATCAACTTCGACAACAACAACTCATGGAACCAAAGGCCCAATGCCCCTAGAGGGCCATTTACGGACATAAGGAGCCAAACCCCCACCACCACAACGGTCGTGTCGCAAACTCCATTGGTACCAAGAGGAGCAACAAGAAGATGGGGAAACAACCATTACAGGCCAAGCCCCAATACATCATATGGACCCGCATGATCAAATACATCACAGTGGAGACCTTTAGGCCCTTCCATTGGGATTAGATGCTTTAGATGCAAGGGTCCACACTACCAAAACAGATGCCCTGTAGAAGATACAGCCTCATCAAGTGGGTCGAGGGTGAATGCCACTAGCGCATATGGAGGAGAAGAACCGCAACCCCCGCATATCCGAGAAATCCCAAGCGGAAGTGAAGAAAGCATGGACCACCCAAGGGTAGGGACAGTCAGCGCCCAACCCCAATGCATGGCGACTAGAGTAGCAGCAATCCACCACCTATATATCAAAGGCAGAGTGAGCGAAGGAAATCAACCCATCATGGTGAATACAGGGGCCACGCACAACTTCATTACCCCAGAGTGCGCAGCAAAACATAGATTGAAACTATCTAAGGCCCCAGAAGGATTAACGGTAACATTTGCACAAGGAGAAGCCAAGGAAGTGAAACAAGTCTTTGTAGTTCAAGTAGAAGTTGGAAAGTGGAAATCAAAACTCAACTTCTTAGTAATCCCCATGGATGATTTTGAAGTGATCCTAGGCTTGGAATTCTATGACAAATATGTCATTGTGATGTTTGGGAAAGGAATAAATGAGATGATGCTAGATATACAAGGAGAAGGCGTTAGAGTACCCTGTGAAAGAATGCAATTGCCTGGTAGGACCCCAATCAAAGTGCAAATGAAGGAGAATAAGCCAGGAGTTTCATGCCAAACAGTGAAGCCAAATGCAACCCAACCAAGAGGCCCAACCCAGGCAGTACCAGTCCAAGGGACCATTATCAGGCCACACATCATGACGTGTAGTGCCAAGCAGGTAGAGAAATCAGTCAAGCAAGGAGATATGGTCTACTTATGTATGATTCGACCAATTGGAGAAGAAGATGGCAAAAAGCCTAAGTACCAAAGCAATAACACATAAGTGGCAGAGATACTCGAAGAATTCAAAGATGTAATGCAAGCAGAGCTACCCAAGGGTCTACCACCCAGATTGGATGTGGATCATAAGATTGAATTGATTCCAGGATTCGCCCCACCGGCTTGAGCACCCTATCACATGAACCACACTGAACTCATGGAATTGAAGAAGCAGTTTCATGAACTAGAAGAGCAAGGTTTCATCCACCTCATTAAATCCCCCTTTGGTGCCCCAGTGTTATTTGTCAAGAAGAAGGATGGGGGACATAGACTCTATGTAGACTATAGGGCTCTTAACAAAATCACCATAAAAAACAAATATCCGATGCCCTTAGTGGAAGACCTCTTAGATAGATTACATGGGGCCAAGTACTTTAGCTACATAGACCTTAGATCAGGTTACCATCAGATCCGCATAGCAGACGAGGATATCCCTAAAACAACATTTCGCACCCGCTATGGTAGTTTTGAGTGGATGGGCCAAGCACATTCTGCGGCCTCATGGATGGAGTCTTCAGGAGCGAGATAGATATCTGTCATTATCTACATTGATAATCTCCTAGTCTATACCAAACCTTAGAGGAGCACAAGCAAGATTTACATCGAGTTTTTGAGAAACTGCAGCAACATCAGTTATATGCCAAGCTTGAAAAATGTGAGTTTGCAATGAAAGAGTTGGAATTCTTAGGCTTTATTGTAGGAGCAGTTGGAATCAAAGTGGATCTTAAGAAAGTGGAAGCTGTCCAAAGATGACATGTACTGAAAACTGTAAGAGAAGTGCGGGAGTTCCTCGGCTTCACAGTATTTTGCTAAAGGTTCATCAAAGATTATAGCCTCATCACAGCCCCCCTCTCCCACCTCACCAAAGAAGATCACTCTTTTACATGGGGGATCGCGCAAGAGGAAGCTTTTGAGCAGATGAAGAAATGCATGAGTCAAACTCCCATCTTGAAGGTGCCAAATTTTACCAAGCCCTTTGAAATATTTACAGATCCATACGATTATGGCATAGGAGGTGTACTGGTGCAAGAAGGCCACTCCATAGCTTATGAGTCCAAGAAATTTACTGATGCTGAAACAAGGTGGAGTACACATGAGAAAGAAATGTTGGCAGTCATCCACTGTGTCAAGAAATGGAAGCACTATGTTCAAGAAGAGCACATAATAGTCTTCACCGACAATATCTCCCTCAAATACTTCCAATCACAACCCAAATTATCGGCAAAGCAAGCTCGCTGGATAGACTTCATAGCAGAATTCGACCTAGAGATTAAACACAAGCCCGACTCCACTAACAAAATAGTAGATGCCTTGAGCCGAAAAGCTGACCTGAAAGCTGTCAATGTGGTCAGCAGCAATTTCATGGAATTAGTCGAGGAGGCCTCAGAGCAGGACCAAGAGATGCACAAAATAATCCGAGATGTGGAAGCACAGAAGACCTTGCATGGAATGTACACCCTTGAGGAGGGTATCCTATTTTTAGGCAAGAGATTGTATATCCCCAACAATTTGGAGTTGAAGAAACTCATCCTTCATGAGATACATGACAGCAAACTTGGAGGACACAAAGGGAAAAGCAAAACCTTGGAATCCCTTAGGAAGCAGTTCTTTTGGCCCAATATGAAGGAAGAAGTCATCGACTACATCAAAACCTGCCCCACTTGCCAGCTGGTCAAAGCACCACACTCAAAGCCAGTAGGATTACTACAACCATTACCCATACCCAACCACCCATGGGATGTCATCAGCATGGATTTCATTGTGGAACTACCCAAGTCCCATGGGTACACAATCATCTTTGTAGTGGTGGACTATTTCTCCAAGCAGGCCCACTTCATCCCGGCCAAGCCACCACTGAATGCTAAGGAAATAGCATGCCTCTTCTTCACACATGTATTCAAACTCCATGGCTTACCACTGGCAATCGTATCAGATAGAGATGGAAGATTCATGAGCGATATGTGGAAGGAACTCTTCAAGTCCTTGGAAACACAATTGAGATTCTCCTCATCCTTCCACCCTGAGACAGATGGACAGACAGAACGAGTCAACCAAGGCATTGAAGACTATCTCCGAAGCTATGCTCGAGTGGACCAAAAAGATTGGGCCTTGTATCTTGATGTCTTGGAATTCCCCTACAACATCTCCATCCACTCGGCAAAGGGGTACACCCCCTTTGAATTAGCTACAAGCAAAGAAGTCATGACCCCGTTGACCTTAGCATCCGGAGCAGCCAAATCAAAAGATCAAGATGCAGAGGAGTTCCTAAAGAAATTGAGAGATTGAAATGCATCGGCCGAGCAGAGCCTAGAACAAAGCAAAATCACTATGTCTGAACAAGCCAACAAAAAGAGAAAGGCCGTACTATTCACCAAAGGAGACATGGTCCTAGTCAACTCTAAGAATGTGTCACTTCCCAAAAACATGACTCCCAAGTTCAATCACTACTACTATGGACCCTATCGAATCACTCAAGTGCTGAACGAAGTCACCTACAAACTCGACCTGCCAGATAGTGTATGTGTTCATAATGCTTTTCATGCTCGTCTTCTGCGTAGGTTCTATCCCGACAACTAATGGTGACGACGCGTACCAATGCTCCATTCCAATAGTCTCTTCAAAGTAGAAGCATTCCTCCGACACCGGGAACAAAGAGGATTCCTCGAATATCTCACCAAGTGGCATGGGTGTCCACTCAAGGAGGCCACTTGGATCTTAGAAGTGGAGGCTCGTGAATGCGGCAAAGACGCCTTCACCCTTTGGCTCGAGAAAGACCCCACTATTCCTTCCAATGACCCTTGAGCCTCTCCAAAACCAACAAGCGGTTCTCAATCATAGACCCCAATATGCCTCCACTCCTCAAATGTAATTGAGTCGAGGGTGGACTCGGATGGTAATCCCAACATCAAATAAATCCAACAAAGCCCTAAAAGAAAAGTCTAGATGGGCAGACACTAACCAGCTTGCTAGAAAAGGCTGTGTTAAGATCCCCAAGTCCTAGACTGGCAGAAACTGACCAACTTGATAGGAAAAGTTGTGTTAAGACCCCGAATGCTGAGGAGGGCAATCTAGTAAGCGGGGGTGAGTGTAAGGGCTTTGTAGCTATACCATGTCGTTATCACCGGAAGCACATATATAGGGAGTAGTAGTGACTCAAAGCCTTGCCTTGTTTCCACACTATGTGTGATTCCCTATACCCAGTGGTGAACCCTCTCATGTGTGGCGTCACAAGGGTACATAGTCTTGGGATGTGTCTATGTTGTCCCGCTTTTTGGATTGAATAATACAAGAGTATACCTTGAGCTCACATATCGTGTTACCTTTCTATGGCGTGCTGAGTGCGTAAGGAGTGTAGGTGCATCACTTCCCCCCCCACTAACAATGAGTATTTCTTGTTTTTTGGAAAAAACTCTCAAAAAACCCCCTCACCCCACCCAAAAAACCCCATGGCAGTAGCTCCTCAAGAATTTTTTGAGAGAGATTGGTTTTCAATTTTATGTCTAGGCCAAGTGAGGTTTTTTAAAAGAAAACCATCCAATTAAAAATGGGCCAAAAGTGTTTCAAAGTGATTGATAGAAGGTGAAATTTGTGCACAAGAGAACAATAAGGAGAAGATCTCAATTGCAAGATCCTAACTAAACCTCCTTCATTTCCTACATCTCTTTTGTAAGGTTCATCTATTGGAGCTCCTTGTGTCTCAACTACAACATAATGACTAGCAGTGATCTGAAAGAAGATATAAATAGCATGAAAACATCACGAGTAAGTTAACCTACCAACCATTAAGCACCTCATAACACTTAGCTACAATTAAAGAATTACTAATGGCAACTTCTAGTCTACAATACTTGCAAGTTCAACCTATGTTGATGCAAGCATTGGCAGTGGAAGAAAATAGTAGGAATGAAGGGTTAATGTAAGAAGCGGATGTTTGTTTGAATTATTTGAATGCCCTATAATATACACTAACAAATCAAACAATGTTCAAAGTTGTGCAAAGTATAGGCACTATTCATCATTACATCACTAACATAGAAATATGTGTTATACATGCATAAAAATCTAGAAACACAAAGCTCAGATGCCTTTGATTGTATTTGGGAGCATGATTTTGCTATCATTTGAGAGACTTTTTGCACCTACAAAAGATACATGTGTTATTATTAGAAACAAAATATGAATGTACTTGCTGTGAAAATATAGTTGTCGATGTATCAGATATATATCTCAAGACATGAGCATGAATCTCCACATTAGAATGCTTATTTTGGGTCAAGGTTACATACAAACTAATGTTAATAAGGTGTTGCCTTGCATAAGTGACAAGGTTCATTATTGTTATGCTGATACATGTACTAAAAAGTTTCTAAAACATTCAGAAATAGTGAGTCAACATTCTCACTTGGGCAACTTGTAGAGAATACCATTGATTGCTTCCTTGAAATAAACTAGGAAAAGAACAGGTTGTGTGCAATGTAGTTGTAAACCTTGGAATTTTGATAAATAATATGTCTGCAGACTACACATACCTTTCTACTCATGGATATGTAGTAAATAGAGGGCCTATTTTGCTACTAGGAGAAAAAATACGTAAATGATTACACAATGAAAAACAATTTCATGTGATATATTAATTATGTCACTGAAACAAAAAAGGTACATGGAAGTCATGTTACATGATGATGAATATCACAATATTGCCATGCTATAACAAATATCACCTATGCAATGTTGCAGTACTTGCATAGGCAACTCTTATTGCAATAGAACTCTTTAAATGATCCTTTTGTAGTGAATTTATTTGTAGGAATCACCTTTCAAGTTATGCATTCAATATTCTTTGTCTAGCATCTAATACTCAAGGGTAACGTTGTTTGTAAATGAAATGAAATACAATTGCAAATCTTTTGAGTAATATGGCACCTTAGGAGAAATATTTGGAATCTTTTTAAAGATTCTCTTAGAAAAGATCAAGTCCAATTTAAAATTTTATAATACAAATGGAAATGTCAAGCTATTTCATTTGTATGAGTGCTTAAGTGATAGTAGCAAACATTATTACAATTGAATGGAAGTATAGACACAAATGCCAAACATGCACAAGCATACATGTTTAAAAATGTGTTTAAACTCATGGCCATTAGAAAGTCATTAGTAAGGAAAAATTCACATCTTAAAATATTAAAAAACACAAAAAAATAAGTAGTATACATGCTCTTCTAAATGTGCTATCACACACATGTTGGTATAAAACTCCATCATGTTGAAATTCAGCATTCCAAAGTGCAAAATGGACAATATTTAAGACAAACATAAAATAAACACGTATATATATGTGTGTGTATATGGAGAGAGAGAGAGAGAGAGAGAGAGAGAGAGAGAGAGAGAGAGAGAGAGAGAGAGAGAGAGAGAGAGAGAGAGAGAGAGAGAGAGAGAGAGAGAGAGAGAGAGAGAGAGAGAGAGAGAGAGAGAGAGAGAGAGAGAGAGAGAGAGAGAGAGAGAGAGAGAGAGGTCATATCCAAGGTGTGGAAGCCTTTGTAATGTGGAGAAAATCCTCTTCTCAAAACATCTAAGGTTTGCTTTGCTTTTTATGTCTTAAGAATCTTTGGTTTAGACTTTCTTTGGTTATTAACAACTTGTTTGCTATTTTGATTATTTAGATTCAAGGTGTTGTTTTTTATGTAGGATTCCTATTTGTCAAAGGTTCATGCTTGCATAAATATCGATACAAATGCCTACATAAATGTGTGTATAAATGCATATGTAAATGTTTTTAAGGGTTACTCTACCTACTTGAGTGCTTGCTTAAACATGAGCATAAACATTGATGTAAACGCTTGCATAAACAATTGCGTAAACCCTTGCATTGCACATTCATAAAAAAATGCATGCATAAACACCTACGTAAATGCCTATTTAAATGTTTATAAACACCTAATTAAATGCTTTGTTAAACCTTTTTCATAAATAATGGTTAACAATTCTTAAACACTTGCTTAAATGCACGCTTCAACATATGGTCAAATAGTTGCTTAAACACATGCTTGAATATCTAATAACACTTATTTGAATGTGGTTATAAAGTCAAACAACTTTTGTAGGTATGAGTGGTTTAGCACGGTTCTACAACACAAATGTAACCGCTATCCATTGAAAGTCCATAGCTTGCCTGTCGGGACAAAAAATGGGCCCCGACATAGGCTCTAATGCTCTAGCCAAGGGCCTCTATGCTCAACCAAAACACCCCATGGCGTTGCGGTTGGAGGCTACACACACTGATCTAATTTAGACACATTTTTATATCATTTATACTCCAACAAATCCCTTTCCAACTCCTCACAAGGAGTACCCAAACAAATCAGTTTCTAGCACCTCATAGCACATACACAGAGAGCATCCCTCGGTCGATTGTTGTGGCCCACTATGGCTCTCCTACTCTTCAAGGGATTGGCCCCAAGATGTGCCATTCAAACATATAACGCACATGATACATAGTCATCTCTTATCATTGATCATTCTAGGAAATAGTTTGTATCCTCACTTTACGAGTCCCTAAAGAAACAGACGTACTAAACCCTATAGCTTGGGACTTCTCACACTCTTAACGTAGGTCAACATTTAAGAAACCAAGTGCTATGCAATCCATGATATATATTCCCAATACCATGTAATGAATGTAATGCAAAGATGGATGATGTGTCATGCTTAACCATTTTATTGATTCAAAATAGCATTATGACAGTGCATAAAAACAGTTCTCTTCATGCTTTTCATACTAATGCATTTACTTTATTGCATAGGGAATAACACCAAGTATACTCATGCTACTGAACCCTTTAACTTTTAAAACAAACACATTATATATGCGAAATGCAACATATATATCATATTTAAAACCACAATTAGCACTCATAAATCCCCCTCTCTCCCTACTGCTTAATGTTATGCTTGTGGTGGTAGGTGTAGAGAATATTTCCATGTTATTTTTGGGTTCGAAACGCAACAAATCACACACTATAACATCGAAATGGGGCTACGATGAGTTTAAACCTCATGCTTAGATCCACCATACATCCACTAATATATTTATAATTTTTTGGTGCATAAAATCTATTTTTTTCATTTAAATTAATTTAAAATTATTATTACTTTTAAAAATTTTGATTCAATGTGATTAGGATTATTGAGATTCATCATTATCTTTCATTTCAATCCATGAGAATATGATTTTTCCACTTGAAACGGAAAAGTCCCTTATTTTTCCACTTAAATATCACATTTCAAGCTTTTAATTATTAATAATGATCCCATCTAATTACTAGTACTGCATATTATTACTCACAGCCATCAAAGATATATCAAACAAGGTTCATACAAGTTTTATACCATATGCACTTCATTTGGACCATAAACTATAAAAAACAAGCAAATTTCCTTCGTAAAATGGACATATAGTTAAATTGTGTCTTTGGGGTTACCAAAATTGAATGTGTGGATAGCTATCAGACCTAAACAACACTTAATATCAATTCTCAACATCTTGCAACAATCCGATGCATGTCAGACAAGCATTCTTCATTCCGTTCTCTTTCTTTTACTCGCATGAATAACCTCTTGGAAGAGAGAGGAGAGGAGAGAGAAAGACTAGATTTCCATCTCTACATTTGGACAGTCATTCCTAATGTGAAGACTAGCAATCGGGAGTGGAAAAATGGAGAAATTTGCATGTGGGATCAAATCTAGGGGGTATTCTTTAGCCCCCAAGCACCCCCTCCACAAAACGACATGGAGAGTGGGGGGACATTTGCTGATCACCTACCCCCCACTCATTAAATTTTTTCAATGGCCCCTACCCCCCCAATCATTAAATTTTTGGGCCTTTTGGGCCCCCAAAGGCCCAAAGGCTATGCCCATTTGAACTTGGCCTTTATTTTTGACCTATCACAAAGTGCTCGACCTCTAGTTACTATTGCGTACGGTACCTAATTTCGTGTCTGAAAAATTTTGTGCATTCATCTTGAAGTTTGAACTATTGGAGACTTGTCTTGCTTCGATCTAGAATTTAAAAAAATTATGAAAAATTCGCAACCACTACGAAGGTTGATCTTTTGAAGTAATTTGAATTCTTATCTTTCATGGCCACTTAAAATTGTCTGAGATCCATGTTCTTCCGCTTCCATCAAGCTTCCATTTTCACTTTAAATTTGCATCAGTAGACACTTATTCGGCATTTTTTGAATGTTTAAATCCCACTCTAGGGCAACTCAACCTATTGAATCTATAGAGTTCTTAGAGTATTACCGTCTAAAACAGTTCTTACTGCCACAAAACAACAACCATAAAAAGCATCAAGTTGCCACAAAACAAAATACATAACAAAGCACACAAATAGCTCTCACTCTACCCCCTGACAAAATCAAGGCATGAAGGCTATAAGGGATAGGTGAAGTATAAAGTGATAGAGATCTAGAGTTAGTCACTAACCAAATGCTCCAACATAGACAAGTTGAAAAGAACTACCAAAGAAGTCATCTTAAGTGGTGGTTTGAACTACCTACCTACCCTAGGATAACAGGACTAGGAACTCCTACTAGGCAAGGACTCCTATAGCCTGGTCTTTCATGTGTAGATACTTTTGATAATCACTTTTTATATACTTTAGGACTTGATACTCGTGCGTGTAAAAAGGAGGGAGTTGAGCGTAGTGACCCAAGGAGAAGAACACGACATCATCGGCCTCAGGTCCTGACTCGATACCCAAGAACCTACCAAGCTCTCACAAGGCAATACTTAAATCCTTTTCTCTTCTGCTCACTTTTATTTTCACTCCAACCATCCTTATTTATTTCATCCAATCAGACATCACCCCCATGAAGACAAGGCATTGGAGACTCACCCTAGGAACCTACCAAGCCTACGTAAGGCGATGACTATCTATACTTTGATTTTTTTATCGTTTCTTTTATATTTCCTTTGTTCAGGGGCTAGAATCCCTTTTTACACACCTCTGTATACTATAATCTTCATATATATGCATTGTTTATTCTTTTCCTTTTATTTAGTAGGCTTCTCTAATAGCTGCCTCACAACTAACAAAAACTCCTAGAACTAGCTACCTAGCAAGCTAGCAGAATAGGGTCACTAGCACTTAGTTCTTAGAGTACTCAACAATGTCTTCATAGGAGGTAGACAACTACTAGGACCTCCTCAGATACACATAACCTAAACTTTTGGGACTTCATGCCTTGACCACTGTAATATCTTCGCACAATAAAAGTTAGTTGGTTGGTTCGTAAGTTAGTTAGTCAATTAATAAGTTAGTAAGATTACTAACTAAAGACTAACTAAGGTAAAAACTAACTAACATTAATTATTGATAATTTAAAATATTTTATTTAGAAAAATCATGAGTCGTAAATTCGATATTTTTCTCGAATTGGCAAAGACTGTAGCTATGCTTCACGTAAATTACAACGTGAATGAGACTTATGAGTTATATTAATCGCTAAGTTCATGTGTATAGTTTGGGAGGTCCAAAAACATTAGATTTTGGGCAAAGCTAGTATATTTTAGATATTTTAGATATTATCCTTTTTATAAAAAAACGATATGGAATTAGATGTCATTTAAAAGAAAAGACAAGTGATATTTTAGTTAGTTTGAAGATTTTATAAAAAGAAAAATAAAGAAAAGTGACTGGCGAAATCGCGTGCGCCACGATCGCAGTTTACAGGCAGTAGACAGCACTTCGAACAGAGAAAAGAAGGAGTGAACTGAGAGCTTTCTAAGTAAGTGTCTTGGAGTTTTACCCCCCTTTTGGAGCCAATGGAACCATCAGATTTATGATCTGAGCATCAGATCACTGATCTTTCCAAGATCCCCCTCCACAAAGAGCTCCACTTCTCAACCACAAGCCCTCTTCTCTAATTCACTATAAATATGCGGCATGGGAGAGGCATAAGAAGCATAAGGAGACCCCGAGAGGCTGCGAGAGAGAGGTAGAGAGAAGGATACCCCTCCAAGAGATTGTGAGGAAGAGCTTGAAAGAGAGCTTGAGAGAGAGAGAGAGAGAAGAGTCACCTCGAGAGGCTGCAAGGAAGAGAATTAGCTCAATTCCCTCTATCTCGATCCTCGACTTAACCATCTTCTCTTACGCTTTTCCATCTTGAATCTATTCTACCTTCTTAATCTCTTGAGTCTACCTGCGGACGATGGCCTCCAAGCAAAGAATGTCGCGTGCGGATGACAATCCTACAACTAGCAACAAGGCTTCGAGCAAAGGCATCACCATCAATCCAATTGCGATTCCGGTTGTAAGTAATGTATTTTCAATTTGATAGATGCTTGCTTTGATTCTTGTATGAGATACGTTAGGCCCCTTACTATTGCACGAGTATAGGTCATGGGAAAATATAAATTTCATATCGCTTATTCGGAAGATGGAGTTTGTGAAGAGCATATATCAAGGGAAGATAATTGCACCTAGTTACATATGACTTATTTGCTAGTAGAGCAATTACAAGGAAGAATCAGTCAAGCGTTATGAATGACATAGTCGTCAAAAGAACGACATTAAAAGATTGGGCATACAAGTACTAGATTAAAGTATAGTCAAGGGTTATAACTAGCATGATTGCTAAAAGAATATGACATTAAGAATCATGAATAGAGAAGTACTAGTTTAAAGTTTAGATACTTCAAAAGTACTTAGCTTAAGAGCCCAAATATTAAGAAGAATTATATTCTAGCTCAAGGCAAGGCATGTTAAAGTCTAATTACTTGAGATAATCTCACACTTATCTTATCAAGTATTCATACGTTATGCCTATGACATGTTTGATATATGAGGATAATTTTCTAGTTGCCTCATGACTTGACTAAGAGCTAGTACAAGAAATTGATCATAAGGGTGAAAGCTAGGATGTCTTGAGATCCGTTGGATAACGATGACATTTGCCAATCCAAATTCAGGGTTGGGTTATCGATCAAGGTAAGTGACCTATAGAACTTACATCATGAATAGTGTTTGAACCCTTAACATATGTGCCCTAGCCGAAGGAAGGAAGTGTTAACAACATTTTTGCATGGTATTGCTCTTAGGTCCCAAGGGGAAGAGCAAATATACGATGGAAATGTTATATCATCTATTCTGGCATTGGAAGGAAAGAATGCAATTGGTTTTGATGATTGATCGAACAACATCTTAAATGCTTCTATATTCAACTGGTTGTTAGTTGTTGTTTGGATGATTATTCCAAGTGCTTGTGATTTATGGTAAATGCATGGCAAGGGTCTGTGATGACAAGTCGCCATGGGATTAAAGGAATGTTTTCTTGGAAAATGATATTAGGTTGAATGCCTTGTTTGTGCTTGATTCTTAAAGGATTTAATTAAGGAAGGATATATTGTACGGGTGGATCACCTCCATGGTCGCACTGCGTATTAACTCGAGAGGGCACTGCTCGATTCATGGGCCGAAGGTTGAGTGGTGAAAGGGCCAACCACGGGAATGATGTTTCGCTCCTAGACAGCTTGCGGGTCAGTTGGAGCTCTGGACACCCCTTGCTAGGTCTAGAATGGAGTTGAAGACCTCCGTGGCCCCCAACATCTAGGCATGTTGGGAGATCCTATTCTAGATAAAGGATTGAGTTTTTGGTGCCATGTGAATTGGACCAGTTACTTCTGCAGGGCAGAAGGGATACTTCTGTTGGACAGAAGTGAAACATAATTTCTCCTGTATGGGCGGGAGACAAAGATTAACTTGAAGATAAGTTAAGGAACTTGTTTGATCTTGTTTGTCAATAGATTGCTTTGCTCTATTTTTGTGTCTGTGCTATAATTTACGCGAACGAACCTTGTTCCCTAAAAGGCTTAATTAATGAAGCTGATTTTAAGTGTCACACATAAATGTGGTAGGACCTAATTAGAAAACTAAAGCTATTAAGGGAAGCGGGTGGGCGGAAACCTCGACGGGTCAGTCCTATGGCAGGGTGTCCCAGAGAACTGGGAGGCTTCTCACAAGTTTTTATCGTCATTTGACCTTTAGGTATTGATAGGTTAGAACCCGATTCATGCCGTTTTAGGGGACCGGAATGGGACTATGCCCTATGGGCAGAGAGGTTGAGCAACACATCCCTCTCATTTCCCATTCTCTTTGAACCAAGTGTGGCATAGATCTGCTTCGGGTTGGGTATGTCTGTGTAAAGTAGGATGTCCAATACCCAACGCTAGAATGCTAACAGGAGACCTTGACAACTAGGAACCCAAATTTTAGGTTGATGCTAGTGGGTTTGGTCGTGAATGCTCCGTTGCGAGGCGGATTCGGGAAACCCTAGGCGACAAAACTTGGAACATTCCCTGGGAGTGTCGGGCAGCGACGCTTAGATTCCTTTCTCGATAGACCGCTAAAAGAGTGCCTGGAAAGCCGATGGGCGGGCACGTCACAGTTGGTATCAGAGCGAAATTTTGTAATGATACGTGATTGATTAATGTATGGTTTGTAGATATATCCTAAACAAAATAATCTAAGCAGTATGGCTTGATGGTTAGGCACCTTCTGCACGCACGAATATTGACATGAAAGAGAAGAAATTCCTTCTCAAGCAAATTAAGGTACCCCAGTTTGATGGAGAAGGGATAGACATTGCAGCAGAGGTAGAGATATGGATTGAGTCGATGGATGACTATTTCTTTGCTTCAGGAACTGCCTCTACCAATCAAGCAATGATTGCCAAACTTAAGTTAGTTGGCCAGGCTCGATTATGATGGAAGCAATGGTGCAAAGATGAAGGTGTTTTTGAAGCTGCTGTTACTTGGGTTCAGCTGAAAGATGCTGTACGCAGACGATACCTTCCGCCAACCTGCCAGACTTTGAAGATGAATGAATTCTTCAGGCTAAAGCAACTAGAATTAACTTTGGAAGCTTACTACTCAAAGTTTGTAACCCTACTAAAATACGCACCACCTATGGATATTGCGCAGCAAGTATCCAAGTTTTGCCATGGCCTAAACACTCCTCTGAACCACCGTCTTGAAGCAATGCGTCCAACAGACTTGCAAGACGCATTACTCCGAGCGAGTCCAATCGTCCAAGAATTTAAATCGGAAAATTTTAGTAAAGATGACTCCCGAGATCTGGGTAAGAGATGCCATACATGTGGAGAGATAGGGCACATCCGTAGGAGATGTTCCTACCATCAATGTTTCCATTGCAATGAGCTAGGACATGTCCAAGTAGACTGCCCTGACTTAAGTCCAAAAGATACGGAGTCTCCAAGAAAACGAAGTTACACAAGTGCAGTCTTCGGATATATAGAGGAATCAGATGAAGACGAATACTTAGAACCTACTACACAACTTTAGGATTATTAGAAATCCTAGAAATTTTGTCGACATGAAATACAACTTGTATTGGAATAAACTTTACTCTTGTAACTACAGTTAACTTGAGTAATATGAGTTGCGTCTATTTTGAGCCTAGAACTTGCAAATGATTAGAGATACTCTGGCAAGGAATGATAGTCATAATGTGCAATGAATTTCTCTTAAGTCATTTCTTCTCAACTAATATAGATTGGGTCTTACCAGAATGTTGAAGCTTGGAAGTATTCTTTAGTATTACAAGCAAAGCCAATTTTCCATGGAGCTCAGTCCCGAACTAAGGGCAGGACAATCTGGAAATGTAGTTTCCAAGATAAAGGACCACTCCAATCTGCTAAAAGAATCCTAGAACACTTTGGTCTAAAGAAGAAAATCTTACTAAGGACAACCAAAAATCTTGTGACCACAAGTGATAAGGCTCCGCGCTGTTTCTATTGCAGGGAGTTAGGTCATTTCAAAAGGGAATGTCCAAAGCACCCTAAACACCGATGCTCTGAGTGCCACAACATTGGACATAACTATATCAATTGTCCCAATGGAACTCGAAGAGAACTTGAGCTTACAAGACATAAGCCGTACAAGCTCCAATGATCTAGAATATACCAAGTGCTTAGGAAAAACCTAGAAGATATCCATCAGATGTAACTACAATAAATTTTCTATTGTAACCAAGACTCAAATATATCAAATACCATAGGTTGTTTTTTTCAAAGGACCGTATGTCTGTGAGAGATCAGAGTAGCGCAGCAGAAGCGTGGTGTTCCATAACCCATATATTCCAAGATGATACCCCCTGTTTCTCTCGAGATGAGGACATCTCGATTTCTCTAAGGGGAGAAGGATGTAATATCTCCGCACAATAAAAGTTAGTTGGTTGGTTCGTAAGTTAGTTAGTCAATTAATAAGTTAGTAAGATTACTAACTAAAGACTAACTAAGGTAAAAACTAACAAACATTAATTATTGATAATTTAAAATATTTTATTTAGAAAAATCAAGAGTCGTAAATTCGATATTTTTCTCGAATTGGCAAAGACCGTAGCTACGCTTCACGTAAATTACAACGTGAATGAGACTTATGAGTTATATTAATCGCTAAGTTCATGTGTATAGTTTGGGAGGTCCAAAAACATTGGATTTTGGGCAAAGCTAGTATATTTTAGATATTTTAGATATTATCATTTTTATAAAAGAAACGATATGGAACTAGATGTCATTTAAAAGAAAATACAAGTGATATTTTAGTTAGTTTGAAGATTTTATAAAAAGAAAAATAAAGAAAAGTGACTGGCGAAATCGCGTGCGCCGCGATCGCAGTTTACAGGCAGTAGACAGCACTTCGAACAGAGAAAAGAAGGAGTGAACTGAGAGCTTTCTAACCAAGTGTCTTGGCCAAGTGTCTTGGGGTTTTACCCCCCTTTCGGAGCCAATGGAACCATCAGATTTATGATCTGAGCATCAGATCACTGATCTTTCCAAGATCCCCCTCCACAAAGAGCTCCACTTCTCAACCACAAGCCCTCTTCTCTAATTCATTATAAATATGCGGCATGGGAGAGGCATAAGAAGCATAAGGAGACCCCGAGAGGCTGCGAGAGAGAGGTAGAGAGAAGGATACCCCTCCAAGAGATTGTGAGGAAGAGCTTGAAAGAGAGCTTGAGAGAGAGAGAGAGAGAGAGAAGAGTCACCTCGAGAGGCTGCAAGGAAGAGAATTAGCTCAATTCCCTCTATCTCGATCCTCGACTTAACCATCTTCTCTTACGCTTTTCCATCTTGAATCTATTCTACCTTCTTAATCTCTTGAGTCTACCTGCGGACGATGGCCTCCAAGCAAAGAATGTCGCGTGCGGATGACAATCCTGCAACTAGCAACAAGGCTTCGAGCAAAGGCATCACTATCAATCCAACTGCGATTCCGGTTGTAAGTAATGTATTTTCAATTTGATAGATGCTTGCTTTGATTCTTGTATGAGATACGTTAGGCCCCTTACTATTGCACGAGTATAGGTCATGGGAAAATATAAATTTCATCTCGCTTACTCGGAAGATGGAGTTTGTGAAGAGCATATATCAAGGGAAGATAATTGCACCTAGTTACATATGACTTATTTGCTAGTAGAGCAATTACAAGGAAGAATCAGTCAAGCGTTATGAATGACATAGTCGTCAAAAGAACGACATTAAAAGATTGGGCATACAAGTACTAGATTAAAGTATAGTCAAGGGTTATAACTAGCATGATTGCTAAAAGAATATGACATTAAGAATCATGAATAGAGAAGTACTAGTTTAAAGTTTAGATACTTCAAAAGTACTTAGCTTAAGAGCCCAAATATTAAGAAGAATTATATTCTAGCTCAAGGCAAGGCATGTTAAAGTCTAATTACTTGAGATAATCTCACACTTATCTTATCAAGTATTTATACGTTATGCCTATGACATGTTTGATATATGAGGATAATTTTCTAGTTGCCTCATGACTTGACTAAGAGCTAGTACAAGAAATTGATCATAAGGGTTAAAGCTAGGATGTCTTGAGATCCGTTGGATAACGATGACATTTGCCAATCCAAATTCAGGGTTGGGTTATCGATCAAGGTAAGTGACCTATAGAACTTACATCATGAATAGTGTTTGAACCCTTAACATATGTGCCCTAGCCGAAGGAAGGAAGTGTTAACAACATTTTTGCATGGTATTGCTCTTAGGTCCCAAGGGGAAGAGCAAATATACGATGGAAATGTTATATCATCTATTCTGGCATTGGAAGGAAAGAATGCAATTGGTTTTGATGATTGATCGAACAACATCTTAAATGCTTCTATATCCAACTGGTTGTTAGTTGTTGTTTGGATGATTATTCCAAGTGCTTGTGATTTATGGTAAATGCATGGCAAGGGTCTGTGATGACAAGTCGCCATGGGATTAAAGGAATGTTTTCTTGGAAAATGATATTAGGTTGAATGCCTTGTTTGTGCTTGATTCTTAAAGGATTTAATTAAGGAAGGATATATTGTACGGGTGGATCACCTCCATGGTCGCACCGCGTATTAACCCAAGAGGGCACTGCTCGATTCATGGGCCGAAGGTTGAGTGGTGAAAAGGCCAACCACGGGAATGATGTTTTGCTCCTAGACAGCTTGTGGGTCAGTTGGAGCTCTGGACACCCCTTGCTAGGTCTAGAATGGAGTTGAAGACCTCCGTGGCCCCCAACATCTGGGCATGTTGGGAGATCCTATTTTAGATAAAGGATTGAGTTTTTGGTGCCATGTGAATTGGACCAGTTACTTCTGCAGGGCAGAAGGGATACTTCTGTTGGACAGAAGTGAAACATAATTTCTCCTGTATGGGCGGGAGACAAAGATTAACTTGAAGATAAGTTAAGGAACTTGTTTGATCTTGTTTGTCAATAGATTGCTTTGCTCTGTTTTTGTATCTGTGCTATAATTTACGCGAATGAACCTTGTTCCCTAAAAGGCTTAATTAATGAAGCTGATTTTAAGTGTCACACATAAATGTGGTAGGACCTAATTAGAAAACTAAAGCTATTAAGGGAAGCGGGTGGGCGGAAACCCCGACGGGTCTGTCCTATGGCAGGGTGGTCCCAGAGAACTGGGAGGCTTCTCACAAGTTTTTATCGTCATTTGACCTTTAGGTATTGATAGGTTAGAACCCAATTCATGCCGTTTTAGGGGACCGGAATGGGACTATGCCCTATGGGCAGAGAGGTTGAGCAACGCATCCCTCTCATTTCCCATTCTCTTTGAACCAAGTGCGGCATAGATCTGCTTCGGGTTGGGTATGTCTGCGTAAAGTAGGATGTCCAATATCCAACGCTAGAATGCTAACAGGAGACCTTGACAACTAGGAACCCAAATTTCAGGTCGATCCTAGTGGGTTCAGTCGTGAACGTTTCGTTGCGAGGCGGATTCGGGAAACCCTAGGCGACAAAACTTGGAACATTCCCTGGGAGTGCCGAGCAGCGACGCTTAGATTCGTTTCTCGATAGACCGCTAAAAGAGTGCCTGGAAAGCCGATGGGCGGGCACCTCACAACCACCAGTCCCTAATAAAAATAAAACCACACATACACATAACCATTCAACATAAAGGGAAAGAACCCATAAAGGAAGGAGATTACTTGGACTTGGCCACAAAAAGTATCGGCGTAGCAAAGGCTCCCTCTAGGTACTCTATCAAACCTATTTGGTACAACACTAAAAGAGAAAACCATTAGAAATACCCGCACCAAATAGATACATGGCCCTCTTGGCCTAAAGTAAAAACCAATACAGCTTATATGCATCCTTCCTTGGAGTTGTACTAACATACAACAAGATGCTCCATTCCAAGGAGAAAAGAGGGCTCTTAGCCCTAAAGTACATGCATCAAATTATGACCCATGCCTCTTGCATATATAGTAAGAAGTGTATGCATAAAGTGTTTTTTAACCACCCTATGGGTCCAAGATAACAATAATAAATGGGTCTTGGCTACTCTTTGCATTACCAATACTAACCATCACCTGCCATATAAAACATGTTTTGATAAAAGTCCTTATAATTGACTAGGTCTTGTCTCATCATCAATGGAGAGATCTAAACAAGGACCAAAGTTGAAAAATAGGTCTTCTTCATGAGCATAATTTGCAAAGGAATTGGCAAACTGATTCCAATATCGTGGAACCAGCTAAAGAGACACTTTCTCAAATTTGTCTATCAAGTTCATAGCAGTACAATAATACATACGAAGAATGGGATTTCGTACTATCATTCAATTGATTTAAAACCAACTGGGAATCCCCTTTTACTAGTAACTGGCGAATACCACCTTTCCTCAACCATATCCAATCTCTACTTTCATATCCCCCAAGATTCTAGTGCAAGGTGCCTTTCTCCCCCCTCCCTTCTATCATGACGAGTAGGAAATGTGGCATAATAATTTCGAGAAAACATGAATCAACATGCTAGGTCTGTTAAGGGAAAGAAGAAGAAAATGAAGTGTTTATGTTGCTGCTATTACAAGGCACTCCCATTCTTCACAGAGCGCACTAATGATCTTATTTCTTCCATCTTTGTGGTTTTTGGCCTTTTCCAAAGTCGCCCACCATCACCAATTGATGATACTTCAGTTTGTTTCCTCTTCCTCTTCTACAGGGAAAGATGTGATGGCTCACCTTGACTAGAGCATAGACTACGATGTGCATACCTCTCCTTATCTGTGCGGTGGTTTCCATGACATGTCAAATATTTCCATGACCTATCAAAGATGGTGAAGATAATTAAAAATATATATATAAGCCCTAAGTTCGATTACAATTTCAAAAGGGTAAGGGGAGGAAATATTTCAAACGCAATGCACAACTCCAAAGCGTTCTCACTAATATATCTTTTTGTTAAAATAATTCAAGCATTAAATCATACAGGTGGTGGGAGCACTTCAATGGATTAATATGATGAATGGGAGTGCCTGTTGAAAGATCATTTGTGGGCTTTTACACCTTTTTAATATGTAAAATGGTGAAAATTTCCTATTTCTACCTCATGATGATGGTGTGTATCGAGTGTGTATCCTAAGGACTAAGTGTTTTGGTGTTTTTCCTTATCCATGTTTGTTGATGGCAATAATTGATGTGAAGTGTTCAAGAGAAAGAAGAAGTAGATGAGGAGATAGTGGTTGAAGAGGTGGACAAATGATGCATGACCGTGTGAAAGAATTATTAAAACAAAGTGAAGTTGTTTCTTGGAGCTAAAGATGGAAAAGCATCGTGGTTCTTTGATTTGTGGAAAGCTCACCATTACACTATGAGAGTAATGATAGCCTCCCACTTCATCACCAAAAAGGCTAAAGGATTTGGGCTCTTCATTGACAAATCATTTTCTTTCTCCAAAATCTTTATGCTATGTTCACATTCATTGTACTTCATTGATATATGTTTTGGTGCATTGTAAATGCTTGGCTTAGAATTATAAGAGCCATTGCATATGTCTTTCATTTTTACAATCTTAGGGAGCTTGCCTCAAATACATGCTACACCTAAAAAGCTCATACTTTATTCCTTTTCTATGGTCAAACTATTTCAATTTAATAAAGACACAAAGAGGTGCAAAGGGATTCTCAAGAAAAGATGGTTAAGGAGGTTGATGATGCTTCTGGCTCTTTCACTTGTCTCTTCCTTTTTTCTCAAATTATCTTTGTCCATCCTCTCTTCTCTCTCATACTTGTGTAGCAACTATGGATTTCTTGTGTGTGTGTTTGAAGGAGGAGCCACCTGATCTTGTCTCTTGGTTGGTGTGGATGTCTTGAGTCTTTTGTGTCTTGGTTGGTGTGGATGCTAGGTCTATTAAGAGAAAGAAGAAGAAAATGAGGCAGTCATGTTGTTGCTATTACAAGGCATTCCCAGTCTTCACAAAGCGCACCAATGATCTTATTTCTTCCATCTTTATGGTTGTTTTCCTTTTTAAATCAGCCCACCATCACTAGCCAATGGTGCTTCAGTTCATTTCCCCTTCCTCTTCTACAGAAAGATGTAATGGCTCACCTTGACCAAAGCATAGACTATGACATGCATACCTCTCCTTATCCGCGGTGGTTTCCATGACCTGTCAAAGATTTTCATGACCTGTCAAATATGGAGAAGTTGTTAAAATGATAAAAACCCTAAGTTTGATTACCCTTTTAAAGGGGCAAGGGGGGGAAATAGTTCACATGCAATGCACTACTCCAAATCCTTCTCACCAATATATCCTTTTGTTAAAATAATGCAAGCATTAAATCATACATGGAATGTTTCAAAACATAATTTGGTGGGTACAATTCAAGGCTTCACTTTATCTTTGGCTAATCTTTTGATAAAAAGAGATTGTGTCATTAATCCTAATCAATCTAGGTATAAGTCATCAAGTTCTTAGCATCAGGCACTTAGTTCTAAAAACTAACCTCTAGACTCTTAACTAGGCCTAATTGACAACTTAAAGGCTATGGGCTAATTTGTGTATTTTGGACAAAAGAGAAAATGTTAAAAAATTTAAATTTTTTACCATTAGTACTTATTTTTGAATAACCTCTCTCTATGTTGAGGTGGAATTTCTTACAAGGCCCCTAAATCTCTCCTAACGGTTCAAGATTATGGTAGAAACCAAGGGGTGTCCGTACACTATTATGTTGAATCAACTACAGTAAAGTAATCATTATGATCATGTCAATTGGTCACAACTACAAAGATAAGGCCATCATCGAGCATGCTTGAGGCTTGTATATATAAGAGGAATCACCATGAGGAAGAATTAGGTGAGGAAGGCTCATAATCAATTACCACAAACGGAGATGATGCTCAACAAATCTACATAGAGGAGAGACTACAACATGTTTCTAAGAGAGAAAAAGGAGGTGACATGATTGATGGGTGCTAGAGGTGTGATTGATGAGGGTTATAGTAGTGTAGTTGAGGAGGCCACATTTCATGTGCTAAGTGGTCACATGATTTGTTAAAAGGCAATCTGTGTAGGTAGCCATAGAGTTGACTGTTGTCATGTTTAAAGGCAACCTAATAATTTCCATGAAGGTAAGAGCCATTTTGAATTTCATAGATGGTGGCTATTATGGTTTAGCTGAAGTCTTCGCTCATCAAGGTATCTTTAAGAGTGATTGGTCATGATCACCTTTGCATGGATTTAGCTATATATTTAGCCTTTGAGATATGACACATATGTTGTCTGGAGTTTGAAAAAACTATATCAAAACTCTTTAATGAGATTGACAAGCATGTTTTTTCAGCATATTCATGGGAATCCTACATTGAATATAAAGGAAGACTACCATCTCAACTACATGGTAGCTCATTGTAAAGAAAGAGCGGGCATGTTGATAAAGAAACAATTGGTTGAATTTGAAAGCAATGAAATTATGAAGAGGAGTTGACTAGTTTGGAGCATAAGCAATTGTTTTAGCCACATTTAGGTGGCATCATTAGCCTAAAATGGTGGCATAATTTTCAACAAAAAGTTTGTAGTGGCATATTATTGAATGGGCAATTAGTTTGTGAGAACTAGGATAAGGAGCTTGTCATGTCAAAGATTAAAAGATCATGAAAGAAGGAGGCTATCTTGATTGTATGAAACTTTCAAGCAATGCATATAGTCATCTTGTAGATGAAGACAACATGATTGAGGGCCAATATGGAGAGGATAAAAAAGAAAGAAGAATAATCTATTCTATGGATACACCTAAGACCTTGATTAATTGAAAATAGGGTTTCAAAACTTGGAGATGTTCACCCCTGAGCCTAATGAAAGGAACTCAATTACGATTGAAGTTCTAAGTCACACGTAGGATTTCAATGTAGCTATGCTTGATAGCTTCTCTTCTTCTTCTTTTATTTGTTCTTCTCATTCTAAACCTTGAAAACAAGGGTGCTCATGCAAAAATTTTCCCAATAGCTTTGGCAAACCTAATGTGAATCAACCCAAGTGGCAATTTGATCATGGTGTTCCAAAAAGATGTAGATGTGATGCATGTGTTTCAGGTGGATGTGATGCTAATTTTTTAGGATACTATGGAAAACCAAGTGATAAAGGTGATTCAAAAAATTATTAGTGAGTTGGGCTCATGGAGTCTCTCATGGATATATGTATGTATCACATGTATTCAAAATAAGGGATTTTTAAAATACAATTTTATACATTTTTAACACATGGAACAGTGTAATATAAAGGGATTATTTACAAATTAAATAGAAAAGGGTTGTGTTTTATTCAATGAAAATTTACAAATATGGATATTTATAAATAGGCCTTGAATGCACATGATATAAAGGATATACATATAGTGAACATCTTTTGAGGAACTGTGTCAATTTGATGGGCAAGATCTAAATATCTAAGAACCTATTACATGAAAATGGATCTTTATGGTATTCTAGGAAAGCATATGATGAAATATTTTGACCAAATTTTGGAGAGCAAAATCAAGATGCAAGTTTGACACATACAATTGCAACATGGAATAACTTGGGAAAATTTTAAACAAGCTATTATAAAAGGGTATTATTTGGAAGACCTAGACTTGGATTACAAGGATGCTTTACATCAGATGTAGCAAAGAGTTTGCATGATAACCTTGGGAATTTGCCACATGCTTCTTGGGATTGCATTCTAGATATTAAAGATAAAGGTGACTTACTTGATGTATAGTTTGATGTTCTACATGCATTTTCTACAAATGTTTGGACTAAGGTTACCATAATGAACATGGATTTAGGGTGCTTGTCAAAGTGCTACTTATTTGGAAGTGTTATCCTATGATATTCATGCTTTGACTAAGGATGTAGATGCTATTTTGCATGTGAATGCAAATGATCCATTAATTGTGAATGCAAATGATGTACTATTTGAGCTTAGCCAAGATATGCATGCTTTGTTTGATGATGTAGATATGTTATCTATCGATGTTTTGATAGTGAATCTTTTGATACATTCAAGTACTTCTTGACCCATGATCTTGTATTTCAATTACTCAATTTTAGCTTGCCTTTGTTTCTAGTAGTAACATATGCTAATGGATCTGGCATAGGTGGTGTAGTAAGGAAAAATGACCATCCCATTACATACAAGAGCTATAAGTTAAAGCCTTCAAAAATAAAATTGTAGTACCTACAATAAAGAACTATTAGTTGTAGTGCATGCATTAGTTATCTGGAAGCACTATCTCATGGGATCTAAGGTATTTATTATAAAAACAAGCCAAATGGCTATTAAGCACTCGCTTTCTCAATCTCTTGTAAAAATTACACGGCGCAGCGAACAGAATCTGAGAAAGAGACAGAGAGTACACAACAGATAAGAGGAGAATCAGTAAATTCTTTAACTCCAAACAACTGATACAAAGATGGCTCTGTCCACCCGTGCGCTTCCACTATGTGAAGCTTAGATGGCGATCTAGACAGAATATAGGTGAAGAGCTTAAGGCTAGCTGGAACAACAACTCTGACTGGGTGAAAGATGAGTGATCGATGGCTGTGAAGGGGTTTAGCTTTTATAGCCTGCGAAGGTCGTGAGGTTGGCCTGACCGACCTACCATATAAGCCTCCACTAGTCGGCCAGGGAATATTCCAGGGAATATTCCCTTTACCAGACCCACAATGGTCAACTTTTTGCCATCCGGTCACATAGACCCTATCTGATATACAAGTCAGGACTCAACCAATGTCCGGGCTCACATTTGGCTTCTCCTCATAATGAGGGCCTTACAACTTTGAGCACCATGGATCATTGGTAGCACCTAATGACGGTGGGGCACTGATCATATCTAACACCCCCCCTCAATGTCCACCCATAGGTGAACTATCTCCTCGGCCCAATGTCGAGTCTTTGAAGATGAACTTGACGCAGATCCTTCGTAAGTGCTTTGGTGAAGATATCTGCTCCATTCTCCTCTGTTGGACAGTAGACCAGTTCCACTATCCCATCCTCCATCAAATCACGCACATAGTGATACTGGATCTCTATATGTTTGGTGCGTGCATGAAACACTGGATCTTTGGAAATGGTGATGCAACTCTGATTGTCACATCTCAGCACAGTTGGTTCTTCATCCTGCACTCCCATATGCCATAGAATCCTTCTCAACCATACAGCTTCACATGCAGCAAAACAAGTTGCCTTGTACTCTGCTTCAGTAGAAGACAATGCCACTGTTGGCTGCTTCTTACTAATCCAAGAGAAAATTCCTGAACCCAAAGAGAAACAATAACCAGAAACTGACTTCCTGGAATCAATGTCTCCTGCCCAATCTGAGTCACAGTTCCCCACAAGAGAAGTTCCGAAACTGTATGTGATACTATAGTCAAGAGCTTTCTTCAAGTATGTGAGCACCCGCATCCCAGCCTTCCAATGACTCTCATGAGGTTTGTTTGAGAACCTGCTCAAAACACCAATAGCAAAACTGATATCTGGTCTGGTGTTACACAAGTAGATCAGACTGCCGACCAACCTCCTATACCTCCCAATGTCTGCTAGTGCTGATGTATCCTCGATGGATAACTTTGCATTCACCTCCATAGGTGTAGCTATCTCCTTGCACTCAGTCATGCCAAATGCCTTCAAGATCTCCCATGCATACTTCTTCTGAGATATGAAGATCTTTCCTGGCTCCTGCCAGACTTCAATCCCCAAACAATAGTGCAGCAAGCCCAAGTCTGTCATTTCAAACTCAGAACTCAAAGCCTTTCGAGTTTGGTTGATCATATCTTCATGGTCACCTGTAATAAGAAGGTCGTCCACATATAGGACAATCACTACAGACTTTTTACCATCCCTATAAATATACAAGTTAGCATCTGAGGCACATCTTTTGAAGTTTAGGTTTAAAAAGAACTTATCTATCCGCTGGTACCATGCTCTGGGGGCTTGTTTCAGCCCATATAATGCCTTCTTCAGCTTACACACTTTGTTCTCAGAATGGGGGGCCTCAAACCCTGGTGGCTGAGCCACGTACACCTCCTCCTTGAGGTCACCATTTAAGAACACTGACTTAACATCCATTTGGTACACTGGCCACTTCTTGTGGGTAGCCACTGCAAGTACCGTGCGAATAGTGGTCATTTTGGCAGTTGGGGCAAATGACTCTTGAAAATCAAACCCTTCAACTTGTGAAAATCCTTGGGCAACCAGTCTAGCTTTGTACTTTTCTAAGGTACCATCAGCCTTGTACTTTACCTTCCAGATCCACTTGGTGCCAATAACCTTCCGCTTTGCTGGTCGATCCACTAGCTCCCAAGTGTCATTCTTCATTATGCTGTCATACTCTGCTTGCATAGCAGCCTTCCATGATGGATCTGCAAGTGCTTCTTCTAAGTCAATTGGCTCCTTTACTTCTCTCATAATCTCAACCATCAAGGCCATATTGACTATGTGAGCAGAAGCCCTCCTTTGCTCCTCTATTCTCTGAGACCTCCTTGGTCCGTCTGCCTTCTCCTCAACAGATGCAGGCATAGGATTATTGTGGTCATAGAGCTGCTTCACCCAATGCGGCAATGGCTTTTCCAGTGGGGTGATGTCAGGTTGGTGAACTTTTTCCTCATCATCTGAAGATGATGCTTCCTCCTCCTTAAGGATAGGGATAGCTCTCAGGACAGGTTCATAGTGGACTACTTCTTCGCTTGATGATAAAGTGGAAGAACTTGCCTTCTCCTCCTACACTGTATGTGGCTCCTCCTTGAAAACCACATCACGGCTTGCGATGATCTTCTTTGCCTCTTGATCATATAATTTGTAAGCCTTCTGCTCATCACTATAACCCAAGAAGATACATTTTCTGCTTTTTGGTTGTAAGTTGTTTCTCTTCTCATTTGGAACATGTGCATAACATTCACATCCAAAAATTTTGAAATGTGAGACAGATGGTTTCTTACCAGTGTAAGCCTCATGAGGTGTTTTTCCCTTGAGAGCCTTTGTGTAGCTCTGATTTAGAATGTAGACTGCAGTATTAACAGCTTCAGCCCAAAAATGGCTAGGCAATCCCTTGCCCTTTAGCATGCATCTTGCCATCTCCACAATGGTGCGATTCCTGCATTCCACAACACCATTCTGCTGAGGTGTGTGAGGTGTCGTCAATTGACACTTGATCCCTTTGCTCTTGCAAAAGCCTTCAAACTCCTTTGAGTTGAACTCACCACCACCATCTGTTCTAAATTTCTTCACACTTTTCCCTGTTTCATTCTCAACAAGTTTTAGCCATTCTTTAAACTTACCAAAAGCTTGAGCCTTATCATGAAGGAAGTACACCCACATCTTCCTACTGTAGTCGTCGACAATCAACATAAAATAAGAAGACCCCCCCAAGGCCTATGTAGGCATCTTACCACACAAGTCAGCATGCACCAACTCTAGAGGAGCATGTGCTCTATTCTTGCTTTCTTGTGGAAATGCCTTTCTCTGTTGCTTGCCCATCATACAAGCTTCACATGGTTCCTTCAATTCAGTTATTGTAGGTAGGTGAGCAACCATACCTTGCTTTTGCATCTCCTTCAACACTGCAAATCCGATGTGTCCAAACCTTTCATGCCAAAGCTTACTTGTGCCCACTCCAGTGGCGGCTGTAAGGGCACTTAGCTCATACAGGTTGTTCCTTCTTTCTCCTTTGCCAACAATTGTGCCAGCACTATCAATAATTTCTGCACCTATCTTCTTGAACCTCACTTCATGACCAAGATCAGTTATGGCCGCAACTGATAAGAGATTTCTCCTGATTTCGGGAACATACAACACATTTGAAAGCTTTTTGACTTCACCATTTGCAGCAACAAAAGAAATAGTACCTGTGCCCGCAGCAGGGCATTTAGCATCATTTCCAACCATCACAGTGATGGATTCTTGTAGAGGCTGCATAGAATTGTATAGACCTTTCTTGTTGGTCATGTGACGGGAGGCCCCACTATCCAACACCCATAAGTCAGTGGTAGATTCTTCCTGCACCGAGGAGCACACGTCCTCAATAGTCGCCATGAATAATTCCAACTCTGCTTCAGCCGTATTGGCTATCTCTTTCCCTTTACTTTTAAGGGTACCATTCTTTTCACCTTCTTCTTTTTGTCACCATCATTTTTGGTGGAGAAACCACCTTGCCTTTTGCATTGGCAGAGAATGCAGCATCTCCATTGTTGCTTCCTTCTCGGGCTTTCAGCCTCAACTCCTCCTCCATTAATAATGCACAAAACTCCTCAAAAGTCAAAGCTTGAGGTCTCACCTGAGTATTAAGGGCAGTTACTAGTCCATCAAACTTTTGTGGACAAATCCGAAGACACCTCCGAGCTAGCTCTTCGCTAGTCTTTTGGATCCCAACGCCAGTCATTTGGTCGCACAGATTCTTAATCCGAGTGATGAATGCTTCAACCGTCTCTCCTTCAGCAAACTTCTCCGCTACTAGTTGATTCTCCAAGTTTTGAATCCTTGTTTGGTTTCGTGTTTCATACTGACTCCTTAGTACATTCCAAGCCTCTGACGCTTTGGTTGTATGCTGAATCAAAGTCAGAACACTGTCAGAATAGCTTATAACTAAGGCACACAATGCATCTGCATTCCTTCGTTTCCAAGCTCGTAGAAGACCTGCATTTGGAGGAATCATCACACTAGGATTTGATGGGTCGGGGGTAGGCTGTGGTTCTGCATCAGTCCCTAGCACAGTCTCCAAAAGCTCATAAGAATCAAGGATAGTTGTAATTTTGAACTTCCACAAGGTGTAGTTTGTACCATCTAGCTTGCCTTCGCTGAAGGTTGGTGGATGAATCCTCAGTGTTTGAATAACCGGTACAGCAACACCACCTCCTGCACCGCTTGCTGATGCGCTAGAACCGCTTCTGGAAGTCGACATAGTTTCTCTTTGCTGTTGAAGCCTTTGCCTCTTGCACACTCTCCGATCTCTAGAGCCCCCTGGGCTCTGATACCATGTAAAAATTACACGGCACAACGAAGAGAATCTGAGAAAGAGATAGAGAGTACACAACAGATAAGAGGAGAATCAGTAAATTCTTTAACTCCAAACAACTGATACAAAGATGGCTCTATCCACCCGTGCGCTTCCACTGTGTGAAGCTTAGATGGAGATTTAGACAGAAGATAGGTGAAGAGCTTAAGGCTAGCTGGAACAACAACTCTGACTGGGTGAAAGATGAGTGATCGATGGCTGTGAAGGGGTTTAGCTTTTATAGCTTGCGAAGGCCGTGAGGTTGGCCTGACCGACCTACCATATAAGCCTCCACTAGTCGGCCAGGAAATATTCCAGGGAATATTTCCTTTACCATCAGGCAGGGGGCGCTGCCCGCGGACCCCCGCCAGGGGGGCCTCTGGCCCCCCTGGGGCCCCCCCCAGCCAGGGGCTGCGAAGACCCCAAAATAGGGGCCCCTTTTAACTCCCTTACCCCGCAACTCGATGCAATGTGCCTCGAGTTGCTACCAGCTTAACCACTTCATCTAACCCAAAGATTAGACCACAATGGTCACCTTTTTGCCATCCGGTCACATAGACCTCATCTGATATACAAGTCAGGACTCAACCAATGTCCGGGCTCACATTTGGCTTCTCCTCATAATGGGGGCCTTACAACTTTGAGCACCATGGATCATTGGTAGCACCTAATGAGGGTGGGGCATTGATCATATCTAACATCTCTAATCTCTAATAAGTACATTAATTGTGATATTGGATCCTATCTTATAGGAATGGATATCCTTTTTAGGTTACCAAATCTTTATAAATAGACAACCTTGTTGGGACAAAAGAAAGAAGAAAGTTTGAAAGTTGATTTGATCAAATCAAAGTTCTAATCCTTTTGAAATAGGTTCCTCCTCATAGATCAGGGCTAAGTGTTAAGAGGCTCAAGTCCAGAGTGAGTTTGTTAAAATGCTGATGTACAAAATTGAAAAGAGATAGAATATTGATATTATTTCCTAGACCCCACATTAGGGTCTTGTACTGATTGTGGGGAGTGCTTAGATTGTGCCTATTTGGTTGGTTCTTTCATGCTAGCTTACAAGCACCAATACCACTTGGTATAAATGACCCCTTAGTTCCTAAGTCATGTATATACATAATATAGAGCTATAATTTAGGGTAGAGAGATTCAAGGACCACAATGGAGAATCTATTGATAGTGAAGTGCTGATGGGGGAGCTAGTAGGTTAGAAGAAGTCAATTGAATCTGTTGATTATGAATGAGAGAGAGAGAGAGAGAGAGAGAGAGAGAGAGAGAGAGAGAGAGAGAGAGAGAGAGAGAGAGAGAGAGAGAGAGAGAGAGAGAGAGAGAGAGAGAGAGAGAGAGAGAGAGAGAGAGAGAACTTGATGTCTTTGAAGAGTAGAAGGGGGAGTTGGTGAGAGAGGAGGACCCACTAAAGCTCTTGTGTATGAAGAGTTGAAGGGGGAGATAGAGGAAGAGAAGGAGTCTACTGTAGATCTTGTAGAAAATGAGCAGTAACCATGTGAAGATGATGCTCCTCTAGAAAATCTTTTTTGTGTAAAAGGAACAAAGCACTTTCATATACGTATGCCTAAGATGCATAAATACAAGATATAGTGTATATGCAAGCACTACATAACCTTGTAACTCAGTGTTTTGTCATGAGTCTACTATGCCACTTGATTTCTATATGTTTTAAGCTCAACTATTTGTTTTTGTCTCTTGCACATGTATTACCTATTAATTTCTTTTGCAGCCATAAGATCTTGGTGGGCCAATGAGAATAATGCCATAGAAAGTAAGCTTTCAAATGATCTTCCTATATCAAAAGGAAAATTGATAATTGTTGATATCAATGGGGTGCTCTTTAAGGATTTTAAAACATCAATTAAAGAGGATTAGAATTGGTATCTTTAGCAAGTGTCATGATTTGTAATTGTTGCAAGAGGGCAAACCTAATGTAGATTTTGTGTAGATTTTTTCTATTCACTATGAAATCAAAGTGTCATTATGGGTACAATTACTCGGGGACCATTGGTAATTATGTATTATATAGTCTTATTGATTAAGTCTTATGCTATCTTCTCTGTATGAACATATATATTTTCTTAGGAAGAGTGTGAAGTATGGCATAATTTTTTTCACAATGTTTCTTTTGCTAATGTTAAATATTGGCCAAAATATATAAGCTTTGCATACTTGTATTTTGTTTGGTTAGAGCTTGTGATTGGGCTTAGGATTTTTCTTCTTTTTTAAGGTTTCTATTTCTATTTAGCATTTTTAGGAGCTTCTATTTTTATGGTTATTCCTCTTTAGTCTTTTCTATGTAGAGTTTATATTTTTATGGTTAATCCTATTTAGTGCTTTCTATTTTTATGGTCAATCATGTTTAGTGCTTTCTATGTAGAGTTCATAGTTTTATAGTCATTCTTGTTTAGTGTTATCTATTCAAAGTTCCTGTTTATGCCATAGAAAAAGAGTAATTCTATTAAAAATTTTACTTCAAATACTATTTGTGGATATTAAGATAATTTAAACATTAGTGTACCAGTAAACATCTTTGCAAAACTAGCGATTTCATTTTCAAAACTATAGAAGTTGTGGGTTATGGAAATGTGTAGATACCTTGTTATTTTTGCCTTGAAGTATTGGTTGGTTTTATATCATTTCCTATATAATATTATTGTTATAAAAATTACATTCTCATATAATTTTACATACATTGATACAACAAAAAGCAATTTTTTATTGGTGGGTGAAAGCATGGTTTAGTGGTACAATATAGACTATTAAGGGCATCGCCATTTTTTAGTAGAGTACATCTCAAAATTGGTTTCTTACATAGCTTTAATTGGGAATTCTTTTGACTTATTTTTAAAAAAATTGGTAATAAAATTTTCCCCATCTTCCCATTATGATTTTCTTATGTGCTTTGTGTGTGTGTGTGTGTGCACGTGTGTGCACCCACATTCCATAATTGATTTTATATCTCTCTCTTTCTTTATGTATGAGCATGTGTGGTGTCCTCACCTTCTATTGCCTTCTATAGCTCTTTCCCTCTCTCTACTACCCATAGATTAATTTGATATGGATAATCTATGTGATAACTTCTTGTTTTAGATAATAGGTCAAGTGAGAGTATGGAAGGTGTTTCTAGCATTGATATTATCTAAGGCATTGAATCCATAGGTCGAAATATAAAGAGGAATTATAATATCATTGGGATGGAATAATGTCTTAGCAAGAGGTTTCTATATATGAGTAATATGCTACTAAGAAAAGAGAACAGAGAAGGAAAGAAAAATAAAGCAACAAGTTAAAAGATCCATCTTCGGTGGTGGATGAAGCAATGCCAAGAAAGTAGATATCTTTAATTAGGGCAAATTTTTGGTGCACAAAAACACTAAGCCTTACAAAAGGTGCCCAAAGAGAGTTATTTAAACAACTCTTGCTTCATTGGACTTTTCATGATATGCAATCATCAATAGCTAATATTGACAATAATCTTCTATCTAACATCCATAACACACTTAACTAGCTCAAGGTGCCCCACTTCACACAAGAGCTCTTCTTCCTAAAGAGATCTTATTTAATGATTGTGTTGAATAATGCTAATGGCACAACACAAATAAACTATATAAGAATAACATGTATTTTTGGTGTTCATTGGAGAAGCATTATTGCATCCAGTTGTTGTATTGAGATTAAAGATGATGAGGAAGTTTTGCCATTGAGTGCTTGTCAAAGACAATTGCCTTGATGCAACATCATCGTACTCTTCTCCCCTCTCTATAATCTTGATTTCTCCCTTCCACTCTCTTCCATATATCTTCTCTCTCTCTCTCTCTCTCTCTCTCTCTCTCTCTCTCTCTCTCTCTCTCTCTCTCTCTCTCTCTCTCTCTCTCTCTCTCTCTCTCTCTCTCTCTCTCTCAATGTTCTATTAGAAATTGTAAAGGAAACAAAGCAAAAAATAAAGAGATTTTGAAAGAAAATTTAAAACAAAGAAATTCTCTCCACAACTTTTAAACAACATCATACTAAACCAAGCAAGAAACAAAACAAACAAAAAAGAAATTACATTCCATCAAAGGAAGCAAGAAATCAAGGGAAAGAGAGAGAGAAGATAGTGCACTCATCTTATTCAAATGGTGCCAAAATATAACCACAAAAAAACAAACTTTCATGTTTTGACCCCAAATTTTACTAGCTCAATAGGTGTGTTAGAATTTTTTTTAATTACATCAATATCTACATTGAAAACAATGTCTTTTTTTAAAAATCGATAAAATATGCACCAAAAATTTACTATCATTTTTTTCACTTATTCTAAAGTATATTTTGACAAAACAAATTTTTTTCCCTAAACTATTAGAACTTTTCGTTGGTATGCCTTCGTCCCTTCTAACGCTCTCACTATTACACTACTTCGAGTGGAGTGTCATCCCTTAGAATTGGAAGTTATCTTTTCAAATGTTAAAAATCGTAAACAATATCACATATCTTCTAAAAGTCAAATATTACCACATCCATGAAGTACTAAATATATTTTTAAAAGAAAATACATATGTAGGCGTGAGTCATCATGATAAAAAACCACGAGTTTTCGTGATTCCATGTCTTGTACTACAATGGATTATGCCATCAATCGATTTTCTAAAGTTGGTATCACTAGATTAGACACTACAATGGATTATGCTATTAGTCAAGGATTAATCTTGCTAGGGCAAAGAAGAGCGTGTTGGTTTTTCTTGCCCTTATACAAGATTGTGTACTTGCAACACATATACTAATGGCAATGAGAGTGGGATTTAAACACCCAAAAAATGTTGGATAAGTTCTAGATGATGCAAATTAAAGTGGTAATGGAAGCTTGATGGAAGCGGAAGACGTGGATCCGACAATTTTAAGTGGTCGTGGAAGAAAGGAATTCAAATTACTTCAAAAGATCAACCTTCTCAGTGGTGGTCATGGATTTTTCATAAAAGGATAGGCGTCCCCATCGACTTCTCGCACAAAGAATCCACTTTGTGTATGAGCCCCGGTAATAAAATTTTACGGAATCCACCACAAAACCTCACGGATTCCACTGTGGCACGGAACCCACCGTGGAATATGCCTCCTGGCATCATTCTTCTTCTTCTTCTTCTTCTTTCTCTTAACAGACCCAACATGTTGATTGTTGTTTGCATGCAAATTATTATGCCACATTTCCAACTTGTCATGATAGAAGGAAGAGAGAAGAAAGACAGATTACACTAGAAGTTTGGGGGAGATGAAAGACAAAGATTGGAGATGGTTATGACAAGCTAGTCGGGTAGAGGAATGGACTCTCTATCTATCACTCTTCTTTTATCCCCTTCACCTTTGTTTCATTTTCTAAGAAGTTCTTGGATGGCTACACTGCCATATTTATTATGGGTTGCTACATGTTTGCGTTATCTTCTAGTATCTCTACCCATGCTCCTTGTTCTTGATTATCAACATATTCTTTCTTTTGAATCCTCCATGATAGCAGCAACTCCACCATAGTAACAAGCAAGAGATCTCCTCTCCTAGTCTTTTTGCAATGTAGCCTTCTCCTTATTTTGTAGCAATTAATCTATCCTCTTTCTAGCATAAATCCCACCTTGATATTGTAGATCTCAAGGCTAGTATGGTCTTGACAGCTAAACTAAAAATGACATGCTTTCACCTAGCATGCTAAGAAGCATAAAACCAAGATAATTGGGCAGCAAAGTATATGCACAGAGTTTTGCTCCTCACCATGAAACCTACAAGTACACCTCTTTTGCATAGAAATACCTATACATAAAAGACTCAAGACATCCACACCAACCAAGAGACAAGATCAAGTGGCTCCTCCTTCAGACTCACACACCAAGAATTGATAGTTGCTCCACAAGTATGAGAGAGAAGAGAGGATGGATAAAGAGGGTTTGAGAAAAAAGGAAGAGGGATCTTAAAGAGCCACAAGCATTAGTATGAGAGAGAAGAGAGGATGGATAAAGAGGGTTTGAGAAAAAAGGAAGAGGGAACTTAAAGAGCCACAAGCATTAGTCATGCTCCAACCTCCTCAAGCACATTTTCTTGAGACTCCCTTTGCATCTCTTTGTATATTTACTAATCAAAATAGTTTGACCATACAAAAGGACCAAGCCTTTTAGGTGTTGCATGTATTTAAGGCAAGCTCCCTAATGTTTAAAAATGAAAGTAATATTTAATGGCCCTTATAATTTCAAGCCAAGCATTTACAATGCATCAAAACATATATCAATTAAGGACAATGAATGTCCACATACCATAAATGTTTTGGATAAAGTAGACAGTTTGTCGATGAAGAGCCCAAATCTTTTTGAAGGGAGTGAGCCCCGAAGTGGAAGCATGGAGTAAAAGTAAGAGCTATGGTGGAAGGAGCAAGAGCAAGATAGAGATACATACAACATGTGGAAACTCCAACAGTCACAATGGGTGACTGACATTCCCTTTATTCAAATGTCACTTAAAGGATAAAGAATAGAGTGACAATTATGGGCACCCACCACTGCAACGTATAGGTATGTGGGTATTGTCAGTGTAACTAATACACGGGTGGCTAGGCATAGACGCCTTTACCCCAACAACCTCCCACTTAAAGGTGAATGTGTGTGAGGTGCCTCCTCCAATATACATGGAGGAGTCCTCTTAGTAGTTGACTGAAATTCATATCCATGCACATCACCATCTGGTCTCCCCATGGGAAACCTTGGACTTAGTTCAGGACTTAGTTGAATATGGGAATCTTAGTTCTACTTCACAGGGGAAGCATGGACAACTCACCCCTAATAGCAATCTAACGTCTACCTAATAAAGACCACTTTGTAATCAATCAAAGCCAGGAGTGAGGTTAACAGCACTGTTGCTGCCCTTTCTATGCAGAATACATAAAAGAACAGATAAATACTTCATGAAGCAAATACCTAATCTCACACCCATAAATCATAGGAACTCAGAACTAACCATATGAAAGCATAGATACACTACATTCAGCACTACTAATCAGAAAACAGAGAATGAATCACACAGGACATGCTACAAACGAGATCAAGATTTTAGCCGTGATGACGCCAACTGCCAGATCCTCTTCATAATTAGGTAGAAACATCATACATCAGGCGTAATCATCACACTAGTGATCAGATAGACAAGAAGAACACACAAAATGCCTCATCAGGTCACGCTTTTTAACTGCCCCCAAAACTGCACTTCATGAGGCAATAAACTTCATAAGACATATAAAGGTTGCTTTACATAGGAAATAGTAATAACTAAGGTAATGCACCATTCTAAGAGTAAATGTAGTGTCAAGCCAACGGCTAACACCTGGCACAGCCCGGTGGATGGCTGGCACATCCATGACTCGAACCCTTGAATGATCAATAAAGTCAAAATGCCTTATCCAAACCCCGACATATCTAGTTGAAAAAGATTATGCCTTACCCACAGCCTTTCACCGTGAAGTAAGCAACAGAGAGTAACCATAAGTAGAGCCTCTCTAGTAGGATACTTATAGCCCTCTACTGCAGTTGCATAAGCCCCTCAAAAGACAGTCAAAAGAAAACATAAAGGCATAATCCTAGAGGCATACATATCAAATATGATGTAAGTATAATGAACAAAAAGAGAATCAGATCTGACAGTTCTACATCAAAAGAACTTATGAACTATGAGGCTCATGAGCATCATTGCAATCCGTAAACAGATTGCTCCTGGACATGATGCTCCTGTAATCCAAAAGATGCAATATCATGAACTGTATCCACCATATGATCTTGAATCTTAATCTGCTGATTTATATCCTGCAAAACATTATTAATATCAGCTTTGACCATATCTACTGCATCCACAGACAGATTTTCAGAACCCTGAATTTGCTTAACATTCTACAACCCAGACACTACATCCATCATCCTATGATAGTCGGCCTGCATACCATCCAACTTTTCCTTTAACATATATTTCTCATGAATCAATTTCTCCATGTTTTTAGACACAAATGTCTGTTGCAAAACTGCATATGGCCGAGAAATAACTTGAGACATTCTAGCAGCTATGCTAACCCACTGATCATGCATAAAGGAAGTCAATGTAGTTCTCATTGATGCCAAATCTTGCTGCATAAAAATAGAGCCATCAAGATCAACCTCCATATCTCTCAAGATTTTCTTTTCCACTTTAAGAAGAGGTTGTAAACGGGCATCCAATAATACCCTTTCAGCCTTCAACTTAGCATTTTCTTTAGCCAACAAATCCAATTCACCACCAAACTTATCCTGCATATTAGCTGTCCATTCCTTAAATGCAACAGAAGACAATTTACATTTAAGCAACATATTGACATACTCATCAATTTGCCTTTTCAAAGCATCCACCTCATTCTCATGTAATTCCTTCATTTTTTTCATTTCAACTTGCATAGAATCTCTTTTAGTTTTCATGGATTCTAACTGCTCCTGCAAAGATTGCACCACACTTAACTTAACGGCACCATTAGCATGCATATCCTTCATGAACCGATGTAACCCTGCAACCAAAGAGCAAGCTTCACCAAGACTTTGAGGAACATATCCATCATGAACCACTTCCCTGTCATAAGACAAACCCATATGCTGCTGCATAGCATCACTATGCTTTGGTATAGGCATAGTCTCCATCTTCAACTTGGAGCATCTAACCTTCTTCTTAACCCCTGTAATGAGCACATCGTCAGGAGCATAGTCTCCATCTTCAACTTGGAGAATCTAACCTTCTTCTTAACCCCTGTAATGAGCACATCTTCACGAGCATTGTCATTCTTGACATCATCATTTAACCATGCTGATATATCTAAAGGCACAGTGCATCCCAAAGTACTAGCATGTGAAGCTTCAGGAGATGAAAAAGTCATAAACAAAGGATCCACAAACTCCTTTGACTTAACATTCTCAAGATCATTCAATGCATGATCATGAGACAAATCTTTATCATAACAGTCAACCATTATCCCATCCACTAATTTGTGCCTTTTAAATGCAGTAACCTTGTCCATACTCGGAGATTCCCAAAGTGATGTATGCAATGTTGGACATACAACCTGCAAATGAGCATATAAACCAGCCAACATAGGTCCAAGTCTACTTTTCTGCTGCTGCTTACGAATTGTTGGCACATGAACTTCCTGCATCAATTTGTCATATAAAGTTCCTGACCAATTTGGAATCCCAACATTTTCTGCATACCATAAAATACCAAAGGTATCCTTTGTTATTACATTAGCATTTATGAACAATAAAAACTGCTGCATGAACCATTTGATGAAAAACCTCCTCTTTGCATCTGCATGCCTTAACACATACTGATTTCTAACACTTGTAGGAAGCCCAAACTCCTGCTGCATAGCTTCATCTGTGCACCGCCAATGCTTTGGCCGATCATTAGGCACAAGAGAGAAAACATGAGCTAATAAAGTAGGAGTAAGCTCCAATCTTCCGCCAACTTTGCTACTTTCTCGAATCATAAGTAACTGCTGTTGAGCATGTATATTATTTGCCCAAGCCTCCCATGGTAGCTCCGCATAATCAAGCAACCCAATTTGCATTAACTAGCCCTTGGTATTGGGTTCTTTGGTATCCATGAGTATAGACCAATCAAGCATAGGAGTAGGCAACTCACCGTTATCTTCACTCGACATAACAGAAGGCGTTTTTGGCATGGAATTCTTGACTTTCGATGGCGTTGTATTAGGTGGACTATCACTAGAGTCATCATCCTGGTCCTGGATTGCTCTCGGCTGCTGTCGTGCCCTCTTAACAGCTAACTTCAAATTCTTCTTTTGTCTTGTCTTTACCATAGCTGCATCAACGACGACCTGCTGCGAATTAGGAATGAAAAGAGATGAAGAAAATGATGAAGCTTGATGGCGTGAAGTCGCAGAGAAATGCTACTGAATTGGCGCACGCGACTGTACACGAGTCTTCTTAGCCATAATTTGCCATTTTTCCACTCGCCTTACCTGACCATGAGTTAAATTCCTTGAAAACAGAGAAATGTTAACATACTGATTGCCACTTGTACTCCCCCTAAGTTGAACATGAGAGTCTTGTTGCTTCAAACCCACCTCATGCAACTGAAACTTGATAAGCTCACACAATGAAAATACCAATAGAACTGAAGTTGAAGACAGTTGATCTTCTAAAGGATCACATAAACATCCCAAGTTAAAAGGTAGATATCTTTTCAAAGCACAATTTTCCATGGCCATGATACCACTTTGCCCAATCATGATTGCAGGACAAAGAAATTTAAAAAGATAATCCTCATAAAGTAAATTCCAAGAGCCAACTTTGACATGCCAAATTGACGGCATCTTTCAAAACAAAGTCTAAGATGCTGCAAATGATCCACTTTCTTACCAAATACACAAAAATCATCTATGAAGACCCTCATAAAAGATGTAAGATAAGGATCAAAGGTTTTATGAACTGCACCCTGAAATTTTGGGGGTCCATTCTTCAAACCAAAATTCATGACAGTACTCACAAAAACACCCCATTCGGTTACAAAAGCTGTCTTATCCATATCTTTCGGATGCATACGAATCTGATTATAGCCAGAGAAACCATCCAAAAAACTATAAATCTCATGGCCCGCCACATCATCCAATAAAGAATCCGTGAATGAAAGAGGGAATGGGTTAGTAATAGTTGCTGCATTCAACTTTCTATAATCTACACAAACCCATATTTTGCCATTCTTTTTAGGCACCACCACAATTGGTGACAACCAAGTCACTTCATTAACAGGGTGGATAAAACCCACTCGAAGAAGTTTGTCAATCTCTTCCTTCACCTATTTAGCATAATTAGGATTCATACGATACCGTTTTTGCATAACCAGCTTTGCATCTGCCTTTAAATTAATTCTATGCTGACACACCTTTGGATCAAAGCCCTTCATATCCGTATATTCCCAAGCAAAAATATCCTGAAAGTCCCTATACAACTTAATTAATTGCTGTTTGAAATCTTCCTCAATGAAAATACTCACCTTTATCGACTTAGAACCTATTTCAGCTTCCAAATACACTTCTTGGACATCATCCTCAAAGACTCTAGCTGACTTATGCATAGTATGCTCATATTTCAGCTCTGCATCTATAATAGCTTGCTGACTCGCTTTGTCTAAATCCTCCTTTGCATCCAAAGAAGGCTTCTTTTGGTCTTTAAGTGTTCCCAAATCAGTGTTCTTACTTCCCTCAGAAGTAATATTACTTTCCACCACCCAATTACTATTCTGCTGCATGAAATCACTATTCTGCTCCATGAAGTCACTGTCCTGCTTCATGGGGCAAACAGTTTGCTGCATCAAATTACTCTACTGATGCATGGGGTAACTGTTCTATTCTGAAGATAAAACCACTTCTGATGATAATACCGCTGGAAATACCCTATACTGAGCCAAAATTTTCTAAACATCCACTTCAAAAACTGGTACAACTGTGGGGTTAGCTTGCATAAAAAGTTCCTCCTCATCATCCTCAATCTCAGGTGCAACATTGATTGTCTGAGCAACTAACGGACGGTACTTAGGTTCCAAAATTACCCGATTACTTGTGGACAACTTGACCTCCTTACTTCCATGAGGAATAGTCGCTGTATCTGAGCCCCAATCCTGCTTCAACTTGGCTAGTCTAATCCACGGTCTTCCCAACAGCATATTATATGAATCTCCTAAACCTTCCATACGAAGAACAACAAAACTAACCTTGAACTTCAGCTCGGCTATCCGAATAAGCTGATTCTTTAATATTCCCAATGGCTGAATTCTTCTTTGATTTGCCACTTTAACTTGAAATGGTGCTGCCACAAGTCCTTGCAACTCATGTGCCAAATACATCTCTTCAGGCAAAATATTAACTCCAGAACCTCCATCTAGAAGAACATCATCAAACTTGCTACCCAAATAGTCAACTTGAATAGTTGGAACTTTATAGTCTACCACCGCCAACTGTGTGGGAATCACCGCTTGACAATCTGAAGTCTGCTCTCGATCCATAGCATAATGCTTAAACATTTCATCCTGATTTGACATAATCTTAGCTAAAAGCTTCTCTTTAAACCCTGGAATTAAATCAAGGATTTGTTCCAAAGTCAACTGTAATGAAGATGTGGCTAGTGCAGCAAACAACTCATGAAAACCATGCAATGCCTCATAAGGCTTCAAACTTTGTGAGTGTTTACTGAATTGCATTCCTGACACAAACATATCCTTCTGATTTTCCTCATGAAGCAGCTGACTGTCTTGAACTTCATAAGGCAATTCTGCAACTTTAAGTTGTTTTGAAGTCTGTTTTTTCTACAACTTCATAACTTCATTGGAAGCCACTTCCTAGCCTTTTCTTGATCTTTCTAATTAATCTTTTGCCTAGCTTTTGCTCTGGTAATGGCCAAAACTGCTATCTCATCCGGACAATCTTCCACAACTATGCAATTTGAACAGTCACAGCTCACTTGCGGCTCCAAACCATGCTTAGTAACATTTAACACACCCTTACATAGCACTTCTTTCTGTATAGCTTCACAAACTTGCTGGTTCTTTTGATGACTTGCCTCACTCTCCATGACTTCTGCAGGTAACTCTACTAGGACTACTGCTGCGGGTGTCGATGGTTGTTGTCCACGGGGTAGTCCTGCCGGTTGCATTTCTTGCTGCTCCCCGGTCTGCATTCCCCTTTTAGCCCTATGGCGTACCCATAACTCACAGTTAGGTCCAGACATGTGTCCATGCCTGCCACAGTAATAGCAAGGTCCTCGCTGCCTCTGTTGAACATTATTCCACTGCCTTGGCTGGTCAGTACCCCATTGCTTAGATGGCTGACCATTCCTACCAAAGCCTCTAAATCCTCTTTGCTGTGCCAATTCAGGTGCAATTTGGTTAATTGGTGTTGTCGGAGATGCTGTTTGCTGCCTTGCATGCCGTACAACTGGATTATACCAGCATTCTCTAGCCTCATGACCCACTTTCTGACAAATGGTACATGACTTTACACTTCTGGAAGTTGTCAATACTCCCATCTCCAATAGTTGCTTCTTAATTTTCTTTTGCAACCTCTTTTCCAAGGCCGTTTTTTCCTCTTTCTCTTTCCCCTTCTTGCTATCCCTAGAAGAGGTTTTATCTTTCCTGGATTTCTTTTTGTATCTCCTCTGTCTACGCTTACTTCGATCATCATCTGAGTCACTTGATTCGGTTTCCGACTCAGAGCCTAATGAAGTATCTTCCTCCTCACTACTATCCTCTGAATCAGAACCATCAGAGTCAGAGTCTGAAGAGTCATGTTTACTCTTCTTCTTGGATCTACTCTTACCAAGCCTCTTTTCCACTCGCTGGGCTGCTTCAACCAACCGATCTATACTATTATTGTTTCCAATTTCTGCATTAGCAATTGCCACTGCAATAGCTTTGTCCAAACCCTTAACAAAATAAGAGTATTGTAACTCCATAGAAGGTCTATCTTCATGATTCAACCTGTTTAATAGATTTTTGAAATTCTGTGCGTAATCCTGCATTAACATTGTCTTCTGCTTGATCTGCTTCAATCTTTTCAACACATCAATAGCTGTCTTATGCTTTCTAAACCTACTTAAGAAAGCGGTTTTAAGGTCAACATATGTGGTAAAGTATCCAGCATCATAAGTACTATACCAATCCATAGATTTACCCTTGAAGGTTGCAGCAAATTGCTGTAGTTTAACTTGATCCCCAAACATATTGTTGAAGCCACTGGCCACCCACCTTGTCTTGAACTGAGCGACATGACAATCCGGGTCTTCCTTCCTCCTCCTTGAGAATTTAGATGCCCTAACCTTAGGGTTAAGTGGTGGATTAGGATTCATAATTCGGAACTTCTTATTCCTCAATGGGGGTAAGGGATCAAAAGTTAAAGACTTCCTAGCAGTACCCACTGGTCTCCTTAACAGGACTGCACTTCCTAACACCAAATGCTGTAATCGCTGTGCTGCACGATCCAGAGGAGTTGAAAGATCTTGTAAGTTAAGTACTCCTTTTGCTTCATCAGGAGAGCTTGAGGGAGATTCAGTAGATGATGCAGGGGAATGATACACAGTAGTGGTACCATCAACAGAGGTACCAACATCCTGGAACTCCTCTCCAAAAGATGGAAACTCCCCCTCATCTAGGGTGTCAATTCCTCCTGCTTCCCAGCTGTCATTCTGCAATAACTCCCTCTGTTGTCCTGCCAATAACTCCCTTAATTCTCTGGATTTGCTTCGAGTTAGAATAACATTTGATCGGTATGGGTAATTCGCTGACATATATGAAGAAATGCAAAGTTAAACCTGTAATCTGCATCATGCTGCTTGAAGCAATATACCACTGCCCCAAGAAGCAACTAGATTTTTAGATATATATCATCAAAGAAAAATATTTCGACTATGGTTCAACATCGAGAAATTAAAACCACATAAAGAGTGTTAAATTGTCTTGATTCTGGTTCTGATTCTTCATGCAGAAAACTTCTACTTCACGCAGAAAACTGTTGCTTCATGCAGCAGCAACTGCGAACATCTGGGCTTAACCTTCATCATTCTGAATAATGTTTCAACACAGAGGTTCCAAGAAGGCAATGGCAGGATCGCCAAAGTGTTGCTGCCCTTTCTATGCAGAATACATAAAAGAACATATAAATACTTCATGAAGCAAATACCTAATCTCACACCCATAAATCATAGGAACTTAGAACTAACCATATGAAAGCATAGATACACTACATTCAGCACTACTAATTAGAAAACAGAGAATGAATCACACAGGACATGCTACAAACGAGATCAAGATTTTAGCCGTGATGACGCCAACTGCCAGATCCTCTTCATAATTAGGTAGAAACATCATACATCAGGCGTAATCATCACACTAGTGATCAGATAGACAAGAAGAACACACAAAATGCCTCATCAGGTCACGCTTTTTAACTGCCCCCAAAACTGCACTTCATGAGGCAATAAACTTCATAAGACATATAAAGGTTGCTTTACATAGGAAATAGTAATAACTAAGGTAATGCACCATTCTAAGAGTAAATGTAGTGTCAAGCCAATGGCTAACAATCACACTTGGTTCAAAGAGAGTGAGAGATGGGGGAGAGTGTAACTAGATACCCTAACCCATAAGGTAAAATCTTAGCTCCGCCCCTCTAAAACAATGTTAAACCTAGTAACTAATCCTACTGATATTAGGAGGGTCACAGTTTAATTAGCTCTATCTAATGTTGGAAAGTTACCCGACTTATCGGGTCCACCCAGCCATAGGCATCCAATCGTCAAGATCAAAGCCTCCCACTTTCCTTGATGGATTTTGCTTAGTTTTCTAATAAGCAAAGCATACTACTATACTATTTGGACATATAAAATCAGCTTCCTTTTATTACTTCATTAAACTGGGTTCGTTAAACTCAATCTTTAGCACATAACAAACAATTCAAAAATCAGATACTTTATTTTTCCATCACTCGGTAGAGTGATACAAAATTGTCTTTCCACAGAAAGACACCGTCCAGGACCTTTAAATCCCTCAGGATTGGGATGTATGTGACCGCACTCCATCTGCGGCAGTCAACAGGGAATTTACTGGCTTAGAGCCCCTCTAAGCTTCCCTGAGCCTCTAGAGTTGTCCTACATAGCAGGGGCACTTATCACTCGGCCCTTTTTCCTCTCAGGTGCTTAAGTGATCAAATATCAAAAACACCTATCTCCCTCAGGAGCATAGGACCCCCACCCACAGGTGAGTTTTTTCAAAAACACCTACCTCCCTTAGGAGCATAGGACCTCTACCCTTAGGTGAATTTTTTCTACACTCCGCATAGTGTTTAGGGAGCATTGGATTGGGGACCCCAATGTCCCGAACCACCACAATCCACAACTCCTCCGATTGTGCAAGCCCAAAATCATAAGAGCCATAAATCATCATTCACAAATCCAAAAGCAATCATAACCATAAAAAAATTTCAACACAATTGTCAATGCGATGCATAGAATCTATCCCCTTCAACAATTTTCTTGTTCCTTCCTAAAAAGCATTTGATAATACGAACATGCTTTTACAAGTTTAAGTAAGTTCTAATTAATTGTGATCCTTTTCTTATATACTAACCTAATTATCTCCATTTGGCCATCCATCCTGATTACGAGTTATAGTCGCAACCTCGATTTGTTGTGGAATAATCGGTCCTTTGGGTCAAATGGATTCGGGGTTAACTTTCGCTTGCATTTTAGCAGTGACTACTTCCTCACGTTGGGATGAGCGTGACCTCGCTCAGCATCTTGACGTCTCTTAGGAGCCATGGAAGAAGCTTGATGGATTCGAGCAACGCTTCGTGTAGGTGTGGAGAGAGAGGCAGAGATTCGACTTATTGCAGCAGAGTTTCGTCGCGTCAACAGGCATGGAGACTTCCACAGGGGTCGTTATCATTGTCTGTGTGTGTACCAGTGTGTCTAACGTGACGCTCTACCCCTGTTTATATAGTAATTAGGGGGGAGGGAGTAAAGAGAGAATGATTGCTTTTTCAACATTTTTTTATGATGTCATCGATGATAAAGAGAGAACACTTTCTTTTAGCATTTTTAAATACATAATTGATTACATTAGGAAGGGGGCTCCATTTTTTGCAGCACGAAGATAAAAATTGACGAACACATGGGTGAGGACGCACTGAATGTCACTCCAAGGCGTACGATCAAGGCAATGACCAAGGCATGGACCTTAGCATCTTGGCCTTGGTATACTTGTCAATGAGCTACAAAGGCTTCATTGGCGCCGTTGGTTGCGCGTAAGAAGCTCCCACTAGCTTGTAGAAAAATATTCCTAGGAGGTCACCCATCTCGACAATGTCATCACCCAAGTGCATTTAACTACCAAGTGACTATCCACTAGGTTAGTTCTTTTTATTGTTCTATACTACAAACATAGTTTTAATAAGCTTGTCTTGGGAGGGTTTCCCAAGTCTTTCTTCCATGAATTGGTATATAATACCTCATTAATAATAACAATTATCTTCATAAGTAGAATGTGGAACATAAATCAATTTTATTTGGAATGTATATGCATATTGTTTATTAAAATAAACTAAGTAATGGGGACATTACAATGTGCCCCTAGTGAGAAGAGAATAATAAAAAAATGACAAAGTACAAATGTACATAAAAACAACATGATGAGGAAAGACATCATCTCATCCAATGCCCATCAACTTCCTAAGGAAGGCAAAATGCTCCATTAAGAGACTTTTAATGAGCAGATCTATAGGATTTTGGTCAATTGAGATATTGGTAAGACTAATGGACTTGTTCTCAATGATCTCTCAAATAAATTAGTACCACACCTCGATGTGCTTCGTCTTGGAATGGAAGACTAGATTCTTGGCAAACTAAATAGCACTCATAGAATCTGAATACAATGTAGGGACCACATCAGTATACTAGACAACCTAACCGAAGATCCTCCTTGCAAACCTCAATGGCTGTAACATACTCTATCTTGGTAGTAGATAGGGCCTTGCATTTCTACACCCTAGACATCCATGAAATAGCATCTCCAGCAAAGGTGGACATAGCCAAAGGTGGACTTCCTATTCTCTGCATGTCCTATATAATTAGAATTAGTGGATCCCATGAATCTTGTATCCTGACCACCATAATAGATGTACATACCTAATGTGCCCTTCAAGTACCGCACGATACCCTTGACAACATTCCAATGCCATCTGCTAGGTGTAGCCATATAGTATACCACAACTCCCACTGCAAATGTTATACAACGGAGAGTGGCTATCATAGCATAAATCAAACTACCCATTGTGGATGCATAAGGGATCTTGGATATCTCCACCTTCTTCACATTAGATTGCAAAAAATCAGCCTAACTAACCTTCACATGATAAGGTAAAGGATAGCCATTAGGCTTAATAACTTGTAGATGAAATAGCTCAAGGACCTTCTGGACGTACTCCTTTTGTGATAGGTAAAGGAGTCCCTTAGAGAAATTTGCATAATGTGCATCCCAAGAATATGTGAGGCTTGTTCCATATCCTTCATCTCAATGCTCTTCTTGAGTTGACCTTTAAAGGCATCCAACTCATCATGAGCATTTCCAACAATTAGCACATCATCCATATAGAGGATTAAAATCGTAAGGTTACTATCATTAGCCTTCTTCTTGTATAAACATAGATCCATATCACTACGGGAATATCCTGGTGTATGTATAAAAGCATCAAACTTGTGGTACCATTCCCTAGGTGCCTACTTAATGCCATAAAGGCTCTTTCTCATTTTGCACACTAGGTGGCCCTTGCCAGGTTTTGGAAAGCCCTTATCTGCTACTCCATGTAAATCTCCTCATGCAAGTCTCCATGAAGAAAAGCTATCTTGACACGAAAAGTTTTTATCAAAGTCCACACCATGCTTTTGCATAAAACCCTTAGCAACCAATCTAGCCTTGTATATCAACTTGGGGTATCCAAGGGCACTTTTCAACTTGTATACCCACTTGCATAGCAAAGCATACTTTCCACTAGGCAAAGGAACTAAATTCCACGTATGATTTTTTTGCAATGAGTTATACTTTAGTTGCATGGGCTCTATCCCACGAGTGACTATCACCTCTCCACATGGCCTCATCACAAGTAAGAGGCTCACTAGCATTTGTTACCATAACATAATCCATAACCACACAAACTATCATCTATCTCTAGTAGACCGCCTCAAAATAGGCTAGAGGGTCTAGACATTCTGTGGAGCATCAGGTCTAGGCCACTAGAGCATTAGCCACCACTGCTACAAGCTATCTAGCTAATTATACAATAGCATAATGCTCCTCCTAAAATATTACTATGTGTACCTCAACAACATGCTCAAGTTACTTATGCATTTTCTCCTCATGGAAAACAACATCATGGCTGCGAATAACCTTCCAAGCCTATAGATCCCATAGGTGATAATCCATCTCACTTGCATCTCCATAACCAAGAAAGATGCATTTTCTAGCCTTAGGATCCAACTTATTGCTCTTGTCCATGGGTACATGGAGTCAAGGGCTTACCCATACATGTTATACCAAAATTTTTATGTGTATTACCTATGTGCCTGCCATATAAACAATGATTACATGACTTAAAGCACTTATAGTCAAGGGGGGGGATGAAGGATGTTGCAAGTTGGTAAGACTTTTTTATTCCTTTCAAGAATATGTGCCCAAGGTGACAATGCCAAAGAGATACATGTGGAACTTTATCCACTGCCAAAACATGGTCAACTCACCCAGATACAAGCAAGGGGTAGAGAGTATTGGACTTATCACCACATGTAATGATAATATTTCCATGGGTAATCTTCCATGAGGAATCACCAAAAGAAACTACATAACCTATATCATCCAAAGCACCAATGGTGGAGATAAGGCTCTTCATTAGAGCCAATAGATGATGTACATCATGAAGAGTAGACATGCTACCTGAACCAAGGTTATCACTAATACCAGCTATCTCTAGTGCTAGGTCATTACCAAAATGGATAGATCCAGTCAAAATGCAATAGGAGTGGAACCACTCTCTATGGGGATCACATGAAAGGAAGCCCTGAACCAAGGTCATCACTAATTCCAGCTATCTCTAGTGCTAGGTCATTACCAAAATGGACAGATCTAGTCAAACTGCAATAGGAGTTGAACCGCTCTCTATGGGGATCACATGAAAGGACACCCTTGAATCTATTAGCCAAAACTAAGTATACCTTGACCAAAGCATCAATCAATTGTGAAGTGTCAAGAGAAGAAGATACAAGTATAAAACCATTATCAGAATAAGTCTGCATGACATTAGTCTCTTCAATCTTAACACTTGACTTGCTAGGGACAATTTTGTGATCATCATTTTATCTTGTACTTTACCCTTGCCCTTTTCCTTGTGCTTATCCTCATGCACTTTATGGCATTTGGCTGAATATTTCTTACTTTTTTATAGTAATGATAAGTCCATGAGAACTTATGGCCATGGGACTTACTACGAGACTATTCACGTGATTGAGAACGAGACTACCAAGAGTCTCTCCTATGGCATTCGTTACTAGTCTTGCCATTATTTCCTCTAATCATCTAAGCATGAGAGGTGCGGGAAGCATTGGCACTCTTTCTGTAAACCTCTTCATTCAAGAGTGCACCCTCTACATGTTGTAACTTTAGCCCATTAGTAGTAGGCATGTTTACACATATACCAATACAAAATGTATCCCATGGTTCAAGCAATGTAACTAAGAGGAAGAAAGGGGGAAGACTATCCTTGAATTCAATCCCTTGTGAAGACAAATGAGTGAGAATAGAATGAAACTCATTTTAAGTAGGCTAACATGAAAATGTCATTCTTTATGCAAAGGTCTCTGAGTTGCTTCATCCAATACATCTAAGAAGCGTGGCTCTGCTTGTCATAAACATTGTGAATCTTATCCCTTAAGTCCCATGCAAATTTCCCATCAGAGACAACATTATAGAACACCTTCTTAGAGAGGGACAATATGATGATGGACTTATATAGCTCATCTAATTCAACCCAATCCTCTATATCAATACATTTGTGCTTGACACCCTCATGTTTCAAAGCCTTAACCTATATTTTTTTCTTTAAAATGTGCTAAATTTGGGCCTTCCAATAGCTATAGTTGATGCCATCCAACTTGTCAATATTAAAGATATCACTATTATTAGAACCAGTAGCCATACTGAGACCAAGTAAATGCACAGAATGAAAAAGAAGTTGCTATAATAACCTACACATTAGCCCCAAAACCTTTGCTAGATCAAGTTGAAAACAAGGGGTATTGATCAAGTAATGAGCTATCCACAAATTCAATGCAAAGAACTATCAAATGAAGGTGATTGCTCCCATAAATAGTGTAGTAAATTGCAATTACATCATGCTGAAAATGAAACACAATAGTAAGAGATCAATGGCAAAGAGGGGCAATCACTGATACAAGACAAGCTACAAATGGCAAGGAATAGCTCCAACTAGCAGTGAGTGAATATATGACTGGCACTGGGAAATATCAAAGGATCAATGTGTCAGACTATGGTACATCCCATAGGCATAATCATCATGCATAGAGTAGGTCTCATGGGTAACAAAAGAGACCAACCAAAGGCATAATGGACTGAGCAATGTAATGGAAGCTCAATACATAGCCAACCAATATGCATATATTGTTGACAAAATCATGACAGAGATATGTGCCAACCCAAAAGCAATGTCAAATCAGCCCATTAAGCATCAACTATGTACATAAAGTATGACAAGAGCATGAACATGTCGCTAAGTCCCATGGTCTCACTTTAAGACTCTCAAGCTCAACTATATAACCAAAAGCTCAATGTAACATCTAACTATCAAGTAACGGCTCCCACTTGTAAAAATTTCAAATACTAGATGAGCAAACAAAGCTCAAAACATCATGTGGAAGGTATCCATACATCCAAGATCCAAGTAGCATGTATTCAGGAGAATCCAACCCAAGTAACTTACAATGCTCTTACTATAGTATCGACTGATAATACATAATAGTAAATGATAACCAATGTCAAGATTCAAAGCTCTTAGCTCAGCAGCATGTAAAGAGTATAACCAAGCATATAAGATCAATGGTATATCCTAGGTGTAGCAACCAAAGTGGTTGGGAAGCATCAACAAGAAATCAGCATGAAGTTTCTCTGATAAAATAGCATTCAGCCTTGCTTATTATCGCATTAAAAAACCTCTATAAAACTGAACAAAAGATGAGTTCCCAAATCATCCCCTAAGCATTCCAATATGTTGGCATAGCATTTCCAAATGATCCAACATCAAATAGACATGAATAGGCATCATATGGCCATCATCAATGAACATAAAGCATGAAGAAAAGGAGTTGCCGTGTTTCTCATAGCATGTGGAGTGTTATTCACATTTAATGGAGTTGAGTTATGAGCTCAATCTTAATTCCAAGTGTTGAAGCAATGCCAAGCTCAATGTTGAGCATCCAGGAGGAGTTTCAAGTACTCAATGTGAGTAGCCAATGAGGAGGAGATGTTGGAGAAGTGTTGCTGCCTTAAGCAGCCCAAAAATAGGTACAAATTGGTGTGATGTTGTTGCTGCCTTTACTGCCCATAGTAGGGCTCAAAACAATGATGAATGATATCTAACAAGGTCCTAGATCAAGCCTCAAGGGGTCTTGGTGAGTGCTCGAGCAATGAATGATCAATACACACCTCAAATGGTGAGGCTATGGTTGCCCATGAAACCTGTGATCTGTAGGTATTTTTACAAGTTGGGGTTGAGCTCCTCAATGTCGGTGCAATGGCTCTGATATCAATTGAAGGGAGTGATCCCTAAAGTAGAAGCACATACTAGAAGTAAGAGCTATGGTGGAAGGAGCAACAATAAGACATAGAAACACAAGATGGGGAAACTCCAATAGTCACAATGTGTGATTGGCCTTCCCTTTATTCAAATGTCACTAAAAGAATAAAGTATAAAGTGACAATGATGGGCGCTCGCCATCTGTAGTGCACAAGTGTACGGGTAACTAATACATGATGTACTATTAGTGTAACTAATATATAGGCAGCTAGGCACATGCGCCTTACCCCCAACACTTTTAGCCTTTTTGGTGATGAAATCAAAGGCTATCGTAAAGCAAAAAAACCCATTAGATACTATTATGGGAAAAATATAAATTGAATAATGCCTGAAAAGGAGATTCCTTTTATCAGTTTCCCTAGTCACATGTAAGACGAGTTGCAATAGTTTGAGAATTGTTTCCTGCAATCTATCAAGAAAGATCTTGGTGTAGCTTCACCTTAAGAGAAGAGATATTTCACACGATGGAGCTAATTTTTACTCCTTTGACCTTCTAGATTGCCCGAGTTTGTGCTTGGTCTAATTACCTAGGTTGGGGATTGACACCTACCTACTATTCCATCCATGCCAATCTAATTACCTAGGTTAGGGATTGACACCTACCTACTATTCCATCCATGCCAATCTAATGAGTAGCATAGAGTATCATTTATGGAGGTTATGATGTGTTGAGAGAATTGATATGGTGTTACTTTTTATATTTAATAGAAACCACACAACCTATGGTACACAAAGAAGGAGAAACAATGACCCTAAACCAATGGATTTACCACTATGTCACCATAGTCATCCAACTTGGTCAAGTAGTCATGGCTAGTCGATCTCATATTAGTAACTATGAGGTTGAAGATCTCACCAATTTTCCTAGCAAATATTTAGGGTTGGATACCATGAGTGATCCCTCTACTTATTTCACTATTATAGTATGTTTATTATATGAGTGATGTTGTGTAATTAGGTAGAGATTTCCCTATGTCTTGATGTTATGCTATATGCCAAGACAAGAAAGTGCATTTTCTTCACAAGTCAACTTGAAAGCATATTATTCTTGCTTAATGGATATCCATTGACCCTACAAATATCAAATGTAAACTATATTGACCAATCCCCAAGACAATCAGGGAGGTTCATGAATTACTAAGACTAACAAGATGGTATCATATTTTCATCAAGGATTATTCCCTTATGACAACAATAGCAACCAACCTTCTTAAGAACAACTCCCAAGTTATGTATGTAATAGAGCATCAAAAGAGCTTTGATAAACTTAACAAATGCATTACAAGAGCCCCAATATCAAAATCCATTAATTTTGCTCAAGATTTTTAATTGTTTAAGTGATCTTTCCATCAAATGAGTCTTAGTGCAAGAAGGAAGATTTGTGGCTTACACTTCCTAGAAATTAAGTCCATATGAATCTAACTATGCCATCCATGTCATAGGATTACTTGCCATGACTCATGCCTTAAAATTATGGTGATAAGAATTTTTTGGAAAGGAGTTTTTCTTTATTGGAAGATCACAAAAGTCTTAAGTGGATCTTCATTGAGATAGATCTAAATATGAGAAAAGGAAGATGGAAAGGAACCCTAGAAGAGTTTGATTTTGAAATGAAATACATGCTAGGAAAGAAGAATGATGTTGAGATATCGAGCTCCACTCGTGATATGCCAGGGTGACCGTTGTGCATTTATGTCACCGACTTGTCAGTTGTTGCAGATACGGTTGGTACACCGCCCATGAATAATAGCTAGATGACCGCTATCCTTATCTACTCTAGTTCGTGGCTCAGTTAGTATGGCATCTTAGTTAGTTGAGTTTGGTTTGAGACCCATATGTAGGGTTCTTCTATTTCTATGTACTTGAGTTCTTTTGGCTTACACAACTAAGAAGAGGAAAACTGTTTTCAACCTCCACCTTTGGGTGTATTCCCCCATTTTGCAAGCAAGAAAGCTACAAGTGAGACTCCTTCCTTCTCTCCCACAATCTTCACATGGTATCAGAGCCTTGTTCGTGGTAAGGAGCTCAAGAAAGCAAACCAAGTTCCTGGTCTTCTGGTAAGAGGGCCAGTGTTGCTTTCATTTTTCTGTTTTGGGAGCAAGTCTCTACATGCAGGTAGCATAGCCAGAAAGTGCAAGAGTGCATTGTCTCAGATTGAGACGCCCTTCGCGGTGTAGCAAGAGGGCAGTATATGCTACGGACTAGGGCTTTAGCCTTTAGTTGCTCTGTTTTTTTGATTTGAGGCCATTTCGGGGCCTGTTTTGGAGGCGGAAGTTTTCTACACGCACTCAAGAAAAGGCCCTGTTTTATGCTGTTCGACCACTGTTCTATAGGTCGATGAAAAGTTACTGTAGAAATTGCATCGTATACCTGTGCGCAGAGACATTGGGAGTTACAGAATCATCCTTGTTCCTGTTGATGCAAAATCGTCACTAGGAAGTGACTGTGTGGTCAAATACCACTTTCGTTAGTTTTGTAGATTTGCCCTTGTGAGGCTGAAGCTGTGTTCTTTGCAGTGACAGAATTTTTTGCAGTGTTCTGTAATGGCGTCTGATTCTCTTTCACAGATTGTCACTCAAAGCTTGATAAGAACAACTTCCAAGCATGGAAGTTTAGAATGACGAATTTCCTTATGGGAAAAGGATATTGGGAATTTGTTGTAGGAAATGAAGAAGAACCAGTTCTTCCTGATGTTTCCAATCAACAGCAAATGCAGGCATTTAAAGCATGGCATGAGAGAGCTAGAAAAGTTATGTACTGGCTGTCTATCAGTATTTCAGACTCTATGATTGTGCATATTCAGGATGCAAGTACGCCAAAGGAGGCATGGGATACTTTGTCAAAAATGTATAGCACAAATACGCAAGCTAGGAAAATGCAGCTCAAGGAAGAGTTGCACAATGTGCAAAGAGAAAGCATGAGCATCAATGACTACCACATGAAGGTGAAGAAGATTGTAGATGCACTTGCTTCCATTGGGTTGCTAGTGGAAGATGATGATTTAGTTTTCGTGACCTTGAATGGTCTAGGAAAGGATTATGCACAGTTCCGAACATCCATTTCCGTCCGTGAAAGATTTCCTGATTTTGAGGAGTTGATTGCTCTTTTAATTTCTGAGGAGCAGAGAAATGGTGGTGCATCTTCTTTAGGAGGAACTTCAAAAGAAACTGTCTTCTACTCAAATGCTGGAAGAGGTAGAGGCAGAGGTAGAGGAGGCCGATCTGGAGGCTATGGTAGAAATCAGAATATGCAGCAAACTCAAGAAAACCAGTCTTATGGAGGAGGACGTGGTAACTCTAGAGGCAGGGGGAGCCAAAGAGGTCGTGGTGGATGGCAAAGAGACCAAAATGCAAACAGTAATGTTGAATGCTACTACTGTGGGAAAATGGGTCATATGGCTAAAGACTGCTATAAAAAGTAGAATGACATCATGAATGGAAAATTGCAACAAGGGAATTATGCATCTTCTAATAGATAGGGTGATGACAGAAATGAGCATTTGTTTATGGTGCAGCACATGAACAATTCTGTGACAAGCGCAGAAGAAAGCAACGAAGTGTGGTATGTTGACTCAGGTGTATCAAACCACATGACAGGTCATGCAGAATGGATGCAGGATGCAGGGAAAATGGAAAAACCAGGATTTGTGGAGACTGGTGATGATACTGCACATCCTATTGTGCAGATTGAAAAAATTCCTTTGTCTATGCAGGATGGGAAAAAGAAATACATGTCAGACGTATTTCATGTCCCGAATATCACCAAGAATCTGGTTTCTGTTGATCAAATGGTTGAGCAGGGCTTGTAGGTCAGATTTAATCCTCATGGATGCTTTGTTGAGGATATGAAAAATAAAGATCGCTTGATAGCAAAAGGAAAGAAGAAGGGCAGAATGTTTACGTTGGATGTAGACATGTCTGAATTGAGTGCAGCAATGTTTGCACATGGGACCGGTGTAGTTGCAGATATTGATATCTGGCATAAACGCATTGGTCATGTTAATGTATAGTGACTTAAATCAATGCAAGCCCAAAATATTATTGCAGGATTGCCTAAATTCAAGGTTGCAGAAATGCATAAGGCATGTGAAGCCTGTCAGTTTGGAAAAAGGCAAGGAAACCATTTCCTAGACATGTTCAAGAGAGTAAGAAGCCATTGGAATTAATCCACTCTAATGTGTGGACTACTAAAGCTGCATCTCTTGGAGGCTGTCATTATTTTGTCACTTTTATTTATGACTATAGCAGAAAAGTTTGGGTGTATTTTATGAAAAAGAAAAGTGAAGTTTTTGGGCATTTCAAAACTCTTAAAGCTATGGTTGAAAAAGAAACAGGCCTGCAAATAAAATGCCTAAGGTCAGATGGAGAGGGAGAGTACCTCTCAAATGAGTTTGCAAGGTTCCTACAGGAGCATAGCATAAAGCAGCAATGGAATTGCAGAAAGGAAAAACAGGCATATTGGAGAGGTATCTCGTGCCATGCTCAATGAAAAAGACCTACGAGATTTTTATTGGGCTGAGGCAGTTGCTACAACAGTCTACATAATGAACATGACTCCCACTGCAGCAATACATGGGATGACTCCAGAGGAGAGGTATACTGGTAGGAAACCAGATATTTCTCATTTGAAATTTTTTGGTTGCATTGCCTACGTTCATGTGCCAGATGAGTTGAGATCCAAGTTGGATCCAAAAGCTGAGAAGTGCATCTTTATTGGTTACTCTTTGCAGCAGAAAGGGTATAGATGATATAACCCTTCTACTCGTAAGTTTACAGTGAGCAGAGATGTTATTTTTGATGAGATGAGTAGCTGGTATAAACCAGTAAATGTGATTGATGATGTAGATACACAAAATGGTAATGCTGCACAGAATTCACAGCAGCAGTCACAAAATATTAGTGGACCTGGAGTGTCCTCTAGCAGTGGTTCACATTCTTTGCCCTGGACAGGCAGATTGAGATCGGGAGAATCTCCTCAAAACAATGCAGATAGTGGTATGCAGGTTTCACAAAAAGAAAAAGAGAAGGTAGATCAGCCCATGTTTGATGTGAATGCAAGTCACTCTTATGTGGATGGTGAATCTAGTGGCTCAGAATAGAGAATTGATGATTAGTTGGGTATTCCTTCTATTGTTACACCTGGAGTAAGGAAGACCATGGATGTTTTGAGAGCACCTGGGAGTGAACCTACTTTGCGCAGGTCTACTAGAGCTAGATATCTTGTGGACAGGCTGAAATATGATGGATTTATAGCCATTCACTATGCCTATATGGTCAAAGTGATATAGGAACCAGAACCCACTTCTTTTGAGCAAGCCATGGGAAAAGAAAAATGGGAGAAAGCCATGGATGAAGAAATGGATGCCTTGGAAGCAAATGCTACATGGGAATTGGTACCTTTGCCTAAAGGTAAGAATGCAATTGGTTGTAAGTGGGTTTATAAGGTGAAGCACAAAGCAAGATGATTCTGTGAACAAATACAAGGCAAGATTAGTAGTCAAGGGGTATGCACAAACATATGGCATTGATTATGAAGAAACATTCAGTCCGGTTGCAAGGATGGCAACTGTAAGAGCAGTCATTGCTATGGCTGCATTAAAGGAATGGTCTTTACTTCAGATGGATGTAAAGAATGCCTTCTTGCATGGTGATTTGCAAGAAGAGGTATATATGGAGCAGCCACCAGGTTATGTGCATGCTATTCATCCTGAGTTTGTTTGCAAGTTGAAGAAAGCCTTGTATGGCTTGAAGCAAGTACCTAGAGCATGGTCTGACAAGATAGGACAGTATCTTGTCACTATTGGCTTTCAGATTTCCAAGGTAGATTTCTCACTTTATGTGAGAAAAACAGAGAAAGGTATTATGCTACTTGTCATTTATGTTGATGATTTGATTATGACAGGTGACAGTGATGAAGATATCCTTCATGTGAAAATGCTATTGAAGCAGAAGTTTGAGATGAAGGATTTGGGAGAGCTGCGTTATTTCTTGGGCATTGAGGTGATTAGATCACCAAGTGGGATACGGCTCTTGCAGAGGCAGTATGGATTGGATATGCTGACCAAATATGGGATGACAGGCTGTAAGCCTATTTCAGTTCCTTTGGAGCAGAATGTGAAGCTGAGCGCAGATGCAGGTGAGCTTCTGGAAGACCCTACTATGTACAGACGCATAGTAGGAAGTTTGATTTATATGACTATTACCAGGCCAGATTTGAGCTACGCTGTTGGATTGGTAAGTCAGTTTATGCAGGCTCCAAGGAAACCGCATTTGGATGCGGCTAGACGCATACTCAGGTATGTGAAGTCCACATTGCAGTATGGACTACTTTATGAGACTGGGGTTCAAATACAGTTGCATGGATACACTGATGCTGATTGGGCTGGTAGTATTTTTTATAGACGATCTACCAGTGGATATGTATTCTCGTTTGGGAGTGCTGCAGTCACTTGGAGCAGCAAGAAACAGCCTACAGTTGCCTTGTCGAGCACAGAGGCTGAGTACACGGGCACGACAATGGCTGCATGTGAGGTAGCTTGGTTGCATAAGCTACTTTATGATATGCAACAGCCTACAGATGGGCCAGTTGTCATTTATTGTGACAACATGAGTAGTATACACTTGGCAAATAACCCAGTCTATCATGCTAGAATAAAGCACATTGAGGTGCATTATCACTATGTGCGGGAGAGGGTTTTACTAGGTCTTATTGATCTAGTTTATGTCAGCACAGAGGATTAGGTAGCTGACATATTTACGAAGGCATTGGGCGCAGAGAAACTATGCAAGTTCAGAGACCTGCTTGGTGTGCAGGAATTGGGATTGAGCTCGAGGGGGAGTGTTGAGATATCGAGCTCCACTCGTGATATGCCAGGGTGACCGTTGTGCATTTATGTCACCGACTTGTCAGTTGTTGCAGATGCGGTTGGTACACCGCCCATGAATAATAGCTAGATGACAGCTATCCTTATCTACTCTAGTTCGTGGCTCCGTTAGTATGCCACCTTAGTTAGTTGAGTTTGGTTTGAGACCCATATATAGGGTTCTTCTATTTCTATGTACTTGAGTTCTTTTGGCTTACACAACTAAGAAGAGGAAAATTGTTTTCAGCCTCCACCTTTGGGTGTATTCCCCCATTTTGCAAGCAAGAAAGCTACAAGTGAGACTCCTTCCTTCTCTCCCACAATCTTGACAATGTACGCCTTGAGCCAGAAATGTGTTTTTCAACACCATGGCCAAGGTACAAAACCTTAGGACTAAGTCCCCTCTTAACAAACCAATCTTAGAGTTTGTCTAATAAGTTGTTTATCTTAACAAGGAGGATAATACACTCATGATCAGAGTACTCCAAGGTGGGAATGTAAAACATGAACAAAAAAATGGTACCACACATGATAGATTGTTTGACTTTCAAAAGAGAATTTGCATTCCAAGGACTCAAGATCTTAAGGTAAAGATTTGATGGAAGGTACATGATAGACCCATAGCCAAATACCCTTGGTACACAAAGACTCTTCTTGTTATTCAATAAAACTTCTATTGTTTAGGATTGAGAAGACTGACATTTCATAATATGCGATCCACTATCTAACTTGTCAAAGAGTTAAGGGGGAAAAAAATCAAGATACTTGGAGAACTCCAACGCTTGGACGTTCCAAAAATAGTCGAGTCTAGAAGAATGAATCCTGTGATGAAATCATCCACTACTACAAGTGGATATAACTCAATCAAGGTGATGTTGATTTTGATCAGGACTACCTGCAAATCTTCCAACATTACGTGTATATTTTATCAAATAAATATTTATGCATGATGGGCTATTAAAAAGAATAATGAGCATGATATAATTCCGAATTCACCTTTAAATTCTAGACCTACTTACTTGAGGCCATTGGACTCAATTATGCCTCAATATTGTCTATCATCCTTAGACTAATGGTCACACTAAGAGCGTAAATTATATCATTGAGGATATTCTGGGATATGAACTAAGAATATAAATTGAATACCTGCCTCCTCTCAAAGAATTTTCTCACAATGCTACGTAGTAACAAATAACCAAGTTGACCCCATTTTAAGATCTCAACAAATAAGAGTGTTGAACCCCATTGAAATTCTCATATACAACTCTTAAGGTGGAAGTTCCCAAGGCTATGAGTGGCCAAAGAGATTGTTGTAGTTGAATTGCATCATCCGCTTAGTACTTTTCTACCTTAGTACTTGTATGCATGTAGGCACATAGAATCATCATATGTAAAGTGACCTTGGGTGTCATATGATTTCACCTAAAAGGATCGCACCTGCCTGGGCATTATTGGTTGTCTTTTCAAATCTTTTGGTTGTGGAAATGAGAAGATCTTTAGGATAGCACCTAGACATGGTTGTTTATGCATGATTCTATCAAATTGTCTTGGTCTCTTGAAAACTAATGTTGTCTATGTCAAGTTATTCATTCAGGATTGGTCATAATGATAGTAATTTGACTAATATTTTTCAAAAGAGTGGTGTTTTATGGATGACTATACTATATATTTTATCTCTACACCGTGGTTCCTAAATATTAAATGTTTAATATGGGTGTAAATTGATTCAAGAAGTTGTTTGCAAGAATAGGGATATTTCAAGCAAGTTGGTATTTCCTATGTTTCTGTTGTGGCCTTGAGAGGCCATAACACTTTGGTGATCCTACAGGTTTCATGGGCATAATTCTCATGATTTAGGCATCATACCTTCTAGAAGAAATTCTTACAAGATTAGGATGTAGGAGTGCAAGATACTAATGGCATTGAAGATGTGCGAGGTGTCTTTCATAAGCATCATATATGTTAGAAAATTATCCATATTTATCAAATCCTAACAAGGATATGATCCTAGGAATTAAGGGGAGCATTGGCAAGACAAGAGCAATAGGATGCATTGGTGAGTAATAGCGGAGAAGTAGGAGGACTAGGCAGGCTGGATGAAGAACAGTTCACAAATGATAGACAAGACTATCAGGATGTGTGTACATCTACAAGTACCACAACAATATACCATTCCCCTGCTACCTCCACAGAGTATCCTCCAACCCCTCCAACTCCTTCAAGCTTATAAGTGTGTCAAATGATGATGAATCAATATTGTCACCTAAAGATCAAGATACTCCTCCTAAACAAGAATTTGAGAGATTGCAACATATAGTGCTTGGGAGGATAGTGTTGTTGTAGAGTATAAGATTTCAATCAAGGAAGTCTCTAAAGTTTTATCTCTTACCACCATTAAGTCGGTCTCAAAAGCAAAGTACAATGAATCAAAATCATCTTGTCAACCCAAAGGTGAGAGCTTCTAAATTTTTAGCAAAAAAGAATGAAGATCGTGACTGCCATGTGGCTTAGTTCAAGACAAGGTGGACGGCAAGTGGATTCAACCAAATGTATGGAGATCAAGTTAAGAAACAATAGTTTGCAACCACCTTGCAAGAGAAAGCCATGTATTGGTTTAGCAGTTATGGAATGGTTGCATTTAATACATACAATGCATTAAGGACTCCATTCTTAGGTAGGTTCAAGAAGGATAAAACTCCTAGAGATATCTTGAGAAATATTTAGAAGATAAAGTAGGTGAATATGTTGGTTGAAGATTATGCTCGGAAGTTTAAGAACCTACTTTAATAGGCTAGATTCTGTGGATGCACCATTAGTAGTACTTATTTTATTAAGGGTCTAAGGGACAAAATCAGGAACCCAATAGCCAATGTGGAGCTTGGTTAGAATGATATAGTAAACACCATGATAAGAGCTGCTATGAGGGTGAAGAGGAGATTGGGTACCTCCTGATCAAAGACTTATAAGGATGATGATTCCTCAGATTCAAATTCAGGATCATGAGGATGAGGATAGTAAGTTAAGTTTATAATGAAGTGATATGACTATCTCCCATTATGGTGGTACACCTAAGAAAGATGGGAAGATGAAGGTGTGTGTGGATTACAAAAAATTGAATGTAGCTATTATTATTGATCCCTTCATGGTACCCTTTATTGATTCTTTACTTGATGATGTAGCAAGACATGAAATGTATAGTTTTCTAGATGGCTTTTCAGGCTAAATCAAATTAGTATGCATTCAAAGGATATGGATAAGAATGCCTTCATTAATTACAAAGTGGGGAACTTATGTCAGTACGGTGATGAATTTTAGATTGAAAAATGGACCTCCTCGGTTTCAAGGGGCTGCCCACAAGACTTTTGAGCCATATCTAACAACCTTTGTGAGGATATTATTGATTATTTCTATGTCTTTGGTAGCAAGAGGGAGTACTTGAACCATGTCAGGTTATGCTTTGAAAGATGCAAGAGATTTGGAATGTCCTTGAATCCTTTCAAGCCTATTTTTGTAGCAAATAGGCGAGTATGCTTGGGCCATATTCTATGTGAAGAAGGCATGGCTACAGATCCAACAAAGATAGCAGTTATCCAAAAGGTCAAAGCTCTGACTAATGTGCAAGAAGTGATGAGATTTGTGGGTCAAGTGAAATGGCATAGCATGTACTTAAGGTACTTGTCACATATTTGTTTTCTCCTTACCACTTTAACCAAGAAGCGTGCATGTAGTATATGTAGAGGGAAGATCAAGAAAAAGCTTTTAGCATCCTCAAGAAAATGTTACTGGTGACTCCAATATTACAACCTCTTGCATGGGACCTACCTTTCCATGTATTTGTGGATGCCTGTAACCTTCTTGTGGGAGAAATGCTTATGCAAGATAAGGTACGTGGATGGTTTAGATCGATATATTATGCAAGTAGAAGAGTAAGTGTTACTAAAAAGAACTATTCAATGATAGAGAAAGAAGCATTTGGAATGGTTTACTCCATGTAGAAATTTATGCATTACTTGCTAGGTAATCAAGTGATCTTTCATGTGGACCACCAAGCTCTCTTATTCCTGATCAAGAAACGTTAGCTAACATGCAAATTGACTAGATGGATGTTGTTGTTACAAGAGTTTGACTTTAAGGTCATTCGCATTCTCAGGAAAGAATATGTAGAACAAGGAGTTCCTAATTAGCTACCCGATATTGAAATCTTTGAAGTTCAAGTTGTAGATCTAGATTCCAACTATTATATTTCTCGCAGGAAGGAGTTATGCTAGCACATCTTATAGTTGATCAAAGAAGGATGTTGGTATTGAAGAGCAGATTATGCCAGATTATTATGAATACCTTATATAGGAGAGGAGTTGATAATATATTGAGAAGGTGTGTGTCTAAATATGAATAGCCCAGCAGTTCTTCATGAAGCCCATGCCAAAACTATCAAACTGGTAGGGTCCTCTTGCTCTAACACGTCCTATTTTGGCTCTGTCGATGGTTAGTTTGGGTTATGAGTTAAGTAGCAATTAAACACCTTCCTACTCTATCATGGACGCATAGGATTGCATATTGTCATATTCATCAGATACTTGCTATTTATGCAGGGGTTAGCCAATAACCTGATGCACTTAGTGTAGGGCTTGAGGAGCCCTTATCCTTGGTCGATTTTGTGCTTTAGTAGAGTTATGTTAGAACAAAGGGTTTGTTTCAACAGTACACTATTGAATGGTTCTGAAGTGGATTATCTCATAAGGCTAAGAGGGTTGTTTCTGTTGGGGTTTAGTGCTTGATTTCATAAGGCCAAGAGGGCCAGTTTGTTGGTTTTGAACTATTATATTCCTTAAGGCCAAGAGGGCCATGTGTCTATTTGGTGCAGGTACGTTTAATAGTTTTATGTTTTAGTGACTACATCATACAGGTTTGATGAAGTATCTAGAGGGAACCATTGTTGCGTGGGAGCTTCTTGTGGCCATTCCACGTGGTGTCGTTTGCCTTTTCAGGTTAAGTTAATAGTGTTATATGTGTATGTGGGGGTTATTTTCTTTTCATTTGTTGGGGACCGATAATCCAGGCATGAAGTCATGAAGGTTTAAGGGTTTGGTGAAGTATATCTTGGGGAGATTTGAGTAGTTTTCTTCCTCTTGTTAAGACATTGTTAGCATTGAAAGACCTCTTTTTAGAAGGCCGTTCTAGTGACCCTATTCTACTAGCCTACTGGGTAGCTGTTCTAAGAGTTCCTGCTAGTGTGAGGTAGTTAGAGAAGCCTATCGAAGTATAAAAAAGAGAAAAATATGAATATACTTGAAAGATTAAACAATATAGAGGTGTATAAAAAGAGGTTCTAACCCCTTAAACTAGAAAATAAAAAAGAGGGAAAAAAATCTTAAAAGCAGTTGATTATTGCCTTGCAAAGAGCTTGGTAGGTTCATGGCAGACCACCAAGGTGGCCAATGTCTTATCTTCCTTGGGGTAGCAGCTAGCCAAAATAAAGGAATAAGAAAGGTTGGAGTGAAAATGAAAGTGAGTGTAAGAAAAGGATAAAACCGCCACCTCGTGAGAGCTTGGTAGGTTCTTGGGTACCAAGTCAGGACGACCTGAGGTTGATGCCCTGATCTCCTTGGGTCACTCTATGCTTAGCTCCCTCCTTTTTACACCCTCGAGTATGGAAACTTTGAAGGAAAATGTGTTAAAATGGAAAAATATGATGACTAGGATATAGAAGTCCTTGCTTGGAAGGAGTTCCTAGTCTAGTTGTCCTAAGTTAGATAGGTAGTTCAGGCCACCACTAGGATGACCTCTTTGATGGTTCTTTTAGCTAGTATGTGTTGGATCAGTTGGTTAGTGACTTGCTCTAGATCTATGTCGATTATGCTGGGCCTATCCCTTGAGGATCTTCATGCCTTGGTTTTGTTAGGGGGTAGGGTGCGAGCTGTTCTTGTGCTTTGTTGAGTATATTTTTTGCGGCAGGTTGATGCTTTTTATGGTTGTTATTTGTGCAGATCAGTTTGTGGGATGCGATGGGCTAAGTCGGCCTATATTGTGGTTGCCAATGAGAGTGGATTTTAAAGGCCATTTTTTGAAGAGGAAAAAGCCCGTAGGTTCTAAAAGACCAAATTTTCATGCAAAATAAAATGGTTGTAGATTGATGAGCTAGAGTTTTTCCAGATGGAGTTCAATGCGAGGGACCCAATGCAAGTCTCAATTCGTTGATCGGAGTTTGTTTGACCCCCCATGTAATCCCCATAAGGTTTTCATGTTATGAAGTTGCTATGTGATCTGAGAGCCAAAAAGTGCATGATGGTGGCTAGGTTCACAGATTTCGATGCTATGAAGCCATCCATCTAGTTGGATCTCAAATTCGAGCTTGTTCGTTCCCTCAAAATCGAAAAAACCACTTTCTTCATAGTATGAACACAAAACTGTAAACTGGTTTTTTTAAAACCAAAGTTTAAAAGTTCTTAGACTCTCCTAGCCGCGAGGCTATGTGATGTGGTTTTAGGTGAGTAGTAGAGGCCCGACTAGTACCTTAGAGCCGTTGTCTAGGTCCCAACAATGAAGCATAATATTGTATTCTAATGGTCCTAGTTATGGCTAACACTCTAAATGAGTCAACTTGCAATGTGGAGTTCCTCCTCTGCTAGAATCTTAACCAAGTATGGGTGAAGCATGATATTGTCTTCTAATAGCCAATTCCTAGTTATGGCTAACACTTTAAATGAGGTTGGGGCCACATAGATCTGGTCATACTCGAAAGTCTTGATGGCACATCATTGCTCTGCATTGGTCATGATTTGGCAACCTTCTTGAGCCCATGAAAGGAACAAATTATACCATTTGCGTAGGAAATTGGACTCAAACTCAACTAGTCTTTGGAGTTTAGAAAGTTCCTGTGGTGGCATGGGAATTTTACTTTTCTTGTAGGTGATTAAGCATTGGCTTAATTACGGCCTCTTCTCATGAAATTTCATTGCCAATCATTTTATTTGCAATAGTGAAAGTCTTAGTAAAAATCGATTCTTATTGGCAAGGAATGTATCTCATTTGCTATGGGCTCATCTAGTAGACCTAGGTCCAAAAGTTCGTAACTTCTAGCAAACAACATGAAAGTTGAGTCCAATCATGAGATACATGTTACCAAGTCATCCCTTGTGTCCATGACCAAGTTGGAAGCTACTTCAAGAATAGATCGTCGTGGCTGTGATGGCCTATGACTTGCTAGTAGTTTGGGTTTAGTTGAATAGGACAAGTTGATGTGCGGTACGTCTACTTGAGGATCCCCAATGCTAGGCATGGCAAGCTTGGTTTGAGAGGTTTGGAGTTCAATTGATGTTATATCATGGTGTTTTGCAAGGGTGATCACGTGAGAGTCATTAGATAGGAGCTTACTCATGAATGATTACTCTTGGACTCCTAGTTGAGCTTTGGGTCGATAGATCATTTGAGCATCCCAGGATTGAGCACCTGTCCCTTTAGATTTTCTCCTCCCTTATTTTGGTTCATGTTTCTGAAGCTTGATTTTTGGGGCATGAGATTGAGGATCATACGTAGCACTTAAAAGTTTAGGCAACCACAATAGGGTGTTACCCCCATAAAATCCTTGGGCTCAAATCATTAGGGATTTTGGAACCCAATGTTTCTCATTCATGTGTAAACTATAGGAGTGCCAACTCCCTCATTTAGGCGTAGCGTTTGAGGCACAGAAACTATGTATTCTCAATGATTGATGTTTGTGAGACTGTGGTCTATGCTTGGGAATCCACTTGAGTGTTTGGGTTGTAGCTTTGGGCATGGTTCCCAATGCAACTGCAAAGTTACTATGGAAAAACATTGTGATGTTCTACCCCCTCCTTAGGGTTGACACTAGGTTTAGCTACCAATGGCACTACAGGCTTTGGGACAACTGTGGTGCCCTTGCTAAAGGCCATTACTATTCCAATGCTACCGATGGTAAGGTAGATGTGCTATGACCCATAGTCAACATTGCAATGAGCTTGTTTTTTAAACACTAAGCTTGTTTTCTAAACATGCACCCCAATAATGATTCCTTAACCAGCACTCGGCTTGTTAGGTAGCACATAAAAGATGATGGGTAGGTTCTCAATCTTGATAAAAACCATTAGTTTGCATTTTCCTAAAAGTGGATAAGAGTGCCCCCCAAATGGGCTAAATTTTGCATTGGTTGATTGCAACTAGGGTTAACCCATGATGGTCTAATGCTCATGCATTAGGATATTTGAGCCGGCTTGCTTATCAATTAGCACATTAAGGGTGTATGCCTTGTGGGCAATTACAGTTATTCACAGGTAGGTTGGTGCCACTGCCTCCTCCTCCTCCTCCTCTAGTTCAATGATGATTGCAACCCTCATATTTGTCGATGGTTCTATTAGTGGAGGTTCATGAACTGGATGTGATGGTGGATAATACTTTTTTATGTGACTTCCGTTGAAAAACCCTATGCCCTCTCCTTTTATGGTTTCAAGTTCCATGTTTCCCATTCTACTAATATTGTGAACCCTAAAAGGTTCCAGTCCCTTGAACTTCATTTTTTGCTTATGTCCCCTGACAAAGTATAGCAAGACTAAGTCTTCTTGCCCAAAGTCTCATTGTTTGATGTGTTTGTCAAACCAACTCTTACATCTTGCTTTTTCATAGATTAGAGCATGAGTTGCAATGAGGCAAGTCTCAAATAGACATTCTAGCTGTGTTAACTAATTTGTCCATGCTTCTTGGCCCTCCCATCTCTCTTGGGCTACTATTCTCAAGCTTGGAACAAAGAATTCCACTCGTAAAATAGCTTCAATTTTGTAGGTCAATCTGAATGGATTCTGGCCCACTCATGGGCTATTTTGCAGGCTGTCCTATATGCCCATAAAGCTGTCACGAGCTTGTTGTCCCAGTCATTGCATGAGGTAGAGACTACTTTTGTTAGAACACTCACCAAGATCTTATTTGGGGACTCAACTTGACCATTGGCTTGAGGATAATATGGCAAGGACTTTTTATGGATTATTAAGAAGGTGGTTAACAAGTGAGCGATCATTTCATTGATGAAGTGTTTCCTTGGTCACTAACAAACTCTATGGGGCAACCAAACCGTGAGATTAGTTTCTCCCACAAAAACTTGGCCATGGTACTAGCATCATTTTTGTGAGTTTCTTGAGCTTGCGTCCACTTGGTGAGGTAGTCTGTGGCAACAATAATGTACTTGGCTTGGGAATATTATGATGTAGGGTTGATTGGACCAATGAAGTCCATCCCCCACTTCTCGAATGGTTGGCGCATGTGATCACTGGGGTTCAAGTCCATTTTTTCCTTACGAGTAGGGACGTTGGTCCATTGGCACTCATTACAATGCTTTACAAACTTAGCTACATCATGGAACATCATTGGCCACCACAATTGAGATTGGAGCACCTTGCATGATGTAGTGACCTTAATGAAGTGACTGCCACATCAATCCTGCCATGTGTGTGCTTCTTTGACTACATCATAGATTTTGTGTTCACAAACATATCTCCTTAAGAGTCCATCCTATCTTAGCTAATATAGTTGGCCTGCAATCAACTAATAGGGTTGGATATTCAAGATTAGTCTTTTTAACCTAGCTTTTATGGCTTGTTTCCAAAATCTACTCTCAAGGATGTGGATAATCTCATATGCCCAATATGATGTGAGGTCTACTCTAAACAAATATCATTTTTTGCACATTCTAAAAAGATACACATAATTTGGTAGGTCATCACTAATTCCCTATCCTAGTGCCTTCTCCTGTGGGTACATTAGACATGTGATCTACCATATAATGTTGTTTGCCTTTGCGTATGACCACAAAGAAATCAAATTCCAAAAGCAAAAGTAAATATTGAGAAATGTATCCTGTTGCACAAGGTTTGTTTATAAGATAAAGCAATGCTTGATGATCCACAAAGAAGGTAAAGGGTGTTGCTAGAAGATAGTGTGTCTAAACTTCTTTACAACGAACACCATAGCTACCCTTCCCTCTCTATTATGGAGTAGCTCATTTCTATCTTAGTGAGTTGTCTACTAGCAAAGCTCACTAGATAGTCTAGGTTATGTTTGCCAAGTTGGCACAACATTTCGCCACATCAAATTTTGAGGCATCAATGTGTACATGGAAAGTAATAGTCCAATCTAGGTGTTAACCCCAACACGAAGAAAGCAAAAGGAAGTGGAAAAGACGCAGGGCAAAGGCGGAAAAAAGGTAGCCCGACTGAAGAAAGAAAAGGAGAAAAGGCCAAAAGCGCAAGGGCAACCTTAAAAGTCCAAAGCAAAGGCAAAAGGGGAAAGGCGCATTTTAAAATAAAAAGGCGCACCCTGAAATCTTGTAAAAGAGCGTCGGGCTCTCACCCGTGCAATTTGTAAATGTAGATGGGTGGTGGAAAGGAAGCTAGGAAGATAGAAGGACAATGGGAAAAAGGGCATGGGCTACGGCCGGCCATGTAAAAAGGGGAAAAGGGAATGACCGCCCAAAAGGGATTTAGGGTTTTGTATATAAAGTTGAAAAGTGAATGAGAAGCTCATTCTTGTGTGTGGCCAAAAGTAGCTCTCCTCTTCTTCTTCTTCTTCTTGTTCTTGCTTGCTTGAGCTTGTGCTTGAGAGAGGGATTGTGAGAGTGTGAGGGAGTGAGTGTGTGAGGGTGAGGAACCGAGGAGGAGAAGCTCTCCATCGTCTCCTCTCTTCTTCTCTTCTCTTCTCTTCTCTTGTCTCGCTCGCGGACATGGAGCTTGGAGTGTGGAGCTTGAGGATGGAGCTTGCTTGAAGCTTGCACTTGGATCGTGGAGCCACCGAAGTGTGCGGGAGAGGAGGTAACTCGAACGGCACGGAGGTAAGCTCACTACACCCGTAAGGTATGCATTGCGCATCGGCTATGTGAGAGGTAGCCATTAGTGCTCGACTTGGAACGCTTGAATCAATAAGCGGTCCGTGGGTCTTGGCGGTTGAGTGAAAGCTCCCACACTAGGGCTCTTCAAATAGGAGAAAAAGTTAGAGTCTATTTAAGCCTTTCATAGGCCCGTTGACACTCTTCGATCCACTTCGATACTATCAATGTCTTGTACAAAGGTCTATCAATCAATGCATAGTTCAGTACAAACCACCAGTAGTATCTAGTGTGGCCTAAGAAACATTGAACTCCCTTAAAGTTGGTCGGAGGGGAAAGGTCTATAGTCACCTTGACTTTAGAGGAGTCTGTGGCTGTTCCATTCCTCGATGCAATGTGTCCCAAAATACAATCGTGTTTCACCCAAAATTTTCACTTTAAAGGGTTCAGTGAGAGAGTGTATTTCCAACACTGTTCAAAAACTATTCTCAATTTTTCTAAGTGCTCTTCCCAGTTGGTGTAGATGCATAGGTCATCGACAAAGACTTCCAACCATTTCTTGAGCATGTCCTTGAAGATGGCACATATGAGGCATTGGAACGTAGCAAGAGCATTAGTCGATCCAAATGACATGACCATGTAGGCAAACACCCCCCATTCAGTGGCGAATGTTGTCTTGTGCCTATCATCCAAATGGACTTGCACTTGGTTATAGCCTAAGAAGCTATCTAGAAAGCTATAAGCTTTATTTCTTGCCACTCTCTCTAGCATATGCTATGTTATAGTAATGGGTAGTTGTCTCTCTTGGTGGGTGCATTAAGGTTGTTGCTAAGGCAACCATCTTGGCAATCGACAGTACATGGTGTCATGCTTGAATCTTCCACAATTGGCACAAGGCCTTGATCTAGGATCGGGACATTCAAAAGGCAAGTGGTTTCCTCCACAGTGCACACACTGCACATGAGGTCATATTGGTCTTTTTATTGACTCTTGTAGTCTTCCAGCTTTGATTTTAGGTCGAGTATGGTCAACACTCTTTCCTTTTTCTTGTTCACTAGGGGCTTCCCACTCACTAGTTGTTGTAGCTCTCTTGGCACTTTCAAATAATTTCAGCATGCCATCTAGCCCTTTTAGCTCTTTCTTGTTTTTTAATCTTGGGTTGAAGGTGTTTATTGGGAAACAATAGATCCATCTCAATGCTCTTTCGCATAAATTGAGTAACTAGTCCCTAATTAGCCAATATTCAGAAAAATTGGAGTACCCAAACATATCAGTGTCCAGCACCTCATAGAATAAACAAAGAGGGCATGCTCCGACTTATTGCTATGACTCCACTACGGCTCTCCTAGACCGCAGGGATTAGCCAAGGATGTGTTGTTTCAACATAAAGCACATATGCAACATAGTCCTCTCTTTTAATAAAACATTCCAATCCTCACCACATCAGTCCTCCCAAAAGGAACGATAACACTAGACCTATAGCTTAAGGAACCTCACATTCATCCAAGAGATGATTCTCTTAATACCACATATGGAAATGTGGATGAAAAGTGAATGCCATAGAGTGCATAAACAAGTAAACTTATAAATCAAATAGCATGGATGTGTGCAAACAATTCTTTAATGATTTCAATCTAGCAAATTGTGTCGTCACTACAGCAACACCAAATAATTCATGCTACTTCCCTTTTTCTTTAAAGACTTAAAATAATTGGAACCTATGATAGAGCATACACAAAATCAAAATTTGAATCATACTTAACTCCCATAATCCCTTTCTCGCTATAGTTTAAAATTTTGCATGGAGGCTAAACCTCATCTAGCCCCACCATACATTCAAGGACACATTCATAATTTCTATAAATTTTCCATGCGTAAAATCTATTTTTTCTCCCTTTTATTTTTTCTTGATTTATCTTTATTTTTTCTAATTTTCAGACATGTAAAGCTTGTATGAACCAAGAACTAGCATTACATTCCATATGACCCCATATGAACACCATAAGAACCATAAAACTCTCAATTTTTCCAAAATCCCACATTGCGGGCTTTCTCAATTTCCATTTTAATCATAGGAATAGCAAGAATCAATTGAGATTTCTGATTTTTTAAACAATGAAAATCATGTTCAAACATTTTAAACCATTTCCCATAATAGGAATAGCCATGGGAACAAGGTGCGGAGAGGAGAGAGAAATACTACAAATTGAGAATTCCATTCCTTGCATCATTTCTTACATGCATATAGCCGAAATGGAGAGCCCTACGTGTAGATCGAAGCCTTGTCTTCCATCATGGATGAATTTCCCCAGCACATGGAGAGGCATCTTGATGCAAATCGAGGGGGCACCAAAAAAAACGCCCTCCCTCTTCACACTGATTTGGATTTTAATTAAGCCTCTAAGGCTTAAACATTAAACATTAAATTAATGGTTTGAGTTTCGCACGTTCACACTTCTCGACAAGTGGTGTTGGCCTTGTTGGAGAGGTAAACGGCCTCTAAATTCTAATCCCACTAGATGGCTAGCTTTATGGCATCGAAATCTATCAATCTAGCTATCATCATGCACTTTCTAACTCCCGAATCTGATAGTTGCTTCATAATACCATATCTTGCGATCATTAAATGGGGGGTCAAACGACCTCCCATTGACGAATAGAGACTTGCATTGGAATCCTAGCGTTGAAATGCATCTAGGAAAACTCTAGGTCCTTGGTCCATACTTGATTCATTTTTCATAAAAATTTACTCTTTTACGCCTCTCCCGAATCATTTTTATGCTTAAATCGGCTTCAAAAATCCGCTCTCATGGGAAAAGTAGGTAAAATGTGATACATTGGAATCAAAGCATGTTGAGAAGATAGCAAAGATATAGCAAGTGATTGATAAGGGAAAAATGTCTACTACTTTGTTTGAGAGATGGACCCATGAACTTAGGAGTAAATGTCTAGCTCAAATGGAGAGTTTTATGAAAATGTATGTTGAGTTACAAGTTGAGCATAAAATCTTGTTAGAGAGGTTTTAGCCTTAACAGGTGGAAAAGCAGATTCTACAAAACATAGAGGTTGATGTGGATACATCGTTACTGTTGAAATTTGAATTCTAGGATATTAGAAATGCTTTATTGGATGATGTCAAAAATGTATGAAAAATGGTTGTTGAGAAATTTGATGGTGTTATAACTAGGCCATATAGCATGCTTAAGGATTTGTTTGTTTCAGCAAAAAATGGCTCATTATTGTAGGACAAGCATGCATTTGCTTATAAAATGCATGAGTTAGAGACTAAATGCTTGGACTTGATAGAAAAATTGGAGAATGCCTTCAAAGCAAAAAGGCAAAGTGATGAGTTTGAGTCCATATGTCTGTCTCAGTCATCCCACCAGGATGTGCCAAGTGTTAGGGCTTGAATTGCATCATCCACTTAGTACTTTTTTTTACCTTAGTACTCGTATGCATGCAAGCACATAGAATCAACATATGTAAAGTGACATTGGATGGTGCGCAGATCGGACGCAGGTAGCTCACGTAGTGAATTCCCAAAGGTCCCCAAGAACAAAGCACTCTACTTTTTAGCACAAAAACCAATGTAAAAACAAGCACGACATGAGACAAGAGACAAATTGGGTTGAATCTCCCCCATGCCTTGTGTGAGCGCTTCACAAAGCATGTATTTAATATATATTTCCAATCTTTATGCTCAAAAATAGCCCAATTACAAAAATATGACAAGCTTTTAGCTTTTGAGTTTGCTTTCTACCAAAAATAGGAAAATAAAGCTAATGGACGGTGCCCAAAGAGTCTGGCACGCCCAATCTCAATGTCCAAATAAAAATAACATATCCAGGCGCATAAGCGCATACAAAATAATAATAAATAGTCGATGTCTCTATAGACATAATCAAAATATAGGCGTGGCGCCTATCAAAATATAGTCGAAAGATCGAAAATCCGCTAGACTCCAATGCTTTCCTCCGCCACTGCTGCTATCTCTACACATCAACTGAAGCATTCACAATCGTTAGTAAAATAACACAATTAAACCGACAAAAGTGAATACCTAGCAGTCTTCAGCTACATAAATAAATCAACTGGTTAGAAATAAATCCTAACCTTAATTTATTACGAGTGCGCACTCTAAACTCATAAACGTTTATTAATTTAATATGCATTTTGCGGAATCACCCGCTATGGAATCACCCATGTACACACTAAATTAATGAAACGCCCGAAAAGGACAGGCGTCCCCATCAACTTCTCGCACAAAGAATCCTCTTTGCGTATGAGCCCCGGTCATCTAAGTTTACGGAATCCACCGCAAAACCTCACGGAATCCACCGTGGAATATGCCTCCTGGCAAACGCCCGAAAAGGACAGGCGTCCCCATCAACTTCTCGCACAAAGAATCCTCTTTGCGTATGAGCCCCGGTCATCTAAGTTTACGGAATCCACCGCAAAACCTCACGGAATCCACCGTGGAATATGCCTCCTGGCATCATTGGATATCATATGATTGCACTTGAAAGGATGGTGCTTGTCTTGGGCATTATCAGTTGTATCTTTTCAAATATTTTGGTTGTGGAAATGAAAAGATCTTCAAGATAGCGCCTGCATATGGTCACTTATGCTTGACTCTATCAATTTGTCTTAGTCTCCTGAAAACTAATGCTATTTATGCCAAGCTATTCATTTAGGGATGGTTGTGATGAGAGGAATCTGACTGATATTTTTTAGGAGGGTGGTGTTTTATGGATGGTTATAATATGTATTTTATGTCAACACCTTGGTCCTAAATATTAAATGGTTAGTATGGTTGTAAATTGATTCAAGAAGTTGTTTGCAGTAATAGGGATATTTCAAGCAAATTGGTGTTTATTGTATTTTTTTGCAGTCTTGAGAGGACATAACATAGATAGATCAACAAGTTCAAACTATTGGTCATGACATCAAAGTTGTTGAAGGTCAAAACGAATCCTATTTAGACTCGCAAAGGATGACACAAATGTTTAAGGAAGAAGATATGGTTTTCTTGATGGTCATACTTGAGAAGAGTTTGCTATCCTTAGGGAAATATGACAAGATTAGCCCAAGTTACTATGAGCATTATGAGATAATCAAGATTAAGAAAAGTAAACTTATAATCACAAACCACCAAACAGCTCAACCCCCACAATGTATTCCATATAAGGTCACTCAAGCCCTATGTGCCTAATCTTAATCATGTTCTTGACAATGAGAAAATTTTGATGCAAGGAATTCTTGAAATACAACTATAAAATATCCTTAATAGAAGGGATGAATCCTAAGATCTCAAAGGCATCTTGTATAATGGAGTGACTATCCCACACAGGATGCCACCTAGATAGTTGAAGCCATCCTACAAAAAAAACCCCACTTTTCTCTCGAGATGAGCACATCTTGGTTCTTGTAAGGGGGAAGATGTAATATACCCATTACACTACTCTGCTAATATAAAGATGTGAATTCCAAGTTGTTAAAATCAAGCATAAAAGTTATCAAGCTCAAGTGTTCATTGAAGGGGAAAACTAAGAATTTAAAATTAGATTTCTAATTTTAGAAACTGAGGAAAAGAAGTATCAGAAATGCTTTTAATCTATAAAAGTAATAACTCTATAATTTTATGGCTTCTCGATACAATGTTGAGAGTATTCTAGACTAAAATATGAGGCCTTGAATTAGAGCCAGTCTTAAGTTTTTGACGCGGGTACTTAAGAAATAGAGAAAGAAGCAACTTTGGACCAAGATTTTTGGAGGGTGTATGATAGATAGACCTTAGACAAGAATATACCTTCTCTTAATGGAAAAATGCAATAGTACTTTGTGGGATAGATGAATAGACATGTGATCAACACACAAGAAAAATACACGGTCACACTAATGGGGTAAATAAGGTGTTGATAGACTCAATTAGAGCATCAGTTATTTAGTAATCAAGTCTCTTCATCTTTCTCTCTAGCTTTCATGACTTCCTTTCTCTCTTTCTCTCTCTTCCTATCTTTCTCTAGTCTTTCTCTCTCATGTTCTCTCTTTCTCTATCCTCTCTACAATCTTCTCTTACTTTTCTTCTCCCTCTCTAATCCTTTTCATTACACTTGGTATCAAGGCTTAGGTCTTTGGTCCTTTCTTCTTTCCCTTTTCTCATATCCAATCACACTTTACCAAAACAAGAAAACCATAATTCAAATAGGTATAACAAGGGCATGAGCTATAATAAGCTTTAATGGAGTACCATAGGTGCTAGCAGCCTTTCTTGGAGATCTCACAAGAGCTATTGGCCAAATTGGAGATTCTTAGGTCAAATTTAGTAGCGCATCACCAAATTTGAGGTAAAATTTTAGGGGTTCTTGGTTAAAGAAGGCTCACAAGACTTGGAGAGAGTTTTAGCTGTGGTTGCTTTTTCAAAAGAGGATTCTTCTTCTTCATTCTTGAGAGCTTCCATGGAATCATCAGCAAGAAATCTCTTCTCATTAGCCTTTATAGATTCAAAGCCTTGCCTACCTTGATTCTCTAGGGTGTCTTGAGCAAGGAAACTACCATACTAATTACATCATCTAAAACATGGAGATGCAGTACATGATCTTGTCTTGTCTATTTGCATTGATTTCTAGCAATGTATGGGCCATGAAAATCAGGGAGCCTCCCCCATGGCTTCCTAAGCTTTCTCTTGTGTATAATGCTTCATCACAAGTCTATATAAAAAACTCCTTCTTCATCATAAGGTGACTTAGCCAATATATGAGTAGATCCTAGCATTGTTTCCTCATGGGTGGAGGCCATCATGGAGAGAAATGAAGATGTGAACTTTTTCATTTAAATCTTCTCAAAAATCAAAAGATGAACAACTGATTGTTTATAAGTTCCACTGTGTTCCTACTATTATTTAAAGTAATCTTTGATAAATCCAAGTGGGTTGTTTTGTGTGCAATCTCATCTTGGGCCTCAACAACAGCATTTAGAACACCAACCTTCCCCCAGGATTGGCTTGAATATAGAAGAGGCACAATAGTTGATGAATGACTTGGATTGGCAAGGTGCAATCCAAGATGTAGTTAATTTTGTAGATTTGCTCAAGGAGAATGGCCATGGAGTAACACGATTTGGCTTGGGAGGAGTTGTATCATTGGCTAAAATTGAGGTAGTGGTGGCCTTCTATGTAACCCACCCCCCTTGAAGTAGCAGGTGCTTGGCAAAAATCCCAATGCATGCACAGTTTGGTGAGCTAGACAACACTAAAGGATTCTTTGATCTAAAAGCTACAAAATTTCTTGAAGGAAAACTCAAAGCATTTGGAGTAGAGTATGAAGTCCTTTGCATTACAGGTAAGATCTAGTAGCAACCTTCAAGCTTGTACTACTATTGGGGGACTTCATCATTAACTTCTAACAAATTGTGGGTCTACATTCTAACTGTTTCCTCCAACTGCTATAGCTATGACCTATGCATATTTCATAAAACAAAGTTGTTGATAGAGTTTAGGGAATCACAGATCATAGTAGATTGTCAACCCCCATTTCCTTGTTGGACTATTAGCTATAACAATCTTTGAACCTAATCCTATAAATTTCTCTTTTAAACTTGGTCCACCCAGTATATCGACATCAAACAAGTGTATTTTTCAATAGCAACTCCAAATCTGAAAATTAGTCCTTGCTATGTTACCATTCACCCTTTGGGTTGAAAGTGAGGGATTTACTCCCAATACAGTTTCTAGTCATGCTTCCCCAAGAGCCATAGATATTGACTACGAAAGCAAATGGTGCACACTTAATTCTTCATGTAAACATGCTACATAATGGACAAAAACTATTGTGACATCCTTTTTCTTTTGATCCATAGGCACTTCTGACAAAACATTTGCATATGTCTACAGAATTTTAGTAGAAGTTCTAGGACAATTAGGTGTTAAAAGGGCTTGACTTGAGCCCTCAATTGAATGCTTTCTTTTCTCCTAACCTTAATGTGCAAGTTAGCATGAATTAAAGCATCAACACCATGGAGAGCTCCCTCAATTTCTTCTTTGATGCACAATGTAGCACTTTCTTCAAGCTTGATGATCTCATGCACTTCCTTGATCTTAAGACAACACTAGATCTCATCCTCACATGATGGGCAAGCTTTTATAAGCTGAGGGTTGTGAAATGCCATGATCAATCCTATGGACTCTGAGAATATTACATGCCCTATGCAACAAGCATGGGGGAGAGGAAAATAATTGTTTCTTGATCTAAAACCTTATGGAATATATGATTTCTTTCAACAAATCACAACTCAATAGTGGAGCCTTGCTTAACAATTTCAAGTGTTCCCATCTCCATCTATTCATTGTTGAGACGGATTGACCATAATGGTGTGAAAATGTGCAACTCTTTTATGTCAAATTAAAGGGGCAGTGTTGTCAATGGCATTAACAACAAACAAGCTTGAGAAGTAGTTTAGTAATGAACTTTAGGGAGAAGGGACTCTTCATTTGAGAAACAATTGCAAAAATTTGAGATCGTTACTTGAACCAACTCTACATTGAAAAGCAATACATTTAGATTGCTAGGTGAACATTTCAATTTGCCTTTGTATGCATGCAAGATTGCTATCACAAGTGTATTCAAGGAGAGTACTAAATTAAAATGGAGACAACATCTTTTCTTCTAAAATGGAATAGAAGTAATGCTCTCTTAATTTGGAGCTCATGGGGATGCAAGTTAAAGATTCTTCATGGAGTTGGTTTGGTAGCAAGGACTCTATCAATATTCAAGACTCGAGATTGCATATTAAGCCCTCAAGCTATGCGGTAGTCATCATTGGCACTACAAGCTAAAGTTTCACTTCATTGAGGCCACACCTGACTTCAGCAAGATGTAAGAGGTATCACTTTAGTATTTTTGTTTCCTTTGTAATCTCTCTTCAAATCTATTTGCTCAACCATATCCATTTGATGATAGAGAGATGGAGTCAACCTTACATACTGTCAAGTCTAGATCTTATTTGATATCTCATAAGCATTCATTGGTCTCTTTATTTCAATACTAATCTTAACTTGATTAATCTTGGATTATTATGCTACTTATGATTTGATACCCCCAAAAAAATTTGTAACAAGGGATAGTGTAGCCAATGACTAATCGAGCCGCTGAGGTAATCCCTTTCTTAGCCCATTTTCATTGTTGTTACTACATCTCATTGAAAGAAAAAGCTCTCTTTTGATCAATCCTACATTGTGTAATGTATAATTTAAAATTAGTATGCCACTTTCGTGTTTATTCTTGTTGAGGAAAAGGGTGATGCCAGGTGAGATGGCACAAGGATGAGGTGATCCTCCCTTGCTACTAACAACCTTGAAGGGTACATAACTAAGCTTGAGGAGAAACTTTGCATGCCCCTCAAGTCTTAGAGCTTGAAACTTTTTTGCAAGTGAAAGTACATTTCCCCTTAGGCCATTTTAAGAAAATAGAAAGTGAAAATTAGATTTAAGCTACAATGTATTGAGAAGTGGCTTAATGTATGGCGTGTCGAACTCTTGCAAGGGTTCATAGCATGCTTACAATGATATGTATGTCTCATAGTGTGTCCCATAGGGAATTGGGCCCATAAGGAGGTCAAACAATGGAAAAATATTGGTCAAAGGTAGACAATAAGTGGGTGCAAGAATTTCCAAAAAATCACAAAAATATGCTTATAGAATTTTCTATATAATTTTCTTGAAAAGATCTATACCTCATTACAAAGAGGACATTGTCCCTTTTAATTTAAATTAGAAAGTAAGAGCTTCATTTTGACATGTCATAAGTCTCATTCGGTTCTATCCATAGAAAGTTATGGCTGATTTTCTACAATGACTCTATTCTCGATAGCATGCTATCCACCTTTTGTCAAACCACCCTAACTATCAAGAATTGGTGGCCAAACTCATACATTGCCCCTCTTACATGATATACACATCAAATACACATATATATATCCCAATTTTACATGGCTTTGAGCTTTCTCATATATATATATTACCCATTATAATGCTGAATAGAGTAACACTCTATAGCTCACAATTGAGCCACACCAATAAGTCCTCTTTTTTTTTTTAAGGGAAAAAATTTTAGGGGTTGATTTGGAATGTAAAGAGTGAAATAGATGAGATAGACACATGGTTAGCACATGCAAAATACCTAGTCATCTAATGAGGAATATAAGGTATTGAGTGTTAACCCTCAAAAAACTAAGACGAGAAACCCAAAAATTGGAAGTAGAAAGACAATCCCAAGGTAAGAGAAAGAGGAGGACAAAGGCGTAATAAAGAAAATTTGTAGACACAAAGCACAATAAAAGTCTAAATGTAAGAGAAATGCACACATGAATAAGTACACTTTAATGTTTTTGCAAAAAGAGCACCAGGCACCTTGTAATTCATCTTCTAAAAGAGTGTCAGGCTCTCTCTCTCATGTAAGTTGTAAAGAATAAGAGGCATGACTTAAGGCCAATGCTAATAGAAATGAGGAGGAAAGAGAGAGTAGAGGAATGGACCAAAAAGGGGATGTCCACCCAACGAGGGGATAGGGCATGTATCAAAGTCAAAAAATGAAGGAAGAACCTCATTCTTGGTGTGTGGCAAAACTTGTTCTCTTCTTGCTTCTTGATCTTACTTCCTTCTTATGCATAGGGAGGGAGAGAGGTAGTGTGAGAGAGGGAGAGTGCGTGTGAGAGAGTAAGGGACCGTGGAGGAGCTCATCTTCTCCTCTCTTCATCATCATCTTCTTCTCCTCTCCTTTCTCGTGCACATGGCTACGGAGGTCAAAGCTTGGAGCTTGGAGATGGAGCTTTTTTGAGAGCACATCTTGGATCATGGAGCTATGGAGGTCAAAGCTTGGAGCTTGGAGATGGAGCTTTTTTGAGAGCGCATCTTGGATCATGGAGCTACTGTAAATTTGTGGGAGGAGGCAACTTAATTGGATTCAAGGGTAAGTTCACTACATTTGTATGTGGAGGAGTGCACATGGCTATGTGAGAGGTAGCCATAGCTCTCAGCTTGAAATGCTTGATGCAATAAGCGGTCTATGGGTCTTGGTAGTTTGCTCGCAAAAGCAAGTGACATTTTGGTTCCATTGTTGGGACAACCGGATTCACGTTTGAGTGCTTGCACACTCTAAATCGATTGATGGAGTAGGAATTCATCCCTGAAATGGCTCTTGGTTTTAGGTAGCAAGGGAGGGAGTTGGAGGCCATTTGATCTCTCTTGTGGATTAGTTTAGGTTTAGAAAGCTTTTTGTGCATTGGTTAGAGTAGGAGAAGTGAATTTTGAGACATTAAGGTTTGGAAAATAAGAAAAAAGAAGGAAAATATAAGTCTTTGTAAAACCAAGAACGGGGAAATATAGAAAGAAAGAAAAATATTTTTGATGTTTGGAAATGAAAATAGAGTGTGAGGGGAGAAAGAGAGAATACAAAAGGTAAAAGGGAGGAAGGGAGAGCTCATTTGTACACTGTAAGATTGAGAGAGAGATAGAGAGCTACAAGTCCAGAGACAATATCAGCAGCAATCCTTGACATTGTCACATTTGAGTGCTCTAGTATGTCCTGAGTCTCCCCCGATATTCATTGAATGAGGTTAGCACCTTGGGTGTATTAATTAGGTGCTACATTTCATTGATTTCATCCATTTTTTGTCATTCGCTGCTTTTCTTGTGCTGCTCAGATGATGGTGACCCACAAGCCTCAAATGGAAAAATTTCCATTAGGCTCAAACGTCGAAGCTACTTAAGTCTACTTAGACGTTTGACTTGAAAAAGAGTCCACTTGGACTTGGTTACCTGGCCTCGGATGATCAAACCTCAAGTCTCAAACAGCCAACTCGAACACTCAGATGGGTACCCCTGGTCCAAGTCAGAGCCTAAACACTCAAACGGCCACTTTTCTTTAGGAGCCCACTCAGATAGCCAAGTCTGTGACTCGAATGGCCAAGTCTAGGACTTGATTGAGTTGTCCAAGACTCTAATTTTAACCATTTTTTGCCACTCTAAGACCTGTTACGGCCTATAACCAACTGTCTAAGAACCTAGGTTGGAATTTAGACTAGTAGGCGAGACAATAGACATATTCGTACTCAAAAACTTTGGCCTAGCAGTTCAGGAGTTAGTGAAATGATTGACTTACCGGCTGCTTACCCCTAATAGAGACCTAAGTTGACTATCTCAATTGAACACCCATCAAATCATCTACTATCAAGATCAAGAAAGGACTTAAAATCAACTGCTAGGAGTCATCATGATCCACTCGAAAAAGCTGCAATGGCATGAAAATGATTGGATATGATTGGCTTCATCAAATGTTACACCTGTAGTGTAGGCATTTAAGTGCTTGTGAAAGCTAGAAAGCTTGATTTTGCACAACTCACATCGAGTCACACCGTTTTAGCATAAAATTGTTTGGATTAACAAGGAACACTCTAAGGGGCATTAAGCTTAAAAAAAACCCACCCATAGGAGTGCAACCCTGAGAAAACCAAACAAGTGACCCAAGACATTAGGAACAAACATCTAGGGAAGATCAAACCATCAGACTACTAAGGGAAGGAAGGACTGGACAAGATTTGAGACACATCTTTAGCCGACCTACTTGACCTCAAGAAATACTAGTGGTCAGGAAACAACCACCATGGTAAGTACCAACTCAAACGAGAATGACTTTGACCTTAACATGGCAAAGTACCCAGACCCAGCAAATTATCACTCAGCATGACCAGCACACAACAAGGATAATGCATCAAGGAAAACCTATAGTTGATATCATAGCCAACCTTAAGGAGGAGTGGAGGCTATGACGGATCACACTGCAGTGCATAATGAGCTATAGCCAGGAGAAAAGGGCTCAAAGTTTGCATTAAGAGAGAGAGCTCAAAAAAATTCGCAGAATCCTAGCCATCTCAGATACAAACAAAATGGGAGGCAATATCAATTAGGGAGAGAGCCTTAGAAGTCGACCTTATAATGAGTGAACTATTCACAAAGTGATTGTTGGACAACACCAACATCGAGCAAAGTAGGGGAGCCTTGGCAACATCATTTCTAGCTAGGCTAGGAGTCACCCCAAATGCCAGGAGCCCAACAAAGATACCCATAGTTATCAAGCAACTCAATAAATATCAAGTAGGCAATGATCCCTATAGCTTCATTGAGCAGTTTGAGTAGGTGTGCAAGGCTAACAACCTCATGGATCCCACTCAATGAGCACAATCATTTGGCCTTTTCTTGAGAGACAAGGGATCGACTTGGTTTACTAGTCTAGATAGTGCCGAATGCAATAACTTCACCCATCTAAAGGATCTCTTTATCAAGATATTATTGGAGGTAGTATACTCCGATAACCTCATTGTGAAGTTGATAAATGTTAACCAAAAAGACAAACAGAGCAAGGTTAGATAAGGCTTCAAAAAATTCTATCAGAGCAGTGTGAATAGAAGGACTAGTGAGGCTTGTCCTTCTATTCCTGATGGTCTTCTTCTTCTTCTTCTTCTTCTTCTTCTTCTTCTTCTTCTTCTTCTTCTTCTTCTTCTTTCTTCTTCTTCTTCTTCTTCTTCTTCTTCTTCTTGTCACAAACTAGCTGGTCCTTTTTGCCTTTGTACTTGTTACCAACATACAGCACTTGTTCATCCTTAGAGGTACTTGGCTCTTCTTTATTTTTTATCTTCTTTTCTTAGAGGGAGGCCTGAATGTCAACAAGTTTAGGATTTGGCATGTTGATTAAAGTAGTAGAGACATTATCATAATCCAGAGGTAACAAAACACCGATCATACATCTTCATCCATTTAAATGTTGATCCTTGCAAGCTGCATTAAGAAACTTTCCATGTAATTCAAATGTGTTGCAAGAGATGTGTTAGGTTTCATGTCCAGTCTGAAAATTTCAATTAATAAACCATACTTTGAAGACTTTGACTGTGCACCAAACAAAGTATCCTATCATGGGACATGTCATAGGTATCCACACGGTGGATATAGCTATCATCTAACTCAAGCTTTATGATGGCTTGAGCTTTGTTGTCACTTTTCTGCCAGACAATTGCAAGAGCTACATCCCAAGGCTTCAACTCTTTTCCACTAGTGATAGGCCCTTCTTCATTAGGATAAGCTTTATGCGTGTTTGCCAAGTATGAAACCCAACTCCTTTAAAGCAACATGTCAGAGAGATTGCTTGCATTTCCCTTGGCCCAACTACTCCATACAAAGAGGCTACACTGGGTGTGATTGCCTAATTCTCAACACAATGAAAGAAGAGATTGATGAGCTACTAAAGGCATGATTCATTTATAAAATAGAACACATTGATTGGGTATCACTCATAGTCATAATCATGAAAAAGAATGGGAAGATTTGAGTGTGCATAAACTATAAGAAGGTCAATAAAACTACAAAGATGGATGACTACCCATTACCATATACTAAGCATATACTAGAGAGAGTGGCAAGAAAGGAAGCCTACAATTTTTTGGATGGATTCTCAAGCTATAACCAAGTATCCATATGATAGGTACAAGATGGCATTCACAACCACTGAATGGGGGTGTTTGCCTATATAACCATACCATTTGGGCTGACTAATGCCCATACTATCTTCCAGTGCCTCATGTGTGCCATCTTCAAGGACATGCTCAAAAAATGGTTGGAAGTATTCGTCGATGACTTGTGCATTCACACCAACTAGGAAGTGCACTTGGAAAAGCTATGAATAGATTTTGAACGGTGTCAACAATATGATCTCTCACTGAAGCTCTTAAAGTGCCAGTTTTGGGTGAAGCACGGGTATATTTTAGGGCATGTTTTATCGAGGAATGGGATAGCCACAAACTCCTCAAAAGTCAAGGTAATTATAGACCTTCCCCCTCCAACCAAATTCAAGAGAGTTTAATGTTTGTTAGGCCACGCAGGATACTATCGGTGATTTGTGATAAACTATGCATTGATTACTAGACCTTTGTACAAACTATTGATAGTATTCAAGTGGACTAAAGAATGTTAGCAAGCCCATGAAAGGCTTAAAGAGGCTCTAACTTCATCCCCTATCTTAAGAGCCCCAAATTGGTCCATTGCCTTCCATGTACGCATTGATGCATCAAAATTTACAATGGGGCCGATGTTGTGCCAAGCTGGTGAGCATACCCTTGACTATCCAATGAGCTTTGCTAGCAAACAACTCACTGATATGGAAATGAACTATTCCACAATAGAGAGAAAAAAGTTAGCCATGGTGTTCGCCATCAAGAAGTTTAGACACTATCTTTTGGCAACACCCTTTACCTTCTTTGTGGATCATCAAGCATTGCTTTATCTTGTAAACAAACCATGTGCAACAAGATGCATTGCTCAATAGTTACTTATGCTTTTGGAATTTGACCTCTATGTGTTAATGCACAAAGGTAAACACCACTATATGGTAGATCACATGTTCCGCATATCCACAGGTGAAGCAACTAGATAGGGCATCATTGATGACCTACCAGATACATATCTTTTTAAGATGTCTAGCAAATGAGATTTCTTTAGAGTATACCTCATATCGTATTGGGTGGATGATATAGTTCACATCATCCTAGAGAATGGATTGCCCGAATGACCTATAGAAAAAGCTAGGTTAAAAAAACTTATCTTGAAGATCCAACCCTATGAGTTGATTATTCGTCAATTGTATCAATTAGGATAGGATGGACTCTTAAGGAGATATGTCTGCAAATATGAAATACACAATATGCTCACAAAAGCACATAGCAAGATTGTTGGAGGATATTTTACTGGACACACCACAGTGCGCAAGGTGCTCCACTCTCAATTGTGGTGGCCAATGCTATTCCACAATGCAACCAAGTTTGTGATTAATTGTGATGAGTGCCAATGGACCAAAGTCCCTATTTATAAGGACAAAATGGAGTTGACCCTAGTGATCGTATACTAACCATTTGAGAAATGGAAAGTTGACTTCATTGATCCAATCAGCCCTATGGCATAGTGCCAAGTGCATCATTGTTGCCACATACTATCTCAACAAGTGGGTGGAATCTTGAGAAACTCACAAAAATGGTGCTAGGACCATGGCCAAGTTCCTTTGGGAGCAAGTAATCTCACTGCTTGATTTTCCCATTAAGTTGGTCAGTGATCAAGACACACACTTCATCAATGAAGTGATTGCTCACTTGTTATCTAGCTTCTTAATAATCCACAAAAAGTCCTTACCATATTACCCTCAATCCAATGGTCAAGACGGATCCATAAACAAGATCTTGATGAATTTCCTAACAAAGATAGTCTCTGCTTCACGTAGTGACTGGGACAATAAGCTCATGGAAACTTTATTGGCATATAGGATGGCCTACCAAATAGCCATAGGATAGACCCCATTCAAATTGACCTACGAAACTGAAGTGATTCTATCAATAGAGTTATTTATTCCAAGCTTCAGAGTAGCAGTCCAGGAGAGATGAGAGGGCAAAGAAGCATGGACAAATCAATTGGTAGAGCTAGAATGCCATCTTGAGACTCGTCTCATTGCAACCCATACCCTAATCTACAAGAAGGTGTGACATAAGAGTTGGCTTGACAAACAAGTCAAACAATGAGGCTTTGGGTAAGGAGACTTAGTCTTGTTGTATTCTATCAAGGGACACAAAGTGGAAGATGAAGTTTAGGGGATTGGGACCTTTCAAGGTTTGCAATATTAGTAGAATGAGCAATGTGAAACTTGAAGCCCTAAAGGGAGAGGGCATTGGCTTTTTCAAGGTAAATTGCATAAAAAAGTATTACCATGTGTCACATCCACTTCATGAACCTCCAATGATAGAACCACTAATGAATGTGAGAGTTGTAACTAGCACTAAATTAGAGGAGGAGGATGAGGAAGTAGTAACACCATCCTACCTGCACATAACCATGACTATTCAAAAGGCATAAACTTTTGGCACACTAATTGATGAGGGAGCTGACTCAAATATCTTAACGTATGATCACTGGACCAACCCAATTGCAACCAACCAATGTGAAACTCAGCTTGTTTGGGGGCTAAACTTATCCACTCTTGGGGAAATGCAAACTAATGGTTTCTATCAAGATTGAGAGTCTACCCATCATCTTTTATGTGCTATCTAACAAGCAGAGTGTTGGTAATGATCATGTGTTCAAAAAAGAAGTTCACTATAATGTTAAGTACGACTCATAGCACATCCACCTTGCCTTTGTGGTAATGTTAAAATTGTTGAGATATTGGCAATCACACTCAGCTTAGCCTCTTTGTATAGAGCAGTGTGGGATCAGGATGCAAAATCCCATATGCACAGTGGTGGAAAGTGCAGCCTAGTCTATCCCTATAAAGCATTGTACTTGCTCTCTTTTTGAATGTAAGTTTATAGTAATTTTGTACTTCCAAAAAAATGTCTATGTTCTTGTTAGTCCACTTCACAAGAATGTTTTTATGAGTCCAAGCTTCCATCTTGGAACCTAATTCACTTATGTGACATTTGGTCTTGATGTCTATTACCTCATAATCTCACTCTTCTTCTTTTCCACCTCTATCTTCACTCTATCTCTTTTGGTTGCCATAGACAGTACCTACCTACCTCTATTGGAGCAATCATATCTCTTCAACTCGGCCATATCTCTTCAAGCTTTCTTCTCAAAAGTTGTTTCTTAGGTCAAGGCGCATCTTTCTAGCCCAAATTTGTCTGACATTGTGCAACATACAACCCGTCATTGTTGAGAAACACAGATCTGGTGCAAATTTCACTGCTATAAATTAGGCATGTTCTCTCTCCCTACTGTGAGCATTATTCCACAAGTTATCATAGGGCATTTTTTGTCATATTGGTGACTTACTTAAGCTAAGAGGGCTTGAGAAATTTCCACTCGAGCAAAGAGATATTAGAAGATTACTCAGAGGTGGTACTGTAGGAGGCCATAGCCACCTGCTACTGTTCAACTGATGCCACCATCATCACACCTCACAATGGCAAGGGCTACCATAAGGATTTTGAAGTTTATCATACATGCTACCTCTCCTGACAAAATTTAAACTCAAATGGTCCACTGGGTGAGTTGCTATAGCCTAAAATCAAGCTAATATCCTAAAATTGTAACTGGCAGCCATAGGCACTGAAAAAATACATTCGAGCTCATTTTTTCCTTCATTTTCTCTCTCTTGCCACTTAAACCAAACCTTTGCCACTCTGATCCACTAAGAATTAAAGTTTCCAGCAAGATTTTAATATTGAACAAGAAAGACTTGGAAAGCTTTTGAAGATTTGAAGCTTTCATTGAAGTACAAGCATCAAGCATAATGAAATTTTATGCTACCATTGCTTGTGTTTTTCAACACACTGTAAGTCAACTTGGTTATTGATCAACCTCAATCAAGTGAAGCCATTTTGAAGCTATTTCCAACAAGCATTTCCCATCAAATCAACAAGAAGGGGAGAAATCCAAGCATCAAAGCATCAAACTCAAGTGCCTAAAAGCATAGTATCTATTGATACTTATCAAGTGTTATTTGACACTACATTCCTTGTGTCTCTTCACACAATTAAATCTTCTACTGCTCAAATCTGAGTGTTTTGGTGCTGATTTGTTGTTCCAGCATGGGCAAAGACTCTCCAATTGCTCGGTTCAAACTCGGGTAAGTTACTCATAAATATATGTGTGCATCATGTGGGTTCAAAATAATGTATTTTTAAAATACAATTTTTATACATATTTTACATAATGAAGGATGTTAAAGGGGTTATTTACAGATTGAATAGAAAAGGGTTATGTTTTATTCAGAAAAAATTCATAGATAAGGATATTTATAAATAGTCCTTGAACGCACGTGATGTAGCGTATATACATACAATAACTTCCCCGAGGGTTCAAAGGGGTCAGGTTTCACAATTGGCAAACCCACATCAAGCTCATTCTGATGAAGAAGGGTCTTTGGACCATTACCAATGGCAAGGAGAAGAAGCCTCAGGATGCGGACCTTGCAGTTACTTGGCAAAAGAATTATGACAAAGCACATGCCATCATTAAGTTGGAATTGGATGATAGCTACATCCACCATGTGGATACCTGTGAAACCTCTAATGATACATGGAAGAGATTAGATACTTTGTTTAGTGCATAATCAAAGTAACCTAAGTATGGATTATTGATTGAATTTTTCGAGCTAGATATGAAATCAAACACATCTCTTGCAACTCACTTAAACTACATGGAAAGTCTCTTAACTCAGCTTGTAGGAATTGATCTCAAGATGGATGAAGATATTTGTATTGGTGTGTTGTTAAAAAGCCTACCTCCTGACTATAATAATGTGTCAACTACATTGATCAACATGCCTAGTCCTAAACTAGTTGACATTAAGGCCTCCCTACTAGAAGAAGAAAAGAAGGTAAAATCCAAAGAAGAACCAAGCACCTCTAAAGATGAACAAATATTATATGTAGCTACAAGCTACAAGGGAAAGAAAGATCAACTAGTACGTGACTTCTCCAAAAGGATTGGGCACACTGAGAAATTCTGTCATTCTCAGAAGAGGTCCCAAAAGGCCTATCTAGTTGCTGTCAAAGAAGAAGAATACCATGGAGGAGAAGAAGAAGAAGAAGAAGAAGAAGAAGAAGAAGAAGAAGAAGAAGAAGAAGACCAAGAGAAGGAGAAACCTCATCAATCCTTCTATTCTGATAGACTTTTTTAGCCTTGTATTGCCTAGCCCAATGCTTCTGACATAAGCTTGTAAGCTTCTCATGTAACCTTGTACTACAACCTCTGTACACTTTGTGAGGCCCCTGTTATAGCCTTTGGATGTCGACCACGTCTTTGGTACCCACACTTGGCCTTTTCTGCAACAGCCTCTGGTGTTTACCATGTTTGTGGTGTGCCCACAATTTTTAGGTGGTTGTTTACTAAAGCCTCTACACACTTTGTAATTATCTGGTTGTGATTGAGGAGGGGTGTTGAGATCTTGGAAATCACACTTAGCTTAGCCTCTTTGTATGGAGCAGTGTGGGCTCAGGATATAGAATCCTGTATGCACAGTGGTGGAAAGTGCAGCCTAGTTTATTCCTATAAAGCATTGCACTTGCTCTCTTTTTGAATGCAATGTCATAGTACTTTTGTACTTCTAGCAAAGTGTTTGTGTCATTGTCAGTCCACTACACAAGATTGTGTTTATGAGTCCAAGCTTCCATCTTGGAACCTAATTCACTTGTGTGACATTTGGTCTTGATGTCTGTTACCTCATGAGCTGAGCTCACTCTTCCTCTTTCAACCTCCATAGCCATTCTCTAGATCTGACATTTTCTACAAAATTCATAACATCTTTTAGCACAAGGGCACCATGACCATCCAAGAGCCTGTAGTGCCGCTAGTAGTTAAACCTAGTATCAATCCTAAGAAGAGGGATAGTGCACCACAACATACACCCATGGTAAAGTCCTACCACTAGCATCTAGAGACCACAACCAAAGCTAAAATCAAAATACTCAAGAAGGTCCCCAAAAGTGCAGACCACAATCTCACAGATGCCAATCATTTGGAACTCATAGTTTCCATACCTCACACTCTATACCTAATTGGAGGAGTTGGTGCTCCTATAACTCACAAGTGACTAGGCCGCATTGGGTCCCAAAATCCCTATTGCAAACCCAAGGCTACTATGAAGGTAAGACCTTGGTGTAGCTACCTAAACTCACAAGTGGCATGTATGATCCTCAATCCCATGCTCCAAAAACTAAGGCTCGAAAATGTAAATCAAAATAGGGAAAGAGAAAACCAAAAAGAAGGGTGCTCAATCCATAAGCGCTCCAATTATCTATCGACCCAAAGCTCAACCAAGTATAAATGAGCAAGCACTCATGAATGAGCTCTCGCCTAATGACTCTAATGTGATTACCACTATGAAAACCAATGATAAAGCGTCCAACCTCCAAACTTCCCAAACCAAGCTCACCAAACCTAATCAAAATCCCAAGGTGGAACTACCATACCCTAACTTGTCCAATCCAACCAAACCAAAGCCACCATTAGGCCTTAATCCATCGCAACAACAACGATCCATTCTTGAAGTGACTTCCAACATGGCCATGGACATAGGAGATGACTTGGTAACGTGCATCTAATGATTGGATTCAAATTTCACATTGTTTGCTAGAAGCTACAAATGGTTTACTTGAGAAACCCATAGCAAATGAGGTACGTTCCTTGCCATGTTCTTGGGAAGAGTACAAATTTATCTTCACTAAGGCCTCCACCATTGTAGAAGAGATGATTGCCAATGAAACCTCATGAGAAAAGGCCTTAAGCCAATGCTTAATCACCTCCTACAAGAAGAGAAAAATTCCCATGTCACCCCATGAACTTGTAGAGAGCTCAAATGATTAGTTAAGTCTGAGTCCACTTTCTTATGCAAGTGGTATAGTTTGCACATTTCATGGACTCGAGAGGGCTATCAAATCATGACCAATGTAGAGCAACGATGTGCCATCAAGACTTTCGAGTATGACCTGATGTATGTGGCCGCAACCTCATTTAGGATATTAGCCACCATGATAAGAAATCGGTCATTAGAAGACAATATCCTACTACATCCATACATAGATAGAGTTCTAACCAAGAAGGAACTCCACATTGCAAGCCAAATCAACTCAGGTGACCAACATATTGACTTACATCACACAAGTGGGCATTCCTCCACAAGATATGGACTGTCATGTGTCACTAGAGTATAACCCAAAGTTTTATGATTGGCTCTTGAACTACTAAGGTGCACCAAAAACACACTGAAGACCCTTACACCTTGACTTTCATAATCCTAAAAGGATTTTCATCATTTCCAAGGGGGAGATGGTAAAAGTGGAAGATGGATGAAAAATCAAAATAGGAGTTAAACTTCAAAGAAAAGGATGCATGAAAAATCGAAATAGGAGTTGAAGTTTAATGAAAAGGATAAATGGTTCTTGTGTAAAATGTATGAATTAATTAATGTGGAGATCCTCATTTTGTGATTTATACATTTCATCATCTGATATTGATCTTTCTAGTCACTTTACCTTTCGAGCAAGAAAGGTCCTTTAAGAAGAACTAATTGTGGGCTATTGTGTGGTGATAGGAACCCAAATGGTAGGGCAGGAGGTTAAAGCCAACAAACTCCCATTCTCAGAGGAGGAACACAAAATATACGATTTAGCCATGGAGATATGCACATTTAACCAACTAAAATAGTGCAGCATCCACAACCTAGGGGGGGTTGGTGACATGTGAAGAGGCCGTTAGGTGGATAACAAAACAATGCAACCTTGCCAAGTACCTAGAGAAGGTGGGGCAAGACATCGACCATAGCAAATGCACTAAGTTCTTGAGGACCTTTGATACCCAGAAGAACAGTGGTACGATAACAATCAAATAGGGAGATGCCATCAGAAGGGTGGAAGTTAAACTAAGCCCAAAAATTGTGAAAAGGCCTTGGGACTAGTGGTCAAGCCAAAGAAAAGGCCCTAGAGGGATGTCTATGGGATGCTAGGAATTGACAAAAAGAAACTCAACACAAATGACAAAATCAGCTTGATTGATATCCTTGATCCCACCATCAGACTACAAGCAAAGATGGTCCACAACCTATTCTCAAGCCAAAGATACAATGCCCTCATGAACAAAATAGGAGTGCCATTGCTTGAGAGCCGTGTGGAAAACACATTGGATGAGGTAAACTAGAATGGGAATGTCTACGTCTAAAAAACAATCGAGGTGTGAGCAAAGTGCTAGAAATAGTGCCAAGGGTAGCAAGGGTGGAGTCTCCAGCTACCACAATAGAGTCAGCAAGGAAAAATCTAGCTTCCAACGCATCAACCATAAGGTTTTGAGAGGTCCTAACATCTATAATCTAGGAAGTCCTAGGGGAGGTTGGAAAGAGAAGAAGTGGTGGAGGAAACCCCTAAACCATCACCGATCCAAGAGGAGCATCACTCTCCCACTCCAATGAGCCCTCCTATTTCATTTTTAGCAAAAGAGCAGGGGTAGGAAGAAATTTAATAGGGATCAATGGGACAAAATAGAACAAGCTACTAGTGAGAAAGAGGGTGACTAACCCACTCAGCAACAAGAAGAAACCTCAAGTGAAAGGATAGTTAGCAAGTAGTAAGACTTGGAGCTATCAAGCCAAGGAGAAAGAAGAAAGATTGCACTAAAAATATCCATCAAGAGAATCCGATCCACTACAAAAGAAAACAAAGAATTGCAGAGGGTGGAAGAATAATCTAGGAAGCTTGAAGAGGAGTGCAGGAAGAAACATAGGAAGAGGAAGGAAGACTGAGACAGAACTGATAGCATTGGCTATTGGGAGATCAGTGGAGCAACCCTCCTGATCTCAAGAATTAGTAATGATGGGCCCCACTCAGGAGGATGTGCCAAGCACAAGTACAATGGGGTAAAAGAGGCAAGGACAAAGACTGGTGGCAAAAGGCAAGGGTAAGGGCCCCTCTACTTGCAATCCCACAGTCTCATGGTCACCCCAACAATCACCCCGATGCAAGGAACCACCAAAGGGGCAGTCAATGAAAGCAATGTCATGGCTTGGGTACAATATTTAGTGAGAAAAGTTCAAGAACTTATGCTTGCACCAACTAACGGAGTCCCCCCTTATTGTAAGAACTAAAAGGCCAGCAGAGCAACTAATGTTGAATCTCACCACGGATAGAAGGTATCTCGCTTGGAAGTATCAACCACTTTGGTGCCCTCAACCATGCGTAACATAGAAGAATATGATGAGTTGGTAAAAGAACTTCAAAGCCAACTCGACAAGATGACTGAAGAGAAAAAGGTTGTGCTTGTAGAACTAGAAGAAGAAAAGAATGCCTTTGCAACCTACAAGGTAGAAAAAACAAGGGTAATGACCATCATAAATAAGAAGATGATTGCATTAAAAGAGGCCTTAAAGGTAAGGCAAAGTGAAGAAAGCCTAAAAGATTTGTATGATGAAGAAAGCTACAACTGTATGGCTCTAGAGGAAATGTACGCCTTCAACTCCAAGGAAAATAAATGCCTACAACTAGAAAATGAGGAGTTGAAGAAGCAAAGAGAGGAGGCAAGAAAAGAGTTGCATATGACAAAAACACAAAAAAATGAAGAGGCCATGAGGAGGTTGGTAGAGTTGCATAACCATCTTCAAGCTGCTCTCCACGAACAAGTAATCCTAAAGGAGCAAGTAGGGTGCCAAAACTAGGAAAAAGAACAAATGCATGTATTATGGCGGGAGCAGGAGTATGTAATTACCACTCTAGCCTAGTACCAGAATCAAGGACTAGAGCATATGAAAGAGAAAGCAGAAGAATGGGCAGCCAAGAATGAGGACAAAATCAAAGACTTAGCTTTGTAAAATATTACACGGCGCAACGAACAGAATCTGAGAAAGAGATAGAGAGTACACAACATATAAGAGGAGAAAAGTAAATTCTTTAACTCCAAACAACTGATACAAAGATGGCTCTGTCCACCCGTGCGCTTCCACTGTGTGAAGCTTAGATGGCGATCTAGACAGAAAATAGGTGAAGAGTTTAAGGCTAGCTGGAACAACAACTCTGACTGGGTGAAAGATGAGTGTGTGATGGCTGAGAAGGGGTTTAGCTTTTATAGCCCGCGAAGGTCGTTAGGTCGGCCTGCTGACCGACCTACCATATGAGCCTCCACTAGTCGGCCAGGGAATATTCCAGGGAATATTCCCTTTACCATCGGGCCGGAGGCGCTGCCCCCGGACCCCACAATAGGGGACCCTTTTAACTCCCTTACCACGCAACTCAATGCAATGTGCCTCGAGTTGCTACCAGCTTAACCACTCCATCTAACCCAAAGATTAGACCCACAACAGTCACCTTTTTGCCATCCGGTCACATAGACCTCATCTGATATACAAGTCAGGACTCAACCAATGTCCGAGCTCACATTTGGCTTCTCCTCATAATGGGGGCCTTACAACTTTGAGCACCATGGATCATTGGTAGCACCTAATGAGGGTGGGGCATTGATCATATCTAAAACCCCCCCTCAATGTCCACCCATAGGTGAACTATCTCCTCGGCCCAATGCCGAGTCTTTGAAGATGAACTTGAAGCAGATCCTTCGTAAGTGCTTTGGTGAAGATATCTGCTCCATTCTCCTCTGTTGGACAGTAGACCAATTCCACTATCCCATCCTCCATCAAATCACGCACATAGTGATATTGGATCTCTATATGTTTGGTGCGTGCATGAAACACTAGATTTTTGGCAATGGCGATGCAACTTTGATTGTCACATCTCAGCACAGTTGGTTCTTCATCCTGCACTCCCATATGCCATAGAATCCTTCTCAACCATACGGCCTCACATGCAGCAAAACAAGCTGCCTTGTACTCTGCTTCGGTAGAAGACAATGCCACTGTTGGTTGCTTCTTACTAATCCAAGAGAAAATTCCTGAACCCAAAGAGAAACAATAACCAGAAACTGACTTCCTGGAATCAATGTCTCCTGCCCAATCTGAGTCACAGTTCCCCACAAGAGAAGTTCCGAAACTCTATGTGATACCATAGTCAAGAGTTTTCTTCAAGTATCTGAGCACCCGCATCCCAGCCTTCCAATGACTCTCATGAGGTTTGTTTGAGAACCTGCTCAAAACACCAACAACAAAACTGATATCTGATCTGGTGTTACACAAGTAGATCAGACTGCCGACCAACCTCCTATACCTCCCAATGTCTGCTAGTGCTGATCTATCCTCGACGGATAACTTTGCATTCACCTCCATAGGTGTAGCTATCTCCTTACACTCGGTCATGCCAAATGCCTTCAAGATCTCCCATGCATACTTCTTCTGAGAGATGAAGATCTTTCCTGGCTCTTGCCAGACTTCAATCCCCAAACAATAGTGCAGCAAGCCCAAGTCTGTCATTTCAAACTCAGAACTCAAAGCCTTTCGAGTTTGGTTGATCATATCTTCATAGTCACCTGTAATAAGAAGGTCGTCCACATATAGGACAATCACTACAGACTTTTTACCATCCCTGTAAACATACAAGTTAGCATCTGAGGCACATCTTTTGAAGTTTAGGTTTAAAAATAACCTATCTATCCGCTGGTACCATGCTCTGGGGGCTTGTTTTAGCCCATACAATGCCTTCTTTAGTTTACACACTTTGTTCTCAGAATGGGGGGCCTCAAACCCTGGTGGCTGAGCCACGTACACCTCCTCCTTGAGGTCACCATTTAAGAACGCTGACTTAACATCCATTTGGTACACTGGCCACTTCTTGTGGGCAGCCACTGCAAGTACTGTGCGAATAGTGGTCATTCTGGCAGTTGGGGCAAATGACTCTTGAAAATCAAACCCTTCAACTTGTGAAAATCCTTGGGCAACCAGTCTAGCTTTGTACTTTTCTAAGGTACCATCAGCCTTGTACTTTACCTTCCAGATCCACTTGGTGCCAATAACCTTCCGCTTTGCTGGTCGATCCACTAGCTCCCAAGTGTCATTCTTCATTATGCTGTCATACTCCGCCTGCATAGCATCCTTTCATGATGGATCTGCAAGTGCTTCTTCTAAGTCAGTTGGCTCCTTTACTTCTCTCATAATCTCAACCATCAAGGCCATATTGACTATGTGAGCAGAAGCCCTCCTTTGCTCTTCTATTCTTTGAGACCTCCTTGGTCCGTCTGCCTTCTCCTCAACAGATGCAGGCATAGGATTATTGTGGTCATAGAGCTGCTTCACCCAGCGCGGCAATGGCTTTTCCGGTGGGGTGATGTCAGGTTGGTGAACTTTTTCCTCATCATCTGAAGATGATGCTTCCTCCTCCTTAAGGATAGGGATAGCTCTCGAGACAGGTTCATAATGGACTACTTCTTCGCTTGATGATAAAGTGGAAGAACTTGCCTTCTCCTCCTCCACTGTATGCGGCTCCTCCTTGAACACCACATCACGACTCGCGATGATCTTCTTTGCCTCTTGGTCATATAACTTGTAAGCCTTCTGCTCATCACTATAACCCAAGAAGATACATTTTCTGCTTTTTGGTTGTAACTTGTTTCTCTTCTCATCTGGAACATGTGCATAACATTCACATCCAAAAATTCTGAAATGTGAAACAAATGGTTTCTTACCAGTGTAAGCCTCATGAGGTGTTTTTCCCTTGAGAGCCTTTGTATAGCTCCGATTTAGAATGTAGACTGCAGTATTAACAGCTTCAGGCCAAAAATGGTTAGGCAATCCCTTGCCCTTTAGCATGCATCTTGCCATCTCCACAATGGTGTGATTCCTGCGTTCCACAACACCGTTCTGCTGAGGTGTGTGAGGCGTCGTCAATTGACGCTTGATCCCTTTGCTCTTGCAAAAGCCTTCAAACTCCTTTGAGTTGAACTCACCACCACCATCTGTTCTAAATTTCTTCACACTTTTCCCTGTTTCATTCTTAACAAGTATTAGCCATTCTTTAAACTTACCAAAAGCTTGAGCCTTATCACGAAGGAAGTACACCCACATCTTCCTACTGTAGTCGTCGACAATCAACATAACATAAGAAGATCCCCCCAAGGCCTGTGTAGGCATCTTACCACACAAGTCAGCATGCACCAACTCTAGAGGAGCCTGTGCTCTATTCTTGCTTTCTTGTGGAAATGCCTTTCTCTGTTGCTTGCCCATCATACAAGCTTCACATGGTTCCTTCAATTCAGTTATTGTAGGTAGGTGAGCAACCATACCTTGCTTTTGCATCTCCTTCAATACTGCAAATCCGATGTGTCCAAACCTTTCATGCCAAAGCTTACTTGTGCCCACTCCAGCGGTGGCTGTAAGAGCACTTAGCTCATACAGGTTGTTCCTTCTTTCTCCTTTGCCAACAATCGTGCCAGCACTATCAATAATTTCTGCACCTATCTTCTTGAACCTCACTTCATGACCAAGATCAGTTATGGTAGCAACTGATAAGAGATTTCTCCTGATTTCGGGAACATACAACACATTTGAAAGCTTTTTGACTTCACCATTTGCAGCAACAAAAGAAATAGTACCTGTGCCCGCAGCAGGGCATTTAGCATCATTTCCAACCGTCACAGTGATGGATTCTTGTAGAGGCTGCATAAAACTGTATAGACCTTTCTTGTTGGTCATGTGACGGGAGGCCCCACTATCCAACACCCAAGAGTCAGTGGTAGATTCTTCTTGTGCTGAGGAGCACACTTCCTCAATGGTCGCCATGAATAATTCCAACTCTGCTTCAGCCGTATTGGCTGTCTCTTTCCCTTTACTTTTAAGGGTACCATTCTTTTCATCTGCCTTCTTGACACGACAATCTGCAATTGCATGTCCTTTCTTCTTACAGTAGAAGCATTCTCCTTGAAACTTCTTCTTGCCGCCCTTCTTCTTTTTGTCACCATCATTTTTGGTGGAGGAAACACCTTTGCCTTTTGCATTGCAGAGAATGCAGCATCTCCATTGTTGCTTCCTTCTCGGGCTTTCAGCCTCAACTCCTCCTCCATTAATAATGCACAAAACTCCTCAAAAGTCAAAGCTTGAGGTCTCACCTGAGTATTAAGGGCAGTTACTAGTCCATCAAACTTTTGTGGACAAATCCGAAGACACCTCCGAGCTAGCTCTTCGCTAGTCTTTTGTATCCCAGCGCCAGCCATCTGGTCGCGCAGATTCTTAATCCGAGTGATGAATGCTTCAACCGTCTCTCCTTCAGCAAACTTCTCCGCTGCTAGTTGATTCTCCAAGTTTTGAATCCTTGTTTGGTTTCGTGTTTCATACTGACTCCTTAGTACATTCCAAGCCTCTGACGCTTTGGTTGTATGCTGAATCAGAGTCAAAACACTATCAGAACAGCTTGTAACTAAGGCACACAATGCATCTGCATTCCTTCGTTTCCAAGCTCGTAGAAGAACTGCATTCGGAGGAATCATCACACTAGGATTTGATGGGTCGGGGGTAGGCTGTGGTTCTGCGTCAGACCCCAGCACAGTCTCCAGAAGCTCATAAGAATCAAGGATAGTTGTAATTTTGAACTTCCACAAGGTGTAGTTTGTACCATCTAACTTGCCTTCGCTGAAGGTTGGTGGACGAATCCTCAGTGTTTGAATAGCCGGTACAGCAGCACCACCTCCTGCACCGCTTCCTGATGCGCCAGAACTGCTTCCCGGAGTCGACATTGTTTCTCTTTGCTGTTGAAGCCTTTGCCTCTTGCACGCTCTCCGATCTCTAGAGCCCCCTGGGCTCTGATACCATGTAAAATATTACACAGCGCAACGAACAGAATCTGAGAAAGAGATAGAGAGTACACAACAGATAAGAGGAGAAAAGTAAATTCTTTAACTCCAAACAACTGATACAAAGATGGCTCTATCCACCCGTGCACTTCCACTGTGTGAAGCTTAGATGGATCTAGACAGAAAATAGGTGAAGAGTTTAAGGCTAGCTGGAACAACAACTCTGACTGGGTGAAAGATGAGTGTGTGATGGCTGAGAAGGGGTTTAGCTTTTATAGCCCGCGAAGGTCGTTAGGTCGGCCTGCTGATCGACCTACCATATGAGCCTCCACTAGTCGGCCAGGGAATATTCCAGGAAATATTCCCTTTACCATCGGGCCGGAGGCGCTGCCCCCGGACCCCCGTTAGGGGGGCCGCTGGCCCCCCTGGGACCCCCCAGCCAGGGGCCGCTTCCGCGGCCCCCGGACCCCACAATAGGGGCCCCTTTTAACTCCCTTACCACGCAACTCAATGCAATGTGCCTCGAGTTGCTACCAGCTTAACCACTCCGTCTAACCCAAAGATTAGACCCACAACAGTCACCTTTTTGCCATCCGGTCACATAGACCTCATCTGATATACAAGTCAGGACTCAACCAATGTCTGAGCTCACATTTGGCTTCTCCTCATAATGGGGGCCTTACAACTTTGAGCACCATGGATCATTGGTAGCACCTAATGAGGGTGGGGCATTGATAATATCTAACAAGCTTACCAACTGGCCCATTCAGAGAGATGGGGATGTTGGAGCAACGAATAGCTTTTTTAAAGACAATGCTAAATGTAATACAATCAAGAGAAGAAGAGACCCTTGAGGAAGTCAAAAGGAAGTTAGAGCTGGCAAGGAGAGTGCTTCAACATGGACATCATGCCAAGGCACTTGCATCAGCTTAGGAGTGGAGGATCAAAGAGCCCATTATTTGATCTCAGTCGGCTTAACCATGCAAGAACTCAAATTGCCAGGGTTTGGGAAGTCAAAGTAGCAAACACAACCTCTTCCATAAGAGTCGATGGAGCCAATCCATAAAGAAGGGCTAGACTTTTAGCATGATCTGGTGGAGGAAGACCAATTGCATGAACCAAGCACCCCTCTGCAACCACAAGCATAACCAAAAGAGCAAGGGGAGAAAGCCATAATACCCAAAAGAATGTTGGAGATGAGGCATATGTAGAGAGAGTAGATAGAACTAGTACACAAAAAACTCCAAGCCAAGCTGCTACAAGTTCCACATGTGGCCATCCCTCAAGGAGAGGAGTGCAACCCTATAAACTGGGGCCAGGAACTTGCAATGTGGGAGTAGAGGGAAAATTGCATCTGCCCTTTTGAGTTTGCCTTCACCTTCCCTTGAACACTAGATAGGGTACTATCTCCAAGGGTGGTAGAGGACATAATAAAGCTCTTGGCGAGGCAAGGGAGGAGATGATTGGAGGAAAGAATGAGACATCCCATGAGATGGCAACAACATGAGCCTATGGATTATAGGAAAGACAAGGTGGTAGAGGTTCTCGGGAGAGTGGAAGGATATGAGGCTCAACCTAAGTGGCATAGAAACATCTAGGACTCCAACTTAGAGGCATGGATGGCTTTCTATAGCACCCTACCACATGAGAGGGATGATCCTACCTACATGTCCTACCTATAGAGGATTGGAGCTGACTTCAACTGGGAGGTGCATGGTAGGTATGACTTCCCTATGATCTACAATATCAATGCCTCATCTCCTCCTAAAGAATGCTTGACCTTCATTGAAAGGGACCTCATCCATCAATAGTAGGTTTCCTCATAGATTTCTCCTCATGCTTAGATCCTACTTTTATTACCACTTGTAACTATCTACACTGTTTGCAAATACTACTAAAACAAAAACCTACTCTAGAGGAAGAGTGGTTACTGCCTCTCTTTTTTTATATTAATGCAGGAATAGATAGTTGTACAATGGTCCACCTCATGATGAGAGCCACCTTTTTGTTGCTAGCGTTTTATATGAGTCAATTAGAGGATATGAGTAGTAGTAGATTCACTACGTGCAATCACCTATTTTTGTCATCTATGCCCCTCAATGTAAGAGCTAACGTGAAGGGATATATACAAAGTAGGGCCTTCCTAAGCAAATCCCTTAAGCCTCCAAGCAGCTTGGCCTCTACCCATGAATGAGATGCCACTTAATGTGCTCCCTTTGTAATTTTTTAAAAAAAAAGATAAAAATAAAAAGAAAAGAAAGGAAAAGAAGAGAAAGACATGAAAAAGAAAAGGAACGTAAATATGAAATGCAAAATTCGTCTATATGTAATCTATGAGCGTCACAATCACTCACCTAGGGACCATCCTAACCCTCCTTCACTTCATAACTTAGGGCACATCAATGGTAGGACACTTTGATAGACATCTCTCCCTAAGTCACTCACAACACCTTCCTTTATACCAATTGGGTCCTCATGTGTGGAACAACACCTTAAGCTTTCAACCCATCTCCTAGTTCCACCATCACTTGCATAGTGCACTACACGATAAAGTAGACACAACCCCCTAGGAAGTGCACTTTTCTTCTTTTCAGGTACATTGTATAATGGTGTGGTAAGAAAATAACTATGGAGGCCTTCTCCAACCAACCATCTATCTTCAACATCAGCAACCTTCAAAACCTGCTTCGCATAGCATCCCCAACATGACGACTTGCCTCTGCAAAGGCACCACAACCATTCCACATTGACCCTAAATATTTTTCCCCATACCATCATGTGCCATGGGACTGGCATTCAACTAGGAGGGGGTAATGTTAACCCTTGGAAGACCAAGATGAGAAATCCAAAAATTGAAAGCAGAAGATAGTCCCAAGGTGAGAGGAAGACAGCTTCTTCTCCTCTCCTTTCTCACATGCATGGCTATGGAGGTCAAAGCTTGGAGCTTGGTGATGGACCTTGTTTAAGAGTGCATCTTGGATCGTGGAGCTACCTACGGATTTGTGGGAGGAGGCAACTCAATCGGATTCAAAGGTAAGTTCACTACATTTGTATGTGGAGGAGTGTGCATGGCTATGTGAGAGGTAGCCATAGCTATCGGCTTGAAATGCTTGATGCAATAAGTGGTCCATGGATCTTGGTAGTTTGCTCGCAAGAGTGGTGACATTGAGAGACTCAATTAGGGCATTAGTTGTTCAATGTCAAGTCTCTTCACCCTTCTCATTAGCTTTCGTGGCTTTCTTTCTCTCTCTTTGTGTCTTTCTCTCTCCTATTCTCTCTCTTTCTCTCTCATCTCTACAATCTTCTCTCTCTTCTCTTCTCCCTCTTCACTCCTCTTCATTACAAGAGATTAAGTCATGCAAGCCCTAAATCCCTTGGATGGATGAAACCATCCAATACCAACACAAGTCCTATTTAGACTCCCAAAGGCTGGCATGAATCTTCAAGGGAGGAGACATGGTTTTCTTAAGGATGAGATTGAGAAGAGTTTGATGTCTTAGGGAAATATAAAAATGCCAAAGATAATATGGAACTTAATAAGCTAATAAAGATAATGGAAAATTAGGCTTATAGGCTCAATTACCATTTTTGTAGTGATCCATCCATGTGATAGCATAGTTTGTGGACATTCCTAAAAAAATTTCACAAATAACTTTTGGATCTCATTTTATTTGTCTTCTTTGTTGATTATTTAGATCCTTTACTATGCTTGATTACTTTTATTGCCATTAATAAGAGATGTAGATTGTGCATCAAACATTAGCTTTAAGGGAATTGTGGACTGGTGTGTACATTATTCTAGTTTCATGATAGTGTCCCTATAAATTTGAGGGGATGGAAAATTGGATGGGAATCTTGATCACTCATGGTTATTCTAAAGCTGAAAACATTCTTAGATGTTGATGTCTCCACCAATATGGGGTGTGCCACTAGTCCAACGACACACACATAAAACTGCTCAAACCACATGGCAATTGATGCATGCCACAACATTGTTACTTTGGACTTAAGATTCTTCCTACAACCCAAATTTCATCCTTAGAAATAACTACATCCCATGGGAATGAATTAAGACCAAGGACCTAGAGGAACACTATTTTTATAACATCATGGTACATTTAGAAATTGTCACATCATTGGCCTATTTTTTCCAGCAATAAGTCTACTATAATCCGTGTTAAGGCAAACCTAGTCTTCAAGAAGCTTTTATCACAACACAACTTTATAGCTCTCTAGAAAATTTTGTACAAAGTATCAATCTCCTAAACCCTTTTTCCCTTATCTCAAAGTTCTATTTTGGTGAAGAGATTCTTGATTGCAATTTTTTCCACACCTTTACTTAGGTCACATCAACTTGTACTTGTATTATGATTGAAAAAATGATCATTTTTCCTTTTTCAATATTATAGTAATTGAGATAAGTTTTTTTATTTTTTAACCCTTATCTTGAGTAGCTAGCTGCCTTGGAAAGATACTATCAACAAATAAGGGATTCAAACACATTTGTCAATAAAAGAAAGCAAAATATAGAAAGATTTCCCCCAGTATTTTATCTATGGCATTTGGAGATCCTATTCTAGATCATGGATGGAAATTATGGTGCCATGTTATTTGGAGCGGGTACTTTTGTTGGACAGAAGGGATACATAATTTCTCTTGTATGGGCAAGAGACAAAGATTAACTTGAAGATAAGTTAATGAACTTGCTTGTCAAAAGGACTTCTTGCTCTACTTTCGTGTCAATGCCATAAGTTACACAAACAAACCCTATTCCCTAAAAGCCTTAATTAAGGAAGTTGATTTTAGATGTCATACATAAACATGATATGACCTAATTAGATAACTAAAGAATGCCCATTGAAAGGGAAGCGGGTGAGTGGAACCCCCGATAGGTCTTACAACAAGATGGTCCTAGAGAATTGGGAGTCTTCTCACAAGGTTTTACCATTAACACTTAGGTATTGTTAGATTAGAACCCTGATTCATGTCATTTTAGGGGACCAGAATGGGACTATGCCCTACGAGCAAAGAGGTTGAGCAGCACATCCCTCTCATTTCCCATCCTCTTTGAACCAAGTGCGGCATGAGTTTGCTTTGGCTTGGGTATCTCTGCATAAGGTAGGATGTCCAAGACCCAATGCTAGAATGCTGTTAGGAGACCTTGACCACTAGGAACCCAAATTTTAGGTCAATCCTAGTGGGTTCAACCGCAAACGTTCCGTTGTGAGGTGGGACATGAGAAACCCTAGGCGACAAACCCTCTGACATTTCATGGGAGTGCAGGTGGCATCGCTTAGACTCGACCACTAAAAACATGCTTGGATAGTGGGCATATTACAGTTGGTATCAGAGCAAAACCTCGTAATGATATATGATTGATGGTTTGTAGACATATCCTAAACAGATAATGACGAAGACTTAGAACCTACTACACCTCTTCAGGATGATTAGAAATCCTAGAAGTTTTATCGACATGTAATACAACTTATATTGGGAATAAATCCTACTCTTGTACCTACAGTTATTGCAATCATATGAGTTGCACTACTTGAGTCATTAAGAGTAGCGCAACAAATGCATGGTGGGTCCTAACCCATAGGCCTTAAGCCTCATTAATGCTTGTCTTCCCCAGTTCTTCCAAGATGAGGACATCTCAAGTTCTCTAAGGGGGAGAGGATGTAATGTGCCAGTGTGCCTGCATGGGAACCACCCCCTCCTCTTTTTAAAGATAATTCAAAATTTTTTTAATCTTTCCCCTGTCATCGCTGACAGTTGGCGGGGGGAAAGAAGAGGAAGTGGAGGATGACATGACAACAAATATGAGGGAGAGGTGATGCAAGCGATGACGTGAAGGAGGAGAAGATGATGGCAACGAGGGAGATGGAGTAGATCGCATGACAAAAGCCCACCTCTGGTCTCGCCAGATGGAGGTTCAAGGCTCCATCACGCCCCCCACCCCCAATAATAACCTCCCTCCCCATTATAAACCCCCCCCAATCGCAATGTAAATAGGTGGCCTTGAAGGGCTCAACACGCCAAGAGGGGAGAGAGAGAGAGAGAGAGAGAGAGAGAGAGAGAGAGAGAGGGAGGGAGAGAGGGAGAGAGAGAGAGAGAGAGGATGTGACAGAGAGGGAGAGGGAGAGAGAGAGAGAGAGAGAGAGAGAGAGAGAGAGAGAGAGAGAGAAACCTCTAGAAGGTTCTCCTTCTCTTCCCCTCCTTAGAGGGTGGCCACACACGTTTACCCTTTCCCTCCTATCCACGAGCTTAACCCCTCCCATCGTGATAGAAGGAAATCACCCCCGGCACACCATCTCTCTGAGGAGAGAAAGAAAGAGAGATATTTATAAGCTAAAAGTATGGCCCCAAAATGGAGGGAGACACGCACCAACGATAATCCCGCATCAAACAATGGAGCCACCAGCCAGGGCACTTCTGCGAATACAAATACAACGTCAGGTATGGATAGTTCATATCTGAATATCCAGGTACTAATTGCCATCTCCGCTATTCGTTGAGACATAGGTTATATCACCTTGCCATATGCATGAGTTCATTTTAATAAGTAACCCGAAATTAATTTTTCAATAGTAAATGAACTCGTAGGGGATTTTAGGATAATTCTTTCCATAAACATAGATAACCTTGCGTAGATTTATGCATATGATGCATTGAGGTTTGCACAAACCCTTGTATCTAGATACAATCATTGCATCCACAATGCTATGGGACAAAATCATACGTAGCATAAAGAGCATATAAGGTTACTTAAGGGTTATGCACATAGACGGTGCATGCATGGAAAAGATTATATGAAACATACATCAATGGTACACAAATTGATCTTGCATTAAAGTCTTGCTAATATCACAAACTATTAGTTCATTAGGATTTTGAAGTCGTGCGTAGCTAGTACAAACAACAATCAAATGGGGCCCATATCCAAGGCAATAAGACTCACTGAATCAATACAAGATGATGATAAAGTGATGGGAAAATTAGAATAAATTTGATTATTATTCTCATAAGCTCCATTTGTCACTTGAATTCTTAGTCTTAAAGGCATTTCTTGAGTGTACAACTTCAGTCCATCAAGAGACCGAAGCTATGTGTACTCTCGGTGTTGATAAGAATATGAGCAATTCTTCCATTAATGTAGCCTTTAAGGCATAATGTTTTGTACCTTTTGGAACCATTCCATGCATCATGGGAGATAGAACAAAGCTTCAATGAATCCAAATTTGTATAAGGATCATCCATGTAGTAACCACATGGGTCGAATGGAAAACCATCCATAGGGCCATAAAATTCTTCATGGCAAACACTATCATGGTCATGCATCTCCTCAAGAGTAGGTAAGCACTCAAGCTGAGATAGATTGCTTTCATTTGTCTCAACATCCAATTCCTCTTCAAAGATCATTCTCACTTTGACATTCTTGGCTTTGCATTTTCTCTTGTGGTCGAGAGACCATTTCTCCCCACATTTGAAGCATAGACCTTTCATGATGCCTTGAGATCCGTCTGATAGTGACTATGTTTATCAATCCTATTCGAGGTTGGGCTAGATGCAAAAAACATCTCCAAGCCTCAAAGGCAAGGTAAGAACTCAAGGGATTGTCAACCAATACTTCTAAACTTGTTGGGAAAAAAAGATGGGTTGTCAATCAATGTAAGTGCTCAATAGAATTTACATTCTTGCATAGTTGTATGAGACCTTGGCATGTGTCTTAGCCAAAGTGTTAAGTAAATTTTGCATAGAATCACTTAGATTCCAAGGGGGAGAGCGAATATGCAATGGAAGGGTTATCACGACTATTCTTGCAATGTTTGGAAAAGAGTACCATTGTTTTGTTGGTTGATTGAATAACAGCCTAAATGCTTTTACATTCAACTAATTGTTGGATTGTAGTTTGGATGATTATTCCAAGTACTTGTGATTGTTGGAAAATTCATGGCAGGGGTTTGTGATGGCAAGTTGCCATGGGGATAAAGGAATTTTTTCTTGGAAAATGATATTAGGGTTGATTGCCTTAATTGTGTTTGATTCTTAATTGAATTAATTAAGAAAATTATATTTTTGTGTGGGTGGATCATCTCCAAGGTCACATCGCATGTCAACCCGAGAGGGCACTGCTCGATTCACGGGCCGAAGGTCGAGTGGTAAAAAGGCCAACCATGGAAATTGTGTCTCACTCCTAGGCCACTTGGGATCAGGTGGAGCTTTAGACACCCTTGCCAGTTTGAATGGAGTTGAAGACTACCATGAGCCCAATGTTTGTGGCATTGGAAGATCCTATTCTAGATAATGGATGGAAATTATGGTGCCATGTGATTAGGATCGGGTACTTCTGTTGGACAAAAGGATACATAATTTCTCATGTATGGGCTTAATTAAGGAAGCTGAATTTAAATGCCATACATAAACATGATAGGACCTAATTAGATAACTAAAGAATACCCACCATCGAGGGAAGTGGGTGGGTGGAACCCCCAACGGGTCTATCCTACAGTAGGGTGGTCCCAAAGAACTGGGAGGCTTCTCACAAGGTTTTCCCCTTAGGTATTGTTAGGTTAGAACCCCGATTCATGCCATTTTAGGGGACCAAAATGAGACCATGCCCTATGGGCAGAGAGGTTGAGCAGTGCATCCCTCTCGCTTCCCATTCTCTCTGAAGCAAGTGCGGAATGGGTCTGCTTCGGCTTGGGTATCTCTACATAAAGTAGGATGTCTAGGACACCTGATGCTACAATGCTATCAGGAGGCCTTAACCACTAGAAACCCAAATTTCAGGTCCATCCTAGTGGGTTCAATCGTGAACATTATGTTGCGAGGCTGACTCAATTACCCTAGGCGACAAACCCCATGACATTCCATGGGTGTGCCGAGCGGCATAGTTTAGATCGACTCGCGATGGACCGCTAAAAACGTGCTTGGATAGCCGATAGGCGAGCATGTTACAAATACAAACACCATCCCAAACTAATCATTATAAGAAATTGAAACCATCCATGGACCAAGATTTCAAGAAAACCTTAAGCAAAATTCAACCTATGTACTTCAAAGGAGATGATGCCTCTAGGAAGACAATGGAAGCATGGAATGAAGCTATGGAGATGGCTACTTCTCATTGGCCAATCTCTTGAAACATGCAATATGTGCAATGGCTAGAATAAAGCTAGTAGATGATGTAAAGATTTGGTGGAAGAGTCTTTGTCGATGTAGGAAGATTAATGAAGGTACATTTCCATGGAATACTACAAACAAGATTTCTTTCAACTTTCTCCCATCTACAAGGTAGCAAAGATACACAACTTAAGATCATTGCATAAATCAAATTGGATCAAGAAACTGTGAGAATCTTGGTTCCATCTAGTCCTATAATTAAGCTAATTGATTTGTGTGGATCATGCTTCCAATTGAAAAATAAATCCTTGAAAACTATTTTTTTAATGGTCTTAGCCAATGCTTGTTTGACCCTAATATTTGAGTTCCTAGCATTATCAAAACAATTGTTATAGAAAATGGGGTATTAATTTTTGCATCCATGGCTTGAAAAAAAAATAAAGTTAATCGACTCATAGTAGCATAAAGATTTATTCGACCCTTGTGATAGATATGCTCAATATCCCACCCTTGTAAGGTGCCAACCAAGGATCCATAGTGCTCAAAGCTATAACACCCTTATTATGGAACAAGCCACATATGAGTTCATACAATGATTGGGTCCTTACTTCTATGTTATATAAGGTCTATGTAATTAGATAGTAAACAAGATTACCTATGTGCACCGAGTGTGCACCTCTATTTGAATAGCAATCCGTATTTAAAATAGGTGTGTGCATAAACACTAGGTGCACCTATGTCTATGCTCCTAATGTTGCATATTGTATATATGCATACATACATATAACTAAGTCATTTTTATTTGTTTTCATTCAATTATATATACTTATGTAGACCTTTTATAGTATATTTGTATACATATAGATACTCTTTTTTCTAATTTTAAAAACTCCCCATATTTCTTTTATATTTGATTCATGCAAAGATGTACACATATACACACATATTCTCTCTTCTCTTTTAGGTCTTACTGTCACTACAGTTCTCTCTCTTCTTCTATTTATTATTGTCATTAATCATTATTAGCATGGCAAGGATCACGAGAGGAAAAGATAGAGGTGAGCTACTAGTGGTGTTTTCGGGGGGGTTTAGTTTACCAAACACTAGAAGAAGAGGATCAAGAGTGGAAGGAGGCATACACCATCATGGTGTAGACACTAAGAGAGAGTAGACAAAATGGAGAAGAGAGAGAAAAGAGAGTAGAGAGAGAGAGAGAAAAAAAAACATAAAAGAATAGTAACAAATTAAATAATTATTTATTTGTATGAATTACAAAAGAGAAAATATGAGTAGGAAGGGAGTAGATAGAGGAGAAAAGAAGAGAGAGGAGAGAGAAGAGAGAAAAGGGAAAAGCAAAGAGTAGAGATAGAAGGAAAGAGAAGAGAGGGGGAAGGAAAAAGAGAGCAAAGAGGGGAGAGAGAGAAGAGAGAGAGAGAGAGAGAGAGAGAGAGAGAGAGAGAGAGAGAGAGAGAGAGAGAGAGAGAGAGAGAAGATAGAAAGATAAATGAGAGAGTAAAGAGTTGAGAGAGAAAAGAGAGATGAGAGACAAGAAGAAAAGAGTAGATGAAGAGAGAGAAAAGAGGAGAGAGGAGAGAGGAGAGAGGAGGGAGAGGAGAGGAGACAAACATAATAGAAAGTAAAAGAAGAGGGAAGAGAGGGAGTATAGAGAGAGAAAGAGAGTAGAGAGAGGAGAGGAGAGAGAAGAGATAAGAGAAGAAAGAAAAGAGTAGAAGAAGAGATAAGAGAGTAGAGGGAGAATAGAAAAAGGTAGAGAGAGTAGAGAGAGAGAAAAATGTTACAAAACATAGTTTGAGCAATAAGATGAGGATAGACTATGGAGAAAGAGGAAGAGCAAGTAGTCAATCATGGTGACATGAAAGAGATTTGATTGATTGAGAGTTGAACAAGTAAATTCTTTTATAGCTTTTCGACTTGGACATACTCTTATCTCTTTGCTTATGGGATACAATCCTTGTGTCTATAACAATTATTAGTTTTGAACCATACATTGTTTGTGCCTCTAGTGCACTACCTCTGGCACAATATATTCTAACATTGTTTGTGCCTCTAGAATGATACATTCCAACACTTCCCCTTACTACTAGCTTACCCTCTAGATAGTTGTACATAATGATATAGGTTCTCCCCCAAATGCTTGCAAGGCCTTTTGACTCATATAGTGTCAAGAAGAATTTAGTCAATACAACATACATTTGTTTGGATGTTGATTATCCATATCTAGACTTTGTTGGTAGTTCTCTTTAGTTCCTAAACACAACATACCATATAGATTGTTTAACACTTAAAAAACAACGTCCTGGTTTGTTTCACCACTTCTTTAGTTTATGTACATGAAATCATGGAAATCATTCTTTTCCAAAAAAAATAGAAATTATTGATATTATAAATATTTACATTATCATGTCCGTTCATAAGAGCCATAAGTGCAAAAAGTCTACCCTTTTTTTAGGGCGATCTCCCAACCCTTAACTCCGAGCTTCTGATGCATTGTGGCATTGTAATCCATACAGATTTCATCCCCATGATACAAAAGAGAAGCCCCTTTGTATCTCTAGAGCATCTTGTAAACTAGAAGGACTATCCCAAAGAGGATGCCACCTAGGTATATGAAGCCACCCTACAAAGTCAATGCCCCAATATTTCTCTTAAGATGAGGATATTGCCATTCTACTAAGGGTGAAAAATGTAATGTATCATTATGCTACTCTTCTACTAATATGAGTTTGGGAATTATGAGCTATTAAATTCAAGCATAAAAGTTATTAAGTTTTTATTGAAGGAATATGATTCACTAGATTACTCATTGACTTTTGCAAAACTAAAGATGAGTGTTACTGATAAAACTTAAACATGACTTCAATAACATGAGAAATGAAAGATTTTAAAATGAGACACCTAACAAAAGAACCAAGGGAAATAACATGGTTGCATTTATCACAAAAATTTAATCCCTCCACAATTTTATGGAGACTAAAATGCGAGACCTCAAAGGTGACCTAGTCTCACATAGTCCTACTTTTTTAAGGGGCACTCAAGAAATAAAGGGTCAAATTTAGGCCAAGATTTTGGAAGGGTGCATGAGATTATAAACCTTAGGTAAGGATGTAACTTCCCTTAATTGAAAAAAGGAATAGTACTTTGTGGAGATTGAGTCATCTAAGGCCAAAACCCCCCTTGGGGGAGAGGGAAAGAAAAACTATATAAAGCCCCCACAGCCCTGTTTTGGAATGCATGGATCTTGAGCATGGCTATGGCGGATGGAAGAGAAATACAAGACTCATGATAACATTGACTTGGAGAACATTGACTTGGAGACAATAATTGTCACATAAGTGGATTAGGCTCCAAGATAAAAGCTTGGACTCATAAACACAGTCTTGTGTGTATAGACAATGACAATGAATCAAAGGACAAAAGTACAAATGACATTGCATTCAAATGATAGGCAAGTGCAATGCTTTATAGTATTTTGGGTGCATAGCACTTTCCATCACTATGCTTATCGGATTCAATAAACATGCATATCCTTAGCCCAACTTCTCCATACAAAGATGCTACACTAGGTGTGATTGCCTAAATTCTCAACACTCCTCCTCAATCACAACCAAACAAACACAAAGTATGTAGAGGGTTTAGTGAGAAACCACCTCCAAAGTGTGGTCACACCACAAACATGGTAATCATCCAGAGCTATTGCAAACAAAGCCAAGTGTGGCTACCAAAGACATGCTGGACATCTAAAGCCTATATAACAGGGGCTTCACAAAGTGTACAGAGGTTGTAGTGCCAGGTTACATGAGGATTTTACTTATGAAAGGAACATTAGGTCATGTTATACAGGGCTTCAAAAAAGTCTATCAAGGTAATGCAAATAGAAGGACAGGTGAGGCTTGTCCTTTTGCTCCTGATGGTCTTCTTCTTCTTCTACTTCTTCATGTCTATGGTCTTCTTCTTCCTTCACATGTGCAAGGTAGGCCTTTTGATGCCTCTTTCTGGCATGAGTATCTCTAGTCCTTTTGCAAAAGTCACAAATTAAAAGGTCCTTTTTGCCTTTGTACTTGTTTATTGACATACAACACTTGTTCCTCCTTAGAAGTACTTGGCTCTTCTTTATTTTTTATCTTCTTTTCTTCTGCTAATAAAGAGGCTTGAATGACAACAAGTTTAGGATTTGGCATGTTGATTAAATTAGTGTAGACATTATCATAATCTAGAGGCAGACTTCTTAACAAAACACCAATGCATACATCTTCATCCATTTTAATGTTGATCCTTGCAAGTTGGGTTAAGAGAATTTCTATGTAATTTAGATGTGTTAGGTTTCATGTCAAATCTGAAAATTTCAATTAATAAACCATACTTTGAAGACTTTGACTATGCATCAAGTAGAGTATCCAATCTTTTCCAAGTGTGATGGGACATGTCACAAGTATCCACATGGTGGATATGACTGTCATCGAGTTCAAGCTTTATGAGCTATGGTGGATTAGGGTTTGCTGATAGGTAACTGGTTTTTTGTTGATTGCGGCACGTAGGATGAATCATTTGATGAATCCTTTGATGGGGAGATAGCTCATAAGCCAATCTTCAATTGCCCTATGGTCTCACAAGGCCAATTGTGTTGCATGCAAGGAGAATGAGCCGTATGGATGGAAACAAGCATAGATTAGACAATGAGCTCCAATTTCTGCAATGTTGAGCTATAGAGTGCTCAATGTTGAGGTATAAAGTGATAGGAAGTTGCCTCCTAAGTAGAGCAAGAGGTCCACAAAATAAATCTCACTGAGATATGCCCTGATTTGAGATATCCAAGAGCTCAAAGTAGAGTAGGTGTAGGCTGGCTATGATTGCCATGAAGGAAAGAATGGAGTAGGAGTGAGGAATGAACTCATGAGCTGACACTGAGCAGACACAAGTGAAGAGAAACTAAGAGAGGAGTTTGATTAGCTTAGCCATTCTCACCATGGCTCTGATAGCATAATGGAATGCATGGATCTTGAGCATGGCTATGGCGGATAGAAGAGAAATATAAGACTCATGATAACATTGACTTAGAGACAATAATTGTCACACAAGTGAATTAGGTTCCAAGATGGAAGCTTGGACTCACAAACATAATCTCATGTGTGTAGACAATGAAACCAATTGGAAGGACAAAATTAAAAATGACATTGCATTCAAATGATAGGCAACTACAATGCTTTATAGTCTTTTGGGTACATAGCACTTTCCATCACTGTGCTTATAGGATTCAGTAAACTTGCATATCCTTAGCCCAACTGCTCCATACAAAGAGGCTACATTGGGTGTGATTGCCAAAATTCTCAATAGTCCCCCACCCCCAATCACCTTCAAAGTCAACACCAGGCTACCATTGCAATGCATTGAGAGACTAAAGGAAAAATCATTAGACAAATTGACATCTATCTCATCCATAACCCATCCTCTTTTCCTCCATGCAATCAATGATGTTCATTGCCTCTTCCTTCTTCTCTCTCCCTATCAAATAATCCACTAAACTCATACAATTTTTCATTTTTAATTCACTCATTTATCATATCGACCCCTCACATGTATATGGATAAGCATTGCTCCTATATAGGAGACTTCAAGAGTCAATTAATCAAGAAGATGTGATTGGTTTCGGACCAAAAATTTCCATTCTATTGCAATGGATCTGCTCAAGTCATGTGGACTCAAGGATCTTACATGTATTTATAAGACCTAACTAAGACCCTAATTATGACCCCAAAGACATGAAGAGGCAACATGAGAATTGCTATCAACAACAATGGACACTACAGTTAAAGAGGTAACAGAGCCCATGCGCAATCTAAAATAGTAGCAATGATTCAACAATTTGATATGGTAATAGTTCAACATGTCATGTGATTGGGGTTAACCGTATGGGACATTGAAGGCAATATGCTTATCCAATTTCCAAAAATGATTTTGGAAAAAGATAAATTTTATGGTCTTCAATATATTAATTCAAACAACGTTGTCCACTCATAAGAATTTATTCCATCTATTATTTAGAGATACAATAACTTTTTTATTGTAACATTTTGTGACAGCTAAACTCACTCCCATTGTGCAAGTTGTAATATCTCCCAAAGTTAAATTAGAAGACTAGCAATGGATGTGAAGGCTAGAGAGATCATTCTAGTTCAAGATTAATTCTCTTTCTCTTGCTTCTACCATTGGTAGTGAGAAAATATAGAGAAAAGTTAGAGTGTGAGAGTAAGAAAGTATGAGTGACTTGGATAGCATTGCATTCCATTCATCTCCTTGCATGGTTATTACTTCTCATTACCATCAACTAGATCCTCAAATGGATTGAATAATAGCTTAATATGCTCACTTTGAGCTTATTTTAGGCCATAACACTCTTCTTCTTGCAACTCATCCACATATAGGACATGCCACTACACTTGTTCTTCAAATTTCCACAAAGCAAAAGTTAAAAAGCCCTTGAGGTATTGCTAGATTCTAGGGATACCTCGAGTGTATACTAGCAATCCCTTTATTGCAATTTGAAATGTCCTTATTCTAGAGTTGGACCTTCTCTATCATTTCATGTTGTAATCTTGACTAGGAGCTTCATATCTTTACATCACCTTTTTAAAAAAGCCATTCAAATTCCCATAAAGAGCCATGACAATATCAATAACACAAGGGCTTATTTTCCTTAATTGTATCTCTCTTGACAAAGCATTACATGATCTTATGAACCTATACCACTAATCCATGCTATTTGTCACCTCTTCCTTTATCTTTCTCCCTATCACATAAGCCACTGCTCTCATAAGCATTTCTTTTGAGCTCACTCACCTATCATATTAGTCCCCCTCCCACTTACACAAAATGTTGTTCCTATAGGAGACTTTGAAAGTCAAATTTAGTCAGAAGATGCTACCGGGTTTTTGACCGAAAAATTCTAGCATATTGCAATGAGCTTACTCAAGCTATGATAGCCCCAATTCTATAATAGACTCGAGAATCTTATGTGCACTTAAAATATTTAACTAAGAATCATCATTATGTCTCCAAAGAGATGAAGAGAAATATAAAGAAAGCCACTAATAACAAACCCGTAGGTGAAAAGATAGCAAAGCCTAAGGGGATTGTGCAACCTAAGCAATGGTAGTGATTTGAGGTATGGTATGCTTAGATAAATTTAACTCTTGAAATCTGTGAATTCTTCATTGAATTAAGCTAAAAATGTCAGCCATGATAATTTGACTAGGCTTAAATGTAATTGGGAATTCTAAGAGAACCCATTAAGAATAGTAAAGGTAATTTCTAAATAGTCAAAACTAAGTTAAGGAAAAGCAAGAACCCTAGAATTTACAAGTGACTTGATTGAAATAGTTAAACAAGCAGAGTTGGCATAGAACTCTACATCTCATGGAAGAATTTATTAATTAGAATTGTTATATTGTTGTATACTGAATGACCACTTTTGTTCCTGAATTCTACATTTAAGCTTAGACCATTCCATATGAGGGTTAGATGGGGGTTAGATAAGGGAAATTATACTTTGAAAAGGACCATTGGGATCCCAAAACAACAAGTCATGAGCATCTCAAGGGCTACTATATACTCATCTTATGGGATGAGGGATTCCACCTCATGGGTAATGAGTTTGAGATTGCTTGAGTATCTACTAGGGTAAAGGATTGATGATGGACCGCCTGGCTAGATGGGTCTGCACATCTACACTTAGCAGGTTGGTGGTCATTATGAAACTCACATGGTCACTGACTTACCACTTATTATATTTAGTTTGTTACACCTGCCTACAACTGGCAAAGATATAGTGCCATTTGATTAGTGTAGTCGGTTATGCACTGTTTGACTTAGAAGGCCACTTTCCTTTATGTTGTATCTTATCTATACTTTGTGTACATTTGTGTAGTGTGTGGAAGAAGAAGAAAAATCAGCAAGAAAACATTTTGGCCTCCATCTCTCTTCTTGTGTTCTTGAGTGAGCTTCCTCTTGTGTATGCAGTGTGTGTTTGGCACAACAACTCAAGCAAATCCCCCCATCACACGATTCTTGACATGGTATCAGAACCATGGAGATGAGAGAGGATGATTTTGAAGGCTGAAGTGAAGGAAAAGAAACAAGGTTCGAGCAAGTAAGCAACGGGTAAGAAGCTCTCCCATTCTTCCACTCTCTCTCTTGGATAGTGCCTGTGGAGGCACCGGAAGCAGGGTAGAGCAAAAATCTCAAATTGCTGTGAGATTTGGTGTGCGAGCAGGGCACTATATATTCTACAACTTTGCCTTTAGGACTTTGCTGCAGTTATTTTGAGTGTCTGAGGCCGTTTTAGGCCCCCTTTTAGAGCCGCAAGATTGCGAACAACAATTTCAGGGTACCTTGAGTTTTTGGTTGTATTGACCAAAAGTGGGTGAACAGGTTACAGATTTCGAATCTATAATTTTTGAGGTGTCTGTAGGAAGCAAACATAAGGTTTATTTGCAAACAAGTTGCAGATTACATGTACTATTGAGCAATCAGTGAAAAAGGTTGCTTGGTGTATTGCTATGCATGTGTTATGAAAGATTGCAGAAGACTAGCTTGTTGTATTGTATCCTTGTTTGTGATAATGGCAGAGAAAAGTGGAAATCCCATCATTGAGAAGCTCGACAAGAACAACTACCCTTCATGGAAGTTCCATGTGACAAACTTCCTCATTGGAAAGGGCCTTTATGAGTTTGTTTCAGGTGAAGAAAAGGAGCAAGAGCTGGGTATCCCTCTGCGACTGCAAATGAATTAAAAGCATGGAAAGAATGGAATGCGATAGACAAAAAGGTGATGTACTGGTTATCTGCAGTCATTGATAATACGATGTTGGAACATATCAGGAATGTAGAAACTTCACATGCAACTTGGACAATTTTTGAGAACATGTTTTCAGTAAATACAAAGGCACGAAAGATTCAACTTAAGTAAGAGTTGAATGCCTTGAAGAAAGGGAAGATGTCTGTCAATGAGTATGTGTTGAAGGTGAGGAGCATTGCAGATGCTTTAGCAGCGATTGATGCAATGCCCGATGATGATGATTTGGTTTCATCCACTTTGAGTGGCCTTAACAATGAGAAGGCATGGAAATCATTTGTTACTTCAGTATATGTACGGGAGCCATTTCCAAATTTTGATGAGTTGATCTCTCTCATGATTATCGAAGAGATCAATATGCAACGTGATTCATCTAAAAAAATGGTGAACAAGTTCAAACATTTTACTCAAGTTTAGGAAGGGGATGTGGTAGATCCTCTTCGAGAGGCCATGGTATGGGACGTGCTGGCGATAACCAGCAAAATAGGTTCAATCAACAATTTGGTGAAATGCAGGTTTCAAGAGACCGAGGAAACTTTAGAGGTAGGGGGAGCTCTAGAGGAAGAGGTGGATGGCAGAATAGAGGTTCTGAAAATTCTACTATTGTTTGTCATTATTGTGGCAAAACGGGCCATATTGCAGCCCATTGATATGCTACGAAGGATGATATTCGTAGTGGTAAATTGCAGCAAGGAAACTATGCATCGTCATCACGACAGAATGAAGAAAAAAATGAGCGTATGTTTGTTATGCAGCATATGATGAATGCAAATACAGAAAAGGGGACACATGATGATGTATGGTATGTTGATTCAGGTGTATCTAATCATATGATCAGTCATGTTGAATGGTTTGGAGAGATGCAGGACTTACAAAATCCAGGTTATGTGCAGACGGGTGTTGATTCATGCCACCCAATTTCACACATTGAAAAGGTTCCCTTGTCCTTGTATAATGGCCAGACAAAGAGTCTGACAGATGTATTACATGTGCCATTAATTACAAAGAATCTAGTGTCTCTTGGCCAAATGGTAGAGCAGGGGTTGCAGGTCCGATTCAATGCAAAAGGTTGTTTTGTAGAAGACTTTAATGACAAGTGCAGGTTGGTAGCAAAAGAAAATAGAGTTGGCTGCATGTTCACTTTAGATGCTGAAATTCCTGCAATAGATGATGTTATGTATGCTAAAGGAAAAGAAGTAGTTGCAGATATTGAAATATGGCATAAATGTATTGGACATGCAAATGTGCAAAGACTGAAGTTAATACAATCCAAAGGATTGGTTACATGGTTGCCTTCATTTAGAGTTGCAGAATTGCATAAAGTCTGAGAAGCATGCCAGTTTGGTAAGCAGGCAAGACAACCCTTCTTGCATGACAGAGAAGTGAGTAGAAAAATACTTGATGTAGTGCATATAGATGTTTGGGTGCCTACACAAAATGTATCTCTTGGTGGCAGCAAATACTTTGTCAAATTTATTGATGATTGTTCAAGGAAGTTATGGGTATACTTCATGAAGGAAAAGAGTGATGTGTTTGAGCACTTCAAATTTTTTAAGGCAGCTATTGAAACAGAAATAGGATTAAAAGTGAAGTGCTTGAGATCAGATGGAGGGGGAGAGTACCTCTCTAATGAGTTTAGTGGCTTCTTGAGGACTCATGGGATAAAGAGGCAATTTACTTGCAGGTATACCCCACAGCAAAATGGGGTTGCAGAAAGAAAAAATAGGCATATGGCAGAAATCGCACGGGCATTAATGGCTAAAAAGGATATGCCCAAAAAAATTTATCTGAGGCTGTCCATACTGTTGTCTACATTATTAACAGAACTCCCGTAGCTACAATTCATGGGATGACTCCTAAAGAGTGCTTTATTGGAAAGAAGCCCGATGTATCGCACTTGAAGGTATTTGGATGTGTTGCATATGTTCATGTGCCAAATGAGCTGCGAAAGAAGCTTGATCCAAAGGCTTAAAAATGTATTTTTATTGGGTACTCTTTAGAGCAGAAAGGGTATCACTGCTATAACCTTGTCATCACAGGTGAGTTCAAAGTGAGCAGGGATGTTATCTTCGATGAGATGGGCTGCTGGTACGCACCTGCTGGTGATGTATTAGATGATGATAATGATCATGACACTTATGTGCAGAAAGAAAAACAAGAATCACAGAGTCTTAGTGAACATCATCTGGTACTATACCTATAGTGAGCCCTTGGTCTGGGAGACTAAGGAGTAGCCCCACATCTTCAGGTGGATCTATAAGTGTTGCAGGGAAGGACAAAGGAAAGAAGAAAGTGTTGTATGGTAATGATGCATCTACCAGCCATTTGGGATTTGACAAGGATTCCAGTGGTTCAAAGAGTTTGGATGATGAGCTTGGTATTCCTTCAGTCAGGACACCAGGTGTACAGAGAGCTCATAGTAATGTAAAGGCTCCATTGAGTGATCTGATGGTACGCAGATCTAGTAGGGTCAGATACCCTATTGAAAGAATTGGTTTTGAAGGTTATGCAGCTCACCATTTTGCTTATATGGTGAAACTAGTTGAGGATGTTGAGCCCACTTGTTTTGAGGATGCTGTTGGTCATGCTCATTAGGCTGCAGCAATGGATGAGGAGTGGCTGCATTAGAAGCCAATAGGACTTGGGATTTTATACCCTTACCTAAGGGTAAGAAAGCTATTGGCTGTAAGTGGGTTTACAAAGTCAAGCATAATGCAGATGGTTCAATTAGCATGTATAAAGCTAGGCTAGTTGCAAAAGGCTATACTCAAACATATAGCATAGATTATGAAGAGACATTCAGTCCAGTTGCTAGGATGGCAACTTCTAGATGTGTGATTGCCTTGGTAGCAACCAAAGGTTGGATTCTGCAGCAAATGGATATTAAGAATGCCTTCTTGCATGGTGAATTACAAGAAGAAGTGTATATGGAGTAGCTAGCAAGTTATGAGGATTTAGAGCATTCCACATATGTGTGCAGGTTAAAGAAGGCACTTTATGGGTTGAAGCAAGCACCTAGAGCATGGTCTGACAAGATTGGAGAGTATCTTGTCAATATTGGATTTTGTATTTCTAATGCTGATCACTCACTTTATGTGAGAAAGGGAGATGCAGGTTTGGTCATCATAGTCATCTATGTGGATGACTTGATTATTACAGGTGACAGTGACAATGGGATTGCTGAAGTTAAGGACTGCTTGAAGAAGTTTGAGATGAAAGATTTGGGTGAGCTGAGATACTTTCTTGGTATTGAGGTGATCAAATGTGATGATGGTATATGGCTATCCCAAAGGCAGTATGGCTTGGATATGTTATCCAAGTATGGTATGACAGCATGTTAAGCCTCTTTCAGTACCATTGGAGAAAAATGTGTTGAGTGCCGACTTTGGGGATGAGATAGAAGACCCTACAATGTTCAGGAGGATAGTAGGGAGTTTGATTTACATGACTATCACAAGGCCAGACGTGAGCTACGTTGTTGGCCTTGTCAGTCAATTTATGCAGATGCCTAGAAAGCCACATTTGGATGCAGTTAGACATATATTGAGATATGTGAAGTCCACTTTACATTATGGACTTTTTTATGAGGCAGGTAAGGACGTATAGGTCTTTGGATACACAGATGTAGATTGGGCTAGTAGCAGGTCAGACAGAAGATCTACAAGTGGATTCATGTTTTCCCTTGGTAGTGCAGTAGTTACATGGAGCAGCAAAAAGCAACCTATAGTTGCTTTATCGAGTACAGAGGCTGAGTATAGAGGTGCTGCTATGGCAGCATGTGAGTTGGTATGGCTACAAAAGTTATTAGGTGATTTAGATGTGCAGGGAGATGGTCCAATTGTCATTCATTGTGACAACATGAGTAGCATACAGTTAGCTAGGAATCCAGTGTTCCATGCTAAGACAAAACACATTGAGGTGCACTACCACTTTGTGAGAGAGAAGATACTAGCAAGAGAGATTGGCTTGGTATATGTCAGCACGCAGGATCAGATAACTGACATTTTCACAAAGGCATTGGGTGCAAAGAAGCTTCGAAAGTTCCGAAGCTTACTTGGAGTTGCAGAGATAGAATTGAGCTTGAGGGGGAGTGTTGAGATGGGAAGCTCAACACGTGCGGACACTGATGATGGACCGCCTAGCTAGATGGGTCCGCACGTCTACACTTAGCGCGTTGGTGGTCGTTATGATACTCACATGGCCACTGACTTATCACTTATTATATTTAGTTTGTTACACCTACCTACAACTAGCAAAGATATAGTGCCAGTCGATTAGTGTAGTCGGTTATGCACTGTTTGATTTAGAAGGCCACGTTCCTTTATGTTGTATCTTACCTATACTTTGTATACATTTGTATAGTGTGTGGAAGAAGAAGAAAAATCAGCAAGAAAACGTTTTGGCCTCCATCTCTCTTCTTGTGTTCTTGAATGAGATTCCTCTTGTGTATACAGTGTGTGTTTGGCGCAACAACTCAAGCAAATCCCCCCATCACATGATTCTTAACATAGGTTGATCATTAAGTCACCCATGTCTTACTTTTAGAGTGGATCATAGTGTATGGTAGATACTCATAGAATGATTATCCCATTAAAGACACATTTTAGAAATTTGGCACATCCGAGTGCCTTTTTTTAAATAAAACCAAGAAATTGCAACAAAATTATATAGTTGTATAACAATTTGTAAGAATTTTTAGCAAAAAAACTTCATTCAAAATAGTCTTAATTTCATCTAGAAAGGGTGAATGATATAGTTTTAAATGTGTAAGCTCTCTATTAGATTTTATATGTATAAGGTTATATCCAATATCTATTCAAAGAGACCTATATGGGATGAGGCTCAATATTAAAATTGAGCCTCATCTCTATTTTTTTATTATTAAGAACATGGTATGGCAAGATCATGGCAATGCAATGTGAGTGGTTGAGAAAGCAAGTGATATTAGATGAGTATATGTAATTTGAATTTGGTAAAATCAAACTCATGTTGGCAACCTCATTGGGTGAAATGGCTATGGGGGAGGCCCTGATAGACTTTTGTGGGGGCAATGCAAGTGAAGCACACTTGTTAAGGAATCTAGCAATGATCTTGGAAGAGGAACAAGAAGACAAAGATCTCTCTTTTTGTTTCACATTTCAAGAACAATGAAAGTAGGAGAGTAATCACCTCAATGGAGGAACAAGTGCAATAAGGGTAGAGAGAGAGAGAGAGGTGGCACTAGCATAAAAGGATGAGGTTGCAAGATCAGCCACAGGTAGTGCATAGCTAGGTGGCACTCAAGAGGCTACAAGGGTAGTGCTCCAAGAACTCAAGATAGGGAACATGATGTGCAGGGACTAGTACATGTAGCTAGGGATGATTGTAAGCAATGTTGATGGGCAACTGCACGACAGCTAGGCACCAATTGTGGTGGGGCTGGTGGTGTTCACCTACAAGATGAAGGCACAATGGCAATGGGGTTTCCAAAAGTACTATTGTTAGGCATCAACCATAAGCATTGCTTTTTGGATATGGGCATCTTTAGCACGAGTGTCATTAGCACTAGGCCCATGGATGAGGCATCTTCAACATCACTAAGGCATCAAGTTCTATAAGCAATTATTTCCATCTTTAGCAGCAAAGCACTAATGCTTTCTCAACACAAGCATTGACCTTCAAGCACTGCTTCCTCAATGCGATCATCTTTGGCATTAGCAAGGGTATTGACCTCTAGAAGTAGTGTTTCATCAATGTTGGCCATGGAAATTCAAAAATTTGATGATGTTGTGAGAAAATTTAACTCGATAGTAAACTTGAAAATAGCCATGTCATGAATAGAGGATTGGTTTTCAAAGTCTCAATTTACAAATTGAGCATAATTATGATGACAAGTCTAAAACTTGCAACTCTTGATAAACATATATTTAAAAAATAATGATCAAGAGTGAGCTTGAAGTTGATTATATTAAACTTTGATACTTGTAAGTATTGATGTAAAGAAGTTCTTAAGAGCAAGCTTGATGATGATCATTTTGGATGGCATCAAACTATAAAGTGAGTCTTAAGGCGGCTGAGCCTAACAAAGATGATTTGAAGACTTGAGGTTAGTAATCTATCTTCCAAAATAATTTAAATTTCTTTGATTTCTTTTTAGTGTATTTTTGTTTGCTTTTGGTGTGGTAAGCCTAAAACTTGTGTTCCATTATTATATTCTAAGGAGACACAAAATAACCTCAAGTGTTCCATCATGTTCTATAGTTTTAAGGTCATGAAATATTTGAATATGTCTATATTTACAAGTGCATGTGAGACCTATCAAATAAACATAGTTTGACTCTTCACATTAGAGTGATATTTACTGACCTTGTATCTTCATACTAAAATTCTTTAGGACTCTCAGTTGAAGTCTTAGAGTCATGGCCTCTTCTAACTTGGTAATTCTCAAGTTTGAATGTTAAACATGTAGTTAAGCCCAACTTCCAAGGTTTAAAAATACCAATAAGTGCATTTGGAAACCTTTCTTATTTGTTAAAAAACTTAAAGACTAATCTCATCACTTCATTAGGGATTTCTCTTTAAGTTCCATTCCATGTGACATTGGAGAATTGGACCAAAATTATGAATTTGTGCCAAATTTCCTAAATTGGTCTTATTAAAGGATTTCCCACTTTACCACTAGTTTATAGGGATCTAGAAATATTGGGCCCATATTTGTACCATTGCCACGTCATGAAGTTTGTGAATAGATGATGGAACCTTGAACGGGCCGGCACTGGCTCGTGCACTAGCCGGACCTCTATCACACGCACTCAACAACCCCACGGCCTCGCTGCCAGGAGCGTTGATAACACATACATTGCCTTCCTAGACATCTTGCATTTGTATTACGTCGTTTGTAGTCCACTCTTCTCTCACCCACTACTCCTCAGAGGGAGTCCCTTACACATTGCCTAATGGCACGAAGCACAGACGTAGGGGGTCCTCCAACGGCTGAGTGCCGCCACCCCTCTGCAACTCTCCTACACCTTGGGGATTGGCCCCTCAGTGCGTCGCTCAACATATAAACATTTCGCACAAAATCCACTCGAGGTACCATTTAATCGTATACAGGAATGTACCATTATCATTACTTCTCTTTCCCCTAGACCCCACGACTAGCCTATGGCTTAGGGTGTCCTGTCTCTCACTCAACGTGGGTCAAGGTCCTAATGAAAACAATTGCTGTGCATCCAGGATTTCTGATACCTTTAAATATTTCCATGATTTATGCATATTGTGGATGCTAGGTGCTCAAACAATTATGAAATCAATATTGTGCACATGTGCAAAACATCCTTTCAATGATTTTCAACTACCGTTCTTATGTGGCGTTGCACAAACCTAGCACCGAGGAAACCCTCGTGCTACTAGGCCCTTATTTTATAATTATTCACCGACCTATATGGCATGCAACCAAAAATAGCAATCATTTCATCATTTTACTCCCCATTTAGACACATTTTAACCACTCTACCCTCCCATCGATCAAATGTTGCATTGTTGTATGGATTTATAGGGCATTTTGCCATCATTTTATGTGTAAAAAGCGGGAGTAACACACTAGAAAAAGAAGGTGGGGATGAACTGAGGCAAATCCTCATGCTTCAGTTCCCACAAACATTCACAAACATTGTTCTTAATTTTCATTAATTTTTTCGCACCCAAAATGCATTTTTTCTCTATTTTTAGTGATTTTTCTCTATTTTCCCTTATTTTCTGCATTACTTAACTACTGAAAATTCAAAATAGGTTATGGGCTGTGGCCCTTAGTTCCTTCTTGCAACAAAAATTGAAACTTTAGTTGGTGTTCCTATTCATTTTCCATTTTTATGCCCAAAAACATCATTTTCCCTTGATTTTCCATATTTTACGTGTTTTAGTGTATTATTTTGAGCCACAAGATGCATATTTTTCTGATTTTCTGATTATGATCAACAAGTACTCATGGAAAACAGAAATAAACAATTTTTAGCCCACATGAACAACATTTTATCAATCAAAAGCCATAAAATTTCAAATTTTCTTTGAAAAATTTTGAATTACCGCTTATTTGCGTGTTTCGGGTTTTATGTCCATGGCTGCAAATCTGAAAATCAGCAGCAATTCATGCTCACGACGATCACAAGTCACCATTTCCAGCCCGTGGAGCAATCCGATCCATGCCGGACAAGCCTCCATCATTCTTTCTTCTTCCTTCTTCTTCCCACATGAATTCCCCCTTAAAAGAGAGAGAGGGAGGAAAGAGAAAGACTAGATTTCTATCTCAGCATTCAGGCCATCAATTGAGGAGCGGAGGGCGGCGATAAGATCAGTATACAAAGGGGAATGAGGGACCAATGCCTGCTCTATGGGTTGTATGCAACCCCCATGGTTGATCCATCATGCATGAGGCGCAAAAATCGACGTGATGTAGGCGTGGCTTCTTCTCTCTCTCTCCACGATTCTTCTCCAACATTTCATGTGACTTTCATTTTGGGCTCCCAAGGGTCACTTACTCATTTGGCCAAACTTTGGTCCACCCCTTCAAATCTTGCCCAACTTCTTGGCCATTTTCCCGTCCGGACTTGGAATTGAGCTCTGAAAAATCCTAGGCGTCCGGCTTAGCATCCCGCATTGGCCAGTAGCTCGTGTCAACTCGCACGACTGTCTGAAAAATTATGAAAAATCAACAAGTGTCACTCGGGCACCTTTAAAGCACTTTGACGCTTAAAATCGTCCTAGATCGAGCCGCCGCCTTTGACGGTGAATATTTTTCCCTTGATATTCATAATTTTCAGCTATTTTTAAGCACTTTTCGGACCTAAATTCCACTCTCAATAGAATTCTATTGTATTGAGTGACATTTTCTTTTTTAATAAACAATGGGACCTTGATAATTTCCTCATTAAGAGCGTGAGAGATGGAAACGTTATACTTGAAGCATCTAAATTTTTTTAAATTGTGACTTAAGGATGGATAACAACTATAGAGAGATTCAAGAGAAGAATTTTCTCTTAAATAAAAGCCATCCACCTGACCTTAATGGAGAAGGGACCAAGGTGTGTAAGATGCAAAAACCTAGATTGAGGCAATGGATGATCTCTTTATGATTGCATAGGGACCACTACTAGAAGCAATGGTGTTGAAATACTATAGTGATTGAAGCTTCTTGAACATGGGAACAAATCAAAGATATAGTAAATAGGCATTAGTTAGCCATGTACTTTGAATCCATCAATGTAAATGAGTTTTATAGCCTCCTTTAGCTAAATTTAACTCTAGAAACCTACAACTCAAAGTTTATAAGTCTCTAAAAGTATGCAAAATTGATTGAAACCCCCTCTTGATACTCATATTGAGGCAATGAGACTTATAACCCTTGAATATGTGCTCATTAATGACAAATCCCTAGTAAGAGAGATCACCAAGATAAGCCAAAGAGGATATACCATGAAAAACTACTACAACATGGTGGATTATTACCAAGATTAGCCAAAGAGGATGCACCGCAAAAAACTACCATGAAAGTGGATTATTAAGACCACCAATGGAACCCAAACTTTAATTAGCCAGCAATGAGAGGTACAAGAAATGGGAATAACCTAAGAGGATGAGAAAGAGGAAGAAGGGTAGTAGCTTGGGTAATTCCATGATGGTGAAATAACCTAAAGAGGAGCTCACCTTAAGAGAAAAGGCTAATTGGGGACCAATTCACGTGGTAACTAAAATAAGGGTATTGAGTAATAATGCCCAATCATTCAGATACTAACAACCTACTTTACATAAGTCCTTCCAAATTTAGAGCAATTATGGAAGCACTTAGTCTTTTCTATCTCCAAAACTAGTGAAGAACTTACATCTAGATACTAGAATTGCAAAGGAATTGGTTGTCGATTTAGCCAATGAGAAGTAAATCGCTTCTATCAAAACTATAGACAAGTCCCTAGACAAGGAAATAATAGCATAGTTGGCTTCTAAGTTCTATCTACCTCTAGGATACTATGATTGCATATTGGATCTAGATTGGATTAAACTAAATAAGGCCTAGATCTTATGCACCAAAAAAGAATTTATTTTCCCAAACCTTGAATTTGACACCATGAAAGCACAAGGGGAGGCTAACAGGACAAGGGTCCAAATAGCCAAAGTGAGTTGACTTTGAAAGGGATTAAGGAAAGGACAATTAGCTCTCTCTTAAGATTTGGCTATGGTGAAAGAAATAAAAGTAGAAGATAGAAGCAGAACATCTCAAGTTTTTATACGCAAGAATGAACTATCTATTCAATTTTGCACAAAATATAATAGAGTTTTGTTTTGGTGGGGTATCCTCAATCTCTTAGTCCCTCTCTTTTCAACTTGTAATGCTTGTTCTTTTGACTCCCTTTGTGGCTTGCTTGTGTGAATTTAAAGTGTGGGCATGAGATCCTTCTATTTAGCCTATAGCATATTCTAATGCAAACAAGCTTGTTGGATATATTTAGTTCCACCTATAGGTTTATACAAATTGCACAAGAGTGAGCTCGGATTTTACAATAAAATATTTTTATATGATGCGATTATTTTGGGAGTTAACATGAAGTATAAATATCTCAATAAATAATTTGTTACTTGTTGGCTCTCACATTGGTCTCTCCTTGCTATTCCTAGCTATCAATGTCACTTATTCTTTTAATAATTATTATTTTCCATGATTGGTATTTCTAGCAACTTCTAAAAATGTGTTTTGAGTGACTCCTTATGCCTTTGGAAGCTTTTTCTAACATTTTGGAGTTCAATAGCTCTTTTTTTTTGTACAATATTTTTGTTGTTATTAGTTTCTGCAGTTTTTGAGATTGATGACATGAACTTGACTAGCTTTGAGAAATCAAAAATTGCAAAAATTAGTCCAAAACCACCCCTCAAGTTATTCTTGGTCATATTACCTCAAGGGCATCATTGCATGACATTTGAGAATTATTTGATATCTCATCTTGACAATAGTTTTATGCAAGTTGTGCTTGTCAAAAGATCAAAATCTTACTTAAAATCTCCCCTTAAGGTATTCTTACACCATGATATCTTGAGGATATCTTTTATGACTATTGAGTGCTCATTAATCATCTAATGATTCCTACATAGTAGCATTTATTCACCCAATGAGCCACCTTGTGCTTATTTGACTACTTGTCAGGCGTAAAACCCCAACAAATACATACATCCTTGATCAAGGCATCATGAAGCTCATGGTCTTAAGCATTTGAGTGTAATACCATCAGGGTATCTATTGTGTTTTGTCCTCAAAACTTCAGGTTGCTTGATCCACATAGTGCCTTGAAGCTTTGAAATTTGATTTTTCAGATTGAGCTCAGGGTTTTGATTGCATTGGAGATCCTTTGTAGTCAAATCCTTGCTCAAAATTACCCCTTGAGGTGTTCCATGCTAATAATACCTTGAGGGCCTACAACCAATTTTCAAACTCAAAAAACTTCTCAACTTCCACATCTTCATGTTCAAAATCTAAGACATCATTTTTGCTTGTCATTAAGGTAAAATTTTGAAGCTCATTTCTTCTAGGATTCAATTTATTCTCCTCTCATTCCTCTTGAATTCTATGATTGTCTTAACAAATTTTTGGATCGCATTGGAGCATTAGCATCTTAAGTTCACCTCAAGGCTTACTAGTTTAGCTAAGATGGGCTTGAGGCCTCAAAATGCAAAAGGCTTGACTTTGCAATGGTCTCAAGGTAATACTTAGCATTAGCATCTTAAGTTCACCTCAAGGCTTACTAGTTTAGCTAAGATGGGCTTGAGGCCTCAAAATGCAAAAGGCTTGACTTTGCAATGGTCTCAAGGTAATACTTAAGGTGTTTGGATTCCAAATTCCTTAAATAGAGATCCTTAGACTTGATTAAACTTGCTTATGTGTCAAGACTTCCATTTGCATTGGAGATCTAGCTAGACCCTTGAACATTGTTGCATATAGAGTAGAAATCTTAAGACTTATCATAAAATGTGCATTCAAGAAATACCATAAGAGTATCTACTTTAGCACTCGTAGACCCTAAACGCAATACAAACATATCCCAAAAAGACTACAAAGGAATCATAGAGGTTCATGGATACTCGATAGACAACTTGGAGGCCCCTAACAACCCCAAAACCTCTCCTAGAGGTATTTCTTCCTAAAACACCTCAAAGGAACTCTAGAATTGCACCTACCCTTGATATAAAAAAAGTCATCACTTTCATTTTTGAATAACTTTTTATCCTAAATTTAGAATGGAATCTTGGGTAGTCAAATTGATCAAAACAACATTGATTAATAAAACATTGCATGTAGAATTGCAAAATTTCACCCCTAGCTTGCATGTCAATAGTAGTAAAATCAATCAAAAAACAATGTTGGTTAATATTGCATTGCATGTAGAATTGCAAAATCTCGCCCCTAACTTGCTAAAAAGATACATTTACTACACTTGAGGTATTTCCACCATAATATCCTAAGGGCATATGAAATGAATTCCTAGGCACTACAACTCAATTCAATGATATAACCTCAGTCCCCATGACCTTGTACACTTGTCAAATGCCACTATGGCATGTTTGCATTGTCATTGTTATATATCCCAAAGCCATCTTCCATTGGCTAAAAACTTGGATTACCATCCTACATCTCAATCAACCCCAAGAAAATCTTGCCCTCAGCATTCTTGACATAAGATAAAGCCCTAATAGGGGTCTCAAGAAATCAAATTTGACCAAGAAATCTTCTTGTAGACCCCAAAAGATCAATCTAGCCATCAAGGGGGGCTGAAGAATAGTTTATGTACGATTAAGAAGTGGATCAATAAACCTAGACCCTTTAGTTCACCTTCTGATATTTTGAAACAGATCAACAAATAGTCAGAAGCCATGAAGAAATGGGAGTAGAAGTTGTAGGTAAGCTTGTAAATTGGAATAACAAAAGTCTAGTAAGAAATATAAGGTGGAATTAGAAAATACAAGAATCTATCATGAGTAAATAATAGAGTAAAGATGCTTAGAAGCCAAACTCATAGACCTCTTGTAATGCAAACCGATAGACAACTCCACAAACCTTCAATCCAACATAATGCTTGCAACTAACTTGCTAAGTGGCCTAGGTGTCAACCACCCCTACAACTTTGTACAACAAGTTGAATAGGTAGGTGAAGTATAACAATCTCACATTTGGTGACAAGAAGGTTATGAAAGAAAGGTTAGAATTCATTCACATGTCTTCATTTTGTTACAAAATCTAGCTTCTCTACCCTAAACAACTTGATCACAAAGTTCTCCAAAGTTGGCAATGTAGTCATAGCCAAGATCATGAGCAAGAACAAAAGAAGAATGAAACCATATGAGACTCATGAATAGAGTTTGTGACTTTTATAAGAGAATATCCACTCTTAGTGACCTACTTAAAAGGTTGTCTTAGAGTCTTCTTCAAGGGTATTAAAGACAAAGCATACTAAGGATAAAGAATTATATAACGACAAAAGTGGTAACACTAGCCTAGATAAATTAACCTTAAGTAGAATATTTGAATAGGTGATAAGAGTAGATGGCCTACTCAAGGAGAGGAACAAGTATCAAGAAGAGGATAGGAGAGAGAGAGAGAGAGAGAGAGAGAGAGAGAGAGAGAGAGAGAGAGAGAGAGAGAGAGAGAGAGAGAGGAAGAAGAGAGAAAGCCTAGAAAGAGAGAAAAAGGCAGGAATTGAGAGAAAGAAGGAGAGGAAGCCATGGAAGCTCGGTAAAGATGAAGAGTTTGTTGTTTGATAATTTCTAGATGCCCTAACTCAGTCTCGTTACATCTTTTATACCCCAGTTAGTGTGATTAGGTATTTACTCATAGTTCTCATGTGATCTCACTATTTACACCCCATCTCAATGCCAAAGGTTTTTTCCCTCAAAAACAAAACAAAAGAGAGGGACTTATTGTAGTGGATAAGGAGTGGGGCTATAGAGTACTACTCCGATCACCATTACAATGAGAGAAGTTTTGGATAGGGGAGCTCATATCTAATAGAAATTGGGGCATATAGGTATATATAGATGATATACATGAGATAGGTATCAATACATGGAAACTTGACCACCAATTCATCACAAATGGGTTCTAGAAAACTATGGATAGTATGATGTCCATCACATGACTATTGGGGTAAACCTACCCAGATGAGTTGCTCCGAATGGAGCATTCCACATGTCAAAATAAAACTTATGATGAGTACTTTAGCTCATGTATGAAGCTCTTGGCTCTTGCCTATAATTAATATAGGTGCAAAACTGTTATAAAACAGAGTACTTTCAACTCATCTATGAAGCTCTTGGCTCTTGGTTATAATTAATGTAGGTACAAAATTGTTCTAAAATAGAGTACTATTTGCATGTAGTCCAGGGTCAAAACAAGGCATGTCCAGCTAGTCTTCAACCCATTGAGCCTCTCTTAAGTGGGGAAACTCCTCCAAAATGGTGGTTGGCCGCCAAGAGGCTTCTTCTAAGGGTATGCCTTGTCATTTGATGAGGTATTATGTGATGGATCAAGACCTTAAATGCTTATCTCGCTGCCCAATGATTTCCTTAAGAATATACTAGATGATACCTTCTTCATTGTCTATGGGAACATAACTCCTCCACATCATCCATTAAGGTGCCAATAAAGGGCTATAGCTTGCTAACATGAAACACACTGTGAATCTTGGCTAAGGATGGGAGTTCTAAGTGATAAGCCAAGTCACCAACTCTCTTTATGATCCGATATGAACCATAGAACCTATAGGCTAGCTTGTTGTTGCTTCCATCCTTGAGAGTGGAGTAACATGACTTTAGAACTTTCAAAAGGACCAACTCTCCCTCTTGGAACTCCATGTGCCATCTTCTCTCATCAGCACAAAGTTTCATACATAATCTTGTGCTTTCCAAAGATTCACCTTACATTCCTCAAGTAGGGTATGCATGTGCTCTAAGGGTAACTTCTCTTTGCTCTAAGGGTTCACCTTGTCATTGAACATGACCATAGAGAGGGGAGCATTATATCCATATCATGCATCAAAATGAGAAATCCCAATGCTAGAGTGAGTGGAGTTGTTGTACACAAACTCAACCAAATGGAACCACAAATTCCAACTATGTTGTGCATCATAGAAAAAGTGCCTCAAATAGGTCTCAAACTATGTATTGACTCTCTCAATCTAGCCATCATGCTAGTGGTGGTATGCTATGGATGAAGTAAGCATAGTACCCATATATGTAACGATTTCCTACTAAAATTTGCTCATAAACTTAGCATTCCTATCATGCACTATGACATTTAGTAATCCATTCAATTTAAACACATGCTCCATAAACTAAGTGGCCACCTAAGACAATGTATACTATGTCATGGTGGGGATAAAGTGGGCAGCTTTGTGAGCCTATCTACTATCATATATATGTTGTTCCATCCTTTCTTGGTTGATAACCCTAGTGCAAAGAAAGCGCAAAGAAAGTAAAGAAAATTAAAAAGATGCCAGGGGGAGGGGGTAGAGTGGAAAAAGGCGGCCCTATGGAAAAAACGGGAGGAAAAGAGCCAAAAGCACAAGAAGCAAACTCAAAAGTCCAAGGCAAGTGCAAAAAGAGAGCGTTTTAAATATAAAATCGCATCCTTAATCCTAGTAAAAGAGCACCAAGCTCCCTCCTGTGCAATTCATAAATGTAGACAGGCATGAATGAAGGAACCATGTAAATAGGAAGAGAATAGGGAAAGATGACCTAGGCTAACATGGCTAGTCACGTAAAAAGGGAATGGATGCCCAAAGAGGAGAGGGGCATATATAAAAAGAAAATAAGTGAATGAAGAAGATCATTCTTGTGTGTGGCCAAAACTAGCTCTCTTCTTCTTCTTCTTCTTCTTCTTCTTCTTCTTCTTCTTCTTCTTCTTCTTCTTCTTGCTTGTGCTTGTGATTGTGCTTGTGCTTGAGAGAGGGAGTGTGAGAGTGAGTGTGTGAGGAAGAGGGACCATGGTGGAGAAGCTCTCCATCTTCTCATCTCTCTTCTTCTTCTCTTCTTTTCAGCAATGGAGCTTGGAGGTTGGAGGTTGAGGATTGAGCTTACTTGAGGTTGCACCTTGGAACATAGAGTTACCAGAGAGCTTGAGGGAGGAGGCAACTCGATCGGGCATGAAGGTAAGCTCACTACACTCGTAGGTGTGAAAGCGCGCACAACTATGTGAGAGATAGCTATTGCACTTAGCTTGAAACACTTGAAATAATAAGCGGTCCGTAGGTCTTGTTGGTTGAGAAAGAAGCTCCCACATTTTGATTCTATTGCCATGATCAACGGATTCAAGCTTTGAGTGCTTGCATGCTCCAAATCGAGCATTGTAGTAGGGTTTTCCCCAAACTAGTGCTTGAGATAGGTAGGAGGTGAGTCAAAGGGCATTTGATCTCTTTTGTTGCAAGTAATTTTTTTGGTCTAAGGTTTAGGCAAGTAGTTGGATTAGCTTAAGTGTTTGTTTGTGATTTGGATACATTTAGATAGGGAAAACTCACGAAAAACAAGAAAATGAACAATAGGGTTACTACTATAAATAGGGTAAAACATGGAGAAAAAGGGGCTTCAATATATTAAGAGAGGAAATAGAGAGAGAAGGGGAGTGGAAGACTGAAGAAGAAGGGATTTAAGAGGTAGAGAGAGCAAAGGGATTTCTACACCTATGATTAAGAGAGAGAGAAAGAGAGCTAGACAGGTTTATTGTAGGGCAATAGGGAGGCAAGCAGAGCTTTGATTCATGTAGTCGGGTGCATTTGGACACTACATGTGAGTTGTTTTGATTGTTGACCCCTTGTTGTTTGATTTTGGAGCTTGGTAAAGACTAGGAGGAAGCATCGAGCGTAATGCACCCAATTTTCATTGAGCTTGTGCACATTTTCATCATCTTGTAGTCAAGTAGTCCAATTCCCAGAATTAGACAATCTAGAATTAGATAGTCATAATTGGACACAGACAACCAAAATTGGATAGTCCATACTCTAACAGGGTCGAGAATTTGACAGCCAAAATCCGACAGCCAGAATCATACCAAAACTTATAAATTAAACAAGAGAATAGAACATCAAATTCTAGCAATTTTTTACCTTCCCAAACCCTGTAGGGGCCAAACCTTAGCTGTAGGACACCCCACTAGATCCCCAAGTGAGCAATTGGGGCAATAGAGCCAATTGACTCGAGGGTTGAGATCTGATAGTTTAGGAGTAACTCAATCACTAACCATACTCCAATAGAGGCCAAACTGACAATCTAAACTCGGTACCCTTTAGATCATGCATCAATCATGCAGTAGGGACCTAGAGTGGACCACTGTGAGTAGCCACCACTTGTATGGGGAGAGCTAGCACTAACTGAAACTACTTAAAGAGAATGCGATCTGCATTGATTATGATTCAATTCATACACTTCATCACATAACCACTTGAAGTGCACAAGAAAAGAAAGAAAGCCTGATTTGGCACAAGTCCACTCCACCACTTGTAGGTCCAATTCATGTAACATTGCAAACTAATTTGTGTAATAAGAAACACACTAACGGGGCCTAAGTAAGCAACAAACCCACTAATAGAATCAAACCCCAAGAAGCTGGATACAACAACTACAAACTGTCAAGCAAGGGAGAAGGGAGAGAGAACTGACATGATTAGGGATGTAGCTTTACTCATTTTGATCGACACACTAGTTGCTCAGGAAATTGTCGACATGTTAGGAGCTAGCACCACCCTTGTAGATAGCAAGCTCAACTTGTGAGAATTCCCAATCGACATTTAGAAGATGGTAAACCAATATAACGACCTACAAACCAAAATGGTACATCATGGTAGACCAGCTAAGGACATCATAGCCAATCTCAAGGAAGAGAAAAGATTAGAAAGGAAAGTGCTACAAAGCATAGTTGCCTACAACCAAGAGCTACGAGCTTAGAACTTGAGACAAGACATAGAAATGCGTGAGGTTCAACCAGCGCATCTTAGCTCTCGCCAATAAAACTAGGGTAGGACCAAATGCTGAGAGGGAGAGAGTGTTAGAGGTTGATGTTACATTGAGTGAGCTTCTCATGAAGTGACTCTTAGACAATGTAGTTGCCACAAAGTAGAGTGGAGCATCCCTAGTGACTATGTTGCTAGCAGAGCTAGGCATCACATCAAACTCTAGAGCCATACCAAAATATATACAATTGCTAAGCAACTTGACAACAAGTATTAGCCCGACAATGACTCGTATAGCTTTGTGGATTAGTTTGAGCAAGTATGTGAGGCGAACGACCTCATGAACCTTGCTCAACAAGCACAAGCTTTTAGACTTTGCCTAGGAGACAAAGGATGGACATGGTGAACATAATGCTTTTCATAACCTCAAGAGTCTCTTCGTTAAGAGATTCTTTGAAGTAGGATACTCCAACAACCTCATTGTCAGGTTGATGAATGTCATCCAAAAGAATAAGAAGGATATCCAAGATTACATCACTCATGTGTGGAGTCTCTTTAAGAGAATTCCAACAATGGAATGACCTAATGAATGAGTGGTCTCCATGGTATTTATAAATGAAATCAGAAGCGAAGATGTCTACAAGGCCTTGGTGGGCAACTCAAACCTGCAAAGGGACATTGTTGAGATGTTTGCAATCCCACCTACTTCAGTCTCTTTGGAAGGAGCAATGAGGGCTCACGACTAGAATCCCATATGCACAGTAGGAGAATGCTACCATCCAGTTTCCTATAAAGCATTGTACTTGCTCTCTTTTCTAATGCAATGTCATACTACTTTGGTCCTTCAGTAGAGTCTCTATGTCATTCTCAGTTTATACACAAGATTTTGTTTATGAGTCGAAGCTTCCATCTTGGAACCTAATTCACTTGTGTAATAGTCAGTTATGTCAGTGTCTTCATGAACTTGCTCTTTCTCTTCCAACCTCCATAGCTTCCGCCTCAAGCTATGTCCTAGATCCACGTTTTAACATGGTATCCTAGTCGGGCATGGCTTAGCTCGACTTAGCTCTTCTCTATTCTGTCTCGGTCTCTTTTCAACTCTGGTTAGCTCAGTTCTAGCCCATGATGTCATCTCTCAACTCTACCTTCACTTGAGCTTCCATGGCAGCCATAGACAGCTGCTCCTTGTCAGTTTGAAGCTCTTATATCTAACTCCACATGTCAAATATCCTAGAACTTCCTTCTAGAAAAGTGTTCCCCTGCTTCTAGATCTTCTTCTTGTTGCTTTAATCATTGACATCAAGCAACCATAGGCTCAGCATTGTCAAAATTCTCAATCATTGCCATAGCTTGCAACTGTGACCTGCAAGACATACCTTACTTGGAGTCCTTGTATCTCTCAATATAAAGCATATCAGCCCATGATTCCTTCTGGGGACTTGTTTCTCTACTCAAGGCGCTAGTTCTTGGCACCTTAGAGTGCAACATTGGCCATCATATGCTTCAACTTTGCTAAAATTTCATCACATTGTCCAAAATTGTGCCTGTGCTGATCAAATGCTCGGATCTATCTCTACGCAACGCAATTTTAGTCGCCATCATAGAGCATTGATAGCCCATGAAGTTAGCTTCATTTTCATTTAAAAAATTTCAAAAATGATCAAGTATAGCTCCTGCAATGTCAAAAAAACCAGACCACTATCAGAAACCCTAATTGTGACCCCATAGCCATTTTCACCTAAGCTCAAAAATCTCATCAAGGAGGGGAAGTACCTTGAAAGATCGAAGAAGGATCCGATGACCCCAAACTAAGAAGATTCAAGTTCGACATCAACTCAGATATAGTCTTTACATAGTGTGTCTTCACATTGTCATTACCTGTGTCTCTTGACATATTGTAATCTGCTCTTCCACTGATAAAATTTGAGAATTCTGGAGTTGATTTGCTGCTATCCCTACAAATCCAACATGGCCAATAGCTCGCTTCAAAGGAGTTAGGTTTCACACTTGGCAAACCCACATCAAACTTATCCTGATGAAGAAGGGCCTATGGGCCATTACCACTAGAAAAGAAAAGAAGCCTCGTGATGTAGATCTTGCAATCACTTGGCAAAAGAGTGATGATAAGGCTTAGGCCATTATCAAACTGGAGCTAGATGACAGCTATATCCACCATGTGGATAACCGTGATACTTCACAGGATACTTGGAAGAGACTTGACACTTTGTTTGGTGCACAGTCTAAGTCATCAAAGTATGGTCTCTTTATTAAATTTTTCAAGCTTGAAATGAAGTCCAACACATCACTTACCAGACATCTAAATTACATGGAAGAAATTCTAACCCAACTTGCATGAATCAACATTAAAATGGAAGAAGATGTTTGCATTGGTATTCTGCTCAAAAGTTTGCCTCCTGAATATAATAATGTGTCAATAACTCTAATCAATATACCAAACCCTGAGCTTGTTGATATAAATCCAGACATCACTGTTAGATGAGGATAAGAAGCTAAAAACTAAGGAAGAACCAAGCACCTCTAGAGATGAACAAGCATTATATGTTGGCAACAAGTACAAAGGCAAGAAGGACCAACTTTTCTATGACTTTTGCAAAAGGACCAGACACACCGAGAAGTTCTACCATGCCAAAGAAAGGTCCCAGAAGGCATATCTTGATGCAGTTAAAGAAGAAAAAGACCATGGAGCAAAGGAAGAATAAGAAGAAGAAGACCACCAAAAGAATGACAAACCTCATTAGTCCTTCTATTTGGATAGACTTTTTTAGCCTTGTACATAAACTTGTAAACTCCTCATGTAGCCTTGTACTACAGCCTCTATACACTTTGTGAGGCCTTTGTTATAGCCTCTGGATGTCCAGCATGTTTGTGGTACCCACACTTAGCCTTTTTTGCGACAGTCTCTAGTGTTTTGCCATGCCTATGGTGTGCCCACACTTTGCAAGAGTTGCTTTCACTAAAGCCTCTATACGCTTTGTACTTCTGGTTGTGATTGAGGAGGGGTGTTGAGATGTTTGCAATCCCACCTACTTCAGTCTCGTTGGAAGGAGCAGTGAGGTCTCAAGACTAGAATCCCATATGCATAGTAGGAGAAATACTACCATCCAGTTTCCTATAAAGCATTGTACTTGCTCTCTTTTCTAATGTAGTGTCATAGTACTTTTTTCCTTTCGTAAAGTCTCTATGTCATTGTCAGTCTATACACACGATTGTGTTTATGAGTCCAAGCTTCCATCTTGGAACCTAATTCACTTGTGTAACAATCAGTCATGTCAATGTCTTCATGAACTCACTCTTTCTCTTCCAACCTCCATAACTTCCGCCTCAACCCATGTCCTAGATCCATGTTTTAACAGATGTGCTAGCTAGGATCTTTGAATAAGCCATACGCATGGATAACTTCCTCAAGGATAGAAGCTCTAGAACCACGACTTGAGATGGCACTACCACCAGAACCTCAAAAAGAGTTACGACCATCAACAAGACTATATGCTAATTGTGATAGGTTCAGTCATGATGCAATGCATTGCAGATTGCCAAGACAATTTTTGTACCCACAACCATACAATCACTTGTACTACCTAGGGAATAGGCCACTAGATTTTGGAAGGGGAGAAGAAGCAGAAACATCTTCTTCTAAGATGGTAGAAAAGGAGAATGCCAAGATTGGGGAGTATCTCAGCCCATGGCACCAATTGTCTCATAGGCCATGGTCATGGCTAAGGAGGATGGCACCTACATCCACAAGAGATGGCATATCCCATCCAGGTAGAGGACTTGTGATAGAAACAACATTGGAAGTAGTGGATAAGGTCAAGGAGTGGGTGAGAGAAGTCCAAGAGCACCTTAAGGATACCGAACCTATCATGGAAAATGAGATCGATGAGCTCTCTAGCATGAGCATGCCAGTCTTGCCTACACAGCTAAGATCAAGAGATGCATCTGCATCCCATGTGTAGCACCGCATAGACAAATCCTAGATGCCACATGCAAGCAATCTAGTGGCCGGGATCACTAGCAAAAGAGTGTAGAGCCTAATGAAAAGCAAGCGGTTGGCAACTTGCTCACAACCTTGATATCAACCCCTGTGACTTTGCCCCTAGGAGAGCTGCTTAGGCATAACCAAATGCTATGGCAAGGGTTGAAGGAGTGAGTAGAAAGACCTAACGAGCTTGGACTGACCAACTTGCATGACCACGATGCAGTAATGCATATATCGAGCTTAACCTTGAACTCAATGCCTAAGTCCTTGCATATAAATTCTTTTTGGGAAGGCACAAAGATTCACGCAGTCTTATCTATCAATGCATTGAGAGATGCTACAAGGAAGGGAATTGTAGTATGGGAACTCTCGGTCAACCGCCAAGACCCACGAACCGCTTATTGTTTCAAGCGTTCCAAGCCAGCTCTAATGGCTATCTCTCACATAGCCGACGCGCCCTTGAACCTACAAATGTAGTGAGCTTACCTCGATGCCAAAATGAGTTGCCTCCTCCTTCACACACACTGGTAACTCCATGATCCTAGATGCTAGCTCAAGCATCCTCAAGCCTTCTCTGTCAAGCTCCATCCTCCACATACGCACGCGAGAAAAGAGAAGAGAGGAGGAGATGGTGAAGAGCTTCACCCTCTTGATCCCTCACTCCCACACACTCACTCTCACACTCCACATTCCCTCTCTCAAGAGTACACACACAAACAAAGAGAAGAGAAGAAGAGAAGAAGAGAGGTCTCTTGTTAGCCACACACCAAAGAATGAGCTTCCATTCACTTTTTGAACTTTATATACAAGCCCTAGATTTCCATGGGCGCCCATCCCTTTTTATATGGCCGGCCTCTGTGGCAAGGTCATTTTTCCTATTTCCCTTTTCTTGCCTCATGCCTTAAGCCTACATCTGTCTATTCATTTACAAATGGCACAAGAGGGAGCCTGGCACTCTTTTACAAGAGTTTTTAGAGTTTTTTGAGACGCCTTTTATTTAAAATTGTGATTTTGCCTCAGCTTAGCTTTTAGGATCCGCCTCTGCACCTTTGCTCTTTTTTTGTTCTTTTTCCGCTTTTTGCTTCATTTTTTTGCCATCTTGAACTGAGGTTAACATTACCCCCCTCCGAGACAAGTGCCAGTCCCATGGCACTTTGAGGTGTCTATTGTGCAAGGGTGGAGTCAAGGCCAAGGCTGGGGGACTTGTTTGATTGGGAAGCTTCGGTAATGATTTGGATGGAGGATTCAAGGTGTGTCGAGTGGATGATGGGGGCCTCCATAGTTGGTGGTTGGCAGCATCTTGTTGTACCTAGAAGGAGAAAGTGCTCGACCTAAGGGGAGTGTCTACCTCATCGTGAGATGCTCGGTGCTCATGCTAGTGGAATAGGGAGCTAGGTCTAACCTTAGGTAAGCCTGGGTGATGTCCCACACTTGAGGACCCTATTCGTGCAAAGGGAGGTGTGGTGTGTGTAGCTTAGGTTGACATGTCTACGAGTGTTATGTCCTTAGGTGTGTCTTGCCCTTGGGGTGCCCTAAGCGTGAAGTGGGGAAGCAAAAAGGGCTAGGGGGTTAGGAATGGGGATGGGATCAAGGTCACCGGACGTGCCTAACTTGAGGACCCCTAGGTGTAGTGACTGTGAGCTATGTGTCGTGACTTGCGTGTGGACATGTCGCGGGCTTCTCTCTCTCTCTCTCTCTCTCTCTCTCTCTCTCTCTCTCTCTCTCAAAGCCTTTTTAAGGTACAGGATTCAAGTAGTGACTAATTGCTAGTTCTCATCATCGAAAGGTGGTGGTGAAGGAGATTTAATGGAGTGACTCGAAAATTGCCGACTTTGCATGAAACCCTTAAGGTTCAATTGGACCTGGAGAGGGGTGGTGGAGAGGAATGGGTGGTTGCAGTGGGTGAACCAGCTCTCACTCATGTCTTCAAGAAGAGCGAGGCAAAAGGAAAGTAGAAGGTTGGCTCGCATCATTAGGTGGGTCATCGCACAGCTATCAATGGCGTTAGGGTCAAAAAAGAGTGTGGGGAGGCCATGTTCTGCTGGGGTGGGGTCTTGCCTAAGTAAAATTTTTAATAGCCTAAGATAGTTGCATGTGGTAATGAAGGCAGGATTTGGACAGGAGGAAAACTCATCAATAAAGTGAGTCATGGTAGCATCTAGGTTGTTGGAGGTGAAGGTGAGGGCTTGGGCTAAGGTGGTAGTACATGGGTTATATATGACGGGAAAGTCGTAACAGCCATGGGTGTTTGCATCAAAGTCTACCTCTACCCTACGAGGATACGCCATGTAAGTGGGGTCATTTCTCTTAGCAGGGAAGGTATTACAAAAAGCCATCCATGTGAACACATTGTCGTTGCAGATGCATCTCCACCACAGTGGCTAGCACTCGTATCCGAGCACGGATCGAGGCACTTCAAAAACCTTATCTTGCCAGTACTCCGCATCCTCAGTGCCCCAGAGGGTGGGATTCTTTGCTCTTTCTTCCAGCCATTGTTGGCTTAGCCGGCTCCCAATGTCGATCATCTTGTCCACTATTTTAGGGGGAAGGACTCTGCATAGGGTATTGGGGATGAGGAAGCTGAAGTTGAAGGGATATTTCTCTTTTTCTTGTCTTTCCCAGACTATGAGCTCCACATGGAAATTGGCTGGTGGGTCATTTAGGCATGGGGGGAGGGGTACAGACGGCTATGCCATAGGATTAGCCCTCAATCTTTGTCTGGCTTTGTCCACCAACTTCCTTCTCTTCTCCCTCTCAGGGTGGTTTTTATTTCCGTGGACGCATCTGTTGGCTGCCCTTGCCCTTCAGAATGGGGTGAAGGGGGTTGTGGGATCACTTCTTCGAATCCACCTAGGTCAATTTGCAGTTCAGCTTCACTTCCTAGGCACTCTTCATGTTGTAACTTCCCTACAAACCCCAGAGCATCAATCTCCTGGGGGGTTAGGCTGGCCAACAACAGGTATTTATGTTGTTCATCAAGGCTCAGCCCAACTGCAACAAGTTGGGAGGGCGAGTGTAGCCCTGCTCGCAGAGCTCTGCATGCTATGCTCAGCTTCTTCTTTACCACCTCCAAGGACTCCCCTTCCTCTGTGTGAGTGGCATCCATCAGGGTATTCATGAAGATTCGTTGTTGAGTATTGAAAGCCACTTGGGCTGCCTCTGCTCTGCTTTCTGTTAGGACTTTCTCTTTTTCCACAAGAGCCAAGTGACATGCCAAGGTCTTCACTCTTCATTCATTTTGTCATGCCCACTCTTCGGCTCTCTTTTTCATTTCCTCCATACCTTCTCCTTGTCTTTGTACCAGGGCCATGAGTCTCTACTCCTGGTCTTCTAATTCCCTGCTCATTCTCTCTTGCTCCTCTCTTTCAAGACTCAGATTTTCGGTCCTAGTTTCCATTTCTCTCTGGTGTTGTTCCTCTTCTCACTTTCTTCCTTCTTCCCCTACAGCAAACTCTTTCATGCTCCATGTTCAATCCGACCTATTTTGGCTGCTGACTCTTCATGTTGCACGATTAGAAGCTTATACTCTCTCTGCATTTTCACTAGCTTGTGATTTTCATCTATTGTCGCTAGCTTTGCTCCCTTTCTTCTTTGGCTTTTAGTTCCCGTTTCAGATCAAGGATTTCCTTTTGTTGCGTAGCCATTTGCCTCGTATTTTCGAGCTGGGAGGCTACCACCAACATCTTTTCGACTTCCAACTCAGCCACTACTATCTTTCTTTCCTCCCTTGCCTTCTCTAACTGAGAGAGCAATTCATCCACATATTCATCATGGTTTGCTAGTGACATCATAGTGGAAGGGATTGGGGTGGTCAAAGCTTCCATTTTTTGGCATTTTCCATCTTGCCTAGACTCGGCATCTGTGGCCGGCCTTTTCTACCCGCCGGTGGCCATAGTCTCCCTGCTCTTTCCTTGTGCTAGTTCCTTATTGATGAAATACTACATCCAGGCCACAAAATTATTCACATGGATGTTGGCCGGGATGTTGGGGTGACAGTGGTTGCTTCACTGGTGGGCACCAAGAGGGACGGGATGGGATGGATGGGAGCCTTACCCTTGCCTTCGATGACCACGGGCGGCATGACTTTGGGTACGTGAGCGCTTAAGTCGGGTTTGTCCTCCCTAGGCGGACTTAAAGTGCCTAGGCCATCAAGTCGACTTTATTGTTCTATGGACCGGTGAGTTGCTTCGGCCATGTCTTCCTCCTCCTGTCTCCTCAACTCCACCTCCTTTTCCACAGCTCTTCTTTCTCTCTCTTCCTCTGTTTTCCTTGATTCTTCTACCAACTTTTCAACTTCTTCCTTCTCCTTCTTTTTCCTCTTCGCCGCCTCTCTTCGCCGCCGTTGTTTGTCAAAACATCCTCCCTCTTCATTGAGCATAGCATACATATCTCTCTTACGTTTCTTCTCCACCTTAGGCTCCAGCCCCAGTGCCTTCTCCATCAAGGCCTGGTTTAATGGCACTTGCACTTGTCGAGCATTGTCCCCTCTTCCCACAGTCACCATTCCGCATTCTTGGTCGGGGTTATACGTTCTCAAAAATTCCACGCACTTCGTGTGGTGAGGTTCCTGTGCAAACTTCTCTAGGTACTTTCAGAGAGGTTACACTGTTCCACTACTCTCCTTGCAGCCTACTCCTTGGCTACCACCTTCTCAAGGTTGTGAATGCTATGGAATTTCAATTGACTATAAGCATTGTTTTCTAAGCTGATGCCATACTGCGTTCTCTCCTCCTCCGTGAAAGGAAGTTAGTGAACGCGATCTTACTACGGTATCTTTTGTTCCTGTCATGAACCATCATTCCCATTAGTACTTCCGAAAGAGTTATTTGCTAAAAAGAAAGGCTTTGTCTTTGTTGAATGAAAACATTTAAGCTCCAACATAAACTTTCCTTTCAGACTTTTTCACCCTTTAATTCAATATTTTCGTGGCATTTTTCCTCAATCGCAAATTAATGTGTTTCTTTTCTTCCTGTGTTAAATGTCGATTGAGGTTTTCACAGCAGTGTGTTTTTTCTTTATGTGTTTATGCGTTTGCTTGATTTTGATTAGTTCCAATTTGACTCACCCACCTTACCTTATCCCCTCCCCTTCCGGATTTGGGGAGAATTCTTCCTAGGATTGAAAGCTAGCAAGCCCAGGGCTATCAGCTTACGATCAAGTGTTTACTTTCACATGAGCCAAGCATAGAAGTCTAGATTGTACTCCAACTGAGCGTCACGATCTAGATCAAAGGGTCCGCTACCTACGTGTGTGATGTAAGTAAGGGCATCTATCAGGACATCATCGAAATTGATGTGACTAGCAATATGTAACTCTTCCTCTGTCAAGAGGCGGTCAAGGTAAGGGTGTACTTTGATGCGCTCTTCTAGGGGTCGGTAATGAATAGTTGTTAACACTCTATACGAAGTTGGAGTGACATAAATTTGGTCGTATTCTGATGTCTTGATGGCGCATTGCTACTCAGCATTGGTCATTATTTGGCATCTGTTGAGTTCCCATTGCAATCGAAGAGCACACCAGCTCTGCAAGAATGGGGATTCAGTTTCAGCAAGCTTTTTCAACTCCTCTAATACTCGATTAGTGATAGCAGAAGAGGCTCGCTTATCGTATGATGTGATGAGCCGTTGTTTGATGGCTTGCTTTGTAAATATTTCAGCGCGGAGCAACTGTGTAGCTGAGTGGAGTACTTTGACGAATGCAAATTCCAGTGTGTCCCACGAACAAGGCATTGTACAAACTTCTGTCGTAAAGGGCTCTTGTTGCAACAGGACCAAGTCCAAGTGGTTGTAGCTCAGAGCCAGTGACATGAATGTGGCATCTAAGCATTTGAGGCAAGAAATGATGTCATCCCCTATGTCTTCGACTAGATCTGCGGCTAGTGACAAGAATGATGTTCTCTCATAGGAGGGTCTAAGGCCTACGAGTGGTTGAGGTTTGACAGAACTAGAGAGTTTGGCAGCAGATAGTTGCAAGCTTGGTTGTTCCTGAGATTATGGTTGGGTCGCTTGCGGGCTGGGACGACTGGACTGCAAATGGGGCGTCACTACTTGCCAGTGTGACCTCCTAAGTCTTGATTGAGTTGCATGGGACTAGTTCGAGAATAGCAAGCTGAGGTTTGGTCAAGTAGACCTAGTCGGTCTTCATGTGCATAATCAGTTGTGAGTCAATGTGCTTGGTGTCTCGAGTCTTCTGCGACGTTAGGCCTTGAAACATTGTATGGTAGGGTATGGTTACATGTGAGGGTGGCACTTGATCGGTGCTCTTGGCTGCTTTAGACTTAGGGATCCATATCCAAGCATTACCCTCATAATAACATTGCACTTGCAATAAGGTCTTAGGAACCCATCACGGCTTGACCACCCATCGTTGTTTGTAGCTTTGTTTTGGCCTCCTAGGTTTTGAGGTTGTGTTGTTAGCCTTGCAAAGGCATGGCCGATTGCTCTTCGACGGTAGGTTTTGACATTTAGGCACCCACCTTAACTAGGGTTCATGGGCATTAACCTTGGTTTCAGTAGGTTGCTGGCATAGAGACTTGGGAGGGTGTAACAAATCACAACCCTCCTCCTTGAACTTGGTTGAATGCGTGTCTATTGGTGGCATTGCAAATCTGGTGGGAGTCGCACAGCCCTTGTTGAAAGCTGCCACTATGCAGACATTGCCAATGGCTAAGGGGATACGATGTGACTCATAATCGACATTGCAGTGAGCTTGCTTTTTAAAGGCTTGACCCAGTAGTGATTCAGTGCCTGCATTTTCAGTGTTTGGCAACACATAAAATGTCATTGGTATGCTCTCAGACTCGATAGAAACTACGACCTGCATTTCCCTAGGAGTGTGTATGATCAACCCCCATATGGGCTCAGTTTAGTGGTAGTGGGTTGTAGTTGTGGTTTGCCAATATTGGTGCAATGATCATGGGTTAAGACATTGAAGTTTGCTCCCTCATCGATCAAGGCGTTGACAGTGTATGTTTGCTTGGCAGTGATTGTGATGTGGAGGTAGGCAAGTTCTACGATTTTCTCATTTTCATCGTCAATCTCCATGATTATGGCTACCCGTACTTTGATCGATGGTTCTAACATTGGCAATTTGTGCAAGGGATGCGTGGGGGGATAATACTTCTTGATGCGACTGCCATTGAAGAAGCCTACACCCTCGCCTTCCAAAGTCTCGAGTTCAACATTACCGATTCAGCTGATGACACGAACCTTGAAGGGCCCTAGACCTTTAAACTTCATTTTCTATTTATGCCCCTTAACGAAGCACGTGAGCACTAAGTCACCTTGTTCAAAGTCGCGATGCTTGACATGCTTGTCAAACCAGCTTTTGCATCGTGCTTTCTCGCATATGAGCACATGGGTAGCTAGGAGGCGAGTTTCCGAGAGGCGTTTGAGTTCAATTAGACATTTTGTCCATGCTTCCTTCCCTTCCCATCTTTCGTGAAGTGTGATCCTCAGGCTAGGAACGAAGAACGCTACAGGTATAATTGCTTTAGTTCCATAGGTCAACCTAAAAGGTGTCTGGTCTACAACTGTTTTGTAGGCTGTGCAGTAAGCCCACAAGGCTACCATCAGCTTGTTATCCCAGTCACTGAAGGAAGCAGAGACAACCTTGGTTAGGGCGTTTACTAGAATTTTATTGGTGGATTCTGCCTAGACGTTTGCCTAAGTGTAATATGGCAAGGATTTCCAATGGATAATTAGAAAGGTGGATAGAAGATGCATGATGACCTCATTAATGAAGTGTGTGCCTTGGTCGCGAACCAGTTCAATGGGACAGTCAAATCGTGAGATTACCTGCTCCCATAGGAACTTGGCAGCCATCATTCTTTCTCGTAGCCCTTGCCTCTTCCCATTTTGTCATATAGTCAGTGGCTACAATGATATACTTGGCTTGAGAGTATTGTGCCGTAGGACTAATAGGTCCTACAAAGCCAATTCTCCACTTCTTGAAGGGTTGTCGTGCAATTATCGGGGATAAGCTCTATTTGATCCTTGCAAATCGAGACCTTTGTCTGTTGGCACTCGTTATAGTGCTTAACGAATTGTGCCGCATCGCGAAAGATCGTGGGCCACCACAGTTGCGATTGCAGCACCTTGTGGACTGTTATTTCTCCGTTGAAGTATTCTTGAGCGAGTCCACTATGTGCTTCGGAGAGCATCCCGTGCATCTCATACTTGCATACGCATATGCGTAACAATCCATCTTGCCCTAACCTATACAGCTGACCTACTACAAGTGATAGGGTTGGATCTTGAGGATGAGCCATCTAAGTCGGGCTTTCTCTATTGGTCATTCAAGTAATCCATGCTCAAGCACTTTGACTATGTTGTCTGCCCAATATGGCGTCAAGTTGGCTCGAAATAAATCTCTCCCTAGACAGGCTAAACAAGTGCTCGTCTGGCAAATCATCCACGATGCCTCGTCCAGCAGCCTCTCCCGTGGGGATGCGTGACATGTGGTCGGCCATGTAGTGTTGTTTCCCTTTTCGTACAACCACGAAGAAATCAAATTCCAAAAGCAGAAGGAGCCATCAAGCTATGCGGTCTATAGCACAAGGTTTATTTACTAAATATAGTAAGGCTTGATGATCCATAAAGAAGGTGAAAGGAGTGGCTAACAAATAATGCCAAAATTTCTTCACAGCAAATACCATGGCCAGACCTTCTCTTTCTATTGTCGAGTAGTTCATCTCAGTCTTAGTGAGTTGTCTGCTAGCAAAGCTCACTAGATAGTCAAGATTGTGTTCGCCAAGTTGGCATAACACTACCCCTACCGTGAATTTCGAAGCATCAATATGCACGTGGAAGGTAATGGTCCAATCTAGGACTCGTAGAATCGGTGATGTGGTCAGATATTTTTTTAGTTCCTCATATGTGTTGGCATTCTTCAATCCTTTCAAATATAATCAATAGCTTGTACAAAGGTCTAGCAGTCAATGCATAATTCAGCACAAACTGCAGATATACCTCATATGGCCTAAGAAGCATTGCACTCCCTTATAGTTGGTTGGGGATGGAAGATCAACAATGACCCTGACTTTCGAAAAGTCCATGGTAATGCCATTTTTTGACACCACGTGCCCTACGATACATCTATGCTTTACCTAGAACTGGCACTTTAAGGGATTCAAAGAAAGGTGATATAGGTGACACCATTCAAAGACCGCTCGGAGTCTGTCTAAATGTTCTCTCCAGGTTGAGTGAACACACAAGTCGTCTACGAATACCTCTAACTCTTTCATGAGCATGTCTTTAAATATAGTGCACATAAGGCGTTGAAAGGTGGTTGGAGCATTCGTCAACCCGAAGGGCATGACTATGTAGGTGAAGACATCCCACAGTGGCAAATGCAGTCTTATGCCTATTGTCAAGATACACCTGCACCTGATTGTATCCAGAGAAGCCATCTAGAAAACTGTAGGCCTCTTTGCCCGCAACTCTCTTGAGCATGTGCTTAGTGTATGGCAATGGATAGTTGTCCCTCTTAGTTGTAGCATTCACCTTCTTGTAATTGATGCACACCCTAATCTTTCCGTTCTTCTTCATTACAATGACTGTGGGTGATACCCAGTTTGTGTGCTCGATTTCATAGATGAACCCCACTCTCATCAGCTTGTCGAGATCTCTTCCTTGACCGCATGAGCGTGGATTCATGGGGTTCTGTGGCCGGCGTTGCATCTGGCATCATGGGTACGTTATGTGTCACTATACTTGGATCTACCCCCTTGAGTTCTTCTAAGGACAAGGCGAATACGTCCATATACTCTTGTAAGAGGACAACGAGACATGTCTCCTCCTCCTCCATCAGGTCATCGGCAATAAAGACAGGTTGGGGTGTCTCCCCTTTCTAGGCTAGGTTCACCTCCTTGACCTTGGCGGGTCCGTCGATGGGTTCACTTGTTTGCCCTTGACCAGCAGGCGTTTGGCACCCAGCAGGATCACTACCATATCTCCCTTTTTAAACTTCATAAATCTCTTGAGAGGTCATGTGGTTTTCATTGTTCATCTGCTCTTGTGTCCTTAGACTATTCTGCCCTTTCTTGTTTCAAGCGTCTACGCCTTAGGTGGACGGGCAGGTCTCCCTTGGTATGTCTAGTCTTGGGATGCCTTGGTATTTCTGGGTTGCTTTTTGAACTCACTTCCGACTCGGAATCGAACTCCCCGTCTTCGCTAGATGAGGTAGTCTCCCTCGATGGTCGCAACTTAGAGGATGACTATATTCTAAGCACTGTCATGTTACCTGGTTGGGTTAGGCCTGCTTGCTTCAGATCTATGGCTCTTACACGTTCCAACCAATCACAGTCACATTCCACGCGCATGACCCTTTGCTCTATCGTGAAGGTGTTCTTTCTCTTCGGCCTGGAATCTGCCCATATATGTTCTATCACTCATACTTCGGTGCCATATTCTATGGTATCTATCTCATCCTCACTCTCGTTCATTGCAACAGCAGCAATCCTAGTATTCGTCATTGGAAGTATCTTCGTCTAACCGCTCGTCATCTCCTAGGTCTTGGTATGTCTCGTGTATTTGATTAGGGATCAGGGCCCAATTGTATCTGAGGTTTAGGTCATGCATCCTGGCCCATTGCCACCTTGGTTCATTTAAGAGATCTTGGAGTGGCTTGAAGTTTGCTACTGGATTGCTTGCTAGCTTGCCGGTCAAATACTCTAAAACCCCCTGGAGCTCCCTTCAGTTGGTTGGCTTGGAAGGTGACAGGTTTGGGTCTTCTGCAAAGGTTTCATGCCATCATGCAGATTGGTACTGAGGATGCACCCTTCGGCTCGCCAATCATCTTACTGGCATGTTTGTACTCCTCATCGTCCGAGAACGACAGATCCGCGATAGCAAGGACATGCATCCAATCTCACTCGTCTTCAAGACATGGGATATACTTAGTTAGGGGCCCATAGGATTTCTTGATCTGGGTATCACCCTTAAGCATCGTGGAGATGTTGTTGAGGACAACTGGTGCAGTTTTCCAGGAGTCTATCTCTACCCTTACAGCTTTTATTCTATTGCCTAGGAAGATGAGACCATTCCCCCAATCTTTGACCACTTTGGCATTGCGCATCCAGGGTCGGCCCAATAGGATATCGTAGTCCACTCCCTTCATGACTATAAATTTGACTAAGAATTAGACTTCAGCAATTTTCACCGACCAATTTTTTAACACCCCAAATGGCTTCACTTTCATTCTGTTTGCTAATGTGACATTGAACCTAGCAATATCGACAGGTGGGTTGCCCCAAGTCTGGAACACTACATGGCTCAGTACATTAACTCCCGCCCTTGTGTTTACAATCCCTTTCCTTGTTATGTCTCCTAGGGCTAAGACCTGTAAGACCATGTGCATCTCGGTGCCTTCCCAAAAAGCATTAACGTGCAAGGATTTAGGCATGGAGCGCAATGTCAAACTCGGTATCTATGTCTCTGCATCATGTTCTTGTAGGCATGCAGCAACTTGCTCTTGTGACCCACTGCTTCAAGTCCTGCCATAGGATCGGATGCTGCCTAAGCAAATTTCCTAGGCTTAACATCACCGGGGTAGTCACTAGATTGGTAAGAAGGTCATTGGCTGCTCGTCTTTCTCCTGTTTTGAATTGTCCTAGTCAATGGTCCTGACTAGGTTGTTGGCCCACAGAGTTAAGGCTTTGCCTAAGCGGTACTGCTTATGGCACAGTCGTATCTCTCGGTTTCGGTGGAGGGGGTGAGAGTGGCATGCTAATGCTCAAGAGATCCTTGATCTCATCCTCTAAGATGGGTTCAACATCTTTCAGAAGTTCTTGAGCCTCCTTTACCCACTCCTTCACCTTCTTATGGCCTCTAATTGACGCTTCGGGTTGGGGTACTCCCCTACCCTAGCACTTCCAGCCCGCTTCATTTGTGCATGGGTCATGACATGCAATGGGATAGGTGTAGCCTCCTCTTCTAGATTCTCGACACCGAACAGCCCCAATGGGATAAATGGCACGTTGGCTGAGCTCGAGGATGGTTTTCGCTTTGGACAGTCAACAAAGAGATGAGTAATTCCACACTCATGACACCTTAGGTTAGCCTTGTCTCTATTTTGTTGCTCCCTTTTTGAGACAACGTGATGAGATGTGTCCCAAGTGACCACAAGTCCAACATATGATTGGACCTTGGGTCTGCCCTCCTAGGCCTCTACCTCATCCCCTATCTAATGCCATCACCGGCACTGGTCGGTAGTCCATAAGGACTGCATTGCCCTTATCGTCATGCGAGACGTAAGGGTATATGTAAAGCTCTTCCTCATTTGGCTCTTCCACATAATGGATTGGAACATCGCTCGGTGGATATGTCACATAGGGACCATGTGGTCTGGGTATTCTGGTAGGATTTATATCCATTCTAGGAACAGCCGGCTTAGCATCGTTTGGCGCAGGAAGGGCCAATGGCGCTCCCCTTCCGAAGAATTGTTGCGGCTTATTCACTAGGTAAGGTTGACCGTATGGTTGTGAGTATGGAAGTCTCCTAGGCAGTCTACAATGTGCACCATCATGACCAAACCTACCGCAATTAGCACAAGGTCATGGCATGGGGTCTTGACACTCAGCTGGAGGTGGTTCCCACCACAATACATGCATTGGACATGTGGTCACATTGGTTGTCTTAGCATTTCCTGCATCTTGGCTATTTCCATTTTCATGTCAGCCAATTCCTAGTTGGTGTCTGCAACCTTTCCCTTATCTTGGGTATTTGAGCCTGATCACTCGCTAGATACTGAAGCTCTCTCCAAACTTCTTGAGTTGGTCTCTTCTTGGTTGAAGTTCCTAGAGCTCCTCTCCTTCAACTGGTCGTTGACTCTAATGGCCTCTTCGAACACCCTAGCTAGTGCATCTCGCTGAAAGCTCAAGTTGCCCACCAAGGCTTTATAAAGCTCCTCATTTGGTATTCCACTGATGAATACCGTCAACACTGCTCTTTCGGTCGATCATTCACCCAGATCATTCCCCCATCGGGATTCTCTTGAAGAGACTCCTTACATGGGTCACATAGTCGTGGATGTCCTCTTTTTCCTTCTACTTGATGTTCATAAGTTGTACTAGCAAGTTGTCAGAGTATTCGGGCTCAAAAAATCTCTTAATGAAGAGGTTTTTCAATCCATTGAAGTTCACTCGCTCTGTGGCATCTAGGCTTGTATACCAAGTCCCACCCTTGTCGCCTAAGCAAAGCTTGAATGCTTGAGAGCGTTGAGTCAAGTCGGTGAGACGGTTGGCCTCGTAGACCTGCTCGAACTGCTCTATAAAGTTGTACGGATTGTCTTGGGGCTTGTACTTATCAAGCTGCTTAGCGACAACTAGTATCTTAGGCTGGCTCTTCGAGCCTTGGTTCACCCCTAACCCCGCTAGTAGTGATGTGGCTAATGTTGCAGTGCTCTACTCTATTGTTGTGTTGTCTAGTAATTACTTCATGAGAAGCTCACTTAGCGTCAAGTCTCCTTCTAGCGCTCTCTCATGGTTAGTTCGATTCTGCCTGCTAGGTTCAACACACACACACACACACACACTCTCTCTCTCTCTCTCTCTCTCTCTCTCTCTCTCTCTCTCTCTCTCTCTCTCTCTCTCTCTCTCTCTCTCTCTCTCTCTCTCTCTCTCTCTCTCTCTCTCTCTCTCTCTTTGCTAGGGTGAAAAATGAGCTCTTCTATGGTCTCCTGGCCCTCAAACCCCTTCCCGAGCAAGGTCTTGCTATCCCCAATCATCCCTTGTCGACATTAATCATTCCAACCACTCTTTTTTCCCATTTACCTCAAATTGTGCCTGTTTACCTTGTTTTACAACAGTAAACCCTATGCTTCTCCAATCTGATTTCTTAATCCTAACCTATGCTAAATGCAACAAGAATCAAAAGCAAATAACTGAAATGATCTCCCCTTCTTTCCCAATCATTAAACAGCCAAAATAACCAAAATACTTAATTGTATCAAAGATCAAAAGCCCCAACTTCCTACCTATCTCAAGCTCTAGTTCGGGGATGAATCCCTTACTTTGATGCTTGATATGAGGCGCACAAGTGCTCAAGCTTGAATCCGTTGGTCCCGGCAACAAAACCAAAATGTGGAAACTCTCGCTCAACCGCCAAGACCCACGGACCGCTTATTGTTTCAGGCATTCCAAGTGAGCTCTAATGGCTACCTCTCACATAGTTGACATGCCCTCGAACCTACGCATATAGTGAGCTTACCTCGATGCCAAAATGAGTTGCCTCCTCCTTCACACACACCGGTAGCTCCACGATCCTAGATACTAGCTCAAGCATCCTCAAGCCTCCTCCATCAAGCTCCATCCTCCATAGTCGTATGTGCACGAGAATAGAGAAGAGAAGAGAAGAAGAGAAGAGGAGATGGTGAAGAGCTTCATCCTCTTAATCCCTCACTCCCACACATGCACTCCCTCTCTCAAGAGCACACACACAAACAAAGAGAAGAGAAGAAGAGAAGAAGAGAAGAAGAGAGGTCTCTTGTTAGCCACACACCAAAGAATGAGCATCCATTCACTTTTTGAACTTTATATACAAGCCCTAGATTTCCATGGGTGCCCATCCCTTTTTACATGACTGACCTTTATGGCAAGGTCCTTTTTCCTATTTTCATTTTCTTGCCTCATGCCTTAATCCTACACCTGTCTATTCCTTTACAAATGGCACAGGAGAGAGCCTAGCACTCTTTTACAAGAGTTTTTAGAGTTTTTTGAGGCGCCTTCTATTTAAAATTGTGCATTTGCCTCAGCTTAGCTTTTAGGAGCCACCTCTGTGCCTTTGCTCTTTTTCTGTTCTTTTTCCGCTTTTTGCTTCATTTTTCTGCCATCTTGAACTGAGGTTAATATGTAGATATAGGAGTGGGAGTCTATGTGCTCAGCCATACAATCCTATAGGCTTGGGGTATCCCTCTTATGGAGACCACTAGGTTTAACATCACACTAGCTAATGTAATGAAGGTCAAACCACTTGGAGTGCTGAAAGGTTAGCCCTTAAAGATAGCGAGAGTCTAGTTCTCAGTGAGCTTCATAGTCATGAAGGGAGTGGACTACGACATCCTACTAGACTGACCCTGGATGAAAAACGCACGAGTGATAGAAGACTCGGGCAATGGTCGAATATTCTTAGGCAATAGATCGGAAGTTGTAAGAGTCGAGATGGACACCTAGAGACCACACCAGTCTACCTAGATGCCATCTCTGCTATATTCAAAGGAGCCTCACAAGTCAGCAATTTCTACGGGCCACTAACAAAGTATATCCCTTGCCCCAAGGATGACTGGGATTGGATGCATGTGCTAGCCACTATTTATTTGCCATTCTCGGATGACAAGGAGGATTATAAGCAGGCTACTAAGGCAGCATGTGAGTCCCAAAATGTCACACCATCTTAGCTGTCGAAGAGTAAGATCCCACCATCAATACCACTATACATGATGACCAAGAGCTCTAGTAGACAACCAACACCTATCCCCTTCCATGTCCCATCTAACAAACTCAAACTCCGAGGGATTCTCGAATACTTGACTAGAGAGTTAGCTCGTAGCCCAGTTGCCAATCTCAAAACCCTCATAGACCTCATGGATGAGCCGAAGTGGCAATGGATCAAAGTGCATGACTTGAACCTATTATAGAGTTGGGTACTAATCATGAACTAAAAGAAGGCTAAGAGCAGAAGACTAGGAGATAATGAACAGTTAGAATGTGATTATTCGTACGATGGGTATGAAGACTACTGCTCTATGAATGAGAAAAGTGAGGAGGAGGCCAATATAATAGAGTATGCTATGGGCAACCAAGTGATCGAATAGATACGAGTAGACTCCAAGACTACTGCTCTATGAATGAGAAAAGTGAGGAGGAGGCCAATATAATAGAGTATGTTATGGGAAACCAAGTGATCGAATAGATACGAGTAGACTCCAAGACACAGAAAGCCAATGCCTTAGGGATTGAAGGAGGAATTGTCAAGACAGAATGCAACTATACTTGGTTGGACCACCTAGGTGTAATGAACTATGAACAAGGTAGATTAGTTCAACCAAATGATGCACCACTCTTTAGGTCTGAATCAACCTCAAAGCTATAACCACTAGGGGAAAGTCCTGCTTCTAGTGAGGGTTGTGAGTTTAACTCTGAAATGGAAGTGAACTTCGAGAGCAATCTAGAGATACCCTAACACCTAAGGCCAAACACACCAAAGGGGACCTACCAACCCACCTGAGGCACAAGTGGTTGAGAGAGGCACAAGTGGTTGAGAGAGGAAAAGAGGAAGCCGTCAAAGGAGTTAGAACCTGAAGAGCAAAGGAAGCCCCAAAATCTACCGAAGTGCTTCACAAAGTTTAAAAAGGGCAATAGAGTGGTGGTCTTACTAGGAGCTAAGAGACAAGGATAGACAAGCAAACCAATGGAGGAGTCCGCCAAGGTCAAGGAAGCCAACTTAGCAAGGGAAGGTGAAAAGCCTTGACCCATATTCATAGTCGAGGACCTAACTGAAAAAGAGAAGGAGAGCATAATCTTATTTAATGGTAGTCACCTCAGGAAGTACTACCCTCCAACACACCCATTACATGAGCCTCGAACCTACACGTAAACGTAAGAGTAGCACCCATCACTGAGATAGAGGATGAGGAAGAGGAAGTAGTGGCACCACCCACATACTTGCGCATATATCGGTCACTAGCCACAAGATGTGTCTTTGATACACTCATTGATGAGAAATCTTACTATAATATCCTTACACATGATCATTGGATCCCCCCATTGGTCAACCCCAATTGCAACCTACTAATGCAAAACTCAACCCGCTTGGGGAGTAGTCTTATTCACTGCTCGAAAAGTGCAAGGTAATGATCTTTATCGAGATTGAAAGCCTATCAACATGGCCACTGGTAAGAAATCGCTACTAGGACGTGCATTTAAGAAACAAGCACACTGTAGTGTCGACTATGACTCACAATGTATTCACCTTACCATTGGCAATGTTCAAATAGTGATGCTTTCAACAAGGGTAGTGCAGCTCCATCTAAAATCGTAGTGCCACTAATAGAGCAACTTTGTGCCAAGCCTAAGAAGGGAGATTGTGACTTATCCACAACCACCAATGAATGCACCCAAAGCTACTAAGTAGTAGCTCAAATGGGTACCCAAATGACAATCGCAGTTGCCTAGAAGCCAATCTACATGAACTCATAATCACATAGCCTCACACCTTGGGCCTAGGAGACAAAGCTAGCATTGCAAGAATCGACAAACAGTCAAGCCATGATGGATATCCAAAGCCCCATTGTGCGCTTAAGGCTATTACAAAGGCAGCACTTGGATTTGGTTGCCCAAGATCACGAGTGGCATGCATGTCCCATAGCTATTGCCTTCCAATCCATCTCCACGAGACTATGAGCCAGTTAGGTATGAGAAACAAACTAACCTAGCAAGCCTCATCCAGTCTATCAATCAAAATTGCACCCCACTGCATCTGGACCCACTCAACCTAACACTTCTACTATTTCAACTACTCCACAAGTAGAGAGCAACACATCAACTGAGCCGCAAGACCAATCCATTGCACAAGTGGCTGACAAACATCCCATTGAATTGCACATGAGGCAAGCATCAATAGTTAAGTTATCCAAGCCAACCAAACCCCAACCTCTCGGTAGGCCTTAGACCCTCCTATAAACTAAGATCCATCCTTACTTTGGCCTCAAACCTAACTATGAATACGACTCTAACTGTTCCTTTATATGAAAATTGTATGCTCTCTGTATCCAATGGGAGCAATGCCAAATAGATGCATGCAATCAAAACCTCTAAGTTTGATCCAACCTATGGGGCTTCTACCTTGTGCAGAGGCTTGGCCATCACTCACAATTGACCTTTAGAAGAGCATGTTATGGTCATCCCTATTTGGATTGACTCTTGATAGAGAAAAAACTACACATCACCAGTAGGATGAACTCTAGTGACTTCCTAACCAATGTCCTTACCTACATTACACACATAGGCATTACGCCTCAAAACATGGACCGTCACGTCCACTTAGAGTATAACCCACAATTCTATGCTTGGCTCATGAAGAAATAAAGCATAACAAGCAAGTGATTAATGCCCCTACCCCTCCATCCTCCAATCCTAAGAAGGATCTTCATTATTCCCAGAGAGGAGGGGGTGAGGTGGAAAAAAAACTTGACCTTCAGAACCTCAAACCAAACTTTAAAAACAAAAAAGGACGGAACTTATACTGGAACAAAATTTTTTTATGGAATTCATGCTTGGAATGTGTGGATTGCTTGAAGCATAAAAAATTTACATTCCATATTGGAGCATTGCACCATTCCATAGTATTTGTTTGTAAACTTTTTCCTTTTTTGCAAAAGGTACTCTCAATGAGCTAATTGTAAGTTATTGTGCCATAATAGAAACTCAAGATGGTAGGCCAACTTTCATTCTCAGAGGAAGAGCACAACAAGTATCTATTGGCCACTAAAATGCAAGTCTACAACTAGCTAAAGTACTACAATGTTAGCAATTTGGGAGAGTTGGTGAACAAGAAAGGCACGGTGAGACAAATAGTCGACTAGTGCAATCTCCACATATATGTAGAGAAGGTGTTGACCACAGTAGGTGCATAGAGTTTCTAAGAACTTTCGACACAAGAATTTCAACACAAGAAAGAATAGTGGCACTACGATCATCAGGAAGGGAGGCTCGCCAAAAAGGATACAAGTTATACTTAGCCCTAAAATAGTGGAGAAGGCTTTGGGGATGGCCAACACACAGGGAAAGAGACCAAAGAGGGGCATTTATGGCATGTTGAAGATACTAAAGACAAAGGTGCACACCAATGATGGGATCAGCCTAGCAGACATCCCTCATCCCGCTATCTAGTTATAAGCAAAGATGTTGCATGCCCTTTTCTCTATTCACCGATACAATGCACTCATGACCAGGATACAAGAGCCTATGCTTGAAAGCATCACAAAAAGGGCCCTAGATGAAATAAATTTGAATGCCTACATCTGCAAAATGATTGAATCGTTAGCCAAGGCATTGTCACTAAGCCAAAGACCTATAGGAGGTGAGTCACTAGCCACCACAACTGAATAAGATAGGAAAACACTTGCATTGAAAGCATCCACAATAGGGTGCTAACAACCATTATCCAAGAAGCCATAGGAGAGATGGAAAGGGAAGAAGACGTAAGGGATACACCGAAGAGATCTCCTGTTCAAAAACAGCATCACTTGTTTGCCGATCACAAAAAGCCCATCAATGTCTCCAAAAATAGGAAATGTAGGAGACAAAGAAGCTATCAGGCTACAGGAAGTAGAAGCAAAGCAACTTGCAAAGGAAAAAGAAGCTCGACTCCAAGCATAGTGGCAGTAGAAGGGTTCAAGAAAAAGGACCATTAGTGAGCAAGGTGAGGAGGGTTCGGTCCCATCGAGCCAAGGAGAGAAGGAAAAAATCATGTTGAAAATCCCAAGCTAGAAGAAGGAAACTACAATAGAAGAGGACAAAGCCTTAGAAGTTGCACAAAAGAAATTTAAGAAAGCTAGAGGAGGAACAAAAGAAGAAGCAAGAAGAGGAGGAGGAACACCTACGAAAGGCAGAAGAAAAGTCTAGAAGGTCAGTGAAGGAAGAAGCAACAAGAGAAGGAGGAAAGACTAAAGAGAGAAGATGATGAGCAAATGGTTCTCGCCATTAGACTGTTAGTTGAGCAACCCTCCCACATAGAAGAGCTAGCCAAGAGGATCCTGGATGACATACCGGGAACCAGCTTTGCAACAGTAGAAGCGACTAGAGGAATCATAGTGGAAGGCAAAGAAAAGGCCCCATTAGATGCCAAGACAACTCCTAAGAGTTGTTGCACTAAACAAATGATAAGTATCACTAATTTCAATAGCTCTGTCTAACTTTCATGACATTATTTTATCGTAGTAGTCCAACTCCACCAGCTAGTGGCCCTCCACTTTTTATTTTCTCAAGCACTCGAAAACACGTAAGTCAAAATTGTGTCTTTGGAGGTATGTGTCCTGCAATCCAGCTATAGAGTTCAGTCTACTAATGCTCCTCACAACAATTCTCGTAGATGGTGACAAATTGTATACCCATATTCTAAATGGAGAGAGTGGCGACAATGAAGAAGAAGGATGAGATGATAGAGAGAGGATGAGAATTGATAGTGATGACCCTCCCAATGCTGGTGATGATAACTCCTGAAGCTTCCATTGATAATCTTTATCTCTCTCTTCATCGTTGAATGTATAGATGCAGAGTGAGAATGGCAATGATTTAGAAGGTGACGATGATGATTCATACTCATAGTCATAGCGATGATCAGGATAATCATCCCATTCTCTCTCTCTCTTCTATAGCCTTGGAAAAAAATGGTGCCTCTGCCCCAATCTCCCTCTTCTCCCCATTCATCGCCACCAAAAGGTGTCCCCCAAAGTCCCACGCTCCCCTCTTCTTCTCCACAATTGTTTTTAATAGCCTCTTTCTCGCCCTTCTAATTTTCTTTTTTTTTTCCTCCTTCAATTCATTCCCCCCCCCCCCCCCCAAAACCTTAGAAAGCTTAAACCTTGCAATCCCCCTTTTTCAACTTACCACCATCATCATATGATCTAATGATCATCATGCCTTCATCACGACAGTATCAATGTTGTTGGTGAAGAAGAAGCAGCAGAGCAGGAGGGTTTAATTCTTAATTATGCATGCTAGCTTTTGGGAAGTGATGTCTCCATAGGTAGGGTCATGATGATTTAATAATTTCCTTGGGAGGTAGCATAATTTATGAACCCCCCCCCCCTTAGATTAATACTAAGATATCCTAGCTTCAAACCTTAAAATTGTACTTCTAAATCCTCATCTCAACCTGCCAAGACCTTGCAAAATCTAAAATCCCCTAAAAACCTCTAATTTGTAACAAGGTCTTATCTTCTCTAAGTGATAATAATCCCTATGGGAAAATTTTAAATGGCCATGGCTAAGATTCACTAAGAAAATCTATCAAATTTTGTATATAACTCCAACTTTCTCCCGTACAAGAACTTCCTTGCACCAACATCTCCTCACCAGACTACAAAGACTATCATTTCTCATCTAGTTTCACCAATTATAAAATCCTTTGCTTCAACGATTTGGCCTCCCCTAATAATGATAAAGCTACTCACAAAGTAGGCAACTCTTCCTCAATTAGAAAAATAGCATTAGTTTCATAAACTAAGTTAAATTATGTATTTTGCATTGTCACCTTGTGGGTGGTTCTGTAGGCCCATAATGCCTCATATAGACGCTCATCCCAATCTTGCCTATGAGAAGCAACCGTTTTGGTTAAAATTCCACAAAGAATTCTATTAGTTACTTCCACTTGGCCATTAGCTCTAGGGTAATAAGGCATTGATTTGCGATGCTTAATTTGATATAGTTCTATTAACTCGCTTATTAAACCATTCAAGAAATGGGAACCTCAATCACTTACTAAGTCCACTGGGCAACCAAAACGTGTTATGATATGCTCATACATAAACTTAGCCATCTCAGTGACTTTAAGCGCTTTCGCTTCCACCCACTTGGTAATATAATCAGTACAAACTAAAATATATCGATTAAATCGATATCTGGTAGACGGATCAATTGGGCCCACAAAATCAATTCCTCACTTCTCAAAAGATGCTAATGCCAGTATAGGTATCAAAGGTGTAGCAAAAATCTTAGAAGGATGACTAATCCTTTGATATACATCATATTTTTTACAATAATAATAAGCATCCTTAAATAGGGTAGGCCACCAGTACCCATCTAATAAAACCTTTCTTGTTGTTAGTTCACCAGCAAAATGGCCACCACAACGTTCATCATGTAATGCTTTAAGGACTATAGGAACTTTATCTTCTTGTACACATTGACGATAAATACCTTCTCGTGGAAAATTTTTATAAAGGTAACCCCCTAATAACCCATAGGAGTGTGCTTGCATCAATATAAGTCGCCTTTTTCATTTATCTGCACTAGGTGGATACCTAGCTGTACTTAGAAAATTTGCAATATTAGCATACCATGGAACTTGTGTCTCCACAGTAAAAAGTGATGCATTTGGCAAATCATCCTCCACACCTTCCTCCTTATCTAATGTTAATAATCGAGAAAGATAATCTACTAGAACATGAGTTCTACCAGGACGAGTAACTATTTGAAAATCAAACTCTTGGAATAATAACATCCAGCGAATTACGTGTCCTAGAAGTTTTGCTTTATTAAGCAAGTACTTTAGCGCTTCATGATCAACATAAATAGTGAATTTATTCCCTAATAAATAATGATAAAATTTCCACCACAAAAACCATTGATAAGCATTCTTTCTCAGTGGTAGTATAATTTCTTTCTGCATCACTTAAGTTACGACTTGCGTAATAAATGGAATGATCCACCTTATTGTCATCAACTTGACATAAAACTGCTCCCACAACATTCATAGATGTATCTACATGGATATGGAATTCCTTTGTCCAATCCAAGGGTGCCAATACTGGTCCTTCAATTAATTTCTACTTAAGAAATTCAAATGCTTCTTGACAAGCAGCAACCCAATTAAAAGGAGTATCCTTTCGTAGCAAATTTGTTAAAATGAATCATCGATAATAATTTAAATGCCCCCAAAAACCACGAAGTTGTTTAAGAGTTGTTGGTGGAGAAAGTGCAAAAATCTTGGCAATTTTAGCCAGATCCATAGCAATTCCTTCCTTAGAAACTATATGGCCCAACAATGTTCCTTTTGGAACTCCAAAAATACATTTATCAAGATTTAACGATATGCCTACCTCATCACTACGTTCAAATACTTATGCCAATTGATTAGTTTCTTTTGTTGTCCCATAGACACATAAGTCATCTAGAAAAACTTCCATCCACTACCGAAGAAAGTCTTGGTAAGCTGCAATCATGACCCTTTGGAACGTTGCAAGTGCATTGCACAAGCCAAAAGGCATTACTTTATAAGCAAATGTACCCCGTTTGGTAGTAAAAGTAGTTTTAGATTGATCTTCAAGATGAATTAACACTTGATTATAGCCGTTAAAGCCGTCCATAAAATAATACAACTCATGGCCTACAACCTTATTTAGTACTTGATCTGTAAACGGCAAAGGGAAATTATATTTTTGAGTCTTACTATTAAGCTTTCTATAATCAACACAAATGCGGATTTTTTAGTACTTTATCTGTAAATGGCAAAGGGAAATTATATTTTTGAGTCTTACTATTAAGCTTCCTATAATCAACACAAATGCGGATTTTCTTACTATTCTTCTTTGGTACTACCACAATAGGAGAAACCCATTCACTATATGCAACTGGATAAATAAATCCCGCATCAAGAAGCTTAGTAATCTTGGAATTGACAAGTTCTGCATACACAGGATTTGTTTGTCATTAGTATTGACATACGGATTTTGTGCCTGGTTCTAGATCAATATAGCGTTGACAAAGTTCAACTTTAATACCTATTATAAGACTAAGTAAATTCCCCAACATGTGCTCATAATACTTCTTCAAACCTTGCTCGATCTTGGGATTCCAATTGAGCTTCGAGATTTAAATATTTCCCTTTTGCCACTTCTATTCTAACTACTTCCACTTCATGCTCTTCAACAAACAAAGAGGGTACTTTTCGAGGCTTGACCATAGGCACATCTTTTGATATTTCCATTGATACATTTTCAAGCAAACTATGCCTAAGCACTCGGTTCTAATTCTTCTTCCCTCGAATTCATAGAATGTACCAAGGGTAAAGCCTTATAAGGGACAATAGCTAAATTATCCCGAGTACCCTCGGTCATTTCTATCATATGGTCATCCCATATATCACGAAATAGCTTACCAATATAACTTTCTTGTCTTTTACTCAAGCCATGCAAAACAGGCTTCAAACGTTTGTTATACTTTACCATAAACGTGGTATTTATAGAACCTATTATCTGCAAAATTTGCTCTTGATCACATGGAAATTGAGCATGTAATGTTCGACGATAACGATGTAAAATTATATTTTGCTTTTCCAAACATTCTTGGTCATTCAAATCCCAAGACCATTGAGTATTGCTAAGCTTAAGGATTAATGAGTGTAAATCTTCATCTTCCTCACCTTGAATCCGACACCTAAATAGTGTATAATCCATTTTAGCTCCAAAAAGTCCTTACATGCTAGAGGTTCAAACCCTCTAAGCTCTAGTTCAACTCCATCCCCATAAACAATAAAATCCATTACTCTTTCTTTAGGATGAGGTAATACTACCTCCCATATACTTGGCAAGCAAGCTTTGCTTCCTTTCAATTACCTTCTATGATATCCTCCTAGTTGCCCTTTAGAATAATGATATGACTTTTTCCTATTGCTCATAGAGCGCTTAAGGGACTAATATAACCAAGGAGCGATAGTGGAGTTTTTCTTTTGCAATCCAATGCCAAAAGTAGACAAAGATTTACTTCTTTTATAATATTCATTTGTTTGCTCACAGAGTCAACTGAGCATTTCCTAGGAATAGGCGATACTTGTTTGCACATCATTATTTAATTTAAATTCTTGCTCTTCCAAATACATCTCTAGAAGTGAAATTTCTTCTGGATATCGCATCTCCCTAAATTGGAATTCTGACTTTTCTTTTTGTAACTTGGCAATTTTCTTCATTGCTTCATTCACAGTTGTCACTGTTGCCTGATGTTCTACTTCCAAAGCCTCATTTAATTCTTTGATTATCCTATCATAATTACAATGACATTCATTAAAAGCCTGTGCAAATCTATTTAAAACTGAAGATGGGTCATCTTTATCATTATGTAATATCGGCTGTAGTAACGGTTTGCAACTATACGTGTTTCTTCTCTCTCTTCTTTCTTTTCTAGTTGACAATAGTAAGTTCTTTTAGCAACAACTTGAAGTTGTTCGAACCCAAAAGGCACATTATCTACCTCGTAAGGAAATGTTGTAACTAAACTCTCCTCGGTTTCTTCATGATCATTCTCAATAGTAACAACTTCCTCCATAGTTATTGAGGAGCTTATTGAATTCCCATCTAGGTCAGATGTTCTTGCCTCATCCTCCTCTTCTTCTAAATCATTAGGTGAAAAGATCTCCAATTTGTTATATGCAAAAAATAAATCCCTAAGGTCACCTTCTTCATCATCTTTACAAAATCCAAGACATGTTTTGAAAAATAAATCATTGAATTCATGGATTACATCCTCAGGATATTTATCATCCATTGCTGAAACCATTAAATAGTCTAGGGTTGTGTCTTCTAAGGTGGATAACCAGTAAGTAATATCGCTATCAGAGTCATTACCTGATGAAAAATTAATAGCATATTCACCAATACTCACTTGTTCCACTTTGTTAGGCTAATGCACAATATTCACCTCTACTTTTTCTACTCTTGCTGGTCGTTGTGTTTTAAATAACCAGGCATAAGGCCTTTCGTTATTGGTCCTCTCTAACTTTTGACCTTAGCAATAAGCATTTGGAACACTATACAAATCATAAACAAAGACTCTACAACATTTTGATTTCTTGGGAATCCACAAATCACATGGATTGACTCTTAGAAGTAGCTAAATATCTTAATTGGACTTAAATAGACGCATTTGATATATCAAAGCCCATCATTTGGTTAAATTATCTCTAGTGTCCCAATCCAACTAGCTACAATTAGTTGAAAACTCTAAACACTTCAAATTTTGACCCTTTGATCACCTCGAATGCATCTACATTGATCAAGCTTATCAAATTAATCCACAAATCACATTAGTATACATATAGCTCATAGTTTAGCCAAAGTGTCTATTACTTCAATCAACTCATTCATAAGAGGAACGTTGATTAAGCAAGGATGAATTGCTTAATCTTGTATGATAGCTCGATAGTGATTTCATGATAAATTCTCCAAAATCCTGCTCAAGTGTCTAAATCCAAAGCCATCTAATGGAAGATACCCTTGATTGCCCCTAGTATTGCTTCGTGTATTTATCATACCTAGACAAACCATATCTTGAAAGCAATGAAGTCTTTAGATCACATTGAGAAAATCCATGACCTCTTTTGGACTTGTGAGACTTAAAAATGTCTATTTGGTGAGATTGCCTCAGAAACTCACGCTGAGATCCAAATTGATGATCCATCCAAACCTGCCCAATAAATTGTGGATAGTACTAGTTCATGACATCAAACCTTGCCAACATGTTCATAGCTAGCTATGGAAGACAAACTTCAGATCATATTGATTGGTTTTTGCACCCATGTGGACTAAAGGACCTATCTTATGGAGCTGTTTCTAGAAGTCAAATTGATCATTTGAATAAGTGTTGTCTAGACTAGAGTAGACCTAATTGCATCAATGCTACCACTAAGTATTAAAGACCAAAATTGGAGCCCACCTAGAGAGTTGAAGTTAGTTTCTCGATCATGATCAAGGAATCTAAGGATCATCTTGACCAAATGGATATACTTGACCCATCTTACAAAATTATTTCTAACATTTAGTTTAAGGGTCTGATTTATGAGTTGTTTGAACTTGAGCATAGCCAATTATACCAAGCATTACCACAAAAAGTAAAACCCTAGAGGTGGGACTCATAGTCACTATCAAGAGTTCTCATATAATCACCTTGTATAGAGGCATAATCACCTCAATTGGAACAACATTTTCACCTCAATTTCATATTTTCACCTACTTTTCTAGTTTCAAAATTGACTATCGACTAAGAACACTTTGGCCAATAGTGCCTAACATAGTTTGCCTTTGAGAGCCCACAAATTTACCCATTTGAGATAAAATATCCCAATAAAGATAACACAAAATCTTGCTTCCATTGAGTTGTTTGCATGAGCTTGAATGGTTTTTGGATTGAAAGTGCAAGTTGTTGGCTTTGCCCGATTCAAAATGATTTGAAAGAGCTGTGCCTAAAAATTGTAAGTTAATCTCTTGATTTGAGTATAACTGAGTTGAAATTATTGATTAAGAACTAAGAAAATAAAAGCTCTCAAGCTTAGTCAAAAACACTCTCTTGGGGAGCAAACACTCAACCTCAAATGCATCCAAACACACAACTCACTAAGATAAATAAAAACTAAAAACAATAGGGGAAAGAGAGACAAAATTTGAAACAAAAAGAAATTCAATAAAAGCAAAAAGACGGGACTAGATTGTAGTAAGAAAGACTAAGAAGCTAAAAGAACTAAGGGCAAGAACAAGAGAGAAAAGAGAACAAAAACAACCTAAAGACAAACTACTACTTCTTTTAGAGAGTTAAAGATAACTAGTAGAGAATTGAACTAAGGTCTATAGCATAAAACTTGAATCCTTTCAAGATAGGGACATGCCAAGGTAGTTGCATGAAGATCAACCACAATCTCTAAAGACGGGGTAAATGAGTGCTCAAAGAACGTCTTAAAGTGTAGAAAGCAAAGAAGCAACCTATAAGTTAAACTCTCCTCGAAAAGAAGAATATGAGTGGAAAGTGGGTGCCTAAGGCCGCTAATGATTGATGAGGTTATGGACTCCTGAGACTACCACAAAGAAACAAAACATGACCCCGCCAAAGAAAATCTACAAGGTCAATAGCTTTTTGCTTCAAATATAGACGCAGAGTTAGCTCGATTGTACAATGGGTTTGCGAATCCTTATTACATGCTCCAAGGCTATTACGTTGGAAGCTGAGGGATCTAGTTATTGAAACCATCCAAGCTAGCTCCTCTAGGATTAAAGACAATTACACTTTCAAAACTTAGCAAAAGTTGTGCCCAAACCCAAGAGCCAAAAAGCCCAATCTAAACCCAAACATATATAATCAGCAAAGCCTACTATGGAAAACCAAGGAGAACCTAAAAAGGCCAAGCCCAAGAAGTCACAAACTAAAAAGACCGTGATGTATATAGAAAGAAGCTAGCTAAACCTTCTAGTTAGGATAAGCAACTACCCATGGTTGTTGCTAATCAAATGGAGAAGGTATCAATCAATAGAGCACCAATTCAAAAATAGGAAATGGAGCAATAACAACCCCATGCCACTAAATTTAGTGAAATGGATCTAGAACACCACCCATACTTCCAAAGTAGTTTCAAAATGAACCTCAAATAGCTTGTATCCTTCTTGAGGAAGCCAAACCATAGTCTACCACTTCCAACCTTATCAAGCATACACTACAACAATCACCTTTAATTATTGTCAATTTGACACCCATTAGCTAGGCCACTAATATTTCCAATCAACAAGTGAAACCAAAACAACGACAACCTCAACCATGTCTATTTCACTATTCTCCACTAAAGAACTAGTCCCTAATACTTTCACAAAACTAGATTCACAAACTCAATCAATGAACTCAATTGGTTGCCTAAAAGTTCTTGACATGTTTGACTCACCACTAGAACCTCCACCAAGTTTGAGACCCAAGTTGAGCAAACAATCACTTTGAAGATGGCAAAAGAAATGATCTAAATCATTGTGGTATGCCTCAAGGAAATGGAACACGCGTTTCTCATCCTTTTACATTTCTTCAAGTAATTAGATATCCAACTACTACCTAAGATAAAGAATATCTTTAAAATAGTGGTGATGAGTTAAGAAAAACAAGAACATACTTTTTCATAATCACTGCCTAGTTATTGACAAACTTTTTCAGATTATCTCCAAGAGCACTACCAAGGCCATGTAGTTAGTTCATACTTATTGTACAACACTCTGCCGAAGAAGCCAAGATGAGCATCTGGAACTCAAGAAAAAAATACAGAGACATAAACTTGGTGGGCAAATCGGATGCTGGATGCATACGTAGCAAGCGCTAGAAGGTCCCCAAGAACAAAAGAACTCTATTAAAGCTCATAAAATAAGAAGGAAGATTTGCACGACATGAAGAAAAGAGACAAATTGGGTACAATCTTCCCCCATGCCTTGTGTGAGTACTTCACAAGGCATGTATTTATATTCATCTCAAAGCTAAAAAGTAGCCCAATTTACAATTAGCATGCTTTTAGCTTTTGTGTTTGCTTTTGTTCAAATAAAGAATAAAGCAGTTGGGCGGCCCAAAAGTCGGGCTGTGCCCAAATACAATGTCCAATAATGAAATATTTAAATCGAGCACATATGTACATACAAAATAATAAATGTCTTTCAAGCACTTTAATAAATAAATGTGCCTAAATAAATATTAGCGCCACACCTTTAATGATAAGGCACATGCCCATCAAAAATGATAATTTCTTCTAGATAATCTGAATACACGCTATCGCCCAGTGCTTCCCAATGCCACCGCTACTTGCTCTACACATAAACTAAAGCATTCACAATTGTTAAAAAATAATAAAATTAAACTGACAAAAGTGAATACCTAGCAGTCTTTAGCTACAAAATAAATAAATAGGTTGGAACTCTATCCTAACCTTAATTTAATACAAGTGCACTCTAAACTCATCAATGTCCATTAATTTAAATATGTATTTTGCAGAATCACCCACGTGCATGTTAAATTAATATGATGCCCAAAAAGGACAGGTATCCTCGTCAACTTCTCGCACAAGGAATCCACCTTGTGTATGAGCCCCGACAAATAAATATAGTTTTACGAAATCCACCACAAAACCTCATGGAATCCACTATGGAATAAAAAACCTCACGGAATCCACCGTGGAATATGCCTCCTGGCATCAAAACCGTTTGGGGAGAAATGGTATGCATTGCACATTGAACTTGCCAAAGTCAGAAGTTGATTAAGACTCTCGAGTGTGTTCCATATGTGGGACCTATTTCTAGTAGAGTATTGTCACCATTTATAATTTTCCCTTAAATGGCAAATTGCTACAACATCCTCTCTTAGATGAAATGTTGAACAGTGCCTTTTGAGCAATCACAGAATCCTATTCCTAACATAGTGAGAGTATAAGCTCCATAGGAGAAAGTATTTCACCCTTGGTCCTACCAATATAACTAGAAATGTTGATCTCTTGATAATGGCACTTTAGACGACTCTTATATTTTCAAGTGTTTCCTATCAAGTGTGGAATAAGGCTACCTTTCACTTATTCAACTTGTACTCTAGCTGTGAGCTACTAACTCTCTCTCTCTCTCTCTCTCTCTCTCTCTCTCTCTCTCTCTCTCTCTCTCTCTCTCTCTCTCTCTCTCTCTCTCTCTCTCTCTCTCTCTCTCTCTCTCTCTCTCTCTATCTCTCTCTGTGTGTGTGTGTGTGTGTGTGTGTGTGTGTGTGTGTGTGTGTGTGTGTGTGTGTGTGTGTGTGTGTGTGTGTGTGTGTGTGTGTGTGTGTGTGTGTGTGTGTGTGTGTGTGTGTGTGTGTGTGTGTGTGCGTGCGTGCGTGCGCGCACGCACGCACGCGTGCATGTGCACATGCACGTGTGTAAAAGAATATAAAGTTTCAATGACCAACCATTTTCAACTATGCACATTTGTGTCCTAATGCACCACCCCTCAAACTCACAAATTCATCTAGCAAGTAATAAACTTTCTTGCTCAAATCTATGAGATTATGGATGTAGGCATAGCTAATGAAGCCGTGACTAAGGTATTAGTAGAATTGTTTATCACATGGGAAGAGTAGGAATACATCTTCAATAAATGTGGTCCTACAATTGAGGAATTTGCAATGGCCCTATCTTAACTTATAATTATGAAGATGCACCTTGTATCAAACTAGCATTCTAAAAATCAACAAAGAGGAGATTCAAGCCTTAAAAGTAAAAGCTAAATGGAACAACTTGCTACTGCAAAAATGTTATGCACTTAGAGCCTGAAGTGAGTATATAAGAAATAAATGAATGACCAATAAGGAAGACAAAGCCATTAATACTTTCAAATACAACTCAACCTAAGTATCATCATGATCCATTAGTGCCATTGCAACAATGCATAAAATCCAATTCTCCAAGGACCTCACCTATTGAATTATCCTCTCATTGTTAAAATCATAATTGAAAAAGAGGTGTGTTGTACCAATGGTATAGGCATAGTTTCATCTTGAATGTTATGGCTTGCCTTGTGTGGCTAGGTGTCAAGACAACAACTTTAGATAGATGGGTAGATTGTTAATACAATTCCAATTTTAATCGATGGCTTCTTTTGAGCCATAAGACATCCAAAACATCTTGTAAATAGATAAATGATTAAAATTTGGTGCTTGTTTACATAAAGGCACTCTAAAAGCAAGAGAAAGTATGTACACCAAATTTGTATTTTAGATGACAAAGAGGAGTTGCAAAATAATATTTAGACTTATTGCTTCTTTTATCCATACTTACTTAAATGCATGTTGCACTTATGGTTTAATCTAGTGACTATAAGTGGCAAGAACATGTGACAAGTGTGCAAACAACAAACCTTGAAGAACATGTGACAAGTGTGCAAACAACAAACCTTGAAGACATCCAAAGGAAAAAAAATGGCCTCTTGTTTGCTTTGAACCATGGTCATAGCTAGGAGGGGTGAAACTCCTATCCACTTCTCTCCATATTCATCAACCAAACCATTGTGACATTCTATCTTCATACCATTTTAGGAGGAAGCCATTATTTTGTGAATCCCTCAACAAAGAGTAGCTCGATAATCCACTATATGCAATGTTAAACTTCTTTGAGAAGGGTTATTCAAATGCTTCTTCAATTAGCTCAAATGCCTTTAACATCACTCATAGTGAGCTTCGTTCTCTTAAATAACAATAGCATTATCAAAGCTTCTAATCCAAATTATTATCATCATAGTCCTTCCTCTTATATCACTCATGAGCATGTAATTAACTGTGAGAGCCACATGTATAGCCCTTATCCTCCTTTGTACTGCAAATCCCATGTATGCAAGGTTGAAATCCTAATGTAGTGATGTTATATGGCACTAAAAAACAAGTGAGAAAACAAAGCAAGAAGATAAAAAATGAAAATATATATACTTGTACACCTACACTAGACCCATGGGTTCTTAAGTTAGAAATGCCCAATGGCCTCAATTGGCTAGCTCTATCTCTATCTCCCTAGCCCCTTTCTCTATCCCCACACATAAGGCATAACTAGGGTAAGACATATCTAAGAACCTCTCACTTGCCTAGTGTTAGACCTAACCCCTTGAGTCACTTGCACCTTGCTTTTCCTACGACTCCATTTATCTACTTTACTATCAAAGGAATGAACCCATAGTGATAAGGTGAAAAAGTTACTTCCTAGCAAGAGGATTTCTCATTCACTGATTTCCATTTCAATCAGTGAGTCACCGTGGCAACATATGCATAACATACGATCATAATTGAACTCAAATGTCCACCCATCCAAACTCATATCTTCCTGTAACCCTCTTTATGATCTCTATCTCCTCATCATCAACATTTCCTATCCTTCAACACTATAGGAAGCAAATTGAAGAAATAGTTTTCTATATGTATATTAAGTATGTAAGGACATATAAGTCATATAATATTTGCACTCTAATGTATGCATAAAATAAGTACTCAAGTGTGGGATATAGCTCAGGGGTTTGTCTCACCTAGCATTAGATCCATATCTCATTCATCATGGAATGACTTACTAAATCAAAGAATATTGACGCCAACAATGTTGTTAACTTCAAAAAACCTTATCATCCAAACCCACTTCATTTACTACCAACCAACTTGAAGGAAAAATCACTACAATAATCATGAGCTTCAAAAACATCCATAGCACTACGAATACAAGTAAACATAAACAAAAAATCTGCTTGTCTACAATAACTATTTCTCCTCCACTAAAACTTCAACTCAAGCCCTAGCGTTCCACGTATAGGGTACTGCATGTTACCTTTAAAAAAGAGCAATAAGAGACTGTCACTTATCTAAGAGGGGGCAAAGGTTAACTAGTTTCAAAAACTATTGTAAATTGTAGTTTCCAACAACTTTTGTTTAGCATTGAAAAGAGTACGCAAACTAGGCAAGAAGACATAAATTAAGAAAAAGCAAAGATTGAGTCACCTAGATTTGATAGTCTTTTGCTTACAGTTTGTGGACAACTCATTACTTTAGCAGTATTTCCTACTTCCCACTTGATTTAGCATGGTTTGGGGTTGATTTGCAAGGTATTACAACAACCCATCTTGCCCTTCGGTGTACTTGCTTGGTTTCATTATGGCTAGTGGTTCTCATGACAATGTTATTTTCAATATTGAGAAACTAGATGGGACAATCATAGCTATTGGGAGACCCAGATATGGCAGGTTTTAGTGTAGAAATTATAGGCTAGGCCACTCAAAAATGGGGTGCTAAACCAAAAAACATTGTGGTTGAGGATTGGGATGAACTAGATGAGCTATGCAACTCCACCATCATTTTATCACTCTCTAAGTAGATTCACTATAATGTTGTAACTGGAAATTTGATTGGATATGAGCTTTAGACACATATTAATAATCTGTATGACAAGAAAATTCCTGCATCTCAAATGTATTGGCTAAAATAGTTGATGGACTTTCGCATGAAGGAAGGGACTTCTATGTCTACACACTTGAATGAGTTTCACTCCATCATCAACCATTTAGGTTGTAAGAGATTGAGTTCAAGGATACTTTACATTCTTTATTTTTTCTTGTTACTCTACTTGAGTCATGGGATACTTTTCGTACGGCTCTCTATGCTAAGGATGGGGTAAAATTGCAAGATATTGAGAGTGCCCTCTTGATAGAAGAGGTGAATAGAAAGAATGTGGATGCTTCCTATATATCCCATGCATTGACTGTGAGAGACCGGCAAGATGAACATGGCCATGGTATAGACTCTAACATGTCTTGGTCTAGGACACATGGACAATCTTGCAGTAAGTCCCATGACTGTAAGTCTGGTCTTACTTATCATCATTATGGGAAAGCAAGTAATATTCGGCCATAGTGCCATAAAATGCGCGAAGACAAGTGCAAGGAAAAGGGAAAGGGTAAAGTGCTAGACAAGAATGATGATTGCAGCATTGTGCCTAGAAAGTCTAGTGCCAAGATTGAGGAGATTAATGTGGTGCAGCCTAATATATCCAATGTTCTTATCTTGTCAGCTTCTCCTTTAGATGCTTCACAACTGACTTATGCTTTGTCAAGATATACTCAATGTTGGTTGATAGATTCAGGGACTTCATTTCATGTGACCCCTCATAAAGAATGGTTTCACTTCTATCATATTATGATTGGATCTGTTTGTTTGGGTAATGACATGACATTAGAGATTGTTGGTATTGGTGATATTCAACTACATTTTGGTTTAGGCAACATATTCACTCTTCATGATGTATGCCATGTAATGGCTCTCACGAAGAGCTATATCTCTATGGACACCTTTGATGATGCAGATTATATTGTCTCTTTTGGTGATTCCTCATGAAAGATTTCCCATGGGAATCTTGTTATTGCATATGGTGATAAGTCTAATACCCTCTATCCTTTGCTCGTATCTAGGTCAGCTAGTCATGTTTTGGTTGTGATTGCAATTCCACATGTATCTCTTTGGCATTGTTGCCTTGGGCACATATCTTTGAAAGGAATGAAAATTCTTACCAATTTGCAGTATCTTCCACCCCCCCCTAGACTATAAGTGTTTTGAGTCTTGTGATCATTATTTATATGATAGACAGACACTAGTATGCATAAGAATTTTGGCATGAAGAGCATGGGTGAGCCTTTGGCTCTTGTTCATTCAAATGTATGTGGTCCCATGCCCTATCAGTTGCTAGGTGGTGCAAAGTACTTTGTCACATTCATTGATGATTACTCACATAAGGTATAGGCTTACCCTATTGAGCAGAAATTGGATGTCTTGTCTACCTTTCAGCATTAACTTGCTCTTGTTGAGAACCAATTTGGGTATAGGTTGAAATGCCTAAGGTTAAATAATAGGGGTGAGTATGTCTCAAAAGCTTTTGAGTAGTTTTGTGATTAGCGGGGTATTAAGTGTTAGTTGACTGCCTCCTACACGCCTCCCTAGAATGGTATTGCTAAACGCATGAATATAACGATTCAGAAGAGAGTTTGCAATATACTTAGCTAGGCAGACTTACAACAACACTTTTGGGTTGAGGCAGTTATTACTGCTGTATATTTGATTAACTGATTCCCTTGCATTGCTATTGATTGCTAGGTTGTAGAGGTGCTATGCACTAGAAAACCTCCATTATATGCTCATTTACATGTCTTTGGTTGTGAGGCATTCTATCATGTTCCCAAGGACATGCGCCATAAGTTGGATCCTAAGTGTAGGAAATGCATCTTTCTTGGTTATGGGGATATAGATGAGATAGGCTATCACTTATGGGATTCGCATGCTTGCAAGGTTATCTGCAGCCATGATGTCATTTTCCATGAGGAAAAGATGCATAAGTACCCTGAGCAGGCGGTTGAGGTATATAGGGTGATCCTTCAAGAAGAGCCTCGTGCTCCCATATTGCTAGCTAGACAACTTGCACCAACTGATGCTCCAATGGTCCAGATCCCGCCTATTGTGCAAGATTAGCCTGCTTTGAGATGCTCTACTAGAGCTAGATGATGAGGTCATGCACTAAGATGATAGCCACTCACGAGACATGGCTATGTAATCAGACTTTGACTTCTTACAGACTAACCATATGTGGGATTTGGTTCCTTTACTTAGTTGCAAGAAGGCATTGCCATGGATATACAAGATTAAAATCATCCTTAGATGTCTTAAGCCAGCTTATAAGGCTAGATTGGTAGCTTAGGGTTTCAAGTAGGAATGTGGTGTTGACTTGGATGAAGTATTTTCTCTTGTGGTCAAAATGACAACCCTATGCTTAGTACTAGTATTCATTGCTAAAGTAGATCTAGTCTTTTATTAGATGGATGTGAAGATGGCTTTTTTACATGGAGACTTGCATGATGAGATCTATATGCAATAGGTTTTGAAGAAAAAGGCATGGAACACCTTGTGTGCAAGTTGAGAAAGAGCCTTTATGGCCTTAAGAAGGCACCTAGGGAATGGTACCACAAGTTTGATGTTTTTATGTATTCACAAGGATATAGCCATAGTGTTATGGATCTATGTATATATACGAAGAAGGCTCGTGATGGCAACCTTATGATTCTAGTACTGTATGGGGATGATATGCTTATTGTTGGGAGAGCTCATGATGAGTTGGATGCCTCGATAACTCAGCTCAAGAAGAGCTTTGAGATGAATGTCATGGAACAAACCTCATATATTCTTGGGATGCGCATCACGATAATCACTTCTATCATAGCAGGAGTATATCCAAAAAGTCATTGAGTAGTTTCATATGCAAGACGGTAAGCCTATTGGCAGTCCTCTACCTTCTCATGCGAAGGTTAGTCGTACTGATTGTTTGTAGTCTAATGAGCTAAAGGCTGAGATGGCCAAAATTCCTTATGTATTCATCGTTGTCAATTTAATATATGCCATGATATCCACTTATCTTGACATAGCATTTGTAGTGGGAGTTGTGGTACGCTATGTGGCTAGACCTGGGAGACGACATTAGGATGCCATCAAGGGTATCATGAGGTACTTGAAGGGCACAACAACTATGTGCATATGTTATGATGGCTAGGATACAAGAGTTGTAGGGTACACTAACTCTGATTATGCAAGATGTGCTGATAGTAGGAAGTCCACCTCTAGCTATATCTTCACCTTTGTTGGAGCTGTTGTTTCTTGGATGTCCAGGGTGGCCTTTTAGAGATGTTAATAGATCTTTCTTTCTTTCTATCTCTCTCAATCCTCTCCCCATCCGTCCGGTGGTAACAAATGCTGTGATGGGACGTGTGACGAATGTTGTGTGACGGATGCTCATGGGCATGACGATTGTTGTGTGACGCTGGCATGACAGGATAGCATCACATGCGACACTAACATGACGAATGTGACAGGATGTCAAGTGACGGACGGGACATGCCTAGTGTGATGGACATGTCTATCGTGAGTGATGGACCTGATGGGACTACCAGGTCCGTCCTCCAAGAGGCTGCAGTCTGACAACAGGGATAACAATCTGTCATGAATACTGATGTGAAGGAGTTGCTCTGAAGGGTCACGTCTCTACGCAGGGGGCAGCCACTGTCCTGCAAGGTTAGGTTCCTACACAAGGAGACTGATATTGTCCTGGAAGCTACAGAGGTATTGGCAGTTGTTTAGGGGTCTCCGTAGGGTCAACGTGGGGCTGTGCAAGGTACAAATACAAGTTCACTAAGTGGATGACTTGGACTGCGAGATGGCAGAGACTACTGATAAAGAAATCAATGGACATGAGACCGAACTTAGCACACAACCAATTGGGTTAACCACACAAGGCAATACATCAGAAGAACAATATAAGACCCTTATTAAGGACGAAAAGTTCTACTATAGACAAAACAGAAGCTAAGCCCGTGAAAATGCCACTCCCACAAGCGCCAAGCGATGGACAAAGATGCAAAGGCTGGTTGCAACAAATGGTTTGGATGACATGAAAGCCCTCATAAGAGCTGAGATTGCAACAATATGTATGTCAATGATTGACAAGGAATCAAGTGACATGAATGCAATGCATGAAACGTGGGGAAAGGAATTGAATGCTTAAATAGATGCAAACCTGAAAGCGTGCATGAGGGTGTGTGGCAACATGCAACAAAAAGTCATGAATGACATGGATACAAAGCAAAAAGATATGTATGAAAAATTGCAGGAGACATTCATGTTAGAATTAAGTGTTGCTATAGAAACAAATGGGAAATCATGCTCTCTCTACTATCGAGGTTGAGTATATTGCAATCATTGAGGCTTTGCAGGGAGGCTCTTTGGTTATGCTATAAACCTTAGTATTACTGATGTGGTCTCTACACTACATTCAAATTCTATGGGTGCTATCCAATTAGCCAAGAACCCCCAGTCTTCCATGCGAAGATGAAACACATTGAGGTGTGTTATTCATTGGAGAGGTTGTTGAGGGTAGGTTTGTTGACCTTGTCAAGATCTCAATTCCTTCCTTAGGAAGTTGATGGGCATTGGATGAGATGTTGTCTTTCCTTATCATGTTGTACATATGTACATTTGTACTTTGTCACTTTTCTCTTATTCTCTCCTAACTAGGGGCACGTTCACCTTTAAGTGGGAGGCTATTGGGGGTAAAGGCACTTGTGCATAGCTGCTTGTGTATTACTACACTGATAGTACCCGCACACTTGTACAATGCAAGTGGTGAGCACCCATCACTGTTACTTCATTCTTTATTCTTTCAATGACATTTGAATAAAGGGAAGGCCATCACACATTGTGACTATTGGAGCCCACATCTTCTCTCTCTCTCTCTCTCTCTCTCTCTCTCTCTCTCTCTCTCTCTCTCTCTCCTTCCACCATAGCTCTTGCTTTCACTCATGTGCTTCCACTTTGAGCTCACTTCCTTCAATGTCCTCCCCCATTTCCTATAGTGGACAATCTAATTAGTCTAAGTAGTAGATCACAAACCTATTTTGGTGGCGATACTTTTTGCTCAATGCTTCTTTCTTCTTTCTTATTGGTATACTAACATTTATGTAAATATTACACATGATTCAAGGATTGTGCTTCATCCAAATAAATGTTCTCCTTTTGCAATTCAACTTGTTCATTTTCATAGTTATATTAAGGCTTAAGATTGACCTTAGCTTTTAAGATGGTCAACGATCATTAAATTTCTCATAGTAATTTAGTTTCTACATTTGTTAAAAGTGGTTTCTTAATGGCAGTCCCTTGCAACCTTTGAGCATTTGCTAGCCCATGAATCTAGTAATGGCATCAAGTGTGCCTTGGCTATGTAGACAACCTTTTTTTGCAATATGGTTGTAGAAAATAAGACATGACTTTAATTGTCTAATGGACCAACTTAAATTCATAGTTGTTTTTCCCTTTCAAGACTTGTAGACTTGCCTCATATTGGGAGGTACCTGCCTTTCCGTAACACTAATGCTTGCACACGTTTTTGAGTAAGGATAAGGATGGGACACCTATCTTGTTGAAGATATTGATTAAAATGCTTACGATTTATTTGTGATTTTTTCTTTAATTTTACAAACTTTGGTGGCTGGATGACACGATTGACATGTGGCCTCATCAATAATACAAGATTAAGAAATTCTTGCTAGGCTAGAATGATGTAAAAAGAGGGCGAAATGCCTAGCGGATGTTAGTTCATTTGGAGTAATTGAGGGCATGCCCTTACCAAGAGTATGCATCAACCATCATTGGGAAGAATTTAGGGGATGCCCTAACCAAGAGTAAACATCAACCAATTGGAAGGACCATTCATTGCGCAATGTCATTTGAGAGGCAATGTTAGGGTGGGTTCAAATGAGCGGCGGTAAGGATATACAACACGAGCGAGCTTTTGACATGGAATACCCCTAGCAAGTGAGACCTCCCTCCTCTTTCTTCCGGACCCACCATTTTTCTGTCCATCCTTTGCCCCTCGAAAGAACCTTGGCATTCAAAGAAAACTCTATTGCCTTCCAACAACATGCTGTGCCTCCGGCTTCCCATTCACACTAAAGAGACGGGAGGCTGGTGAGATTTGTATTGCTGCCGCCTCTGTCTAAATCGAGCCTTAGTAAAAGTACCTTCATAACGATCATTCATTTTATGCTGTATTGTGTGTCGACACTGCATTACGGTCGTGTTTGCTCCTAAGGAACTCGTGAATCAAATTTGATTTCTTAGGTGGGACCCTTACTCCCTCCCTCTCTCTCTCTCTCTCTCTCTCTCTCTCTCTCTCTCTCTTCTTGGGAGTTCTGTTCTCAGGTTCAGGGTCTGGATACTGGCCGCAAGTAACAACACAGGCGGCGTTCGCTCTACCATAGCTCCGCGCTCGTCCTTTGTTCGGGTTGGTACTTTTGATTTTCGAAATTTGTCCACCGTTCTTGCGTTTAGTCTGCTTATTTTGTGGCAAAGGTCCTTTCTGCAGCAATTCGTTTGGCGAAGTCCTGTTTACAGGAGTACAGTATCACTGGTTTCCTCACATCTTCGTATAAGGCGCAAAACCCTAGAATCACCAGCGACTGTGGTGCGTCTGTCGATCTGCAGTCTGAAACTCTTTACATTGCAGCGTACTCGCTAACACTCCTTAATGGGAGAAGCGTATAACAGGGGCATGCAACTAATTTCCAAATTCAGGAGGCCTTTTTATTGAGATTTTTCCGTGTTAGAAGTGTGCTTGTCTACATTAGCATGCCTAGGATGACTTCACTATGCTGCAAGGGCTGTGATTATTGACTTCGTGAACCGGCTGGCTCCATCTGATTTTAGATCCTATGTCTGGTAGGGCTTTGGCAGGTTCATGCAGTTGTCTTATATTTAACACGAAAGTGAAATTTCTCTGTCTGTGATGCTTTGTCATCGAAAGGAAACTCTGGATGTTATGCCATGTGTTGTACTGTGGAAGAAAGTCAGACGGTCGCATGTAGACAATGGTTTGTAATTGCACTTCATTGTACCAACGGCTGCATAGAATTTTTTTTAAAGTGTATGGAGACAAGCCAGATGGCATATACTACTCAGTATGAAGTTGGCTTCTCATGTAGCAATGTGGCTGCAGGTTTATGGTGAGAGCTAGCGACAACCTTTGAAGTATTGAGGAATATTTGATCGGGGAAACCAGCTATGGCATTTGATCCATCTGATCCTTATTCGTCTGCCATGGACAACATTCCTTTGAAAGACTTGTTTCCTAATGTTAAAGTGCGCAAGCGGGCTCACGGGAAGAGAACTGAGGCTTCAGATGTTCCATCTCTTGGGACTGTGGAGAACCAAGAGTCTGTGAGGAGCAAATTGAGAGAATCACTGACTTCAGCTTTGTCATTGAAAACAGATCCAGATGCAGATTCCAAGGTAGAACACAAAAGATTGAAAATGGAAGCAGAAATGATAAGAGATGAGGAGGACAGTAAATCTGAAGAAAAAGATGAGAAAGTGGCAATAGCAATAGAAGCAGAGCTATTCCTGCACTTTGGTGGGGTAAACAGGAAATACAAAGAGAAGGCTCGTTCATTGCTTTTCAATCTGAAAGATCGCTCCAACCCAGAGCTTCGCTTACGTGTCATTTCTGGGGAGATTTCTCCTCAACACCTATGTACAATGAATGCAGAGCAGTTAGCCTCAAAAGAACTGTCTCAGTGGAGACAAGCCAAGGCTGAAGAATTTGCTCACATGGTTGTCCTTCCAGAGGGGGATGCAGATCAACTAAGGTTGGTCAAAAAGACTCACAAAGGTGATATTTTGTTTACAGAAGTTAAAGATGAAAAGGATGATGTTCTTTCGGAGGTGGTCACTGCTGGTGCACAGCAAAGAATTGCATCTGCAATGAAACAAAACAAGGAAGAGACAGATGTGCATGTTCCTAATGAACCGGCTTTCCATGATGAGACACACACTTTATTGAGTGAAGCAGAGGCAGAACAACTCAGCTTTTCGCCAATCAGAGATCGAGACACAACCATGACATCAGCTGTTGATAATCAAGTCCGTATAGCCAGTCCTCTATATGACAAAGATCGGGAGGAATTGCTGGATGCTGTTGCAGAATCGAATTTGGACGATGATAAAGAAGATGCTAGACTGCCTGCTATCATGTCACTTGATGAGTACTTAGGTTCCAAAAAAGAGCGCGGAGCAAAATCAGTAGCCAGAGATGACGAGACAGAAAATAAGCCTGGAAACAATCGAGTGAAAACTGAAACACCTAACCCTTCTTTAGTGAGTTCTAGAAACAAGGTGCTGCGAGCACCTGCTGGAAGTCCAAAACCTAGGGCCTTAGACTCGGGGAATTTTAAAAGTGGCAGCTCTTTAAAAGAGAAAAAGAAGGAGTATAGGAAAGGCGAGAAGCTGTGGGAGGGTAGTTTACAGCTGTCAGGCAGTCTTATTTCACCAGTACTTGCATTATATAAAAGGTTACCTTTCACAGCCTCTTCTTTATGGTTTCAGATTAGTGTACATGGGTTTGGCTTGTGGTTTGTAGTATCACTAAGTAATGGATGTCTTCTCTACTCAGAGAATATGAGTATCATTGCTTTTATGTGAGTTTGTTTTTGAAGTCCCTTTCCTATTCCTTAGCATCTTCTTTATGAGTGATTCTAAGACAAAACTTCATTCTCACTTTAAAGCAAGTCCAACAAGCTAAAGAGCCAAGTTTAGTGGTTTCACGTAAGATTTCAAAAAGTAAAGACAGGAAAATCGGAAGCATATAAAAATGTATGTAAGGGATTGTCAGATGCCATAGCAACTTTTCAATATTGTAAGTTCCTACCATTGAGATGAGCCTGCATCATTTCATGACTTGGCACGAAGTCACAAGATGCTATCGGTCCTTACTACTCCAAAGACCTCACATTTATCTCGAAGCACTTTGATTCCTTTTATTTTTGATCCACCTTTCCCAAATAGATATGTGAAGACATAGGAAGTGTTGCAAGTTGCTATAAAGAATAGTGTGCTTTTGTGCCATAAGAGCCTAGTTTATTGTCTGGTACATTAGCTATTTGGCTGAATGCCAAGAAGCACATGTTTCACCACTTTCAGAAGTTTGGTCATCTTCTTGGAAGGGAGTATTCGACCAATGTCCTCAGAAGGGTGTCACTATCCATCCATAGAGCTAGAATCAGCATTGTTTTTGTTGAAACTAACTTGCTTAGCCCTCTCTCACATGAAGGTGTTCAGAGATTTGCATTGCCAGGGTGTAATCACCTGTGCCGCCATTCCATCATCTGGGAATTTCTGCAGTACTTGTTCTTCATTAGAGATAAGGGGTTACTGTTCCTTTTACTGTTGTGTGCATCAAATTTGCTAGTCAAGGCTGCCCTGTGTGCCGATTTTGCTTGTCAAGGCTATGCAGAGCATTGTTGCCTTACAAGGCTGCTCTTGCTTTGTTTCTTTTAGACAAGGCCGATATGCACTTATTCTGGCATTTCTCCAGTACTTTGTGACACATTTCTTACTGAATTCTCCATTCTCAGCCATCTGGAGTTGGAAGCCATTGACCGAGTTGAGGCAGAGCGGATAAGAGGAGGACCTTCTCATCAAATTATATTGTTTCTCTTTGGTTGTGTCCAGAATTTTTCCAATTGAGCCACACAGTTGTAATTGAGAGATTTGGAGAGGAGACTCCTCCTCGATTGATAAGCCCTTGATGTTATAGTTGATGAATGTTTCTCTTGTCCTCAAGTAGCACTTGAGGGGGAGAAACTTGATGTGATGAAACAAAGGCAAAAGCAGGTGAGTGCCATTGATCCAATACGCCTATCTTTGTATCCACAATGCCCATGCATCTCTACAAACATTTCATGTTTAACTTGGTAACATGTAAGCAAGTACTTCATCTTATGTTGGGATGTCCAAACTCATGCCATTCGGCAGTGCTACATGGCAGGCTACTGCATGAATTGCAAGTGGCTCCAGCATTATGGAAATTAAAGCTGGTCTCTTTCTGTTTTTTGAATTTTCACAAATTCCTTTTATATCTTGAGTTTTGAAAGGAGGCCTTCATTTTTTTCCCCAAATTGTGCGAAGTGTCATACATCCCTTAACGTGAAGAGATGGCTGTGAAAGTTTAGTTATCTATGCACTTACGGGTTGTTGCAGCAAGTTTATAAATAGAAGCACTTAAGGGTTGATGTAGCAATAAATAGAAGCACCCCCTACACCCAAAAAAAAAATCCCTTACATAAGAGAGAAATTTGGATGTGCTTTGCTGTTGTTTATTGCCCCACCACTTTTCAGATACATAAGAGAGAATTTTAGAATGTGTTTGTTGAAGATACATAGGAGAGAATTTCAGAGGTGTTTGTTGCTGTTTATTGCTGCAGCACTTTTCTCTTGTTGTCAAGTGTCACAGTTTGGTATTGGAGGTTCTTCCCTGCTGTTTACAGCAAGCAGGGGTGTTGCTGTTGGGATTTTTGCCTAGGAAATGGAGTGAGTGAAAAAGCTGGGAAATGGGATATGCTTTTAATCAGTGCTTATGTTAGTATGTGTTTCTAAATTCCTAATTTCGTGCTGCTCTCTTTTATTGAGACCCAATCCACCAACATATCTTTTGTGGAAGATCAAATTCCCTGAGGGACATAGGATTTATTCTTGAGCTTACTATTTGTGTTCGATAGATCAGTCACATAAATTCTTGAGTTTTGTAGCCATGCATCTAGCCAATAACTCCAAAGGTCCTCTTCGATCACACAATATATCCTTAACACTAGCAACCTCCAATCCTATGTCACAAGCTTATCCTACATGACCAATTCTCCAAAAGCCCCAAGTATCATTTCCTAGACCACCCTCAACTCTCTAACCCATACCATCTAGTACCATGGGACTAGCACTCTAGTAGGAAGGGAATAATGTTAACCCTCAGAATGATACAAGGCACAAAATGACACAAGGTGAAAAGAAGACTTAAGAAGGATCATAAAAAGGCAATCCACTGGAAAAAAAAGACCAAGAAGCCTGGGAAAATTTTTAAAGCTGGTGCCTATTTGTGTTCGATAGATCAGTCACATAAATTTAGCAAATGTCCTGATGCACAAAGAAACTCACTCTTTTGAACACATCGAGCGCTCCCTCTAACTATGACAAGGGATTCCTGTGGATACCCTCAACTAGTGGACTAACCACTTATGCCAACCATGCCTAGTTCATTGTGATTGTGATGTGGAGGTTTACTCCTCGACTTCTATGGGTTTGTTAACTATACGTTTGTATAGTAGAACTTGTGCACATGAGCAAACATACATGTTTATTTATTCTGGACCTTAATCAAGCAGCTGGTCCCTATTTGTGTTCAATAAATCAGTCACGTAATATTTAGCAAATTTCCCAATTGCAATCAAACGAACAATTCATCACATTGAGCACTCCCTCTTGCCGATCTAGGGGCTCCTTAGAGGCCCTTGACCACTAGACTGGCCACTTAGGTTAACCTTACCCAGTTCTTGGTTTCTTTGCATTTGTTATCTATATATACATACAACTGCACATATGAACATGTACCGATGCATATGTCCACCTTTTGTTCATCTGGTTGTAGGGTGGTAGGTCCAAGGGGTTGTACTTACTGCTGAAATTGTTACTTTAATATGATGATAAGTGAATGCGCGGGCATGGATCACCCATGGAGTAGATGCAGGGACGTGTGTATCGATCAATAGAGAGATGCAGGGCTTGCATAATCAACATATATGCTAATATAGTGGAGACATGGCACCTTGCTTTAAATGTACCAACATGTTTTTAAAATTGACTGTGACACTTTGTCTTAATGTATTGCATAATCAATACATTTTATATATATATATATAAATATAAATAAAGTCATGGCACCTTGCCTTAAATGTGCCAACATGTTTTTAAAATTGACTGGGACACTTTGTCTAACATATGCAATGGACCAACAAAGACATTGGGCCTTGCTTTCCATGTACTAACATGGTCTTACACAGACTGTAACACTCTTTAGTGTCTAACTGAAAGTCTCATATTTGGTCTAAAAACTTAACATAATTCTACACAGGCTTATCCATATCTACTTTTGAGATTTGCAACAGTCTCAAAGGATGTAATCATCCAAAGTGACGGCCTGGGACTGAAGTATTGGCTCTCCATCTGTAAGAAATGAAATCCAGTCCCTTCCTGCTTGCCTTACGATGAAACGAGAAGAGTTTGTACCAAACAGTTTATTATGTAGATTTGACACTCTCAAATGGCCAACCTTGAGTGTCAAACTTTAATAGATAACTAACATAATTTCTCACTGGATTACCTTGTTTGACTTCACATTTTTTGTGACTAGACTGCATGGTCAACTGTGTGTGCATTTCATGTCCCTTTCGCCCTCTGCAGCATTTGGCACACAATAAGAGGTGCTACGTGCTATAGGTCATATCACAGAGACATTTTCTCATGTACAGGCTAGAAACAAAATGCACTTGCTGGTGTGTTACATAGACTTGAAGGACTTGTTGCTGCAGGCGAGTAGCATCTAGAGATATTAAAACTGGTTGCTACTTGATGCTGTCCAATTAAGTGTCCTTGCACTAAGCTCCCCCTCCATATTATTTTACTGAAGCAGGCAGGGAAAGTAGTCAATTATGCTTTGTTTAATTGTTAATCATTGTTTTATGCTATATAAGTGAATATTAGAGCATAAGGATTTAAATGACTCGTGTTCTGTACACTTGACAGTGGTGATGCTGTTGAATTGCAAAGCTGGCCAAAGCTGATAGAGATAAAGGGAAGAGTAAGACTGGATGCTTTGGAGAAATTTTTGCAAGAATTGCATCTCTCAAGGACACGTTCAATCATGGTACAGTGATCTCTATGTTCAGTTAGGCAGTATTTGTTTACTCAAAGATTATCTATCAATTTGCCTTTTGACGCTTGATTAGAATGTTCTGATGGGAGAAAATTTATGTATTGATCTTTTGTCAAGAGAAAAATGGTTCTAAGAGCTATTAGGTTGACATACAAAAGCTCATTTTTCAGGTTAGTTCACAAGTAGAGTATAGTTTATCATAGGGTTTCTCAAGAGGAAGGAAAGTTATTGAATTTTTTGGAAGTGAGGCAAGGGAATAATGATTTAAATCCTAGAATGGCAGCAAAAATTTGCTAGATAATATTATTGCATCCTCAGCATGTAGATCTTGTCACTTTAGTTTGTGATTTCCTTCCTTCCTTCTCTCCCTCCTTCTCTCCCTCCTTCCCTCCCTTTACCTTTCTCCTTCCCTTTCCCCCCCGCCCTCTCCCTCTTTCTGACTGTTCTTCCTCTCTCTTCCTCTGCAGGCTTCTACATAGTGTATTGCAGTCTATCCCCTTTAGAATCTTCTTGAATGATAAAGATTAAAGCCCCGAGAATTGTGCAAGGGATGCTACTTTACTACTTTTGATAAACAAATTCTTAAACTTTGTTACTGACTGCTTTATCTGATGTCGAACCTATTGACAGTGATTTCATCCCTCAAAGAACACAAATGAACACAACTGATTTGAAGATTATGTGCAGTTCTCTGCAGCAATGCAAGCATTACTGAAAATACACTAAAATTACCTTACATAACAAAAAAATCTCCATTCTTTGAGACCTTATGCTGTTTCAAAGTATTGTTTTACTAGCTTTTCAACCTGGAGAATCATATTCTGGTTTGTTATTAGATAGAAAAAGGGCAATATTTACATTTGTATTGCAGCAATATCATTACTTGAGCTCAGGTCAGTATTTGGCAACAAGGAGAGATGGAAATACACAAAAACGTATCTTAAAAAGCTACCATTAAGTAGTTAGTAATTTGCAGAGCAAAAATAAGAGATAATAAGCATCCAAAAACAATAGCACGTAGAAGTTACCCAATCCAAGAACTACCATGTGCAAGAGTATTATATACCATTAGAAGCTTCTACAATATTTGCAACATCGCATATTACTTCTTCTATTGGTCATGTTATATTTCTTTCATAACACATCTTTCTTAAGCATGTTATTGGTATTGCTTCTACGATATTTGCAACATTGTGTATTGCTTCCTCTATCAGTAAAATACTTGTGAAGCACATGACCCTCCTCTTTCATCACAGTTACCAAGACCACTTGTGTTTGTGCGACATCACAAATTTTGCTGCAATATATGGAATGTGTATCTCATTCTACTAAATGTTGCATATGCTTGCAATGCAAATGTCTTGTAGTGTAGTTGCTGTTTTTGATAAAAAATTGCAAGGCCAAATGGAAGCTTCAACACTTTCAAAACCAACTATATAGTTTTTAAGTCTTTCGTCAAACCATATGCACAGATGAAGGCATGAACGGTATGACATATTGTGATGTGGATAACCGATAATAAAGGTGTGCAATAATTGATGAGGACTTCATTGAGATCGTCAATTTTGGTATGAAAGGAACTTGAACTGCCATTCAAAGATTAGAAAAGCTGCTTAGAAATCGCTAGAAATCATGATTGTGCCTCATGTGTGTCCATTTAGGAGGACCAGACAGTCACTCCTTCCTCTTGTGGGCCATTCATACTTGGGTTGTACCCTTTCCCCATTTTGAGGTCCATTGGAATTCCTTAGATGTGATATGTGCTTTTCCCCCTTTGTGGGATCACTTGTACTCCTATGTTCCATTGCAAATGCCCTTGGGTGTGAGATTGCTTCTCTTAGATATTGAGAGAGGTTGCTTTGTTCTTTATGCTTCCTCCTTGCTATGGTGGTGGTTGTCGTACTTGCTTTGGATGCATCAAAGTGAATTCGGTTCTGTTGCTCTCATTTGTTTTTGATGCTTTCATGTGTTTTATATTTCATCTCTATGCTCTTCAATCTTGTGTTTTGCTTCCACTTTTTGTCATATTGACATGGTATTAGACTTTTTGGGTATGCTTGATTTTTATCACACCGAGTTTTGAGTTTGTGCTAATTTTAGTTCTATGCTTGTTGCAGGCTGCATTTTTGTGTGGCAGTATTGATTGTGGGGGCTGCTAGTTGTGATGTGCTCGTGTCTCTGTGCCTGTCTTGGGTCCAGTTGATGGTTGACCTGGATGTTCATTTGATTTTCACATTGCTGATTCATGTCCATTTCAGCCTTATTGTATCTTTGTTACCCCTGATCACACGTTCTAAACCTTGGTGACTATATCTCTTCTCTTAACACTTTCTTGTATGCATTAGTGCTTGATTGAGTAGCTACACACAGCCTTGTTAGTGATTGAATGGCTTGAAAACACTTGAACAATCTAAAGGCAACAAGTTATTTTATTCTCATCGAAAATTGATATATACCCTACAATTGCATGTGAAGATACACAAGGGTTTGTAGAGAAAACATCGATTGTGTATGAACACAACTAACACATTGATATGTGGGTGCTCAAGGAGCGGAGCTGTCCAACCACCATTGTGTCTCATGGGAGAAGGTTGAGGGTGAGTATGGGAGAGTATTGTTGTCTGTGTGCGTAAAATTACCAATCTTTCCTTTTCACACCTGGTTACTGGATACTCGCGGAGAAGCCCATTACAGTACGTGTATGTTGTTAGCTGGAGTGCGTATGGATCAATTCGAGTCAATATGCAAATTCTATCTCAGGCTCATTCGAGAATTTCGTGGTGGTTGGTATTGATAGGATCAATCCAAAGTCTAGCTATAACAAAGGGCTCTCCTTTGTAGGGAAGAGACAAAGCCTTCCCTAACCCTCGGGGTGTCAATACCATGGAAGCACCATGAACCAGGCCCGACTTCTTGCTGTATGATACAAGAAACTCATTTGATCCTCGGTGTAACATCAATTGATGCAGAAGATGAAGATGAAGATGATGTTGTGGAGCAAGCCAAAATGCAGCCATTGAGAAGGGTAGAGAGTGTGGGGAAGAACCCCAAATGCTGATGATTATGTTAGGTAGTAACTTGATATCACAAACTTTTGATGATGCTAGATGGCTGGAAATGGTAGTAGCAATGTGGAGGAAGGGGTGTTGAGTCACACATTGTGACTGTTGGAGTTCCCATTTCTTGTCTCTCTCTTTCTTGCTCTTGCTCTCCCGCCATAGCTCGTGTGCACGCTTCGATTCTTCTCACCTTTCAACTGGTATCAGAGCTTGGCTTCCTCTTGCTCGAGTTCGACTCGGTGCTTCTCTACCTTCGCATCGACTCCCTTCACGCATTGGATCTCCATCCCGGCAGCCATATCCGATCTCCCCGAGCTCCCGTCACTCCCCGGCTTCCCGAGCACCTTCCCGGCCTATTGAGGCACTTTCAAGGCATTGATACTGAGGTATTTGATCATTCTTTCAGGGTTTTATTTCAGTCTACAGGTTGCAAACAGCAAGGGCAGCCATGGCTTCAAACCCTTGAAGCTTATTCCCCTCATATTGTGCCTTACACCTATCAAGGCTCAAAAGAGGCTTGTCGTAGGCCTTTGATAGGCCCTTCTTGAGCCCCCCATTACCCCCTTTTCAGCCCATGTGGAGCAGCAACAAGTTCAGCACCAACAGGGCAGATTGCACCATTTTTTTTTCTAGGCTGTTAGCACTCGTCTACTTCAGCTCCACACTTGGCCATTGCTTCTTGCTCTCTACCTTGATCAAGAGGGCTATAGACTTCATGTTTGATGTCATTCAAGCTTTGGGCATTGGTCTTGATCATTCGGGGCTGATTTCTTCAGATTTGGGACTGTCATAAACTGTCATAACAGGCTGAAAACAGGGCAGCACCATTGGCATTAGCATTTGTTGCTTATACTCCATTCCGGTTGTGCTATTTGATGCCCGTATGCGGTCTACATGATGCCTAGTGCCTTGGGAATGTATGCACATGATTATGCCATGATTTTGGCCTGAAATATTGGCTGATTTGGGACTGTTATTTACTGTTATACAGTGCTGGAAACAGGGCAGCCACACTTGGCATTGGCATTTGATGCTTATACTCTACTCCGGTTACCTTGTTTGATGCCCGTATGCGGTCTACATGATGCCTAATGTCTTGGGAATGTATGCATTCGATTTGCCCATGATTTGGCATTGTCTTTGGGCTGGAAATTGACAGTTTTGGACTGTTTAGAGCTGCTGTACATGAGCGGGCTGAAGCTCATTTGTCACATGTATTGCTTCTCTATCGATACCGGATGTATGCTATGGGTTATATCATGATGTATTACACTTTGGGGATCGACTTCGAACTCATGATCGTGATTCCGGAATGCTTTTGAGCATCGCATTTGCTCCATTGTTATTGGTTTGTCATTGGCAGTTTGGTCGACTTGACTGGCATTTGGGCCGCTTATGCCTATTGTCTGTACTTGACGGATAAGCTCTATGCATTACATGCTTTGGTCCGTGGTTGATGCCTCTTAATTCGTCCATGCTTGACAGATATTTTGGAGCTCCGATTTGGATGTTTTGAGCACTTCCGACTCACAGGGATATTGACTTTGGCTTGCTACTGGATGTATTGACTTGATAGAGATCTTGCCATTGGGATTATGTCTTGCTTAGTGGTTGCTACATCAGTTGCTTCATGTATGTCATGCTCTTGGGAAGCGTATGACGCATTGACTTGGTCACTTGTCACTGGTACTTTGTCTTGGGTTGCTTGAGCCCTTAACTCGATTGTACGCCTTTTGTGCCAGTGGGAGCATCTTGCATGCTTACTTGACCTTGAGCACGGATTACATGCTATTGGAGCAGTCTATGTCATTGAGCAGTTATAGATGTATTGAGACTTTGGGATTATACTCCGACAATTGGATGTTGCATTGAGTATATGTCTTGGTTCACAGGATGCTTATGAGTTGAGTCTCAATTTTGGATCCGCTTTCTTTTGAGCAAACACCTATTTGTGTCAGGTTTTGGCAGTTGGTTCTACATTTTGCCTAGATTGTCTGGGGTGTGCCTATTACTGGCAGATGCTATTTGACATCTCTCGGTGTTATGCTCATGTATTTTCACTATCATTTGGCTTTGCTTTGTCCTCTTTATGCCGGCTTTGGACCTAGCATTGTTTAGTTGACATTAGATCCAGTTTTGGGACAATTTGCTCTCATTATTGCAATTCTGAAATTTATTACAGCAAGTATTTATTGGTGGACTGAGCAGTATTTTTTATGCTGAAATATCCTGATTTGGTGTACCGCACCTAGTACTAAGTGGGCAGCATCTTTTGGCACACTTTTCTCGCCATTTGGAGCTCATTTCAGTGGATTTTGGGCATTTTCTGCAGTAAAATAGCCAGCAGTTTTACATTGTCTGTGCATTTTCAGCCTGCATTATGGCGTCCTCTTCGACTAATAATGCCATATTTAACATCACAAAGTTGGATGGTACCAACTACTCTTATTGGAAGAGTCAAATTTGGCAGGTCTTGGTGCAAAAATCTCAGATTAAGCCACTTCGGTTGAGTGGGGAGCAGCCTGAAACTATGGACAATGACGACTGGCTTGAACTTGATGAGCTATGCAAGTCCACGATTGTATTGTCTCTCACTGAACAGGTACATTATAATGTATTTGAGGAAGCACAGAGTGCATGGGATCTACGGAATAAGATCAAGAATCTTTATGATAAGAAAAGTCCGGCGAGTCAGATGTACTGGTTGAAGCAGCTTATGGATCTGCGCATGAAGGATAATGCGACTATGTCTGCTCACTTGAGCCAGTTCCATGCTATACTGAAGAACCTGACTTCGCAGGATATCACCTTTGGAGAGGAAGTAACTCCTCTTTTCTTGCTTGGGACTCTGAATGAGTCATGGGATGTATTCCGCACTGCCCTATGTGCCTCTAGTGCTACTCTGAAACTGAATGATGTTGAGAGTGCTCTTCAGTAGGAAGAGGTTAATCGCAAAAACTTGGATGCCTCTCGTATTTCACATGCTTTGACAGTTAGAGGCAGGAATGACAGGAATGAACGTGGGAATGGCCGTGGCCGTGACTCTCAGAAGGGTCGGTCTAAATCTCGTGGAAAGTTGCGTAGTAAGTCGCGTGGACGCAATGCTAATATCACTTGTCATCATTGTGGAAAAAAGGGCCATATCAGACCACAGTGTCATGAGTTGCGCAATGAGAAGCGCAAGGATAAGGGGAAAGAGAAAGTGCAGGAGAAGTCCTCTGATCGCAGCATAGTACCTGCGAAGTCCAGCGTCAAGATTGAAGAAATTAATGTCACGCAAACCGAGGATTCCGATGGTAGTGATGAGTTCATACTTGCAGCTAGTTGTTCTGATGTCTCACACTTGACTGAGACACCTAGTATGTATTCACAGTGTTGGTTATTGGATTCAGGTGCGTCCTTCCATGTGACGCCTTACCGTGAGTGGTTTCACTCTTACCGTACTGTATTTGGATCGGTCAAACTTGGAGATGACATGTCTCTTGATATTGTGGGCTGTGGAGATATTCAGTTGCAGTTTTCCCCTGGCAGTTTCTTTTTGCTCAGGGATGTACGTCATGTACCTGCGCTTACGTGCAGTCTTATGTCTGTAGGACAGTTGGATGATGTAGGGTTTCATGTAGGTTTTGGGGATTCTCCTTGGAAGATTACCAAAGGCAGACTTGTGCTTGCTAGAGCCGCCAAGGCTGGCAGCCTCTATCCTCTTGTTGTATCTGGGTCTTCTGTAGACCATGTTTTGGCAGTGGGCTCTATCCCACATGTATCACTTTGACATGCCCGTTTGGGGCATATGTCTTTGAAGGGAATGAAAATGTTATCTGGTTTGCAGTATCTTCCGCCTTTGGACTATGCACGTTTTGACTCGTGTGATCATTGTCTTTATGGTAAGCAGAATAGGTCTACGCATAAGAAATCGGGTAGGCCATGCATGAGTGAGCCCTTGGCTTTGGTGCATTCAGATGTTTGTGGGCCCATGCCGTGTATGTCTATGGGTGGCGCGAAGTACTTTGTTACCTTCATTGATGATTTTTCTAGGAAAGTGTGGGCTTATCCCATAAAGCAAAAGTCCAATGTCTTGGCAGTCTTTCAGCGTTGGCTTGCTCTTGTTGAGAACCAGACTGGGTATAGGCTGAAATGCCTTAGGACTGACAATGGGGGAGAATATGTCTCACGTGCTTTTGAGCAGTTTTGTGATGACAGGGGTATTAAGCGTCAGTTGACCGCCCCTTACACCCCCGCCCAGAATGGTTTGGCTGAGCGCATGAACATGACTATTCAGGAGCGTGTCCGCTCTATGCTTAGCCATGCAGGCCTACCACAAAGCTTTTGGGCTGAGGCAGTTAGTACGGCAGTGCATGTCATAAACCGATCGCCTTCTAGTGGATTGAATTTCCAGGTTGCAGAGGAAGTTTGGGCTGGTAAGCCACCCTCTTATGCGCATCTCCGTGCCTTTGGATGTGAGGCATTCTGCCATGTGCCCAAGGACAAGAGGAGTAAGTTGGATCCAAAGAGCATTAAATGCATCTTTCTTAGTTATGGTGATTCAGGAGAGATGGGCTATCGCCTATGGGATCCGCAGGCGTGGAAAATAGTAGGCAGTCATGATGTAGTCTTCCATGAAGACAAGATGCACAGGCAGCTTGAGAAAGTGGTTGAGATCCGCAGAGTGATCTTTCAGGAGGAGCCTAGAGCTCCTGCACAGCCAGTTGGACAGCCTACAGCTGCAGCAGATGCTCATGGTCAGGGTGTTGGACAGGCAGCTGGGCAGGCAGCAGAGCTTGCAGTGAGACGGTCTGCTAGAGACAGACGTCCACCTGATAGATTTCAGCCCTCTATGCATTATATTTTGGTTACAGATGCAGGAGAGCCTTTCACTTATGATGAGGCTATGCGCAGGGGTGACAGTCACTCCTGGAAGAGGGCTATGCAGTCTGAGATCGACTCCTTGCATAAGAATGAGACTTGGGATTTGGTTGCCTTGCCTAAGGGCAAGAAGGCTTTGCCATGCAAGTGGGTGTACAAGCTGAAAAGTACCCCTGGAAACCCCAAGCCGGCATACAAGGCTAGATTGGTAGCAAAGGGTTTTAAGCAGGAGCATGGTGTAGATTTTGATGAGGTCTTTTCTCCTGTGGTTAAGATGACCACCCTGCGCTTGGTCTTGGCTTTGGTTGCTCAGCTTGACTTAGATCTATATCAGATGGATGTCAAGACGGTTTTCTTACATGGAGACTTGCATGATGAGATCTATATGGAGCAGCCTAAGGGCTTTGCAGAACCTGGCAGGGAGCACCTAGTGTGCAAGTTGAAGAAAAGTCTTTATGGCTTGAAGCAGGCACCTAGGGAATGGTATCATAAGTTTGATGCCTTTATGCAGTCACAGGGCTACAGCAGGAGTGCTATGGATCCGTGTCTTTACACGAAGAAAGCCCGTGATGGTTCATTGCTTATTTTGGTACTCTATGTGGATGATATGCTGATAGCAGGGAAAGCTCATGATGAGCTAGATGCTCTTAAATCTCAGCTGAAGAAGAGCTTTGAGATGAAGGATTTGGGACAGGCCTCTCACATACTTGGTATGCGCATTAGATGCGATAGGCATCAGGGACTTCTCTACTTGTCACAGAGGGAGTATATTCATAAAGTCCTTGAGCGCTTCCGCATGCAGGACGTAAAGTCTATTGGCTGTCCATTGCCTTCTTATGTGAAGGTATCACAGGCCGATTGTCCGCAGACAGATGAGCAGAGGGCCGAGATGGCCCAGATCCCTTATGCTTCAGCCGTGGGCAGTTTGATGTATGCCATGATAGCCACTCGTCCAGATATTGCCTTTGCAGTTGGTGTTGTGGCACGCTATATGGCTACACCTGGTAGGAAACATTGGGATGCCGTGAAGGGTATCATGAGGTACCTGAAGGGCACAACAGATATGTGTATTTGCTATGGCAGCCAGGATACAGGGGTCGTGGGGTACACTGACTCCGATTATGCAGGACATGCAAATAGTAGGAAGTCCACTTCTGGCTATGTATTCACCTATGTTGGAGGTGCTGTCTCTTGGATGTCCAGGGTTCAGAAGTGTACGGCTTTGTCTACCACTGAGGCCGAGTATGTTGCAGCCACTGAGGCTTGCAAGGAGGCCATATGGCTAGGCCGTCTAGTTGTTGACCTTGGGATTGATGCTATACCTACACTGCATTCGGATTCTATGAGTGCCATTCAGTTGGCTAAGAATCCGGTCTTCCATGCGAAGACAAAACACATTGAGGTGAGGTATCACTTCATACGTGGTGTCGTGGAGGACAAGTCTGTTGACCTTGTCAAGATCTCCACTGACGAGAATCGTGCAGATCTGCTCACGAAAAGCCTCACTACTGAGCGCTTTGCCTTCCTCAGGAGATTGATGGGCGTTGGATGAGATGTTGCCTTTCCTCATCCCTTGTACCTATGTACAGTTGTACTGTCTTTTTCTTTTCTTTCTCTCTCACTGGGGCAGATTCTCCTTTAAGTGGGAGGTTGTTGGGGTAAAGGCGCCTCCGCCGTGCCGCCCGTGTATTACTACACTAACAGTACCCGTCACTGCACACTGCAGGTGGCGGGCGCCCGTCACGTCACTTTATTCTTTACATTCATTTTTTAGTGACTAGTAAATAAAGGAAGGCCTGGTCACACATTGTGACTGTTGGAGTTCCCATTTCTTGTCTCTCTCTTTCTTGCTCTTGCTCTCCTGCCATAGCTCGTGTGCAAGCTTCGATCCTTCTCACCTTTCACATTGTTAGAGCAAAGACACTTCAATGTCTTGCTGGTCTGATTTTCAGTAAGTGTCAATAATTTTTTAAATTTATCCAAGGCCTCGTCTTTACGAGGGATCGGATAAACCCATACTTTGTGTGTGGCATCATCAACAAAACTAATGAAATACTTCTTTCCCCCTAGAGATAACCCTGGGATCTCACATATATTTGAATGTACCAACTCAAGGGTGAAGACTTTAGAGAAAGAGATTTATTATGTGACGTTTGAGCATGATTACCATAAATACAGTGATCACATTATTCAAAATCAGCATACCTTAAATACGACAAATAACCCAAACGAGCGAGTACTTTCATTTGAGTTTGACTCGTGTGTCCCAACCGGCTATGCCACAAAGAAACACTTGGTTTCTCGGTTATGGTGACTATATGGTCATGCACGTTAGATACATACAAAGGATACAGAGTATCACTTTTAGAGCCCTTGGCAACAATGCGAGAGTCCTTACAAATTTTCCATTTGCTATCCCCAAAGGTGGTATGATAGTCTTCGTCATCTAGGTGCCTTGTGCTTATCAAGCTCTTCTTGAGCTGAGGTACATGTCTCACATTATGCAAAACAAACATCGAGCCATACTGAAATTCCAATTTCACACTTGCAATACCTACAATTTAACATGCATAGTTATCCCCCAAGTGGACAACACCATGTGTACTACCATTGTAGTAAAAAACCTACTCATGGTGTGGTGTGACATGAAAAGATGCACTTGAATCAAGTATCCAAGTGTGCATGTCATCATTAGAATCTGCAATCAATGCATGTGCACTCAAAGAAGAAGCAAGGAGTACATCATCGTCATTGTCATTCTCATGAGTGACTACATTTACATCCTCTATCTTCACACTGCTTTTCTTTGTAGGTTGGCTGTCCTTTTTCTCAGCCTTGTTGTCTTCAATGTTTTTGCGTTTGCCTTTCTCTTTCTTCAATTGAAAATAGTCTTGTTTGTAGTGCCCTTTCCTGCCACAATGAGGACACTCCACATTTTTGCCACAAGACTTGCTACGTGTGTTTTATTTTCAGAATTGCCCTTTTACTGAAATCTGCCCTTAGTGTGCAATGCATTAGAAGACTTGTTTGCTGAATTATTTCACCTGTTGACTTTTTCCATCAGAAAAGAACTTTCCACATTAGAATATAACAGCTGAGCATTTGAGTTACTCAAAGCTGTCCTGAAAGTATCCCAACTTTCAAGCAAAGTGCATAACAAGAAAGTAGCCTTGAACTCATCATCAATGTGGAAATCCAAAGCAATCAGCTGACTGAAAATTGAGTTGAACTCATTCAAATGTATAGATATGGTTGTATTTTCCTTCATGCAAAGGTCCATCAACTTTTTCAGCTAATAAACCTTATTGGCTATACTTTTTTGAGCATACAGTTTCTAATATGCAGAATTCAGTTTCTCAATGTTAAAGAGCAAGTTGTTTGACACTGAGAGCTCTATGGTAGAGCGTGCAAGCACATCCAAATCATCCCACTCTTCTTGTTCCATACCTGCTCGTCTTATTCCTTTTGCTTTGATGGGTTTCACCTGTTTCTTCTGCACCAAGATATTATAGCACTGTTTTTGCCATATTGCAAAATTGTGTGTACCCTCACGCTTCTTGATGTGCAAAAGGTTGTTGTTGTCACTGTTTCCAGCCATGATTTACAGCACTAAATTAACTCAAACATCAGCAAATGCAAGCCCAAATGTCACTCAAATGACCATGGTAAGAAAGTGCAGAAAATTCAGATCTGCAAATTGATTTCCAGAATTAGAGAATGTTTGCTATTGCACTCCACAATCAATTACAGCTAGACTTATATGCCAATGCACACCAATTGCATGTGAAATCCCCAAAATTTTGCTGCAATTTTTGCTCCAAATGCATCCTTGGGCACAAATTTGATGATTGTGGTCAAAAGTCTCAAATTTTCAAAGGCAAATCCACCCAAATTGTATCAATACATGTACCCAAGTGCGTATACCAAGCAATTCTTGCACAATTTGATGAAATTTTGCAAAACCCCCAATTTTCTCGGGTCCAATGTGCACAAATTTTAGTGAAATTGACATAATTTCACTAAAATGCAAAAAGCTCCAAATTTCTTGGGCAAATGTGCACCAAATTTGCAAATTTTGAATCAAGTTGTTCTGTTCTGCATCAAAATTCCAAAATCTGGAAAAAGCCCCAATTTTTTGGGCAAATGTGCACCAAATTTGCAATTTTTGAATCAAGTTGTTTTGTTCTGCATCAAAATTTCAAAATTTGGGAAAAGCCCCAAATTTTTGGCTCAAAATTTCACATTGTGCTTACTCATGCAAATGCCCGTCACTGGGCCAAAGGTTTAATCCATAAAACCTTTGAAATTCTGAAAAATAATAAAAAATCTGTCCCGTTACCTTGATTGGACTGTCGTTTACAGTTTGAGCTGTTTGATGAATTGACGCAGTCTAATATAGCCTGACGGACTCATGTAGTTTGACGGACCGTCTGATGCAGCCTGATGGACTATCCTGACACAGTCCTGACGCAGTCATGATGCAGCTATGACGAGTCTCCTGACACAGTCCTAACGTAGCTCCAGTAACCTAAGTTTTGATACTAGTTTGTCAGCAGAGTGTGCGAGGATTGAGACGTGATGCTGTGGATCACTCAGTGAGAGAGAGTGAGTGCAGAGTAGAGAGAGAGAGAGCACAAGACTCGATGTGGGTTCAATCTCTAAGTACCACTTTAGGTTTTTGATAATCTATATATAGTACATGTGTAAGGGTGCGTGCACAACCGAACAACGTAAAAGGCAAGGTGACCTTTTATTCCCAACACTCAACAGCTTGTAGATGCAAAGAACTGAAGAAAATCAGTCATTTATTGTTGCTACCCTGTCTCAATAGCTCGTAGATGGTGTCACTTGCTGTTGATTGGTCTTCTTCTTTTCCTAGTTGCCTCAGAAGGCCCTCAAATGGTTGCAAATCAGACTAGTAGCATCTCCTTGCTCTCTCTTGCAAGCTGAATGCACTAAAATGCCTCTCTCCAGCCTCTAAAGACGTTTTTCAGCCTTGCATGGGCATTTTTGATAAGTGGCAGCCTTTCCAAATGGTTTTTTCAGCATTATCCATAATTAAATATTAATTTTCAGACTTTAAATACTGAAAATTAATCTAATAATTATTTCGGTGCCCAGAAAAATAATTTGACTAACCAATAATTAAATTGGCTAGGCAACTTTCATTACTGAGTGTCTTTGTGCCATCTTTGACCATTAGATTGGTGTTAGGTATCATTAAATGTCACTTCTCTAGTGTCACCACTTGACATTTATGGCCAAATGAATGACCTAGGCCAACAACTGGCACTAGATACCACCAAGTACTAGTGCAGCATAACTTATAGCAACTTTTGTCTTTGTCATCCCGTGATTTCCTTGGGTCTTGGGCTTGTAAATTTACTCTAACCCTAGTTACACCTCACATGTGTAACATTTACTTAACCTCGTGATTAAAAATTAATCAACATGTTAAGTGAGGTTTTGAAAATACACGTCCTCATGACAACTTGCCTCTTAATGAGCATATTTTTTTGGCATTTTTGACTCATTAGAACACCCCCAAAAAGGGATTTTTTGTCATTTTGTATGACACTGTAGATGGTTATACAACACACTAGATATTCTTCTAGCTCTAATATGTTCTATAAAAGGGACTCACTGTGCATATGATCATTTATCCTTGTGCCTAGTTCGCTCAGCCATTCTACCTTCATCAATTATTACTAGTGGAGCCGCCCTTGTTGCTAGCCATATGCCCATCTCCAAAGGCTGCCACCAGCCTATTTGTGGCTACATCTTGCTGTCACCACCCTCAGAGAATACTCAGGTTTGCTGCGCTTTGGTATTCAGCCACGTGACCTTTTGCTTCCACCGTAGAACATCAGATTCCGCATCATTGACATCATTCTTACACATTCAGGGGCTGTTGCCAGGTAGAGATTTGCTATGTTTTGACATCTACCTCACTAGCCTCAGCATTGTACATCAAATTTACTACATTGATTGCCCCTCAATTGTTGCATTTTGTCACCATCGGGCCGTGTCTACTGTTTCTACATCATCATTGGTGGTTTTACTGCACTCGGAATCCAATCTTGGAGGATGATACTCTCTTGCACTCTCGTTCAATTTGATTCCAGGAGAGAGAATGATTGTTGGACAGTCTTTGCTCCTTGGTCTCCTTCACATCTATATCACACACTCTCTATTCATTTTCTCATTCATTGCTCTCTTGTTTCTGTCTTTTGGATTTTTGTCTATATTCATTGTGTTTCAGTTGTGCTCATGCACTTTTGAGTCTTTTCTCCATGCTAACTCTTTAAGATATTTCCACAACATCAAGAATTGCTACTAGTAGCATTTTACCTTATGAAGATCCTTCAAGTCTTGAACAACTTTGCCTTGGATAAAACATGGCAAAGCTAGCTATGAAAAGTCTCAAAGTAGCACAAAAGCAATTTACAATAGAGCTTTAACCATTTATAGCTCTAGAGTCTTGCCTCCACATTTCAACATGATTGTTGTTGTCAAAAACAGAGGTATTCAGCCATGGCAGCAAGAAACCACTATTCTCTTGCTTCATATAGCAATTGGGTAGCTCTTTGAAACTAGCCTTCCTCTTCAGATAGGGTGGTAAAACCTAATCAAGCACTCAATTATAGCAATTAAAACTGAGCATAAACTGAAATGCACACATTACCTTAACAATCTTGGACAATAGACATCCGATTGGCCCCAAAATTGGCGCTCCTTTTGGTATTTCTTTATCTTTAATTACTAATGGACAGTATACAAGTTGAGATTCCACAATCTCCTTTGCTAATCCAAAAGCCACTTGTACGTATAATCAACAAGCAATTTGGGCCAATTGCCCCTTGATTTTCACCGAGGACTTGCACAAATGGAACCACCAACTGGCCAAGCTACCCCAATTTACAATGGATAGACTGGCATTTGAATCCCCTCATAATTACACAAATTTCAGGTGCTGAATTTAGTATACGATGCCTATTCATGTTGGCACGTGTCCCAAGGTGGCTATCAAACCTTGATTTTTGCAGAAATTTAGGTTTTACAGTGGAAATCCTCATGCTATCCACCAAATATTGTTGAGATAGCCAAAAGTTGAGATTTTCTTATGGAAAACAGCTTTCATTTGCCCATATCACAATGTGACCATTTACCCAAGTTAAGAAAGATCCGTAACCATATTTCTTTTTCAATAATGCAAATGCAAAAACGGGCTCAATAAGAATCTGTTTTTTTGGTGTTCCAAAGGCTAGATGCTCCAAATGGTTGAGAGATGTTGAGAATGGCTAGCACAAGTTAGGGAGAAGTTGAGAGAATGCCAAAAGAGAGAAATTTTTGATTTTCACGGAAGAAAAGTCCAAAATCTGATTGTTGTCTGTAGACCAGCATTTAATGCTGTCGCCAATGGCTCAAGAGGCTCTAAATTGCTGTCACTTGCTCCAATCAAGTGTCGCCAACTCCTAGAAGGGTAGGAACTATTGTCGCTTGCTCTAATTTGGTCTTTTCTTGTTCTTGGCTACCTTAGATGGTCCTCCAATGGTTGCAGATCAGACTAGGAGCATCTCCTTCCTTCTCTTGTAGGCTAAATGAACTAAATCCATCTTTCTAGCCCCCAAAAATGTTTTTTTAGTTTGCATGGGTATTTATGCCAAGTGGGAGTATTCTAAACCCATTTTCTAGCATTGTTCAACCATTTAATTAATTTTCAAAGTTAAATAATTTTGAAAACTAATTTTAGCTCTTCTGACCTTGCCCAAAATTAGATATACCTATCAATAGTTAAATTGGCTAGGCCATTTGCAACTTGGAGTGGTCCCCAACCTTTGTTGACCCTTAGATTGACATTAATTAATTAGTTAATGCTAGTTCCTAGTGTCACCCATTGACACTTATTAGCTAAACAATTGTCCTAGGGTCAAAATTGACGCCAACTGATCACTGAAATCCAATTGGTATAACTTATCTTAACTTTTGTCTTTGACACCCACTGCATCCTCGGGGTTCTTGGCCTGTTACCATGAAATAAGTGCCATGTGTATCACACGTACTAAACAACCTTGCACTTTTTTTTTTTTTGCAAGTAAAATGTGGCTAATTATATTACTAAAAAAAACAGATTACAACGGAGTACTCATGCTCAACAGACTAGCTGGAGCTGATGAAAGTCACAAATACATCATGTATACAAGTCTCTCAAGGCAGTCTGGGAGGGATGGGGGCAAGAAGCCATGGAGGGGAGCTCCCTGCCTGCATTACAAAAAACAGGTCCTGGCCGCCCCCAATGCGCATAAAATGACATGGGAGCTCGTGATGAGCCCTGGACTTGCTTTGCACCTGATTCCATTGGCCGCGGAGGGAGTGGATGATGGAGGTCCAGAGCTTCGCTAAGGTCGCCTGTATTGAAAGTCTCTCGCCGCCAAAAGCCTTCTGACACTGCCCCTGCTAGATATGCCAACCAATAAGACTCCCTATGATCTCCCATACCTTGGAGCGGTCTGCTGTGGGCTCCAGTACCTGGCGCAGGTCTACTCTCTTGGCGTGAGGCCGTGGACAACTAGCTTGTCCAAGAGGGCCATACTGTGATACTCTGGGTCTATGATCCCAAGGCCTCTCTCTGACTGATGCCGTATGATGGTCGTCCACGCCACCTTGACCCTGGAATCCCTGGAGCCATCTGACCTGGACCAAGGGGAGTTTCGTACTAGGCGGCGAAGCTGCACTATGCAGGATGAGGAGAAGCACCAACTCGAGGTGATGTACCAGGCTGTTGCTAGGAGGACCTGGTTAACCACCAGGGCTTGGTCTGCTAGTGTTGCTAGTGAGAGGCGAGCCGTGCTCTAGTAGGTCAGCTTCCTCCGAATAGAATCGAGGATTGGAAGAAACTGCTGGGCGGGAGTGATGTCGAATCCCACCTGGAACCCTAGGTAACGAATGGTCTGCCCTTTGCTTACCCATCTAAATACCAGGTGGACGCCCTACTCCGTGCTAGAGTTTGGGTCTGTGAGGAAACCAACCGACTTTCGCTAGTTGATTTTCGCTCCCGCTACAGAACAGAATACCTCAAGAGCCAGCCTCACTCTCTCCAGCATCAACTCATTGTCCTCTATGTAGAGTGCTGTATCATCTGCATACTCTGAGTCTAACAACTCAATCTCCTTTCTCACGGGAAGTCAGAGGCCGCGTAATCCACTCACTCGTGACCTGAGGAAGTGAGACATTGCCTCTGCAAAGAGTAGGAACATGTACAGGGTCAAGGGGCAGCCCTGCCGGACCGATCTCTCCAGCTGAAACTCCTCCCCTTGCCTATCACCTATGAGAACCGTGTTGGTGGCTGATCTGTAAAGTGCGGAGACCCCGTGAATCCAAGCGTGAGGAAACCCAACCTCACCATGGTGCCCTCTAGGAAATCCCAGTCCACCCTGTCATAAGCTTTTTAGAAATTCAAGAGTAGTACGGTCAATCTCTACCCACTGTGCTGAGCCCACTCTGTCGCCTCAAAGAAGGTGAATATATTGTCTAGGATGCTCCTATCCTGGACAAAGCGTGTATGTGTGTCATGGATGATGTCTGGAAGCACGGGGCGTAGTCACCTACCAATCATCTTTGCCAATGCCTTATAGGCCACTGACAATAAGGTGATTGGTCTCCAGTGGGAAAGCTCCAACCAGTCTCCCCCTTTGGGGAGAAGACTGATAAGGCCTGCCAAAAGGCTCCCTAGCATCTGTCTTGAAGTGAAAATCTCTTGGAAGGTCATCAGTAGGGGGTCCTTCAGCACCTCCAAGTAGGTAGTGAAGAAGGCCTTAGAGAGGCCATCCTCTCCCAGGCATTTCTACCCGTCCTATGTACAGAAAGCCTCCTCTAGTTCCTTCTCTATGAAGGGGGCTAGGAGGGAGGGTCCCATCTCCTTTGTGATGAGGGACGTGATGTGATCCCAGATTTGCTGTCTACATTGCTGTCCTCTAGCTGAGGGTGTCTCCTGCTGGAAAATGCGTCTGTAGTAGTCGGTGGCAATTTCCATCACCTCGTCTGGGCTAGAAAAGTTCTCCCATACTGATCTTGAAGGCTGCGTATTTGTTCTCTTGAGGTGCAAGATTGGTGCGCTTGGAAAAACTCCTTGCACATCGTGTTCCCCTTCCACGCCCAAAAAGCTGTTGAGGTGCGGAAAGAGAACTCCGAGCGCCTGTCCTCTAGGCCAACAATGGCTGCTTGCGCGTGCACCTCCTGTGCGTGGAGAGTGGGATCCCTTGGTGCCTCCTATAATAATCTCTGCGTGGCTGCAAGGTCCTGCTGGAGTGCTCTCTTCTCCTCCCAGCTCTGTTGTCTGGCTTGTATGGTTGCCTCTTGGTAGATACTGCTCGACTTGGCTAGGACCTCTGCAACCTCCTCTGTGATCCGGTTCCTCTTGTCCCACTTCTTGGTCCAAATCTGCTCAATCTGTCTCGTCACCTACTCCCTCCTATAAATCGAGTCAGGGATCCGACAAGATCGTGTGCTAGGGCAGATGTTGGGATATCAAGTGTCAGGACAATCGGGCAATGATCGAACCCCAAGAGAAATCTAGTGGCCTCTCCCTCTTGTGGAAGGCAAGATCTCTTCAAGCATTGTGTGCTCCTACTGCTAGTAAGAAGACTTCCCATGCCTCCTGCTCCTCCCCAGCCATGCCTTGGTAGTTTCTGTCTCTGCCCTGCTGATCCTCTAAAGTCTCCAGGTTGTGATGTCTCCTTCAATGATCTAGGAGTTCACCTCTGGGAGTCCATCCGCAATCTCCACCCAGAACCTGCTGACCTTAATAGGGGCATAGACATTGAGGACTCCAAGGCATGAGTCCCCAATATCCAATCTGATTCATAGAACCCTCCTTGCCACTATCGTCCTGTGGTCTCGTATACAGGCAGTGAGACTCGGGCCAATAGAGGTGTATATGCCTTCACTCCTGCCGTGGGGACCAATGGCGTGCTCCTAGTAAGTGTGCGAGCTACCCAAGAGTACCTTCCCTACCCTTTGGGCCTAGGTGGGAGTAAGCTTGTGCTCCTGTAGAAGTAAGATGTTGATCCGTTCGGCAAGGGCAGGCTGTAGCGTCTGCCAAACAATCTTCTTCCTGGAACTACATGCCCCACTATAGTGGAGGTTATTCATATTCCAGGATGCAAGGTGTAAACTCATGGGGAGACCTGTGATTGACCGAACAAGCATCTGTTCGGTGTGGAAGCTGCTGACGAAGAAGAAGAACTATGAGGCATGCGGATACACTTCGTTGCTGGCTTGGATGGTGAACTCCATTCCCCCATGGTAGCCGTTGGTTGGACCATGGGGGTGATGGATGCGCCTGGTCGTACCACCATGACATCTATCAACTAGGCTGAGAGGCGAGACTCCGTACACTGGTAGAAACGGGCCGCTTGTGCCAAGGGCCACTCTATCACATCTACCGGCGCTCTCCATTGCGGGGGGGGCTCAAAAGTTAATGCTCGGATGAGGGACCTCGGCCCCTGCCCACCAGTTGATGTCCATCATGCAACCTGGCCACTGCTGGGAGAAAAGTATCAATCCATCTCCCATCCATTGGGAAATGTGGTTTGCCACCTGGCTCTTCACCTCCTCCTCTACCTGAGTCGTCGAGTCTCCTGTGTGAGAGGTTTTACAGAAGAAGGCGTAGTTTGGGTCCATCCGGTGGTGCTAGTAGATGGACCTTGTTGCTTCTAGACTTGCGTACCACAAAGATTTCCACCTCTAGGGGTAGTGGGAATACTCCGCGCTTCGCAACTCTCAAATAAGACCATGGCCCAATGCGAAAAAACTCGTGGTAACAGCTGTGCCTGTCTCAAGTAAGTGTGGCGGGTGGCATGGATGGATGAACTGGTGGCTGTGTGAGGGAGGGAGGAGGGCTAGACAATCGATGGGTGGAGGATGTCGGCGTCTGGGGCTCCTCACCTCCTGTGGGAGGGGCGGGGATGGGTGGGGGAGAGGTCACCTATACTGGGTGGGGATCAAGGGGGGGTTGGTCGGCGCGAGTGATGTGGGGGGGGGGATCAAGAGACGGTAGGGTTGTCGGAGGCACTCGAGGGGTGTGGGGGGGGACCAGTGTCTTTGGGGGAAGGGGGCTGTGAGCCCTCGGGTGAGGCGGCTTGTGACACCTTTGTGGGGGGTGGATGTGTAGACCTGTGGACCTGTCGGGTAGGGTGAGAGGGGGGGGGGACCGTGTGGTGCTCTGCGGGGGGGGGGGGGGGTGGGGGGGAGACACTCACTCTCCTGCTCCCTGCCATTGTTGTGTTTGAGGAGCTCCTTGCGCCCCCCTTGCCGTCTCTCTCTCTGTCATCTCTGTACTCGTGTGAAACCGTCCGCATGCACTTATGGGACGGTGGGGGGGGGTGTTGGACGCCATGGATGGCCGGTTTACGATGGGCACCGTGCGGGGAGTGGTAGGTTTGCCGGACGGAGCTGGGACCGCGGGGCGGAGGTAGCATGCTGGGGAGGGGGGGAACAGGCAGGTGGTTGGGGGAGGGATCTGGCACATGGGGTAGTCTGGCGGGGGAGGGGACAGCAGGGCAGGGGTGGGTATGACAAGGGCAGCGCGGGGGATGGTAATGCAAGGGGGACTGGGGGGGGGGGGGGGAGCGTCCCATGAGGAGGGACGCTCTCCTTGCGCCCCCCTTGCCGTCTCTCTCTCTGTCATCTCTGTACTCGTGTGAAACCGTCCGCATGCACTTATGGGACGGTGGGGGGGGGTGTTGGACGCCATGGATGGCCGGTTTACGATGGGCACCGTGCGGGGAGTGGTAGGTTTGCCGGACGGAGCTGGGACCGCGGGGCGGAGGTAGCATGCTGGGGAGGGGGGAAACAGGCAGGTGGTTGGGGGAGGGATCTGGCACATGGGGTAGTCTGGCGGGGGGAGGGGACAGCAGGGCAGGGGTGGGTATGACAAGGGCAGCGCGGGGGATGGTAATGCAAGGGGGACTAGGGGGGGGGGGGGGGGGGAGCGTCCCATGAGGAGGGAAGCTGGTAGGGTAGACGCACCACGGGGGAGGGAGATGGTGGGGGATAGCATGCCACAGGATGATGGGCGGGAGAGGGGGCGTGATGGCGACGGGCAGGTGAAAACGGAGGTGGGTGCGAGGGAGAGGTGGGGAGCTAGTGCGATGGAGCAGTTGAGGAGGGGGGTAGCAGCGCGATGTGATGGGAAACCTTGCACATTTGATTAATAACTTAATCAAATGTTATCGACAAGATTAAAGCATCTTAAAATTTAATGTCCTCGTCCTCAATTGCATTTCATTTTGCCAAAGGAAAATCATATTGCACTGGAATTTCCACAAGGCATCACAGTCACAACATTGGGCATTGTTGTCCAACCATGCCATATGCCCCAAACCTGCTGAAAATTTCCAATCAACATAAACATGATATAAATGTGAAATACAATCCGGAATTGTTGCTAGAAACCCATTGGATGCATCCATAACTCATGTTTCTCAACTGTTTTGACTTCACAACCATAGTAAAGCAAATTTTCAGCATAAACCATGGCTGAAATTGACAATGGCTTTTACTAACATGTTGCTGTCCATGGAACCAGCTGTGAACCATTGAAAACTGAGCATAATCTGATCATAAATTAAACATCTGCTGATTTGAGAATTGATCACAAAATGCTGCAAATGTGACCCCATACTAATTGCAAAAACTGATCAATAACTAATGCAAAAAGTGATGCAAAACTAATCCCAAAAGTGACCATAAATATTTCTCAAACTGATAAACAACTAAGCTGAAACTGATTAGAAATTGATCTCAAGCTGAGGCAAAAGCTCATGCTCAATTGATTATGAATTGATCCCAAATTGATGCAAAAGTATAGTCTTAGAGCATTGGTAATAACCATACCCATCTACCTACATCTCGCAATGACTAGTACACTCGGTAGTGACCCCATGGTAGACATACTATCAGCATGGTACCTTGGATGCATGCTGAATATATCGGAGATTCACTACCTACAAGATCTGTCACAACTAGAGGAGTGGAAGTGCTACCTCCCCCTTGAGCATCAGCCGGACCCTTGCTTTGTTGAACCTGAATGAGCTTGAATTGAGGTCGACTCTAACTTAAAGGTATCTAGGTTAAGTTGCATCAACTGAGGATGGTCTACCAAGTCATCCTCTTCCATCCATTTTGCATCCATTGGTGAATAATTCTAAAACTTCACCAAATATCTTCTAGAAACTTTAACTTTAACTTTTTTTTCCTTATGTGCCAAGATCATAGAAACACGGAACGGCCGTTCCGGCGCATAGGAATGGATTAATGCGTTCTTGGAGGTCCGAGGCCAAGAAATGCCGGGGGAATGTTCCAACCCGTTCCATGTCTTGTTCCATCCCGTTTTGGGTCGTTCCTTGTCCGTTCTAGGGCCGTTCCTTGTTTGGAACAGCCGTTCCAGCAATGGAAATTAATTTAAAAAAAAATCCTTTGTTATTGCTGGCGCCCCTTTAGGCGATTTGCTGCCCCATGACTTTGCCTCTCCTCTCCCGCCTGTTGCTCCTGCTTCGCCTAGCTCACTTGCGTATCCCGCCTGGCTCGCCTGTGTATCCCGCCAGCTCCCACCTGTCGTGCCAGCTCCCATCTGTCTCGCTAGCTTCCGCTTGCCCCACCTCTCCCGCCTGTCCTGCCTGCCCCGCTTGCCTTGCCTATTGCTCCCGCTTGCCCCGCCTACCTCGCTTGCTTGCTCCCGCTTGCCTCTCCCGCCTGCTTGGCCCCCGACTCCCACCCGTGATCGGGTGAGGAATCTTGCATCAAGCACCGACCGAAGTGTTTCTCTACTCAGTACTGATTTTTGTTCAATAGGACCATTATCTTCCCCAAATTTGGGGCATTTTGGATCAGGTGTCAGCAGTTGCCCCAAAATTTGGGGCTTTCTCAAGGATTGGGGCCCAAATGGCTGCAATGTCCCCAAATTGGGACATTGGGATCCATCATCCCAGGATCTAAAAGAGCCCCCAAATTTGGGGCATTTTGAATCAATCATTGCCCCAAATTTGGGAGCTGAAAATGCGCCAAATTTTAGGGCATTTTCAGTAAGGGAATGCAGGCTAAATGCCCCAAATTTATGGCATTTTGAATCAGTCATTGCCCCAAATTTGGGAGCTGAAAATACACCAAATTTTTGGGCATTTTCAGCAAGGGAATGCAGGCTGGAATGCCCCGAATTTGTGGCATTTTTAGTAGAAGGAATGCAGGCTGAAGTAACACCAAATTTTGGGCATTTTTAGCAAACATTTAACACATGCATGTTGAAATTTTGGTGCAAATTTCTGCAATTTCATTGAACTTTACTAATTATTTGTCACTTTTATATAGATGGCAGCATTGACATCTATGGGATCTTCATCATCCTCAGCAGGTACTTTGTTAACAACTGGACGAAGTCGAAGCACTACTTGGTCATGGTGGGATGAGGTAGATGCAGGGGTGCCATTGAGAGGTGGAGGGGCTCGCCCTTGGAAATGCAAACTTTGCACTTATGCTCGCACTAGTGGGGTTGATAAAGTGAGAGCCCATCTTCTACATGAGGAGGGGAAAGAGGTGTGTTTTGGCACTAATGTATCAATTGAGAAAAGGCAAGAGTTACTTGACGGCATAGCCACTTCTATGGGGAATTCACATGCCAAGAGGATGCCAAATATAGCAGTGGATCCAACAACATGGACTCCAAGGCCAGCAGGACATGGTGCTTCATGCAGAAGACCACCAGGATTAGTGGCTGCGTAGCCTTCTCGTGGGCCATTAGTGGCACAGGTCGTGGTGTTAGACAAAGTTCATTGCACACTTCATGGGAACCAAAGAAAAAAGAGGAAACAGATGCAGTAGTGGCATACTTTTTTTACCATGACCATATTGCATTCAAATCAGCCAGGCCACCTTATTTTTTAAATATGGTGACAAAGATTGCAGAGTATGGACCCGCATATAAGCCCCCTTCATAAAAAACTATCAGGACTACATTGCTTCATAAGGAGAAAGCAGCCATAGAGATTGCAACAACAAATGTTCGCAATCAATGGGCAAGAAATGGAGTGACATTGATAGCAGATGGATGGAGTGACACACGTCATAGGTCCATACATGGTGTTGTCGCATATTCTCGTGGGGATGTATACTTCATTGGTAGTCATGATGCTTCAGAGACTGGAAAGAATGTAGATGTATTGGCATCTGAGTGGTGCGAGGCAGTGCAGACTGTTGGGGCAGAAAATGTAGTGCAGTTTGTGGCAGATGGTGACCCTACAAAGAGGGCAGCAGGAAACATTTTAATGGCAATGTATCCACATATCACCTTTAGTCCATGCATGGCGCATTGCTTGAATAACTTGTTGAAGGATATTGGAGACTTGCCATGGATTGCATCTCTTGTTGCGAAAGGCAACAAGATTATCACATTTATATGTAATCATTAGTACTTGCATGCTGAGTTTCGCAAAAGAAGTGACAAAGAACTTCTCAAATACTTGGATACACGATTTGGACATAACTTTCTTATGCTTGGTCGATTGCATTATTGCAAAGGTGCAATTAGGGAGCTATTTGCTAGTGATGTGTATGAAAATTGGACTGGGGCTGCTACTGCTACTGCTGTGTTATGTAATGCATATGTCTCCGATAGAGATTTTTGGGATGAAGTGAATTGCACCAACCAAATGGTTGATCCTATTATGCAGATGTTGAGGCTTGCAGATGGCATGGATCCATGCATTGGGAAGATCTATGAAGGTATGGATCGCATGATTGAGAGGTTGGAGAGTTTGGAATCAAATGCATATAGGTATGAGCAGATCAAGGAGTTATGCATTAGCAGATGGAATGAGTATGACTCTCCTATGCATGCTGCAGCATATGTGCTTGATTCTTAGTTTCAAGGAAAGATGCAAGAAAGAGACCTTGACGTGGTCAAGGCTTGGAACACATTGCTTGCAAGGCTTTATCCTAGCCATGAAATGCAATGCAAAATTAAAAATCAGCTCTTTGTGTATTGGCAAACATTAGGGATGTTTGGTATAGAGGATGCACTAGAGGACAGGACAAATATTGGGGCTGCTTTATGGTGGGAGGACTACGGGACAGAAGCTCCAGAGTTGTAGAGTTTGGCTATTCGTATTCTTAGCCAAACAATTAGCTCTTCTTGTTTAGAGCAACTATGGAGCTCATTCAATCACATTCACTCAAAGAAGAGAAATCGTCTTGGTACAATGAAGGCGAATGACCTAGTTTATGTGAGCTCCAGTCTTCGCTTGCTAGCTCGTACATTAGTTACAAAAGATGATTCTTTTATACATTGGAAAAAAGATGACGATGATGATGATGATGGTGATGGTGATGGTGAGGATGTTGTTTAGCAAGATGAGCATTCAGACACAGTGGAGCTATCTTCCATGAATCAGAACACTTAGTGGCTAGCCTTTTAGAACTTTAGAGTATTGACTTGGAAATTGGAGCTCTTGTAACTTGGATCTTTAGAATTTAAAGCTTAGTGCATATTTTGTGTCTTTGCAATGCACACTTGTTAGACTTATGCAAGATTGTTGATTACAATGTTGAATCATGAATGAGACAATCCATTGCTGATTACAATGTTATGAATCTTTATTATTGTTGAAACTTAATTATTATGTCTCTAATTTCACGAATTATGGTTAATATGATATCTCTCTAGATTCTAACTTCTAAGACTTAAGTGTTGATTCTCTCTCTCTCTCTCTCTCTCTCTCTCTATATATATATATATATATATATATATATATATATATATATATATATATATATATATATATATATATATATATATATATATATATATATATATACCGTTTCCTCCGTTCCCGTTCCCTAACTTTGGGTGTTCCCTTGGTTTCGGGGGGTTCCATTCCGGTTCTCGTTCGCGTTCCTCGTTCTTGGTAACTATGGCCAAGATCTGCAGAGGTATCAAAATCTCATCTAGCTTCTTAACCTCAGGCTGAATTTCAACAGACATATCCTTTGGCACATCACCATGAAAAGGCCTCAACAAACTGACATAAAAGACATTGTGTATCTGCCAATGTGGAGGTAATTTAAGCCGATATGCCACATCGTTGGTCTTTTCCAACGCATGTGGAAGGGCCCATAGTATCTCGATTCTCATACCTAACTTTGGATACAATATCTCTCTTCCTTTCATCTTTTTCAGTCGTGCCTTTTCAAAACGCAGCAATATATAATGACACCTTGCAAACTGCAAAGCATCTCTGTATCAGCTGCCTTCTTTTGCTTTTCTTGTGATCTCTAAAGTACATATTTTATCTTTGCCCTCCACCCTCAACCACCTCAAATGGAGCTTTGCTAGTGGAACTATGTATTGTATTGTTGTATGCAAACTCAACTAATAGCAAATACTGCTTCCATTGTGTTTTGTGGTCTGAAACATAGCACCTCAAAAGATCCAACATTGTGGAATTGGCTTCTTCAAATTGATCATTTGTCTATTGATGGAAGGATAATGAGAATTTCAGCGTGGTGCCCATATTCTAAAGCAACCCCTTTCAAAATAAATTGGTCATCCAAGGGTCTTGGTCACTGAGGATCGACTCTAGTATACCATGATACTTAAAGATATGTTGCAAAAACAAGTGTGGCATATGATCAATCTTTATTTTCTTCCTCACCAAAATGAAATGGGCTTGTTTGCTAAACTTGCAAATGATAGTTCATATCCCATCATTTCCTGTAGATGTCCTAGGAAGCTAAAAAATAAAGTCCATTGCAATGCTTTGCCTAGGTCTATTTGGAATAGGAAAGGGTTGCAACAAGCCTAGTAACTTTTGCCTATTATGCTTTACCTTGTGACATATGGTGTATGACTTGACAAACTGCTTTATATCATGCCTCAAAGCCGGCCAATAAAATAAATGCTGCAATGTCTTGATTGTGGCATTGATTGCTAAGACCTCTGTATCCTACATATGAAGGAGTATCACTTTCAGTGATAACTCTAGGCCTCAATTGGGAATCAATAACATATTGCTCTTTCATGGCATCCGACTCGGTGTGATAAACCATGCTGATAGCTGAAATTTGTGGCTTACATGACAGTGCATCAGCCACAACATTAGTTTTACCATCAATATATAGAGTCTAAAAATGAAACATAGAGAGAAAATTTACCCACTCATATGTTTCTCTGACAACTTAGTTTGTGTTAGAAAGTACCTCAAAGTTTGATGGTCTATTTGCACTGTAAAATCAGCCCTTGACAAATAGTGTTTCCACACAGACAGTGTATGAATTACAATCGAAAAATTGAATACAATGTCCTAGTATTTTCTATGCTTTGCCTCATTCTTTGAATAGACAATCATGTCATGAAAGAAAGTGCCCACAAATCCTCTATGTGGCTTGAAAATGCCATTCATCATTTGATTGAAAGTGGTAAGAGCATTTGTAAGCCCAAAAGACATGAGAATAAACTCACATAACCCAAAAGATATCTTGAAAGCTATCTTAGGCACATCCTCCGGTCTAATGTGCATATGATGATATTCACTTTTCAAATCTATCCGGCTGAATATGGTTATCCCTTGCAATCTATCCATAATATCATTAATTCGAGGAATCGAAAAGCGATTCTTTATCGTGATCTTATTTAGAGTACGATATAACAGCTCATTCACCTGTCTCATAATCTCCTCGTGTTAGGCTCCATTGACTTTGTAGGGTGGTTTATTAGGTGGGCTATCTATAGGGATAAGATCTATGCCATGATCTTTAGGCCATTTAGGCGGTAGCTGCCTTTCAAGTGACAGAGAGAAGCAATTAGCATACATTTTCAGAAATGACATGTGATCCTTCTCTAACTTAGATATGTTTCCAATATTCTCACTATCATCTTTATTCTTCGTTAAAACCAAGTACATTGAAAGATGAATTTTCATTACTTTAGAAGGATAGTTGTAGATACAACAAGGACATATTCTCCTTTAAACTTTACATCAAGTGTGAGTGTCTTTTCCTTATGCTAAATAGTGATCTCTTTTGTATGAGAATTAATCATTGTATGCATGGTATACCAAGCAACACATCACAACCCTCAAGTGGAGCAATGAAGAACTCTTTGCTGTCCACATATCCCTGTTGGGCTCCATTGACTTTGTAGGGTGGCTTATTAGATGAGCTATTTCTAGGGATAAGATCTATGCGATGATCTTTAGGCCGTTTAGGTGGTGGTTGCCTTGTAAGTGACTGAGAGAAGCAATCAGCATATATATTCAGAAATGACATTCGATTTTTCTCTAACTTAGACATGTTTTCAACATTCTCACTATCATTTTTATCATTCGTAAAAACCAAGTACGTTGAAAGATGAATTTTCATTACTTTAGAAATGACAATTGTAGATACAATAGGGACAGATTTTTCTTTCAACTTTATATCAAGTGTGAGTGTCTTTTCCTTAATGTTGAATAGTAATCTCTTTTGCACAAGAATCAATCATTGCATGCATACGATGACACCATGGCATATTAAGCAATACATCATAACCCTCCAGTGGAGACTCTTCGCTGTCCACATATCCTTATATATGCAATTGAAGCTTTCCAATGAGTGTTGTCTCACACAAGTCTAATGCAATGGTCATGTTAAGCCTTTGCAAGACTTTTAGTGAGAACATCTGCAGGGTTATCTTGTGATTTGATCTTAGTCAGGGTGACTAGACCATCATCCAGAACTTGTCTGATAAAATGATACTGAACATCAATATGTTTGGTACGTGCATGAAATATGGCATTCTTAGCCAGGCATACAGCACTCTAGCTATCACATCTAAGTACAGGTTTTTTGGTAGGCAGCCCAAAATCCTTGACCAAATGACCAAGCCAAACTGCTTCTTTTGAAGCTTCAGTGGCTGAAATATATTCAGCCTCAGTGGTAGAGAGTGCTACTATTTTTTGCAATCTAGAGTACTAAGAAACTGCCCCACTCGTTAAGGTAAAGATATATCCACTAGTAGACTTGTGAGCATCCAAGTCACTTGCCATGTTTGCATCACAATACCCTTGCAGATCCAATGCATCCTTGCCATAGCAAATACATTTTCTTTGTGTGCCCTTAAGGTACCATAAGATACATTTCATTGCTTCCCAATGTGCTTTGCCAGGATTTGACATGAACCTGCTTACAACTCCCACTACATAAGCAATGTCAGGTCTAGTGGCAACCATAGCATACATGAGTGAACCACAAGTTGAAGCATAAGGAACACCCTTCATAGTACTGGCTGCCTTATCATCTTTTGGGCAATTTGCTTTGCTAAGCTTAAGATAGGGTGGAAAAGGTACACCAAGAGGCTTAGCATCAGCCATAGAAAAACGATCAAGTACTTTGCTGATGTACTTTTCTTGTGAGAGAAATAAGAGTTGTTGCTCTCTATCTTGTGTGACATGCATGCTTAAAATATGATCAGTTGCACCCAAATCCTTCATAGAAAAGGCTGAATTCAGTTCCCTCTTCAATGCATTAATCTAGCTTTTATGCTTACCAACAATAAGCATATCATCCACATAAAGCACAAGTATAATAAGGCTTCCATCATCAGCCTTCTTAATATATAAGCAGTGATCTGCACTACTTTTAAAACCATGTGAGAGCATGAAGGCATCAAACTTTTTATACCATTGTCTAGGAGCCTGTTTCAAACCATACAAGCTTCTCTTAAGCTTACATACCAAATGCTCCTTTCCATGTATCACAAAGCCTTCGGGCTGTTTCATGTACAACTCTTCTTCCAGATCACCATACAGAAATGCAGTTCTAACATCCATCTGATCAAGTTCAAGATCCATAGATGCTACAATGGCAAATAACACTCGAAGAGTGGTCATTTTGACAAGATGAGAAAACGCTTCTTGAAAATCAATGCCCTCCTTTTGTGTGTAACCCTTAGCCACAAGTTTGGCTTTGTATTTGGGTTTGCCATCCACACATTTGATTTTATAGACCCATTTGTTAGGAATGCTTTTCTATCCTTGGGCAATGTTACTAAATCCCAAGTATCATTCTGATACAATGACTTCATTTCTTCCTGCATAGCTAGCTCCCACTTTTTCTTTAACTCACACGATAAGGCTTCTTTATACGTAAGAGGCTCACCTTCATCTGTGAGCAAGATGCAGTCCAAAGAAGGATCAAATCTTTCTATAGATCTTCTGACACATATAGACCTTCTTATCCAATGATCTGTGTTATCAGGTAATGGATCCACATCCAAGGGAATGTCAATGACCTCTTTGTTTGGCTGCTGAATTGCATGTTCAGGCTGCTGTAATTCATTTTCAGCATGTTGATTTTGGTGCTCAAGCTGATGTTCAACCTCCCCTTGTTGCCCATTTTCATTTGGCTCAATGATGATACGCTGATTGTCATAATCAGCATCAAAAGGAGCTGAATTTTCAGTGGCTGATGGCTACTCTAGTAACTGATCATGTTGAAATTTAACTTTCTTTTTGTCTGAGTCATTAGATGTGACATTTTTCAGCAGCTTTGACTCATTGAATATCACATCCCGGTTGCGTAGCACCTTTTTTATGCTTGGAACCCAAAATCGATAGTCCATTTCACCTTCATCTCCATAACCCATGAAGATGCCTCTATGAGATTTCATGTCAAGTTTGGTTCTGCTATCAAGAGGTACATGTACATAGCATTTGTAGCCAAAGACTCTTAAGTGGTCATATGAAGCAGGTTTGCCAGACCAAACCTCTTCAGGGATGCCACTGTCAAGTGCACGATGTGGAGATTGGTTGCAAATATGCACCGCGGTTTTCAGTGCCTCTCCCCAAAACGATTGTGAGAGATTAGCTGTGGACAACATACACTGAATCTTTCACATAACGTGCAATTTATTTGCTCAGCCACACCATTAGAAGATGGATTGTAAGGAGTTGTAAGCTCTCATTAAATCCCATTGTCATCACAAAACTTATTGAATTCTTTAGATACATACTCTCCCACATTATCTGTTCTTATGCATTTTAACTTTAGGCATTTTTGAGTATTAACCAATGCATAAAGCATCCAATGTCTCACTTTTTTGCTTAAGCAAGTAGACCCATAGCTTCCTAGAATGGTCATTAATAAAAGACACAAAATAATGGAAATCACTATGATTTTTTATTGGCATTGTGTAAACATGAGAATGGACTAAATTCAATATACATGCCTTCCCAGAGGCTCCATTAGAGTAGGGACTCTTTACATGTTTACCAAAAATACAATCATCACAAAAGTCAAGCTTTGAGCTTTTCACATCAACTCTTCTAAGTGAAGAGAGTGCCTGCAAACCCTTTTGGCTCATATGTCCAAGACGCTTGTGCCACAACTCCATGTGTGACTATACTTCAACAACTGCAACAAACTTTCTAGGAAGTGCCTTGCAGTAGAGATAATACAGAGTCCCCTTTTTACCACCTCTAGTGACTAGCATAGATCCTTTCTGTATTTTCCATATACCACCACCAAAAGTAGTGAAGTAACCTTTGCTGTCTAGCTGCCCAACAGGAAGCAAGCTCTTCTTGATGCCATGAACATATCCAACATCATGAAGAATCAATTCCTGACCATTTTCTAGAGCCAGGTGTATGGTGTCCATTCCTTTAATATCACATACATGATTGTTGCCAAGGTAGACTTTTTCAAGATTACCTTCTGCATAAGTAGAAAAACCCTCCAGAGATGGGGTTATATGAAAAGAAGCACTGCTATTAACAATCCACAATTGTGACAAACCATCATCAGCTGACAACAAGGCATCTATCACATCTGTTTTAGTGATATACATGTTCTCCACTGTCATAGCAAGCGGATTTGAAAATGCAACCAGCAAATCAGCATCTTTATTATCTTCTATTTCCTCAATAACAACACTAGATACCACATTTACTTTTTCTATCTCTTTAGGGGTAGAGCTGCCATCCTTGTCATTTTTTTTGCCTTTTGCATTAGCCTGCTTCTTACATTCTTGTTCCTTTTTAAAGTACCTGCAATCGGGCTTTTTATGCCCTTTGCGATCACATTGATAACAAGTTACATCTTGTTGTTTTTCCTTGCTTTTGCTGCGATTTTTGTTTTTATTTGTAGCATTATACCTTTTTTCAAGTCTTCCTCTTACATTGTAGGCTGATCCACTGTTTTCCCCACTTGCCTTGCGTCTAATCTCTTCATTCAGAATAGAACCACGCACACCATCAAATGTCAAGTTGGGATTATTGCTCAATGACACAATCAATGCTTTCCATGAATCGGGCAAGGTCATGAGCAAGAAGATAGCCCTCAATTTAGGATCAAAAGTTGGCAAACCTGCATCCTGTAACTGACTCAAAATACCAGCGAAAGCATTCAAATGCTCTGAGGTAGATTTGGACTCATCAAGCTTCAAGTTGACTAACTTTCAATTGAGATGTACCTAATTGACAGGAGTTATATTCTCATAAGTAGCCTTAAGTTTCTCCCAAACTACATAGGCAGTATCAAGCCCTTTTATATCAACCAAGATATCATTTGTGATGGCCATTTTAATGTAAGTAATGGCCTTTTTATTCATTTTAGCCCAATCCTCATCTGACAAAGCAACAGGCTTATGTTCTTCTAAAGCATCATCACAATCCGTTAGAAAGAGTATACCCTACATACGATATTTCCAAAGATCAAAACCATTTTCGTCAAACTTACGAATCTCAAAGAGATTCTTTGTGTCAGATGTAGATGCATTGCCAGCTATCTTCAGCAATGCACAACTGCAATAAAGGGCTGAATGCTTTCAGCCAATAGCAAGGTTTCTGAATGTAACAACAAGTACACTCTCTTGTACTTCCAAATTGTCCAAGAAGCAGATGTTTAGCTGTAAATTTCAGTCTCAAGCACTGATTATAGCATATGCACAAATCAAATATGATACATTTGCATTAAGGATAGCTCCCACTTCAATAGTACATCACGAAGATTCCCAAATGTAATGACCCAAATGCTATATTTACCACTGTTTCATTGCATAATGAGTATTCAACAATACATGTACCAAGAGAAGCTGCCCTTTTTCAACATTTGAAGCATCCAAAACTCTAAAGACTCCCACTCAGCTGTGAATTTGCTGCAAATTTCATTGTCTAGTCTCAAAACGACTCAAAAGTACATCACCAATGTGAAAAGCCCCAAAATTTCTGCAGTGAATTTGCTCCAATTGCATAAATACATCTTCCCAAGCATCAAGTGTGGACTAATGTTGCAGAAATTTCATGATTTTTGCAAAAGCCCCAAATTTCAGAATCCAACAGTGCACAATTTTCAAGAAATTGGCTCATCCAAGAAAAAAATTCACTTGCATTTAAGAATCCCCAAAAATTTATGAGGCATGTGCACTCAATGTTTGCAATTTATGGTCCAGAGGTCACTGCAATATGTGTTAGGCACCAAATTTGGGAAAAGCCCCGAATTTTAAGACACAGATTGGCACAAATTTGCACTCTGTGCTTGTATGTGTGAATACCGTTAGAGAGGGAAAACTAAGGTGAAGAAAATTAAGGGAAAATGGACCGTTGACCTTCTGCCCGTCGTTCGTGCAACCGAACACCCTGTCACCCGTCACGTGGAAGCCTTCTGGTTCTGTCGCACAATGGTCGCCTCCAGCTCCATTGTGCAGCAACGTCGCCTCTAGCCCCGTCGTGCAGCAACATCATGTAGTAGTCGCCTACCGGTCGTCAGTCAGTCTGACGCCCGTTATGCCTGCACCCGACTAGTTGCCTGTACGTTATGCCCGACCAGTTACCCGACCAGTCAGTCGACTTGATATCTTCTTGTCTACTCCTCAATGGCTTGCATGAGACATTGGCTCTGATACCAGTTTGCAGAGTCGAAGCGGAAGCATATAGAGAAAGAGAGCTGAGAGTAGGCACAGTAATCGAGGAGTTTGATAACTCAGAGCTGAACAATGTTTGATAGTGATAGAGGGAGAGTGAGTCGTGGGATAGGTGTGAACTAGCGTGGTACACACAAATAGTAAAAGAATGTATTTATACTTAGGATACTGTACACTTACACCCGTTAGGGTGGGTTTACATGTGTGAAGTAATATATACACGGGAAAGCGCGTAAAGGGCCTTTACATCCAACAATGGATCCCATCTCATCCTCTTTGATGCCTAGACGAGCTGGCATGTCAACAGAGATGAAGTTGGCTTGTGCACCATTATCAAAGAAAATCAAAGCATGCCGATCCCTAATTTTATCCCATGCTATGCACAACTCTTTAGCATCATCGTTGGGCTGATCACTAACAATATCAGGTATCGATCCCACTAATATTTTGGGCTTCTTTCTCTTCGGATCTCCCTAATTTTTTGATTTTCTAGCTACTTATTGGGATAGTCCCTTGCAATGTGATCCTTTTGTTCACAAATGAAGCATTTATTTGCAGCCATCAATTCCTTACATTGTGCCAATGTGTTCGAGCCCTTTCTTTGCTGTTTGGGTCTCTTTTCAAGTTGATTTTCAGATTTTCCCCTTTTCCCAATCTTAGACAACTTTTTATTCGGCTTCTTTCCACTCTCTAGGAACCCCAGATCCTTTCCATGCAGCAAAGCATCTACTATAGTAGCAGTCTCTATGAGCTGAGACATGCTATACATGATGGATTTAATGCAAAAATCCTTGATTCCTTTAGGTAGCTCATAAGCGTATTTTTCCATTTGCTCATGACGGGATACAAGGCGATAAGAACTGACAGACAACGTTGCATCCCAAAACTTATTATTATATTGCTTCAAATTCTTACATTTCTTAGCATCCAGCTTATTCCAAGTTGTCATGTTGTCCACCTCAAAGGTACTTGTCAACCAATTCGATGTAAACATTTGCTAAAATTATACCCGGTTGACGGTGCTCTACCTTGCATCAAAAGAGTGGACCACCATTGCAATGTATTCCCCTTCAAGACAGTGATTGCCTTTCGAATCTTTCAGGACTTGGTGAAGTTCCCCTTTGAATAGGATGTATCAAATTGCTGAATGAAAGCCAAAGCTTTCAGCCTATCTTGTGCACCATTGAAGGACTCAAACTTCACAGCTTTTCCACCCTTATCATAGTCTTTTGTTGCCCCTTTGGATGTCAAGTTGTCATACAATGGCTATTGCAAAAAGAGTGCATTTGTTGAATTGACATCAAAACCAACACCAAACGGAGCATTTGTATGACCAACACTTATTTCATGAGCCCCATAAACATTCGGGGGTGCAAATGCATTACTAAACATGCTACTTTGTGCTTCAAGCATCAAGCCAATGCTGCCATACATTCTCGTATGTGGTCCCTGTCCAACCATAGCATGAAAAATCATGCTTTCACCAAAGTATCTTGGTTGTCCCATCATAGCATGCATACCCGGTTGTCCGACATCCATTGGATTGGCACTTTCACGATGGCCTTGCACTTGCATTCCTTGCCTCGTAGGTACTAATTGTTTTGCTTCATTAGCATCTTTGGGAGCTTCAAGTGAAGGCTTTGGCATTACCTTTGGTGTAGCTTGCTGTCCCAAAGGTGTAGAAGAAGACTTTTTCTTCTTGTCCTTGCTGTCCATCTTCGGAGTATTAAAAAATTGGGTAAATTGAGGATCCTTTGCCGATTTAGCAAAGAGATTTGCTGCTGTTCTCATCCGATTCTTGAATTGGTCATCAAATGTCTCTTCACTTGTTGGTCATCAGCCTCGTTATGCCTTGAAGGCCTTGCATCTTGCCCCACAACAACAATTTCAGCTTACGGTCCATGGTTTGAGCCTTGTCCCAGATTAGGCATTACATTTCCTTCTTTCCCATGTGAGTGTCCATATTGAGAGGCATCATCATTGCTTGATTGCATCTCATTGTATAAAGACATATTGCTGTAATTTCTCAGTTGAGAGCAAAATTCAGTACCGACTCAAAGCTTTGGCTTGCAAGTAGGTACCTCGGGCCCACCAAATCAAGCGATTGAGTGGTATCTTGGCAATGGAGCCATGAAACCAACCTTCCTCTTCGGATAGGGTGGTAAAACTTGATCAAGTACTTAATTATAGCAATTAATAACTAAGCGTAAATTGACATGCACACATTATCTTAATAATCTTGGACAATAGATACTCGATGGCCTTAAAACTAGCACTCCTTTTGGTATTTCTTTATCTTTAGTTGCTAATGGATAGTGTATAAGTTAAGATTTCACAATCTCCTTTGTTGATCCAAAAGCCCCTTGCTGCACATACAATTAGCAAGCAATTTGGGCCAATTGGCCCTTGATTTCACCCAGGACTTGTATGAATGAAACCACCAACTAGCCAAATGCTGCCCCTATTTACAATGGATGGGTTGGCATTTGAATTCCTTAATAATTACATAGATTTCAAGGGCTGAACTCAGTGTACGATGCCTATTCATGTTGGCATGGGTCCCAAAGTGGCTGTCAAACCCTAATTTTTGCAAAAATTTGGGGTTTATAGCAGAAATCCTCTTGTTCACCAAATATGACTTAGATTTGCTTCAAATGGTTGAGAGATGTTGAGAATGGCTAAGTACAAGTTGAGGAAGGTGAGAGAATGCTAAAAGAGAGAAAATTTTGATTTTCAAGTGAGAAAAGTCGGAAATCTAATTGTTGCTTGTACTAGAAAGCATTTAATACTGTCGCCAATTGCTCAAGAGGCCCCAATTGCTATCGCCAACCCCAATCTGCTGTCGCCAGCTCTTGGAAGGGCAAGAATTACTGTTGCTTGCTCCAATTTGGTCTTCTCTTGCCCTTGGTTGTCTCAAATGGTCCTCCAATCGCTATAGATTAGACCAGCAACATCTCCTTCCTCTCTCTTGTAGGCCGAATGAATTGAATCCATCTCTTTAGCCCCCAAAAACGTTTTTTCAAATTTCATGGGTATTTTTGCCAAGTGACAGCCTTTTAAACCCATTTTTCAGCATTATCCAGTTATTTAATTAATTTTTAAAATTAAATAAATTTGAAAACTAATTTCAGCCCTTCTGACCCTACCCAAAATTAAATGTGCCTATCCATAGTTAAATTAGCTAGGCCTTTTGTAACTTGGAGTGGTTCCCAACCTTTGTTGACTTTTAGATTGACATTAATTAATTAATTAAATAATTCTAGTCCCTCGTATCACCATTGACACTTATTGACCAAACAATTGTCTTGGGGTCAAAACTGACACCAACTGACCAACAAAACCCAATTGGCATAACTTATCTCAACTTTTGCCTTTGACACCCATTGTATCCTTGGGGTTCTTGGCATGTTACCATGAAATAACTGCCGTGTGCATCACATGTGCTAAACAACCTTGCACATTTGATTAATAACTTAATCAAATGTTATTGGCAAGATTAAAGCATCTTAAAACTTCACGTCCCCGTGACAGTTGTCACCCACCTTTGACATTCCTTGTAATAGTAGACACACAGCGGTGACTTGCCTTTGACAGTCCTCCATACTGCTTGCACAGCCAAAACACTGCTCCAGCAGTACTTGCAAGTGCAGCAAGGACAGCTTTTGATCTCGTCACCCCCAATCTTGAACAGCTTGCAATTGTAGTATGCAGTTCCAGAAAAGTAGCTGCAAAATTTTGCAGCGTCTGTGAATGGCAGAATCACTGATGAAGGACAAAACAAGAAAATGTACCTGCTATGAGCAAGACTGCAGGAAGTCTTGGTGACAACAAGTAACTTATGTAGGAGAACATGCGCTTGCCATTGGCTGATGGAAATCAAAGCCTAAGCTCATACCCAGGTTAACTTGCTCAAGGATGAAGTACATATAACTGAAGGATAAATGCACAAGGAGACACCCATACTGTTGCTGCTATAGAGGAGCTTGCATTGCCAAAATGATGCATTTACAAATGGGTTTACTCTCTCAGGCAAAACATTGACCACAAGTCCTAAGCACACAAGCTATGCCTCGATATCTACAAGTGATGTCTTTATACACGACAAAGATGTAACTTGAGCCACTAACATGACTTTCATAAACTTGAGCCTCAAAAAATAAAGGGTTGATAAGTCATATATTTTTGAAGCAATACGTTTTGCTATGCGTAAGTTACAATATCAAGGAATGTAATTGAACATTCTTTTGTAAATTTTTAACTTATATAGTGTTGCATTAGCAACAAATGAAACATTCATATTGTCTGACGCTGTAAGGTCACACAATATTGCATCAGTATCTGATAGATACTACTAAGTTGCAGAGAGAAGCATTTAAATAATGTGTACACTCAGTTAAGAAAGATATTAATGGCAGGGCTTTGGCACATGCAGGTTGTTGTGTGTATGCCCATATAGGATCAGCTGCTTTTGGGTGTTAAACAACTTGTATGTTATCATCCTGTGTGCCTAATACATACCAGTGGAAGGTCCTGTCAAGTATCAATCTCCATGTGGTTTCTTCATTACAGTCAATTCAAATAAAGAACTTGCAGAGGGATGTTGCTGTGAGGGAGGGAGCACCTAACTTATAATATATATAATAAGGTTTTATTCATTTAGTGGAATCATGTCTTAGCATCTTCAAGAAGGTTGTCTGTCCTGAATAATGGAACTGCTGCATCAACATATGTAAGCAAATACAGCATATGAGGTGAAGATGCTTGATTAGCCAGCGCATGGAGATGCCCCTTAAATTGTTCAACTTTAAACTGAAATTTTTAAGTGCTCCATCAATCCAAAATTCAGATGTTTCCACAGACAACCATTCTAATGAACAATCTCAGACAATCTCAGCACTAAATTATGAAATGCAAGAATCAAAAGATACATGGTTTCCTGCCCCTTCAAATTTTGGGTTGTACAGCTACCAGGCCGTTTGAATTTTATACATGTGATTTGTATCAAGCCTGTCATTTGCGTAATCTATGTTGGTATGTCCATTAATATTAACCAGTATATCTTATTTTCCTGTTCGTTCTTTCTTACCATTACATCTGCTTCTGCATTGAAAGCTAATTTACATATTCGTCCATGTTACATTCTGCATGCCTCTCCTCTTTCTGGCTCTAGAGGTCTTGTACACAGATGTATACAATGCCACTTTTTCCCTATTCAACGCTAGTTCAGTATTCATACACTGTACATTGTGTGTAGCTCTCCTCTTTCTGGCTTTAGATGTCTTGCACATATATATATGTATACAATGCCATTTGTGATCTGTGATCAAGTGCTCACTGTACCTGCATGACATTCATTATTGACCATTTGATAGAGTTTGTCAGGTTAAAAAATATTCATTTTTTGATTTTAATGGCACTGCAACTTAAAATCCAAAATGCAAACCCACAAATTATTTGATTTTCTGTGGAGGCAAAGACTGTCATAATTATTTGAGTTTCAACCTTGCTGCCTAAGGACTCCCATTAAAAAATGTATGATCTTTTTTCCACTGGTATATTCATCTCTTGAAAAGCGCATGACACGTTCATGTTTTGTGAAGTGCATGAGCTCTCTGCATTCAATGCTGAGTTACCTGTTCATTGCTACAAGCCTTGTATAACCAGAGCCACCTAGGTATGTTCCAAAGATGAGTGCATTGTAGTACCACGTTGTTTCAAAACCTCTGGAACGAAGAGTTTCTGTTGATCATGCTTTGTTCAAAATTTCCGTATGCATTCTTTTGCTGCTTGTATGGGTATGTTCCAAAGACGAGTCCTTTAGACTGTTTATTTCAAAATGCAAGAGTGAAGTTTCTCAAAGACCATGTTTTGTTCAAAAATTTCTAGTTGCAATATTTTGCTGCTTCCGTGCTCCACAACAGAGTTTGATGTGTAGGCCCTATCTCTTTCCTGTAAACCTGACGTCTGCAAGGAGTATATCAAAACTTGTCAATAACTGATAGTCAAACATTTGATCTTCTTTCAAGCATATTTGTCGAACTCATTCGAGACTGGAATTTGATACCATTGTAGTGAGAATTTTACACCATGTGGCACTAAAGATTATGGGTTCTTATATCACCTTTGATGTTTGTTCATTAGAACTCTAAATAAATAGCATGTTACACATTACAAATAAAATACCTCCGTGCAGAAAAAGTAATATCCAACCAATGCTAACTCAGGATACTGCATATAAGTATGCAATTGCAAGGAAGAAAGGATCCTTATTGATTTCTCTTGAGTTGTCCATAGTGATCAGTGCAGTCAATTCGATAGACAAAAACAGATACTTATCTATATGTTACCAATGTAAAGCATTGAGAGTGTGGATTTGTCGTGAAGTCTACATGTCCTAGATGTCTAGTTGTGAATGAGGAATTTTAGACCAGCATGGATGCTTGTCATATGGACCTTTTTAAAAAAGAAAAGATCCATTGAAAGTTTCTTGTTGGACTTACGATTCATATTACTTTGTCAAGGTATTGTATGAATTAAATTAATTTGTAGTAAGGATTGCTATGTGATGCTTGCAGAAGTTACTGGCAAATCTCAAATGCATCAATTTAATGTCCTATGTAACTCAAATTTGATGATCTCCTCAACGGAGAAGATCTAAAGTTCTTGTGGAAAGCCTTTGAGTATTTCCTGAAGCTTAAGCATGCATCCGATACCTGCTGAAGACACCAAAGTCGATTGTTGTTAGCTGGAGGAAAGAGAGTGATTGAGAGAGCCAAACAACTTCACTGAAATTGTGAAAGGAGGTAGACAAGAGCACATCAAGTCTTTTATATCCAAGAACATAAAATGCATAGATTTGTGTAAGAGCTACCCACTAGCCGATGTCTCCATTTTGGAGTTATGCACTGTAGGACGTAAGGTGTGAGGCATGAGGAAATTATCTGATTTCTAATAATAACTAAGAAGATAATAGATTAGTATGCAAATGGCTGAAAAAGGAGAGTCAAAAAATTCTCTCTTTTTCTCTTCCTAAATGAATGAAAGCATGGCCTTTATGCATATTCATAAAGAAAGGCAAGGGCTTCTCTCAAAAGTTTGTGATCTTGTTGTTGCAAGGTCACACTACCTATGTGAAATATAAGATTTCTATGAAATCTAGGGCTGCAATTCAAAATTCTAGATGGACAGGAAGCATTCTGTATGGCCTTCACATTACAGCTGGAACTACTACAGGAGGAAAAATCAGTTACTGTGTTAAACCTATTTAACTTACTCAAATGTTTTGTTATGAATGTAATCTCAAAGAAGTTGGAAGAAAACATCAAAACTACATATGAATGACCAAACTTGTGCAAACAGCAAATGTAAATATGATAGAAACATCAGTGGGCTTCACTGCACAATAAAAAATGTCAACAGCTGAACTTCGATATTGTCGAACAATAAAGTTATATGCAGTCCCCTATGTAAGGATATACCTCTTTTAAGCGATCATTATTGCATGACTTTTATGGAGACAGTTTGTGAGCTAAAGTGTAGAGCTAATTATTTCTGTATTATCATGCAGATACTTGTTACTGATTAGCAGGCTCTTCTAAGTAAGAAAACATAAATATCAAATAATTAGTTGAATGTGATACATTATATCATGGGTTCAGTTTTGATAACTCAAGGTTGGGACAGTTATCACACAGTCATGACCAGAATTTATGCTGCTTTATTGTCCTTGTCTCTTACTAGATTCAAAGCTTGTTACAATTAGGGTTAACTTTCTCTTTCAATAACTTTGGACCGGATGGACCTCAATTACTCTCAGTTGCTGGCTGATAAGTCAAGGCTGTAGCTTTATTCTGACATGGAGGCTTCCAATTTGTTCATGAGGAGAATCTTATTTTAATCTTTCCAGTTTTCTCAGCCTCAGTTTGTGATACTCTCTTCTTGAAATTGCAGATAATTGCATGTTGCGTTGATGCACAGGCTGACAATGGAGTTTCAATCATTACTTTGAAAGAGGTGAAGCATTCATGTCTAAATTGCAGTTCGTATCATACGTTTTCAGATTAGTGCTAATTTGATTAGTTATGACATTGCAGGCGGCAAGTCAGTATAAAAAAGGAGAGAGGGTGGGATATGCTGAACCTGTGCCAGGGTTTGAACTATACCTTTTTCCTGGTGGTGGCACCTCCTTGAAATTATTGGTTGAGCATGGATACTTGTCTGCAGATCAGATTTTGGCTGAGGAACAAGGGATTTTAGTAGGGTTCTTAGTATGCCGTAAAAATGTAATACCAATGAACCTAACTCACAAAACATCCAGTCAGTACTTTACTGCAAATAGACATGCATTGTCTGCACAATTGGATTCACCAACACGTCCTAGTGAGACTCAATGGACAGGAAATGCAGCTAAACTCCCTAGTTCTTCTAGTGGCATAGCATCAAAATCAGATTCTGAAGATAAAAAAGCAACTTTATCTCTTGCAAGCGCACAATCAAACATTGCCAAACCAGATGGTAAAGCGGATCCTGCAACAAGTAACAGCGTACCAAATAGTTTACAGAGTGCATCTTTACCTGATGTGGCAGGATCCATGCATATTCCCCAAGATCCAAGAGGAGCCATGCATGCAAAGCCACCAACAGACTGGTCCATGAAGGAATCAATTCAAGAGGAAGATATTGGTGATGACCTACCGCCTGGATTTGCACCAAAAAGCATGACCTTTGTGAAGCCTGGTATTGGGCTTACAAATCCAGAAAATGATGATGATGATGATGACCTGCCCGAATTTGATTTTGCATCTCAAACAACAGTATCTTTAGCTCCAACTTCTGTTAGGTTGCCGGAAGTAGCAGGTTTGACCCCATCCTCCTTGCCAGCATCGCTGAGCATGCCGTCTTTTACTCAGGGCCCAGTTTTTCCTCAACCACTTCAATCTCCACAGCTAACGGTTTCCAGTGAACACAATCGTGCTGGCCATATTCTCTCTCAGTTTTCAAGGCCGGCACTTCCTCTATCTCATGGACCTATGGAGCAAGTTAATCCAAACTTACACTTACCTCAGATGCCTCAACAATCACATTTCCCTGCATTGCCCCGGCCTCCTGGGCCAGTTCCATCTGTCCAGCATTTCAATTTCTTTCCCCCAAGGCCTCCTGGTATACCGGGGGATAGGACGGTGATTGCCCGGCCACCAATGAATCATAGTCAAATGCCTGGTTCTGGATTGCATGGGGATCGCCTGGATGCTTTTATGAATCAACCTCCAACAAATCAGCCTATCTTGCCTCGCCCCTTTGGGAATCCCCCAAGACCTGAACAACTCCCCGCTAATTTTGAAGAGCAGAGGGGAAGGAGTGAGCCAACTTCGTCAAGTCAACAAAATTTTCAACCGCTTCTACAGAACTTTGGCACCTCCAAAGATACAGCTCGAACTCAAGCAAGCAGCATATGGGATGATGATGATGACATGCCAGAGTGGTGCCCACCAGCCTTAGTGCAACCAGATAACCGCCAGCAGGGGCCTCTTCTGTCCACAGTACCTCCAGCAGGTGGACACCCAGGTGTTCTGGAACCAGGTCGGCCTCACACGCAGGGTCGAGGGTGGCATGGGGGTCCACACTCAATGGCACCAGAGCCGAGAAGACCACCCCCACATGCAGATGGGAGAGGAATACTTCAAGCACCTCGACCTCCTAGCACTGTACCTCCACCCCCACCTCCATTGCGGTTTCCTCCACCACGGGGTGGAGCACCCATGGGAACAAGACCAGAGCAAGTGTTGGGGGGCCAGTTGAACAGTAGGCAGGCCAGCCATAGGGAGTCTAAGAGAGTCAAGTAACAATGAGAGCAGCCACATGTTGTCTATGAGAAGTTCTTGCGGTTAAGCAGGTAGTATTACTGTAATTCTTGCCCTGTCAGAATAGACTTTTCGGCAGGGCCTTTCAGTGTTCAAGCTGAACATACAAATGATGCCTTTTTCATGGCTAGTATGAGCTCGAGTGATGTCCATTATCAAATCAGATGCTGCACCTTGTGTGGCTGGTGGAGCTCCTTGCCCAACAATGGTAGGGGCTCTTGGATACTTGTATTTATCACAGCCGTTCATCTTGCAGACAGGCTTTCAATCAAGATACATAGGGTTCACGATTGCAGCATTGTGCCTTTTGGGTGGAGATGTTCAGAATGCCAAATACATGATGTTTCCCAAGGCCAAACACATAAGTTGCTTCTCTTTTTCATTCACCGTGCTAATTTATGAAGCAATTTACAAACAGACATCTGCTGCATGTGTTTGGCATTACCGTTGTTTTGAGTGTTTGCCACTCTGGTGTTTTGGAAAGGCAGCGGCAGGCTATTGGAGAGAGACACTTACAGGATGAGACACTGGGATAAGCATGGCTGCCCAAAGTGAAGATGAACTATGTATGTAGATGTGTAAAAGTAGAGCACGGTTGGCGATGGTGTCTGTGCCGTTATGCGCTTATTTAGTGAAAACAGGTGCATCCTACCCATCTAAGTTAAAATTTGCAGCTTGGAGATACAGAATCACTGAATGTTGCCTTTTGTTAGCTGATTTTTAATCCTTGTTTACGTGAGCGATGCCTTGTCCGTTACGAAGATCCCAGTTGTCTGAGTTGATGGTGCGCGCACACACACACACACACACACACACACACACACACACACACGCACGCACACACAGACACACAGAGTATGTGCGACTCATCATGTTTGAAAGCAATTTAGGATTGTAAAACGTGGAGACACAAGCAAGCAATGCCCAAAAGGATTGTCTTGAGACACCAGAATTTCAGGGTTAAGTGAAGGTGATGAGTTTGGCACAGTATACACAAATTGACGCATGTTGCGCTTGTGCTTGTGCTTGTGCCATTCGATGTGCGTGCCCTTTACAAATAATCGATTGATTGTGCAGTATAAACGATTGATTGTTCATGTGTTTAGGGTTACACGTGTGTGGCCTCTTTGTGTTGTGTGTGTGATTAGCTCTGTGGGGTCTTTGTGTGTCATGTGTTGTTTGTCTGATGAAATCATGTCTATGCTTGCGGTGAGTCGTTCATATCCTGATGCTCTAGATCTTGTTATAGCTTGCAAAGCATCTCTGTCCCATTCCCACACGTGCTCAACCTCCTAGGCGAGAAGGAAAGACACTAGTGCCTTGCCAAAGGCTCACAATCACTCTTTCTTTTCAAGATAGTATTAAGTAGAAGAGGCATATTTGAGAAATCCCTTTTACTCGAAGGGGTAAATTGAAATAGCTTCTAGAGTTTCAAATAGGAAAGTTTGACTTGACACATATGTCTAGCTTGTTTTTAAAGCAAAAAAGAATCAAGATGTAAAGTTGTATGTTGCTATTTACTTTAAAGTCAAGCCTACAAGATGCTGGGAAAGATCAAGACATAAGAGTTGTATGCTACTATTTAGGTTAGAGGCAAGTCTGCAAGATGCTAGGAAGATTCTTTGTGGTTTTGTAGCTCGATATCGTACCCTACGAACAATTAATAGAGGCTTTTGGAGCACAAGGACCGACTTTTTGTATGTAGTTATGGTTCACTTAGGTTTTTGTGTTGAATAGGATTTAGTTTGTCCCCTTCAACTTGGCCCAACGTCTCATCAAGAACTTGATGATTGGGTTATTTATTATGGTGATCATTCTACTTCTAGAAGAGCTAGACCCTTAGAAAGTTGATGGTTGACTCAAAGTTTCAGGTCTTTTAGATGGGATGGACTCTCAAGGATCAAATGATCTAGCACAAGGGTTTCGACACCTCAAGTCTAAAACATGTAGTTTAATTAGTGCATCATGATTTAAGGGATTGCCACTATCCTTTACTTTTCAGACTTTTGCTTTGGATTTGTACAGATTGAGTTCATAGGGTGACGTGCTTGGTTAAAGAGGTCAATTATGTTCGTGACATGACAATGAATTAAAAGAAAAAACCAAATTCCATTATACATTTTGAAAATTTCAAAGGTACCCCTCAAATTCCAAAAATCACAAAAAATACCCCTCATATTTAGTAAAAGTTTGCAATGTACATCTCCATCTTGGTCAAAATCCCAAAAATGCCTCTCAACGTGTTCCAAAATTCCAAACATGTTCGTTGTATTTTGCAAAAAATGTCTTAATCCACCATATTGTGCAAGAATTAAATTAGAATAAGTATGTGTCATCAATGATGGATGATAGAATGATGGTTTATTAACACCTATGTGATGGGACAACTCATGATCAATGTTTGAGCTCATTTGCATGGATTTTCATTGAAGGCATTTTGGGTAGATTCTTAGAATATAAAAAATGGACTATTTATAGTGTGGAGTAGTTTGACTACAAAAGATACAATAGTTTTTTTGTTACTTACACATAGTGAGGGGTATTTGGGAATCTCTACAAAATTGAATGCATTTCCAAGATTCTCTATCTAATTATTAGATGGACACACATGCTTTGAAGCAATTGATTAACGTGATGTAGCACTTGGTTCACATGATCCTAAAGTTTCACCCTACATTCACCTAAGAAAAATGGTCAAAATCTTAGCTAAGAATAAGAAGTATTGCATGGGTGACTATTCATTAAAGCTCTCGAGAAAAAATCCTTAAATTTGGAAAGATTGATGAGAACATGGTATAAAAATTTCAAACATCCACGCTAGATTTAATTAGCTCTTTCAAGGTGAATTTGGAAGTTCTAATTGAGAAAAACTTAGAGCTTACCATAGGGCTAGAGGTTTGATTGAGGAGCTTTTGAAGTCTAGTCTTTCATCGAAATGATGAGTGGAACAAAGTGACATTCACCCTCTTGTACATCATCAAAAAATTATTCAATGCCTTCTATGCCCTTGTGAATAAAATTGTTTGACCTTGATTGAATATGGTTGTTCAAGGCATGATCTTTATGGTCATGAAAGAAGAAAATAAAGAAAGCGAAGGTAAAATACAACAAGCGGGCATGATGGTACCTTATTGTCTCTCACTACAACAATCTCAACTTACCTTTAAATATGACAAACCAAGGCCCATAGCTTATGACTAGATAGAAAAAGATGCAATGTCAAATACGAAGGAGAGGAATCGAGGGAAGCAAGAAGGAAAGCCTTACATTCTCAAAGCCAAATGTATGAATGTGAAGGAGAGGATTCACAAGAAGCAAGAAGAAAAGCCTTACACTCTCACCTCTTTAACCAATAGATTCTCATGAAAGCTCACAATATGAGAGAGAGAGAGAGAGAGAGAGAGAGAGAGAGAGAGAGAGAGGTTTGCACAACAAGATCTCAACTTTCATTGGTTATTTTGAATTATTGGAGTTTGGATAGGTTTTTAATCCTTTCCCTAGTGTTGGGCCATGCATTGCTCATTACAACACTCAACTCTTGGCATTTGCAAGAATAGTGGGATGTTGCAATTTGCATGAGAGAGGGCTCAAGGCTCATATTTTCTACAAATTTTGCCATGATTTGTAGGGCTAAAACATAATTAGTGGATTCAAATAAATAATTTACAAAAAATGATTCTTCATGCACTCACATATTTAATTTTTGATGACATTACATTTGAGTTTTCTTCGCTTGTTTCCTTCCGCTGCTTGGAGTCAATTGTTTTGTCTAGTTTCTCTCTTTCTTTATCTTTTTACTTTGCCCTCTTTCTAAATGATGGCAGTCCCTTGGGACTTGTTGATAGTGGGGTTAGAAGGAAGGATTGTTGGAGGAAGTTGGATATACTATAATTGTAGTAGTTTTGTTAGGTGATATCACCAAAAGAGGAATCATAGATATTTGTGTTGGGATAAGCATTGTTCATTCATAAATACTCCAAGCATGGGGTACTACCAATAGAGAATGTAAACTTTAATATGATAGTGGATGATGGTTTAAAAGGATTGGTTAACTAGCTAGAATAATCATGTGACAAGGATCACAAAAGGGCTTTGTAGAAATTTTGACTCTCATTAAGCCCTTAGAATGCCTAGTTTTGGGTAAACATGAATGTGTCATACAACATGCGATATCACCAGAATAGCTATTGAGTTTTCCAAGGTGAAGGTAATATAAACCATTCCCATCCAACAAATACCAAAGATGTTGAAAAATTTATCATCCATATAGAATATTATAAGTAGTATGTGACCATTTCTAGACATTGTACAAGTTGCTTGTAATCTTTGAATGGATCAAGAAATAGCAATATGTATATATGACAATAAATATACATTTTATGTCTACATCAATTTTATGAGCACCATATTAGTCACTTATAGAATATATCCATATTGATGCATCCAAGGTCAATATTGGGGCATTATTGTGCTGGCCTGTGAACACAACACAAAAGTTTTGGTGAGCTTCACAAATAGGAAACTCATTAATACTAATATAAACTATTCTACTAGTAAAAAGTGGGATGGATTGCGTTACCTTTTAGCTACCCTATTCACATTCTTTTTAGATCATTAGACTTCGTCGTATCTCATGAACCAACCATGCACAACTAGATGAGTTGCTTGATGGCTACTTATACTACTTGAATTTAACTTCTCTATGGTAATGCATAGAGATAAACAACAATTTATGGAAAACTACTTGTCAAGAATTCCAAGTGAGAAACTTGCATAAGACATAATGTATAAATTATTAGATGCTCACATATTTCAAACTACATAGGAGGCCAAATTGTTTAGAGTAGATCTCCCTTATTAGTGGGTTGATGATATTGCACATTCTGAAGCATGGATTGCTAATGGAGAAGGCTAGACTCAACACATCTACTCATTAAGACTCAATCCTATCAACTAATTGTAGGACAACTTTATTGGTAAGGGCAAGATGATCTATTGAAGAGATGCATATGTGAGCATGAGATGCTAGATCTAGTCTAAGAAACTCATAGGGGGTAGCAAACAATCACTTCAATGGAAACTCAACTACACAAAAAGCAATGCAAGCTCAATTTGTGGTGGTTGATGGTAAACATAGATCAATTGGTAAATTGTGACAAGTGTGAGTGTGCTAAGGTGATAGAAAAGGAAAATCGAAGTTATGCCCATCAATCCTTTGAGAAATGGGTGGTTTGACTTCAATGGACCCATTAGTTGTGTAACTTGCGACTCACAAGAATGATACATAATAGTTGCAACCAACAATCTTACAAAATGGGATGTGACTAAAATAACAAAAAGAATGATGCTTGATCAAGTTCATGTGGAAGCAAGTCATCTCAAGATGTAGCTACCTCATTGAGATTGCAAGCAACAAAGGAAGCTACTTTCTCGAGCATCTATTATCTACCTTCATGAAGTCCTTCCTCTCGATAAGAGAATGGCAACTTAAGTCCATGAACAATATTTTGATTAATATTCTTGAAGACTAGGATAATAAACTCATGATAACATTGTGGGCCTATCAAACAACTTAAATAATGCAATATTCGATCAACTTATGTCATTACACATATCAAGTTTTTCATCCCTAGTTTATGGATAGCATTGCATGAACTAGGAGGAAATTAAGTTGGGATGAAGCATCTCATAGAGCTTGAAACATAATTGGAAACTTGTATGTTAGCCATGCACACTCTAATATTTGAAAAAAGCATGATGAAAGAATCTTGAGGATTGTCATTATTGAAACATTACAATGATATTTCCACATATTGTTAATTTGAGAAGATATTGGAAAAGAAACACTACATGCATTCAAGTACATCACGGGACCACAAAAAATAATGCAAAACCTTGAAGTTGCAATGACTAAAATGGAAATAGGACTCTTCTTAATGCTAGGGACATAGAGTACATTGTGCAATGTCAAAGGAGTGCCAAAAATAGAGACAATCTACAAATGACCAATGCCTCTGATTGCATAAGAGGCATTTTTAGCACACATGATTGTACCCCCCCCCCCCCCCCCCCTCGATACCTGAGAGAGAGATTAAAATAATGCCCGGTAAGAGGTGATGTGCTTAGATGCACAACTATTGAAATACCAAGTAGAAGCGGCATCAATGAAAGAAATGCAAGTATCATGAATAAAAGGATTGTTTTGACAGTGAATGAAAAAGTACAATCCTTAAATTGAGAATAGTTTGCAATCTCATGTGTGAGAGCAAGACCAAACTCCTCCTCCTCCTCCTCCTCCTCCTCCTCCTCCTCCTCCTCCTCCTCCTTCTTTGATGCAATGCACTTATGACATTTAGTGATGTTGTGCCTGATCTTTTGACAATAATTACACCTCTTAGATTCATTAAATGTACCCTTTGAAGGGTTGATAGAGGATGGGACCAACATGGAAGGATGTATTCGATGGAAAAGGAGTGGAAGTAGAGGGATGAACAAGATGAAACTTTACTAATTTTTGACTAGCACCCTTGTCTATTACCTTTAGTTTGGATTTTCCATGATGATGGGTGGAAAAGGCCTATTTGGTTGCCATGGAAGCATTGTAGTTGAGATGACAATGTTCTTCCTACAATAAAAGAGACACAAGATGGTTGAAATCAGAGATAACTTAGTTTCCCATAGTACCAACTGCAAGGTGGTAGCAAAACCTTGATATGACTCTGGTAGGCCATTAAGAGTGATGGAAACAATCTAATTATTTGGGAACTCTTCATCATTATTTAATAAATGTTCACGATCTTTGATGCTAGTGAGATAGGCTTCCATGTTACTTTCTTCTTCCATGTGAATGTCTTCTTGTTGTTGCTTATGTAGGTATGCAACATGTGCTTCATTACACACTTGATATAATGATGCAAGCTTATCCCATACATCCTTGGCGGTCATGCATGTGTAATGATACCTCTCTTCATGAATAAAGTGATTAAGGCATGTGCTTGGGCATCCCAACCATCCCATCGAGTCACACCTTGAGTGGGAGGCAATGTGAAAGAGGAAGATGATTTGGGATAATGAGAGCCACCTCTTGATGTGGACATGGAAGGTGGTGCTGGCGTTGGAGAAGCCGGATGGTGTTGGAGAAGCTGGTCTTTGCTTGGGGTGCCATTGACAATATGCCATAAATTCTTTGTGACAAAAACATGTTGCATCTCACGTAAGCTCACATTAGATAATTGGTGTTGTCAAGCTTGTCATTGGCACCAAGTACACCCAACAAATCATTCTTGTTGCTAGCCATGAGTGGAAATCAACAATAAAACTATAATTTCCAAGTGAAGAGAGAGAAAATAAATGGATGCATAATAATACACCATTGATAGGAAAGATGCAAGCCACCTCAATGAAGCCAAATAGTATGAACAATAATTTTTTCTTACTATTTTCCTACTAAGGAGAGAATATTTGTTGAAAATAATAAAATTTAGAAATAAAATATTACTTGAACAAGGTGCCAATAAGCAATATGCTAAAATTAGAGATTAGTGGGCAGAGATTCTCTAAGAATGTGATCAATAGAAGTAGAATTTGATGAGAATTTTCCCAATAAATGCATCAAAATAATCGAATTTGTCTTCAATGTTAGGAAAAAATAAGATTGACAACAAAGTAATAAGATTTTTGAGCATAATGAGAGGAGAAAATGATTTGAGATAATAGCCCCAAATTTGGAGTATCTTGGGGATGGGATTGGTGGGAAAAGGCCCAAAATTTACCCAAAATTGAAAGAGAAATTGAAGAAATAGGATAAAATTATTACTCAATGCCATGTCTCAAGGTGAACTGAGCCTTGATTTTGAAGAAATTTGAGAGTTTTACAAAAGACCCAGATTTTTGGAAGAAATTGGGGTGAAATTGAGCTCGAATGGTGAAAAGCCCCAAAAGTTACTAAGAATTTGAAGAGAAATTTAAATAATTTTTGTGAAATATTTTAATCAAATATTGCTAAATCTCATGCCCATTAATGAATTGAGCCTCAATGTCGATGAAGAATGCCAAAATCTTGAAAAGTCCCAACTTTTTTGTGAAATTTGGGGAAAATTTGGTGAAATGGACGAAAAGCTCCAAATTCGATAAAGATGATGCATCAAATACCTTCAATCCAAAGATAAGATACATGAACTTGATGAAAGCACCAAACAATTGTGAAGATTGGTGCCATTTGGGAGAAATTTTGAGAAAAGCCTAAAATTTGTCCTCATCAGGAAGGGCCTAGTATGTGACCTAGGATTTTTAGTGAGAATTAAATGAGTTTTAAAAATTTAAGAAGAAATTTAGGGTGGGTGTTAGAGTTGTCGGTAGATGGGCAGCATTGATGATGATGTGGTACCAAAAAAGGATATTTGTCGATAAAGGATGTGATTATGAATGATCATTGGCTGATTGGTGAAGAGAAGGAGGCAAGGCAAAAAGGAAATACTTCAAGCAATAGATTCGTGACATTAGAAAGAACAAGTGTGGTTAGGTGATGCAACACATGTGACCGTATAGAACGGGTAGCACAATAGAAAGATTCAAGAGGCAGATTTGTGACATCGACAAGAACAAGTGTGGCTGGGTGATGCATCATGGGCGGCCACACAAATCAAGAAGCATAGCAGGAATATGTGAGTTGATTGAGTAGGTGGTGCAAGAAGTAGACCTAGCAACTAGTATTACTACTGAGCAAGTGGTTGCTTGTTGTCGATTGATAGTAGATGTGGACACACTAAGTGCAATGAGACCGAGGCTATGTGAAGGCAACCCACGAGTTGTAGATGATGAAACAAGGCCTAGTTGATTAGTAGTCTTGTTGTGGCCCTTCATATAGATGTTGAAGATGGAAGCCTTTGGCAAATGGAGTTCAATAATTGTGTGACAAGTTACTTTTGCGTGAAAGAAAATACCAAGTGGTGGAGATAATGACAACATGGTGGTATGCGACCATCGATGACCACTTTGTTAGGGTGATGAAAACTAGTGTAATGGCAATGGCTTTGTGTGGCAACAACTAGCCAAGGTATGGCGCTCAATGGCAATGGCTACGAGAAAGGTGGTCACAAGCGATGGCAAGGGTGATGAAGGTAAGTTGATCTGATACCACTATTGGCCTAGGTGTGGACTATTATGCAATTCTTTTAATAGAAAATGCATGAGAATGGAAGCATTATGCACAATGATACTCAATCACAATTGAGAGGTGGTGTATTAATGAGTGAGTGATAGTACAACACTCAAGGCAATCACAATGAATAATGCCACATTCATGTGCTAATGAGGCATAAATATTTTTTAAACAATAAAAATGAAACCTTAATAGCTTAACCATCATAGGAAACCCTAAATCTAGTGTCACTTGGTGCCTAGGACACTAGGGGCAACAACTGCATTGAATGATAGTTTAGATACCCAATGAGCCCCGATCATGCATCAAAGGGTATCAATGCCTAGCCAATGAGATGGCCTACAACTATTTATTTTTGCTTCCTTATAGACATACTTGTTTTGCATGATCAACAATGTACTTTCCCCCACATTTAAAGCATAACGCTTTCTCTTTACACTCTTTGAAAAGTTCCATGGGAGTTAAATTTTTGTCCATTAGTGCCTAAAGTATTTGGTGTCCTATTGTCACATTATTTTCTCTCATTTTTGGGTTGTTTGACTGCTATCTTAAAACTCCCTTGTTGTCTTGCTGTATTAAAAGGTGGGTGCGTTGGGACTTGAGGGCTACTATATGACATATTAGTGCTTCCAAAAGTTTTCCCAAATTGTCCCTGTTTGTTAGCAGCTTTGCTTTATCCAAATTATTGCTAAATATTCATCTATACTTACAAGCATATCTCTTTGGCAACTCTATAGCCTTGAAGCGATTGGAAGGGTTTTGAGCCATAATATTTGCTAGAAGACTAGATTCTAGCCCACAAATGTATTTGTACAACTTTGCATCATCACTAATACTCTCCACATATATGGTTAAATTCAGGAATCGATTGGTATACTTGCTCACTACTAAGTTTCTTTGATTATATTGGTACCATCTTCTAGCTAGCTTTTCTTTGTAGCATGGTCATAAATACTTGTGCCACTTGAGCTTTAAAAGTCTTCCCAACCATGAATTTGGTGATTTTTCCTCTTCATGTATCTCCACCATGTGTGTACAAAACCTTACGAGTGAAGAGTAGTAAAATGAATATTTTTCTCATCTAATCATGGATAAATATCAAAGTAAGACTCAAGCTTTGGGCTGGTGCAATCATGCCATGTTGACATACATTTTTTCCAGCATGACAGAGATTTACAGCAACTCCTCACCCACTTGGCACTTGTTTATGGTCTATTGAGACCCCTCGATAGTTGATATTAAGCTTAGGCACTTCCACATGACTTGGGGCTTTGATCTTGTGCTCCTCTTGGCTGTATAAACAATAGAAAGCCTGATTTCAACCTGTCCTAGACATTTATAGCAGCCCCCAGCTCATTCACTTTATTTGGCACTTGGTTATGGCTTGTTGAAGCCTCCAGACACTTGGCTTTGGGTTTGGGCACTGATATTTATGGTTGGCATTGAGCTTGGAGCTGATTTAGATCAGCCATGGACTCTTTCAACTGTCCCAAGACTGTCATAAATAGGGCAGCACCATGTCATTGATCTTTAGAAGTACATGTGATTGTCATTTGATGCCCGATTATCCCTAGATGATGCCTATATGTTAGGGAATGTATGCCTATGGTTTGCCTATCGATTTGAGCTTGGTTTGAGCATTGATTTGCTCAATTTACAGAGGTTATTTTTTGCTAGAATATTCAGGGATGAAGTTCATTTTCCTTGTCATTGATCTTTACAAGTACATGTGATGGTCATTTGATGTCCGATTATGCTTGATTGGTGCCTATACATATGGAAAAGTATGCCTATGGTTTGTCTATGGTTTTGAGCTTGGATTGAGCCACTGTTTGCTCATTTTTGGATGTTTATTTGCTGCTAGAATATTTAGGGCTGAAGCTTATTTGCTTATGTTTAGATATGCTTGTTGGATTTAGGCTATGTCTTGGATGTATACATTGATGTAGTGACTCTCGGGGATCAACATAGAGATTGGATTTGCTCTCAAATCATTGGTTGAGCTTGAGCTCACTTTGCATAGCATTGGGATCTTCATATTTGATGTACTAATGGCATGTACTTTGCTTATGTCTGACCAGCCTTGACATGCTTGGCCTATGCCACTACTACATGCCCGCTACATTGTTTGGAGTTGGATGCTACTGAGCCTTGCTTTGGCTTGACATTTGATTTCCCGGAGCTTACTTTGGCTATTTCTCGGCATACTAGAGTTACAATTTGGATGTACTTTATGTCTATGGATGCTACACGGCCTATATGCTCATGAGGTCTTATTGATGCTTGATCTTGGATATTCTGGCATTGGTGCTATCATATGCCCTTGTTGAGCTTTTTGGTTGATATTTACGGCTTTTGTGCGAATGGGAGCGTCTTAATATGCTTGACAGACATTGAGCATGCGGTTTATGCTACTTGAGCATTCAGATACTTGAGACTGGGATCTTCACTTGGATATTGCATGGTTGATATGCGGTGGTCCTCACAGATGTACTTGGGCTAATTTGGGCTTTGCACTCCCTGAGCATACACATCTTTGTGTCAGGTCTTGCCAATGTTGTGTACACTTTGCTCTTGCACAGGGGGTGTGAATTTTCATGTTGAATCATCTTGATTTTATGTACTTTTGATGGTACTCGGTGGATAGTATCATTAGCTATTAATTCGTGGTCATTTTGCCTTGGTTTTGGTGGTATTTTGGTTGTCTACAGTAGAAAACAAGCAATTTTAAGCTGTTTGCACCATTTTTGGACTATAGTATGGCATCTTCTTCCATTGATAGTGCTATCTTCAACATCACTAAGCTTGATGGTGGGAATTATGCCTACTAGAAGAGCCAAGTTTGGCAGGTATTGGTGTAGAAATCTCATATCAAGCCACTAAGGATGCATGGCGAGCAGCGTGAAACTATGACTAATGACGAATGGGATGAGCTTGATGAGTTATGCAAGCCCACCCTCGTCTTGTCTCTCATTGAACAGGTGCATTACCATGTGGTTGAGGAAGCACATAGTGCTTGGAAGATTTGGGATAAGATCAAGAACCTCTATGACAAGAAAAGTTCAGCAAGTCAGATGTATTTGATGAAGCAACTTATGGACATGTGCATGAAGGAGAATATGAAGATGTCTGCTCATTTGAGCTAGTTCCATGCTATTCTCAAGAACTTGACTTTGCAGGGCATTACCTTCAATGATGAGGTTACTTTATTTGTTTTTTCTTGGGACTCTGAGTGAGTCATGGGATGTATTCCGCATTGCCTTATTTGCTCCTGCTACTATTCCAAACTTTCCTGATGTAGAGAGTGCTCTTTTGCAGGAAGAGATCAACCGTAAGAACTTGGATGCCTTTCGTGTGTTGCATGCTTTGAGTGTTAGAGGCAGAGATGGTAATGGAAAGAATTACCATGGGAATGGCAGTGGCAAAGACTCGTAGAAGTCTAGGTCTAAGTCATGTGTTAAGTCGCGTAGCAAGTCTTGTGGGAGAAATGCTAATGTAACATGTCATCATTGTGACAATAAGGGTCACATATGCTCACAATGTCATGAGTTGCGCAATGAGAAGCACAAAGAGAAGGGGAAAGATAAAGTACAAGAAAAGTCCTCTGATCGCAGCATGGTACATGGGAAATCCAATGTGAAAATAAAGGAAATCAATATCATGTAGATTGATGACTTCGATGGGGAGTACATACTTGCAGCTAGTTCTTGTGATGTTACGCCGTTGATCGAGGTTCACTCTATGTATGCGCACTGCTGGCTTTTGGATTCTGGTGCTTCATTTCATGTTACACCATGCCGTGAATGGTTTCACTCCTACCGCACTGTCTTTGGTTCAATTTGCTTGGGTGATGACAAGTCACTTGCTATTGTTGGCATTGGGGATGCACGGCTGCAGTTCTCTACTGGCAGTACTTTTCTATTACAGGATGTATGTCATGTACCTATGCTTACACGTAGTCTTATGTCTGCAGGGCAGCTTGATGATGCTCGATTTCATGTTTCATTTGGGGATTCTGCCTGGAAGATCACCCATGGTAAACTTGTGCTTGCTAGAGATGCCAAGGCTGGCAGCCTCTATCCTCTTGTAGTAGATGGGTCCTCTATTGACCATGTTTTGTCAGTCAGTTCCATCCCACATGTATCTCTTTGGCATTGCCTGTTTGGGAGGGCCATATGTCCTTGAAGGGAATGAAAATGCTTTCTAGTTTATAGTACTTACCGCCCCTTGACTATGCATGTTTTGATTCATGTGAGCATTGTCTTTATGGCAGATAGACTAGGAATACGCATAAGAAGTCTGCTGGTAGGACATGTATGAGTGAGCCCCTGGCATTGGTACATTCAAATGTCTGTGGGCCCATGCCCTGTCAGTCTATGGGGGTGGTGCAAAGTATTTTGTGACGTTCATTGATGATTTTTCGTGTAAAGTCATGGCTTACCCCATTAAGCTTAAGTTAGATGTCTTAGCTATGTTTCAGAGATGGCTTGCATTGGTTGAGAACCAAACTAGGCATAGACTGAAATGCCTTTGGATTGACAATGGGGGAGAATATGTGTCACGTGCCTTTGAGTAGCTATGTGACGAGAGGGGTATTAAGTGTCATTTGATCGTCCCCTATACCCCACCCCAGCATGGTTTGGCTGAGCAGATGAACATAATCATCTAGGAAAGTATACGAAGTATGGTTAGCCATGCAGGCCTACCACAGATCTTCTGGGCTAAGACAATTAGTACAGCTGTGCATGTCATCAATAGATCACCTTCCAGTGGTTTGGATTTCTAGGTTACAAAGAGGAGGTATGGATTGGGCTGGGAAACCTCCGTCTTATGTGCATCTACGTGTCTTTGGATGTGAGGCATTCTGCCATGTGCCTAAAGACAAGCGGTAGACTAAGTTGGATCCTAAGAGTGTCAAATGCATTTTCCTTGGCTATGGAGATGTAGGTGAGATGGGTTACTGCCTCTAGGATCCACAAGCATAGAAAGTCATCCGTAGCCATGATGTAGTCTTCCATGAAGACAAGATGCATAGGCAGCTTGAGAAGGTGGTAGAGATACGCAGGGTTATATTCCAGGAGGAGCCACGTGCTCCTGGACAGCTAGTTGGATAGTTAGTCGCAGCAGTTGGTACACATGGCCAGGGTGTTGGACAGGATGCTAGACATGCAATAGAGCCTGCAGTGAGATGGTCTACTAAAACTAGATGTCCACTTGATAGATTTGGGCCCTCAATGCATTATGTCTTGGTTATAGATGTAGGAGAGACTCTCACCTGTGATGAGGTTATATGTAGGGGTGACAGTCACTCCAAAGAGAGGGTTATGCAGTCTGAGATGGACTCCCTGCATAAGAAAATGACTTGGGATTTGGTTGCATTGCCTTAGGGCAAGAAGGTTTTTCCGTGCAAATGGGTGTACAAGCTAAAAAGTACCATTGGAAACCCCAAGTTGGCTTATAAGGCAAGACTTGTTGCTAAGGGTTTTAAACATGAGCATGGAGTTAACTTTGATGAAGTTTTTTCTCATGTCGTCAAAATCACCACGCTACGCTTGGTTTTGGCCTTAGTCATGCAGCTTGACTTAGACATGTATCAGATGGATGTCAAGATTGCATTCTTGCATGGGGATTTGCATAATGAGATTTACATGGAGTAGTCCAAGGGCTTTGCAGAACTTGGGAGGGAGCACCTAGTATGCAAGCTGAAGAAAATTCTTTATGGCTTGAAGCAAGCACCTAGGGAGTGGTATCATATTTTTAATGCCTTTATGCAGTCATAGGGCTATAATAGGAGTGCCATGGATCCGTGTCTTTACATGAAGATAGCCCGTGATGGCTCATTTCTTATTTTGGTACTTTATGTGGATGATATGCTGATAGTAGGGAAAGCTCATGATGAGCTAGATGCTCTCAAATCTCGGCTAAAGAAGAGCTTTGAGATGAAGGATTTGGACATGCCTCTCACATTCTTGGTATGCGCATTAAGTGCGATAGGCATTAGGGACTACTCTACCTCTCACAGAGGGAGTATATTCATAAAGTCTTTGAGCATTTTCGCATGTAGGATGTGAAGCCTATTGGCTGTCCATTACCTTCTTATGTGAAGGTTTCACAAGCCGATTGTCTGCAGACAGATGAGCAAAAGACCGAGATGGCCAAGATCCCTTATGCATCAGGTGTGGACAGTTTGATATATGCCATGATAGCCACTCATCTAGATATTGCCTTTGTAGTTGGTGTTGTGGCACGCTATATGGCTACACCTCGTAAGAAACATTAGGATGCTGTGAAGGGTATCATGAGATACTTGAAAGGCACAACAAATATGTGTATTTGCTATGGCAGCCAAGATACAGGAGTTGTGAGGTACATAGACTCCAATTATGCAGAACACCATATTGGGGAATATGGGAATTTCCCATAAGTTTGGGACGCGTGGTCAAATCTTTGCATTTATCATAACTTGAACACTAACTCCAAATCGAGCGCTCTATAGCTCAATAGATTCCATTTTTCAAGTGCTTTCCAATGATAGGTCACATCATATGGTTTTGAGAAACTTATGGGTATGCTATCCGGTTGCCACCTTTTTAGTATTCAAAAAATGGGAATTGGGAGATTCCCAAACTCACTAATATTGTGTTGCATGACATACAGATAGTAGGAAGTCTACTTCTAACTATGTATTCACCTATGCTGGATGTGCTATCTCTTGGATGTCCAGGGTTCAAAAGTGTACAGCTCTCTCTACCACTAAGGCCGAGTATGTTGCAGCCAACGAGGCTTGGGCCGTTTGGTTCATGACATTGGGATTGATATTATACCTACACTGCATTCAGATTCTATGAGTGCTATTCACCTAGCCAAGAATTTGATCTTCCATGCAAAGACGAAATGCATTGAGGTGAGATATCACTTCATACGTGGGGTCATGGAGGACAAGTCTGTTGATCTTGTCAAGATCTCCACTTACAAAAATCCTACAGATTTGCTCATGAAAAGTCTCACTACTGAGTGCTTTGCCTTCCTCAGGATATTGATGGGTGTTGGATGAGATGATGTTTTTCCTCATCGTGTTGTACATGTGTACATTGTACTATCTTTTCTTTTTCTTTTCACTTCTCACTAGTTAGACCTTGGCATGCTAAATGATTCATGACCAATTAAATTAGGGTCCATGCTTAGTTTGGAAGAAAGGAAGGACTATGTGTCCTTGATTTAGGAATTTCGTGACATCTTTGCTTGGAGTTATGATGAGATGAGAGGTATTCCTCCCAGCTTGGCTATTCATACCATTCTCCTAATAAAGGAAGGTAGCCCCTTGTGCGACAAAAAGTAAGGTGAATGCTTTTCAAACAAAAGAATGGGCTATTCAAGGAGTTGACAAAATTACTGAAAGTTGGACTAATATTTCAAGTACAATAGAGAGTGGTGTTTGCCAGTTGTTATCAGGAAGAAGAAGAAGAATCAGATTTGGCTTTGCGTAGATTTCAAAGAACTTAATAAGGAGATGGTTAAGGATTACTATCAATTAACATTTATTGATAAGATCTTAGATAAATTAGTAGGTAGGGAAACCTATTCATTTATGGATTGTTTTTTGCTGGATACAACCAAATGGCTATTGTGGAGGAAGATAAGTTGAAAACAATATTTATCATTGTCTTCAGTACCTTTGCGTATCATGTGATGGCCTTTGCGTTATGCAATGCACTTGGATCTTGATACAATGATAGAAAAAATGTTGCCATTGTGACAAAATTGTTATCTTTTAATTGTCTATTCAATTGGAGCAAAGCTTGTCAAGTATCTTTTGAGGATGTAAAGTAGGAACTAGCGAAAGCACCAATCCTAAAAGCACCCAAAATAGGTGAGGTCTTTTATATATTTTCAACAGCAATAATGCATAGTATTAGTCGTTTGCTATTTAGCACAAATTTGGAAAGAGAAATGTAGTCATCCAATAGCTTTTGCTAGTCGTAAATTAGGGATATTTGAAGTGAGCTATACTTATATGGAGAAATTGTGCCTTGGAATGGTTTTTGCGAAAAAGAAATTTAGGAACTATATTCTCTATGAGAAGGTGGTATTTTTTACGAAGGTAGAGGGACTTAGACTATTGATAAAGAAGTTGCAACCACCTAACCGTTTAGCAACGTGGTAAATCACTTTGCAGGTGTTCGATTATGAGATTAAGAGTAAGCCGCCAAAGCTACAGGGTATTGTGGAATGTCTTGTGGATTTCGGGGAGCCAAAGAAAATTATGGCTGAAGCAAGTGACATCGAAGGTCTATTCAAAATTGATTTAGCTCCATCCCTTCCTGGTATATAGCTATAACTCATGATCTATCTATAGGGGGATTTGGGGCTGCTCTATCAAAGTTGAAGAAGAGAAAGATTAAGTAACAAGCACTACACTTTTTAATTATAGCAGGTGTCTTGTATCGAAAAGGTGTGGATGAGATTTATTGTCTATGCGTAGTACCTGATGCAGTACCATTCATTCTTGAGGAGTGCCATGATTTAGCATATGTGGGTGACATTTTGCTAGATGGCTTACTACCTAGAAAGCTCTTTGTATTGGATATTGGTAGCCATCAATTTTCTAGGATACTTTTAGTGATGTTAAGCGTTGTGATGTCTATTAAAGACACGATGCCATGGAGAATCGTAAGCGGGTGCTAAATCTTATTTTAGTTATATTACCCTTCAAAAAATGGGCTATCGATTTTGTTGGACCAATATATCCTTTATCGACTATGCAAAAGCATTATATCATTGTAGCAACAGACTATTTTTCAAAGTGGTTTGAAGTTTGAGCATTGATGAAGGATAATGGTAAGGAGATGGCCCGTTTTATTATGGATCAGACTGTTTACTGTTTTGGTTCACCTAAGGAGATAGTGTTTGATCAAGGGACACAGTTCCTAAATAAGGTTATAATATCCTTGATGGAAGCTTTGAAGATTAAACACAATAAAACTACCCTATATAATCCACAAGTAAATGGTCAAGTTGAGAGTATGAATAAATAGCTTGTCGGGATCTTATTCAAGATAGTGTCACCTATAGCCAGTGCCACGGGCTCTGGTCCCGACACTCTTCCCATGGAGAAGAGTTATTTCACATTTCATACGTCGCGAGGAATGCAAGTTTCTTCAAATAGAATCATGGATCATTAGAGCTCGTTCACATAGAATGATAAATTTTTTTCCACTAATGTTGATAAGAATTAGGTGGATAAGATTTAAATATTATTGATGTGAACATTTAGATAGATCTTCTTTCAAGGGTTGAACTCATTGAGAATAAGATGTGAGATTTGCAGAACGACAATTGTTCTATTGTGAGACTTGTAAAACTTCATGACATTAATTGTCTTTGATAAAATATGTATCCAAAAAAGAAGTTGTGAGGTGTCCGTCCATTGGCTTTCTAGGCACTCTTTTAGTGGTCTATCAAGAAACGAATCTAAGAATCATTGCTCGGCACTCCTAGGGAATGTTCCGAGTTTTGTCACCTAGGGTTTCTCGAATCTGCCTCGCAACGGAATGTTCACGACCGAACCCACTAGGATCGACTTGAAATTTGGGTTTCCAGTTGTCAAGGTCTCTTGTTAGCATTCTAGCGTCGGGTTTTGGACATCCTACTTTACACAAAGATACCCAATCTGAAGCAGACCCATGCCGCACTTGGTTCAAAGAGAATGGGAAATGAGAGGGATGCATTGCTCAACCTCTCTGCCCATAGGGCATAGTCCCATTCTAGTCCCCTAAAACGGCATGAATGGGGTTCTAACCTAACAATACCTAAAGGTCGAATGACGATAAAAACTTGTGAGAAGCCTCCCAGTTCTTTGGGACCACCCTGCCGTAGGATGGACCCATCGGGGGTTTTGCCCACCCGCTTCCCTTAATAGTTTTAGTTTTCTAATTAGGTCCTACCACATTTATGTGTGACACTTAAAGTCAGCTTCATTAATTTAGCCTTTTAGGGAACAAGGCTCGTTCGCATAACTTATAGCACAGACACGAAAACAAAGCAAAGCAATCTATTGATAAACAAGTTCCTTAACTTATCTTCAAGTTAATCTTTGTCTCCCGCCCATACATGAGAAATTATGTATCGCTTCTGTCCAACAGAAGTATCCCTTCTGCCTTGCAGACGTAACTGGTCCAATTCACTTGGCACCACAAACTCAATTCTTTATTTAGAATTGGATCTTCCAACATGCCCAGATGTTGGGGGCCACGGAGGTCTTCAACTCCATTCTAAACCTAGCAAGGGGTGTCTAGAGCTCCAACTGACCCGCAAGTTGTCTAGGAGTGAAACATCATTCCCGTGGTTGGCCTTTTCACCACTCGACCTTCGGCCCATGAATCGAGCAGTGACCTCTCGGGTTAATCCGCGGTGCGATCATGGAGGTGATCCACCCGTGCAATATATCCTTCCTTAATTAAATCCTTTAAGAATCAAGCACAAACAAGGCATTCAGCCCTAATATCATTTTCCAAGAAAACATTCATTTATTCCCATGGCGACTTGTCATCACAGACCCTTGCCATGCATTTACCATAAATCACAAGCACTTAGAATAATCATCCAAACAACAACTAACAACTAGTTGAATGTAAAAGCATTTAGGATGTTGTTCGATCAATCAACAAAACCAATTGCATTCTTTCCAACCAATGCAAGAATAGACGATATAACATTTCCATCGTATATTTGCTCTCCCCCTTGGGATCTAAGAACAATACTATGCAAAAATGTTTCTTAACACTTCCTTCCTTCGGCTAGGGCATATGTTAAGGGTTCAAACACTATTCATAAAGTAAGTTCTATAGGTCACTTACCTTGATTGATAAACCAACCCTGAATTTGGATTGGCAAAAGTCATCATTATATCCGACGGATTCCAAGTAGTTTTAACCCTTATGATTAATTTCTTGACTAGCTCTTAGTCAAGTCATGAGGCAAATAGAAAATTATCATCATATATCAAAAATATGTTATAGGCATAACGTGTACATAGTTGATAAGATAAGTGCGAGATGATCTCAAGTAATTAGACTCCAATAGGCCGTGCATTGAGCTAGAATCTAGTTTTTCTTAATATTTGGGATCTTAGGCTAAGTACTTTTGAAGTATCTAAACTTTAAACTAGTACTTTCTATTCATGATTCTCAATGTCAAATTCTTTTAGTAATTATGCTATTTGTAACCCTTGACTATACTTTAATCTAGCACTTGTATGCACAATCTTTTAATGTCATTCTTTCGATGACTATGCCATTCATAACCCTTGACTAATTCTTCCTTGTAATTGCTCTACCAGCAAATAAGTCATATGTAACTAGGTACAATTATCTTCCCTTGATATATGCACTTCACAAATTCCATCTTTCGAGTAGGTGAGATGAAATTTATCCTTTCCCATAACCTATACTCATGCATCGTAGTATGGGGCCTAACGTATCTCATACGAGAATCAAAGCAAGCATCTATCAATTTGAAAATACATTACATACGACCGGAACCGTAGTTGGATTGACAGTGATGCCTTTGCCAGAAGCCTTGTTGCTGGTTGTAGGATTGTCATCCGCATGCGACATTCTTCGCTTGGAGGCCATTGTCCGCAAATAGACTCAAGAGATTAACAAGGTGGAATAGATTCAAGATGAGAGAGCGTAAGAGAAGATGGTTAAGTCAAGGATCGAGATAGAGGAAACTGAGCTAATTCTCTTCCTTACAGCCTCTCGGGGTGACTCTTCTCTCTCTCTCTCTCTCTCTCTCTCTCTCTCTCTCTCTCTCTCTCTCAAGCTCTTCCTCACAATCTCTTGGAGGGGTATCCTTCTCTCTACCTCTCTCTCGCAGCCTCTCGGGATTTCCTTATGCTTACTTATGCCTCTCCCATGCCTCATATTTATAGTGAATTAGAGAAGAAAGGTTGTGGCTGAGAGGAGGAGCTCTTTGTGGAGGGGGATCTTGGAAAGATCAGTGATCTGATGCTCAGATCATAAATCTGATGGTTCTATTGGCTCCGAAAGGGGGGTAAAACTCCAAGACACTTGATTAGAAAGCTCTTAGTTTACTCCTTCTTCTTTTCTCTGTTCGAAGTGCTGTTTTCTGTCTGTGGACTGCGATCGCGGCGCACATGATTTCACAAATCACTTTTCTTTAAATTTATTTTTATAAATTCTCCAAAACTAACTAAAACATCACTTGTCTTTTCTTTTAAATGACATCCAGTTCTAAAAATCTCCATATCTTTTTTAAGGATAATATCTAAAATATCTAAAATATACTAGTTTTGCCCAAAATCTAATATTTTTGGACCATCCAAACTATACACATTAACTTAGTGATTAATATAACTCATAAGTCTCATTCACGTTGTAATTTAGGTAAAGGGTGGCTATGATCCTTTTCAATCCGAGAAAAATATCGAATTTATGACTCTCGATTTTTCTAAATAAAATATTTTAAATTAAATAAATATTATTAATAATTAATGTTAGTTAGTTTTTACCTTAGTTAATCTTTAGTTAGTAATCTTACTAACTTATTAATTGACTAACTAACTTTCAAACTAACCAACTAACTTTTATTGTGTGGAAATATTACAGAAGTGACGTGTGAAACGTGAGACGGTGTTTGTTTTCCTTGTCTAGAAGGCCTCTTCACATTTCATACATCTTATGTCTGCATTGTTTTATTGAAATTGGAGGTAGACTATGTGATTAGTATTTGTTTGCTACTAAGTGATCGTAGATAACATTATATCAGAGATTTGGAGATCTATCCTAATTTGGTTGTATTATTTGTTTTCTTGGATGTTTTAGATGGCTAGAACTAAGGGCATTGCAAGGAAGCAGAAAGTTGATCCTAGAGGTCTTGCTTCAAAGATCCATCAGTCCTCCAAGCCTTCCAAACTTACAAGGAAATCAAAGCTAAGGAGAAGGTTCTCACAACATCTTAGATGCCTAAAGGAGATTAGAAGTGCAATGAAGGCTATTCCAAAACTGTCTTTTCAGAGGCTTGTTAGAGAAATTTGTGACAAGCATAGTCTTGATAGTTTTAGATTGACTAGGGCAACTCTCAACTGTATACAAGAGGCTACAAAAGATTTTTTGATTGAGTTTTTCCAAGATTCTTATATCTATGCTGCTCATGCACATAGGCTTACACTTATGGATAAAGACATGATAATTCTCAAGAGATTGAGATATATGTTTTCAAAGGTCCTTGAGCCAGTCTCCCTTTTTGATGTGAAGGCTTTTAATATTTTAAATGTGCCTCCATATAGAAAGAAGAAAAATTATCTAGGTAAATGGAGGGAGTATAAAAGAAAGAAGGAAGAAGAAAAGGAAGCAGAACAAGTCCCAATTTTTGAAGTGGAGTTATCTACCCTTCTTGAAAGGGTTGACCTTAAGGGATTTAATGTTTGTTGCTTTTTAGCTGGTGATATTAACAAAAGATTTGATATGGTATTTTTTAACTTTTATTGTATTCAAATTCTCAAGAATAAAGTGAGAGAAGTAAATGACTCTATTCTTCTTGCTGGGATGAGGTATAGTATACCAAATAATTTTTTTACTCAATATATTTTTCTAGCAATATAATTTCATATTGATGCTTACTATCTCCATTCCTTTGCTAGGTCTGTAATGCATGAGCTCCCCCTTTTATATACAACAAAAGATTGAGGTTCTTGATCCATCTATCTCCATTCCTTTGTTAGGTCTGTAATGCATGAGCTCCCCTTTGATATACAAAAAAAGATTGAGGTTCTTGATCCATCTATCTCATACTATATGAGGAGTGAGCTTGATGCAATACGAGGAGTGAGCTTGATGCAAGTGCATTTGACCATTGATTTAATTCAATTGATTTTGAAACTTTGGAGGTTTTTCTAATTCTATATAATGAAAAGTAAGTAATTTGATATTTTGTTATATTTTATGAGATCTTGTTTTGCTAGATTATTGAAATATTTTTGTTTCAGTTTTCATTGGAGCCTAATTGGAATAGACTATGTGGAGATGCAATGTTTCCTCATCAATTCTATAAAAGGAAGCTATGAAAATGCCAAGTTGTTGTAAGTTATATAATCTAGGGTCTCCTTGATATTTTGATCTTTTTTTTGCAGGTATTCTAAATATTTTGGTCTTTCTTTTGTAATTACTCTAAATTTTATTGCCTTTTTGGTACTACAGAGCTGAAAAAAGATTGATTAAAGTGTTAGAGAAAATGCCTCCCATGCCTTCTGACTTACTTGCAACAATGCAATATAGACAAGTTGTGGTAAGATCTTGATTAATATGATTGGAACATACGAAGAAAATTTATTCTAAAAACTACAATAAACAAGTTTCATAGTTTTACTTTATATTGTTGATTGCAGTGTCCTCATCATGATGATAGTTACTCTTGTGGGACTGAAGAGTAATTCTAGATGCCAGAAGATTGGTTCAGTTTATTTATCTCAATGTGATGATAAACTTATAAATGTAATGCGAAACTTACTAAACTTTAAGATAGAGGTTTATTGCAAAATAGTCCATTGATGATAATAATATAGTCCATTGTAAAAAATAACAATGAACTAAAAATCTTTTCTTACAAATGTATGATAGTTTACAATGGATTGCTATACAAGTGAGCATGTTCAGTATATAAGAGCAAAGCTCATGAAGTACATAATGATCAATTGTATACAACCGACAAGAATGGACAATAGTGGGGGCTTGGACATTGAAGGAGAGGAGATGCATATAACTACAATAGGCGAAGCTATGCCTTCAACACCGAAGGCAACCAAAGCATCAAAGATAAGCAAAAGGACTCCTAGAAAGGATGTCCCTTCTCCTAAGAAAAGTTCTAAAAAAAAGTAGCTTTGCCTCATTGATTGTTGTAAGCCCTTGTGTATAAGTCATGGAGATGGTTGACAAAAATTTGCCATAAAATTTGTACATGTATTTTATATTGATAGTAAATAGATCTTTTCTTCAATATCCTTGCAATTATATTCTTCTCTCTTCTTGTTGATATTTGTAAAGAAAAAAGTTACAAATGTTTATTAATCAAGAAGTGAAATCAGATATACACCTAAGTGGATATAATATGATATAAAAACTTACTCATTTGTTATTAAGTTAGAACACAAATGAGTATGGTAGTTTAATATCTTCATTCTGTAAATCCATCCTCACTTGAAGTAGCGTATATGATGATCTAACCTTTAGGATTGCAATAATATTCTCATTGTACCAAACATCAAGATCCACTATAGGATCCTTGCTAAAATTATCAAGATTTTGGTTTAAAGCAACTAGACTACCATCAACATAATGCCATCTACTATAATAAAAGCTAAGGATGGAATTTTGAGTAGCAATCTCATGTCACTTACTTTTTTGGCATGATAGCACTTTTATGGCTCTATTTTTAAAAGATAATATATAATTCTTAGTATTTTATTTTTATTTTAAGTGCATCTCCTCCGAATTAGTGCAATGTACTTCTTGAACAAACATGTGGTGACCGTTGGCATATATATATATATGAACACTCATGGTCTGGTTTATGTTAATATATCTTTCACATATCTTGTCTTGTTTTTGGCGAGCTATCTATCTTGTAAGCATCACAAGACAAACTAGGCGTGTTCTAATAAAAAACCATTTATTCTCAGCATTAGGGAGGACTACAAATCTCAGGTATCAAACTTTTTCTTGTCATTTTTTCTCTGCAATCTAGAATTTTGAGGCATTGAAGATGATAAAATTTGTAACCTTTTCTATGAAATGATTCATTAATGTATGAAACACGATTTTACCATTTGCAAAGGGTTTTGAAAGTTTTTTGTCGCGTTTCATGAGTCTTCAATGTGTCAAATAAAAACTGATCGATGAAATGTGGAACTACATGCCTCCTCTACTGCTGCTCAAGTAGTCAACTCGCTTTTATAAGGCATTGTATTTTGATCAATTAACCATGTGTGATATCTTAGGGATTTTGACATTTAAGATGAATGAAATAAGGTGTCATTATTAAACATTGATTTGTGTTTGTTGGTTTAAGAGGAGAAAGATACATCAGGAGCTTAGAAATTCTATAAGGGTTTTACTTAGTTTTTCTATCAATATTGGTTTAATCTTGTACACATATTAAATGATGGGGTTTTGATGTTCTAGATACATTGTTTTATTGGACAATTTTTTTGGATGTATAAAATACAAATTCATCGAGTTTTTTGGTTAAGGTGACATGTGAAATGTGATTTTATGAACTATGAAGCAGGTTGGATCACTCTTTTCATGTTTCATGAGTTGTGAATGTAAAACAAAATTTGATCGATGAGATTTAAAATTTCATGACTTCTCTGTTACACAAAGGGAGAATTCACTTCATTTATCTTGCATTTCTAAATCTCTGACATAACAAACACGTTAAATTTGTCAAAATACAAAAGCAGTGCCTTGTAGGTTTTGACTAATTTTTTAAAGCAATCTTTATTTAGCCTTCTAGATATAAGCAAATGTGGATTGAAAAATTATACTCCTAATTTTAAATTTTTATTTTTTGGATTTGGTTTTGTGAGTAATCAGGATGACTAAAAGGAAGTTTTCTTTAGAGGGAATGGAGGAGGAGGATCTGGAGGATACCTGTGATAAAAAGCTCTTTGATTTTCTTCATGCAACTAGAAATTCATCTAGATTTGTTTGCATCAGAGATATGCTCAATGTTCCCTTTGATTTGCAAGAGCTCTTCAAGGATCTAGAAGATAAACTGAAGGATTTTAGGGAGTTTTATGATAGACATGTGAAAGGCCTAGAGATTGAGGGATTTGTCCATTATAACGATGTAATGGAAGCTGCCAATGCTACTAGAAAAACTTTGCAAACAAGGTTTAGCCTTATTGATGAATTCAAGAAGTGGAAAGCAGATTGCCCTTTTCATCAGAATCAATATCAATGTCTTCTTGTACGAAAGGATGTTGGATTTCTTGTATATCTTCAATATATGGATAGTTCTTCTTCAGATACAATACAATAGAAGAAGATAGAGGATTTTTCAAGCAAAGATTAGTTTGAAGAGAAGGGGGAAATGTTTCAGGAGGATATTAAGAACCAGCTAGTGCACGGATTTGATATTACTTTGTTTAAAAGTGAGAACATTACAAAAGTGGAAGAAAAGGAGATAGAGTTGAGTGTGGAGATAGAAACATGTCCTCTTGAATGTGTCCCAAAATTTCCTAGTTATATCATCAACAAAAAGAGATATGTATTGCTAAATGATATTTAACATCTTTTTGATCTTAGAGAAGATTACTTCTTGGTAATCCTTGCAGCATGGGATCAAAATGATAAGAATTTTATAGATTATGAAGAGGAATTGCTAGCAACTCTTGATGTTGAGGGAGAGAATTTTCAAGACAGCTCTGTAGCCTTGCATTATTGTATTAATCAGATCGTGGAATATGAAAATGGGGGGATACCTACAGAGGAAGAGTTCTTACAAATTTAAGAAAGACTTGGTATTTATAACATGGGGTATGAAGAGAAATTGAAATCTTCATTACTGGAGAAACCAAAAAGTTCAATAAATCTATATGATGATAGTGAGCATGTTATGCATTATAATCAAATATTGTTGGATATTTATCCACTGACATGTTACACTATTGTGCTTTATTATGCATATAGAAATTGAAGATGCAGACAACTTTCTTGGAAGAGCCAAGGGCTCAAGGCCATTGAAGCTTGGCAAAAGTGAAGGCCTTGGTCATTATATTGGAAGCTTAAATAATCAAACAATTGTAATTTATCATAGTAAGTTGTCAAGCTCTCCAAGCTTACCAATAATGGCTTTGAAAGCTATCTCCAAAGTGATTAGATCCCAAGCTTTCAATAGAGGTTCAGACAAGATAATTTTGGTGGAGAAGGAAGAAGTTGTAAGAGTTTTTGGCTTCATGCCTGGATACAATGGATCTAGGGTAGGATACTTTGGAGTTCTTGGCTCTTGTTTGCTCTCCCATGTAGGAGATGCCAAGAATTTGAAGCTCCTTCCAGGCTATAGGAAACAAGAGTTCTTGAAATGTTGAGGTCTCATTGAGTGGGATGAAACAAAGGATTTCTTTAGAGGACCTAGTGAATTCCTTGAAACTAAAGACTCTTTTGCACATAGTCAGACTAAAAGATATTAAGGGTTTGTTGAAATCCATCTTTTTCCATCTCTTTATCTAGTTTGTAACCATTCTGAATATCTTTGCTTTGCACAAGAGTTTAAATATTCCTCTTTTCTTCTTTGGGTAATAGTGGATATAATCCATGCCAAAGATGATGTATTACATGATGCAATTGTATCTTTGAGCTTGAATTTGTGCCAAATTTGTCTGTAGAAACATTAAAAGACCTCTAATAAACTGTTTGCTTTGTATCTTCCACATCCATGTCTTGTGTATCTAAAGTATTTTGTTCTTGCTTGATAATGTGATTTTTCAATAGTTAGGGTTGACCAGGTAGATAGAGATCCATATAAAATATGGAGCATGGTTATATAAAATATGCTGCATAGTTAACAAATAGAGAAATTCAATTAGAAAATCCTATATGAGTTAGATAATAAAGAGACATACATATGTAAACTTCTTACCATATAGTGAGTGAAGTGTTGATTACCCCAAGCTTGTGTAATTGCCTTTTTTAAAAACGTTCAATTGTTTTTTAAAGTCTTTGAGATCATCATCATTCCACTCAATTTTAACACAATAAAAGAATAATTTGTCTAGTGTTTCCCAAACATAGCTTTTCTATTTTGAGCTTTTCCATTATCAGCATGATCCTTAATTGCATTATGTAGGCACTTCCACTGATTGTATCTAATAGTTGACCCACCATTCCTAGGGTTTATCTTACCAAGTCTCCCATGAAAGTCTAGGAACCTTCTAGCCTTCACACCACCAATAGGTGGCTTTTTGGGGACACAATTGCCATCCTTAGACTTTTGAAGATTTAGTTTAATAACAACATTATCACCATGCAAACCAATTGCAGATAAGATTTTTTCAATCTTTGTTAGAGCATCTGTTCTAGATGGCTTCGGCTTCCATGAAAATCCTATATAAAGATGAACAAGCTTTTCAATTATCCTACAAAGTGCATGAAATGTACAGATACATGCATTCACTAAAGGAAAATCGAGGACTAGCTTAAATTGTGGATCCTTGTTGTGCCTAGAGGGAGCTCTATTCCAATTTTAGATAAGATTTTTTCAATCTTTGTTATAGCATCTGTTCTAGCTGATAATGGCTTCAGCTTCCATGCAAATCCCATATAAAGATGAACAAGCTTTTCAATTATCCTACAAAGTGCATGAAGTGTACAAATACATGCATTCACTAAAGGAATATCTAGGACTAGCTTAAATTGTGGGTACTTGTTGTGGCTAAGGGAGCTCTATTCCAATTGCTTGAGTTCAACTCAATGCCTGGGGACATGCAATATAGGCAAGGAGATTTCGAGTTGGCTTCCTTTGATACATTGTACATACATTTAAGTGTCTTTAAGTCACCAGCTATGTGCCACTCAATCTTATAGTTTCCAAATCCTTCAACAAACAGCTCTTTTCCTTGTTGTCTCTTAATAACATTAGGTATTGGTGTTCGATGAAAAACCCAATACAATATATCAAAATCCTCTATATCTACTTTGAATGCTCCTAGCCACCAGATGTTGTGTTTTGATTGAACACTAAATTACATTGAGTGATTGCAATGATATGATGAAAGTGCTCTATTCATCAAGGTAATAGAGACCCTCTCTAATTTTGTACATTTTAGAATCTCACTTTCATCAAGTTTAACCACAAATCTAGCTGCTCCTTGTGCCTCTTTTAGTGACAAGTCATAGAATCCAATCATTAAACATTGTAGGGAGGGAAAGTTAAGGAAAATATTGCTAAATTCATTGAATACAACTTCCTTTTTCTTGCCCTTGAAGCTAGCCTTGATATGGAAAGGCTCACCTAGAATCTCCATCACTTTGTTATTCATTCTCTGTCTAATAGTTCTAACCATAGATGTCGTTGGAAGTATGCAATTACATACTTGTCATTGCTTCATATTTGATTTTAGAAGCTGAAAAAGTTGTATATTAGCATCTAGACTGATACCAATATTATCTAGTGTCTAACTCAGTATCCAAAGAACGATCCTTTATAAATGACTTGAAGCATTGTTTCTTTGCCTTTGTAAATTTCTTCTTCTCCAAAATATCTTTTGAAACAACTGAAGGAAAAAGATGATAATAAAATTGAGATGCATTCAAATAATCTCTTTCACTTGCATTCGATTGAAGAAGAGATATAAACAAAATCAACATCACAAATCAATACACTAAATAAAAAAAGTCATATTTTATATTTTTAAAGTGGAAAAAGATGTACCTTGATGCTTGGATTCTTTTACTACAACCACCTCCTCCTAATCTAAGACTCTCAATATTTCTAAGAGCCTTTTGTCAATTTTGAAGGCCTAAAATAATTTGCTTTTGTTTGATAAGATTTGATGTGTTTCTCCAATGAATGAATCCTTTGTTGATAGCCCTCTAGCTTCTATAGTAACTCATTGTTATGTTTTGATAAAATATGGTTCTCCAATTTGAGGACATTCTTTTCTACAACCAAGTTAAGTATATAACCTAGAAACCCATTATATCCATCACCAATGAACCTCAACAATGAAGAGCTATTATAGAAAGGTAGAGTGCTATTTTTGCTAGGATCTTTGGGATATAGCTTGCCATCTAACCAAAGATCAAGATTCTTCTTTCCTTCAAACTTGAGTATATGTTTTGTAGACTTTATAATAGTAATGGGGTTTGTTCTCTTCCTTATTGGTTCATACTCCCTATCCAGCTTAATATGAAGATGATAGAGAGGTCTTTTACTAGAGCTATAGAGATCATTGGATGACTGATCCATAGCTAAGGATGCGATTAGAAGATTGGAATGAAAAACTTTGTGAATTAGAAACAAGAAGGAAAACAAAGAAGAAACTAGTAAGGATGGGAAAGAAAGAAGAGAGTGAGAATGGAGGGAAGTAATCAAACATCGAGAAAAATTCAAATTGAATATTAGTTTTCACTTTAATGAGGATGAGTAAGATCTTCATTATGGCAATCTTTGTCACCTTTATGGCGGCCTAGATTTCTAGGTTTGATGTGACCACGAGAATATTGCAACAATGACTTATTAACAATTTTTAATATACTTACTTACCAAAATATAAAAGTTTTTAAAAATATAAAAAATTATATTATTTCCTAAAGTATTTCTCTCTTTAGGATCGCTTACAAGGCATTTTTGAGACCTCAAAACTCCCCTAATGTCTCCCAAGTCAAGCTAGTCATTTTCATGATTGGAGCTTGGCCCTAACATCTGGTCGGTCTCTTAGTCCACTAGGTTATCTATCAAATTGATTAACCCAAGTAAGGTTGAGTCCCTAATAGTGGTGGGCTCCTCGCTCTCCAAGATGCTTGCTTTTGATACTTGGTAGCCTTGGCCACACATTGTTTGAAATTTGAGGGTCTTCTCCTATTAGTGGGTTCATTCAAGTCACTTATCTTGCATGTGATTTCCTTGTTAGTTCAACCAGTCCTCAAATTTAAGTGTGTTCAAGTGTTTGTGGAGTGCTTCTTTTTTTTGATAGTGCAAAATTAGGCTTTCTACTTTCTCAGTGCACTTCAAATGATCATTCATACAATGTTGGACTTTGATGAAAACAATGTGATGCAATATACTTTTCTAGTCCACTTCCTCAAGTGGTGGTCACTCTGATAGGTTTGGTTGGGTTCTCTAAGACATTTTGAATGGGTGGTCTGAGAGGCTTGTTCAATGTCACTTTCTAGGCAGCTGAATCACGATGTGTCTGGATGCCTACATGGGTCTTGCCTTGCTTTGGCTTGAGCTCTACTTGGCCTGGGATGTGCTGGATTGTCAATTTTCAAGTTTTAGTTAGTGTGTTTGGTTATCAGAGGTTCGATTCCTAGAATCTAATTGCCCTATTCTAGGCCTATCCGAGTGAGAAAATTGGACGGTTTGAGTTTGAGTTTGGTGTTTGAGTCAATTGTTCGAATTGGACAGCTCGAGTTTGGCTGTCTATCTCGGACTAGCTAACGACGTCCGATTGGACAGTGAACTATAGGCATTCGAGTGGCGAAATCAAACTATTTGAGTCTGAGTGGTTCGATTTTGGGAATCGGACTCCACGACGTGCGTTTGATTCCAGCAGTGCAAACATAGAGTGAGACAAAATTTCAATTTGTTTGGTCCCTATAGGTGATGCTAAGCCCTTGGTTTTTCTAGAATCACTGATCAAGTGCTAAGGAAGGTTTGTGTGTACCTGGAGTAGTCAGAGACCTCCAATTTTGGTGTGCTTGAACTTGGCTTTGCCCCTAGAGCTCCAACTCTCTCTCTCTTTGAAATCCATGCAACTGAAAATGAGCTCTCTTCCCCCTTTCTCTCAGGGTTTTAGACCCCCTCTCCAACACTCCTTGGATGCCTTTTCCTCTTCTTTGTCGGATTTCAACCCCATTTTCCTTCGATTTAGGCCTGCTATTGCATAAAACCCTACTCTGGTGTTCTTTCTCTTCCCCTATTTTTCCTATTTAAATGCCTACAAATGTGTACAAATCACAAGCAAATGCTAATGCCAATCCAACTAACTTACCCAAACTTCAAAAATCCAAAACACTTGCTTGCAAGGAAAATCATACACTCGTTCTCCCTACATATTTAGAATGAGAAATCACTCATCAAGGCTCAAATCAGTTTATCTTGGTGCAATAATGGAACCAAAATGTGTGAAATTTTGCTTGAGTGCCAAGACCCACGGACCACTTATTGCTCAAGTGTTTCAAAACAAATGCTAATGGCTACCTCTCACATAGCCGTACATGCTCTCTATTAGTGTAGTGAGCTTACCTCAATGCATGATCGAGTACCCTCCTCTCTCAAGCACATCGGTAGCTCAATGATCCAAGATACAAGCTCAAGAAAACTCAATCCTCCACCTTCAAGCTTCATGCTCCATAGTTGCACATGCGAGACAAGAGAAGAGAAGAGAGGAGAAGATGGAGAGCTTCTCCACCATGGTTCCTTACCCTCATAGTCCCACTCCCTCACACTCTCACACTCCCTCTCTCAAGTGCAAGCACAAGAAAGCAAGAAGAATAAGAAGGGAAGAAGAAAAAGAATGGGAGAGCCACTTTTGCCACACACCAAGAATGAGCTTCTCTATTCACTTTTTGGCTTTTATACATGTCCTTATCCCTTTGGGCACCCATCTCCTTTTTTACATGACTGGCCATCTTGCCAAGGTCCTCTTTTCCCTTTCTATTTACATTATACCTTTGCGTATGTTTGTCTACTCTTTACAACTTGCATAAGAGGGAGCCTTGTGCTCTTTTACAAAAATTTGGGGGCGCCTTTACATGTTAAAATGTGCCTTTTCCTTTGCCTCTACTTTTAAGGTTGCCCTTATGCTTTTGGCCTTTTCTCCTCTTATCCTTCTATCGAACTGCCTTTTTCCACTTTGCTCTGCATTTTCAAAATTTCTTAGATTTTCTTTTGCTTCCTTTTTCTCTATCTAGCACTAAGGTTAACAATCACACTTGAAAGTGTTTGGTTGTATTGTTGTTCATGTGCCTGATGAGTTAAGGAAAAAATTAGACCCCAAGACTAAACATTGTATTTTCATTAAATACTCTACTGATTAAGTAAAAAGGGTATCATTGTTATAACCCTATTAGTAGTGAGTTTTGGGTAAGTAAGGATGTTATTTTTTATGAGATGAGTAGTTAGTATCTGTCTAGTGGAGATGCATTGAAGGGTATTGATGATCATGATAGTCATTTGCAGACAGAAAGGTAGGAATTATAGATTCTTAATGGACAACTAGAGACATCATATGGTACTAGATCTATAGTTAGTGGGAGAGTAAGGAGTAGTCCAACATCTTCAAGTGAATCACCAGGTGTACAGACAACATATGATAATGTAAAGGCTCCATTGAGTAATCCAATGGTACATAGGTTTAGCAAGGTGAGACATCCTCTAGAATATTTGATTTTGAGGGTTATGTAGCTCACCATGATGCTTATATATTAAATATAGTTAAGGATATTGAGCCCATTTGTTTTGAGGAGCCTATTTGTAATGTGTCCATATGTTATCTTCAGGACACGTCTTAGCAGTCCATCGGAAAGGATGTCTAGAAAGCTTCGCCTGACACTCCCGTGGAATGTTACGGGGGTTGCGATCTAGGACTCTCCGCATCTGCCACGTAGCGGAAGTATTTCGGCCATTCCCACTTAGGACAGACCTGAATTAGGGTTTTTCCTATTGGTCATTTCTTAATGGCAACTGGCGTCGAACCCAAGTGAACTACTTTACACAGAAACACCAGGTCCGAAGTGGATTCACGCTGCACTTGGTTCAAGGAGAATGGGAAACGAAAGGGATGCGAAGCTCAACCTCTTTGCCATAAGGCATAGCCCCATTTCGTTCCCCTAAAACAGCGTAAATCGGGATCAGTTATAACTCTAGGTCAACGCTCTTGTTGTTCTGTTCTTTGAACAATCTTCTTGCTGTCCATCTTGATTGCGAAATGTTTCCGGACAACTGGGACCACCCATCTGTAGGACGGACCTATGGCCACATCCACCGCACTTTCCTCAGGTTGTTTTAGTTATTTAATTACCTAACACATTTAGTTGGATCAGCTTTCTTAATTAGCCCGTTAGGCACTGGTTCCTTCACGTAATCATAGCACTTAACATAGAAAAGCAATGTCAAACAAGTTCCTTTTTAACAGGTTATCATATTTATCTTTGAAATACATAAAGTCTAGCTCGTAGGCTTATCCACAATCCGCCCGAAGGCTATCCAGCAATCCACAAGGATCACTAATCCAGGATTTTGCCCGTAGACTAGTATGCGGGCCTCGAGATCCAATCTCGAGTCACGTTAGCCTCTTGTGCAGGGCCCGAAAGGCGAGGGATTTACGGCCAGAGCCCCCATGGCACCCAAGCCTACTCCTGCTCCAAGTAGTGCTCAACGAAGAGACCTCTCGCGGCGGATTCGGTCCACCTTCGTGGCGCGATTAACAACCCACTTGGTTAGGGTCAGGCAGGGGTCGGGGGTAACTGAAGCTGCCTCTCCCTTCAGGCCTTCAACCTGAAGCATTAGATATCCATTTATCCTTTAATTCTTTGATCAAACAAAGCAAAACAATACTCTTAAATTTGTAACAAGCACAATCATTTCCATTGGTCATTATTGTTGGCCAACTGCTAAGGAGTGAATCCTTCTTTCCGAATGCATCCAGCACTCGATCCGGGATTAATTTTGACTTGGCAAGATTCCTATATCCTGGGTTAGGGCATACCCTATTAACCCGACTTGGCCATTACTTTAAGTTCATATGTTATTCCAATTTATTGGTTCGTCTTTTGCTTCCAAGCAATTATCTTTACCCAAGAAAGAAACTATATTAGGACGATTATTCAGCCTCTTGCAAGATAATTTGCGTAAGAATTTGCCAACCTCATTCCGAGGAATTGGCCATTCCCTTGTGATCCAATCACAAGATCATGCGACTCTGCAACTTATTGCACAAGTGTCGCATCAACTATGGGACTATTCTATCCATCAACAGTGTCTTCTAATCACGGTGTCATGATTAGATATAACAATCAGTTCCTGATTGCATTAGGCCGACATTGTCGGTCCTAGGGTTCCGAGTTTCATATTTTTAGCAAGAGATTCATAGGAAAAAATCCTAGATCTGTTCTCGCAAGTATGTCCTACTATCCCTACATTCCGTGAATGTGTGCAAATATTTAGGGTATAAGAGTTTCAATTTTGGCAATACGTGCGACTAGGTAAATGTCTTCACCGTGCTAACCCTAGTCAGCTCCTTGGGATACATTGCATTGAATTAACCCTTTTCAAAATGAGTACTTCACAGTTTTAGGTGTTTAGGTTTATGCCAATTTAACCTGTCTATTCTTGAAGATAATTACGCTATCATTTCCATAACCACATGACTCATTGTCTACACGTAAGTTGATTTTCAAACCCTAACTTTTCGGTTTAAGATCAAGCATAGGTTAGGTTATAGCCTAATTTCCATTAGTCATCCTATAACATGTGAACAAGATTCATGCTAAAACATGCAGCCTTTTACTACTTTCATTTTCAAATGAATTTGTCGTATGTAGAACTTACACACCCTTCCGTTAAATTAAGTTTTTAGACCACTTGCCTAGTTAAATCTTCTTCATGTAGTCCTATCAATTTCCTATGATTGTTAATAACTTTCTTTAGGAATCATTTCAAAAAGAGATATTCAATAATGCAATATGCGGTTTATTCCTTTCATGTTTAATCGGAGTGTACTTTCATAATTCCGTTTTCTAAATATGGACATTAATCTAATTTCAATTCACTGCAATGCACAAAAACTACTTGCTAGAAATGCATATCAATCTTCTGCTCACTTTATTTTGTTTGTTTTATTGGAAATACTAATGGCCAAACTCTTCCGTCGTGAGCTAATTCTTTTAAATTAACCAAAGTATTTAAGATGAAAAATGCATCCTATCTCCAAAAATCATCCACACACAATTGAATTATAACAACATAAAATAAAAATTAGGAAGAAAAACCTGGACTTGTGGTGAGATGTCCACGTGGATGTTAGGAGACGATCCTCCTGCGGTTGCGCGTTCCAATGTTCCTTTATTTGGGAAAATTAAGATCATAAGTCCCTCTCCAAAAGAAGTCATAAGTTCTACTCATATATATTGAATATTCTATCATAATATAGTACATAGTCATCTAGTGATTCTCATTTTCCCTTATTTCATCCTAGGATTCCAAATTCCTTGTAGTCTCATCCTATAATATATAGTTCATTGTCTTCAAAACTATGCTTTTTAACTTTAGTCATTTTTATCCATTTGGAGCAATAGTTAAGATATAGCTCAATAACCCTTGCCAAGCAATCCAACCATGCTTCTATAAGGGGCATTTCAAATCATAACTCTCGTCTCAAGAGTGCAATATTTTCATGAGGGTCAATAGCTAGATCCTATTGGGTATTACCCTTTGAGTGCACACTAATAAATGGTGGGCCTAAAATTATCAACTCATGCTTTGAGTAAGTTTATCTAAAAATGATACAAACATTGTTTGCTCTAATATTATTTTCTTTAGCCTAACAAAAAGGTACGAGGTATGTACCTTTTTGGCCTACTCTATATGTAGTCCTCTTTGGTGCCATGATATTTGCTCCTTTGAGGCTTTGAAGAGATATACACTCTTTCTCCACACACACACACACGCACGCACGCACGCACGCACGCGCACGCGCACGCGCACGCGCACGCGCACGCGCACGCGCACGCGCACGCGCACGCACACGCACACGCACACGCACACGCACACGCACACGCACACACACACACACACACACACACACAACAATGTTACGACTCCAATACAATCAATGCCAAAACCTTAATATTAAGGCTTTATATAACCTTAGAAAGGGGGGGTACCCTCCTTCCTCTCCTTGTTAATCATTGAGGTTGTTTTGATGTTTGCGGCTGCATGGTTGGGAGGCTTTTGTTGATTTGTAGTGAGTTGGGGGAGTCGAGAGGTGGAGGCAAGGGTGAGTTAGTTGATGGCACTTTGCATGGCAATAGAGGTGGCAAGTATGTTGTGGTGGCATAATGGTAGTTCATAAAGGTGATGTTTCAAAAAAGCTAATCTTTACAAAGTAAATCTTTAATTTTTCTTTTAATCCCCGATCCCCATTCACAAATGGGGTGGGGTGGGGAACCTAAAACATCACAAGTCTAGCCAAGACTCCCTAGGTATGCATGCCCTTGATGTGGCCTGAATTTGTGGGGAAAATTTAAAAATGGAACTAGGGGGATAGAGGGGGCCAAACAAGGCAACCAAGCATACCTAACTTGAGGATGCCCTTGATGTGCCCTGAATTTGTGTGGGGGAAATTAAAAAATGGGACTAGGGGGATAGAGGGGGCCAAACAAGGCAACCAAGCATACCTAACTTGAGGACCCCTAGGTGTGGTGTTGTATTTGTGGGTGCATGTTTTTATTTTTATTTTTCTTTTCTTTTGGAGCTATAATGGCATATAAGAGTGCTTTCAGTCTCTATAAAGGTAATAGAATTGTAAGGGTAAGGGGGCCCTTTAGGAATAATAACTCAAATTTATGGAAAAAAGGTATCAATTTGGTAGTCCTTGGAACTTTATGCAAGACACCCTTGGTCTCATTGAGGGAAACCTTTGTTGTTAATGAATGCCTATCTTCACATTAGAGTTGGGCATTCCTTGTGTGAAGAAAGAGTAGAAAATATACATGCTTGTACAAGATAACTTGCATTAGGAGGATGGCCTGCTGACAAATTGTGATCTTGGAACTCTTTTCCACAGTTGCATCTTATACTTAGTCAATCTCTTGTTGGTGTTGTAGTAGCTAGTAGGTCTTCAAGGGGAGCAGTGGCACTTGATGGGGAGCCTTGATCCATTGATTTAGCAACATATTTCATCGTCATTCAATTGATAAAGGCTTGAGAGTACATGCAATTGATTCATTTTGAGTAAAGAAAAAAGAGTTCCAACAATAAAAACTGCCACTTATTTGGATTGAGTTGGGTTGTTTTTGGTTCTTGTTGTAGTAGCTTGATAGCATTGCTTGAATGTTCTCTATGGGGTTTTTCTTGCTTAATATTTTATTTATGTATATTTATAGAAATGCATAATTTATTTATGTACACATTCACATGTTATGGTTCCATGTCACTCTGAGGTGGTAAAAGCCAGTAACTCTAAAAGTCAAAATTATACTCAAGTGTGGCACAAGCATCAAGGAGTCATGGCAACTTTACTAGTAAAGATAAGTATTATGCAATGGAAAGTGGTAGCATTCCTTGCCCCACTCTACTAGCAACATTCACCTCCTCTTATAGAATGATTTTTTCAAGTATGGTATATTCTATGGTTGTTTCGAATAACTCCATACCTCACAAAATAACAAGTATGTAGAGGGAGATAGGGCCTATATATGTTGGATTCCTCTAAGTCTACCATGTGGCTCATCTCTTCTACAAAATGATCATTAGCTCATCTTCTAGTTTAGCCATTGAAGCTTGATTATTTCTCCATTGTACAATAGAAAGACATACAATCCCACCCTATTGCACAAATGGATAATTTCATTATTGACTTTCCAATGTAGGAGGTGGTCCTTGAAGTACCAACCTTATTTGGCATGTTATGCTATATCAAGAATATATTTTTCCTCTAGAATGGTGGTATCTTAAGGCTACAAACCCAGTTCCACATGAAAATTTAAGTCCTTCTTTACATGTCGTCGAATCCTCATAAATCATCATCTTTATATACACAAGTTGAAGCTTTGGCCTAGGTGGGATCAAGCAAAACTTATGATAGGTGTAAGAAAAATTCATGCTACACTAGATTAAGCTAGAACCCATGCTAGGCCTAACATTTGGGAAAAGCTAGAATGTAAGTTTGATCTTAAGTTAGTATCAGTTGAAACTACACTAGGCTTATGGTAGAGGTTGATGGTGGGTGTAAGAAAAAACTACCCCTTATGATCCACCTATGAACCATAAATGCATCACTGTTACATACTCATATCTCCAAGTCTTTGTGAGAGTGCACAATGGAAAGAGGAAAGTGAAAAAGGAGGAAAAAGGAGACAAAGAGAACATAAGAGAGAGAAGGAACAATGTGACTGTAATGGCTAAAGGTACAAGGCTGCAATGGTAATTGTCCCAACATATAGCCCTACTACGTGTAAGTGTGGGAGCTAGATGGTAGCAAGAAGATGAGAGAATAAGGAGGGTTGGCTAATCATTAAAGATCAATCACTCATGGATGATGGATAATGGATAATAAAAGTGGGAGGGCACACTACCTATATATAGGCAAAAAAGAGAAAAAGCCCTAAATGTGGTCAAACCCCTAAAAAGTGGTCAAAAGTGCACAAAAAGAAATGCACTAATGTTTTCTCCATCTAAAGTCTCCAAAACACATATAGTGATAGACAAATACAATGTCAAAGCTCCTAATGTTCTCATCTGACTCAAACGGAGGTCACTGGTAGGAGATGACCACACAAGCTACACATGGCTGCTAACACCCCCTCTTAGATAGGACTCAATGCACCATTTTCAAAGAGCTAAGGCTGCTCAGAAGATGAGATAGTTAAAGAAGGCTCCTCCACCTAATAAATGTGTAGAAACACAAACTCAATGGTAACAATGGGTATGAAGTAGAGATAGACAAAGGCTCCACTATAGATCCACCCTTCACTTCCAAAAGGTGAGGGCATATTCTCCAACACTTCTCATGGTGCAAGGTCTTTCCACAATGAAGACATGTGGGATATCCTGTATGCTTCCCCACAAAATCTGTATGAGAGTCAAAAGATGACTCCAACTTCTTCCTCTTCCCTTTCTTCTGCTTGGCTTGTCCTGTACCTATAGATAAAGTAGCATAAGCATGCCCATGTGCATGGGCTCCATAATAATTTGTCTCATTGTGATGCACATCCTGCTCAAGCACCAATGGAACTAGCTCCTCCCAACAAGTGAGAGTCTCCTAGTTATGAGAAGTGAAAAGACTAGTGTAGAACATATCATATATTGATGACAGATGATGTGAGAGAAGTGTCACAGCTAGGTCCTTCAAAGAAATGCATATACCAAGGAATGAAAGCTCATATTGAATCTCCTTCACCTTCTGGATATTATCCCTCATCATAGTGAAATGTGCAAACAAAAAAAAGTTGTTGTAGCTTTAACTCAAGAGATAAGTGATGCCCAAATGTTTGGATCCGAAAGAGAGATGCCAATCTCCTCCAAATCTCTAAGTGGCGTGGATATGTCTAACCTGCATGAACACAGAGTCTTTACAACTCAATAAGAGAAAGAGTGGGCTCTTGCATTCAATGGATCCAGTAAAGGTGCTGAATCCACAGTCACACAATTACTCGGGGGGTTCACTATATATATATTCTCTATATAACGTGCGTTCATGGCCTATTTATAAATATCCTAATCTGTGAATTTTTCTTGAATAAAACACAACCCTTTTCTATTCAATCTGTAAGTAACCCCTTTATATGACACCCTTCTGTATGTAAAAAATGTGTAAATTTGGTATTTTAAAAACACCTTATTTTGAACTCACGTTATATATACATATATTCATGAGTGACCCCCCCACCACCCCCCCCCCCCGGAGCACCATTATAGGATCCACGGTAGGTTGAGGTATAGGGACTGTAACAAAATCCCAAAGGTCATAGTCATTGAGGAGACACTAGATGCATCACGACCATAGAGGGTAATTTGTCCCATCCAGCTTGTTAGATGTGGCCAAAGAGGGTAGAAGGCACCTACATAGGAGATACAATCAATGCTGATATGGGACTAGAAGCCCCATGAGAATATAATGGGAAAGAGTAATAAGATGGTGATCGGTATGAATGATCCTGAAGAACCACATGATCCCCCATAGCATACAAATCATGAGCAAATCATCCATGATGACCGAAAAATATGTGCAAATAAAGAAATGTGCTTGTCATGGAAACATATTTTGTAAAATGATTCGTTATAAATGTAATTTTTGTCAAAAAGCATTTATGAAGCAATGTAAAATGTGTACTCCAAAAGGCTCACATTTAAAAAAATGTTGAAAGGAAAGGAAATGTAAAACACCTTTTGTCTCATTCCAAAAATTGAAGGGTCTTTTAGACCTTAGCCAAGATGTATGCAATTCAATTTTATATATCAAGAAAAGAAAAGAAGGAGGTTGGTCGGGTGATTTGAGGAGGTGGGAGGTTGAGGTGGTTACAACCTCTCTCTTCCTTTATCTTCTCCCCTCACGCTTCATTTCCCTCTCTCTCATTTTGGCACAACACTTGCCTTCTTGTTCTTGCTTTCCTCTCTTGTGTTTCTTTGCCAAATCTAATGGAGAGTGAGGAAGAGGAAGAGGGTGAGGATGGAAGAAATGTCCAATTTCTTGTGTTCCTTCCTCTTGTGTGATTGGAGAGCATGGATTCTTGGTGAGAAGGAGAGTTTTCTTGCAAGTTTTTGTGGCCAGCAAGTGTGCTTGTAGCCTCTCTTAGCCGGTTCGTGGTTCTCATGGTGCCGTGGCAGGGTGCTCTTCAATCCATAGATGTCCTTAATAAAGTACCTGCAAGAAAACAAAAGAAGATGCTACCACTAGGAAAAAGGTGACCAATAAGATGTGTCCTTGGGATAATTGGGATACATCATGCCACAATATAGAAGAAGACTGACTGGAGCAAGGTAGATGGGGAGTATCTGATGCCAAACGGAACACACAGTGCTAGGAGCAGTAAATGTAGAGAAAAAAAAGGCTTCAACCTAGAAACATAGCCAATCCAAGGACTCTTAATAAAGGACTAGAGTTTCTTGAAATGGTGTACCTACAATAAATGCAAATCCATCCTAATGTGGACCTGTAATGGAGGTTGCTCAATACCAAAAAGAAGTCACTCTTATAAACAAAAACCAACTAGTATGAGAATGTTGCAAAGAAAGAAATATGTCCACAAGTCACCTAGCAAAGAATAGGTGCCATCCACCTTGCAAATATGCTACCTAGAAGGATTGATAACCTACTAGCACAAAACACAAAGATATAATTGATGCCTACACAAAAATGTAGGTAATGTGGCCTAGTTCTGTATTACATGTGTTAGGGATAGCTTGCAAAAAACACATCTATTTTGGTGTTGCCCAACCAATAGAATGGCCACCCAACCTATTTGACATTGCCCGGGGGTGCAGTAATAGTGCCGCCCAACCTAGTAGAGGCCATCTAGGAGAAAAATGTAAAAATTTCCTAGTAAATTCAACCTAAAAAGGGGCAAAGAGAAAGAGAAGAGAAGATGTAGTACAATATGAAGTGAATAAATGGAGACACTAATATTAAGGATTACAACTAATGCATCCCAAACCCAAAATGGTAATTATACTGATGATGCAAAAAGAGAAAAAGGAGGAGGGGGTGGAGAGGATGATGGTACGCAAGGGTTGGGAGCAGTGGAATGGGGAGGATGGGGATAATTGAAAGATGGAGGATGTGAAGAGATGAGAGTAAGGGTAGAAAAGAGTGAGGGTGTGATAAAGTGGAGGCAAGAGAATGATGGAGTTGGGAGAGGGGTGTGGGAGTGAGGGAGAGGGAGAGGGTATATGAAAAAGGAAGAGGGTGGAGGTGTAATGAAGTGGGAAAAGGAGAGTGATGGAGTTGGATGAGGGGTGGGGGAGTGAGGGAGAGGAAGATGGTATGTGATGAAGTGGGAAAAGAGGGTGATGGAGTGGAGAAGGATTGGGGATGGTGAAGGAGAAGGACAAGGAGAAGAAGAGAATAGATGTAATGAAGATAGTGATAGAGTGAAGTATGTATATTCCCCCTTGAAAGGCTCAAAGGGATTTTCTTGTATAAGAGTCCTCGCCTAGTAGGAGGTCCTCGTCCAGAGGTCCTCGTCTAGTTGTCCTAAGTTAGGCAGGTAGTTCAGGCCACCACTAGGATGACCTCTTTGATAGGCTTTTTAGCCAGTTCGTGTTAGAGCAATTGGTTAGAGACTCGATCTGGATTTCTATTAGATTATGCAGGGCCTATCCCTTGTGGATTTTCATGGGTTGATTTTATCAGGGGATAGGGTGAGAGCTGTTCTTGTGCTTTGTTGATTATAATTTTTGTGGCAGCTTGATGCTTGCTTTGATTGTTGTCTGTGTAAATTTTTTCGTGGGATTCGACGAGCTCAGTCCCCCTATCCCATGGTTGCCAATGAGAGTTGGATTTAAGGAGCTAATTTTGAGCCATGCTTGAAGCATTTGAGGCCATTTTTGGAGCAAAAAGTGCCCAGAAAGTGCTAAAGACCAAATTTTCATAAAAAATCAAACGGCGGTGAATAAGCTGGACTTTTCCTAGATGTATTTTGACGTCAGGAATCCAACGCAAGTCTTGGTTCGTCGATCAGAGGTCGTTTTACCCCCCATTTAATCCCCACAAGGTTTGGCATTATAAAGAAGCTACTAGATTCGGGAGCCGAAAAGTTCACAACAAGGCCCAAGTCTATAGATTTCGATGCTACAAAGTCATCTGTCCAAACGGATCTCAAAAATCCGAGTCTGTTTGCCCACCCAAAATCGAAATATCGACTTGCCGAGAAGTGTGAACACAAAAGCTAAACCAGTTATTTTAATAATTTAACCTTAGACTTTAAAGAAGCTCAAAAATCAAAAGAAAATTGACAACAAGGGGGAGGGGGGCAAATTTTTTTGCGCCCTCTCCAAATCTTTCTTATGCCTCTTCATTCGTGGAAATTCTAGAGAGAAAAAGAGAGAGATTCCTAATCAGGGCAGAGAGAGGAAGGAGATGGCTATAACCTTGTTGATTTTCATGGAGGAATAAGAAATCTGAAAATTCGTTATTTCTCTCTCCTCTCTCCTCTTTGCTGTTGTTCGTATGCATATATTCAAGAGAAGGGGGAGGGATGTACTAAAGAATCCAGAGCAAATGATGATGTTGAAGTGATGGAGGACATAGATCGGGCTGAGAGAGTGCGTAATCGTTAAATAAAAAGCATCAACAGCCTCCCATCTATGAGATACGAGCCTCGGAATCACGATTTCTATGCGTAATTGAGTGGTTAAGTGATTATGGGAGTTCTATATAGAACAAGCATTGATCAAGTTTTAAGGAGATATGTCCTAGAGCATGAATAACTTGCAATCCTACAAGGAGCTCATTCAGGTTTGGTGGGAGGACCTTTTTTTGGTGTAATTATAGGGAGGAAAATGCTTCAACCAGGATTGTGGTGGCCCGTAGTGTTGAAATATGCTTATTAGTATACCAAAGAGTGCATTTCTATATGCAGGAGGGGAAACCGCAGGCCAAGGGATAGAATGAATACCATCTAATGTTACCCCTAGAGCCATTCCAAAAAAGGGGAATTGACTTTGTTGGCCCCATCAAACCAGTAGCCTAGCAATGTCAGAAAATGTACATTTTGGTTTGTATAGATTAGTATACTAAGTGGGTGGATTCAAGAGTTTTAAAGGATATCATGGAGGCAAATGTGGCATAATTTTTGTACTCTAAAATTATGATGCGGTTTGGATGCCTGATTGGGATAATAAATTCAGAGGTAAACATTTTCTCAATGATGTCATAAGAGATATTACCTCAAAGCACATGATCTTACATAAGAAATCTACACCATGTCATTGGAAAGCTAATGGATAAGTGGAAAACTAAAATAAGATATTGTTGTGTAAAGCTCCCAAACTGAGCCTCAATAGGTCCTTGAATCCTACCCATTTTGGGTGGATTAGTTGAAGATTTATACGTGATTTTTTCACACAAAAAAAGCTTGCACTCAATGTAATCCTCATTTGACATGTGCCTAAATCTAATCCTTCACTTCTACTTTGTTAGCAACTAACAAGAATAAAAATATATGCATACTGGAAGGGAGATGAGCATTAGATTTGGGCTCAATTTGTCTTCTCCTTCTTCATTCTTCCATTCCCTCACATAAACACAATGAGTATCTCTTAAAGTGGATAGATACTCTTTTGACATTTAAGTCACCTTACACCATCTTACTGTATTTTACACATACATAGAATATAAGTGTGATATATGAGATATTTCTATGAGAAAAGTAGAAGTAAAGAGCACATCAGCTTCATTATTATTATGCATAGTCACTTTATTTATTTATTCAATTGTCAAATTCTCTTTACTTTCTTTCCTCTCATCATTCTTATCCTCCTTCTTTTTATCCTTTTTATCCTATTTCCATTTTTAATAGACCTTCTTGATATGATATATTTTACCACAATAGAAGTATTTAATGTCTTTCTTGGATATAGATTTGCTGCATGACTGCACACTATCTTGGTTCTTGCCTTTGTACTATATTTTGTCTCTTTCTTCTTGAGTTGCCAATATCAGACAATTTTTGTCTTTGTTCATGGATTTCCTATTGTGTATTTGTTCAATCAATAGATTGACCATAACATCATTAAACTTCAGCTCACCATCCAGAGTTTAATTATCGATGGTTTTCTGAAAGGTACCCCATAATGTAGACAAGAAGCGTAACAAAAATATTTCCTTGGTCTCATATTCAAACTTCAATATTTGAGCCTCCATCTGATTGAATATGACGTTGAATTAATTAAGGTGGGAGGCAATAATAGTGTCCTCCATCTATAACCAAAATAACTTTTCTAGGAGATACACCTTATTAGAGGCTATTTTCTTCTCATAAGTGTCATATAGCTATCTCCTTAAAACTATTGCAATATATAAAAGAATAACATTCTTGCTTATTCACAATAAAATATGCATGGATAGTATGTCGTTATACGTACATCAAGAATTGCTATATCAAATACATCAAATTTTCTACTCTAGAAATTTAGATTGTACACTATAGCAACAAATAACAAACTCTATAATTGCATTGGGGGATATTTGGACTCACTTTTGGGCATTTTAAGCACTTTGGGATTCTTAGAAATATTCCATTAGGATTGATGAGACTGAGGCTACCCTTATGAAACTTTTGAGGTTAACTTTTGGTCGAGAGGCTATAACTTGAGCATGTAAACTCCAAATTTATCAAAGGTTGGTGTATCAAGATCATCTCATTGAAATCTTTCCAATGACATTATCTAATAGAGTTTTAACATAAAATGGATATAGTTATCCATGGATCCTCTTTTTTAAAATAGAACCATGATATGACAATTCTTACATGGCCCAAAAGTGAGTCCGAATTTGACCTAATGCGAAATTCGTAATTTGCAACCTCTATCAAACCACCTACAACTTGAAACTACTTGTTTCTAAAAGTCCATCATGGGTTACCAAGGCCTTGTAACTTATATACAACATCTCTACAATGAAGAATATAAGCCTTAACAATGTTTCATAGATTGTGTAGAACTGCAAAAAAAGACAAAACAATTTGTGTAGTACTTATAAGTCAAAAATGGATAACTTATCGATCTCTTTGCATACATTGAATCGCGTCTAAAAGGGAGAGTGTGAAGATTTCTACAAGCATTATTGGCTAGAGGCTCCAACCCACTTTGATATTAGTTGATGGAGTTACAAGGAGAATGGAGATTGTACACACACACACACACACACACACACAGAAGAGATGCTATATTTTACGGTACTTCTAAGATCTTTCTTGTGAGCAATGCCTTACTACCTTATTAGTCAAACAGTAAAGAATAGGTATGTATATGTATAGTTAAGGTTAGTAAGTAAGCTAGGAGATTGACTACATTGGCTTTTACTCTAATAACTTGAAATAAAAGATTTAATATCTTTTGGGACCTTTTATAGTATGAAAATGGATTGCCAAGTCCGCTTTCTGCATATTCGTTCATTGTGTCTTGATCACTCTACCAAGGAAAGCTTTTCACTCTAGTCCCATGAGCAAAGTGTTATTTTTGCTTTTTACTTGTGTGGCCATAAATATCTAAAATTATGGTATAAAAGTAAATTATTTTTAATAAATAAAAATTTGATTTTTTCAAAAATACTTTAACTTACAATGATTTTAATTAATTTTTCCTCGATAACCATATTTTGATAAAATTCTAAAGATTAAATTTGTTAACATAGGCAAATTGTGAATCAATATGACTAACGTATATGTGTGTTTATATCATTAGTCATATGATGTGATTGGTACTAAAATTTACACCCTACCTATGTTAGGTTCATGACCTTTATTTCTAAACCTTGAAAACTTCTAGCCTAAGCATGTTTTTATATGACACAAGCATGCTATACCACAATTATTATGCCTCAAGCATGTTGTTGTAGGACACAAGTATGCTACACCATGATTGTCATGGCACAAGCAAACTAGCACCAAGGTGTTACTATCTTAGCACATATTCATTCCTAATCCGAATCATGTTGGTGCATGATGCAAGAAAACTAGGACCAAGATGTTACCCATTAAAAAGGTATATTCATGCTGCTTAGTCCTAAGCAGGTTGGTGTAAGATGCAAGTAAATTGGCACCAAGGAAATATTGATATCTAATGCATGGTTGTAATCCTAAACACATTGGTGTAGGATGAAAGCAAACTAACACCAAATTTTACTCATCTCTGATGTTAATTTGTATTTTTAAATTATTTCTATATTCTTCATTTCAATTAGTTTCTACAACCATATTACAAATACATCTTAATTTATCTTTTACTATGTAGAAGTAGGCTATTTGATGTTATAAGCAATAAAGTTTTTTAGTAGGTGGTTAGGTTAAGCTCTTTTGTGCAAATGAATTCTAAATTGTTAGTTCTACTTATATAGGGAGAGTATGTCTTTTGTAGAAAAGATTATCGAAAATATAGTAACTATGTTATTATACGCTTTATGTGCCTATATTGAAGGTATAAAGCATGTATATAAATGCAACTTATCTCTACACATTCATCTACTATAGAACATGTCAAAATCATAGAACAAAGCTTGAAATTGTACATTTTATTTTTGAATCCATTATAAAAAGTGTGAGCAGCATAATCATAGACATTTTTGTCATTCTAACAATCATTTCTATGTGGTACACCTTTAAGATCATACTTTAGAATTCAAACTACACAATGATATGATTTCCATGTACATTAGATACAAGATCAACATGATTGCTTTATCTACAACTCTTTCCTCCTTTTTGATAGAATCAATTACCCATTGTCTATCTTTCATTTGATATTTAGGGCCACCAATGTCTACTTATCTTTCATTGAATTAGCATACATAGATCTTCACACAACATATAACTAGGATGAGATAAACAATAAAATTCCATAAAGCTTACAAGATTTGTACGATTTCATGATTTATATGTATGTAGCTATAGGTCTTGATTGATCACCAAAAATGTTTCTTTTTATTCTTGTGATCATAATGGCCATGCTTGTTATGGTGGTCATCTTTGTTGTTGTAAGGTCTCCCAGTCAAGCTCTCTACAAGATGCTGGCTCTTCTTCTTTTCAAGGTGCTCATGGTATGCATAACCAGCTGACCCTAAAGCCATAGCTCCTGCAATCTCTGCCTCTAGCTTGTGTCTTCTAGCATGGGCTGGATCGACTTTGGCTTCATGTAACTCATACTAAACAAGAAGCGTTAAAAAACCCCAATACATATTGTGAGTTCTTATATCTTTGTTCCAAAGTGAAAAGAGAACTTGATATTTTACATCTTTCATCTAGTGATAGTGTAAAGTTAAAAACTTCATTAAAAGTTGAAACCTACTACATATAATGTGTTAGATGTGTATTCATGTGTCTCTTTGACCACTTTAAATATAATCTTTAATATTTACATTTTGAATCATTATGAAATGTCTATCCAAGGAAAACATTTGAGTAAAAAATCCTGACTATCTAGAACTTTCCCAATTAAGAACTCAAAAACATGATTCATTAATCAAATGAAAAAAACTATGGTAAATAATGATGTTAGAGATATTCATATAAAGCGTAGTAAAGTAGTGCACTTGTTGCAGGATGTATACCCATAATCAAGTTATTTTGAATGTATACCATAATCAAGTTGTTATTGTGATTGGGACAACAACTCCAAGTTGTTGAATTTTTTGTAAGTAATAAAGGTAATAGAGGAAGAGAATAGAGACATTGAATATCTTGTATATGCAAGGATTTAGAAAAGGATGGCTATAGTACCCTTTGTTAAAAATTAAGAGCTTCAACCGTTTATGTTGCTAGAATTGGTAAGAATAGCTAAACTTCATTTGGGAACTAGTTATTATGCTCTTTGATTGTGAAAGCTTCTAGTAGGTACAAATTAACAATTGGCATACATGAATATATGTATCTTATCATACAAAGATCCTTTCCTCCACATGCCATAATCAATGTGGATGAACATATGCATACACACCTAGTGTGAATAGCCTATTATGCTCTCTTGACAAGTGAAGTACACAAAACTACAATTGTAAGGTATTTTGATTCTTTCCTCCACTATGTATGTACATGGATGACTTTGTAAGAAACTAGACATGTTGTTCATGATAGAATTGAGTGTTAGACTAAAGTAAATAGGCATCCATTTCCATGGAGAAGGCAAGTAACACATTAGATGATTTATGTTAAGTGATGCCTTTAGAGCACTTTGTGTAAGTGTGATAGTGAAAATTATGTAAGGTAGCATGTGAGTCTAAGATAAGGGGCTTTATTGATATTTGGACTTGCAAAAAAATAGACATACATAAAAGGATATGAAATCTAGAAATACAAAATACTACTACGAGGAATACTAATCATATTAAAAAGAGGAACATAAGGAGCATATCCAAGCTTGAGTTATGTTTGACTAGTAGTGTTTAGAAATAGCCCATGATCACAACTAGTACATGAGGATTTCATACATCTAACCTCTTGAGACATTGTAGAGACAACAATCCTCTTGAGACATTGGGGAGACAAACATTGGGATGATGTTACACATCCAACCTCTAGAGACATTATAGAGACAAACATTGCTATCATGGAACTCTATATTTAGAAAGGTGGTGCAAAAGATGTGCTCTTTAAGAAAAGCGATAAAATGCATGATGGAAGGTAGGACATAACCAACACGAAATGATCTAGAAATGTAGGATCATAAATTTTCATAAAAAAGTACAATTGACTAAACAATTATGATAATTCTTTGGTGTTTTTAGCATTAAACTTGGGGTAATGCGAGATCTAATTGAAGATATTAGATTTTGCTATTTTTAATTCTCATAAAGATTATGGATGAGCAATATCATTCCTAGAGTGCCCAACTTGGCAACATAAAATATTAAGATCACATGAAATTTAGCTATAAACTTTCCTCAAGTATCTAAAAATGGAACCATCTTAGCATGTGAGCTAGACATTAGATTGCCACACATATATCCAAATTAACATGTCTTGCAATGTCTTGACTAGTTGTGTGTGAGCAAAGGCTTACTACTTAGTCCTTCTAACATATGTCGGGGCTAGCATTGTGGCTCCTGCAATTGGGGTTGTTGGAAGTATCACAATGCTTTGTCATACCAAAGTAGGTGAAACATGATCAGAATTATATACAAACAAGCATTTAGATCGCATGCATACATTCATACATAACAACATAAAAGTAGTACACAATATATACATGTATGCTTCCTTAGGTGTTCCTAATCTGAATCCCTTCTTTAGGTGCTCTTGATTTGAATTGGTTCTTGGCTGGCATGTAGAGATATTGTTTAGATTCTTCTCATCAAGAGATTTCCAATGATATATAGTGCGATAGGGTATACCATATTGGGATAAACATTAAAATTCAAGCTAGTAAGGAGGTAGCCTAGCCTGTCCAAGGACAACCTAGTTCGGTACGACCTTACCATGCTTTCACCCTTAGACATACAGTGACCCCAATTTGCGAGCAAAGACGCAGAGAAGAACAAATCAAACTGCATCAGAATGTTGCAGCTGCACCGAAGTGCGTCCATTATTCCTAGATATAGACCTTAGGACCTTAATTATCAGACACATACCATAGCAAAAGCTCCTGCTGCTGCAGCACCGATTTCAGCGATGTGCTCGTTCCTGCTGTGCCGCCGGACATCCGCCATTGCTTGCGCATAAAGAAGGTCGCCACCCGCAGAGTTGTTAGTGTACGTACTCATACCCTGCTGGCCTGCAGGATCCGCTTGCCTTATAAGTATTATGATATGGACCTTATGATAAGTAGTCTGAGCATCATTGATACTAGAACTAGCTATTACCAGCAGGGATTAGGCTCACTGAGGTGTACGCCTGTGCAGGATCATTCAAATTATAAGACGCGATTGGAGCCGGATAGGCAATAGGAGGCGATTCATATTGGCCAGGGGAAGCGGCTGGTGCAGGAGCTGGAGGGAGGAAGCGGCCGGATATTGTGCTATGGCCGCCATGGCGGTGCGCCGTGTGACTGCGTCTGTGGTGGTGATGCCCCATGTTAATTAATGGCTGTCAGAGGAGAAGAAGAAGGAGGAGGAGGAGGAGGAGGAGGGAAGAAAGCTCGCGTGTGATAAATTATAATCAATCAGTACGCCGTCGCCGTCTACTCGCCATGCGGCAAGCGCAGTAGGTTTTCCTACTGGATTCCCATTTGATAGAGACGTGCCTTTCATCGTGTTTTTAAAATGTAAACATATATATATATATATATATATATATATATATAGAGAGAGAGAGAGAGAGAGAGAGAGAGAGAGAGAGAGAGAGAGAGAGAGAGAGAGGGAGGGAGGGAGGCAGTCACATGAGAAACAAAGGCAAAGAGATCACACCAAGAATGAGTGTACCCTTATCTTGAAGAGCATCTCCTTATTTACATAATTAATAGGAGTTGCAATCACCTTTACAATTTTGTCCTATCTCTAAGGGACACTCCATAGCTTGCTAGACCATACATGCCGCAATATAGATATACATGTCTTCTATGCTTTTAAAGGTTTATCTTAGTTTTACTCTCCTCCATCCCCACAAATTACTTCCTTTGTGTGTAATAAGCTCCATCCTTACTCTTATGACCGATGGGCTTCCTAGTATATGCCCACCACAATTAGGGCCCAAGTCTATCTCGTAATTGTTCAAATCATATAAAAACTATAATTCCCTAATGACACCCTGAATTATAATTAGAGCGATCATCATTGCTAGCACATTACCTTATGCTAGCTTTTTTCTTCTCTTATTCTCAACTTTTCGAATTAAAAAACAAAAAGAACAAGAAAAAAGAAAACAAGAAACCTATATAGTGCTAGTTAGCTAGGGTAACTTTCCCCTCAAGAATAGACAACATCTCCTAACCATTAATATAGCATGAATATGTTAACAAAACCATTATTTAACTATTTTCATGCATTACTTTAATATTTACATGGAGATAATTAAATGTACACAAGAGCACAAAAAAATGCATCACATGATCTAGCACAATTTCACTTTATAATTGTCTAAACAAGCACTCTTTCTTCAAAATATTCTTGCTTTATAGTCTTCCTACATTGCAGAGAGGAATTTCTTTGGTACAAATAGTCAATCTTCTTCAAATATCATTCAGAATCTTTCCATTCAAGTATTCACTAATTTTCTGTAAGATGTACTTACAACTACTCTTACCTACTAGGAATGCCCTCTAAGGTTGCAACATGGCAAGATCAAGATAATACAGTAACAAAATGAGATACTTCGTGTCCCTTCTCTTTCAAAACTCACATCAATCATGACATTATTGCATATTGAGGCACTTCTCTTTCCATAAATATACATCCTTGTTCAACGTAACTCAAGAATCTTTTTCATGGAAAATTTGTCAAAATTCAATAATTGTCTTCTTTGAAAAAAGGGAGCTTCTATAACCACTCATTATAAAAAATGCTACTCTCAAGTTTAATATTACAAACCTCAAAGGTACGCAACATTAATGATTGATAACCAAAACCCAATTTCATATTATTAGGAAGCATCTCAAGTTTCCTCTTTCCATGTGTATTTAAATCATCAAGCTTATCAAATAGTAGTAATGTTCTATGCATGTGGCAAGCCACTTTGCACCATCATGTGAAGCTACTACAACATGGCATTGTAAACAAAGAAAAGTTCATTTCTTACCCTGCATATTTGAGTTGAGGGATGTTAGGATTACCTCTCTTATATTTTCTCTATCTCTTCCAATTCTCTTTCTACTTTAATATCCCATCTCTCCACAATGTCATTTTCTCTTATATATCCCTCTTTTTTCTCTCAATATTCACACACACACACACACACACACACACACACACACACACACACACACACACACTCTCTCTCTCTCTCTCTCTCTCTCTCTCTCTCTCTCTCTCTCTCTCTCTCTCTCTCTCTCTCTCTCTCCTTTTCAATATGTCTCTTCTTCCCTTTCTCCCTCCCTTCCTCCCCCATCCAGCTCCCTGCATTTAGGAGCATGTTAATACATCTGTAAAGCATTCCATTTATAATGTGTAAACTTCTTAGAACAAGTTTAAGACATAAATATATTTATAATTGTAAGCTACTCAATTTTAATGCATTTATTCATGAGAATGTGGCAATATAGTTGTGGTACTAGACCTTAGACTTCCAAGAACAATCATGCTAAGGAGCTCAATAGAGGTTAGGCACTCTCTATGCACTTATAATTCACCAATTAGATCTTTACAGAAGAGGATTTAGGATTTATGGTTTAGTGTTTAGGGTTCTCTGTTTAGAGTTTATGGCTTGGTTTTAGAGTCTAGCTTTCAAGGTTTAGGTTTTAGGGGATTAGTGTTCTCTTGTGCTTTGATGGTGGGCAGTCCTTCACATAGTGAATACATTGTTTGCCAAGGTAACATGTGAGAGGGTTTAGGGTCTAGTGTTTAGAGTTTAGGGTTTAGGGTCTAGGGTCTAGGCTTTGGGGTTTAGGGCTTAGTTTAAGGTTTATGTTCTAGTATTTAGGGTTCAATATTTAGTATTTAGGGTTTAGGGTTTACGGTTTAGGATTCTCCTATGCTTTCATGGGTAGTCCTTCATAAATTGGATACATTGTTTTCCAAGGTAACATGTGAGAGGAAACATCTCAAAGTTGACATGAAAGATAACCTCCAAGCTGTTAGTATCTTTAAGCTCTAAGGACTAATGGGGGATCTAACCCATGGTCCTAAAGAATACTCAACTTTCTCTTGATCTTGAGCATACCAATCACTAACATTAGTTGAAGTACAATAGTTTCCAAATGAACTTACTAGAGCCCCAACATCATCATCCAACCAACTAGGAAGATCATGAAGGATGATCCATACTAGACATTCATGTTGAAGTAGAGTGTCAGATGTGAAGATTATACTCCATGGCAAAGCAAACATGAAATTGCCATTATACCACACCACTCAACTATTGTTAAGCTAAGAAAATCCATGTAAAAGGCTTTTCTAGGCATTGTAAGTAAGGATATTATAATCTCCTGCCTCATGGGATTTGATGTGCTGAATATTTCAAAGATAGGGGTCAGTCTATTAGTTATCTTTTCTTGGATGATGATGGTGTTGGGGTAAAAGGCCTCTGGGCCTACCCGTGTATACTATGACTGCCCATTCTTTATTCATATATAATATGATAGTGCAATAAGGCTGTCAGTTCAATTGGACAGCACCTACATTGTGTGTGCTCTTCTCTCCTGCATCTTCCTCTTCTCCTTCTCCACTGCCATTGCATCCCCTTCAACTGGTATCAAAGTGGGTCTTCAAGAGCTCATCTCGGCCTTCCACACGAGGTATGAGATCTTCATTCTCACTCAGTTTTCATCTCAACAGGGTTTTCATAGGTTGTGGGCAGCCATAGCTCACATCTCTTGGAGCTTCCTTCACCTGGATCTTGCTTCCAGCCTATCAAGGCTTGCTGAGGCTTGGTGTAGGCCTTCTTTGGCCCCCATTTGTGCTCCCTTTGGGCCCCATTGTTGACACGTGGGACAGCAGACCCCCCCAACCAGCTCACGTTTTTTTTGCGCGTGTTTCAAAATCTGGCCCAGAAATCACTTTTTTTGTCATATCTCGGGCATTCGGAACCCAATTCAGGCAAGGTAAGAGTCTAAGTTGGGGTTTTGGCACGCTTCAAATACAATGGTGATGTCGGATTTGCCAAGTTCTGATGACATAATATTTTGCAACAGATTTCAGGTCTGAGACAGCATGTATTTGTATGCCTATGGCTTATGTGATGCTTCTACTGATGTCTATTGATACCGGATCACTTGTGGATGTTATGCCTCTTATGTGAGATGCATTTGGAGCTGATTTAGCTCAGCCATTGACCGTTTTGAACAATCCCAGATTTATCCAAAACAGGGCAGCCACCTGTTACTTCAATTTATGCTTACAGGTCTTGGCATTTGATGCCCGATTATGCCCGATTGGTGCCTATACATACGGGAATGTATGCCTATGGTTTGCCTATGGATTTGAGCTTGGATTGAGCATATATTTGCTCAATTTACAGAGGTTATATGCTGCTGGAAACTTCAGGGCTGAAGCTATTTATGCTACAGTTGGGTTATGCCTATTGGTCACGAGGTGCTCCCTGCTACTCGGTATGATGTCATGATGTATTTGGACTATGCCACATGTCTTGTTTATGCTCCGGAATGCTTTTGAGATGATATTAGAGCACGATTTGGGTTTGATTGTCACTTCTTTGCAGCTGGCATTTCATCTATGACATGGTTTATGCCTAGGCTACTACCCAGTACGGGTTATGATGTCTTGGTGAATGCTTTATGCTTTGGCTGTGGATGGCAGCTGTTTGAGCTTGTCTCGACATTTATTTGAGTATTCCCTTGAGCAGTTGGACATTGAATTGGCTTTTTCCATTACGACTTGGCTTTTTCCGTTATGACCTTGGATGCTATATGGGATTTGATGCTCCGATTATGGATCTTGGCTATTACTTGGATGCACTTACAGGTATTGAGCAGTGAGCTGCTCCCTTGTTTTGGCAGTTGCCTATTGAGCTGTGATTGCTCATTTTCATTTGATATGCGGGATACTTACTGATCAGTGGACTTGGATAGTGCTTGGGATTTACAGTTATGGCTTTCTTGCTCCTTTATTTTCTAGCTTCTATGCTAGTTGGGCTCCTGTTGCCCGTCTATGTTAGAGAGCAGATGTTGTGTATGCTTACCTGTCTATGAACATGGTCTACTATTGTATACCTTACAGAGCCACTTATTTGGATGTTGTTGTATAGATTTTTGGGCTTCACCTGGAGCTTGACTCTTGCAGGATGCTTTGCCACTTGTTGGTCTTTACTTGACTTGGATGTTCCTTGGTGGCATGATGTACTGCAGAGCTATGCATATGTTATGGGCTGATTTCATGGCTGAATATCATATGCTCTTATAACAGATGTCTTATGCTTTACTGTACTGTGGTTGGTTATGTCATGTAGTTGGCTACGACTCTTCTTCATGTGGGAGCTTTTGCATCCTTGATTGATGCCTTTATGTCCTCCCATCCATTGAGGTTTCATGAGCATTCGTAGCATGCTTCTACCACTGATGTACTAGTAGATGATTGTCTTTATGAGTAGGTTCCCTATGTTGGGATAGCCCTCGATTGCTTGAGCTCCGTGGATGTTATGGATAGCCCTATTCATGATGACTTGGATTCCTTGTCATCTTCTACAGGTTCTTCTACTTCAGATGTTGTTTGCTTCCATTGTGGGAAGCTTGGGAATGTTCAAAGAAAATGCTTTAGACAGGTTAGAGAGCAGCAGAGACAGAGACGAACTCGACATGAGCAGAGAGTCAGTGATACATCAGGTATTACCACTCTTTCTAGTGGTGAGGTACATGCAGTTACCCATGATGATGCAGTTGAGTATGTCCTCCTGTCATCTAGTTTCCCTACAGTTTACTTGCTCAATGATCAGGCCCATGCCTTTGATTGGCTTTTCAACTCTATGGCATCTTGTCATGTTACCCCTCATAGAGCATGGTTCTCTTCTTATAGGGAGGTTGATGGATGTATTGATCTGGGCCTTGAGCAGACTTATGCTATTGTTGGTACAGGGAACATACACCTAGCTTTTCCTAATGGGACTTCTCTTATGCTCAGGGATGTTCTACATGTTCCCATGCTCAATAAGAGTCTGATTTCTGTCAGTCAGTTACATGAGGCAGGTTACTCTATTTCTCTTCAGGATAGGTCATGGAAGATCTGTCATGGTTGCTTGGTTTTGGCCAAAGTTGGTTCTCATTACCCAGTGCATGTCTCTCATGTGGGAGATTCTATGGTTGCAGTTATCCGGATACCACATGCATTGCTATGGCATTATTGCCTAGGCCATATGCACCACAGAGAGATGGAGATCTTATCTCGTTCAAACTCGTTGATGCCTCCTATGTCACTTACAGATCTTGATGCTTGCCCTGATTGTACTCTTGGTCCTTGCAGAGCCCTCTTGGCTTATGGCAATCGTATGAGGCATGCTCCTCTAGATCTTGTCGATTGTGTAGTATATGGACCTATGCCTTCCCAGTCACTTGGTGGAGCATCATACTTTGTGACCTTTGTCGGTCATGCTACCCATTGTGTTTGGGCTTTTCCCTTGGTGCAGATTGAGGATGCTACAGTTATAGGTGCTTGCAGATGGATTATGAGAGTCATTCTCTCTCTCCCAGCTTTCGGACCTCTTGTCAGCAGTATGGCATTGATTTCTTGTGCCCACAGTATTATGGGATTGCTCATGGCATGTGTCTGACCTTACAGGCAAAGGTTGCTTCTATGCTTACCACAGCTGGGTTGTCTTATGGCTTTTGGGCTGAGGCCCTTATGACAGCAATCTATTTGGTTAACAGGACGTCGTGCTTGACCTTGGATGGTATTACACCCCATGAGGCATGGAGTGGCATGCAACACTCCTATGATTACTTGAGGATGTTTGGTTGCCAAGCATCCGTACATATGCCACATGAGCCTATGTCACGTAGATGTATCCTCCTTGGTTATGGAGATGGTGACTTTAAGGCCTACAAATTATGGGATTTGGATGCCCAGCAGGTCATACGCAGCCGTCATGCTGTCTTTTATGAGACGCAGATACCTCTTAGCCCCTCTTGATGAGCGTTCAGTACGCTTTATGGCTGATTTTACAGCAGCTACAGTGCCATTACAGCAAGCTGTTTATGCTAAAATTGAGGCACTTATTGGCCCAAATGATGTAGCTATACATAGCAATCGGGGTCAGGATGTTGGTGGTCAGTTGCTAGACCCCTTGCAGGCTCATGAGAGCCGTTTTCTTATAGTTTTGCAGGCTAGACAGCCAGCCATATGTCAATCTTCCACTTCGCTAAGGCCACATGTAGTCTTGAGACCCCATTGGACGAGTGTCCAGGATGATGGCCCTCCTTCAGTGATTGACTCTGGAGATTTTGACTGCTCTCCGTTGTCTTATATGCGCCACGATGATGCTATGCGCGACTCTGATGCTTTACAATCATGCACTGATGAGTTGTGCTTGCTTCACAAGAAGCATTCTTGGATTGCTCTGTTGTATGGAGCTGCGGGATCGCTTATCTCCTGGATGTCATGGACTCAGGGATGCTTGACTCTTCTTCTGCAGAGGTTCCCGACACTTCTTGCACAGCTCACTTTCCGATTGGGCGTTGGGTGAGATGTTATGATTCCTCACCTTGTCTTTTTCTTTTCTTTTCTTTGTTTTCACTCCCTAGCCACATTGGCCTTTTAGTGGGAGGTTGTTGGGGTAAAAGGGCTTTGGGCATACCCGTGTATATTGTGACCGCCCATTCTTTATTCATATATAATATGATAGTGCAATGAGGCTGTCAGTTCAGTTGGGCAGCACCTACATTGTGTGTGCTCTTCTCTCCCCGCATCTTCCTCTTCTCCTTCTCCACTGCCATTGCATCCCCTTCAGATGGCAATTCTATGTGCAAAAATGTTTTTTGTGTGGATGTTAAGATGGATGATGTGATTCTTATTTATGAGAGTGTAGAACACACTTTGAGTACACTTCTTATTGACTTTAATCAACCTACAAATCTTTGTGATTAATGAGCTAGCCAGTGCCATCAGAGAATATTCTAAACAAATAATTAATTTTAAGATAAGGTGCTAAAGTACATTGTTTTGGTTGTTTTTCGATGCCAAGCTAGCTAAGCCAAAATGGATAGCATTCATTGAATGCTCTAGATAGAGAATTGCAGTATTGGCTAGGTTTACTGATCATTGAATAGATGTTGATATGGTGGGCCTAGGGCTAGGGTTCTAAATGATTTGAATGATACATAAAAACAATTTTTTTAGTGTCAATATGATAGGGCTATCTTTAGAGAAGAGAGTTTAGACTATTATGTGGGTAAGGGTTTAAGTTAGATCTTAGGGTATAGAGCCATGTTGGGTTATATTGGGAAAACCAACACATTTAAAAGCCAGTGTAAATAGCTATTTAACTCGCATACACACTATTGTATTTACTTGGCTGAAATGATTGCCTTTTTTATAACTTAAATAAGCATATATCTAAGCTCATTTTTAAAAAACCTATGGACATGCTATTCTCGTATTTTAATCCTTAGTCATTAGAGGATTAACAAACAAGGGAAAGTAAACACAAAGAAATATATGTGCACACACACACACTAGGGGTTCACTCTTTATAAAGGAGACACAACACCCCTTTTTATACTTATATTATATATTTAAAAATTTATTGTACAAACCCACACCCCTGGGGGTTCATTCTTTATAAAGGAGACACAACACCCCTTTTTATACTTATATGATATATTTAAAAATTATTATATAATCTCTTTTTTAAATATAAGATTTTATATTCTATTTAACATGTGTACGTGGTCATGTGTATAACTAGCTCAATCTATCTAGTATTTTTTTAATTTTCACAAAGCAAAAAGTACAAGCTACAAATCACTTAAGCTAGACACATCGCTACGCCAATCATTATGTACATTATTTAGTGCCAAGCCACAAGGACATGGAACCCATGCACTATGCTTAGTATAGGCATAAGGAAAGCCTTGTATCTTTGTGTACCAACAAATCTTGGGACACCGACACAAAGCGGAAAGTACAAACTACAAATCACTTAACTCAGACACATGACTATGCTTATCATGACTTGGTGCATGACTACACTAATCATGGTATCCCTTCAATGCCAAGCCACCAAAACATGAAACATAGGCACCATGATTAGTGCATGTATCAAGAAATCCTTTTATCTTTGTGTGTCAAGTGAGCCTAGGACACTTACACAAATTGGAAAGTACAAGCTTCAAACCACTTAAGTTAGATGCATGACTACACTATTGAGATGGCAAGCTCAACAGGTGTGGACATTGATGATGGACCGCCTAGCTAGATGGGTCTGCACGTCTACACTTAGCATGTTGGTGCTCATTATCACACTCACATGGCTGCTGACTTATCACTTATTATATTTAGGTTGTTACACCTACTTATAGCTAGCAAAGATATAGCGCCAATCGATTAGTGTAGTCGGTTATGCACTGTTTGACTTAGAAGGCCACTTTCCTTTATGTTTATCTATACTTTGTGTACATTGTATAGTGTGTAGAAGAAGAAGAAAAAATCAGCAAGAAAATGTTTTGGCCTCCATCTCTCTTCTTGTGTTCTTGAGTGAGCTTCCTCTTGTGTATACAGTGTGTGTTTGGCACATCAACTCAAGCAAAGTCCCCTCACCACGCGATTCTTGACATACACTAATCATGATGTACATTGAGTTCCAAGTCACAAGGACATGGAACCCAGACCCACCATGCTTAGTGCAAGCATAAGGAAAGCCTTAATCATTAGGTGCCAAGTGAGCCCAGAATACTGACACAAAACAAAAAGTACTCGTACAAACTGCTTAAGTCAAATACATGACTACACTAATCTATGGCGTCCCTTTAGTGCCAAGCCACTAGGATGTGGGACCTAGACACCATACTTAGTGTAGATATAAGGAAAGCCTTGCGTCTCTGCATGCCAAGTGAGGCTTGGAACATCAACACAAAGTAGAAAGTACAAGCTATATACCACTTAAGTTAGATGCATGACTACACTGATCCATGGTGTCCCTTCAATGCCAAGCCACGAGGATGTTGACATGCGCTCGGGTTGACATGCACTCAACTAAGACATGGAACCCTCTTTAGCTCACATGGTCAAGGTAATAAGGATCATTGGTTTAGTGGGATGTCTTAATGTTTAGGCGACTTACTTGACTTAGATTTGGTCGGATAAGAATACCTTGAGAGTGACTTGCATCAAACCCAAAATACCCTAAGACACAACTATTATCAACTCAACACAACTTCAATTTTTTGCCCTCACTTTGCCTTTATACCTTGCAATTCAATGGAAAGTTATTGCCAGTACACCTCTCTTTTTCTAGGTATCTTGTGATGTTCTTTTGGTCCTCAATAGCTAATCCCTCATAGCTATCAATGCAATCTCATAGACTAACCTCAATCAAGTAGTCTTCTACTTCTCAATGCTAGGAATTGTCTCTCGAGTCTCAATCTTGCTCTCATTATCCAAATTTTGATTCTTAGACAAATTCTCTTTTATGGAAGCTAGCAACAATGCATATAGTCAAACCAAGAGGCATCCCCTAATACTAGTATCCAAAGCTATGTATTTATCTAGATTGAAGATATATATTATATACCTTGCCATCAAAGTATAACATTCTTAATTATAGTCGAGAATATTGACAGTGCCACAAGTCTATCCAGAAAATCAAGTCTCAAACATGGTAAAAACTATGGGCCAAGTCACAATTTTTACGTTTATATAGTTGGGCTATTTTTTTAGAATCCTCATATAGGTCCACTCTATAATCTCAATTTATGACCCATATTTGAATGTGTTGATGAACATGGGTGAGTCTTTTTTGCCTCTTCATACATTAGTCTTATAATACCTCAATGGAACCTAAAATCCTTCAAACTACATGAACATCACTGATATTGTGAGAATACCAAACTCTCGTATTTGCTCTACTAGTAGCCTTCATGCTTGTAGCCATTACTAATAGATGATATGTGCATATCTCTTAGCACCATTGATAACTTTAAGAACCTATGTATAATTCTATGTTATAGAAAATGTGGTGAAAGTTTTAGCTTAGACTTTAGAAAGTGAGGCGATTTGTTTTCTAAACCAAAGAAATCTTATAATCGTTCTGGCAAATACTTTTTGCCAGACATAAAGAAATAGAACTTTGAACATGTTAATTTTTAAACTCCTAAAGGTAAATTTTTTTCGATAACGACATAGCATATTTCCAAACATATTCCCTTGCATCTAGGCTTAGAACAAATATAGTAATTACAAAACATACCATGACTATAGGGAACTTGACCAATCATTGCTTAAAACATTGAATGACCCTTAGAGTACCTTGGATGTGTAGATGGTTGCAAAATATTTTATTTCCCCCTTACCAATCATTGCTTGAAACATTGAATGACCCTTAGAGTACCTTGGATGTGTAGTTGGTTGCAAAATAGTTTCTTTCCCTCATTTAGATGTTGAAAGTTACTCTGATGACCATGTAAATCATCATATTGGTGAGGAAGAGAGTGAAGCTATTCACAATGCTCCAAGAATCAACCATGACTATCTTTTCTCCCAACAACCATGACTACACTGGATACACACATAATTTCTCCACATTAACCATGATGTTTCCCAAAGCTGGCACACTAGGCCTTGCCTTGCAACCACTACATCATATTATGTCTTGTAGCAATCTTCTATAAACCTCCATAAAGAGATGAAAGATTCTAGCAAAATAGTCTCAATATGACAAACATCTCAAAACATGCAATTTTTTTGAGCATGAAGAAATATGGTAGAAGTAACCTCCTGCCTTGCAACCACTAAATTATTATGTCTTGTAGCAATCATTTATAAACATGTGGAGAGAGGTGAAACATTCTAGCGAGAGAGAGAGAGAGAATCAACAATGCTCTTGCATTTTTCTTTTGTAATTAATAAAATTATCTATTACAAAAAAATGGATCAACAATGCCTACATACATCTTTTCCATAGCATCAAATCTTCACTCATTCAAACCCCCACAATGACAACAACATATAGGATGTAATGAGCTTGAGATAGATTCATTATAGAAATTTGGCATCTCCACTACATACTTGTAAGAAATATCACGAAAACTCTATTGAGAGTTTTGGAAATCACACCCATTTGTATGCCTCTTTGCATGGAGTAGTGGGAAAGGGAAATGCAAGCAATCTAGGAGAAGAGAGTGAATCCCATAAGCATAATGGTGGAAAGTGCTACCTACCCAGAAGACTATAAAGCCTATCCACTCTTGAGTAGGAGTTGCAAAAGCAAGAGTAGCTACTTCTAGTTCCCAGTTTCCAACAATGCCTGCTTCAAGAGCTACAATAGCAATTAGAGGTGCAATGAACTTTGTAAAAGCATACTCTTAAGTAAGCCTTCCTCCTCTTCTCAATCCTTGGCCTTCTCATGCTCACAATAAAAGAAGAAGTCCAACATCACATCCCACTACTAACATAGCTGCTATATCCCATCCACAAACTCCAGCTACCATAACTTGAGCTATCCACTCTTGAATAGGAGCTCCAATAGCAAGCTACTTCTAGTTCCAAATTTCTAGCAGTGTGTGTGCTTCTTGTGGCCATTGATTAGAAGCTGCAATAGCAATTGGAGGCATAATAAGCTATGCAAGAGCTTACTCTTGAGCTACAGCTTCCTTCTCTTCTTGATCCTTGGTGTCCTCGAGCTCACAATCAAAGAAGAGGTCCAACATCACATCCCATTACTTTCAAGGATGAATTGATCCCCTCACTTGCAACATCATGTGAGCTACAAACTAGAATAGGCACCCAATACTGTGCTTTCCTTTGTTATTTGCTACACTTCCAATATCCACATGTTTCACCAAAGAGTTTTTATCACAAAAGGCAATGGTTGGGAATGTTTCTAGGGATAGCCTCTTTGACTAGTTGATTATCTATGGGAGGATCAATCAAAATGAGAAAACATGGCTCACAAAAGGTTGTTTGCAATAGCAGCTAGTTTGTGAATGTTCCAAGGGTATGTCGTCCTGCAATAGCCTATGCCTTTGTATAATATGCAAACTCCAATACCACTCTTTGATGATAGGGCATTGCAAATTGGAAAATACTATTGTGGGGATTTTCAATAGCCATAGTATAAAACTAGTTGAAGCTTTTTCCAAGTCATACCATTGGTAATATATATACCATCATAACGCATCTTCCACATGTAGTGTTCCATTTGAAAGTCATAATTCTTAGTGCCAAGGTGCATATCAGTGGCACTCATGAGATGTATGTTTGATTCCTCGTGAGTGAACCATGGTGGCAGTTGTAGTAGTGGCTTACTAGGAATCTTGATTTGTCAAAGGGACAATGACCTACAATATACAAATTTGAATGATGCCATTGTATCCAAGCTTGCATAACCTTGGACATCAACATCCTCATCATCCAAGAACACAAAATAAAGTATCTTCTAACAAAAAAAAGTCCAAACATAACAATAAAAAGAATCCCCAATCATCATGTACCCTTGGTTGTAGCCTTAAAACCTTTTCTCCTATGGTCTAGTGACATCCATAGCCACAGTTTGCCTCGTATCCCAGGTAGGTAGCATAGACAATCCAAGCAAATAGGTAGCTACAACATAGAGATCCCAAGTAGGTAGTGTAGATAGTCCAAGCAAGTAGGCAACTACAATAGAGATCTTGGGTAGGTAGCACAAATAGTCCATGCAAGGAGAAGAAGAACAAGCAATTATGGAAAAAGTAGCTATGTAAAGTAGATGGAGAAGAATAGGTGCATGCAGTTTAGGCAATATTAAAAGTAGTAGTCAAGGTGGGAGAGAGAGAGAGAGAGAGAGAGAGAGAGAGAGAGAGAGAGAGAGAGAGAGAGAGAGAGAGAGAGAGAGAGAGAGAGAGAGAGAGAGAGAGAGAGAGAGAGAGAGAGAGAGAGAGAGAGAGAGAGAGAGAGAGAGAGAGAGAGAGAGAGAGAGAGAGATCTTTCAATGCATGTGTTAAAAATATAAATTCAATATAGAGGGATTAAAAAACCTTGATCTTTGGATGCAAATAGACATGTGCTACTAGGGGAGTGAAACTCTAGGTTTGAACTCATGCACTCACAATAGTTAACCCATGATCAAGCTAGTTACACACAATGATAGACACCCAATTTTTGGAAAAATGGAAGTGTCCATTGGGATTGACTTGTGGTGAATTTATTTGGTCTACTTTTAGTAGATGGTGGACATTTTAGGGAAGGGGATCTCACCCACCTAGGATCTTATCCACACTCAATCACTAATCACTATAGGAAAATATCTTTATTATTTAAAATATATTTGTGGCTGATTGATAAGGTTGGAGCCCCTATCAACAGTGTAAAGCCTAAGCTTTCACTATCACTAGGCCATGACTCCTTTGGTATTTAAGATCGGAATGTCTAGTGTGTAATGAAAGTAGAAAAATATAGGGCAAGTGGGGGATTTAGCTCAGTGTGGAGCCAACCTCAAATCATTAGGCTATGACCTCACTAGTTGAAAACCTTGATCTTTACAAGGCATACTAGAAAAAACCTAATCAAATGTGTGTGTTGCTAGGCACATTCACTTGTGATATCTCCCCACTATGAGGTGCCATCAAGCATGCCATTGCTAGCTGTATGCATGGATGCATAATTAATCAACATTATTAAGCCAACTTCAATCCTAGATAACAATACAATTTTTTAGTAGTGTGTTTGGGATTTTTTACTAGACTTTCAAGTTTCAAGAGTCTAGCGAGTAAATGTAGTGAGTCTAGCAAGTAAGCATAAACATGTTTTTAGTAAATGAGGAGGCAAAAGAACATATTACACCCAAAAGAGAGAGAGAGAGAGAGAGAGAGAGAGAGAGAGAGAGAGAGAGAGAGAGAGAGAGAGAGAGAGAGAGAGAGAGAGAGAGAGAGAGAGAGAGAGAGAGAGAGAGAGAGAGAGAGAGAGAGAGAGAGAGAGAGAGAGAGAGAGAGAGAGAGAGAGAGAGAGAGAGAGCAACACCCATACACTAGACTAGACTTTTAAGAGTCTACCACATAAAGACCAATATACTTTTTGAAAATAAGGAGGTAAAACAACATGTTGCAAAATATCATATTGATATTTTTGGATAATACACTCAACATTTCAAGGCATATTTCAAAGTGTATGCTACACTAAAATACCTTAATCAATGCGCTTAGAGTTAGCTTTACTAAAACTATGAAATGTATGCTTCAAAGTGTATGCTACACTAAAATACCTTAATCACTGCGCTTAGAGTGAGCTTTGCTAAAACTATGGAATGTATATGGCTAAGGGGATATGATTAAAATACTACTATTATGGAATTCATGTGGCTATGGAATGTATTGAACCCCCTCCCCCTTCTTTTCCCAACCGCACCCCCAGAATCTTGAACCCCCCTTCCCCTCTTACTTTTACGGTTGGAGGGGGGGAGCCAATGGGGTCTTAACCCTAATGTATATAATTATGTAATTTTTGGAAAACCTCCCCTACCTTGCACTTACGTGATTTCATAAGTTGCCCATGGTGAACTCTTGAGAGAGAGAGAGAGAGAGAGAGAGAGAGAGAGAGAGAGAGAGAGAGAGAGAGAGAGAGAGAGAGAGAGAGAGAGAGAGAGAGAGAGAGAGAGAGAGAGAGAGAGAGAGAGAGAGAGAGAGAGAGAGAGAGAGAGAGAGAGAGAGAGAGAGAGAGAGAGAGAGAGAGAGAGAGAGAGAGGCAGAGGCCTTCAAGTTTTTGATTTGTGGGGCACTTGGAGAACAAGAAGTAGCCATTTTCGTCCATCTCAAAGGTATGGAGTATTCTTACGTTAGTGCTATGAAACTTTTTTCCTTTGTGAATGGTCCAAGAATGAGCTTGTTGTCACGAGGGTTTCCATAGAAATGAATGTTTTCTACACAATGAAGAGACTACGTTTCACACAATTTGTCTAGGGTCCATGGTTAATGCAATTTCTAATGAGAGTGTAAACACAGTTGCTATAGATAGATACACATTGTCTTTAATATGTAATCTTTGTTACCCATGCTATAGATTGCAGGCTCTATGGTGGAGAAGAGGAGAGAAGAAAAAATCAAAGGTATGAGTGGCTATATTTGTTTTGATATTTGGTTACATTTATATATAGTTAGTTGGTTAGTTAGTTAGTTAGTTAGTTAGTATTTTATTACATTGTTTGAGTGGGTGAGGGTGTCCATTTGAGTCATTCCTTGGTAGCATTAGAATATTTTGGGGACTATTATGATGATGTGTTGAGTGTATGCATTGATTTTGTTTTTCCAGTGTATGAGAAGTTTAGTAATCCCATGCATTTGAGGTTTATGAACCAGTAGGAACAAGAGAAAAGGTCCAGAAAATCATTGCTAATAAGAGATCCTTAGTTAAAGCTAGAGTAGTGGAATACAAGAGAAGGATAGAATGAGACTTGGGTCCTATACCTTTGTCGATTTTTGTACATGGTCAAGAGTGGATTCAAGCACAAATTAGGGTGGAGTCTAGGATCTTTAGACACTCACATATCTAGATGAGCTTTTCACATTCCTATCACTAGCATGATTGGTATCTACATCGACATATGCTTCCAATGATACTTGATAGATGGACATCACTTAACTCCACCTACTTGAGTTATGAGATATCTATATAGTCCTCTTAGTTAGCATGTTAGAAATATGGATTGCTTATATACTATGTATGTTGTACTCTCTCATTATTATTAATAGACTCTTGTAGTGGAGAAGATGAAGAAATGTTAGAGTTTTCAGCTTCCTATATTGTGTGTATTCTCTGTTTGTTGTGTGTCTTACAAGTGCTCAAGCTCCCTCCCTCTCCCCTATCTCTTTTCATGGTATCAGAGAAATGTCTAGGCGTGAGATGGTATAAGCCCAAGAATAAGAGTCTACAAGAAAGTCTGGTTGTGGAGCACACCTATGGAGATATCTCTTATATGATCTCCAATTGATGAGTCATCTTAGTGAGTATGGAGTACTTAAGTGAGTGTAGAATATCTTTGGTCTAAACCTGTGTGGTCATAATTCATATATTTTAGGTGCATTTTAGCCTTTGCATTGAAGAGTTAGATGTTATTTATATGCCAATTTGGTAAGATTCAAGAACACTGCAAAACTTATCATTTCATAAACAAGTTGTAGATATTAGGCATGGAATACAATATTCATAAATTGTTAGATATTACAGGTGTTCCTCAAGGTGTGCTTGTATATTGAGATTAGGACAAGTGATAGTTTATCTAACTTAGCATGTTACTGATAACAACATATTTTGGGTGTTGCTACATAATGTCTCAAGGGTTTAATTCGATTGTCAATGATAAGCTTGACAAGCATAACTTTTATGCTTGGAAGTTCACATTGACCATTTTCTTATGGGTAAAGATTATTGGGACTACACCGAAGGAGATAATGCTGAGGTTTAGAGGAACCAAGGTGCTCAAAAAGTAATATATTGATTTCCATCAATGTTTTAGACAATATGATTGGGCATATACGAGATGTGGGCAATCTTGGAGAGAAACATAAAATAATCTAGTCAAGCTATTTGTTACAAATGAAAAAGTAAGAAAGTTATAGTTAAAATATAAGTTAAATAGTGTCAAGCGTAAAAATGTATTTATCAATGACTATGCATCAAAGATTAAGAGCATTTTTGAAGCTCCTAGATCTATTGAAGTGTAGGTTGATGATGATGATACCAATTACATGTTTAAATGGTTTGGGTGAGGAGTACAAGTAGCTTTGAACCTCCATCAATACAAGAGATACGATTTTGGATTTTGCAAATCGAATGGACCTATGTTGATATTAGAAAAGAAAAACTTTGGTTTTGCTACATCCTTGTCACAAATGAAGAATAGTTTAGAACATGTGCTCTACTCTAGCAAATGTAGAGGTAGAGGTCATGGTGGTGGTAGAGACCATGGTGTTGGTTTCTATGTGTTGGTAGAGACCATGGTGTTGGTTTCTATGTGAAAAATAATGACTCATAGCAGTAGTTACATATGGGTGGTAGAGGCCAGTCTTGAGGCATGGGAAGCCATAGAGAATGTGGTAGACAAAACACAAGTCATATAATAACAGAGAATGCTATGCTTATGGTCACAAAGGTCATATTGCATATGATTGTCTATAAAAGAGAAGAGATGAAAACATTAGAAATGGGAGACGACATCATAACAATGATGTATCTATTAGTTAATCAAGTAGATAATGAGAAGTTGTTTATTATGCAACACATGTTGAATGTAGCGAATGCAGATGCATCAGTAATGAGTGATAATCAATGGTATGTGGATTTTGTAAAAATGTCGGATCTAGAGCATGACAGGAGCTATGGAGGTTGGAAGATGAAGACTAAATTCATGTTAACATGGATAATGAGTAGACAACTATTACACAAGTGATTTAGGTTCCAAGATGGAAGCTTGGACTCATAAAGACAATCTTCTATATTGGACTGACAATGACAATGACACTAACTAAAAGAGGAAAGCATCATGATATTGCATTCATCATTATGAAATTGATAGTCAAGTACAATGCTTTATAGAAGTTGGGTTGTTCCACTCTCCTCACTGTGCATATGGGATTCAAGACATCTATTCCTAAAGCATACATCATTTGTCTATTTCTCAACACCCCCCCCAAATGACGAGTCCCTACATTTGCTGGCTTTTGTTGTGGACTCATAGGCAAGCCTAGTCAAATTAAAGCTTGAAACTTTACATCTTTGGTAAGGGTTTTTACAAAGAAAATCGACTAAGAAAAAAATAGAGATCCACTATGGGAAAAAGATATGAAAGATACAATGAAAATTCTTTATAACAATTTGTCAAAATTGTTGATGGTAGTGGAAGTATCTTCTTTTTCTTCTCCTTCATTCATGAACTAGTTCTGGTGGTGATCATTCTACATCTGTTGGGCTCTTTTCTTGTGGAAACATTCACTAGTTGTATGACTAGTCTTGCCACAGTAATGACATATAATCTAATCCTTGTTGTTGTTGGTGTTAAGTAATTGACCATGGTCTTTTTCTCCATAAGTGCCCTTGGTGTACAATAGACTTTCTTTGGTGGTGCGTTCCTTTGCATCCCTACTTTTTTTAACTTTTCTTTCTCCATCAAGTAGTGAGTGCTCAATATCTTTAAGTGAGAGACTTGGAACATTACTTGGGGTGGACACAAGATTCTCATATGGATCCTTATTTACACTTGCAAGTAGTACGGCTATTGCTTCATCTTCATCAATATTATTCTTAAGATTTGCAAGCTGGGTTTTTAGGCTCTTAAACTTGTTAATGTGTATGGTCATGGAAGCACGATATTTTATATCTAGTTTATAAAACTGCATTAGTAATTTTACCTTTGAATTCTTTGCTTGGGTACCAAAGATCATGTCAAGTTCCTCCCAATCAGTTCTAGCATCTCTGATGCCAAAGATATGATGTAGCACATCATCACTTAGTCCCCAGGGAATGATGCCTAGTGCCTTGTTATTCGTCTTCTTCCATTCTTTGGTTTTTGGTGGAGCTACTGCAAGGATCCCGCTTTCTGAATCTTCTTTCCCGCCATTTGCATCACCTTCATCATCTTCAAAGAGATCCCAGATGTCTTTCCTCAATGATGATACATGGTCTTTTCCTTCCAGGCATGGAAGCCTTCTCCATTGAACTTTGCTATTTTCTCAAGCTCTACCATTTTTTATCAGCAACAAATCAACCAACAAAGGAGTTGTACTTCAATGTTTCAAGAGACACAAGATGATTAGTGTTTAACAACACTACATGAGTATTAAAAATATACTATCTTGGAGCTCAATGTCGGATGTTGATGCTTGATCTTATTCTTGCTTTTGCTGATTTAGTGTGACGCTTTGCTGGAAATTAAGTGCTTAGTAAGACCAAAGTGATAGAGTCTTTAATGGACTGAGAAGAGTAAGAAAACGAAAGGTTTTATGACCTTGAGGAAACTTGGCTATGACTGCCCTTTTAGGGTTTCAGGACAGGGGCCTGGTTTTTTACTTATTGCAACTTACAGAGATCGCCATTTGGAAAACCCTCTAAGCTAGAGAGAGCTTAGGTATGGGTCTTTGAAAGCCCTATGGTTGCAAGGCAAATCACACAGTGCAAAGGGCAAATCGTCGTATGGACAATAAATGGCGCAATTCTGGATAGCAAGTTTGAATTATGACAATGTTGAACTCTGGGGTGGCCAATGTCAAGCTTTTATGTGATACAGAGTAGTGCCCTAAGTCAAGAACGAATCCCTAAAAGGAAGCAAGTTGAGATATGCTCTGGTTTGAGAGATCCAAAATCTCAAAGTCAACTAGGTGTTGTTTTGGCTATGGCAAACACAAGGTCAAGTGGAGATGGAAGTTAGAAATGGAACCATGAGCTCGACTTGACCTAACCTGAGGTTAAGAGGGACTAAGAGAATAGAGAAGGAAGTTATGCCATGCTCAGCTGAGCTCTAATACCATGTAAAGATGTCAAATCTAGAGCATGGCAAGAGCTATGGAGGTTGGAAGATGAAGACTAAATTCATGTTGACATGGATAATGAGTAGACAACAGTTACACAAGTGCATTAGGTTCCAAGATGGAAGCTTAGACTCATAAGGACAAACTTCTGTATTGGACTGACAATGACAATGACACTAACTGAAAGAGGAAAGCATCATGATATTGCATTCATCATTATGAAAGTGATAGTGAAGTACAATTCTTTATAGGAGTTGGGTTGTTCCACTCTCCTCACTGTGCATATGGGATTCAAGACATCTCTTCCTAGAGCATACATCATTTGTCTATTTCTCAACAGACTCAAGTGCCTTTAATCATATGACATCTCATGGATAATGGTTTAGAAAAATAAAATATGCTAAAATGTCTAGTTTCTTGGAAAATGGTGACACTACAACACATCATATTGTTTATGTTAGGAGTATTCCATTGTTATCAAGGATGAAAAAATTAAGTGTTTGGTTGATATGTTGTATGTGCCTGACATTACAAAGAATATGGTTTCTAAGGGAAAATGGTTGAGTAGGGATTGCAACTAAATCTCAATCAAAATGGTTGCTTTGTAAAGATTTCAAGAATGGATGTAAATTGGTTGTCCATGCAAGCATGTGGGAAGAAGGCTTACCTTCTATGTAAATATACCTGAGTTGAAGGCTACTATGTTTGCACAGGGTGTGGGAATTGTGATTGATATTGACATTTGGCATAAACATATTGCCCATATAAATATACAATGATTGAAAAATATGTAGTCATGTGAAATTGTGACATGCTTATCTAAGTTCAAAGTGGTTAATATGCAAAAAGTTTGTAAAGTATGCCAATTTGGAAACTAGGAAAGTCATGCATTTTCTCATAATAAGTAGACATTTACTTGATATTCTTTATTGCAATGTGTGGGTTCCTACAAATAGTACATCAATGTCTAGATGCAACCTTTATTGATGATCATACAAGAAAGGTACAAGTGTATTTCATGAAGGAGAAAAGTGAGGTATTCTCTTACTTTCAGGATTTTAAAAATCACGTTGAGAAAGAAACACATGTGCATATTAAGTGCCTGAAGTCAAATGGACGGGGAGAGTATCTCTCTAATGAATTTAGTAATTTTTTGAAACAACATGTGCATATTAAGTGCCTGAGGTCAAATGGACGGGGAGAGTATCTCTCCAATGAATTTAGTAATTTTTTGAAACAACATGGCATTCAAAAAGGTAGTTCACATGCAGGTATACCCTATAACAAAATGGTATTGTTAAAATGAAGAAAGAAACACATGTGCGTCAAATGGACAGGGAGAGTATCTCTCCAATGAATTTAGTATTTTTTTGAAACAACATGGCATTCAAAAAGGTAGTTCACATGCAGGTATACCCTATAACAAAATGGTATTGTTAAAATGAAGAATAGACACATTACAAAAATTTCACGAGTCGTGATTATTGAAAATACATGTCTCATTATTAATGGATTGAAGCTATCTCTATATCTATGTATATTATGAACAAGACTCCCATTGTTGCACTGCATGATGTGACATTAGAGGAGAAAGCTACTAGAAGGAATTTAGATTTGTCACATGTTAACATATTTGGATCCATTGCATATGTATATGTTTCTAATGAGCTAAGAAAGAAGTAGGATCTAAAAGTTGAAAAGTGTGTATCTTTTGGCTATTATCAGCAAAAGGGTTATAGGTGTTATTATCTAGTTGCACACAAGATATGGGTGAGTAAAGATTTGGGATTGGATGAGATGAGAAGTTGGTTTACTATTGAAAATAGACTATTACAAATTATGTAAATAAAAAGGTGGTTGTTGAAAATATAGATCCATAGTTAGATATTAAATGGCCCAAAAGAGTCCTCTTCTAGAAGGTCTATTGAAAGACCATGGAGTGGCAAGTTGCACGTAAACAAAGTGTAGAAAATGTATCACAAAGGGAAAACAAAAGGTAGTTGAGCTACTTGGGTGTGATTTTTTGGTGAACTTGTTAGCCATGAAAGAAACAAGTAAGTGAGATTCTAACACACTATAGGGTAATGCCAAGTCAAGGGTATTTATATCGATATAATAATCCACCACAAGCCATCCAAGGCTAGTCTATGCAAACTTTATATGACATGTACTTCTATGAAAACCCAACATTTTCATATTGGTTGGAGACTTTACGAGTCCAAATACAACTTATTCATGGTTAGGACTCAATTATAATCAAATCAATCTAATACCCATGTATTAACATGAGACTATGATCCAATTGCAACTAAGCCAGTACAATATATAATTATAGAATGTACATACATGTATGTGAATATCAGAAACATTGCTTGGCATGAAAGGAATATACAAAATATAAATTCCTAAATATCATGCAAGGGATGAAACACAACATGCTCATTGCTTTCTATGCCTCGTTAATGTTTCCCTAGGTCTTTGCACTATATGAAAGCTAAAAGGGTGGAAGCTTTAGCCCAGTTGGTCATGGTAAAAGTATGGAAGCTTTAGTATAAGGGTTATGCATATAACAAATAAGTGAATTCATGATAGTTCTTGCATTCAGTAATTTTGGATAACCTCAAGGTATTATCCATTAAGGTAAGAAAAAGAGGTAATTTGGGATAACCTCAATGTATTATCAATTAAGGAAATCTTTTGCTTGTAAGGGGTTTGAGCACAGGGATGCTTAAGCCAATGTCACTTGTTAAGCCTAAATAAGGGACTGAGGTAAGGATGTACAATATTTCCTTGAGAGCTCATGCACCAAGCAATGAATCAATGGCATGATGTGTTATATGCTTAGCTTGAGGTATTTAACAAAAGCTCAATTATAAGTGTAAGATCACTTGTCTATCATTAAATAACAATCCTTCCAATTGAGTTAACTACTCTCTAGCCTTGTCTAAGGTGTGCCTTAGAAGATAATGTTTCAATCTAAGTTAGTGCTAGAGCTACTCAAACTTATATTTAAACCAATCACCATTGAGACTTGACTTGAATCTCATTATTTGATACATACAATCAAACTTAAGGCGGAAAGTGTGATTGAAGATGCACATATTTGACCTTAAGATATTCTTTTATACTCAAGGTTTTAGACTCGAGGTAGAATTTATGTGGGATTGTTCTAATTACAAGAAGCACCAAGAAAAGATCTCTAGGATTTGACAATCTCACCACACATCTCCTTTACTTCTTGAGACACATGGTCCATTCACTTTCTCATCATCCCAACATCATCATTGGCTTGCATATCAGATTTTGAGATGCCTTGCAAACTATATAGAACTAGTCTTCAGACATTCTGTAAACATGTTAGAATCCCCACAAAAAACTTCAACCTCCCATTTTGTTCACATTAGGAACAGTGTTGTCAAAGAATTTGCTTTAATTACTACTTCTCCTCTACAAATGCTAGAAAATACATGGTTTTCAAAACTAGCAATCTAGGTTTGTGGGTGTAGGAGAATCAGTCATAAGATGGTATGAAGTGTTAGGGAAAAAGTTAAAGGTTGTCATATATATTTTGTTAAGGCTAAGGTTAAAGCTAGTATGCTTAATAATATAAGGTCAATATTGGTTTTATTATACAACATTGATTGTAATCCACACAAAGATGCTTACCACAATTGTAATATACATGGGCCTAGCTTTGAACACATTGGAACCTTGGTTAGTGATCACATTGGATGGGACACTAGAACCTTGAATGAGATGGGCACTAATGTTTAGATTACATTGGTGGCCACCTTATATATATATATATATATATATAGATATACATATACATATATATATTGTGCTTATGAGTCATAGAGCATCCAATTAGCAATGTGCTAAGGTATAGCCTAGTTTTTTAGGAGAAATGATTTTTATTGTTATTGGCTTTGACCATGCTTCTTATGGTGCTTGTGAGAAGAAGAAGAAGAAGAAGAAGAAGAAGAAGAAGAAGAAGAAGATGATGATGATGATGATGATGATGATGATGATGATGATGATGATGATGATGATGAAAGAAAAGTTAAAGATGAAGAAGAAGAAGAAAAAGAAAAGTGGTGGAAGTTTGAATAGTCTACATATTAAAGGTGATGGGATCGTCGAAGGGCTAGGCTTAATAATGGCCACCATCATCAAGGTTATAACGGCCATTGTTGAGCTAATAAAATGTGAAAACTTGCATAGAACTTCTTTGTCATAGACTAATTTGGGATCCACCTTAACTTGACATGGAGAAAATGATAGGTCAAAGCTATTAAGCTAGTAAAATGTGAAAAGTCTCATGGACCTTTTCCCCCATGGATCTTTTCCATCATAGACTAATTTGGACTATTTTGTTTTCTGGTACTACAAGTGTAGGGGTAGAGAGCTTGAAATCTGGGAATATCCTTGCTCTAGGAGCTCCCATTTGGGAGCTTGTAAACTTGATAGCCAATTGACCATTTTGTGACAACATCACATATTATTGTGGAGCACCAAAAAAAGTAAGTCTTGATCATACCTATCATGAGTACACTTAACCTTGGGTAGACTTGATGGCTCCAAATACATATCAAGGAAATATGTTAGTCTTCTAGTGAATGGGCGTGTGCAAGTGCAAAACCAACTCTAGATGTGGATTTTTAGCATGGAAAATGTCAGACATATTGTTTTAGGCTAATTATATAGTTTTATAAATACATATTTCAAATGTTTCCACATTATTTGTCATAGCTTAAGTGTTGATGCTAGAAACCAACTTTCCAATGCCATCAGTTTAGTCCTTGACTCTTGCAAGGTGTGTATTTTTCCTAGTAGCATATGTTGCATTTTTTTCCTAAAAACATATACCCTTCATGTTTTTCAATTGTTAAAATTATAATTATGCTACTAATCTAGTATCTAGAATCTACACCTATTTTTCATTTTTAAATTATTGTAAGTAGTGTATCAAAACAATCTATACACACACACACACTCAATTTTCATATTTGAATTATCATAAGCTATGCATACCTACTATCATAATGTGTAAATTTAAAAAAGATATATTTACACAAAAATGTTGTATACTTGGAAATATTATTCTTTTTAAAAAAGCTATATTACTATGAAGTTTCCTTTCATAAAGGTCATAACAAGTGATTAAATACAAAATGTCAAAAAGTGAGATGTGTACCTTCCAACGATAAATGAGAGGCTAATGTCATATATCAAAAATCTATCCATATACCTTTCAAATAAATTACAATTGATAAACTATGTATAACTAGTGATCATTTGGCTTAATGACAAATGACATTTAAACAAAATGTTACAAGATCATCCATCACAACAATAAGTCAATTTCAAATTTTTCTAGGCCCATTTCGCTAAAAGGAAAATATACTTTCTTGGTATCTATTTAGAGCCAAACTTGATGGGGATTTCAATGAGACCTTTGGCTACCTGGCGAGTTCAATGGGACCTTTGGCTGCCTCATCACCTAGAACCATACAACGTATTAATTTGTGTACTTAGGTAAAAGTCCTTTCATTGCATGATCACAGATTTATTTAGTAGTCATGCATAGTCCTCTCATGATTGCAAGTGTGAGTAAGTCAATCAACCCAGAAGGGTGATTAGCCAGGCAGAGCTATCATGCTTACTATGAGTAAGGACACATGCTCATGACTTAACAATTGACCTAGCTCTCATCACCAAAGCACTCGATTTTGAGTATGCAACCATCCACTATACAAGTTTAGCACCATGATTGCAAGAGTAGCATCCATGAGTGCAACTATATCCTCGACATGCTTGTGGCTCCCACACAAATTTGTATCTCTAGAACATGAGTACGAGTAGTGTGACTACAATCATAATGAATACGAGCACTTTGGATAAGCAACACATAGCCACAACCTACCTATGATTATGGAGTGTATCTTCCAAAATCAGGATTAAGCACACATTGCACTAGTGCGCAACAATGCCATTAGAATGAGTTTCATTACTCAACATGATCATGATTATCATCTACAATCATGGTCATCACGATTGCAAGCATAGATGCCTCTAATGCCATCCATCTTGGTTGTCACATCATCGTAACCTTGATGGACACCATCTCCTCCACCAAATCATTCCACTTTCCATTGCAATGGCTATGATAACAATGATTGACATCCATATTACTATGATCTCCATGATTGTAATGATTGTGCCCTCAAGTTTTTAGTATCAAATCACAAGCAATTGATGATGATACCATTTTGTTGTTGAACGGTGTGGGATGAAGGTTAAGCATGCATAGCTTATCTTCATGATCATGTGGGCAACAATTAATTTAGGTGTATGACTATTATGGCATGATTATCTGCATGTGATGCTCATGATTATGTTTGTGAACCATATGATCGCATGTCTGTGAACCAAGTGATGCAAGGAGCTTGAAATGTAGTAATAACCATCAAGTTCAATCCATTATCATCATGTTCAAGCCATCTTAGGTATCTCATTCATGGGTGCACTTCATAACCTTTTATTTTTTCCATTTGAGCCTCCTCTTAGAGCCCCATAAGTTGTACATAGCTTTAGTGTGTATTTAAGCCTATATTAGGAACCAATGTTTGTAAAGGCTTGGACACTTCTAACCAATAAGAGTGACGTATTTTTCCCTTAGGAAATTCCTTTCTAAAAGTAATCCTCTTTGGAAATATTTATCTAAAATAATTCTATCATTGGGCTTGGATGGACTTGGAGGTAGGTAATATAACATTAAAAAGACCTTGGAGCTTAGCATGAGAGTCTCCTCATGTTTAAGGAAAGGGTGCCAAGCATACAAGGAATTCAATATAAGGACAAGGGAATGCATGTCTTTGAGTATCTTAAAAAAATACTCAAATGGTCATTCTCATAACTTTTTCATGTGGTAGATACATTTGATTCCCTTTTCTCTCTCTCTCTCTCTCTTATATTTTTCTCTTTTCATGCATCTCACTTTCCCTAGCCTATTATTAAATGAACTATATATTTGTGTACAAAAGATTCCATAAAACAAAGGCCACATCCGCAATGGTGGAGGTTTGAGACTCTTCTCAATTATTATTCAAAGCCTTTTTCTCTATGAATCTCTCTCCAAAGTAAGCTTCTTTTTCTTTTGTAAGATGAGAACATCTTGTAAGTAGAGTGACCCAAGGAGAATAGGGCATCGGTCTCAAGTCGTCCTGACTCGGTACCCAAGAACCTGCCAAGCTCTTGTGAGGCAACACTTAATCCTTTTCTAATGCTCACTTTTATGTTCACTCCAACCTTCCTTTCTATTCTTTTCAGCTAGTTGCTACCCCTAGGAAGACAAGGCATCAGCCTCCGTAAGGCAATAAGCAACTAATTGTAGGTATTTTTGTCATTTTTCTTGTCTTATTGAGGGGTTAGAACCCCTTTTTACACACCTCTGTAATTTGTATATTTAGATAGATTCAGAACTTTCCCTTCTTTTGATATTTTACCAGGCTTCACTAAAACTGCCTCGCACTAGCAAGGACTCCTAGAACGGCTACCTAGCATGTCAGCAAAACAGGGTCACTAGGACTACCCTCTATCACATGTCCTTATCGCCTGACAATGTCCTAATAGGAGGTAGACAACTGCTCAAATATCCCCCATATATACCTAACCAAGCCTCCGCAAGGCAATAAGCAACTACTTGTAAGAAATTTTGTCATTTTTCTCGTCTTATTAAGGGGTTAGAACCCCTTTTTACACACCTCTTTAGATAGATTCAGAACAACTTGCTCTTCTTTTGATATTTTGGTAGGCTTCGCTAAAACTGCCTTAGGGACTCCTAGAACAGCCGCCTAGCAGGTCAACAGAACAGGGTCACTAGGACTACCCTGTATCATAGGTCCTTATCGCTTGACAATGTCCTAGTAAGAGATAGATAGCTGCTCAAATCTCCCCCAGATATACCTAACCAAACCCTAGGACTTCATGCCTTGATTGTCGGTCCCCAACAAACGAAAATAAATTTACCCCTACATACATATAGAACATTATTTGCTTAAGGGAAAAATTTAGAAAGGGGATGATACCACTTGGAATGGCCACAAGAAGCTCCTCCGCAGTAGCAAAGGCTCCCTCTAGTGACTTCGTCCAACCTGTGTGATGCAATCACTAAAACAGAGAACCATTAAACATACCTGCACCTCTTGGCCTAATGAAATAGAACATTTTGCTGCAACCTAACTGGCCCACTTGGCCTAATGAAATTAAGCATTGAAACCCTAAAAAGAACTGGCCCTCTTGGCCTAATGAAATAAAACAAACCAGCTCATATACAGGCCCTCTTTTGAAATCTTGCTAATATACGACAAAATGCTCCATCCCAAGGAGGAAGTAGGGATTCTGCCCTAAACTAAATGCATCAGATTGTGACCCATGCCTCCTGCATAAATAGCAAGAGGTGTACGCATAATGTGTCCTCTGACCAAACTATGGGTCCAAGATAACAAAGGAAAATGGGACTTGGCCACTCTTTGCATCACCCATAATAACCACCATCGCCTATCATATAGGGCATGTTCTAATAAAATCTCCCACAATCGACCGGGTTCCATCTCATCATTAATAGAGATATCCAAACTAGGGCCACAGTCGAAGAAAAGGTCTTCTTCATAAGCAAAGTTTGCTAACAAGTTCACAAACTGATTCCAATAACGTGGAACCAGCTGAAGAGACTCTCTCTCAGACCCGTCGAGCATGGTCATAGCAGTGCAATAATACATAGAAAGAATGGGGTTTCATACTGTGTAAGTCCCATTGAGTTGGTTCAATACTAATTGGGAAATTTTCTTTACTAACAATTGACGGATACCGCACTTCTTAGCAATATTCAAGCCCATGATTAAAGCTTTGTATTCCACCATGTTATTGGTAAATCCATCCCTGAGATAAACAACTAACTTCATCACAACTCTACGTCGAGGATCTCAAATAACTACCCTTATACTCCCTTTCTTGTTGGGACCCTTGGACGCTCCATCAAAGTACATTGTGTACATCCACAATGAGTTCACATAGCCAACCATCGTCACCTCTACTCATAATTATGATAATCAAAATTTAGCATATTTAGAGGATGTACTGAAGGCTCCTCCCACCTTCTTCATTGAATACAACAGGGATGCTTGTTATATTCATAAGCAATGATGAAAAAAGACTTTGATTTCCCAGACAAATGATTCGTCTTCTTTCTCAATTACTTTATATCCTTTTCCACCAGATAAGCTATCCCTGATGATATTGCTGCTTCAAGTATGGGTGTTCTAGATAAAGAATAAGCTATCCCATCAACCAATATTTTCTCTTGCAGGTTCCTAATCAGCCCAGCATTCACTTGCTGCAAGGCATTTATGTCATTAGTGCATTTAGAGATAATAAGGTTTAATCTTATTAAGATTAACCTTATTTTTAAACTCCACTCCCTCAAGATTAGCCAGTAATGTTGTGGACTTATTTTTCCCTATTCTTATGATCCTCATCACCCAAAGAATGATTGATTGCGAATCTTATAGTTAGCAACTCAATCTCTAAGGGCAAAACACACTCCTCCCCATAGACTAACTTGAACAGGTGTGGCTAGTGGATCGTTTAAATATCGTGTTATACACCCACACTGCCACATACAGTTTCTTATCCCAATCTCGATTCTTTTCGGACACTATTTTCGATAAAATACCCACAAGTTGCTTGTTAGTATTTTCAACTTTCCCATTCACCTGTGGGTTATAAGGGGTTTTCTTATTGTGCTTAATTTTCCACGCTTCAGTCAAGATTTTAATCATGTTGTTTAGGAAATGGGTTCCACGGTCTGATACTAATTCTTTTGGCGGACCAAATCGGCATATAATTTGCTCTATTAGGAAATTGGTAGTCTCTTTTGTGTCATCCTTGCTCGTCTCTTGTGCTTTTGACCACTTTGTAAAATAGTCAATTGCTACTATGATATATCTCTTCTACATGGAAGACGACGGGGTAATAGGACCCACAAATTCGATGCCCCACTTCTCAAATGGAGGTATAGCCATAATCGGAGTAAGTGGTCACTTCTGGTTCTCTGTATTGTCATGTCGTTGACAAGTGTCACATCTCTTAACATACTTGAATGCATCTTGGAAAATGGATGGCCACCAATAGCCGACTCTTAAATCTTTTTGTGCAACCAGTTGTCCAACAAAATGCCCTCCACAAGCGGAGTCATGGCACTCTTCCAAAATGAATGGAACCTCATCAGGCATCACACATCGTCGATAGATATCATCAATCCCTTGCTGATATAGTGTTCATGGGATCAAGGAAAATTTCAAAGCATGCTGTCTAATTTTCCTCTTTTCTGATTTTGATAAACTGGCTCCCATCTCTCCTATTGATAGATAATGCTTGATAGAAGCATACCAAGATGGGATTGAAGGCGTATCAATTTTAAACATTTTCTCAATATCACTTCCTTCAACTAAAGTCTCTTTCGGCTCCCTGAAATCCACAAGGCATTCCACAATACCCTGTAGCTTCAGTGGCTTACTCCTGATCTCACAATCAAATTTCTGCAAACAAAGTGATTAACTAATTTGCTAAATGATCAGGCGGTTATAGCTTGTTCATCAGCAATCTAAGTCCTTCTACCTTCGTATAGAAAACTACCTTCTCATAGAGGATGTAGTGCTTGAATTTTTTAGTCGCAAATACCATTGCAAGGCACAACTTCTCCATGTAGGTGTATTTGATTTCTGATATGCCCAACTTTCGACTAGCAAAAGCAATTTGATGATACCATTTTTTCTCCCAGATTTGGGATAAGCGGCAGCTGATACTATGCATGGTGGTTTGCTGAAAATATGTGGAATGTTTCACCCCTTTTAGGTGCTTTTACTAGCTCATGTTTCACATAATCAAAAGCTACCTTACAAGGGTCACTCCATTCAAATAGACAGCTAAAAGATAATAGATTCGTTAGTGGCAACGTTCTTTCTACTAGGGCATTTATGAACCTCTGATAGTACCCTACAGATGATAGACAGCTGTGTACTTCTTTTGAAGTGCGTGGCGGACTCATGGTGAGTATGGCCTTAATCTTTTCAGGGTCAGACGCGATCCCTAACTGAACTGACTACATGGCCTAACAATAGCCCATAAGGCACCCCCCAAAGATGCACTTCCGTGGGTTAAGAACTATGTAAAATTGTCTACAACACTCAAAACACTTCCTTAAAATAATCAACTGCCTTTCTCTTATGGTGGCTGCCCCCAAGTCATCAATAAACACTTTCGACTCCTCTAGGGATATGTCACCAAAGGACTTATCTATTGTTCATTGCCATGAACCATGTTCATTGCCATGAACCAGGTGCATTGCATAAACCAAAGGCCATCACATGGTACACAAAGGTACCAAGAAGACAGTAATGAAAGTTGTTTTTAGCTTATCTTTTTTTGTAATTGCCATCTGGTTGTATCCCGCAAAGTAATCCATGAACGAATATATTTCCCTACCTACTAACTAGTCCAAAATCTGGTCAATAAAGGGCAACGGGTAGTAGTCCTTAACTATCTGCTTATTCAGTTCTCTAAAGTCTACGCAAAGCTGGATTTGATCATTTTTCTTCTTTCTGATAACAACAAGTGAACACCATTCAATGTGCTAAATAGGAAAGATCAAACCATCTTGTCACAATTTCTATAACTCCTCGAACAACTTGTCCCTCAGTTCGAAAGGTATACACCTTACTTTCTGACGCACAAGATGGCTTTCTTTCTTTAGAGGAATGGTATGAGCAGCTAGACTAGAAGGAATTCATCTCAGTTCATCATAACTCCAGGCAAAGATATCGTAAAACTCTTGGATAAGGGACACATAGTCCTCCCTTTCTTCCACATTGAGTTGGCCGCCGATCATTTGGTGTACCAAGATCCAACTCAATGACATCCGCATCTCTTATTCAATCTTGAGGCTCTATCAATTCATTCAGAGTTATATTATAGATGTCCTCTATAGTGGACCCTTCTTTGGACTCATCACTCGATGACGTCTCGCTAGTAGATACATCTTCTAATGTCTCTAATTCCGTAGAGGATAGAGGAGCTCTCTCGCTATGAGGAGACTCAGGATATGCATCTACTACCACATGATTGGCATCTCTACCAAAAATCAAATGACCAACATGCATATCCACTTGACAGTCCGATCACAAGATCCATGTGTTGAGATATCGAGCTCCACTCGTGATACGCCAGGGTGACCGTTGTGTATTTATGTCACCGACTTGTCAGTTGTAGACGCGGTTGGTACACCGCCCATGAATAATAGCTACATGATAGCTATCCTTATCTACTCTAGTTCGTGGCTCAGTTAGTATGCCACCTTAGTTAGTTGAGTTTGGTTTGAGACCCATATATAGGGTTCTCCTATTTCTTTGTAAGTGAGTTCTTTTGGCTTACACAACTAAGAAGAGGAAAACTGTTTTCAGCCTCCACCTTTGTGTGTATTCCCCCATTGTGCAAGCAAGAAAGCTACAAGTGAGACTCCTTCCTTCTCTCCCACAATCTTGACATGGTATCAGAGCCTTGTTCGTGGTAAGGAGCTCAAGAAAGCAAGCCAAGCTTGTGATGTTCTGGTAAGAGAAGCAGTGTTGCTTTCATTTTCTGTTTTGGGAGCAGATCTCTGCAGGCAGCACAGCCAGAAATTGCAAGAGTGCATTGTCTTAGGTTGAGACGCCCTTCGCGGTGAAGCAAGAGGGCAGTATATGCTGCGGGCAGGGGCTTTAGCCTTCGGCGACCCTGTTTTTTTGATTTGAGGCCATTTCGGGGCCTGTTTCGGAGGCGGAAGTTTTCTGCACGCACTCAGAAAACAACCCTGTTTTATGCTGTGCGACCACTGTTCTACAGGTCGGTGAAAAGTTACCACAGATATTGCATCGTGTGCAGAGACATTGGGAGTTACAGAATCATCCTTGGTTCTTGTATATGCAAAATCGTCACTAGGAAGTGACTGTGTGGTCAAATACCACTTTCGTCAGTTTTGCAGATTTGCCTTTGTGAGGCTGAAGCTGTGTTCTCTGCAGTGACAGAATTTTTTGCAGTATTCTGTAATGGCGTCTGATTCTCTCTCACAGATTGTCACTGAAAAGCTTGACAAGAACAACTTCCAAGCATGGAAGTTTAGAATGACGAATTTCCTTATGGGAGAAGGATATTGGGAATTTGTTGCAGGAAATGAAGAAGAACCAGTTCTTCCTGATGTTCCCAATCAACAGCAAATGCAGGCATTTAAAGCATGGCATGAGAGAGCCAGAAAAGTTATGTACTGGCTGTCTATCAGCATTTCAGACTCTCTGATTGTGCATATTCAGGATGCAAGTACGCCAAAGGAGGCATGGGATACTCTGTCAAAAATGTATAGCACAAATACGCAAGCCAGGAAAATGCAGCTCAAGCAAGAGTTGCATAATGTGCAAAGAGAAAATATGAGGATCAATGACTACCACATGAAGGTGAAGAAGATTGCAGATGCCCTTGCTTCCATTGGGTCGCCAGGGGAAGATGATGATTTAGTTTCTGTGACCTTGAATGGTCTAGGAAAGGATTATGCACAGTTTCGGACATCCATTTCAGTTCGTGAAAGATTTCCTGATTTTGAGGAGTTGATTGCTCTTCTAATTTCTAAGGAGCAGAGAAATGGTGGTGCATCTTCTTCAGGTGGAACTTCAAAAGAAGCTGTCTTCTACTCAAATGCTGGAAGAGGTAGAGGCAGAGGTAGAGGAGGTCGATTTGGAGGCCGTGGTAGAAATCAGAATATGCAGCAAACTCAAGAAAACCACTCCTATGGAGGAGGACGTGGTAACTCTAGAGGCAGGGGGAGCCAAAGAGGTCGTGGTGAATGGCAAAGAGGCCAAAATGCAAACAGTAATGTTGAATGCTACTACTGTGGTAAAATGGGTCATATGGCTAAAGACTGCTATAAAAAGCAGAATGACATAATGAATGGAAAACTGCAACAAGGAAATTATGCATCTTCTAGTAGACAGGGTGATGACAGAAATGAGCATTTGTTCATGGTGCAGCACATGAATAATTCTGTGACAAGTGCAGAAGAAAGCAATGATGTATGGTATGTTGACTCGGGTGCATCAAACCACATGACAGGTCATGCAGAATGGATGGAGGATGCAATGAAAATGGAAAAACCAGGATTTGTGGAGACTGGTGATGATACTGCACATCCTATTGTGCAGATTGGAAAAATTCCTTTGTCTATGCAGGATGGGAAAAAGAAATACTTGTCCGATGTATTTCATGTCCCAAATATCACCAAGAATCTGGTTTCTGTTGGTCAAATGGTTGAGCAGGGCTTGCAGGTCAGATTTAATCCTCATGGATGCTTTGTTGAGGAAATGAAAAATAAAGGTCGCTTGATAGCAAAAGGAAAGAAGAAGGGCAGAATGTTTACGTTGGATGCAAACATGTCTGAATTGAGTGCAGCAATGTTTGCACATGGGACCGGTGTAGTTGCAGATATTGATATCTGGCATAAACGCATTGGTCATGTTAATGTACATCAACTTAAATCAATGCATGCCCAAAATATTGTTGCAGGATTGCCTAAATTCAAGGTTGCAGAAATGCATAAGGTATGTGAAGCCTGCCAATTTGGAAAACAGGCAAGGAAACCATTTCCTAGACATGTTCAAGAGAGTGAGAAGCCATTGGAATTAATCCACTCTGATGTGTAGACTACTAAAGCTGCATCTCTTGGAGGCTGTCATTATTTTGTCACTTTTATTGATGACTATAGCAGAAAAGTTTGGGTGTATTTTATGAAAAAGAAAAGTGAAGTTTTTGGGCATTTCAAAACTCTTAAAGCTATGGTTGAAAAAGAAACAGGCCTACAAATAAAATGCCTAAGGTCAGATGGAGGGGGAGAGTACCTCTCAAATGAGTTTGCAAGGTTCCTGCAGGAGCATGGCATAAAGCAGCAATATTCATGCAGTCATACCCCACAACAAAATGGAATTGCAGAAAGGAAAAACATGCATATTGGAGAGGTATCTCGTGCCATGCTCAATGAAAAAGACATGCCAGATTTTTATTGGGCTGAAGCAGTTGCTACAGCAGTCTACATAATGAACAGGACTCCCACTGCAGCAATACATGGGATGACTCCAGAGGAGAGGTATACTGGTAGGAAACCAGATATTTCTCATTTGAAAATTTTTGGTTGCATTGCCTATGTACATGTGCCAGATGAGTTGAGATCCAAGTTGGATCCAAAAGCTGAGAAGTGCATCTTTATTGGTTACTCTCTGCAGCAAAAAGGGTATAGATGCTATAACCCTTCTACTCGTAAGTTTACAGTGAGCAGAGATGTTGTTTTTGATGAGATGAGTAGCTGGTATAAACCAGTAAATGTGATTGATGATGTAGATGCACAAAGTGGTAATGCTGCACAGAATTCACAGCAGCAGTCACAAAATATTAGTGGACCTGGAGCGTCCTCTAGCAGTGGTTCACATTCTTTGCCATGGATAGGCAGATTGAGATCAGGAGAATCTTCTCAAAGCAATGCAGATAGTGGTATGTAGGTATCATGAAAAGGAAAAGAGAAGGTTGATTAGCCCATGTTTGATGTGAATGCAGGTCACTCTTATGTGGATGGTGAATCCAGTGGCTCAGAACAGAGCATTGATGATGAGTTGGGTATTCCTTCTATTGTTACACCTGGAGTAAGGAAGACCAGGGATGTTTTGAGAGCACCTGGGAGTGAACCTATTTTGCACAGGTCTACGAGAGCTAGGTATCCTGTGGATAGGCTGAAATATGATGGATTTACAGCCATTCACTATGCATATATAGTCAAAGTGATACAAGAACCAGAACCCACTTCTTTTGAGCAAGCCATGGGAAAAGAAAAATGGGAGAAAGCCATGGATGAAGAAATGGATGCCTTGGAAGCAAATGCTACATGGGAATTGGTACCTTTGCCTAAAGGTAAGAATGCAATTGGCTGTAAGTGGGTTTATAAGGTGAAGCACAATGCAGATGATTCTGTGAATAGATACAAGGCAAGATTAGTAGTCAAGGGGTATGCACAAACATATGGCATTGACTATGAAGAAACATTCAGTCCGGTTGCAAGGATGGCAACCGTAAGAGCAGTCGTTGCTATGGCTGCATCAAAGGGATGGTCTCTACATTAGATGGATGTAAAGAATGCCTTCTTGCATGGTGATTTGCAAGAAGAGGTCTATATGGAGCAGCCACCAGGTTATGTGCATGCTGTTCATCCTGAGTTTGTTTGCAGGTTGAAGAAAGCCTTGTATGGCTTGAAGCAAGCACCTAGAGCATGGTCTGACAAGATAGGACAGTATCTTGTCACTATTGGCTTTCAGATTTCCAAGGCAGATTTCTCACTTTATGTGAGAAAAACAGAGAAAGGTATTATGCTACTTGTCATTTATGTTGATGATTTGATTATGACAGGTGACAGTGATGAAGATATCCTTTATGTGAAAATGCTATTGAAGCAGAAGTTTGAGATGAAGGATTTGGGAGAGCTGCGTTATTTCTTGGGCATTGAGGTGATTAGATCACCAAGTGGGATACAGCTCTTGCAGAGGCAGTATGGATTGGACATGCTGTCCAAATATGGGATGACAGGCTGTAAGCCTATTTCAGTTCCTTTGGAGCAGAATATGAAGCTGAGCACAGATGCAGGTGGGCTTCTAGAAGACCCTACTATGTACAGACGCATAGTAGGAAGTTTGATTTATATGACTATTACCAGGCCAGATTTGAGCTATGCTATTGGATTGGTAAGTCAGTTTATGCAGGCTCCAAGGAAACCACATTTGGATGCGGCTAGACGCATACTCAGGTATGTGAAGTCCACATTGCAGTATGGACTATTTTATGAGACTGGGGTTCAGATACAGTTGCATGGATACATTGATGCTGATTGGGCTGGTAGTATTTCTGATAGACGATCTACCAGTGGATATGTGTTCTCTTTTGGGAGTGCTGCAGTCACTTGGAGCAGCAAGAAACAGCCTACAGTTGCCTTGTCGAGCATAGAGGCTGAGTACAGGGGTGCAGCAATGGCTGCATGTGAGGTAGCTTGGTTGCATAAGCTACTTTATGATATGCATCAGTCTACAGATGGGCCAGTTTTCATTTATTGTGACAACATGAGTAGTATACACTTGGCAAATAACCCAGTCTATCATGCTAGAACAAAGCACATTGAGGTGCATTATCACTATGTGCGAGAGAGGGTTTTACTAGGTCTTATTGATCTAGTTTATGTCAGCACAGAGGATCAGGTAGCTGACATATTCACAAGGGCATTGGGCGCAGAGAAGCTGCGCAAGTTCAGAGACCTGCTTGGTGTGCAGGAATTGGGATTGAGCTCGAGGGGGAGTGTTGAGATATCGAGCTCCACTCATGATACGCCAGGGTGACCGTTATGTATTTATGTCACCGACTTGTCAGTTGTAGACGCGGTTGGTACACCGCCCATGAATAATAGCTACATGATAGCTATCCTTATCTACTCTAGTTCGTGGCTCAGTTAGTATGCCACCTTAGTTAGTTGAGTTTGGTTTGAGACCCATATATAGGGTTCTCCTATTTCTTTGTAAGTGAGTTCTTTTGGCTTACACAACTAAGAAGAGGAAAACTGTTTTCAGCCTCCACCTTTGTGTGTATTCCCCCATTGTGCAAGCAAGAAAGCTACAAGTGAGACTCCTTCCTTCTCTCCCACAATCTTGACACCATGGCCTTCCTAACAATACTTGATAGCTTGGATGTGCTGCAAACCTAATAACCCTAAAGTCCACAATGCATTCCACACTAGCAACGGTCACAAGGACTTTGGTAATACAACCTTCAGGTTTCCTTAAACTGTCATCAGCCATTTGCAAAATTGTGGAGGCATCTTTTTGGATTGCTAGACCCAGCCTCTCCATCAATTCTGAACTCACGATGTTAACAAATGATCCTGTATCTACGATAGCATGATCCACTAGTATTCTATCAATGTAGGTTGCAACCCTTGGGGAATGTTTTTTAGCATGCTCCCACCAATCATCTCCTACTCATGCTATGCGCAAAGGTTCCACAATATACCGAGTATGCAGGATCTTTTTAAATTCCTTGCGCACTGTTGGAGACAGCTTAATCAGCTACAAGAGATTTACGTCTGGTTTAACTTCACAAAGAGAGCTTGCCAAATTGAATTCGTGATAATTCGCTAGAGCTCTCTTCTCTCACTAGACCATTCTCTCTTTTAGTCATTGAACTAGCTTTGGTGCTTCCTTCTTAGCTTTTGCCTTTCTCCTTGGTACTTCTTTACCCTTATTGGCGTCAGCTTTACTCCCTATACGAGTTTTAGAGGTCCCCCTTCCATGTTAGGGTTAAGGACTTGCGTCCCTTTGTCATCTTGCTTAGGGTTTCCCTGAGCTGACTTGATGCCTTATTGGGCTGAAGACATAGTCCAGATCCTAGAGCATTGACTACTAGAGAGACCTATTGAGAAGGCTATGCTAAGGCACCTTATCCTTAAGTTTCAACCCTATCAATGGATTGCCGGCCATCTCTATAGGTTAGGGCAAGATGGCCTATTGCAAAGATATGTATGTGAGCATGAAGAATGCATGAGATGTGTTGAATGAAGCTCATGGTGGAATTGTTGGAAAACACTTTAGCAGAGATACTATGCCTTGCAAGGTGCTATAATCTCAACTGTGGTGGCCCACCCTATTCCGCGATGCTGCTAAATTCATAAAGCATTGTGATGAGTAAGGAAACTTAGTATTTCTATACTCAGTGAAGGTCCATGATTAGTAGAATATGAAATTCAAAGGATTAAGCCCTTTCAAAGTCGGCAATATTAGTCAAAAAGGTAATGTGGAGCTGGAAACCTTAGAGGAAGAGGGCATATGCTTCTTTAATGGCAGTTGCCTCAAGAAGTACTATGCCTAATCCATCGATTGCACGAGCTACCTATGCTACATGCGCTTGTCAATGTGAGAGTAGTCACCATCACAGAAATTGAGGATATCGATGAGAATGCAATAGAACTTGATTATCTATGAATAACAATTGTTACTTAGAAGACATGCACTTTTGATGCACTCATTCATGAGGGAGATGACTTCAATATCCTTACTCTCATGAGAATTGGACTCTCATTGGTCAACCCCAATTGCAGCCCATGAATGCTAAGTTCAACCCATTTGGGGGACAATCCTACCCTTTTCTAAGAAAATGCAAAGTAGCGGTCTCTATCAAGATTGAAAGCTTACCACCCATGATTTTCTATGTGCTACCTAACACTAAGGCCGTAGGTAAGAACTTACTACTAGGATGCACTTTCAAGAAGTAGGCACATTGCAATGTCGACTATGACTCACAATGCATTCACCTTGCCATTGGTATTATGAGGATAGTAAGAAATAGGTTCCAAGATGCAAGCTTGGAATCATAAACACAATCTTGTGTAAGCGACTGAAAATAAAAATGACACTAAATAAAAGTACAAAGCATCATGGTATTGCATTACTCACCCTGAAAGTGATAGTCAAGTACAATGCTTTATAGTAGTTGGGTTGTTTCATTCTTCTCACTATGCATATGAGAGTCAAGAGATCTCTTCCTGGAGCAGACATAATTTTCCATTTCTCAACACCCCCCCTCAAATGATGAGTTCCTACACTTGTTGGCTTTTGCCCCCCCTACATGATAACATGGCCTGGGAGACTAGCTCATAGGCAGCCTAGTCAAGTTAAAGCTTGAAACTTTACATCTTTGGTAAGGGTTTTGTTTTACAAAAAGCAAATCCACTAAGGGAAACAAAAAATCCACTATGGGAAATATAATTTATTCAAAACAATTTGTCAGAGTTGTTATTGATGGTGGTGAAAGTATCTTCTTCTTCTTCTTCTCTTTCATTCATGAACTAATTCTGGTGGTTACCATTTTGCATTTGTTGTGCTCTTTTACCGTGGAAACAATCATTGTCTATATGGGCAGTCTTACCACAATAATTGTGAGAAATGCGGGATCTAGAGCATGGCAAAAAACGGAAGCTATGGAGGATGAAGAAATAAGTGTAGACTCATGATGGAAAGGACACTGTTTGTTACACAAGTGAATTAGGTTACAAGATTGAGACTTGGACTCATAAACACAATCTTGTGTATGTGGACAATGACATTGACACTTTACTGAAATGAAAAGAGTACTATCATTTTATTAAGAAAGGAAGCAAGTACAATGCTTTATAGGAAAGTAGGAAACTGCAGTAAGCACCATTGTGCATATGGGATAAGTTAGCCTGCATGTCCTTGACCCTGAGACTCCATACAAAGAGGCTGTTTTGAGTGTGATTGCTGATTCTCAACACCCCTCCTCAATCACAACTCGGAAAGGCACAAAGTGTGTAGAGGCTGTAATGAGAACCACCTGCAAAGTGTGGGCATACCACAGACATGGCAAAACACCAGAGGCTGTCGCAGAAAAAGCTAAGTGTGGGTACCATAAACATGGTGGACATCCAGAGGCTGTAACAGGGGCCTCACAAAGTGTACAGGGACTGTAATGCCAAGTTACATAAGGAGTTTACAAAGCTTATGGCAGGAAGCATTATGAGAGTCTATCAGAATTATGAGAGTACAAGGACTGATGAGTCTTGTCCTTCCGATCCTGGTGGTCTTCATCTTCATCTTCTTCTTCCTTTGCTCCATTTTCTTCTTCTTCTTTGACTGCGACTAGATAGGCCTTTTGGGATCTCTTTCTTGCGTGGCAGAACTTCTCGGTGTGTCCGGTCCTTTTGCAGAAGTCACAAAAGAGCTGATCTTTCTTGCCTTTGTACCTGTTGCCAACATATAATGCATGCTCATCTCTAGAGGTACTTGGTTCTTCTTTAGTTTTTAGCTTCTTTTCTTCTTCTAACAGTGATGCCTGGATATCAACAAGTTCAGGATTTGGCATGTTGATTAAAGTTGTTGATACATTATTATATTCAGGGGGCAAACTCTTAAGTAGAACACCGATGCAAACATCTTCATTCATTTTAATGTTGATTCCTGCAAGTTGAGTTAGGAGTCCTTCCATGTAATTGAGATGTGTGGCAAGTGATGTGCTGGACTTCATTTCAAGCCTGAAGAACTCAATCAGGAGACCATACTTTGATGATTTAGATTGTGCACCGAACAGGGTGTCAAGTCTTTTCCATGTATCCTGTGAGGTCTCACAGTTATCCACATGATGGATATAACTGTCGTCTAGCTCCAGTTTGATAATGGCCTGAGCTCTGTCATCATTCTTTTGCCAAGTAGTTGCAAGGTCCGCGTCCCGAGGTTTCTTCTCTTTGCCATTTGTGATGGCCCAGAGACCCTTCTTCATCAGTATGAGCTTGATGCGGGTTTGCCAAGTGTGGAACCCGACTCCTTTGAATCGAGCATTTGGAGAGTCTTTTCCCATGTTAGATTTACGGGAACAGTAGCAAATCAACTTCAGACTTATTGGATTTGAGCAACAGAAGAATTGATTGAGAGACACAAGTGTTAAAAAAAAACACTAACTGAGTGTCAATTAATACCAAATCTGCAAAAGTCTTTTACTCTTTTAAAATCCAAGTGATCTTAGTGATCTTCCCCTTCTTGATTTGATACTGATGCCTTCAGATCTGAGTGACAGTACTTTAACGAACTTCAGAGAGTATTGCTCAGTGATTAAAATCACTGTTGATAACTTCAGTGAGAGAAACAGTGAAAAATGTCAAGATTTTGAAGCTTTTGGCTATGGTGGAATTAGGGTTTCTGAGACAGGGGCCTGGTTTTTTGCTGATTGCAGGAGCTACAGTGGATCATTTTCAAAACTTTTTATATGCCTAGGAAGCTGATTTCATGGGCTACAAAAGCCCTATCATGATCATCAACATCGTGGTCAGTATGCAGCACGCAGGAGCCGCGAACAGAATCGGCGCAGATCTGGACAGCGACATCGAATTTCTGCAATGCTGGAGCTGTAGATCACCAATGTTGGTGTTTAAAGTGACAGGAAGCTGCGCCCTGAGCCAAGGAACATTTCTCCAGAAGAAATCGTGTTGAAATTCTGCCTGGTTGAAGAGTTATGGAAGCTCCAAGCAAGGTAGGTCCTGTCTGGCTATGGCAGACACAGAGCAGAGATTGGGGATTTTCACAATGCTGAGCTCCAGATGGTCCAATGTCCTGGATTGATGTGATACAAGGAAGCTTTATGAGTTGGGGAATACTTTTCCAGAAGGAAGCTCCAAGAGATTTGACCTGTGGAGTGAGATATAAGCAGTTCAATCTGACAGGGTGCTGCTGGCTATGGCTGCCATGGAAGCTTCAGTGAGAGTAGAGTTGGGAGATGAAGTCATGAGCTGACATTGAGCTAGATTGAGGTTGAAAAGAATCAAGAGAGGCTAGACAAGCAATGCCATGCCCAACTGGGCTCTGATACCATGTGAGAAATGCGGGATCTAGAGCATGGCAAAAAACGGAAGCTATGGAGGATGAAGAAATAAGTGTAGACTCATGATGGAAAGGACACTGTTTGTTACACAAGTGAATTAGGTTCCAAGATTGAGACTTGGACTCATAAACACAATCTTGTGTATGTGGACAATGACATTGACACTTTACTGAAATGAAAAGAGTACTATCATTTTATTAAGAAAGGAAGCAAGTACAATGCTTTATAGGAAAGTAGGAAACTGTAGTAAGCACCATTGTGCATATGGGATAAGTTAGCCTGCATGTCCTTGACCCTGAGACTCCATACAAAGAGGCTGTTTTGAGTGTGATTGCTGATTCTCAACAATAATGGCATGTCATTCGATCTTTGTCAGAATTGAATCCTCAGCCTCTTCCTTTGGATCCAGGAACTCCTTTGGTGTATAAGAGATTTTTCCTAGATGACGGGACACCATCTTTTGCATTCATGTTCTTCTATTTATTCTCTTCATCAAGAAGAGAGTGCTCAATAACTTTAAGTGAGAAACTTGGAATGTTACTCAGGGTGGACACAAGATTCTCATATGGATCCTTATTTACACTTGCAACGGCTATTGCTTCATCTTCATCAATATTCTTATTAAGAGTTGCAAACTAGACTCTTGAACTTGTTAATGTGTATGGTCATGGAAGCATTGTCTTTTATATCCAGTTTATAAAACTACATAAGTAATTTTACCTTTGAATTCTTTGCTTGGGTACCAAACATCCTGTCAAGTTCCTCCCAAGCAGTTCTAGCATCTCTGATGCTAGAGATATGATGTAGCACATCATCACTTAGTCCCCAAGCAATGATTCCTAGAGCCTTGTTGTTCATCTTTTTCCACTCCTTTGTCTTGAGTTGGCCTTCTTCAATGAACCCGTCTTCATCATCTTCCTTCTTGCTATCTGCATCATCCTCAAACGCGTTCCACAAGTCCTTTTGCATAAGCTGGTACATAGTCTTCTCCTTTCAGGCATGAAAGCCTTCTCCATTGAACTTGGCTATTTTCTCAAGTTCACACATTTTGAAGGAGGTCTTACCACGAGTGTACTCATGCAATGTCTATCCTTTTACAATGATATTGAAGCTTACAAGAGATTTAACAGTTGGGCATTCCACATTAAAAATCTTCATGTTTGTCATTGCAAGAATTGAAGTAAAACCAACAAATGAATTGTTCTTGGATGTGTCAAGAAACACAAGTGCCAAGAAACACTAGGTTAGTATCAGGAGATATTAGTTTGATTTCAGGCTTGATGTTGCCTGATTTTAGGTAGTATTGAGGTTGGAAGATGAAGACCAGATTCATAGTGACATGGACAATGAATAGGCCAATTGTTACATAAGTGAATTAGGTTCCAAGATGGAAGCTTGGACTTATAAACACAATCTTGTGTAAGATACTGACACATCTCTATGATTTCATGAGTTCACTCTATGACTTCAAGCCACTTGGAAACGTGCAGACATGATCATTCCACGCAATATTTGATGGGGAGAAGGCTCATGTGGTAAGCTTCAAAAGCCCTATCTTCATAGGGTAAACCATGTACTGTGTGGGCCACATTAAAGCATATGATAAACAACAGCATAGGTTTTGACAGCAACAACGAATTTTTGAAATACTAGAGCTAGGGCTCACTAATGTCAAGCTGTGATGCAACAGAGAGCTACGCCAGGAGTAGAAAAAAGTTTCCATATAAGAGAGCTTGTGAAATATTGCTTGGATGGAGAGATCCAGGAGCTCCAAGTGAGCCGAGTACTGTGGTGTCTAACTATGGCAGACAAGAGGGAAAAGTGAAGATGGAGGTGTAAAATGAGTTCATGCATTCAAGACAAGTTGGATATGAGCTGAGAGGAGTGAGAGGAGACCTGTAGGAGTAGAGAGGTGAGCTAAAACATGCTAAGCCATGGTCAGCTGGGCTCTGATACCATGTAAAAACATGGATCTAGAGCATGGTAGCTATGGTGGCTCATAGAGCAACACTAGATTCATGAGTACTTAGACATTGCCCAAGAATCAAGACTTGACTGGAAGTACAAACACAATAAAATCAAGGACATTAAGCTGAAGAAAAAAAAGACAATGACATTGCATTCATCACATATGAAAGTGACATTCAATTACAATGTTATATAGAATAGGGTGGGTGGTCCCCTTTATGCCTATGGGTTGTTTCAAATAGCGTGCATATCCTCTGCCCACTTGCTGCATACAGAGAGGCAGCATGGATGTGATTGGAAATCTCAACAGTTTAATCATCACAGAGAATTCAAGTCTTCATCAAGCTAAACAAGAGGTACTCTCAACCAATTCTTGATCTCTCTCAACTATCCATTTGTTGAGCTTCATTCACTTGATTGAGAAATTTAAGAATTGAAAAGTTCCCACCACATTTCAACCATCCCATTCATAGATTACATTGTTATCTTGATTCAAACAATGAATTAGAAGCTTATTCTTGGTCTTTTAACATTGCGTTCAATCCTATTTGTTGAAAAACCAATTGATTGGTTGAATTGCTTACTCTAATAAATTTCTTGCTAATGATTCATTGATTCATAGCAAAAATACATTAAAATCCATTGTAAAAGGTAAGTCAACAGTGAGTCACTATGTGGTAAGATCGTCTCCCTACTCATTTTGTCAATTCCAATTCTATTGTATCATATGGAATAAGCTAAATTGATATTTGCAGTTATCCAAATCATGTTGATTGATTAGAGTAGCATGTCTCTTATTGAGATTCAAGCTCAGTATCTACACTAACTTAGTTGTACAACTGTAGCTACCTATCATCATCTTGTGTGCCACAATAATAACTCAGGCTAGATGTGTTTGGTGAGCTAGTGACTTGTTTTCATACACAGTTGAAAATGAAATTAGTGATGCTTATATGGATATGCTATGACTCCCAGATATTATGGAAAATATTTGAGATGCTATAAAGTGCTATTGAGCTAAGAATACCTAAGTTGTTACACACTTTTTCACTATTGGTTACTATAGATTTCTTGTCTGCATTGACTATGAAAGGGTTCAATGCATGTTGGCATGAGTTTTACGCATCTACTATTGCTCGTGTGGACATGTTTTGATGCTGGGATGTTGGGGTTGATGTCTTGAGATGTTTTTGAGCTAATTTTGGGCCTAAATTGAGCTCAACTAACTATTATTCTACCTCTGTAATACAGTTTACAGCTAGCACTCATTTGGATAAGTCATTTGTAAAGAAGTTTGATATAGATCAAGTACTTCTAGTGGATGTTTTTGAGCTAATTTTGGGCCTAAATTGAGCTCAGCTAACTATTATTTTACCTCTGTAATACAGTTTACAGCTAGCACTCATTTGGGCAAGTCATTTGTAAAGCAGTTTGATATAGATCAAGTACTTCTAGTGGATGTATTTGTTAAGACTTCAAGCTCTTATGTGTGTAACCAACACTCTGTCACCTATCATATGTCTAGCTATATCAACAAGTATGGGACATTAAATAAGTTGGTGACTTTAGGCTGTGTCTGAATGGTCTGTAAGACATTTAGTGTGTTGTATTCACTTCAGTTATGCGTTATGGAATAAATGAAGGAAATGAGATGAGAGCACATTGCTCCTCTCTATTTCTCCAACCCTTCTCTCTGTCTCTTAACATGGTATTAGAGCCATGAATGGGCTCTGTGATGGATAGCATTTTGGAAGAAGACTTGAAGACTGAAGGCCAAGGGTTCCTGTGAATAGCAAGTTGCCTGACATTGTTGTTTTACAAGGTACATGTTGAAAGTATTTCATCTTGCTTGAAGGAGAGGTTGTCTGAGATTGTCTGGAGCATTGTGGAGGATTTTTTGACCACTTTGAAGAAGGCATTGGCCATCATTGGTGTGAAGGACTGCTACTGATCCCCCTAGACTGCATCACATGATTGCACCTGTTTCTTGTTGGATCTCCTCTGTTGCAACTGAAGACATTGAGCACTAACCTAGCTATCCAATGCTTGGAGATACATTGTGGAAGGTACTTGAAGGTCTTGACATGGCAATGCATTGATGGAAGCTTAGTTTGAAGGTTATGCATAGGTACACAGACCTGGAACAGAGCATGAACTTCTATAAATAGTGAATATACAGTATACATTGGATCTTGGTTGAAGCATTGAAGCTATCTAACATGCATTCTTGGATCCATTGAAGTGTCTATACATCCTGGAAGCATATGTATTGTGTCTTATGCATTTGAGTTGCAATTTCTTGGACAAAACACTCAGATTTGAGAGTGTATGACAGTCTAAAAACTATCATAAAATTGTGGACATCAAGCATCATTGGTCTTGAAGCATTACATAACATCGGTTAACTCTATCAAATATATGACATGGCATATGTCTGCTGTGAATGTTTGGAGGACTAAGATGAGCATTGAATACTCATGAAAGCTGAAGTTTGGAGCTAAAAATAAATGCATTGACATTGTTTTGGCTTGTTACAAATAGGAAATGCATTCTATGACATGTATGTTGAGGACAGAGTGTCTATGGTTGTTTGTAAGGTCATGTATTGACCCTACATTTGATAGTGTTTACCGCAACACAGAGGAACGAAAAATGGAGCAGAAGTGCGGGAAAAATGGAAGAAGGAGACAACCAAGAAGGCACAGGACAAAGGAAGGAAAGGCATCCTGGATGGAGGTCAGACTCTAAAAATCTGAATGACGGTGTTGCCTTGAGAAAAGAAAAGAGTAAAAGCGCGCCATTAAATATGAAGGAGCTCCCGACTCCTTGTAAAAAGAGCGCCGGGCTCACTCTTGTGCCGATTGTATGCATTAGTGGGAACGGGATAAGTTAGAATGGTGGGAAATAGGAAAAGAGAGCCTAGGCTAATGGCTAGGCTAATGGCCGGCTATGTAAAAAGTGGGGATGACCGCCCAAAAAGTAGGGCATGTATATAAAGTTCAAAAGTGAATGAGAAGTTCATTCTTGGGTGTGGCTAAAGCTTCTTCTTCCTCTTCTCTTGCTTCTTACCTTCTTTCTCGTGCTTGAGTGAGGGATTGAGGGAGTGTGAGGGAGTGAGGGAGTGAGTGTGTGTGAGTGAGGGATCGTGGAGAAGAAGCTCCCCATATTCTCTCTTCATCTTTCCTTCCCTTCTTCTCTTCTCTCGTCTCGCGCGGCTATGGAGGATGTAGCTTGACGGAGAGGGATTGAGGTTTCTTGAGCTTGCCACAAGGATCGTGGAGCTACCAGAGTGAGAGAGAGAGGAGGGAACTCGATCGAGCATCAAGGTAAGCTCACTACACCCACAAGGTAGGCATTGCGTGTCGGCTATGTGAGAGGTAGCCATGGCCTCTCGGCTTGAAACGCTTGCTGTCCGTAGGTCTCGGGGTAGAGCTCCGTAGCTCCCCTACATTTTGGTTCCATTGCCGGGACTGACGGAATCGAGCCTTGAGCGTCACGCACATCGTATCAAGCATGGCAGTAGGGTTTGCAGCCTGAACCGGTGCTCGAGATAGTTAGGAGGATTAGGAGGTTTTAATCCCTGGAGCAAGTAAGTATTTTGATTTGCTGTTGAATATAGAGTAGGACCATCTGTCTTTATTTCTGTTTCTATTTTCTGTTGCAATAGGTTAAGGGTAGGACATGAAAAAGAAGGGAATAGAAGGGTCCTCCTGTTACTGGAGACAGGGAAGTTGGGGCATAGATTCAGACATCTGGCTGGTAGAGTGTATGAGATTAGTCTCTGAGTCTACAACAGACTGAGGGCGGTAATAAGGGGCACAGCAGACTAGGGTGCCCACATTTGACACCCTGTTTTCTGAGATGACTGTGAGATTGGGAGCCCAGGAGAGAGCGAGAGAGGGAGAGAGCTGTGGGAGATCGTGAAGTGCTGACCAATCAAGCGCCCCATCGCTTTGAGGTATGCTAGATGTTTCCCTCTATTGCTTGCATTGATTTGGAAAGTGCAGCATGACTTGATAGAGTAGGCATTGACCTAAAGGTGCCGTGCACAACTTGCAGGCCGTCAGCCGTGCTGTCGGACCAGTCCTGTCCGATTCCCAGAATTGGACCGTCTGATTTTGAGAGTCGGGCTGTTCGATTTTCATAATCAGACCAGTTGAAAATCGGACCAATTGAATCTGATTCCCAGAATCGCCCACCAAGTCGGGCCACGTGTCCGAGTCCCAAACGTGAGCCACTCGACCCATTGCAGTGGTCGGACCACCCCCGTGCAACTAAGGGAAGCCCGACCAAAGTAAGACTGGACCCGCTCGTCTGATTCCCAGAATCGGACCAGGACCGTCCGATTCCCAGAATCGAACCAGCCCCGTCCGATTCCCAGAATTGAACTAGCCCGTCTGATTCCCAGAATCAAACTAGAGCACCGGAGCTTGAATAGAAGGTGATTCACCTAGGCCATAGTCCTGGGTGCCCTGGTCACGTCTCTGACCCCCCCAAGGAACCCAGTTTGATCTTGGAAGTTGGATACCAGACAAGGTGACTGAAGATTCACCCCAAATAGCTAGACACTGGGCGGACATAATTGGGATTGGATGCAACGTTCGGCCAGCAGGGTCTTTCTGTAAGACTTTAGAGTGGCCAGGACTTGCACCAAAAGCCACATCAGGCCACAACCGTAGGCAGCGGGGTGGAGCCTGCATCAGGCATTTAGTGCATCCTCACCTCACCTTCTTATTTCATCACCTAGGGAGCACTACAAGGAAAGGAAAAGCATGCTTCCACATTGAGCACTAGAAAGCACTAAGCACAAGTTGTGGATAAGATTAACGATGGTTTTTAGTAATAAGGAGCTTAACAGGAAACATAATAATATCAAGGAACCCACTACTAGGAGAGGATCCCAAGGCATAGTGGGCTACTAGGAAACTCCATCTGTAGGGCCCTGAGAGGACACGAAGATCCGAAGGACTGCAACATAGAGAATCGAACGCCGCCAGAGCGAGTCAAGTTGATGGACGACCCAATGAAATGGGAAGCGGAAGCAATGTCAGGATCCCAAGGCAGACCAAGAGAGGACAGACTGGGGACTTGGGAGAATTCCCAGTCATGGTGTAGGAGTTAGTCAATGAGTATGACTTGCTGGCCATGACGGTAGTTCAGGGTAGGCTAGTAGAGGAAGTGGTAGCGATCCTAGAAGAGGAATGAAAGGCAATCAGAAGGGCGCTAGAGAGCATGATTGCCTATAACCACGAGCAAAAGGCTAGGAAACTCCAACAAGACATGGATATGTACGAGGCCCACGGCGCGTGCTGGCCCTGGTTGGAGCAGCAAAGGCAGGACCACATGCGGAGAGAGAGTGGGCAGTGGAGGCTGACTTGTCATTAAGTGAACTTGTAGCCAGGCAGCTCATGGACAACACGTCCACTGAGCAGGGTGCGACAGCCTTAGCCACAGCCTTACTCTCAGGATTAGGGGTCACACAAGGGGCAATCTAGGATCCCTATAGTGGCGAAACAACAGGAAAAGTATGAACCTAGCAACGACCCATATAGCTTTGTGGAGCAATTTGAACAGGTTTGTGAAGAAAACGGCCTCATAGACCCTGCACAATGCTCCCAAGCTTTTGGGCTATGCTTAGGTGACAAGGGGAGGGTGTGGTACACCAGCCTGGATGCATCTGAGCATTGGAACTTTGCCCACCTTAAGGACCAATTTATCAAGAGGTTCTCTGAGGCAGGATACTCCGACAACCTCATCGTCCGCGTGATGAATGTCAGCCAGAGAGAAAAGGAGGACATAAGAGACTACGTCACACATGTACGTAGCCTCTTCAAGAGGATCCCGGCCAATGAGCGACCTAACGAAAAGGTTGTGTCTACAGTGTTCAATAATGGAATCCATAGCAAGGAACTCTACAAGGCCTTGGCTAGCAACTCCACACTACACAGAGACATGCTAGCTAGGGTTTTTGATGAAGCAATAAGGGTAGACGACCAGCTGAGGGAGCGAAGCATGAGGAACACCAGTTGCGGGACGGTGTAGGCGAGAGGGCTTCAGAGCGGTCAACGATGTTGGGTGAGAGAGAGAGCTCTAGTGCACGGGATAAGGGAAAGGGAGTCGACCAAGGCCAAGACCTAGCTGAGGTGAGAATGGAGCTTGCACATTTGCAAGAACAAATAAGGAAGCCTATGCGAGCCCACGTGCAGTGTCTACATTGTGGTGGAAACCATCTCCCAGCTGAGTGTCAAGATCCTAGATCTAGACCGTGTTCAAACCGTGGTAGGTTCGGACATGATGCGTTGCACTGCAGATTGCCCAGGAGGTTTTCGTATGCGCAGCAATACAACCCTCCTTACCTAGGCAACATGCCATCTAACTTCCTTGGCAGGGGAGCCCAGCTGGCACTCCCAGCACCAAATGACATGAGACCAGTCATCCCTAGGCTAGAGATGAACCCAACAGGCATACCCAGTCCACCAGAACCCTGCGTAACCCAACCACCAAGTGATGCTCCTGTTCATTATGTGGAGGAACCTAGTGAAGAAGAAAGCTATGTAAACCCATACATCTCCTATGACGAGAAAGGCAATCTAGTCCTGATGGACTATCGACCGGTGTCAGTGATGGCACTGGGCAAAGGAAGAGGCAGAGGCTTTGGAGGACCAAGACAGGACCCAATCTCATGTTGGACCTGCAGTCATCCAGGCCATATATCATCACGTTGCCCAGAAAGGGAACATGAAAATCAGGACAACGCTGACCTTAGGTGCGTCGAATGTGGGATCACGCACTTGTTTCCTGACTGCCCTAGGCGAAAACCATCAGCCAATCTGGCCAACGTGCCCTCTGTGCCCTTGGGCCTATTTGGCGTAGAGACCTTTGGCGGAGAGGATACACCCATCCCGCTGCATGTCATGATGTGAGCGCAAATAAGACAAACAGGCATCTCACTGCTGCCTGGGCCAAGTAACCTAGACGCAGCCTTGCTGGGAAAGAAAAGCCAGAGGAGAAGGAGAAAGAGAGCATATGCAAGGATCACTCTTAAGACTGAGGAAGATACAACCTTAGTGGCAGGAAGAGGGGTCACAGACGCCGAGGTAGAGACCTCCGCCCCCAAGATGGCAGAACTAGGTAGTGCCAAGGTGGGGGAATACCCTCATCCTAGGCAGCAACTCGAGGCTATCGCCAAGGTAAAGGAGTGGGGGAATACCCTCATCCTAGGCGGCAACTCGAGGCTATCGCCAAGGTAAAGGAGTGGGTCAAGGATGCCCAAAGAACACCTTAAAGATGTAGAACCCATATTGGAGGATTCGATGGAGGACCTTTTTAGTGCAAGCACACCCGATTCACCATCGCAACCTCAATCGGGGAATGCGCTAACACCATGAGAGATGCCACAAAGGCAAGACCAGGAAGAAGCTTATCAACAAGCTAGCCACGACATGTGGCCGAAGAATGGTGACCGAGGAGAGAGCCAACTACCCAGCAATCTCCTCACCACCGTAGTAACCACCCCAGTGACCAGTAATTTGGGAGACCTGCTTCGGCAACACCCTCCATTGTGGCGATAATTGAGGCACTGTGTGGAGGGAAAGGGGGAGCATGCTGCAGCTGACTTGCATGAGCAGGATGGATCACACAAGTTCCAAGCCTAACGCTGCACTCGGCTCCAAGGTCACTGCACATCAAAGCTTTCTGGGAAGGCTCGGAGATGCTTGCAGTCCTACCTGTCCTAGCCTTAGGGGACGCAACACGGAAAGGAATTGTGGACACCGGCGCAGGGGTCAGTGTCTTGAGCCACTCAATTCTACAGGCTTGGGGAAACCCACTTGTGGAAGTGGCTAGGTTCAATGTTACATTGGCCAATGGAATGAAGGTCAGACCATTCGGGGTCTTAAAAAACTGGCCAGTGAAGATGGCAGGAGTGCAGTTTTCCATAAACTTCATTGTCATGAAGGGGGTGGACTACGACATACTGCTAGGCCGGCCATGGATGAGGAATGCACAAGTGGTCGAAGACTGGGGAAACAACCTCATATTCTTGGGGAATAGGACGGAGGTGGTGAGGGTTGAGATGGACACATGGAAGACTACCCCAACCGACCTTGATGCCATCTCAACCATGTTAAAAGGCAATACCCAGGTGCGCAAGCACTATGGGATGTTGACCAAGTATATTCCCTGCCCTGAGGACGAGAGGGATTGGATGCATGTCTTGGCAACCATTGACCTGCCATTCTCAGATGAGGAAGAGTTGTATAAGCAAGTGGCTAAGTCACCGAGCATGCCATCAGAGAAGCTCACTATGCCACTTTGCATGATGATGGGGAATTCGCAGGATCCAGGGAGACCAGTCCCATTCCACACCCCCACGAACAAGATTGAGCTTCAGGGAATCGTAGGGTACCTAACCACTAAACTGAAAGGCAACGAAGCGGCTAATCTAAAGCCCCTAAGCGATCTCTTGGCTCGGCTTGAATGGGAATGGACCAAAGTGCACGATCTCAACCTATCATACAACTAGGCTTTAATCACCAACGAAGAGGAGATCGAAGAGGAGAACCTAGGGGATGACCAGCAGTTGGAGGGGCAAGATTCCAGTGATAAGGAGTATGAGCACTATTGCTCTGAGACGGACGAGAGCGAGGAAGGGTTTAACACGATAGATTATGACACTGAAGGGAGAGCAATCGAGCAGATTGAGGTAGAATCTAGGCCAAAATGGGAAAGGGATGGAAAAGGAGTCGTGCGGATGGAATGCGATAGGACTTTCCTGGAGCAGATGGGAGCTATGGATTATGAGTAGGCAAGGGTAGCACAATCGCTGGTAGTCCCAATACTGAAGACGGAATCACCTACTGAACTACAACCCCTGAGCGAAACCCCTTTCTCAAGCAAGGTATACGAGTTTAACTTGGAGTCTGAAGTCAGTACAGAGAGTGATCCCGAAATACCCCAACCCTCTAATGTTAGACGCACTAAAGGAGACTTGCCAGTCCACTTAAGGCACAAGCGGATTAAGGAGGGGACTAGGAAGCAAACTAGAGACTCAGAAGGAGAGAGGCAAAAGAAACCATAGGACCTACCCAAACGCTTCACAAAGTTTAAGAAGGGTGATAGAGTGGTGGTTCTGCTAGGAGCAAAGAGACAAGGGCAAGCTAGGGAACCAATTGAGGGACCCGCTAGGGTCAAGGAAGGCGACCTGGCAGAGGAGGGCAAGAAACCACGACCCATGTTCATTGCTGATGACTTGACCAAGGAGGAGGAGGCTAGGTTGGTTTCTCTCCTGCAGGAGTATGTCGATGTGTTCGCCTGATCCTTGGAGGAACTGAGAGGAGTCAATCCTAGGGTTGTGACCCATAACATTCCCATGATCCCAGAAGCGGTACCAACAAAGCAGTGACCTTATCCTATGAATCCCAAACACGCTCATACAGTGAAGGAAGAGATCGATAAGCTCATGAAGGTGGGATTTATACATGAGATTGAGCACACAGATTGGGTATCACCCATAGTGATAGTTATGAAAAAGAACGGCAAGATTCGAGTGTGCGTGAATTACAAGAAGGTGAATGCCTCTACGAAGAGAGACAACTACCCTTTGCCATATATCGAGCACATGCTAGAGAGAGTAGCAGGCAAAGAAGCTTACAGCTTTCTAGATGGATTCTTAGGCTACAATCAAGTGCAAGTGCATCTTGACGACATGCACAAGACTGCCTTCGCCATGGAGTGGGGTGTCTTTGCCTACATCGTTATGCCCTTTGGGCTAATGAATGCTCCTGAAACCTTCCAACGATTAATGTGCACGATCTTCAAGGATATGCTACCACGCGAGCTGGAGGTGTTTGTGGATGACCTATGCGTACACTCCAGTTGGGCCGAACACTTAGAGAGGCTGGGAGCTGTCTTCGAACAATGCTGACTATACAAACTCTCACTGAACCCCTTGAAGTGCCAGTTTTGGGTGAAGCACGGATGCATCCTAGGGCATGTAGTGTCACAGAATGGCATTGCCACTGACTTCTCAAAAGTCAAGGCCATTATCGACCTCCCACCGCCCACCAATTACAAGGGCGTCCAGTGTTTCTTAGGCCACACAGGATACTACCTACGCTTTGTACCTAACTACGCACTAGATTGCTAGACCATTGTAAAAGCTACTGATTGTATTCGAGTGGACTGAGGAATACCAATGCACGTATGAACAGTTAAAGAAGGCTCTCACCACTGCACCCATCTTGCGAGCCCCAGACTGGAGTGTAGCATTCCATGTACACATAGATGCCTCCAAATTTGCCATCGGAGCATTCTATGCCAGCCTGGTGAACATAGTCTTGATTACCCCATGAGCTTTTCTAGCAGGCAGCTCACCGAAACAGAAATGAACTACTCCACTACAGAAAGGGAAGGGCTAGCCATGGTGTTTGCTGTGAAGAAATTTAGGCATTACCTGTTGGCCACACCCTTCATCTTTTACGTGGACCATCAAGCCCTGCTGTATCTCGTAAACAAGACATGCGCCACAGGCCGCATAGCAAGGTGGTTACTTCTCTTGCTGGAGTTTGATTTCTCAGTGATTGTGCATAAAGGAAAGCAGCACTACATGGCGGATCACATGTCCCGCATACCCACTAGGAAAGCTGCTAGCCAAGGCATCCCTGACGATTTACTAGACGCGTACATCTTTGGCCTGTCTAGTGAAGGGGACTTGTTTAGAGCTGATTTGACACGCTACTGGGGGCAGACAATGTTGTCCAAGTGTTAGAAAACGGCTTGCCAGAGAGACCTATTGAGAAAGCCAGGCTAAGGAGACTCATCTTAAAAATCCAGCCATACCAATTAATTGCTGGCCAACTCTTAAAAATCCAGCCATACCAATTAATTGCTGGCCAACTCTATAGGTTGGGACAGGACAAGCTGTTACGTAGATGTGTGTGTGAGCACGAGATGCACGATGTATTGAGAGAGGCGCACGGCGGGATAGCTGGCGGGCACTTTAGTGGGGACATGACTACCCGTAAGGTATTACAATCCCAACTCTGGTGGCCCACCCTATTCTGTGACGCTGCTAAGTTCGTCAAACACTACGACGAATGCTAGAGGACTAAGATACCTATGCGCAAAGATAAGATGGAGTTAACCCCCATAATAGCTCGACAGCCCTTCAAGAAATGGGCCATTGGCTTCATTGGATCTATTAGTCCAGCGGCTCAATACTCCCAGGCGTGCTACATCATTGTGGCAACAGACTACTTGACGAAGTGGGAGGAGGCGCGAGCCACCAAAAAGAACGACGCTAGGACCACTGCGAAGTTCCTGTGGGAATAGGTCTTTTCACGGTTTGGTTGTCCAATCGAACTAGTGAGTGATCAAGGTGCACACTTCGTTAACGAAGTAATATCCCACCTGCTCTCAACCTTTTTAATCATTCATAGAAGGTCTTTCCCCTACTACCCAAAGGCAAATGGACAAGCGGAGTCCACAAATAAAATCCTGGTCAACATGCTCACTAAGGTAGTATCCACATCACGAAGAGATTGGGATAATAAGCTGATGGCTGCCTTGTGGGCTTATCAGATGGCTTATAAGATGATTTTTGGGCAAACACCCTTTAGGCTGACCTACGGGACGGAGGCCATTCTACCTCTAGAATTTTTTGTCCCTAGATTGAGAATAGCAGCGCAGGAGCATTGGGAGGGGAGAGAGGCTTGGACTAACCGCTTAAAGGAACTAGAGCGTCTCACAGAAACTCGGCTTTTAGCCACCCACGCTCTAATTTGTGAAAAGGCACGACGAAAGCTGTGGTATGACAAGCACGTCAACCAACGCAACTTTGATCATGGGGACCTTTTATTACTCTACTCGATGAAAGGGCACAAATAGAAAATGAAATTTTTGAGGGCTGGGGCCTTTCTGGGTGCATGCAATTAGCAGAACGGGCAATGTCGAGTTGGAGACACTCGAAGGGGAAGGAATAGGCTTCTTCAATGGCAGTCGCATGAAAAAGTACTATCCCCCTTCCCATCCACTACACGAACCACCGATGCGCAAACCCCTCGTCGCTGTCTGCGTGGTCACAATCACCGAACTAACCGATCATGATGAAGAAGCAGTGGCACCCGCCTACCTTCGAATCACGGTCACCGCAGAGCGGACATATTCTTTCGATGCTTTGATCGACGAAGGGGCCGACCGGAATGTCTTGACACATGACCATTGGGCACGCATTGGTCAGCCCAAATTACAGCCCACGAACACGAAACTTAGCCCATTTGGGGGCAACACTTACCATCTCTTAGGGAAATGCCAAGCGGCTGTCTCCATCGAGTCTAGGAGTATCCCAGTCATCTTTTATGTGTTACCAAACACTAAAGGGGCCGGTGATAAATCACTACTAGGGTGCACTTTCAAAAAGCAGACAAGATGCAATGTGGACTACAACATAGACTGCATTCACCTGACCATGGGCAGTGTGCGTATAGTAACTACTTTCAGTAAGGGCCATCTTGTGCCTTCTACAACTGCAGAGCCACCAATGGAGACCCTCGTAGCCAAGCCTAAGGAAAAGGGTAGGGATGTCTTACCCCATACCCCAACTGCCAGAGGCAAACCCACCCAAGCCGTCCACATGGCCAAGGAGCCCATGCACATATGGGTGCCGAAACGGCAAGCGCCGCATCCTACTAGACCACATCAACATGCTCCTAAATGCAAAAATTATTAGTCGCGGCCTAAGAGGCAGCCCAGGCGCCATCGACATGGGTGCACCGCCACACCACGATTGATGCCGAAAGATCTCCTGCGAGCGCAAGGATACTATGAGGGCAACCCCTGGAAATGGGTGCCTAAGGTCAGACACCCGAAAGAGTCAACTTTGAGCAGCCCCACTCCAGCTGGACAGACCGGCATAGGCAAAGCACAAGTCGCATGGAACGTCAAACCAACAACGGTGACGGTTAAGGCCATCCAACACCTTCAGTGTCCCAAACCGAATGATCCAGCACCATCCAAGTCAGAGGAGGTGCACATCCCCATGCCCGCTCAAATGAATTGCAGCAAGCTCCCTAGGGCACGGGAGCCCACTGTAGCGTTTCCAAATGATCCAAAGTGCACAATTCCATTAACGACCCCTGCAAGGGAGTCACTACTCTCCAGCCCAATTGCTCCATCGCCACCAGCGGGTTTGAAACCTTTGTATACGAAAGACGATCCTTCCTGTCAGCGGCCAAGGATCTCGTTGAGACCTCTCGGAATGATGTAGTGACGTGCATCAAGGAGTTGGACGACACCTTCACTACATTTGCTAGAAGCTATGAGAGACTTGACCTAGGGCTTCTTGAAGAACCCCTCGCTTTCGATGTTTGCTCATTGCCATGCACTTGGGAGGACTACGAGTTCATGACCATAAAGTTTCCCAAAATTGCGGTTGAGCTAATCGCTAATGGAGAGATCTTGAAGGAACAAGCTGTTCTCAAATGACTAGTCACCTCATACCGCAAGCCCACTTGCTCTATGCCAGAACGTGAATTGGAGGAGCTTGTGCAGCTTGCCAGCTCTGCTTCTCCATTCCTGCAACTATGGTACGCCTTATGACTCCAATGGGAGAAAAAAGGCCGCCGGATCATGACTAATGCTGAGCAAAGGAGGGCAATCAAAACATTTGAATGCGACCCTACGTACGTGGCACCTCTTTCATTCAGAGTTCTGGCCATTACATGCAACTTACACTTAGATGATCAGGTATTGGCCCACCCATACATCAACCAATTCCTCACAGAGGAGGAGTTGCACATTGCTAGTCGCCTCAACTCGGGAGACATATTCCATGACGTCTTAACCTACATCACTCAAGCTTCCCTGCAACCAGGCAAACTTGATTGCCATGCCTAGTTTGAATACAACCCTAACCTGTATACCTGGCTTATGGCCAAGTAGCCCACCCCACACAGCCCATGCAAGCCTTCCCTCCCCCGTGCCACTTAGAAAAGAGGGGGGAAGAGCCAGTGACGACCAAGGGATTGACCGAGTGAGGTAACAAAAGTGTGAAGGCTAACAACGCTCTACTAAATTCAAAGAGGAAAGAAAGCAAGGAGGAAAATATGTTGGTTGTTAATTATTTCTAAAAAAAAGTTTCATCTCCTTAAATCTGCCCAGTAAACTAGCATACATGTTTTGTTTCTTGGGATATGCTAGGAATGAATCAAATCGTAACTCTAACATTGACTGGGGTAATGACACGGGCGAGGGGCAGGGGGACGCCATGGCAAAGCTTCAGTATGAGCTCGAGGAGCAAAATAGGCTAGAAAGAGAGATAGAATTCCTAGCACAAGGCCGGTCCCCACAACCCTCGCAATGGAAGTGCAAGAACAACAATAGGAGGTACAACGGCTGCAAGGGGCATTGGAAGTTGCCAAGGAGAACACCGAGGCCCTCATGGCCATGGCCTTCATGCAACAAAGACTGCACCTTGCAGAAATCCAGAGCCATGAGTAGCTGGCACAGGAGAGATCAAAATGAATTGACGAGACAAAGCATAAATTCAGTATTTCCACTCAAGCAAAGGAAATCGCCGAAGTGCAGCTGGCTCGGAAGTCTAGGGAGTGGCATCAACTCTAGGCTTTAATGAATGAACAACAACAGATGATGACCACACTGGCAAGTGCGATGGAAGAGGAAAGACAAAAGATGGATGAAAGGGCCAACACTTGGGAAGCAAATAACTTTGACAGAATTAGGCAATTAACGGAGCGCTTGGGTGTGCGAGAGAGTGCTTGCCAAATCTAGAGCTGAAGCAGCCAATGTATGCACCCACGCACAAAGGCAATCCTCAGCACCGTGCTACATGTCACCCAAGCATAGGGCAATGATTCAGTGAAAAGGGTGAGAAGAAAACTGGAATTGATTACCCGGGTGCTAAGGTACGGCCTTCAGGAACGGGAGCTTCCCACCAGCATGGGACTCACCAAGGAACAACAATTCAGCTACTTGCGCAGTGCCGGTCTCTCCACTGTTGAGCTCAAGGACTTGGGATTCGAAGAGTAGGAGCCACCCGCACCACCACCGCAAAAAATCCCAGCCGTGGCTGAACAAGATACCAAGGAAGGCCCGGATTCGGACCAAGAGGCGACAAAGAACTACGGAAAGCGCCCAGTCCCCCTCTACTAGACTTCCTACCAGACGAGACTGAAGATGCCCACATGCCGAAGCGCATTGTGGCAGCCACAAGGAGGAGATAGGAGCTGGGAGAGGATGCACAATGCAGAGCCCGGTCACTGTCAAGACAATTCTTTGACGAGCCAGTACCGCTATGAAGGGACCCCAACCCCATTGATTGGCCGCAGGAATTGGTCATCTGGAGCTTTAATTTTGCAACTGTGACAATCAAAAGAGAAGGAGCCAAACACATGTAGGTCTAGTGAGTAAAGCCTTGGTGGAGAAGGCACTAGGGCTGGTGTGTTTGCTTAGCAGTGATAGTCATGCGTAGGTAAGCCGGAGCTACAGCTTCCTCATCTTCATCTTCAATTTCCATGATAGTGGCCACTCATACCTTGACAAGAGATTCTAGCAATGGAGGCTTGTGTAGTGGGTAGCAGTCCTTAGTGCTGAAGGAGTAGTGATCCTCATATTCACTCTTGTCACTGAAAGAGTAGCAGTCCTTGTATTTGTCTTGAGAACTATCCTCATCCGATTGCTCTTCATCTCCTAAGTCTTGATGTGGTGTTTCCTTTTTATCAATGACTAAGACCTGATTGTATATTAAGTTCACATTGTGCACCTTAGTCCACCGCCACTTGGGTTCATCCAAGAGATTGTTGAGAGGTTTCAAGTTAGTAGCAGGGTTGCTAGCTAACTTGCCCGTTAGGTACTCCAAGACCTCTTGGAGTTTTGGCCTATTGCTAGGGACATGGAATGTGATGGGTTTGGATTGGCTGCAAGGCTTCTGGCCATCATGCAGAGTGTCACTGTAGGCTCCTTCTTGGGCACTCTCTCTTTCTCCACAGCTTGCTTGTACTCCTCTTCCTCATCTGAGAATGGTAGATCGATTGTAGCAAGTATATGCACCCAATCTCGCTCATCCCCTAGTTAAGAGATATACTTTATGAGTGGCCCGTAAGAGTTTCTAATCTGTGTGTCACCCTTTAGCATGGTGGAGATGGCATCCAAGTCGACTGGTATGGTCTTCCATGTATCCATCTCTACTCTTACTGCTTTTGTTCAATTTTCCAAGAAGATTAAACCATTGCCCCAGTCTTCTATGACCTGTGCATTGCGCATCTAGGGTGGCCTAACAGGATGTCATAGTCCACTCCCTTCATGACTATAAAGTTGAAAGAGAATTAGATTCCTGTGATCTTTAAGGGCCAGTTCTTTAACACTCTAAATGGCCACACTTTCATTCCATTGGCTAGGGTGACATTGAACCTAGCATTCTCAATAGCCAGGTTACCCTAGTCCTGGAGTACTAGATGGCTCAACACACTAACTACTGCTCTCGTATCTAAAATTTCCTTTCTGTGGTGTCTCCTAAGGCTAGGATTGGTAAGATTGCATGCCTTTCAATGCCTTCCTAAAAAGCATTGATGTGCAATGACTTGGGCACCGAGTGCAGTGTCACTAGGCTATCTAAGTTACCACATCATGATTGTGTAGATCAGCTGCCCCTTCCTCCATTGGTCCTTCAACCCACTGCTTTAGCTCTTGCTATAGTGTCGAATGTTGCCTAAGTAGATCTTCGAGGCTTAGAGTCACTGAGGTGGCCACCAACGTGGTGAGGAGGTCATTAGTTGCTTGCCTCTCTCTTAAGTATGCATTTCTTGGCCAACGGTCCTGACTGGTTTGCTGGCCCGTAGCGTGTAGACTCTATTTAAGTAGCACTACTTGTAGCACATTTGCATCTCTCGAGTTCGGTTGTGGAGGCTAGACTGGTGTGCTTACGCTTGAGACATCATTGATCTCATCTTCCAATATGGGCTCAACATCCTTTAGGTACTCCTCTTCTTCTTTTACCTGCTCCTTGACCTTTTTAATGGCCTCGAGTTGGTGCTTTGGGTTGGGGTACTCCCCAACCTTTGCATTCCCCTTCTCGGTTATCTTTGGAGCTGACATTTCTACTTCTGTGGCCGCCACCCTTTTTCTAGTAGGTAGTGTCGTAGCACTCTTAATTTTTAGCATCCTTAGTGTTAGCTTTCTTTCTCCTTTGCCTACTATTAACCTCAGTACAAAAAAGAAAGTGAAAAAAGTCGAAAAGCGCAAGCTAAGTCAAAGGCAGAAGCGCATTCTTAAAGGCAAGGTGCCCCTAAAACTTTTTGCAAAAGAGCGCGAGGTTCCCTCCTATTCAAATTGTAAAGGTAGATGGGCGATGGAAAGGAAGCTAGGAAGATAGGAGGACTATGGGAAAGAGGGTCATCGACCATGTAAAAAGGAGGATGATCACCCAAAAGGGATTAGGGTTTTGTATATAAAGTTGAAAAGTGAATGAAGAGCTCATTCTTTGGTGTGCGGCAAAGTGGACTCTTCTTCTTCTCTCCTTCTCTTATCTTTGTGCTAGTTAGTGAGTGCTTGAGGGAGGGAGTGAGAGTGAGCGAGGGAGTGAGTGTGTGAGGGTGAGGGATCTTGGAGGTGAAGCTCTCCATCGTCTCTTCTGTTCTTTTTATCCTCTTTTCTCTTCTCTCATCTTGTTTATGGCTATGGAGGATGGAGCTTGGAGGAAGAGGCTTGAGGATGCTTGAGATTGCATCACGAATCGTGGAGCTACTAGAGTGCTCGAGGGAGGAGGCTACTCATTGGGGCATCAAGGTAAGCTCACTACACCCCGATAGGATGGAAGGTGCATCAGCTAGGTGAGAGATAGCCATAGGTGCTCACTTGAAATGCTTGAAACAATAAATGGTCCATGGGTCTTGGCAGTTGAGCATGAGCTCCGCCTCCACATTTTGGTTCCATTACCGGGACCAATGGATTCAAGCTTGAGCTCTTTCGTGCTTCAAATCGATCATCGCCTCAAACCGGTGCTCTTTGTAGGTAGGAGATTTGGAAGTTTAATCTCAAAACAAGTATTTTGAGATTTTGATGATTAGGAAAGTAGTAGAAATCATTTTAGTGCTCTACTTTTGATTTTGTTGCATTTAGAGTAGGTAGGATCGATAAATTAAAGCGGGAAAGCTTTAGGGTTACTACTGTGAAATAGGCCCAAACAGACCATAGATCAGGAAAAAAGGAAAAAAAGGAGTGTTGAAAGGGGTTTATGTTGTCAAGAGAGTAAATGGAGAGGTCGAGCCTTAGCGTGGGAAGGGTTTATTACCCAAGAGACCAAGGAAGAGCTCATTTGCAACTGTTGCATCAGAGAGAGAGAGAGAGAGACCTATTACTCGCATTGGATTGATTGACTCACCCAGGCGTTTTTAGCGCATTACAGGTATGCGCAACTCTTCTCCCTTGTCTATAGCTTTGATCTGGCGGTGCTTGCTATGGGTCATGTGGTAAATTGTGGGATTTGATCCATTTATTGTTGCGTGATCAAAATTGCGCCGTGTTTAGCGCGTCTGAGTGACGGCGATTCTGGGCTGAGTCCTAGAATCAGCCCTTGATCCTCTTGTATTTAGCCATTCGGCCCACTTGATTCGGCCCTCGGCTCGTTCGAATCAACCCATCTGAATCGACGATTTTGACCAACTTGGGATTCAGCCCACTAGACTCGACCCTTGGCCACCCTTGGCCATTCGGACACTCGATCCTAGGACAACCCACTTGGATGGTCTAAATTGGACATTCGGCCCACTAGGCTCTACCCTTAGCCATTCTGACACTCAACCCTTAGACAACCCACTCGAACGGTCCGAATTGGACATTCAGCCCAGTTTCATTTAGCCCATCTTCATTCGGCCCCCGTCTACTTAGATGGGGGCCGAATCAACCATTCGGCCCCTGCAATTCGGACTTCCTGGGCCAAACCTAGAAATTTTTAATTTTTGAGCTAGAAAACCCTAGCTGACCCAGACCATTGCCATACAAACCCCCAAAGTCCATACATGTGCTTAGAATACATTTATACACGATAAATAGGTAGATCAGTGAAACGTGGACTTAGAAGTGACTCTAGCCGACTAGCTACCAGTCCAAGCCACTCAGTAGTACCAGACTGAGTCATAGATCCCCAAACAGATCTTGATCTATGACCAATAAGAACGACCAAAAATCAGGCTTACAGCTTATCAGGCCAAATTTGTAAAAAGAGAGTGCGAGAGTTGCGTAGTCACTTTGCCTTTGCACTTGTACTGTTTTTTAGCACTTGAAGTACACCTAAGAAAATCCGAAAGCCTGATTGCACATAGTGCATGGAAAAGGGTATACACATGCACTGAATGACTGTAAATTGAGGATTTCTCATAATTAACAAGGAATGCACTCAGAAATAATCCAAGAAAGAACCCACCAGTAGGAGAAGATCTGGAGACATAGTCAGGTGATCAAAAGCCCAAGCATAGGACCAATGTGGAAGATGCAAAAGGGAAGCCAGGAGGAACAGGCACGCAGCCCACTACTAACAAACTGTCTCAACATGGGCCTACTAGTTCCCCTCAAACCTCAACAGCACCCTTAGCAACCACAGCTCAACCTTTTGAATAAAAGACCAAGCCATAACTACATAAGCATCTAGAGCCACAACAATTAGCTATTGAACTCTCTAGTTCAGTCAAGCCCCACAGCCACTTGCATGCCTTAGACCCTCTTATGAATGGAGGTAAATTCTAACCTTAGCTATGGACTTCACTGAGAACACGAGGAATGATTTGGTTGCTTTCCTTAGATGCCTGGATGCCACGTTTATGACACTTGCTAAAAGCTACGACAAGCTAGATTTAGGTCTTTTAGATGAGCCTAGCGTGCACTCCCTTGTTCTTGGGAAGAATCGGAATTTGTATTCATTAAGGCTTCCAAAGTAGTGAATGAGCTAATTGCTACTGAGATATCTAGAGAACACGCATGAAACCAATGCCTTATCACATCCTATCACAAGAGCACTGTCCTTGCCACAGATAGAGAAATAGAGGAGTTAGAACATCTCCCTAGCATAGACTCCTCTTTCTAGAGGAAATGGTATGCTCTCCAACTTTAATGGGAGCTAGAGGGCTACCAAATCATGACTAATGTTAAGCAATGATGTGCCATCAAAACCTCCGAGTATGACCCCACTTACGTAGCTACAATCTCCTATAGGGTGTTGACCACCATCTGTAATTGACCTCTAGAAGAGCACCTCCTGACACACCACCCATATCTAGATCGAATTCTGAATGAGGAGGACTTACACATCACCCATTGAGTAAACTCCGGTGACTCCCTCACAGATGTTCTTACCTACATCACTCAAGTCAGCATCCATCCATTTGACATGGATCACTATGCTCCATTAGAATACAATTGGAATTTTTATACTTGACTCATGCAGAAGTAAAAGCTCGAAACACAAGTACTGAAGGCCCTTGACCTCTCGAACTCTAAATCCTAGGAAGGATTCTTCTCATTCTTTCCCAAGGCGCGAGGGGGAAAGGTGAAGTAGAAGTAAGGTAAAGTAAGGTGAAATCAACAGATGGAATGAAGAGATGAAGTTAAACATGTAAGGGAAAATGAAATACGCAATGAAAAATTAAAGTCTCAATCAATGCCAAAATAGATGAAAATTAACTCGTGATTAAGGAAGAGTGTCATAAAATTTTGGAAAATGAATAGAAATGCTCGAAGGAAAATTCTCTTTTTATGCTTAAGCATGTCTTCTTTCCATAAAAGCATGATCAACTCTTGTTTATCTTCCAGCAAGAAAGTGTCTTAAAAATGCTAATGGTGAACCATGGTCTTATGGCAGGAGCTAAAGATGGTAGCACAATAGGATCATGCCCAGCATCTTCCATTCACATAGGAGGAAAGATTGAAGTATGGCCTTTTCCTAAAAAATTGCGCTTACAAACCAGCTGAAGTTCTGAAGCATCCATAACACTGCAGAGGTGGTGGCTAAGGAGGAGGTTGCAAAAAGGGTCGTGGAGCAATGCGGCCTAGCCAAGTACATCGAGAAGTTTGAATAGGAGCCCGACCACACCAAATGTGTGGACTATTTGAGGACCTAAAACCTTGATAGGGAATGTGGGACGATGACTATGGGGAGGGGAGAAGGAGTGAATCAAATTCAAATTCAGATTAATAAGACCTTGATGGAGAAGGTGTTGGGTCTAGAACCCAAGGTGGAAAGGAGATAGAAGCGGGATGTATATGCCATGCTGCTGAACATGAGGAAGGAGAAAGTCCTGACAAATGACGGCATAAGCATTCAGGACATCCCCGATCCAGAGATCAGAATGCAAGAAAAAGTCATCCACTCTCTCTTTTCCAGCCAACGGTACAACTCCCTTATGCACATAATCAGTGTGCCTATGCTGGAGAGCTTGGGAGCTCGCACGCTGAATGAGATAGACTGGAATGGCTATGTGCAAAAAACCATTGATCAATCTGCAAAAGCATAGCCCTAGGTAGCAAGCCAATGGGTGGGGAATCCCTGGCATCAAAGGGAGCTAAGAGGAAGAAACCATCATCCAAAGCCTCGTTCATTGAGTATGGGGGAATCTTGATCACTCTCATCCAGGAAGCAGCAAAGGACACGCAGAATGCAGAAGAAAGAGTTGATGAGTGGAGCCCCAAGAGAGACACCAAGGAAAAGGGGTTTCTACTACAAGAAAATCTATCTTGTAACATCAACAAGCTTTTGTTTCATTGTTTAGAGAACCACAACAAGGAAAAGAACAAATTGTCAAGCAACATCATAGTAGATATCTCCCACGGTTTTATCTTCAACAAAATTGATCATTCTCTTCATATTCTTTATATTTTTCATTGATAGACAAAGAAAACACAAAAGAAACACCACTTTGAATGGAAACATATCACATATGATTCATCTTCATTGTCTTCATCATTTTCTCAGCACGCTGGCAGAGAGAGAGTGCATGCGCACACCCGGACAGACATGCATTTTCTACCATAGACCACATCTTCACTCTCCGTTGTTTGATCGACCAGACACGAGTGAAGAAACAGAGATTGTATTATTGCTTTGTGGATTTCCGCAAAGCCTTTGACATGGTTCTGAGAGAGAGGCTTTTCAGACGCCTACTTGATCTGGGGGTGGATGATGACATGATGTGGGGTATTTATGCACTATATGAGCGGGTTACTGGGCAAAGTCAGATGTCCGGGAGGTATATCAGATCCCCTTGTGAGCACCATTGGTGTGAAAAAAGGATGCCCACTCTCACCGACTCTATTTGGGCTATACATTGATGAGATAGCAGAGTTTATTCAACAGCGAGCCGGTGGAGGTATAGATCTCAGTGGAGCCACAGTTCATATCTTACTATATGCAGATGACATTGTGTTGGTCTCAGATTCAGCTCAGGGATTACAGCAGCATTTATTAGCATTGGATGATTTTTGCATACAGAGAGGCATGACAGTGAACCTTGGTAAAACCAAGGTTCTTATATTCCATACATCAGTTCAGATACGTAGACAGAGTATTTTCATGGCAGCAGGAGGGAGTACTGAGGTCACTGGATCATATGTATATTTGGGAGTCACCTTTATAGCAGCTTCAGGGACTTTCTCGATGACACAGGCAGCTCGTGACTGCCTCACTAGAGGATGCTCAGCATTGGCTCTTATGGAGCGACAGTGTCATCAGGCACATTTCCAGGAGCCCCGCACCAAGGGGTGGCTCTTTGATACTCTAGTCACTCCAGCACTGATGTATGGAGCAACTATATGGGGGCTAGGCCTTGCCGATTATGTATGGACATTGATGGAGAGACCTCAGTGATCATGATATCTAGATTGATTCGCAGCAAGGCCTCATTTCCACATGACATTGTGCAAGCAGAGCTTGCCACACCACCCATGCTAGTCGAGGCATTATTTCAGACAGTGTGCTTCCTACACAGATTTCAGGATATGGACAGAGATCGCATTGCATACAAAGCATATATGGCATCTCAGGAGATGGCCTGAGCGGGGGATACCACATCATGGTATGCACAGACTAGAGCTTGGTTTGACAGACATGGGCTGGACATTGATAGACTCCCACCTCTTCTATATGATACTCAGGCTCCCACTTACACCCTCTCTCTCTCTGAGAGGAACAGAGTCATCAGACAGGAGATATGGCATATTTATATACAAAGGACATGGGTCAGCCCTGCACAGCCACTGCCATCGAAGATGGCACATTATTATACACAGTTCTTGAGCATATCAGAGCAGGGATTCATAGAGATTCCGAGATATATGCAGATCTATATGCCACATCGATTGAGAGTTCTTATTGGACAGCTCAGGGTATCATCACATCAGCTTATGATTGAGAGTGGCAGAGCCAGTGGCATCCCACGGGAGGAGAGGATATGCCCCCTTTGCAGATCAGAGGTGGAGAGTGAGGAGCATTTTGTTCTTAGATGCCCGGCGTACTCAGAGTTGAGATCTAGATACACATTGAGCAACTCACTTCAGGGATGTATGACTGATATGGATCAGAGATCATTTGGCCGTTTTCTGGGAGAGGCATGGCACATCAGAGAGCAGAGCACATAGCGGGTCCCAGTCAGAGAGGGGCCCACCCAGACGACTATTACACAGTTCTTTCAGACAGACAAAGTGAGAGCTATTGTACCAGCCTCCAGCCAGACCTCCGAGCTCACACTACAGCAGGCTGAGGACCAGCGTACCCGACGCCGCACGAGGATCCGTGGGTTTCGGACCCCACAGCCACACCGACAGGAGATCCAGAGGATTCTTGATCTACATCGACAGCAGACTGAGATTTGACGACACTCGACACATTGGATCTCAGATCTCTAGTTTGCTCTTTCTCCACCGCCGATGTACCACATCCTGCATCCAGGAGGGATCACCTACTATTAGCGACTTCAACAACTGCTACTACATCCCAGGATAGTATATCTCCCTACATCTGTTACATATACACATCGCACCACTTTATCACAGCCGATAGTTGTTCCCCTATCACAGCCGACATTTGTTCCCCTTTTGTAGCCATTATCTGGAGTACCAGAGCTACATACGCACATACACATACATGACACTTATCACACTCACAGCACCATATTTTTAGTTTCCAGTTTTTAGCTTTTCATTCAGCACTTTTATTTTTGGATAGCTGGACCTCATCAGTTGTATCACAGTTTGTCTCATAGGCCAGTTTTGGTCTTTAGAAGACGTTAATATAACTTTCTTTCTTTCTTTCTTTCTCTCTCAATCTTTCATTGATAGATACATTGTTTTGCATAGAATTAGCGATCTCTGACTCTCTCTCTCTCTCTCTCTCTCTCTCTCTCTTTCTCTCTCTCTCAATCAATCAATAGTATATCATCTCCTCACTACAATACTCAATAATCACTCATAATAATCCTTCTTAGGTCGTGGTGTGTCTGATATGAAAGGTCACTAGAGCCACTACAGTGACTCTTCACAGCTCACTACTGTCACTTCACTCCAATCTTCTTTTGAGTCTTCACCAACTACTTCTTCTACTTCCTTGAGCTCTTTTGAACTTACATCACCTCTTTCCAAGGCTAGAAAAATTTCCCAAAATCACACATACATTCCACAAAACACTTATAGAAGATCTATTGAACAGAACAAAACAAAAATAGAGCACGAACATAGGCTCTACAAAAGCTCAGCTGAGGGTTACAGAAGGTCAACAGAAAACATCATAACCTCATAACTCATACTAAAACCATTCCAATATTGGGGGTAAAGGCACCTCTACCTAGCCACCCATGTATAACTACACTGACAGTACCCTCCACTGCATACTGTAGGTGGCGGGCGCCCGTCACAGTCACTTTATTCTTTATTCTTTTAGTGACAGCTTGAATAAAGGAAGGCCCGGTCACACATTGTGACTGTTGGAGTTCCCATTTGTGTCTCTCTCTTTTCTTTCTCTTTCTCTCCGCCATAGCTCACTTCTAAGCAAGCTTCGATCCTTCTCACCTTTCAACTGGTATCAGATCTTTGGATTAGAGCTTGATCATGGAGCTTGGCTTGGCATTACTTCAACCTAGATTGAAGACCTAGAGCTTGGAGCTTCAATGGTAGCGATGGCTTCTTCCCCCGAGGTAAGATTTCATCTCCCACCTCTCCCCGGCCCTCATAGGAATGTATGCTACCTATGTCTGACCGGTCTTGACATGCTCGGCCTATGCCACTACTACATGATAGTTACATTGTTTGGAGCCGATTGCTACTAGTGTCTTGTATTGGCTTGCATCTGGCTTCCCAAAACTTACGTGGGATATTTCTTGGCTTGCCAGAGTTGTATTTGGGATATAGTTGATGTCTATGGATGCTCTATTTGGAGGCTACAGAGCCTATATGCTCATGATGTCTGGTCTTGGATCTTTCTTCACTGGTGCTCTCATATGCCCTTCTTGAGCTTCTTAGCTTGCTCCATATGGCTTTTGTGCTAGTGGGAGCATCGTTGGATATTTGATAGACATTGAGTAGGCAGTTTATGCTATTGAGCTTTGAGTATTCTAAGACTGGGATCTTCTTCACTTGGATGTTTCATAGTTGATATGCCGTGGTCCGCATACATGTACTTGGGCTGATTTGGGCTTCACACTCCCTGAACATACACCTCTTGCCCTATTACATAGGGGGTGTGCCGACTTACTGACGGATTTGTTTGACATGCTTGGGTGTTTGCTCGATGTCTATATGACAGTCATATACTGATTTATGCCCGCTTGATGCTAGTTATGCTTTGACAGTCCATGGTTGACTTGGTGCATTGATTTTGCCTACAATTTACTCTCATTATACTTGGCTGTAATTTATTACAGCAAGCAGTTATGTATGGACTGATGTGGAATTTTCATGCTGAATCATCCTAATTTTATGTACGTTTGATGATACTTGGTGGGCAACATCATTAGCTATCAGTTCGTGGTCATTTTGCCTTGATTTTGGTAGTATTTTGGTTCTTTACAGCAGAAAACAACAATCAACTTTTTGGACTGTCTATACTGTCTTGGACTATATTATGGGTTCTTTTTCCACTGACAATGCTATCTTCAACATCACTAAGCTTGATGGTACAAATTATGCCTATTGGAAGAGCCAAGTTTGGCAAGTATTGGTGCAGAAATCGCAAATAAAGCCACTAAGGATGCATGGTGAGCAGCCTAAAACTATGATTGATGACGAATGGGATGAGCTTGATGAGTTATGCAAGTCCACCCTCATCTTATCTCTCACTGAACAAGTGCATTACAATGTGGTTAAGGAAGCACAGAGTGCTTGGCAACTTTGGGATAAAATTAAGAACCTCTATGACAAGAAAAGTCCAGCAAGTCAAATGTATTGGCTGAAGTAGCTTATGGACCTGTGCATGAAGGAGAATATGACAATGTCTGCTCATTTGAGCCAATTCCATGCTATTCTCAAGAACTTGACTTTGCAGGGTATTACCTTTAATGATGAGGTTACTCCATTGTTTTTGCTTGGGACTCTAAGTGAGTCATGGGATGTATTCTGCACTGACTTATGTGCTCCTGCTACTATTTTGAACTTGCTTGATATAGAGAGTGCTCTTCCATAGGAAGAGATCAACTACAAGAACTTGGATGCCTCTTGTGTGTCGCATGCTTTGATTGTTAGAGGCGGAGATTGTAATGGCAAGAATGACCATGGGAATGGCCGTGGTAGAGACTCGCAGAAGTCTAGGTCTAAGTCGCGTAGTAAGTCACGCAGCAAGTCTCATGGGAGAAATGCTAATGTGACATGTCATCATTGCGGCAAAAAGGGTCATATATACCCACACTGTCATGAGTTACGCAATTAGAAGCGCAAAGAGAAGGGGAAAGACAAAGTACATGAAAATTACTCTAATCGTAGCATTATGCTTGCGAAATCCAGTGTGAAAATCGAGGAGATAAATGTCATGCAGACTGACGACTTCGATGAGGAGTACATACTTGCAACTAGTTCTTGTGATGCTACGTCGTTGACCAATGTTCACTCTATGTTTGTGCAGTGTTGGCTTTTGAATTCTGGTGCTTCATTTCATGTTACACCATACCGTGAGTGGTTCCACTCCTACCACACTGTCTCTAGTTTAGTTCACTTGGGTGATGATAGGTCACTTGCTATTGTTGGCATTGGGGATGTACGACTGTAGTTCTCTATTGGCAGTACTTTTTTGTTACAAGATTTGTACCTGCGCTTACACACAGTCTTATGTCTACAGGAGGGTAGCTTGATGTTGTTGGGTTTCATGTTTCTTTTGGGGACTCTGCCTAGAAGATCACCCATGGCAAACTTGTGCTTGTTAGAGGTGCCAAAGCTGGCAGCCTCTATCCTCTTGTAGTTGATGGGTCCTTTGTTGACCATGTTTTGTCAGTGGGTTCCATCCCACATGTATCTCTTTGGCATGCCCGTTTGGGCCATATGTCCTTAAAGGAAATGAAAAGGCTTTCTCGTTTGCAGTACTTACTGCCCCTCGACTATGCATGTTTTGATTCATGCAAGCATTGTCTTTATGGCAGCCGGACTAGGAATACACATAAGAAGTCTAGTAGGATACGCATGAGTGAGCCCCTAGTATTGGTACATTCGGATGTCTGTGGGCCCATGCCCTGTTAGTCTATGGGTGGTGCAAAGTATTTTGTGACGTTCATTGATAATTTTTTGCATAAAGTCTGGGCTTATCACATTAAGCTTAAGTTCGATGTCTTGGCTGTATTTCAGAGGTGGCTTGCATTTGTTGAATACCAGACTGGGCATAGGCAGAAATGCCTAAGGATTGACAATGGGGGATAATATGTGTCACGTGATTTTGAGCAACTATGTGACGAGAGGGGTATTAAGCGACAATGGACCGCCCCCTATACCCCACCCCAGAATGGTTTGGCAGAGCTGAGCGGATGAATAGAACCATCCAGGAGTGTGTACGCAGTATGCTTAGCCATGCAAGCTTACCACAGAGATTTTGGGCTGAGGCAATCAGTACAACTATGCATGTCATAAATAGATCACCTTTTAGTGGTTTAGATTTCCAGGTTGTAGAGGAGGTATGGACTGGGAAACCTCCATCTTATGCACATCTATGTGTCTTTGGATGTGAGGCATTCTACCATGTGCCCAAAGACAAGCATACTAAGTTGGATCCTAACAGTGTCAAATGCATTTTCCTTGGCTATGGGGATGCAGGCGAGATGGGTTACCACCTCTGGGATCTACAAGCACGGAAAGTCATCCGCAGCCATGATGTAGTCTTCCATGAAGACAAGATGCATAGGTAGCCTGAGAAGGTGGTAGAGATACGCAGGGTTATATTCCATGAGGAGCCACAAGCTCCTACACTGCCATTTGGACAACCTACTTCAGCAGTTGGTACACATGGCCAGGGTGTTGGACCGACCGCGGAGCCTGCCGTGAGATAGTCTACTAGAGATAGATATCCACCTGATAGATTTGAGCCCTCGATGCATTATGTATTGGTTACAAATGCAAGAGATCCTCTCACCTATGATGAGGCTATGTGCAGGGGTGACATCCACTCTTGGGAGAGGGATATGCAATCTGAGATAGACTCCCTGTACAAGAATATGACTTGGAATTTGGTTGCACTACCTCAGGGCAAGAAGACTTTACCATGAAAATGGGTGTACAAGTTGAAAAGCACCCCTGGAAACCCCAAGCCGGCTTATAAGGAAAGACTTGCCGCTAAGGGTTTTAAACAGGAGCATGGAGTTGACTTTGATGAAGTCTTTTCTCCTATGGTCAAGGTGACCAACCTAAGCTTGGTTTTGGCCTTAGTTGCACAGCTTGACTTGGAATTGTACCAGATGGATGTCAAGACTACATTCTTGCATGGGGATTTGCATGATGAGATATACATAGAGCAGCCTAAGGGCTTTGCAGAACCTGGCAGGGAGCACCTAGTGTGCAAGTTGAAGAAAAGTCTTTATGTCTTGAAGCATGCACCTAGGGAGTGGTATCATAAGTTTGATGCCTTTATGAAGTCACAGGGCTACAACAGAAGTGCTATGGATCTGTGTCTTTACATGAAGAAAGCCCATGATGGCTCATTGCTTATTTTGGCACTTTATGTGGATGATATGCTAATAGTAGGGAAAGCTCATGATGAGTTGGATGCTCTTAAATCTCAGCTTAAGAAGAGCTTTGAGATGAAGGATTTGGGATAGGCCTCTCACATTCTTGGTATACACATTAAGCACAGGCATTAGGGACTACTCTACCTCTCATAGAGGGAGTACATTCATAAAGTCCTTGAGCATTTCGACATGTAGGACATAAAGCCTATTGGCTATCCATTACCTTCTTATGTGATGGTTTCACAAGCCGACTGTCCACAAACAGATGAGTGGAGGGTCGAGATGGTCAAGATCCCTTATGCATCAGCCGTGGGTAGTTTGATGTATGCCATGATAGCCCCTCGTCTAGATATTGCCTTTGCAGTTGGTGTTGTGGTACGCTATATGGCTACATCTGGCAAAAAGCATTGGGATGTCGTAAAGGGTATCATGAAATACCTGAAGGGCACAACAAATATGTGTATTTGCTATGGCATCCAGGATATAGGAGCTGTGGGCTAAATAGACTCCTATTATGCAAGACATGCAGATAGTAGAAAGCCCACTTTTGGCTATGTCGTTACCTATGCTGGCGATGCTGTTTCTTGGATGTCCAGGGTTCAGAAGTGTACGGTTCTCTCTATCATTGAGGCCGAGTATGTTGCAGCCACTAAGGCTTGCAAGGAGGCCATATGGTTGGGTCGTTTGGTTCATGACCTTGGGATTGATACTATACCTGCGCTTCGTTCGAATTCTATGAGTGCTATTCAGCTAGCCAAGAATGTGGTCTTCCATGCGAAGATGAAACACATTGAGGTGAGGTATCACTTCATATGTGGGATCATGGAGGACAAGTCTGTTGACCTTGTCAAGATCTCCATTGATGAAGATCCTGCAGATCTGCTCATGAAAAGCCTCACTACTGAGCACTTTGCCTTCCTCAGAAGATTGATGGGCATTGGAGGAGATGACATTTTTCCTCATCCTGCTGTACATGTGTACATTGTACTATCTTTTCTTTTTATTTTCACTCCTCACTGGGGTAGATTCACCTTTAAGTGGGAGGTTGTTGGGGGTAAAGATGCCTCTGCTTAGCCGCCCGTGTATTACTACATTGATAGTGCCTGCCACTACATACTGTAGGTGGCGAATGCCCGTCACCGTCACTTTATTCTTTATTCTTTTAGTGACAGTTTGAATAAAGGAAGGCCCGGTCACACATTGTGACTGTTGGAGTTCCCATTTGTGTCTCCCTCTCTTCTTGCTCTTGCTCTTCGCCATAGCTCACTTCCAAGCAAGCTTCGAGCCTTCTCACCTTTCATACAAACTAGAAAAAAATATTCAATAAGCTTTCAAAAGACCTCAATCTTCATCAATCGTCAATCAATGCTTCATACACAAAAGAAAATCAGAACAAAATAGAAGGTATCAGAACCAATCAGAACCTCAACAAAACCTATCATAACATCACAGAACCTCATATTTCTACTAAAAAACATCATGAGCTTCCAAAACATAATCAATATCATCCAAAACACTCTTAAACACTTCCAAAACAACTAATCATCATTCAAAATCCATAAAAAATCAACCATTCAATCTTCAAAAATAACAAAAATCAACAAAAAATCTAGTCATTTCAACATTCAACATATCCCCACACTTAATAAGGAAGCATTCTCGTGACTTAAGAAAGAGGTAATACAAGTTCATTATTAAAAGCTCAACTTGATCTTCTTTAGTATCTTTAATAATCCACCCAACCACGACCCCAACTTATCACCTGTATCTAAGAAAGAATACAACTAAAGGAAAACACCTTTATCCATTAACACATCTTATAAAAACAATAGAAAGTCATGACAAATTTATACACGATATAAGAGGTTCTTCAGCTTTGCATTGTAGGCTTTCCATCCACCATCACCATCAATGTCAATAGTAAAAAAATATCTCTCGAACAAATCCAATATTCAACCACCACGAACTCATCACATAGAAATAAGCACAGCACAAACACAAAACAACCATGTGAATGGCACCTCCAAAAGAGAAATATATCATTAAGAAGCATAGAATATACATCGAGAGGTATCAGTGAAGATGATCCCTCTTGAAAGCTTGATAATTACGAAAACGATCCATGGATAATGATTCATCTACAAAAGATTTTGGAGGATTCTGAAAGAATTGAAGGCAGCACATTCTTTCTAGCAAAACAAGGTATTTGCTCGATCAACAAAGGGCATGAAAATATAGGACATCCAGTTGTTGGGAATCAATGTTCACATTGACATTCATACATAACTTTGGAATGGCCTTTTGATCATTATGGAAATGCCTATGCATATATGCTAGATACCAAGCAAAGTTGGCTGTCAATCTCACTGAAGGATTTGGAGATTGTGAATATTGTTGGGCAAAATTGAGATAATTTTGATACGCTTGACTAGCATTTGTCCAGTCCCCTGGAATTAATGGCCAATTAATCTGTGATCTCGTACGAGAATCAGTTGAGCTCCATCCTCTTCTTCTTGGACTCTTCTGATCAAATCCTTCATACCTAGTAACCAACTGAGGGGGTTGAGAAATAGAAGTGGTAGGAGATTGAAAAGGAATGGGTAAAAGAGGATGAAGAGATAGGTAGGAAAAATCATAAAATGAGGAATAAGCTAAAGAAGGATTAGCTGAGAATTTAGGCGAATCAGTTAAGAAAGGTGTTAATTGATAAGCAGGAAAAGTGGAAGGAATATGGATAGATGGGGAAGGACAAGGCGGAGAAGGGGAAAATACTCGATCTTTAATGAAAGAACAATAGGTAAAGGTTGGAATTTGAGGAGCACCCTAAGGTTGGAAAAGGAGAGGTAAGATGGCTACTGAGTTGGATTGATAAAGGGAAAAATAAGCATCATATTGATGGGCCATTTGTTGATAATAAAATAAGCTAGGAATGGAGGGACCTAAAGCAGATTGTCGATGGTAGGCATTAAATAAGGATGAATCAAAGGGATGGTTCTTGGAAATATAAGCTAAAAGATCCAACACCCTCAGTTGGTTAGTGTTCTACACATGAGTAAAGGCTTTATTCTGTCGTTGGTTCATGACTACAGAATCAATCATTGTATGCCATAAAGTGTCAGGGCAAGCAGCCACTTTAGAAGAATAGCACTGGAACATTTCATATATCCTCAACTCCATATGTTTGACATACAAGGCAGCTTGTAAGACCACATCCCCTATATACCAAGCTAGGTCATCATCTTCAGGAATCAACAGATCACCTCGTAAATACATATAAGACAGGAGCATTGTATCCAAAGTCACAGAATCTTCAAAGACCATACGGACTACTTTTATCAGCAAATCAGAAGACCAGGATCCACTCCAACCATCCTCTGGAAGAGGTAGATTCATCGTTGAGATCTTAATATAGAAGGCCAACTTCTACAGCTAATAGTGGTGGACAAAAAAGGAATGGTCGGGAGGAATATAATCCTGAAATTGCTCAAATGAAGACCATAATAAGTTCATTATGGACTGCAGACTTTCCACTTTAGCTTGGAACAACGGACACAACATGGCCTGTCATTGCAGAATTGCTAAGTTCGTAGGGGTCAAAGAGGAAACTGGTTGCTCAGGACTCGGTTTAGAAGAACGTGACTGGAGCAGTTGCTCGTTAAGTTGTTGAATTTGGATTTTGCTCTGTTCTAAGGTAGTATTTGCTATCTTAAGCTCCTTTGTCTAGGCAGCTAGCAGATCCTGAAGCTCTAGAGAGTCCTTCAATAAGCTACCTCATTCCTCAATCACATTAACCACTTGGGTTTTAGTGTCAGCCAACTGAGCATGCAAACTAAAAATGTCCATTTTTTGAGTGTCAACGATCTTAGTCTGTTGCTCCATTTGGGTTCAAAGATCAGAAAAGCATTCATGAGCAGAAGCTAGCTCTGCAATCGCTTTTGTTAGCTCTTCTTTGGTTTATTGGACTTTGTCATAGCAAGAGGAATAGAGCTGCTAGATATATCTAGTCACTGAGAGCTCAATAGAATGCTAAACATCTTGACATAGGAAGGGAATTGCATCTCCAGCTACCAAGTGTTATATTGAAGGGATGAAAATATCCAGAGTACCCTCACAATGTGCTCTAAAAAGATTTGGCGTTGTGAGGAAAGCTGGTAGGTGACTGTTAGATTGATTAAGAACGAAGACTGCAAGAGGAGTTGGGGTTGATTCAGTCACTCGTTTTAAGCGTTTCCTCTGAACTACCACAGGAGGGATAGGATCAAGATCCTCAATGATGACATCAGAGTGTTCAGTAGGGGAAGGAGCTTCTAGTAGATCAACTATCAAGGTAGGAACTTCCTTCAGAGGGGCAACATATGCCAAAAAGATAGAAAGGTAGAAACCAAATGTAACATTAGTTACATTACCCCTTGTGGCTTTGACAAAGTGTTGATCCATTTTTTACAGAAGGTAGGAACTCCAATCAATCGTTATGACTTTCAACACCATAGAAGCTGTAAAAAACTCCTTTGAAAGGTAATTAGAGGGTGTCTTGGCAAGCATAAACCTTTCCTAAAGGAACTGGCAAAGTTGCTTCCACACAGGATTGAAGATCATGGAGACAATGATGCTAGAAGTGGTAAGAACCTTCTTGGGATCCAACACATCTTGTGTCTGCTTCTGCAACAATTTAAGGATATCCTCATTCGAGAACAATTGTCTAGTAGTAGGGAAAGGGTCTCCCCGATAGGGTAAAGATAGAGCCTTGCCCAAACTTTTAGGCATCAAATTGGAAAATTATTCCTCTGACAGGAACAGATCTCTTACTATAAGAGGCTAGAAATTGATCACAAGTATCACTATTATCTGGGATGAGTGGTAATGAGAGTGCGATGAACTTGGCTAAGCGTGCTTTGCCAATAGGTTGAGACTCCAGCAATAAAAAATAATCGTGAGATACCAAGGGTATGTACTAAACTGGAGGAGGAGCTTAAGGCGCCATTCACATAGATTACACACACACCACACACACAAACAATCACAGTGAATGCCTACAAAACAATAGAATAACCATAAATAAGAGATCGACCAAAATAAATAAACATAGACATGACTGACCGACTAACCACCCCAAACAATCCACATCCTAGAAAAAATTTGGCATGACCTCTACACATATGCGACCGAAAGCTTCATGCAATGTAAGACAAACAAATATCCTAAATCCCTATATCAAGCAAAAAAAAAACTACAGACTGTATCCATAATCGTGTCATAGCAACTAAACCATAATACAATAACAACCCTATCATAACATGACCATAACTTTGGTAAGCAAGTACAACTCGAAAGACTGCACGTGCCCATTCCACGAAGCACATTTATTGAAAAGGGAAAAAAGTGTAGTGAGGGGAATTAGTTTAAATGAATGGTTTGTTTTAAGAAATTATTTAAAAATGGGTGAAATTTTATTAGGTGTTAAATCTTAAAAAGAAAATGGTGACTCCTTCTTAAAATGTTAATTACAAATTATTAGGGTAAAGCGGTGCTTTAAACGAAACCCAGACTTCAATACCGAGACTGAGGTCTCTAAATGCAGATTCATTGATTAAAAATTTAAGTGTATGTTTAGCACTTTTTGTTTAGTGCGTGCACTTGTGACGGTGGGCTTATTTTTAAATAAACTTAGATGTGTCTGTAGCGTACGAAGTGCATGCTGAGTGAACGAATGGTTTATTTAATTTTATTAGAAAAATGTGTGTTTGGCGCGAGTGTGTGTGGAAAAGTGGGTGATTAAAGTTCATTTTAACAATTAACCGTGGTTATGGAGTGAGAAAAAATAAATAAAGCAAGAAATATAAAAATAAATACCTAGCAAGGGTGTGTATGCAAGAAATTGAGGGCGCACGGATTAGTCCCAAGATGCAATGAGTCCAAAAAAAAGTAAAAGCCACTAACTCGAAAAAAATGACACACCTTATTTTAGAAAAATGAAATATCAAGGTACGATTAGTGTGGTATTATTTAGTTTATTTAGTTGTGATTATTGTTTGGGTGTTGTTGTTGTTGTTATTATTATTATTATTATTGTTTATTTTTTGTTTATTTTTTTATTTTTTAATTTATTATGGGTTTTTAATTAAAAATTTAATAAGAAGCCTTTTACAATCAACCCAAGTGAGAATTGAACCATTAGGTTTCAACAATGTGTCTGTATTTTTATATGTTTGGTTACAAATAAAAAAACATAGATTACAAAGTGTAGATAAACACCCAGTTGTGAAATTAGCACCTAGATTCTATGGACCATTCAAGATCATTCATAAAATCAATGACAATGCATTTAAGTTAGAATTACCACCACATTGGAAAATTCACAACACCTTTCACATTAGTTTATTACGACCCTTTAGAGGCCAATTACCTGTACACCCTGTTTATGAAAACCCACCTTTGCTAGATGAAGAGACTAAAATCCTTGAGCCTGAAGCTATCATAGATACTGACTTTATGACCACTAGAACTGGCCGTAGATATTCTAGATATTTGGTCAAGTTTAAAAACCATCCTGTTGAAGAGGCCCAATGGATGCATGCTAGAGACTTAAATGCTTTCCCCACTCTGTTAGCTCCACATTGAGCTAATAGCAATTGAGGACTTTTTCAGCTTATTTTTGGAATGTAAAATGAAATTTCTATGAATTTAGGTAAAAATTTTATCATTTTGGCCTTAAAATAATATTTTGTCTATTTGAAACAGCATTTTCAACGGATGGAACATGCCAAAAATATTCAAATGAGTTGTTGGGATTTTCTTTTAAAAATTATAATTATTTCTAAAATTTAAATGATTTTATTTAATTTTTAATAAATTTTTAATATTGTTAAATTTTTACAATTAATTTTTTGCAATTACAACCAAAAAAATAATCCAAAAAACTTTTTGAGTTGTGAAAGAAAATTTTAGCTATTTTTAAGGTTTTTTATTGGATTTATATGAATTTTTGAAATGTTTTTAGGTGTTTTCTCGGGTTTTAACGGGTTTTTGGAAAATAATAAAAAAAGGTGGTACTTGGGCTGCGTGTGAACGGATGGGCATGCACCACCACACAGACAAGATCAGACGCATGTCCCTACGCGTGAACAGGTACAAGGAACTCCCGGACACGGCACGACTACTCCCACGCGCGTACACGACGTCACGAACACCCTTAACCGCATGTGGGTTAAAGGGGGGTTGAGTACGAGATGGGTAGCGAGTTAGGGGGGAGAGAGGGAAGGGGGCTAGGGAAAAGAGGGGGATTGTGCAGGGTTGAAGGGTGGAAAGGTGGGAAGGGGGGCTTAGGGGGAGGTGGTTTTATGGAGGGGCAAGGGGGGCTTAGTAGGGAGGGCAGATGTTCACGCGCAACGCGGGAGGTGCATACACATGTAAAAACACAAAAAAAACAACTAAAACCCAAACCGTGCATCGGAATGAAATGCTGTAAAAACAAAAAATATGCCGGAAGACAAGGGGACGACAATGGAAAAATGCAATACGGGGTTGAGGGAGAATGCAGGCATTCACATGGGAAAAAGGCAAAAATCGAGCCCAAAAATACATACGGGGATTAATATCATAAAATCCACACACCAAAATGCGGCGCAAAAAGAAGGAAAAATATGCAAAATAATGTGCCCGACAAACCTATCATGTCAAAACACGATTCTCACTGAGATAGGGTGCATTCACATGGGAAAAGCCCAAAAAACAAACTCGAAAATGGACTCGAAAATTAATATGGGAATAAGAGAGTATCGAAACGAAGGGTAGTAAAAAGAAAAAATGTCCAAGGGAAGGGGATACACAGGGCTGTCACATCAAAACTCATTTTTGGGGGAATGAGGAGGTGTTGACATGTGAAAAACACAAAAAAGACACCCGAAAACACATTAAAAATGTAATAACTAAAAATCCAGCGGGAAAAATAGGGTGGCGAAAAAAGGAAAACTATGGGAAAAGTTTAGCTGGTTACGGTGGTCAATCGCAATTGGAAATCCTGTGAAAATAGGGCATGGGCACATGAAAAAATGTAAAAAATACGTACGAAAATGTCCCAAAAACCCGCAAAAATTAATAACCAATGAATCGTGCATCGGAATGATAAGGTGTAAAAATAAAAAATGTAGATGAAAGGTGTAGGGAAGGGATATCGTGTTAGATTGTTGTTCCAAAGCAAAAAGAATATGTTCACATGGAAACACGTCCAATTGACGAAAAATTGTTCGAAAATTAATATCTCAAGAACTGTCTGGCAGAACAGGAAAAGAAAAATTGGTTAGTTCAAAGGGACAAATAGGGCTGGAAGTTTGGATGTGGGTTCTGGTGAAAATAGGATATGCTTACATGAAAAACTACATAACGAGGGATAAAGAAAAATAGAGAAGGAACAACCCTAGGAGTGGAGTGACAGGGAAAGGGTGGGTGGGGAAGGGACCCCATCAGGGTAAAAGCAGGTCATGATATAGATGCATGATCAAATTGAGGCATATGCAAGGGGGTATGCATCATAGATGCGCAGGGACGCATCCCCACACTTAAAATCTTAACGGGAAGGGTAAACTGAACATTAGGGACCTAGAACCACACATTAGACCAACTGATGACGTCCCACATTTAAGACCTGACCATTACTAATAAACAAAATGTGTAGGGTTAGAAAAACTTGGTCCATGTTGGAAAGAATCGAGGTTGACTGTCGATGTCGCATATTGTGCCGTAGTCGAATGCAAGAGAGACCAAGGTGTCTTTGCAGCATGTACACGTCTAGTGGGATAGGGACCACGTAGTAGCAATACCGAGGGAGGCAGCTTTGTTGAGGGAATCGCAGGAAACCGTCGATGGCAAAGAATATTGCACTCAGCTCTCACCGTCACTCAAATGGAATGAAAGAACAATCACTCGCCCCAGTACTGACATCACTCAAGTGAATCATGATTGAAACCCAAATCTCACACCCGCGTTAGGAATCGATAGGGGGAATGGTACAGAGGGAGTATGCCAGGGTGCACAATTGATGGTGCATTAGTGCGTCCAATCCCATCTGGCATAGGTGCAAGCAGGAAGGCTAGGGATCCTTATTGTGTAGTGTGCAGAAGAGGATGACATGTCCTGTGGTGATATCAGAGACCAATCCCGTGGGTGCATAGGTGACTCCAATTATTGTAACGTCCAATTGTCGTAACGTCCCTCAATACTCACCTCTCAATAATTGATTTAGGAAATACCAGTCACACTCAACCCCCCCTCTATCTCACACTCTGTTGATAGATACAAGAGAGTGGCCCATTCCTAAAACCCATTGATGTTATCCTCATAGTCACTTGTACAGAGGTTGTATGCCTTGTGCGCATTTGATGGTGCTGGAGCAGTGTATCCCACTCTATGTTGGCATACAGTGCGAGAAGGAAGGCCAGGGAGCCTTATAGTGCAGTGCAAAGGAACAAATCGTACTTTGTGCATTGAGAGGCCCAACCCGTGCGTGCAACACTCCATTCACACATCGCACCTCTCTATTAAATGTAAAGGGCAAGGATAGGCAATCTCTATCACACTCACTAATAGATACAGAGGGCAGACCATACTCACATCCCTATCCTGTTAGGATGAAATCTCACATCACTCAATTGTTTGTCGATGAAGATCGCTTCGTCTATTATTGTCATTAGGGTGTTGAAGATGAGTCGTACCCAGGAAGGCAGTCAACACATGTGGTACTTCGATTGGGTTGGAAAAGAGATCTTCTGTTGAAGGTGTCTGATGAACTGATGAAATTGCAGAGACAATGAACCAAGGGAGGTGGCTTGAAATTGTGTCTGAAGAAGGTCTGCTGGTGAGTCAGTTATCTTGAACTATGGGGTGTTACCACCCTTTTCCACAACCAGCTTCTCGTCTAAGGTGTTTCCACCTTTTCTCGAAACGATGCCTGCTATGACAGGAAATTGCTTCCTTTTCTCCCATAGTAGTTTGTTTGTTTTTTTTTCTTTTATTTTCTCTTATTTCCTACTTCTTTTCTCGAAGAATAGGTCGGCATGACACGGACCTAAGTCCTTTTCTCCCACGACCGATATATCTTTTTTTCCTACTTTTTTTTGTTCTTTAATAAAGAGAATGGTAGAAATACCATGTGTCAGGACCATCCTCACCACCACTGCTGGATCAGATGAGAGGAAAACATAGTAAGGATGGGAGGTGTCTAGGAGGGGCTAGTAGAAGGATGCTGCATCATAAAGAAGAGCGTAATGGCAATCAGTAGCACAAGGAGAAGGATAGTGCAAGTCCCAAAAGGGAAAGGGTGGATCAACTGTGATTGTCAAGATCCCTAGGGAGGGAAGTACTTCTTCCAGGCGATAGCCATTGATCAGGAAGTGATCATCAGAGGCATCAACTATATGGACTTGGACTGAGCCATTCGGATTGATGACAAGTACCTTATAAGGACCCATCCATCATTGTTGAAGCTTTCTTGAAAACTTACCAAATCGGGAATCATAAGCGAGAACTAAGTCACCTTCCTTGAACTCCTTTTGCTTGATGAAGCTGTCATGATAGACCTTTCTGCGAGCTTGTGTGGCTTCCATACACTGTAGGGCCATCCTTCGGATCTCATCAATACACTCAAAGTGCAAGAGACAGCATTGCATGAACTCGACATCTCCCAAGTGTTCATTGATGGCCACGCGCAGAGAGGGTAGCTTGAGTTCAACAAGAAAGACGGCTTCTATTCCATACACCAACTGGAAGGGTGTTTGTCTTGTAACTGCCTTATGGGAGGTTCTGTACACCTAGAGGGCCTCTGTAAGTCGATCATCCCAATCATGGTGATGTGCAAAAATCATCCTTGTCGGGATCGAGCAAAGGATGTGATTGGTGGCTTCAACTTGGCCGTTGGCTCTGGGATAATAAGGAGTGGACTTGTGATGGGGCAGATCTTATACAATTCTGCCAACTCTTCCATAATCTTGTTAAGGAAGTGCGTACCTTGGTCACTTACGAGCTCTAGGGGATTGCGAAAATGTGTAATGATGTTCGCATACAAAACAAGGCCACGCTATTACCATTGTCCTGCTTCAGAGCTTTAGCTTCACACCACTTTGTTAGGTAGTCTGTACAGACCAAGATGTATCTATTCTGCTTCCTTCTAGTTGGTGAATCAATGGGGCCAACGAAATCAATCCCCCACTTCTCGAATGGCTTTAGGGAAAGAACAAGTTGTAGGGGCATGGCACTGGATTTGGTAGGATTTCCCATTCACTGACAAGCATCATACTATTTGCAATAATCATAGGCATTCTTATGAAGGGTTGGCCACCAATATCTTGCAAGTAAGGCCTTTCTGGTTGTTGCTTCTCTTACAAAGTGGCCTCCACATGGCTTGTCATGGCATGCTTTCAATACTATGCTGATTTCTTCTCCTGCAACACATCTTCGCAAGACCTCGTCCTTTCCTTTCTTGTACAAAGCGCCACCTAACAAGGTGTAGGGGGATGATTCTAATAGAAGCTTCTTCCTTTCTTGACTAGAGATGTCAGGAGGATACTGTTAGGTTACCAGTAGGTTAGCGATGACTGGGTACCATGGGGTAACTGTTTCAACTAGAAACAAGGAAGCATCAAGAAGGTTTTGATCATCTTGCTTTTCTTCATCATCACTTTGAGGGATTCACGAAAGGTAATCAGCCAGGACATGAGAGCGATCGGGTTTGGTAACCACTTCAAAGTCAAACTCTTGAAACAGAAGGAGCCATCTCATCGTTCTTCCCTTCACATCGGCCTTGTTCATCAGGAAGGAAAGGGCTTCATGGTCCACGTAGAATTTGAAATGTGTCGACAACAGATAATGTCAAAACTTCTCCAAAGCAAACACCATTGCTAGACACTCAAGCTCTGTCACTATGTAGTTTTGTTCTCTATTGGTTACTTTCTGGCTTGCATAATAGATTGGTTGATCTAACTTAGAGGGACCCTTTTGGCATAAGACTGCACCTAGGCCTTCAATTGATACATAAGTGTGCACATGAAACTCCTTCGTCCAATCAGGAGGTTGGAGGATGGGTGCTTCAATCAAACACTGCTTCAGGTATTAAATGCCTCATCACAATTAGTGGTCCATGTAAACTCAGCATCTTTTCGTAGGAGTTAATGCAAAGGGGCTGCCTTCGTCACAAAGTGTACAATGAACCTTCTGTAATAGCCCACATAGCCAAGGAATCCCCTCAATTGCTTAAGGTTAGTTGGGGCTATAAAGGTGGCAATCTTCTCAATCTTAGCAAGATCTGTTGCTATCCCTTGTGTAGAGACAATGTGGCCAAGAAGAACTCTTGACGAGATGCCAAAAACACATTTGTCGAGTTTGAGAGAAATCTCATACTCTCGACATCTATCAAAACATTGCTCTAGGTATCCCCAATGCTCACGGATTAGGCTATAGACACAAAAGTCATCGAGATACACCTCAATGAAATCATATAGATGGTTCTAGAAGGCAACCATCATTACTTGTTGGAAGGTAGCAGGAGCATTACAAAGCCCAAACGGCATTACTCTGTAAGCATAGGTTTCCCATTCTATTATGAAGGTTGTTTTGGATTGGTCCTCTTTTGCGATTTGGACTTGGCTATATCTATTGAATCCATCCAAGAGGGTATAGATCTCATTGCCTACCACTGTGTCCAATAGTTGGTCTATGGTGAAAGGGATAGGGAAATTATCCTTCTTCGTCTTGGAGTTCAGCTTTCGGAAGTTCAAGCATATTTGAAGTTTCCCATTCTTCTTGAGTATGACCACACTGGAAAAAATCCATTCATTGTTAGCCACGAGATAAATGAACTCAGCTTCAAGGAGCTTCAATAATTCGGCCTTTACTAGAGCCGAATAATTGGGATTCATACGCCTCTATCTTTGCCTCACAAGTTGGGCACCAGGTTCTAGATCGATGTGGTGTTGGCATACTGTGGGATCAATCCCCTTTAGATATTTATAAGACCATGCAAACACGTCTAAGTTCTCCTTTACTAGGTCTCGCATGACCAATAGTTCCTCTTCTGGAAGATTTAGACCCGCTTTGAGGTGATGTTCAATACTGTCAACATCTAGGAATGTCAATTGCCTTTCACCTTCCACTTCATGGATAAATGTCCCACGAACTGCTTCTGGGTAAAGATCCGACTCCTTCAAGGGAGTGATCTCATCTTCTGATGATGTAATGGAACTACTGTTGTCTTGTAATGGAGGCTTAGCTCGCTCTTTGGGAGGCTGAAAGGGTATCATTTAGGTTTCATATTTGGGTTGGGGATAAATTATTTCTTGGCTCGAGGACTCGTCTTCTGAATATGCATCCAAGAATGTCACATAATAGGAACCTTTTGTGTTCTGTTTAAATTGCAAGACTGGGGTTTGTTGGCAAGGTGCATCCTCATCATATTTTTTGAGGAAGGGTAACTTTGGGTGACAAGAGCCACTGCTGAAGGAAGGCCTATTCTTCTTAATCCATTTCTTGTATGAGGCTTTACGTATGACATGATTCATGGATCAGTCGAAAGGGTACCACAATCATTCTGTCAAACAAAAATGGATCTTCTTCTTCGGAGGCTTTAGGAACATCATGAACTTCTTCCTCATCTCTGCCTTTTGTAAGTAGGATAGATCCTTCTAGCTCACTTTCATAATCTTCTTCTACATTATCACCTTCGTCCTCTTTAGATTCTGTTTCTATCTCTATGGGAGCTCTGTAAGAGAAGAACAATCTCTTTGTTTTGTCTTCTGCTTCTGCTTTTGCCTCTATCTCTGTCTCTACTTCTGTCTCTGCTTCTCTCCCTGCCTCTAACTTTGTCTTTGACTCTGCCACTACCATTGTAACAGGGAGAACAATACATCTATGCTTCTATTTCACTATCAGAGGTGATTTCAGAAGTCAATTCGGGTTTAGGCGCAGGAGGTATTCTCCCATGGACAAAGACTTTGCTTCCTTCAATAGTTGGCTTATAGTGCCCATTATTAGGGACTGTGCCTCTATTTTCTTAGGAAATATCTGTTTGATAGCCTCTTTGTTTCTTGATGTACCATCTGTTACTTCATTGAAGGAGTCTATTGTTATGACTTTGATTGACATAGATTCACTGCCTTTTTGTGATCCATACAACTTCAACACCACTTTATTGGGTCCTCTATCGAGGATTAGGGTTCCTTTGAACCAATCCGTCCTTGCTCTTGCTTCGAAAAGCCAAGGTCTTCCCAACATCAGAGGGTACGAGGTCCCGAAAGAATTTGGTTCGACAACCAATTATGTTAGCCAATAGTCTCTTCCTGCAAGGGTTGTTTTTACGTATGGGAGGATGCCCAACAGTTTGATTCTGCTTTGGTCTGCCAATCTGGTAAGCCATTGTGTAGGTTGCATTCCTTGTTGCAAACCTAGATCTTTCATTGTCACATCTGTCATTATGTTTACTGATGAGCCTCCATCAATCAATGCGTCTGTAATAAAGCACCCTTCAATCCACATGCCAATCTCTGGGGTTCCAGGATCCAGGAAGGCGTTAGCCATAATCTACTTATTTTACAGAATCCGAGGCTCTGTTGGACTTGGTCACCACGGAGGAAACAATTCTTAGGCCTCTTCTTCTTGTTAAGATGCTTTTGAATGTTTTTCGACAAGTGGGAGACAACATCAACAACTGTCAGAAGGTTGAATTTGGTTTAAAAGTGTCTAGGTCTTTGAACAAATCATACTCTTTGATAGGATCCACAGGCTTTTCCAATCAGTTGGGAAATGGGGCCACGCCCACTTTTATCTTCCCTTTTCTTCTAGGAATGGCAACATCTGTGCTTCTTCTTCATGAGGAGGTACTTCCACACCCTCTATTTCCTGGACCTCTGGTCCTGTCTCTGCAACTGTCTCTGTAGTGCTCTATAATACATTTTTCTAGACTGCATTGTTCAAATTTTCCTGAGGAAGGTTGAACTTCATAATCTTGGCAGAAGGAACGCTCTCTTTTGGAACTACGAATTCTCCTTTCTTTGCTCGCATTATTGCGGCCACTTCCAATTCTACCAAATTGGAAGTAGATTCTTTGGTTTATTTTTGGGTATCAGAAGTAGATTTCACAGGGGCTGGACTTAGACAATCTTTTGCAATGTGGCCTTCTCCTTTGCATTGATTATATAAGGGCTTGTAATCCATAGATCTTTTAGGATTTGCGATGTGGCCTTCTCCTTTGCATTGATTACATAAGGGCTTGTAATCCATAGATCTTTTAGGATTTGGACAATTTGGTGAGATATGACCCTTTTCTCCACATTTGTGACACTCCACCTCTCTGATCTCTAACCATCACTAGACTGTTGTCCTCTGTAACTTTGAGAGGGAAATCTCCTTGGACCAAAATTAGGACCAAACTCCCTAGGCTTTGGTCCCTATGTCTTGCGTTGTCATTTTGGATTCCAACAAGTTGAATCTTGTGTCTTCATCTTTCTTTCTTTGTTTGTGCATCTCTTTTAGAGAGCAGATATCCTCTGTATGGTTCTTTCTCAAACAGTATGAAAAGAAGGCTCCAAGAATGGTTGGTTTTCGGGTACATTCAATGGCTAAATGTCCTGCTTGATGGCACTTTTTGCACCATGCATTAGAACAAATCACATCTCTCCCATCTCCCACAAGAGTGGATATATTGGTGGTATTCACTTTCATCATATGTAGCTACTCTGTAATCACATCCATAAGCTCTTTCTTGATACTTGCCATCTGAATTGAACAGGTAGTCCTTCAAAATTTCACCTCTTGAAGTACTTGTAGTAGGGTGTTGGAAAGCTTTTGTAATTACTACATACACGGGTTGGGTTGATCCAGGAGATCCTCTGTTCTGGTTCTAATTTAAAGGTCATGTTGAGACTTGGGATTGTTGATTCCAGTTTGGTAGGGTTCCACTATTGTTGAGTCACCATTGGAGGAATTTTTTGAGGCCACTATTGTTGTGGTTGAACCATCATTTGAGGCACTATCGATTGCGGCGGCCACTATGGATTAGGTGCATTGTACTGCGGCACTATTTACATCTGGGGGTAGGGGTAGGGAACTGTTCCTGGAACTACATTTGGTGGGTATACCATTCCCAGCATGGGAAGAGGTAAGACTCCTCTTCCTAGGGTCATTGACAATCTTGCTGCAACTTTGTCATACAATCTTGCACCTTCCATTGCAGCTTGCAAATTGACTGGTCTTCTCAAATCCACGAACTTGCGAACTTCTAGCTGTAGGCCTCTGAGAAACACTCCTTTTTGGATGCCTTTATCCAAATGATGATTGGTCCATCTCTTCAAGATGGATTCCATTCGCGAGACATAAGCTTCTACTCTTTCTCCAGAGGATGAACTCCTCTCGCATCCGCTCTTCAAAACCTTCACGCCTGAATTTAGTGAGGAATGCTAACTTCAAGTCATCCCATGTGCCAAAAGTTCCTATTGCTTGTCTTTCATACCACTGAAATGTTGCACCCTTGAAAGTGGCGGGGAATATTGCTAACCAATGCTCGGGGGTTCTGGCATTGTTAGCCACACATGCTACCATAAAATCTGCTACATGAAGATCAAGGTCTTCATTGTACTCTCCCTTAAAAATTTGCAATGGGACTACATTTGCTGGCCTACCATCAATATTTCCAGGACGAATCTGACTAGGAAGCGGACCTTAAGTCGCCATGGGGACTTTTGTAAAGAGTGCTTTTAAGTCGTCAAAGGAAGCTTCTACTGATGCAAGCTTATTCTTGGCTTTGATTTCTGCTTTCTCTCTTCTCACGTACCTTTAGACTCGGTCTAGTGCTTGCCTCTTGATTGCGTCATTCATCAGGGGGTTGGCTCCAACCAGTTGGTTTGTACTCAACATAACAAAATCAAAGGGGGCATTAGTCTCTGGAGGAATCTTTGGCCAACATCTCTTCTACTTCCTTCTTCTCTATGTCTCTGAATTCAGCTTTCAAACCACTACAGAGGGGGAGATATTCTGTTCTGAAGGTATCAAAACTCATTCTTTTGAGGACCGTTGTTGTGCCATCATCATAATAATGCCAGCTTCTGATAGTTTCAATAGTGTATGTTGTGAAGAATACTCTATTCACCAACTTCCAGTGGGTTGCTAATTGGACAAACAAGAGATTGTTTGTCTTGCTGTTGAGCATCCACGAACAAATTCCAACTATTTTCTTTCTTGTTTTCGTGAACCTCCACTGACCATGACTCCTGAAGCTTCTTCATGATCTCCCACTTGATGATGTCTGGAAACTTCTCGATGAATGAAAAATCTTCCATGGATTGTCATTCTCTTTGTTTTTGCACTTCAGTTTGTTCCCAAACAATTTGTCACCAAGATGCACATCTCTGTTGCTTCAACTGAAAGAGGAAATAATCCACCTCATAGAGCCTGCATCATGATGGTAATATGTTTCTCCCATTGTGGAATGAACTTATTGTGGAAAGTGGCTTTGACAATAAGAATCTCCAATTCTTCAATGGAAAAAGGAACTTTGCAAACATCCATTGAATTCTTCTCTTCTTGGCAATGCCATTTCCTTCATTTTCAGCCTCTTCTGATGATTGTTGATGACAGAGTTCCCCGACTACGCACCAAAAACATGGAGCCCCAAGAGAGACACCAAGGAAAAGAGGTTTCTATTGCAAGAAGATCTATCTTGTAACATCAACAAGCTTTTGTTTCATTCTTTAGAGAACCACAACAAGGAAAAGACCAAATCTTTACACATCATCATAGTAGATATCTCCCACGGTTTTGTCTTCAACAAAATTGATCATTCTCTTCATATTCTTCATATTTTTTATTGATAGAAAAAGAGAACACAAAAGAAACACCACTTTGAATGGAAAAATATCGCATATGATTCATCTTCATTATCTTCATCAATTTCTCTCTCTCAATCTTTCATTGATAGATACATTGTTTTGCATAGAATTGGCTATCTCTCTCTCTCTCTCTCTCTCTCTCTCTCTCTCTCTCTCTCTCTCTCTCTCTCTCTCTCTCTCTCTCTCAATCAATCAATCAATAGTACATCATCTCCTCACTACAACACTCAATAATCACTCATAATAATCCTTCTTAGGTCGTGGATGCCCCTTCCAAAAAGCGTGTCTGATATGAAAGGTCATAGAGCCACTACGATGACTCTTCATATCTCACTACTGTCACTTCACTCTAGTCTGCTTTTGAGTCTCCAACAGCTACTTCTTTCACTTCCTTGAGCTCTTTTGAACTTACATTCACCTCTTTCCAAGGCTAGAAGACTTTCCCAAAATCACACATACATTCAATAGAACACTTATAGAATATCTACAAAACAGAATAGAACAGAAATAGAGCAGGAACAAAGGCTTAACAGAAGCTCAACATAGGGTTACAAAAGATCAACAGAAAACATCAGAACCTCATAACTCATACTAAAACCATTCCAAACTATAAAAAACTATTCAATAAGCTTTCAAAACACCTCAACCTTCATCAAACATCAATCCATGCTTCATACAAAAGAAAATCAGAACAAAACAGAAGCTAAACAAAAGGTATTAAAACCAATCAGAACCTCAACAGAACCTATCAGAATATCACAGAACCTCATATTTCTACTAAAAATCATCATGAGCTTCCAAAAAATAATCAATATCATCCAAAACACTCTCAAACACTTCCGAAACAACTAATCATCACTCAAAATCAATAAAAAATCAAACCATTCAACCTTCAAAAACAACAAAAATCAACCAAAAAATCTAGTCATTTCAGCATTAAAAAATGAGACACCAAGAAGGTCGCCACCTCACCAAGAACAAGAGGCATAGTCCAGCAAAAGGACATTGAGTGAGGATGAAGAAAATAGGGAACATGAAGAGCAATCTATCTGGGGAGAGGCTAAGAAAACGAAGAAGAAAATTGCACAAGAAAAGCAAGAAGAGGAGAGGAGGAAAAAGAGAAAGCACACTTACAAAAGGCTCGTAGGGATTCCAAAAAAATCGAGGAGGAAAGAAAGATAAAGCAGGAAGAGGAGGAGGAGGAGGAGTTGAGAAGAAAGGAGGAGGAAGACATAGCCCTTGCAATGCGTAGGTCCATTGAGGCAGGATGACGATCTTGAGCCCATGAGCCCGCTTAGAGATGAACGGCTGAGCTCAAGTACCTAGGTGCTCATGCCACCTGTAGTGCAAGAAGGCAAGAGAAAGGCCCCAATCATTCCCATTTCTACTCTCCTAGTGCCCGCCACTACCACCACCATATCCACACCTAGTTCTATGACCCAGGTGGATGCCAGCAACCTAATGGCATGGGTCCAATACTTTGTAAATAAGGAAATGAGCCAAGGAGCAGGAGAAGGGACCCCTCTAGTAGGAACCAAAATACCGGCAGTAGGCAAATGCCGAGTCTAGACAAGACTTGAAGGGGCAAAAGGTGGCAACCTCCACAACCTCCATCCCTGCAACAGAGAGGCTGCCTGTGGAGTATGATGAATATGTCAAGGAGCTTCTCTCTCGACCAGAGAAAGCTAAGGAAGAGAAACAAATGGTAGTGGTGGAAAATCTAGAAGAAAAAAAGAAGGCCATTACTACATTTTAGCTAGAGAAGACCTACCAAATAGCCATAGCCCAAAGGGAGATCGATTAGCGTAAAGAACAGCTCTAGGCTAAAGAGACAAAGTGGAAGCCGAATGGTGGGCGAGATTGGACGAAGAAACTAAAGCCATAAATCACCTGCGAAGACACAACAAAGAAATCATAGGGCTCTATAAGGATTTGCAAGTCAAAATGGAAAAGATCACTAAAGCCACAGAGGAACTAGAGGCACCGAGGGAGGAAAGAACATGCAGGTATGAAAGGAAGTTGAGAAATTGACACAAGAGGTAGCCCTCAACAGAGAAAGAGTAGTAGAGAATGAAAAGAGAAATGGAAGATCAAGAATAGAGGCTAGCAGTGCTAGCTCAGAGGCAGGGAGAAAGTCTCGAGGAGATGACAAAAAGGGCTGATGAATAGGCAGTGCATAATGAAAGATGAGTCAAAGCCTTGGCGTGCCATCTGGCTTAGGCTCAAAAAGATAAGGTACTAGCTAAAAGCTAAGCAGAGAAGGGGAGGCCGTTGAAACCATCAAGAAAAAGCTACAGAGATTGTACGCAGGGCCTTGACCTTGGAAGAGCAATGGAGATACCTACTACTGTTGGCAAATCTGACTCCATAGGAAATAGATGCAATTGGGTTCACAGAAGGAGTCCAATTGGAAGCCCAAAAAGGAGATGAGGTTGGCCCAAGATTTGAGATGGGGTCTCATGAAGAAGAGATAGCCCCATAGCCTCCTTCCCCACCACAGCAAGAAGACCAACAATAGGTGGACACTTCTGAAGAAAGAAGGGCCGCACTTAAGGAAAAAAGAAAACAGATGGTGGAGGAAGTAAGGAGAAGGTTGAATGCCAAACCAATACAAGTGCTACCTACACCTATTCCACCAAGCCAGGATACTTTCCCAGTGAGCTTCCACACTAATTTGGTGATTTGGGAACAATAGGAGACTTCCAGAAACACCTTTGACCCGAACTTCCAATTTCTTGCTAATTTGCACAGGGTTTACCAATCAAGGTGGTGGAGGAAGTAATCAACATCGGAAGCAGGCTTGGGGAAAAATGGTTGGCAAAGAGAGAACAGAACCCCTCTTTGTGGAGCACAGAGGATACAGAATTTTGGCAAGACAAGGTTTTTGAGGTCTCGAGATTAGTATCTGGCTATGAGTGCTAGCCTACATGGAGAAGGCACATCTGTGACATAAATATGGACACTTGGGTGGCTTTCTGCAACACCCTCCCATTCAAATGCAACAACCCAATATTCATGCTATACCCTCGAAGAATGGGAGTGGATTTTGAACCCAATGTCCATGGCCGGTATGACTTCCCCATGATCTACAATGTAAATTGTACTACGCCAGAGGAGGCTCTTATCTTCACCCCGGAAAATCTGGGGGATTCTATAGTCCATTTTGTAGATGAATTCTCCTTGTGCTCCGACCTTGCATTCATTACTACCTGTAATTACCTTAGGCTACTTAGAATACTACTTAGGAAAAATCCCACTCCACAAGAACACAACTTTCCACCCTTTTACTTTGATCCCAACACAATAGACAGCTGTGCCATGGCTAGACTGATAATGTGCGCTACTCTTTTCCCTTCATTTTTTAAATCCCTTCTAGAAGATATGAATGATAGCTGCTTTATGCGTTGCAATCATCCATTTCTCTCTACCACCACTCTGCAAGTCCACCTAAACCTCAAAGGGTACTTATAGAGTTGGCAATTTCTAAATAAGTCTCTTAGGCCCCCTTCTCCACCCCACTTGGATAACAAAGCTTAGCTCTCGTCCTGCATAAGTAATTTAAAAAAAAAGAAAAAAAAAAGAAAAGGAACATGAAAGAGAAAGAAATAAAGAAAGAAAAAGAAAGCAAATATGAAAAGCAAAGAAATCACAACACGAACATCAATTTACACCACATAGGCCATAATGATTGCACCTAGGGTTCTCAAGCTAGGTGCACTCGATGGCATTGGTCGGCCAGCTCCATCCCTAATCCCCTAGCCTCATTTTGATTTTCCATTTCACGCTTAGGGCACATCAAGGGCAAGACATACCTAGGGAGGTAACACTCGCCTATAGTTTAGACTTGTCACCCCAAGCTACATGCATCGCACCTCCCTTATGCACAAACTAGCTCCTCAAGTGGGGGACAACACCCAAGCTTGCCCAACTTCCAGTTCCACTAGCATAAGCACAATACACCACACGGCAAAGTGGACACGCCCCTAAGTAGTGCACCTTCTTTCTTTTCAGGTACAAACAAAAGCTACAACCCACCGACGTCAGAGGCCCCATCATCCATGCAATACGCTCCCGGCCTCCACCACCTTAACTAGTTGATGAGTTTCTTCCCAATACCAATAGCCCCGATACCCCATCATCATTGACTCACATGACCACCCTTTTAAATCAACAAACTTTCATCAACTCCAAACCACAAGTGTCCTGGAACTAGCACTCATCTAGGAGGGGGATCATCTTATATGACATGTCACCATGCAGACAAAACACAATAGATACAAACCAAGCAGCCCCAGTCAAAAAGTGAATGAAGAAGCTCATTTGGAATAGTGCGAGACAAGGCAAGCTCAGAAAAAGAGGGAGCTCCACCTACTTTGACGAGATCCTCTCAAAGATAGGGAAGGCCTTGTCAATGATGAAGGATGCTCTCTCAAGGATGACGGTAAGCACCAAATATTCTAGCAAGGCTCTCTCAAGAATGAAGGAGAACCTTCGAAGGCCCTCACAAGGAAAGTGCAAGGCACAATGTAATTCAGTTTATGAGGAATACAAGTTTCCTCTTGTGCAAATGGTGAGCTCTAAACAGACATAGCTGAAGAGATAAGGCAACTTGAAGGGAATGTGGATGAAAAGCCAGGTTCTATTCTTGTCATTGCCCTCGGCCGGTGAGAAGGGGGATCCATCCAACACCATATTCAAGGGACAAATCCACTCCAGGTCAGTGTCAGGGAAGCCGCACCAACTATATCTTCAATTTCAAGGCTGGTCCACCTGACACCATCCCCCGCAAGGGCTCGTATACAAACTCAAAAAATCCATCTGGCTACACCCATCCCACCTTCCAACTACTATCCATCCATCAATGCCATGGGACTAGCACTAAACTAGGAGGGGGGTAATGTTAGCCTCAGCACAAAAAGAAAGTGAAAAAAGTGAAAAAGCGCAAGCTAAGTCAAAGGCAGAAGCGCATTCTTAAACGCAAGATGCCCCTAAATTTTTTTGTAAAAGAGCACTAGGTTCCCTCCTATGCAAATTGTAAAGGTAGATGGGAGGTGGAAAGGAAGCTAGGAAGATAAGAGGATTATGTGAAAGAGGGACTAGGCTACGGCCACGGCCATGTAAAAAAGAGGATGGTTTCCCAAAAGGGATTTAGATTTTTGTATATAAAGTTGAAAAGTGAATGAAAAGCTCATTCTTTGGTGTGTAGCAAAGTGGACTCTTCTTCTTCTCTCCTTCTCTTCTCTTTTCTTGTTAGTGAGTGCTTGAGGGAGGGAGTGAGAGTGAGCTAGAGAGTGAGTGTGTGAGGGTGAGGGATCTTGGAGGTGAAGCTTTCCATCGTCTCTTCTCTTCTTCTTCTCCTCTCTTCTCTTATCTCATCTCGCATGTGGCTATGGAGGATGGAGCTTGGAGGAAGAGACTTGATGATGCTTGAGCTTGTATCACGAATCGTGGAGCTACCAGAGTGCTCGAGGGAGGAGGCTACTCATTGGGGCATCAAGGTAAGCTCATTACACCGTGGTAGGATTGAAGGCACGTCATCTAGGTGAGAGATAGCCATAGGTGCTCACTTGAAATGCTTGAAACAATAAGCAATCAATGGGTCTTAGTAGTTGAGTATGAGAGCTGGCCTCTAGATCTACGGCTTTTCTTTCCAATTGAGGTTGCATCTAAGTTGCTGGGCCCTGGCAATGGTATAACGACATTCTTTGTTTGCGCATGGGTCATGATATGTAACGGGATGAGTGTGTCCTCTCTGTTAAATGTCTCAACTCCAAACAGTCCCAATGGTGCAAATGGCTTGTTTGTCACACTAAAGGGTGGTCTTCGTCTTAGGCATTCAGCAAACAAGTGACTGATCCCACACTCTGGGCATCTAAGATCGGCCTTTTCCCAATTAGCATGCTTCCATTTGGGGTAGTGTGAGGAGATATGTCCTAAGTGTCCACAAGTCCAACACAAGATTGGTTCTTGGGTCTACCCTCCAAAGCCTCTGCCTCTGCCTCTACCTAATGCAATCATCAGTATAGGTTGGTAATCTATAAGGATTGCATTGCTCTCTTTGTCATACGACACGTAGAGATGCACATAAGGTTCTTCGTCGTTCAGCTTCTCCATATAGTGGACTAGAGTATCACTCAGTGGATGGGTTATGTAGAGTCCAGGTGGTCTAGGTATGCCTATGGGGTTTATCTTCATCCTAGGAATGGCCAGTTTGGCATCATTAGGTGCCAAGAGAAGCAATGGGGCTCCCCTTCCAAAGAAGTTTTGGGGCCTATTCACTAGGTAAGACTGTTTGTATGGTTGTGAATATGAAAGTCTCCTCAATAGCCTACAATGCAGGGTATTGTGGTCGAACCTACCACAATTGGTGCAAGGTCGGGACCTGGAGTCTTGACACTTGTCTAGAAGGTGATTTCCACCACAATACACGTATTGGATGTGAGAGCGTGTTAGTCATCTCATCATTTTTTGTAATTTGGCTAACTCCTCCATCCTTGTTAGCTCCTGACTTGCGTTCGTGCCCTTTCCTTTATCCTGAGAACTTGGGCCTTATCTTTCACTTGGTGTTGAAACTCTCTCATAGTTTCTAGCATTACTCTCCTCTAGGTCGAGCTCTTGGAGCTTCTCTCTTTTAGCTAGTCGTTCACTCTAATAGCCTCGTCAAAGACCCTAGCTAGCACGTCTTGTTCAAGCTTGAATTGCCTGCCAAGGCCTTGTAGTGTTCTTCACTTCTTATCCCATTGATAAAGGCTATGGAGATCGCTCTTTTGGGGGGTTACTTGCTAGTTGGGATCCTCTTGAAGAGACTCCGCACATGGGTGACGCAGTCTCTTATGCCCTCCTTGTCTTTCTCCTTGATGTTCATTAGCCACACTAGAAGGTTATCGGAGTACCCAAGCTCAGAGAATCTCTTGATGAAGAGACTCTTGAGGTTGTTGAAGTTAGCAAGCTCAACATGGTCTAGACTCATGTACCAGGTCCTACCCTTATCTCCTAATCATAGATCGAAAGACATAATAAGATCGGTGAGACCATTGGCCTTGTAGACCTGCTCGAACTGCTCTATGAAACAATGGCAATCTCGTTGCTTGCATGATTAGGAGTTAACCAAGGCTCTAAGAGCCAATCAAGAATATCTGTTGTGGCTAAGAAGTTCAAGCACAGATTAAGATCAGTGAGGCCTAACGGGGCTCTAGGCTTGATTCTTGGCAGTTTTCTCTTGTCTCTAGGGTCTGCTAGGATTTTTGTTGTGTCATCCTACTCGATTGGGCTATGATCTATGTGTTGATTGGCAGGGTCAATTAGTTGTGGGTTTTTTTTTTGTTTTTTTTTTTGGGATATAGCCTTGGCCGATTCTCAATCGTTTGATTCTTAGAATCGGATGGGCCAATTATTAGCGATTTTGGGTTGTTTGATTCTGATCTTCGTCTGATTCTCAAATCGGACCGGCCAAATCGGACGTGCCGATTCTCTTGGGCGGTCGATGATTGATTTTTGGTGGGTTGATTTCACCAATCGAATGGTCCAATTTCCTTGTCCGATTTTCAGTCATCCAAATCAGTCTGGCCCATTTTTTCCCAAGGCAATCGATCAGGTCGATTGTCCTTCTAGAAATCAGACATGCCGATTCCGTGTGACGAGTTTCCAGGGATGACAAAAATCAACTTGATTCTAATGATTTTGGCTATGTAGGATCGCAAAAACTTCTAGAATGTAAGAATTGACCCTAATGAAGGATTGTATATACCTAGAGTAGCAACTAAACTCCAAAATACAAATTGGCAACAAATCAAACCCTCTTGCCCTGTTATGACAACAAAAACCCTAAAGCTTTTTCCTTCAATTTCTTGGTCCTATCCTACTCCAAATGCAACAAAAATGAAAAACTAAAAACTAAAATGCTTCCTCCTACTTGCCTAATCATCAAAAAACCAAAATACTTACTTGTTGCCAAGATTAAAAACCCAAAACTTCCTACCTATCTCAAGCTCCGGTTTAGGGATGAAACCCTTACTTCCTTGCTCGATTTGGGGCACACAAGTGCTCAAACTTGAATCCATTGGTCCCAAAATAGAACCAAAATGTAGAGGGAGCTCACACTCAACCTCCAAGACCCACAGACTACTTATTGTTTCAAATGTTTCAAGCAAGCACAAATGGCTATCCCTTACCTAGCCAACGCGCCTTCGATCCTACGAGTGTAGTGAGCTTACCTTGATGCTTAATGGAATAGCCTCTTGATGGATTAGCCTCCTCCCTCAAGCCCTTCGATAACTCCATGACTTGAGATGCAAGCTCAAGCATCCTCAATCCTCCACCTTGCTCCATCCTCCATAGCCGCGCGCGCGAGATGAGACAAGAGAAGAAGAGAAGAAGAGAAGAGAAGATAGAGAGCTTCTCCACCACGGTCCCTCACCCTCACTCACTCACTCACTCACACTCTCACACTCCTTCTCTTAACCACAAGCACAAGCAAGCAAGAAGAAGAGAAGGCAAGAGGAGAAAAAGAGACCACACTCCTTCTCTTAACCACAAGCACAAGCAAGCAAGAAGAAGAGAAGGCAAGAGGAGAAAAAGAGACCACTTTAGCCATACACCAAAGAATGAGCTCCTCATTCACTTTTCAACTTTATATACAAAACCCTAAATCCCTTTTGGGTGGTCATCCCCTTATCCCCCTTTTTACATGGCCTAGGCCCTCTTTTCCATCATCCTCCTATCTTCCTAGCTTTTCCTTCTACCGTCCATCTACCTTTACAATGTGCACAGGAGGGAGCCTGACCCTCTTTTACAAAAAGTTATAAGGATGCCTTGCATTTAAAAATGCGCTTTTGCCTTTGACTTAGCTTTTGAGGCCTCCCTTGCACTTTCGGCCATTTCCCTCCCTACTTCTTCCATTGTGTCTAATTTCCTTATGGGCCACCTCTTTTAGGTCCCAACTTGTGCTTTTCCACTTTTTTTGCTTTCTTCTTGTGTTAAGGTTAACATGCACTAACTATGGCTACTCAAAATCTCAAATATGGAAATTTTTTGTACAAAAATTGCATATTAAGCCACTAAGAAACAAATGTATTAAACCCAATAATATAGATGATGATGACTGGGCTGATTTAGATGCAATATGCAAGTCCACTATCATTTTAACACTCTCTAAAGAGGTCCATAATAATGTTGTTGAAGATGAAGATTAGAGTGCATGGAATCTATGGGAAAAGATTCAAGAACTTTATGCAAAGGAGAGCCCTGCTTCACAGATGTATTGGCTTAAATAGTTGATGGATCTCCACATGAAGGATGGGACCCCATTGTCTACTCACAAAACAAAGATACAAAAGTCTATAATTTGTATTATGTGTATAAGTACAAAACACTAATATTACACAACTACAAGTAACATAGTCTAACTTCATTTTTGGAGTGTGAGAAAAGCCTCTACACATGCAAAAATGAATACTTATTTCTTGGACTTACTATTATAGTGTGAATATAAGTCTCAAATACTAGCAATAGAATATCCAAGCAAGTGTTTTGTTTGTGCTTTGAGTATGATTACAAGCCTCCAACACAATACAATAGAAATAATTAAATCTAATATATCAATTTTGAAAAGTGAGGTAAGCCTTTAATATACACAAAAAGAGTGATCAAATAACACATTAGTTTTGAAGTGTAAGATAATCCTCTAATACAAAAAAAGTTTAAGATATACTTTTAAAATGTGAGATGAACCTCCAACACAAAAAAAGTATATATAAATAATAAATAAAATTAGGAAATTTAAAAATACTTTCAAAGTATGAGGTTAAAAAACAAGAAATAAATATAAAAATAATGAATAGAATTAAAATATTAAAATAAGTAATATCATATTACTTATAAAGTAATTATCATAGACAAGAGAAAGGCACTTTGTAAGAAGAGTAGTGGAGAAAGACAACAATTGAAAAGCTTTCAAAATGAAATGAAAAGCTTTCTAAAACTCTTTTTATACATGTGGATTTTTAACATTTTTTATAAAAAAGCGTTTGATGAAAAGCTTTCGATCAAAAGGATTTATTTGGTTTTTTGCCAACTATTTAGAAAAATGCCAAATAATGGGGTGAAATACAATGAAAAGTCATTATTTAGTCCAAACAATACTACCTAGGATACTTGCTTGGTATTGTGGAATGGAAATCTATTGATTTGACCATGATGTGCTATCTCTCTTAATTCTAATTGAACATGTGATCCAGTCAAGATGGTGAAGTGGTCACCACATGAGAGTTGATAGCCCTAAGAGATAGTTAACAAGCTCTTGCTCTCAATTTATTTCTTGTACAAGCTTCTGCTTGAATATGATCACTTGTCTAGCTATTGAGAAAAGAGGTTACATTATAACATAATTGAAGAAGAGACACAAGAGCCTAACATGCTTTTACGACAACCCATGAAATATTTCATTTAAAATTGTGGTATTACTTGAGTCTTAGAATTCTAATCAAATGCACATATAGCTATGATGGCATGTGGACGTGTTTAAATTCATGTAAAATGATCATTAGAATGAGTGCAAAAACACACAGTTAAATGCGCCTAAAAACCTTTTTTAAAAACCATCTTCTTTTCAAATAAATTTGAATCCTTCTTTTAAGATGCACATGGCAAGAGAGGGACAAATGAAGCACTTTGTGATAGACAAGACACAAGATGAGAGCCATGGACTCCCATGTGGGAGATGTCATGGTTGAGAGCTTTCATGGGGAAAGGACATTTGATTCCTCACTCATTTTCTTCTCCACACACATGAAGGTGAGTTCATTTTATTGTTTTTCCCCTTCCCCTCTTCATCTTCTTCATTCTATTCTTATTTTTCTTCTTGTGGTTGATTTGAAGGGAGACAAGGCAAGCTCCATGATTCAATTTCAAATAAGGTAAGTTCATATAGAGATAAATTCGTCTTTGCCTTTTCCTTTAGTCTCTCAAAGTTTAGATTTGTTTTCTTTGTGTTTGTTCTTTTTTTTTAATTAAGATGAGCTTTGAAAAGCTCTTTGCATTGATTGTGTGGAGGCATGGAGTAGGAAGCACATGTGCTTGCACATCTAAATATACATAAGATATGCAAACATGTAGAGAAATGCATGTTTATACACATTTATGAACATGGTCCAATGTTTGACCTTTTTTCTATATAAATAGCTCAATATATTTTTCAGATAAATAGTGAGTCTATGAGTATGTAAGAGAGCGGATGAGTATAGGATGTGGCAAATACATTTTTATATGGATCCTTGAACTTGGTCTACTTTTTGACTACCTCTATGTAAAAACAACTCTCTTTGTTGTGCGGACCAATAACAACATGTCATTAAGCATGTAACAATGCAAGTCAGATTTTTTATATTGTTTAGGGTTTTTTATCCATACCTCTTTATTCTAATATCTAGTATACTTAATTTCATTTTATTTGATATTGTTTTACAAATGGAGGCATATATGCTTGTGTATGACATTATAGGTGCAATATTACTTTGTGCAATGGCTTACATATTCAATAAAGCATTATAAGTGAAGGAGGAGGCACATGTTGAAGAGCAAAACATTGCACTTCACGTACCATAGGTACATCATCATGAGGAGATTGGAATCCTCATCCACAGGAAGTACTTCTTGAGGAGTGAGCCCCATGTGCACCACTAAGGCATACTTGTTAGGATACCTTATTGAAAACTCTAGTAGCTTTCAATTTTCAAATATTATATGCAAGCCAAACTTAGCATTTTTATTCATATTTCAATTAATATAATGCAAACAAGGGTACAATTTCATCCATCTCTTGTCCTTCAACATTTTGTTATGACATGTAATGATATTGCATGTATATTTTAATACAATGTGGGTTAGGTTTGTATAAATAATGTGGAATGTCCATGGGAACAATGGCCACGTTGCTAAAATCAGATTAGCACTTCATCTGACACTTTAGGTAATGAAGCGTGATGTGGGAAAGGGAATATGAAGCAGTCTTATCTACTTTGGAGTTTGTGTGTTTGTGTAATCTACAACTAGAAGCTCGTGGTTTCTTTTCCCCTGCATTGCAGTAAAAGCGTGCTTATAAAGTCATAAAAAAACGTGTCTATATGGTGTGATTCTGGATGCAACCCTTCCGATAGGCTTTTTATCACGACTATAGTCACAATTGTAAGTTTTTAAAAAAACTAAGAGAACACGCCAAAAGGTTCGACCTATCTATGAGCCTAATCCCTTATAGTGCTAGGGAAAACTAGGTTTGAGTAATTGCTTATCAATTTGATTGAGTTTTCAATCCAAGTCTATCATCAAGGAAACAAGTGCCATTAACACTTGTTTTTGGTTTGAGACATTCCCAAGCCAACATAATGAATTGTTTCAAGCAATTACCACGTGATAGGCCTTTCTCAGGGTCTGATTAATGGTGCCCAAAGATATGATTAATGCTTGCAATGGCAGCCATTCTTCAACTCCTCCTCCTCCTCCTCACCATCGATGCGGAAGGCTGTTCTCTCCAATTCGCATGGTTATTCAAAGAGAATAATCTATTAGGCTACGCTCAAAAACTTATGAAAAACTCTAAAGCTAGCTCTCTTAAACTTATGAGAAACTCTAAAGCTAGCCTCTCTCTTCCTTATCCACTCCTTAAGGACTCCTAACATCTCTTGCCTTTTGCAAAGGGCAAAGTTAACATTAAAGAATCCTTTCTTATAAAAAATCCTAGAATTCCTAAACCTCCAAATATGGTGAATAGCAATACCCCTAATTACATTCCACAAATCACATACCGAGTCATTCAAGTTCCCAAAATCCCCAAAAGAGCCTCTTTGCAGTCAATTTTACAATAAATGTGGCTTTTTCCACATGTCTTTTGCATAGTCAACAAAGTGGTGACCATCTCCCTAACTTAGGTAGTCTCTCCCTTATAGACAACTTGTTCATTATGCTTCCCATAGAACTAGATTGAGTGTATGTGCGGGGATGTAACCCCAAAACCTTATGATTTCCCTTTTCCAAGTTCTCAACGTGGTCATGGGTATTTTTCCAGTCTTTGTAAACTAAAAAGAAGATTCTTCAACAAAGGGAGTATACCACATATACAAGTGACTAACACCTTGCACATACATATAGAGCACCCCCTTGCCGATCGTTGTTGTGGCTCCTACTACCGCTCTCCTACACCACAAGAATTGGGGACCATCTAAACATAGAACACAATCGTAATAGTGGCCACTCTTTTTCCAAGTTGCACATTCCAAGAATATTTTTGTTTCCTCACTTAAGAGTTCCTGAAGAAAATCATTCTAGGCCACAGCTTTGAGATCCTCACACTCTCATCGTTGATCAATAGTTTTAACAACCACAATTGCAATGCATCCAATAGACTTTCTCTTTCTTGATACCATATATAAGAATGCAAATGCAAGGTGTAATGCCATACAATGCTCAAACAAATTAACCACAAATCAATTTCCTACGTGTTGTGTGAATATAGCCTTTCCATGATTTTCTTTTTAACAAAGTGCTCCGTTGCTTAGAAATGACACCAAACTAATTCCTACTATTGTCCCTTTAAACTTAAATGAAGCAAGTCCTATATGTCATGATATGTATGAAAATCAGAATTTAATTGATACTTAACTTTTCACAACTCATTTTCCCCTACCATTTAGGTTTTGCAATCATAAATTGGTTTAAGACGATGTTTCATGTCAAATTTTCCGTGTAGAAAAGTGGTAAACATACACTTTTACATAAAGATAGAGGTAGGCTTAGACAAGTCTCCATGCCCTACCTTCACTATATATCTACACACATATACCTAACTTATGGTAATACGCATGAAAACCAATTTTTAAATCAAAAAATCTATTTTCATTATTTTTATCATTTATTTTAATATTAATTACTAGTTTCCTATGATTTTCAAATTTATGAAGCTTATGAGGAATGTGATTTATCATTACATTCAATATAAGTCCATAGGAACACCACTTGAACCATAAGAATCCATGAATGTATCATTTACTACTAAATCCCACATTGCAGATTTTACAATTTTGATTTCCATGACGTGAATTGCTAAAAATTCCTTATCATTTTACATTTTTAGATATATTCAAGCATATTCGACCATTTTTAATCATTTTTCATAATAAAAATGAAAGATTCATCATAAAATTCAATAAAAGGCACTTACACTATAATTCACATACATAACCCATTGTATTTTGAAAACAAGAAGCTATTGACGCTTCACTGATGCCTTTGTTGGCAGTTACTTGTTTCATTCCTTGCATCTTGTCACACTATCTGGTACCCATTCCCCCTCTCTCAGCCCATATGAACAGCATTTATGGTGAGAGAGAAAGACTGAAATCTAAACTTTTCAAAGATGCACCAAATCACGCGCAGTCTAGAGCGATTTGAAGCAAAGAACTACAAGATCCCAGCCTCAAGAGGGGGAGGCATGATTCCAACAGGTGCAAAATCCAAATCTTGAATGGAATTGAGAGGAATTGAAAAAAATACCCTCACTCCCCTTCGTCAAGTTTTTTTATGTTTCATGCTTCTTTAATCTTCTATAGCTTATAACATGCAACAACAAAGCTGGTTCACTCGAGCGCATTCACACTATCTCGCAAGTGGTTTTGGGCAGGACGGAGGGGCAAATGACCTCAGATTCATGATCCGACTGGACATGCAGCTTCTTGTGGCATTAAAAACTATTATCTAGCCTCTATCACTTGCTTTTCGACTTTTAGATTAGGTAGCTGCTTCATAACACCAAACCTTGTGGCCATTAAATGGGGAGTCAAATAGACTTTGATCGATAAACGAAAACTTGCCTTAGATTCCCAATGTCAAAATCCACCTAGGAAAACTCCAACTCCTTGATCTGTGATTGACACATTTTTTGCCAAAAATGCCTCTTTTATGGATCTTGGGTCACTTTTGCGCTTTGAATTCGGCTCTAAAGTTCAACTCTCATTTATCCTACCCTAAAGGTAGAAGCTTCTAGGAAGATCCTAGAAGAAATGGATGATCAAGTCAAAGATATCAAGCAAGATACTCAAGTTGCCAAGGATTGGCGCAAAAGGCATAGGTTGATTTAAGGGGACAAGAATGAAACTTCAAGGAAGGAGACATGGTTTTTATTTGTTTTTGTCCAAAGAAGAGTTCCTTGTCATTAGGAGAGTTCAAAAAGCTAACCCCAAGATATTATGGACCCTACAAGATTCTCAAGTGTCTAGGACCAAATGCATACAACAAGCTACAACTCTGTGAAAACTTGAAGGTTTATAATCTATTTCATGTTAGCTTATTGAAAGCTTACATAGCAAATCCTGATCATACTTGATGATCAACAAGTTGTAATGCCTAGCCAAGGAGTCCTTGAGTTCTAGCTTGATAGAGTGCTTTGTTGAGAGATAGGCATGTGAACCCTATGTATGCAAGGGTGGATAAGGGTAGTTAGGTGTGAATGAACTGGAGGCCAGGTGGAAACCCTAACCCTAGCCATCTAGAGGCTATATAAATAGCCTAAAGGTCACTCTCACAGGTTGTACTTCTGAACAACTCACTAAGCAAGATTTTCTTCTTGTACTTGAGCTCTCTCTCTCCCTCTTGTGCAGACTCTCATGCTTCCACTTTGATATTTCAACATGGCATCAGAGCTATCTTTGATCCAACAAGCTTCCTTTAGCTACATCCTAATTTAAGTGCACAAGAAGATCTCTTTCTTTCTCATTTAACTCCTTCTCTACCATAGCCAGCCTTGACCACCTATCAGTGGAGGACTTGGGGTGAACAAAAGAGAGCATATTTTTCCTAGCTTTCTTCTAGAGAGTTGCTCCCCAGCTCAAGATGCTCAAGCACGGCACATCAAACGCAGACATTGGGTAGCTAGGAGGATGCCATTGCCAGAATTTGTGAATCTGGCGTAGATTTCATTGAGGCCAGTTCAGCTCAATGGCGTGGCCTGGTGCTTTGGGCATCCTGGCTACCATGGGGCTTTGTTAGCCCCCCTAGTGGGCCATCTCCCCCTAAAAGGTTTTTAGTTAATTCCTCTCCTACTGTTGTTGCAATCAAAACCCTAACTATGGGTCACAGTGGCAACCATAGTAGCCACAAGCTTGAAAGCTTTTCTTTCTTGCTTTTTTCATTTTTTGCTGATATTAACAATGATTTTAATCACGAAATCATTGAATGTAGAGTCAGTTAATGACCTATAGTCTTCATGTCAATGATGATTCTTCATTTGGTGGGCATCGCTAAGCTTTCCAAGATGAATACTTAACATCTCAAGAGACCTTAATCTTGAGATGAGTGCTTCTTAGCATTGAAAGGTATTTAGTGTCATTAGTTGGTACTGCCTTATGATGAAACAAGAACATGGATGTAATTGAAATCTTCTCGAACTCTTGTCCAAGTGTCGAAGTTCTCGATTGACCTTGAAAAACCAAATATTCATCCACTAGACCACAAGGTGGGGAGGAGCCAAAGGTTCAATCAAATTTCACTTTATTAAAGCCCAAGAAGATAACCAAACCTAAACCAAGGGTTGTCCAAAGGAAAGGACCACCAAAATCTTATTTTGAGGTACTACATATGTATAATTTTCAACCCTTTTCATCCTTGCAGTTTTAAGTCTAGACACGTGTAAGGCTATGTGGCATTTAAAAACACATAGATCATTTCTATCAGTTGGTTCGTACTTATTGGCCATTATGTAAAGGACTAGGCAGTGCCATTTCCTAGGCCAATTAGTAAGACCTTTCTATCATGGCCACGGCTTATGCTGATGTTAGGCCTTAAATTTGTAAGTGTGATGGAAAAGACTTTCATCCATGGCAGGTCCTTGTGAAGTATAAAATGATGGAACGGGGCTATTGGCCCTCCATTAGGGACCAAGGTTATTGATCCATCAAACCCACTTGACGTAGAAGATGATGAAAGAGCCAAAGCCATCATCATGCTTCATCTAGATGAGTCCCTAATTCATCATATTGACCAACTCTCCACTGCCAAGGAGAAATGTGATGAGCTTCAAAAGCTTTATGGTGCTACAGGGAAGAACTCCAAAATTTTCCTAAATCAATTTTTTTAGCTTGGACTATAAACAATGAGAAGATATAGGTAAGTTCGTTTCTCACATGAAGGGGCTTATGGCACAACTAGCCTCAATTCAAGCTACAGTTCATGATGAAGATGATATTGCAATTCTCTTGAAGGCTATAAGAAGGTCTTTCCAACCCTTGTAATTACTCTTACCAATATCCCTAATCCAACTTTGAAAAACACCATCCAGTTTTGTTTAGATGAGGAGAAAAGAAGTCGAGGATCTACCTCAATAACCCATGAGCAATTTCTAGTTCATATTGCCTCCACCAAATGATCCTTTTGGAATAAGAAGGGACATCTTGTCAGTAATTGTTAGAAAAAATATCCCAACCAAATGAAGTGCAACAAATGTAAGAAGATAGGGCACATTACTAGTAAATGTCCTACCACCCCTAAAGTACCAAAAGAATTGGAGGCCAACTATTAGAGTGGAAGCATGAGAGTGTGCACAAGAGGGAAAGAGAGAGAGCTCAAGTACAAGAAGAAGATCTTGCTTAGTGAGTTGTTCAAAAATACAACTAGTGCACTCTCCTCTAATGTGAGAGTGACCTTTAGGTTGTTTATATAGCCTCTAGATGGCTAGGATTAGGGTTTTTCCCTACCCTCCAGTTCATTCACACCCAACTATGCTTATCCACCCTTGCATACATAGGGTTCACATGCCTATCTCTCAATATGCTTGATGTAAGAGAAAGGATATTGAGAAGTTGAACCCTTAGAGAATATCTCATCCTATGGAAGGATTATCCTGAGAAAGATGCCACTTGGATTGATGAGGATGTCCTATCTAAGTAATACCCCCAATTTCTTTTAAGATGAGAATATCTCAATTCCTTTAAGGAAAATATGATGTAATGTGTCAACTTGTAAAAATATTTTCTCACTTGTCACTCACACACACACACACACACACACACACACACATCCATCGAGACCCATTAAAACCTCAAATTCTCTCTTCCCTTACATGTCTATGCTTGCCTCATGCATGCGTGCATACAAACGTAGAAACATATCGATCAAGACTCCTAAAAAATTCAAATTTTCTCTTCGTTACATGTTTATGCTTTAGATCTTGTCACATGAATTGATAACTTAGAAGCTAGGAGACCTATACGGACCCATGGGACTTTCAACTCCTTCACCCCTCACCCCTACACAAGAAAAGGGCTAGAATTAAACCTTGATGAAAAAATCTAAAATTTAGAAAAAAAAATTAATGTTTAAAAAGAAAATGGAGAGCTTACCTGTTGCCAAGTTGCCACTTCCACATCGTCCTCTTTCTGCATGTCAACCCCATCATTGTCATCATGATTACGGAAGGCTACATGGGCCTCTTTTCCTTGCATGGAGGCCATGAAAGCTCCCCATAAACCTACTAATGGAGACTTTTGGGAGATGAAATGGAGTGAGAGAGGGTGGGTTATGCCCCTTAGCCATAAAAGGCTACATTTGGGACAAAGAAAGAGAGGGTGGTGACACTGAACTAATATGCTATTCCAAACAAAAGAGAGATAGTGAAGAGAGAGAGAGAGTGAGTGAGAAGAAAAGAGAGATAAGGAGATCTGAGAGAGAGAGAGAGAGAGAGAGAGAGAGAGAAGAAAAGAGAGATAAGGAGATCTGAGAGAGAGATAGAGAAAGAAAGATATAGAGACATGCAAAGAGAAAAGAGAGAGAAATATAAAGAAGAAAAATATTTTTTCCCATTTCAGTTTAATCTCATCAGGTCCGTCGAAGCCATAAAAGCCATGCATCCACCATGGCTCCAAAAAGGAAAAGCTCAGGAGTCACAAAATCCATAGGAGCTAAGGAGTTATGGGAGCTAACACAAGCGGAGATAATCTTCCAATTCCCACCATGCAAACTCAGGTTCCTCTAACCCCTATAAATTGCAAAAGCATAGATTGTTCTATTGTTCAAATGGGATAGTTAGCTTGCGTTCCAAATTGGGTTAGTGATGGTAGCTAATATAATCTTACTGAATGCGTGCTAGAATTGGTAGCCAATGTGTAGTCTTAGGTGAAGAAGAGGAAATGTGTATCTATTAGGTTCATCGTAAGTCTTATGTTATGGATAGCCCAATAAGTATGCATATTTGGGATCTATCTCGCATAGAAATGGCAAATACTTTAGGATAGTGCACTATCAAAGTTGTTTATGGTTCAACTTGAAACACTGACTCTATTTCCTAATAATCTAATGTCATTTGTTCATGAGTCTTCATTCAAGCAATATGTGGCCTAATATATTTAGGATAGTGTGTTCATGTTAGTTGATCATGATGTATGATATTTGTCCATGTGATAGTCTTGAAAATCTAGTATCATATTGTACTAATTTTTCATTCAAGTAATATGCAACTTGTAATATTTAGAGTATAGTAGTGTGCTCATGTATTTATTCATAAAGTATCCTACCTATCTATGTGTTAATCTTGAAAATATCATTTTGTTTGCACATGTTCCTTTATTTAGGAAAGTTGTGGTCTGTTACATTTAGGATAGGGTGTTCATGTAGTTGATTATGATGTATGTTTTATATCTAAGTGAAAGTCCTAAAAATTACATGCCATCGATGGTTATTCTTTCATTTAGAGAACTTATAACCTATGATATTCAGGATAGTGTTCTTATAGTTGCTTATGATGAATGCTTCATGTATGTAAGAAAGTCCTAAAAGTTATGTATAGTTTATGGTTATTTCTTCGTTTAAAAAGTTGTATACTATAATTGAATATTTCAAGTAGATTGCTACTTAGAATTGATCATGTATAGCTATTACAATGATAGAATGGACTATTTATCCTAGGAGAGTCAACCTTAGAATTTGAACAACCATCCTAAAAGGATTGGTGACTTAATGGTAAGTACATTAGATGCAGTTTGTGGTTGAAAATCCAAATAAAACCCAAAGGGAAGAGTAACCCAAGGATGCTCAAAGATTTCCTTCTAGGGTAAATCGGTTTTTGAGTAAATGGTAAATTAGATTGTGGTTATGCATGCCATGATCTACCAATGCATCAAGAAACATTGAAAGCTAGGATTTTGATTGAATCTAACTAGAAACAAGTTAATAAAAGGAAGGATGCACTAGGCCTTCCCCAAGGTTAGTTGCAGGGACCCTATTCCAAGGGGGTTGGAAACATTGCTTCGGGAAGCTTGGACCGACGATCTTGCTACAAGAGGTCACTATATGGGTCGCTAGTTAGGTGAAAGGAGCTAAGGGTGCTATGGGGCTCTAGCTAGTAAATTCCTTACCTCTTAGCATCTTGCTAACCCCTTTGTGACCCAAAATGGTCTTTTTAGGGCCCTGATACTAGTTGGTAGGGTAGAATCTTAGAGGATGCCAAATATTTGGGTTAGTAACAAAGGAGTTTTTTGCCAATGATTGTTTGATCTTATTTTTGTATTATGCCCTAAGTTACGTGAACAAACCCTATCTTACAAAAGGCTAATTAAGGAAGCTGATTTTTAGTATTCATCAAAGATAATTGTAGTAGGTAACAAGGTAACAAAAAATAACCATCAAGGGAAGCAAGAGGGCTTGTTGGCTCCCCACGAGTATGGTAGCAGTCCTATGGTAGGGTGGTCCTAGTTAGCTAGGAGCTTCTTTTAAGAATTATGCTAATTAGACGGATACGTTGACTCGTCGACTCCAAGTTGTTTTAGGGGACTGGAGTGAGACTATGTGAGGTGTCCTCCAGGCTCCATCTTTTTGTAGTCCATCAGTAGGTTTTCCAAATGATGCCGCCCGGCTCTCCCTTGGAGTATCATGGGGTTTGTCACTTAGACCCTATTGAGTCTACATTGCAACGGAAGAGTTCCGATCGAACCCACTAGGATCGACCTGAATTTTCGAGTTCCTAAAATCAGACGGGTCTCCTAATAGCCAGCTAGCATCAGTAATTTTGAGTTTCCATTTTCTACAAGATTACTTGAACTAAAGCAGACTTGCCATTGCACTTGGTTTAAAGAGAATGGGAGATAAAAGGGAGTGCGGTATGTCAACCCTCCTGCCCATAAGGAAAAATCCCATTCTAGCCCCCTAAAACAATGCAAGTCAGTTCTACCTAGTGACTAGTTGGTCAATTCTTCCTATATCTATCGCCGATTTAGAAAAGCTCCTAGAGCTAACCGGGACCACCCTACTCGGACCTGCCGTGGGTCATGCCCACTCGCTTTCCTTTGATGACAGTATTATCTTTAGTTTTTTAAATTACCTAGAGCACATTTATTGAAACATATACAACCAACTTCCTCAATTAGTTTGTTAAATCACAGGTTCCTTCACGTAATTTTATCTTACGGACATATATACGATTCAAACAAACCTTGAGCAAAATAAATTCTTTTATTATACTAAAATTTTTATTACAATTTTCATCTTTCATATCCTGTGGAAGATATATGAAATTCCACGAGGGTATTCTGTCCACACCAAGATTCCTCCCTTGTATAACTAGTATTAGGGTTCCAGGATCCCATCATGGGTCATGAAGGGGCTTGTCAAATACTAGGAGTAATGTGGATTTTATGGCCAGAGCCCCCCCTGGCATCCACATTTCCTACTGCTTGAGACTATCCCTATGGACAGACATTTCCGCATGGAGCTGGTCTAAGCCTCTCGAAGCGATAACCATGACCTCCTTGGAGTAGGGTCTCACATCTAGCTTGGGGGTAGCCTAGCACAATATTTCCTTTTACAGACATTTCTGCACGGAGCTGGTCTAAGCCTCTCGAAGTGATAACCATGACCCCCTTGGAGTAGGATCTCGCATCTAGCTTGGGGGTAGCCTAGCACGATATTTCCTTTTATCCTGTTTATCAATGTTTTTAATTAGAGATCTAGTTTCTAGCAAACACAAACAATCCTTTCAAACATATATCAATGATGCAAAGACAATCACACCATTGTGCAGCTCACAACTTCACATAGCCAAGGTAGATCCTTAACCTAAGGTAACCTTACATTCTAACAAGGATTCTCCTCCCCATAAAGAAGTGTTGAGTACAAATCTTTCAATTTTGTTAAGAAAAACATGAATTTCTTATTTAGGGCTAGCTTACCCAATATAAGCAAATTTCCTTTAGTTGGTACTTAGAAAAATATTGTGAGAATAACTTAACGAGATTATTTACAAGACCTCTAAATAGACTTTCACTTTTTATGCTTTAATCTCAACACTTAACCATTGTTGTGTTTGATAATAAATATATTGAGTTATTTTACTAATCTTGAGTGCGCATAAAGTCCTTTACTCATTTTGTGCAATATCCTCCTGCAACTATTTCCATCATGATTCCACGAATTATAATCTCGATTAATCTAACTACAAATCATAGGTAACAGTTAACAGTTTATGCGTATATTAATACTCTCTCTAGATGAAAGCTATCATTTCGTGTAAGTGTATTCTTTTGAAGAAAGCACACTTCTTCTTCTTGGCATACAACTTGTGTGTTCTCATCGTCTCTAGCTGGAATATCTTCATTCTTGATTCTGATTTGATAATATCTTGACCAAAGATAAATCTTAGAAAAGATCCTTGCTCCTTGAGGACAATTAAGAAGCTCGTCTATCCTTGAAATCGGGTACTTATTCTTCATTGTTACTTGGTTTAGCCCTCAGTAGTAGTCAATACAAAGATGGAGAGTTCTATCTTTATTCTTTTGGAATAATATTGGGGCTCCCCATGGTGAACTACTTGGCCAAATATATCCTTGTTCTAGCAGTTATTTGAGTTACTATTTTAGTTAGATGGCTTCAGAAATAAGCATTTTGTATGGTCTTTTTGCAACTGGAGCGGCTCTTAGAACAAGTTTGATCTCATGATTGACTTCTCTTTTCGGAGGTAACTTAGATAGCTCTTTAGGAAATACGTCAGCGTATTCTTTTAACTAGTTCTTCTTCTATCTGACTATCTTAATTTACCTTGTTAAGCTTGATCAGGTAAACATGTAATCATTTCTTCAGGCCTTTCACAATTTGAGAAGCTTTTGCTAATAGAACCTTAGGTTTCCCTGTTTCACCTTGTGTAGTTGCTATTTCAACGTTCAAATCCTAAAATGTGACTTGACCTTTTCCACAATGGATATGAGCATCATTGGGATTCAACCAATCCATTCCTAGTAAACACTCATAAGCTCCTAAGTTTATTACTCTAAACCTCATACTTGAAAGGTTTCCTTCTAGGTTAAATTCTACCTTGGCAGTTTACTGTGTAGAAAGTACTTCCTTTCCATTTGCTAATTCCCCAAGTAGTTTTGATGCATTTACTATATCTATTCCTAACTTCTTAGCACACTTGGGTGAAATAAATGAGTGTGTACCTCCACAATCAATCAAAACTTTAAATGATTTACCTTAGTGACTAGCTCGTGTCTGTATTATCGAATATTGATGATTTGGACTCTTCTTGTGGAATGGAGCATGGACAGTTGCTTTTTCAATATCTTCTTCCATAGTAGGGTCTTCCTCCCTATTAATCTCTTTAAGGGTAATATTTGATGTTCTTCCTCTTGCCATAGCTATTTGACCATAGCCTTGGGTAGCTCTGCCTTGACCTTGAGATTGGCCTTTGGGGATGGTTTCCACCAGCTTTGGACAATCTCTCCTAAAATGCCCTAGCTCATTATAGTGAAAGAACCTAAGACCATCCCTGTTTCCTTGGGTAGGAACAAAATTTCCAATTGCATTGGATTTTACCTTTTTCTTCTGACCTTGGTGAAATTGACCTTGGGTTCTTTTTGCTTGATCTTTGAATCCTCCTTTGTTTTGGTTATTGTAGCTCTAGAACTTATTATTTTTAGGCTTTGATTGTACTTCCCGCACAATAGGAGCAGCTCGAATCAAAGCATCTTGGAGGTTTGTTGGGTGTATTGATTCCAAACGAGTGTTTAGAGGAGAATTTAGCCCATTGCATAACTTGGACACTTGTTGAGCAGTATCCATGGAGGGTGCATATTTAAGAAGTGAAACAAACTTGGAGTAATAGGCCTTCAGGGTCAATCCCATTTGCTTCAAATTAAAGAACTCATTCATCTTTTGGGTGCGATAAGATAGAGGTAAATATCTTCCTTTTCCAGCTTCTTTCATCAAATCCTAAGTAATGGTATTTTCAAGGACACCTTGATCTTGTAACCACTACTTCTATCAGAGTCGAGCTGCTTTGCCAATTAATTTTAGCTTAGCTATCATGGCTTGGTTGGTTGGGACAATTCTAGCAGCAGTAAAATAATCTTCCATGGATTCAATCCAAATTTTTGCATGAGCTTCCACATTCTCATCTCTCGTCAAATTTCGGAGGTTTGACTTGCTTCAAAAGATTCCTTTTCTCTTGGGCTTCGTTGGGAATTATTGTGGGTGCGAGATTCTGCGAAATTTTCAACAATTCCCAAGTTAAACTTTACAAGATTTATATAGTGTTAATATTAGAGTTTGATACTCAAATTATTTCTCACTTAATTTATTGAAACAATTTCAAATAAAACTCTTTTCCCATAGCTAAAGTTAAACTACAATTTCAGAGGTTCCAAGGGAAAGTAAGGTTTCATTATTTCTCTAATTTGATAAAGTATCAATCAATCTTTATTACAATGGATGTAAAAGGTAATCAAATGGGAAGAAATACATTATTTACATAGCTCACAGGCTCATCTCATTTTTTTTTCAGAAAAGGATTCCCTACTACAATCTAAGTATGACACTTTGATACAGCCTATATGAAGTAATTTGGATTTTGGAGATAGATATCTAGCAATCTATACTTTTGAGGTAGTTCAAGAAATCCGTCCTTTTTGTAGTTGCGATGGCTAGAGCGACCTATGACTTTTATTTTGTCAGCTGGAAGGATCTTTATAACTTCCCCATAGATATACGGGTTCAGTTTGATCTTCTTGCCCCTAGTATACAAGGTTGAGTTTACACTAGCTTCACAAAATAGATAGATCTTGACAACTTTAAGATCTTTCATCCATTTCACCATTTTCAGATTATTTTGAAGATAAGCTAGACAGTTTTGCATCGATATAGCAGTATCCTCTGTTAATCATCCACTATCTTTCATGATATAGAGGTGAGGGGTTGTACAATTGATCTAATATCTGCATCATCCGATTCCTCCCAGCAAGACTAGATGAATGCATAGCTAACATAAATATTACTTTGAAGATCAAGAATCGTTTCCAAGATTCGTTACTCTACCATAATTCAAAAGCATACATTAATGAAGAGAAGAAAACATGTCCTAGGTTGTATTTATAATCCATTTCTTTTTTCTTAAGATTACATTGTATTATATTCTAACGAGTGCTCTAATTCCAACTGTGAGGTGTCCGCTAGGCTCATTCAGAGGTGCACCTTTTTGTAGTCCATTAGTAGGTTTTCCAAATGACGCCACCTAGCACTCCCTTGGAGTATCACGAGGTTTTTCCCATAGACCCTACTGAGTCTACATCGCAATAAATGAGTTCCAGCTGAACCCACTAGGATTGACCTGAATTTTTGGATTCCTAAAATCATACATGGGTCTCCTAACAGCCAACTAGCGTTAGTAATTTTGAGTTCCCATTTCCTACAGGATTACTCGAACTGAGGCAGACTTGCCATTGCACTTGGTTCAAAGAGAATGGGAGATGAAGGGGAGTATAGTACATCAACCCTCCTGCCCATAATGCAAAATCCCATTCCGGCCCCCTAAAACAATGTAAGTTGGTTCTACCTAGCGACTAGTTGGTCAATTTATCATCATACCTTGGGCACTCCCGTATGTTTGGAAATACCTTTTCTTTGACCAGTTGCAGTGGATATCATGGTCTTTTTGCCTCATTGCTTTGGAGCCATCGTTCGCAAACAAGTGGGTTTGAGAGATAGAGAAGGTGGAATGAATTTGGGATGGGAGAGCATGAGACAAGATTGCCGAGTTGAAGACTGAGACAAGGGGAGGTTGAGTTAATTCTTTTCCTCTCTAACCCTCTCTCTAATTCCCTCTCTCGCAGCCTCTCGGGATCTTCTCCCCTCTCTCTCTCTCTCTCTCTAACTCTCTCCCTCTCTAGCTCCCTCTCGTAGCCACTTAGGGGGGGTATACTTCTACCTGTCTCTCTCTACCTCCCTCTAGAAGCCTCTTAGAATCTCCTTGTGCCTCCCTCCAAATCGAGTAGAGGGCATGCCTTTATATAGGCAGAAGGGAGTGCATGCTGCTCTCCCTTACAGAATATGCCTTATGGGTAGAGAGGTCAATGTGTTGAACTCCCCCTTGTTTGTCACTCTCATTGAACCAAGTGCAATACGAGTCCCCTTTGGTTTGGGTGAACTTCTGCCAAGCAAACACTCAAAGATTGGTGCTAGGGAGTCTCTAGGTAACCCCTAGTTGATTTAGGAGCCTAGATTTGAGGTCAATCCTAGTGGGTTCATTGGCCAGAACACTTTCATTGTGATGTGCAGATTTAGGAGAACCTAAGAGATCAACCCCATGTCACTCCAAGGAGTGTTGGATGGCATCACTTAGGATATAATCCTGATGAATCACAAATATCATGCCCTAAAAGCTAGTTTCCTACAGTACATTACATTTGAGAATCTGCTCAAAACACTAACAAAAAAATGGATATTTAGCCTAGTATTGCACAAATAGATAAGGCTATCAGCCAACCTCCTATACCTCCCAATGTATGCTGGTGCTGATATATCCTCAATGGATAACTTTACATTGACCTCCATAGGTGTGGCTATCTCCTTACACATGTCATTGCCAAATGCTTTTAAGATCTTCCATGTATACTTCTTCTGAGAGATAAAGATTTTGCTAGCCTTGCTAGACTTCAATCCACAAACAATAGTGTCACAACCCCAAGTCCATCATTTCAAACTCAGAGCTCAAAGTTTTTTGAGTCTGATGGATCATATCTTCATAGTCACCTATAATAAGAAGATCATTCACATATAGGACAATCACTATAGACTTTTCACCATCCCTATAAATATACAAGTTATCATCTAAGGCACATCTTTTAAAATTTAGGCCTAAAAAGAATTTATATATCTATTGATACCATGCTCTAGGGTCTTGTTTTAGTCCATATCATGCCTTATTTAGCTTACAAAATTTATTCTCAAAATGGGGGGACATCAAACTCCAGTAGATGTGAGCCACATATACCTCTTTCTCGATGTCACCATTCAAGAATGTTGATTTAACATCACCTTGGTAAACTAACCACTTCTTATGAGTGACCATAGAAAGCAATGTGGAAATATTCGTTATTGTAACATCCATTTGATAAGTTGGCCACTTCTTATGAGTGGCCATTGCAAGTAATATGTAAATAGTAGTCACTCTAGTAGTTGGAATGAATTATTTTTGAAAATAAAATCCTTCAATCTATGAAAATCCCTGTGCAAATAATTTAGCTTTGTACTTTTGTAATCTTCCATCAACCTTATACTTTACCTTCTAGACCCACTTGATGCCAATAATCTTTCTCTTTCCTGGCTGATCCACTAGCTCTCCCAAGTGTAACTCTTCATTATGTTGTCATACTCAACTTGCATAGCTACTTGGCATGCTAGAGTAGTAAGTGTTTCTTCTGAGTCTACCTGTTCCTTTACTTCTCTCATGATCTTAGTCATCATCAAGGCCATATTGACTTTGTGATCAGAAGCGTTTCTTTGCTTCTCTATTCTCTGAGACCTCCTTGGTCCATTTGTATTTTCCTCAACAATTTTTGGTATAGGATTATTGTAATCATATATCTGTTTCACCCATCATCACGGCAATGGATTTTTTAATGGTATGATTGCAGCTTGGTGAAATTTTTCCTCATCATTTGAAGATTATGCTTCCTCCTTCTTGAGGTTGAGGATAGCTCTTGGGATAGGTTCATAGTGGACTACTTTGCTAGATGATAAAGAGGAAGAACTTGTATTCTCCTCCTCCATTGTATGCGGTTGCTCCTTGAACACCACATCAGAGCTTGCTATTATCTTCTTTACTTCTTGGTCATACAAGTTGTAAGGCTTTTGCTCTCGTCACTATAACCCAAGAAGATACATATTGTGCTTTCTAGTTTTAACTAAATTTGTTTCTCTTATCCTTTGTGACTTTGCATAACATTCACATCCAAAAGTTCTAAAGTGCAAAATAGATGGTTTCTTATCAATATAGGCCTCATGAGGAGTTTTTCCCTTAAGAGCCTTTTGTGTAACTCTAATTGAGAATGTAGATTGTAATATTAATAGCTTCTACCCAAAATTGGTTAGGCAATCCCTTGCCCTTAATAAGGATGCACCTTGCCATTTCCACAATGGTGCAATTTTGGTATTCAATAATGTCATTCTACTTAGATGGATAAGATGTCATCAATTAATGCTTAATCCCTTTGCTCTTACACAAGTCTTCAAACTCCTTTAAGTTAAACTCACCATCAGCATGTGTTCTAAACTTCTTCACACTTTACCTTGTCTTATTCTCAACAAGTTTTATCCATCCTTTAAACTTATCAAAAGCTTGAGTCTTATCATGAAGAAAATACACCCAAAGCTTCTTACTATAGTCCTAATGATTAACATAAAATAAGAAGATCTCCCGAAGGCTTGTATATGCATTTTATCGCACAAGTTAGTATACACCAACTCTAGAGGAATTTTCACTCTATTCTTGCTTTCTTTGAAAATGCCTTTCTTGATTACTTGCCCATCATACAAGCTTTATATGGTTCCTTCATTTCAGTTCCTACAAGTAGGTGAGTGACCATATCTTGCTTATGCATCTCCTTTAACATTGCAAAACCATTATAACCAAATCTTTCATACCAAAGTTTACTTATGCCCACACCAAATGGTGGTTGTAAGAGCACTTAGCTTATATAGGTTGTTCCTTCTTTTCCCTTTTCCAACAAGTTTGCCAACATTAGCGATAATTTTTGCACCTGTCTTGGTGAACCTCACCTCATGGCAAGGAGAAGTTATAAAAGCAATTGATAATGGATTTCTCTCAATCTCTAGAACATACATCACATTTGAAAGAAATGTTTAGTTCAGAATTTTCAAACACTATATTAGGGAATTTGAAAATTTCCATGTACCTTGGGAACCCTCAATACCTTTATTATTTGACCACATGGTCAAATCTTGTTGTTTAACTTGAAGGTAGAGTGCACCCTAAATACTATATAAGCTACCTTCCCAAATCCCAGTTTCAAATATGGATCAAGATTTAGCAATGTGGTCAAATATTTATCACTTGTTTGAAATTGGAACTTGGAAAATTTTTAAATTCTCTAATATGGTATTTGCAACAACAAATAAAATATTGCATGTGCCCTCAACATGGCATTTTGCATCATTCTTAACTGTCACACAATGATAGATTCTTGCAAAGACTTCAAAGAACTATATAAACCTTTGTTGTCGGTCATGTGATAGGAGGCACCACTATCAAATATCCATGAGTCATGTTAGATATTTATTACACTAAGAAACACATTTTCTCTCAATGGTTACCATGAATGACTTCAACTCTATTTTAGTCATATTGGTTGTCTCCTTCCCTTTCATCTTCACGATGCCATTTTTTTCATTTTCCTTCTTGACATGGCAATACACAATTGTATGTCCTTTCTTCTCACAGTAGAAGCACTCTACTTAAAAAAATTTCTTACCGCCCTTCTTTTTGTCACCATTAGTAGAGAAACCACCTTTGCCTTTCACATTGGAAAAAAATGTAGCATCTCCACTGCTACTACCTTCTTGAGCTTTAAGTCCTAACTCCTCCTCCACTAGTAGCACACAAAATTCCTCAAATGTAAAAGCTTGGGGTCTCACTTGAGTGTTTAGGAAAACTACTGATCCACAAACTTTGGTGGACAAATATAAAGAGACCTTTGAGCTAGCTCCTTAATGGTATTTTGTATCTAAGCGCTAGCCATCTGGTCAAGTATATTCTTGATCCAATGATGAATGCTTCAGCTATCTCTCCTTCAGTAAACTTCTATCTACTACTAGTTGATTCTCCAAGTTCTAAATCCTTATTTGAGTTCATATTGACTCAGTAGTATATTCCAAGCCTTTGATTCCTTGCTTCTATGCTAAATCAAGGTCAAAAGACTGTGAGAATAGCTAGTAACTAAGGTACATAACACATCTACATTCCTTTGTTTCCAAGCCTATAGAAGAACTATATTTAGAAAAATCATAACGCTTGAATTCCATGGGTTGGGAGTGGATTGTAGTTCTAGGTCAATCCCCAGCACCAAAGGATAATTTCAAACTTCCACAAAGTATAGTTTATACCATCTAACTTTCATTTACAGAAGGTTGGTGGAAAAATCTTTAGTATTTGAATTGTCGGTACAATAACAGCACCACTTGATATGCCAACATTGCTACTTGATGTAGTAGATGGCATTTCTCCTCTTCATTGTTGAATCCCTTATCTCTTGCGGCTGTCTCATTCTCTTTTCTTTCCTTTTCTATGATTTTGAATGGCAACCTTGATGACTATTTTTTCCTTATTAAAGGGTTTAATTTATGGGTTTTTTGTATCTTTAATACAAGTAATTGTGCTACAGTTAGAGTGATTGGTCATCATAATCAATGATCTTATAAAAAATTGTGACACTTATTTTAAATGCAAGCCAGACTTGCTAAAGAAAACTAGCTCACTATTGGTGCAGTGGTGATGTGTCGAGGCTAGGTTTGAATGCTAGATCAAATGGAGGAATATTTCCATAATTTGATAGACTAGAGGTCATCCATAATCTTAAGGTTTTGGGGATTAGATGGCTAGCCCAATTATGGGAAACTTTTGGTTAAGAGTGCATTAGTGTGAACAATACTAGGATGGGTGACATCCTGGGAAGGGGAGGTATAAGGGCCCCCACCTAGTTTCTAACTTGGTATCAAAGCTCAGGTTGTTGAGCTTGGGTGGCACTAAGACCTCAACCACGGTGTGGCTTAAGAGGAGGTATTGGAAATGCAATCCACACTTGCTAGAGAAAACTAGCTCACTATTGATGCGATGGCAATGTGTTGAGACTAGGTTTAAATCCTAGGCCAAATGGAGGAATATTTCTATAATTGGATATAGAAGAGATCATCCACCATCACCTCAAGGTTTTGGGGGCTAGATGGCTGGCCCAATTATCGAAAAATTTTGGTTAAGCATCCATTGGCCTGAATACTACTAGGATGGGTGACCTCTTGGGAAGGGGAGTTACAAGGCCCCCCACCTCTCGCTAGGCTTATGCTCCTTCCTTCAAATGCCTATACTTGAAGGATTTTCATTCAAATTTTGATGGTTTCCTCACCTCTTAATTATATTTTAAAGGTAAATTTCAAAATAAAAGGTTAGTTGTAAGGCTTTTTTAAGTACTCCTTGTAATTTACTAATTGGATCAAGATTTTAAGTTGAGGTTGCTAGCATCAAAACATCGAACTACCATTCAAGCACATGGTATAAAGACAACACATAGCATTTCCATAACTTGCTCTTGATGGTTTTAAAAAAGAACACCCCTAAAGTAGCTACCCTATGACCATGACTTTAGAGAAAATTGCACTAAATTAGCTTTAAATATTATATTTGCAAGCATAGCTCAAGTTTCTCATAATCATGTTGATGGGCTCCACATGATCAAAGGAGTTTATGATGGTTCCTATAATCATGATCATTGGACTCTTAGTCCTTATGTGGATGTTGCCAAGTGTTAAAATCAACCAGGCTAGTTGTTGCCATAGTGTAAAATTGTCACTCCTAATCGTGGCATGGACCAAGTGCTACTCACAACGGTGGATCACAATCATCATGATCATCATTATAAAAACTAATAGCCATTATGGGGCACTTATGATCATATGAAAGTGGATTGCCATTCTAATCACATTGAATTGGGGGCCATAATCATGCAATTGTCATCACAAGGAGGTGGATCACAACCAAGATATCCACTAATATGTACCGCTCAAACTCTTCTATTACTAATCTTTCCTAACCTTTCTATTTTTATTTCTTGAAGTGAGAATTAAGGGTTGATTTCATGGAATCGTAATACAGACTTAATGTTGGATAGAAGAAATCATATATTTGCAAGAGCTAAAGTTCTTTATATGATAAGAGGACATGTTATAACTTATCTTATTTCATCTTTTGACTAGATTTTACTCGAGTTGATAATTTATCTTCTATACTTGTGATTCATTGTGTTATGTATCTTATGTTTATCTTGCATTTATTTTTAAGTAAGTTGCTAGAGCCTAGGCTTCAAAGTTGTATTGTGCTTATCTTTTCTAAAGAAAACCAATAGTCTCTACTATCCTCATCCAAACCAATCTAAATACCAACTTCAAGCTAGTGATCTAACACTCTCAATTTTAGGCTACAATAGCCTAAGTTCAAGCTACTATGGTCCAAGTACAACTTCACTATCAACCGACAACTACAATAGTAGTACACAAATCCTAGTTTGATATGGACTAGCTCGCATATTGTCTAACAATGATCAAAGTCATATCAAAATCATGTCAAATATCTAAATCATATCAAACCTCTAAATCATGTGTAGCAATGTTCTAAATCATATCAAAATCTCTAAATCATTTTCCAAAAATGTCCTTTAGTGATATAATACTATGCTCTTAGAGATCAAGAGAGGTATAGAAGATGTATAACACACATGGGCTTTCATGATCATCCTTATGTGTAGAGGTAGTGTCATGGAAGGAAGAATAAAAGCTATGGCTGCCCATAATCAACACCTAACTAAGTTGAACTTTCCATCACCCAAGAGATGGTGATTGATATGTTGAAGAGAGGGCATCATTCAAAGGATACATCATGTAGAAAGAAATAGTTAACTGAGTTGTTTAATATTTTGAAGAGAGGATATCATTTAAAGGATGTAGGGTTTGGAGAGTAGTAGATTAGATTGGTTACCCTTTCATACATACTATTGTCTTTCCTAGCCACTTAAGCTCCAACATGCAAATTCATGTCTTTAAGATGTCAACATTAGGGCTAGGTGATGGTGTGCATCTTGTCAATCAAATGTAGCCAGGTGGTAATTTACAAGATATCTGGGTCCACTTTTACCATTTGTATTGTGTGCTAGGATGGTCAACAATGGGAGCTCATGTTTACAATCCCTTTGTTCAAGAGCTACTAATGATTATTACTTGTGAATTCAAGGTTCAAGACAAAAATCCTCAAAGAGAATTTTGCAAGATGTTGAAAGTTGTACTTTTAGATAATAGGTGTGAGAAACTAGAGTTTAGGGATTTCATGGAAGGCAAATCTAGTGGAAATTGGAGTGCCATGCGTTTTGTTTATTTTCATAGAAATACTCAATCACAAAAGGATCTATATTGCCCCTTCCATTGGGAGAAAAACATGGTGAAACACAAATCTTTATATGAGACCATATTTTCATGAGGAGTACAAGAATATGGAGAGATGCAACTTCAAAAGTTGTAGCGATGAATTGCAAGCACAGTTTGCAGCAATGGTGGAGCAAAGATCATGCAATTTGAGAGTGAATTGCCAATCCTCAAGAAATGACTTTCTTGTTAGGAGATTTGATTGATGTGTTGGGAGTTCATGGTCCTTACCTTAGGAGGAGAATGGTTCATTTCTTCCACCCACCAACAAATATGGTGATAACAAAGCACTCTAGTATGAGAGTAGCTATTGGGTATAAAAAACCTCATCATGGATTAATTAAAGAGTTCACATGCTATTGCACACTTGTGGTAGATATACCAGAAGTGGGTTGGGCTTGCAAGAAATAAAAAATTACTTTCTCTCAAAATATGAAAAATCAACTTCAACCAATTGGCTCCTTGACTTGGTCCATAGTAGGATGAATGAAGTTGGGATTGCCAGATAGAGGACTATTCAAGAGTAGAGGTTTATCATGCATAAATGTCCATGCTTTCTTCCCCTAGCATTGTGCTAGATGATAATTGCCACAAATTTGAGTATGTAACAATGATAGCAAACAAAGAGAAAATGACAAGGGTAGTTGTTGGGCCAAGAGCTTCATTAGCATTGTTAAGTAAAGAGTGATACTAATACTTTGTAGGAAATTGGAAGGAGATTAAAAAAATAAAAAGTCATATGTTTTGGAGTTTTGAAGAAATCAAGATAGCGATCTGGTATATTGATTCATGAGGGTGCTCCACTATAGGTTGGGATACCTGCACCTTGTTTTTGGGTTCAATGTACCTATCTCACATCTATCGGTGTCCTTGATGGTGATTATGAGGGATTCATATGCTTTTTTTACTTCTATTGTTTCACATTCTTGGAGTATAAACACCACTTGGGTAATTGCATCACTCATGCAAAGGTCTTGGTTTATGTCATGTTGTTGAGGACACATGCCTAACGTTAGAGGAGGTGGGAGGTTTGGAGAGGATAGGATTCTTGTTGGAGACAAATATAGTATTCCCTATGATGTCACATGCTATAGTGGGGGTGTGCACTTCTCAAAGAAGAATAAGTTATTTCCATTCTAAGAATTTAAGTGGAAAAGCTATTTGTTGGCATTCTAAACTCACTAAGGAGTTTACATACAATATAGAGAAGGGTTTCTCTATTGTTTCCTCTACTGTGAGGCAAGAAATCATCATTTCCAATGAATGTCACATATTTCATGTGAGTATAGAGGGATATCAACAATAGGAATGCACTATGTAAGTGATGTTGTTTGAGTTTCAAAGTTTCTTCTATCAAGTTTTTCAAAAAAGAGAAGAAATACATGCAAGATATCTCCCTTACAAGCACATATACTATATCTTCTTGCAAGTTTTGAACCTTGATGAAGCTATCCATGATTTTATGTGCTGGCAAGCTTTGGCAAAATTTGAGCTATTCTTGCTGTCATGGGAACTTGGTGATGCCATGACAATTTGTGATGTTTTGCTACATGGTAGCATTGTTATTGCTAGCATTGTAAATTTTAATTCACTTTTTGACAATTAGGGATGATTAAGGATGTAAACTAGTTTTTTGAGGTGTGATCTTCTCCTTGTCAATGAAAGAATATAAATGTGCAACCTACTTTTTCTCTACATAAGAAAATATCATTAGCTATATAATGAAAAAAACATATCTTCTTTTGACCTTGCTAATATATTCTAGTTTTTTCCTTAAGAGAGGTATTATGCATTTTTCTAATTCTATCTAAGTTTGAATTATTTGTTCATGTGACTTATGTTGAGAATAGCAAATGATGCTTGCACATAGAGGCTAGATGTATGTTCTAAAGAGGTTAGAAGATAGACAAATGTTGTATGATGTAGGAAGAGATGTCCAAAATCCCATAAGCATGGTGAGGAACAGTGGTACTACCCAAAAGCTATATAAGCATGTACTTGACACTCATTTCAATGCAAATGGTACAATTAGTTTGAGTCACTCAAGATTGTGTTTATGAGTCCAAGCTAATCTATCTTGGAACCTAGTTCACTTGAGTTACAATTTCTCATTCTAATCATGTATCGTGTGTTTGATTTGCGTCCTCAATATCTCATCTAGTTCTAGGTCCATGATTCTCAACATGGTATCAAAGCCATGGCTGAGCTAGGTAGCTAGTGATGTGATTTCTTCTTCTTTGCAAGCTCTACAATTTGTCCCTCCTTCATTCTTCTCCTTGTACAAGTCCACTTTCATTCCAATCTCTCTCTCTTTCTATGTGGAACATGGTAGGGCTATAAAAGACCCTTCCCACCTTGTGATGTTGGTGGTGTTGTTCTACTATGTAAGAGAGAGAGGCAGATAAAAGAGAGGTCCAAGGACAAGTTTTTTTGACAATCTACTCGTGTAGTGTATTAGTACCCTTGGCTTTGGCAAGGAAATAGAGCTCTCAGTCTAGGAGGAATAGATGCCCAAAAGAGAGCTCTTCAATGGCTCTGGAATTTTGACGGCGTGAGGAGATAAGCAAGTGGGTTTTCTAGAAAAGGTGCAGTTTGGATGTGTTTAATTATTTCTGCAAATGCTCTTATTTTCACCAAAACAGAGCACTATGCTGTTATTAGCAATAGGGGACCTATCATCTTTTCATATATCACTAAGAGAGAAATACCCTATTTTTTCACTTTTTCAAGCCGACAGAGGAAAGATCAACCAAAAGTGTCCTACCTATGGAGAGCCCTTTGTTTCATCTCTTCTGGCATGATGCACTCATAAATGGATTGATTGATTTTGTGTTTGAGAAGCTACACACTCTTTGGGGTAGTGGCCCTAAGAGAGCCATGTTGTATTTACTCTCTTGGGCTTGAACTCCATATTTGTAGTTGGGATTAAGAAAACACACTTATCAGGATTGGAGAAGCACAACAGATAAAGAGAGAGCGAGAGGAGAAGACAGAACACCAACACCTGCTGGGAGCAGTGTATGGAGCTATAGGTATATCCTCTACATCACGTGCATTCAAGTCCTATTTATAAATATCCTTATCTGTAAATTTTTCTCAAATAAAACATAACCCTTTTCTATTCAATTTGTTAATAACTCATTTATATTACACCCTTTTGTATGTAAAATTGTATAAAAATGATATTTTAAAAATACCTTATTTTGTACCCACATGATGCACACATATATTCATGAGTAACTTACCCGAGGTATGGAGGCAAATTTTGATTGCTATGAACTTGTGTTGAAAGCTGAGAAAGAACTCGTATATGCTATGCTTGAGGAAGAAGCCTCCCAGCCAATATTGTCCACCAATTCATCGCAAGCCACCAATTCACTCCAATTGAAGAGCAAAGAAGGAATTGCAGAGGACAAGAATGAAGATCCTCGACAAATCTCATTTCAATAGACCTCGGAGCTAGCCGCCCCATCCAATGCGTTGCAACTAGAGAATAAAGAAGGGGTTGTGGAGGGCTTATCTTCATTTCATTTTTTTTCTACAAGCTAATACTAAGGTTCACACCAGCTCATCCTCTCTCTCCCACACTTACTTGTTCATACCTACACTTCTCCAAAACCAGTCCATTCACACCTTCTCGCATTCGAAAAGAGTTGTCTGCACCACGCTCAAACGATCAATACCAATGTAATGATGAGCCATGAGCCCAAGCCAAATAATTAATCCTACAAATCATGTATCCCAAAATCTATGTCATGTATGTCAAAAGAGAGCTTGTCAAGTCAAAGCAATCATAAAAGCATGAAGTGAAAAGATTGTGTCAAGAAGACTAAAAGAGAAATACAACACATCAACAAAAGGGACGAGGGCATGAAAACCAAGGAGTCAAAGAAGATCAAAGACACCAAGAATATTGTGATCACCAAAGGTTGCCAAAGAAGCAAGAAGAAGATAAAGAAAACCGATGTTGACAAACAAATAATTTTCCATAATAGATCTCCCTTAGTGGATCATGTTTTTCCCATAATGGATGTAAAAAAACCCTTACCAAAATGTAAAGTTTCAAGCCTTAACTCGACTAGGCTATCAAAGGGCTAGTCTCCCGGGCCATGTTATCATGGGGGGGGAAAGCCAACAAGGGTAGAGACTTATCATTTGAGGGGGGGTGTTGAGAGTAACAAATGATGCTTTCCCATAGAGGCTAGATGTATGCCCTGAAGAGGTTAGTACAATTAGTTTGAGTCACTCAAGATTGTGTTTATGAGACCAGGCTAATCTATCTTGGAAGCTAATTTACTTGAGTTACAATTTCTCATTCTAATCATGTATTGTGTGTTTGATTTGCTCCACAATAGCTCATCTAGTTCTAGGTCCATGATTCTCAACAACTTAATATTTGCTTTATTCTCCAACCTTTACTCTACTGATCCTACAAGGATGCTAAAAGAAAACTTGAATGTGATTGTACAATCAAATTGTTGATGTATTCTCTCTTATAGTTTCTCCTTCTTTGATTATGCTCGCTCTCTCTTGCTCGTGGAATGGGAATCGTCCACTTGCACTCACTAGTAGTAGGAATTGAACAATAGTTACTTGTAAAGGAACATAAAATACTTGAAGAGATAAACTTGAGAAAAAAACACATAGGAGTGAGTTTATCTAACTCAAAGACAACCTAGTAAAAATATAATGAGAAGCAAGGAAAAAAAACAAGGGGATTAGGAAACAAAGTGAGCAAACATCCATCATTGAAAAACTTGATGGCCACAGAGTAGGAAGAAAGATACACTCTTAATAATGAACCCATCATTGGGAATCCTTTAATAAGATGACCTAACTATCAATGCACCTTACTAGAATGAGGCCTACGAAGGTGAAGATCACCTCAATCCCAAGTTGCCAACATGTGGATCACTCAATAAACCCTAGAAGTGAAAAGCATCTTCCTCCTTAGGAACCATCGCCTCCTTAATATCTAACCTGATTAGCCTCATTGAAACTCTAGTCTAATAAGAAGAATTAGGGATCATGTCCCTTTTAGGATCCAACATAGACAATTTTGGGTTTGACCTTAGCAAATTCCTAGAAGAAATCCAATAGCTATTAAGAAAATATGATCATAAGATGAGGGTAGTGCATACAGGAAGATCGGCACATGAAATACTAACTAAACTAGAAGAGCAAAGAAAGCCAGGAAATACCATATTAGAGAATTTGGGAGTTTCCCAAGTCCCACTTTCAAATAAGGGGTAAAGATTTGGCCATGTGGCTAAATCTTAACCCATGCTTCAAAGTGGGACTTGGAAAGACACCCTATATAGTAATTAGGGTAGACTCCACTTTCAAGTAAGGGGACAATATTTGATTATGTGACCAAATATTAACTATATTGGGAATTCCCAAACTATATGAGAATTTCCAAATTCCCTAATATAGTGTTAGGAAAGGACCTACTATAGCAAGTTACTATATACTTCCAAGTGCTAGGAAAGGATCTACTATATCAAACTTTCTTATGAAGCATTCTAATTGAACTCCGAGATCAAAACATAGATTATATCATTTTCACCCCATGCGAGACATTTCTCTAGACCCAATGACAAAATAGAAAAACCATATAACTCATATGCATATAAATTCTCCAATCTAGCATCCCAAGCAATATATAATGTGAAGCTCCACAAAAATTGCCTCATCGACTTGCAGACTCAAATCCTTGCCTCCAAACTTCATATCCGCTTTCTCCAAAACTACAAGCTTTGTAAACATTTGTATGCATCCAAATAATAAATTCAAGTAGTTCTTAATGAGCTTTTGCATCCTTGTAGGCATGTATATTCCAAGCTCTTCACAAAGTATTTCCAATGGGTTCACCAAGTAGACTTTCTTGATACCCTAAGAACCACACATTGCTACATACATAATATTGGCCTTCTCTGGTAATGCCTTCAGTCCTTCAATCTTGCCAGGAAAAAAAACATGCCAAATACACCTCAGCTTCCACCTATTGAATGAACTATAGTCAACACATGTTGCTCCCAAGGATAGCCATTCTCTAATTGAAACAATATGATAATCTTGTTGTCATAAGTTAAATAAACACACTCCTTCAAGAAATCATAAAATAAGCTGACACTATATGAGATCATAAGCGACCAGAACTGCTTCAAGCAACCTGAGTACTGTGACAGTTGGAAAATATGTTCTGCAACAAGAACCAAATACCAGCAGCGATGTCCAAAAAAACCGTTGCAAGCCGAAGAGTAGAGATTCCGATGGTATGGCCTGGTGTTGCCAGGAAAACTTTAAGATAGGTGATGATTGATGACCGGATGCCCCTGGCCTACGTCAATATGATGAAGACAAATAACTGGGCAACAGCACCAGTACTATGGAACTTGATGACGATGATGGCGCTGGATATTGTCCCACTTATAAATATTACATAATCTTGTAGCGCCAGCTATGGAGCTTGATGATGAGCTCTGATCATCCTGCTCCCTGTAAATGCCGTGTCACACTTCAATCGTCATCTCCCCGCCCCCCCCCCTCAGAATACCTATTATTGCATGTGTCTTATCATCGCCACCCAAAGCGTTGTCTTTGTCTGATTCTCGTCTTCCATTCTCTATCATCGAACGCCGCTGCCACACTCAGAAATAGAAGTGTCCCTCATTGATACTGATCCTCATGATCAATCCTTTCATCGGATATATCCAATCAGCTCTCACCATTGTCGTCAATCAGATAGCTGAGCTACACATCTTCAATAGCTCCTGAAAGGATTCCAACCAAGTAAGCATCCAAGGCCAACTTTAAATCAAAATTTTCATTACTTCCAACATTCCGTGTGTCCTGTTTAGTGGCAAAATCCAAAATGATCCCGCATCCATTAAAAACTCATTGTCATGTCATCCTGTACTCTTTTATACATTGAGATACAAATTGCACACTAGTTTGTCCTTGATCCAATTCACCTAAAAGTACTTTTCAACTTATTTGAGATGAATTGAGATATCACGAAAATGCTAACAATGCTAGTCAATGTGCACAAGTTTTATGGTTGTGGCTAGGGGAAAAGAGATGCACTTGGTTCATTAGCCTCGATGATGCATAACGAAATGACTTTGAGATGTTCAAGGATGTCTTCATCAAGAGATTCTTTGAAGTAGAGTGTGATGATAACTTGATTGTCAAAGTTGATGAACGTTAGTTAGAAAGATAGATAGGAGATCCATGATCACATTATCCACATGTGCAGCCTCTTGAAGAGCATTCTGGCATGTGAATGACCTACTCAGAAAGTGGTCTTCATTGTATTCATTAACAAGATCAAGGATAAGGAACTCTATAAAGTACTGGCAAGCAATTCGAGTTTGCAAAGTGACATGCTAACCAAATTGTTCGAGGAGGTGATCCATATGGATGATCTACAAAAGGAAAGGTACACCAAGGCTATTCAGTCCAAGAGCATCATCACCATTCACAATGAAAGATCCAAAAACCATAGTAAGCAACCTACCACAAGCACTAAAGACAAAGGGAAGAGCCTATGCCTTACATAGAAAATGGCAAGTCTCAAGTTAGAGCTTGCAAAGCTTTAAGACACATTGAGAAGGTCTATGAGACCACACATTTAATGCATCCATTGTGGCGATAAACCACCTTCTCTATTAGAGTGCCCTGATTCGCATCTATGCACTTGCACAAACTATGGTAGATTTGGACATGAGGCCATGCATTATAGGATCCCTAGGAGACTACCATATTCACAACCCTGACCCCAACCATTGTATATAATAAATGTACAACTCAATATGGAAGGGGACCTTCACTAGCACTATTGCACCCAACAAACAATGGCTTATAGATCCTAGGGTGGACATTAATCCAACAAGAATACCCAAACCACCTAGACCATCATCATTCACCCACCTACTGGTGTGGCACTCCCATTCACTTACTGGAAGAGATGCTAGAAGAAGAATCGTATATGAATCCTTAGGTCATGAAGAAGGATGCCCAATTCTAATGGATTTTAGGCTAGTCCCAATTATGGCTTTGGATAGGCGGAAAGGTCAAGGTATGGGAGGAATCCAACCATAGGAACCTCTTACATGTTGGACTTATGGCCACTCAACCCACATGTCATCAAGATGTCATGAAAAGGAACAAGCTAACAAGGATGAAGTCAACTTGAGATGTCTAAAGTGTGCAGTCACACATCTATATTCTGATTTCCCTAAATAGAAACTTTCCACTAGCACAATAATCATCCCCTTGTTGGTATCGCTCAAACTTTTACTATGATATCTCATGTTGCATTACCCCATGGTTTTTGGGTAGAGGCTATTATGATAGCAGTTCACTTGATAAATTGATCACACCAAATAGGTCTTTGGGGGGGCAAAGTCCCTCAGGAAGTGTGGTCGGGCAAGCCACCTTTGTATGCTCATTTGAGAGTGTTTGGCTACAAGGCATTTGTGCATATTCGCAAGGAAGAACACAACAAACTTGAGCCAAAGTCCTATAAATGAATTTATCTAGGATATGGTGACAAGGGTGAAATGGGGTACAGATTATGGGATCCCAAGAAAAGGAAAGTGGTACAGAGCAATGATATTATCTTCTCTGAACACCACATGCATAAATATCCCAAAAAGATAGAGGAGGTCAGAAGGGTTGTATTCAGGGAAGATGTACCTGTAGGATAGTGTCCCTTGTGAGTATGCTGCTAATTATGTCATGTTGACTGATTGTGATGGCAAATTGTCATGCTTTAAGGAAGCAATGGACAAACATGACAACAAGAAGTGGTTTAAGGCTATGCTATTAGAGATGGAATCTCTTGAGAAGAATGGTACTTGGGACAACTTGGTGCATTTGTTGAAAGGGTTGAAGATTCTACCATGCAAGTGGGTTTATAAGATGAAAGTCACTTCAGGTTCCTCACCAAAGTACAAAGCATGACTTGTTGCAAAGGAGTACAAGTAGGAACATGGGATTGACTTTGATGAAATCTTCTCCCCTATAGTTAAAATGAGTATTTTGAGGACCATCTTGGGCTTGGTTGCATCTAAGGATATGGAACTTATGTAGATGGAAGTAAAGACTGTTTTCTTACATGGTGATCTACATGAGGAGATCTATATGCAGTAGCCTGAGGGTTTTGTGGCAAAGGGAAAAGAGAAGATGGTATGTGAACTCAACAAGAGTTTGTATGGACTCAAATAGGCACCTTGAGAATGGTATCATAAATTTGATACATTCATGTAGTCTTAAGGTTTTAACAAGAGTTTGATCATTGCTCATACACCAAGAAAGCAACAGATGGCAGCTTGATTATCTTGGTTTTGTATGTGGATGACATGTTGATTGTGGGTCATTAGGGTCGAAAAATGTTAAAAATGGCACTTTTGTTAATTCATGGGTTAAGGAAAGGGCCAAAGAGATTTTTCCACGTGGACAAAAATATGGTATTCTTGTCTCCTCTGCTTTTGAGATAGTAGAGTTCATTTTGTGGTTCTCCTCTCCTATTTAGCCAAAATCTTCAAACCCTGACAAGTTTTGGTGTAAAGAAGCTAATTCCCACAGCAAGGCATTAAACTGAAAATACAAGAAATAGACATAAAATGCCAAGAAACCATAGCCAAGGTGGCTAGGCATGAAATGATATTACCAATGTTGGCAAAGAATCAAATGATGAGTGGTTGCAGCATGGTATGCACCCCAAGCTATGGTGGCCAAGAGTATTCACCCTCTTAGATGGTGGGAGGTTGAGACCTCAAACAAGTAATGTTGTATAATGGCAAAAAAGATGATTCACATGTTACATCTCCACCTTTTATACTTAACCCTAGCCTACTCTAGACTAAGGCATTTATGCTTTATTACATTTCGTAGTCCCAACGACCCCTATTAACTAATAAAAGCTGTCAAAACCTCTGACAAAGACATAACAAAGTTAAGTTAATTAAGACCATTTTGAAAATCGGGAGAATTTTCAAAGTTCTTGGTGCTCGTAGTATTTTTAATTTGTCTCCTCTCTCTTTAGGTTTCTTTCTCTGCACATTGTCTGCATACTCATTTTCTTTTACATGGCATCCTTCTCATTCCATAAACTCTTACACCATTATAGCAAGAGCACAAATGGAGAATGGGAGTCCAAAATATTTATTATAAATGATTGGGTTACAATGCTACCATCTTGCAGGGGCTCTCACAGTGTGAAAAAAACAAAACAAGGGGATATCAAATATCATTGGAGAGGATGTATCTTTGCCTTCAAAACCACGTCTCAAGATTAGTTTGCTTTGATGCAACATGTTTACATGGCTAGAGATATGCACTTGGCTCCACGGGAATGTTTTTCCCAGCAAGCACACTGTAAGTTTGAGTTGTAAGGTTTACATGAGTATATGGTTTTGTTTGAAGTATATGCTAAATAATGGATTGTTGGTTGTAGATTTCTTTCCATCAACAAGTTTCAAGTGGCAACCTGTGGAGAGCCTTAGCAGAACATTCCATGTCATTCATAAAGAATTTGCAGACATTATTTATGTTGATTATACCACGAGTTTTTTTCATGAAAGTGAAATTTTTGTGTATTATGCACAATATGTGGTTCCTTCAAGAGAAGGTGTGTATGGATACCTTGAAGATCTGCAGTTACCAAGCCTCTCATCTTTGGATTGGGAGATGCCTGATGAAGCAACAATGGAGAGTTTTAAACTCAAGATTGCTCAAGATTTTCAAAAGGCTATGACTTCTGGAAGGATCTCGAGAAGAGTACGCTTATCGTGGTTTTTACCCTTGCATGTTTTTGTAGCTTGCTTTAAAACAACATGTTTACAACGGATGAAGGTTTCATGGCTAAACAATAATTTTTTAGAGGAAGATTTAGACAAAAATTTAGGTCTATGTTGGAAAGTCTAGGAATCTGACCACAAAGGTTACTTTATAAGGTGCAATGTGTGCCCTCAATCATTGGGTTTATCCTATAATATATCTCAACAATATCTTATCATAGGTTTTGATCACAGAAGATACAAACTTAGATTGGGTGCATGGGTTCCTTTAGATTCAAATATTGATTGTAAGATAATGAAACTTACCATGCAAGTTACTGCACAAGAAGTAAAGGAGGTGAACATTACTTCAAAGTGGAGTCTTAAGGATGTAAGAGACAACTTGGAGTTTCTAGAGAATGTTACTTGTGGATATAAGTTCAAGGTAAATGGTGCTGTAATTGGAAAAAGAGCTAAAAGCTCTATATCATGTATGAGTTGTTTGCCTCCTAGTGTTGTGAGTTTTGGACCATAAATATGCATGTATAAAAAATTTTGAATATTTCTTTTGCTCACAAATATTGCTACTAGAAACATGGAATTATACACATTGATGCGTACTATTTAAAAAAATCTTGGAATAAGCTTTGTAGTGATTCTGTGAATAACAAATCGTCGTTTGTGGACCAAAATGATTTCATTACATCATGAGTTACAAAATTGCAGTACAATTTAATAGAAAAGACTTGGTACAAGCTTTATAATTCTCTATGATTCTATGAACAAAAAATCGTCTTTCATGGGTAAGATCAAAATGACATATCATTACATTTTGGGTTAGAATATTGCACTATAGATATATACACAAGGGGAATGTTACTTCATTACAAATAGACAAACTGATAATTATAAGGCTATTCTTTAGCTTCTTTTTTATCTTTAGCTTCTCCATCCTCGAGTTGTTCTTTAGCTTCTCCTTGATCTACAGCTTCTCCATCCTTAAGACTTCTCTCTTTCTTTGGAAAAGTTGCTTCATCTTCCATACTTTCATTTGTCAATCATCACTAGTTTCCTCTTAGTAGGTGTTTTCTTTGGTCGCTCGAAGAGCTTAATTACCTCAGGCACTCTTTTCTCATTGGGCTTTAGAGGCGATGGACTAAATTTCAATGGAGAAAGCTTAGGCATGCCCTTCATTTTGGGCCTCTTTTGTTTGGACCTTTGAGACTTGTTTTTCTTGGTGGTAGCCATTTTCTTGCCTTTTCCCTTCGTTGTTTCCTATCCTTTGGAATTTTTAGCTTGGAGAAGGGAATTTGGGTCCATCGGTGTAATTGCCCTATCTAAAACTAGTTCAATACACCTCTCCCATATCCGCCACATGTATGACTCAAGGTAGTCTCTGCACTGTAACAAAGCACACGAGTTATTTGAAGTAGCAAGAGACTTTCACTATAAAAAGGATAAAGCATAGGAAACTTACATTCACCCCCTCTACATTCAGCAACTTTGAATCTATTATCCTTGAAGCATTTGAAATTACTCTCCAGCCACAACCATGTACGTCATTTTGCAATGGGACCTCTTGAAGCAGAAACTTGAAAGGTCTCTGAGGATCAATAATGCTTTGAAATCTGGTGTCCAAGTGAGTAGTAAGAAGTCTAGTAGCACTGCACATATTAACTTATTAGTGAATAGTATAAAATTTATCCAATAAAAGATAAAATAAAGAGTTTTTATTGACAATGCATCTTTGATTGGCCATGGATTCCTGAAAGAGAATTCATAAAAATAACATCTCTTGCAAGAATGTCAATATAGATTAGGCTCCAGTGTTCTCTACAAACCAAAACACAAGTGAGAAATAACCCTAAAGACAAATCATCAAGAGATAGAATGTTAAAGAAAGTACCTTTCAATATATGAAAAAGAAATATGATGGTTTGTGACACTATCGAAGTCCTTAAAAAACCTTGCAATATTTGAATCAGATTTTGAAAACAAATCCACAGAGAGAAGTGGATCAATAACAAATATACCCATAGCAATATCAATGCTAAGAGAAGCAGCATATGCCTTGTATACAAAGTAAAGAATAAATAAGAGAATGAGTGCAATATAAGGACCCTTGGAAAAATTCATTTATAAATAAAGAGAAGCAAAATACCTTACCTCAAACAAAAAAAAAACTATTGAATCTGTTAGTTGAGAATCCTTTTTCTCAAATAGGATCTTATCCTCTAGAGAAATGCTAAGGTAGTCTTCTTTCTCAGGACTAACAAAACATTCACGACTATTTGGCCGTACACTTTGCCCATCCTCTCGTAGTTCAGTGGGCCAAGAGACAAAATCTTTCTCTGCCAGATCAGATCTTGATTTTCTATTACCTCTTTCCTTTTTGTAGGATACAAATGGGTAACCTCTTCAATCTTGGGTGCTAGTGGCTCTTTCTACTTTCTCCTAGGTGGAACACTGAGGATTTCAAATGCCTTTTGATCAATTGATGGAAGAGGATTCAAAACCTTGTCAAACCTATATCTAAGTCTGCTAACCATACTAAAGTCTTTATTCATTAATGTAATTCGATGTGCATGGGCAGCTGCAATATAAGCATCATTCATAAAATCTATTTAAAAATTCTCTGCTGCCTCTTGCAAGCATAGTAGGGTAGACAATTGCCATCTCTTATTGAGGTCATCCACAAAAGCAATAGAGGACAACCTATCAGATATCTCCTTGACCAGTCTAAAAAATGCATTCTTAGGAATGAGGTGACTAGTTGACTTTTGAGCTTTCCTGATCTCTGCAAAACACCTCTGCATGTAAAACCATCTTGACTTTCTCTTTTTCCTCACATGGGCTTCCTTGGGAGGCTGAGACTGAGGAGAAGCTCAGGGCTCAAACTCACCAGATAACTTGTTCTCTAAGGATTCACCCGAACAAAATTTACCGAGTGTAACAGAAACAACAATTTCTTCAACTATCTCCTTAGCTCAGGACCTTCTTTAGAAGATTTCTTCACCAAGACCTTCCTTACAATTTATGTTATCCTGGCCATTGAAACCCACACGACGTGATAAAGAGGCTACAAACAAAGACAACTGACTTCCATCACCCTGAAACAGAGACTAGATGGAAGCCTTGAACTCCTTCTCCTCCTCTCTTCGCAATAAAGGTTAGCCCAATACAACGCGATATGGTGAATTTGAGTTCCTCTTTTGCCTTAATCGCTTCGTATCAGTGGATTCCAACACAACATAGTGCAGTGCGAGAAGACAAGAAGAAGCTCTATAGCTCCAATACGACGCGATGAAAGTTATTGATAAAGTTCGTAATGTATATTATCTCCTTGTTTTGAAAAACTCAGCAGCTCTATAGCTTTGGCCAATACAGCATGATTAAAGGTTGTTGCTAAAGTTGGTGAGGTATGCAATCACGATGTTTCAGACAACTCACCAACTTTCGACGTCATTTATGTCGGACGTACAACACCTCTCTCGATCAGATACTGATGGGACCTAAAATGGGCCGGCACTGGCTATGACACTAGCCGAACCTCATGCATACGACAAACAACCCCACCATACGGCTTTGCGGGCCAAGAGCATCTAAAACTCACTTTGCACTAAATGCTTATGACGATTTTGCGTTTGTATCCAATATGTAATCCAGCGTTCACCCTCCTTTCTCTTCAGAGGGAGATCCCAGAACATATAGGCATAATGCCTTGTAATACACACATAGGGAAGCACCTCTCGGTTGATTGCCACGGCTCCACTACGACTCTCCTACACCTCAGGGATTCGCCCCAAGATGCATTGCTAACACATATAAAATTTGCACAAACTCCACTCTTTCATAATTCAACGTTCTAGGAGATTTTGATTTGCCTCACAAAACTTTCCCCAATGGAAGCACCCGTCTAACCGACGACTTAGGTTTCCTGTCCTCTCAGCATTGGTCAAAGTTTATCAATCACTTGCAATACATTCCAGGAGATACCATGTGACATGCTTGATGCAAGGTGTAGATGATTGTGCACAATTATTTTATGACTAAAAAAACCAGTCATGTGAGGTGCGGAAAACAGCCCTTTCATGAATTTTAACTAAGTGTTACATGTTGCGCTACTTTAGGGACTAGCACCGGAACTTCTGTGCTACTAGTCGCATATATTTAATTATGAAACGATCTCTAAATGCTATGCACAAAGAGAGAAATTAGAATTTGTATCTTTTTAGCAATTAGATCATCGCACAAACTTCCTCTCCCCCTCACCGTTAGGTGTTGCTGCGTTGCATAGGTGTAAATGGTTGTCTTATGTCATTTTTGTATGTAAAAAATAATAAATACGTACTATAACACAAAGGACAAGGCCAAACTGAGACTTGACCTCATGCTTTAACCTCGCCAAACATTCACGCACATAAATCTTATTTTTCCATACTTTTTTAGCACGAAAATCCCAATTTTCTCTATTTTTTCCTATTTACTATTCATAAAAAATAGGTATTTTATTATTTATTTGTGTTGTCTTATTATTTTGACTGAAACTTAATAGTTTCTCTAATTTTATCCCATTTCCACTCCTTTTTCCCAACTCAAAATCGAAAAAACCACTAATTTCCATTGAAAAATGACATTTTGCAGGTTTTAAAGAATTAAAAATGGCTCTAAATCATTACGGGTTATGCATTTTTGTATTTGCAGCCCTCAACATGATGTGAACAAGGTTTAAACAAACATTCATCGCATATGAACAACATTTGGACCATGAAACAACAAAAACAATCAATTTTCTTTGTAAAATTGAAGCATACCACGTGTCTTGTGTGTTGCGGGTTTTTTAATAATTATTCCGGGCAGTCCAGATCAGCAGCCATTCTTCAATGCTGAACCTCTTTCCTCAGCCTCCTCTTCATCTTGGAGCAATCCGATCACAGCCGGACAAGCATCCTTCGGCCCCTCTTCTTCTTGATTTCTTGCATGCAAACCACCACTTAGAGAAGAGAGATGGAGGAGAGAGAAATACTAGATCTGTATCTCCACAATCGGGCAGCCATTGGAGGAGCGGATTGGAGCGATGGAGAGCGAAGATAGGAAGAAGAGCAGGCCCAAGATCAGTTGGGGGGGTTGTTCTCTAGTCCCATAACCCATCTCCCCTCCATTTCGTTCCATGGCGCCTCCATTCTTGCCTGCGTGAAAAAAAATGAACCCCCCCTCCCCCCCACGTTTTTTTATTTTTGGGGCTCTCCAAAGGGAGCCCCAAAGGGTCACACCCTTTGGGGTCTCCTAATATCCTTTCCCACTTGGCATTTTGGCCTTTGGCCTCTCTCTCCCACGTCCGGTACCCGAATCGTGGTTTGAAAAATCCTTGGCATCCATCTTGAAGTCTTCCACTGTCGGGCATCTCCTAGGGTCTCATTTGTCATGCCAAAAAATTATGAAAATTCTCTGACTACTGTCCAGTGGCTCTTTTAAGAACTTTCCGGGCATTACCGCTTAAAATCGTACTGATTGCCACCACTGCCTTCGAGGAAGTCTATTTTTCCCCTGAAATTTGTAATTTTTGGCTATTTTTAAGCACTTCTCGGTATCAAAAGTCATCTATCATTGGCGACCACAGGATAGGGCGACTCAGCTCGTCGAATCCCACGAATGGATCTGCACATAAACAACAAAAAGGAGATTCAAGCTGATACAAAAAATACACAACACAACACATCACAGCTCATACCCTACCCTCGGACAAAACCAAGGCATGAAATCCACGAGGAGTAGGTCTAGCATAGTCTGGCAGAAAACCCAAGCTAGTCGCTAACCAACTGCTGTAACACAGCCAAGCTAAAAAGAACAAGCAAAGAGGTCGCCCTAAGTGGTGGTCTGACCTACCTTCCTGACTAAGGACGACTCAATGAGGAGCTCCCACTAGGCAAGGACTCCTATAGCCTAATCAAAAAATATTTTCTTTTAGCACATTACTCTTTTAACCTCTCATTTTCCATACTCGGGCGTGTAAAAAGGAGGGAGCTGAGTGTAGTGACCCAAGGAGAACAGGGCATCAGCCTCGGGTCCTGTCTCGGTACCCAAGAACCTACCAAGCCCTCGCTAGGTGACACTTAATCCTTTTCTAACGCTCACTTTTATTTTCGCTCCAACCTTCTTTTATTTTCTTCTTTTATGGCAGGATGTCACCCCAAGGAAGGACAAGGTATTGGCCTCAAGTCTTGTCTCATCCCCAGGAACCTACCAGGCCTTCGCAAGGCAATAAACAACAGCTCAAGGATTTTTCTTTCTTTCATTTTCTATTTTTATAGGGGTTAAAATCCCTTTTTACACACCTCCATATATTCATATATTGTCTTTCAGATCTTCATAGTTTTTGTCTCTTTCCATCATTATTTTAGTAGGCTTCTCTAACTCCCTCACAACTAGCAGGAACTCCTAGAACAGCCACCTAGCAGGTCAGCAGAACAAGGTCACTAGAACTCCCATCTAAAACAGGTCTTTCAATGCCTGACAATGCCTTGCAGGAGGCAATGACTACTCAGACCTCCCTCAAACATACCTAACCTAAACCTGGGACTTCATGCCTCAAGTGTCGGCCCCCAACAAACAAAAGAAAGTAACCCTCACCCGCACATATATCATTAATTGCTTAAGGGAAAAACTCGAAAAGGGGACGAAACCACTTGGAATGGCCACAAGAAGCTCCTTTGCAGCAACGCCTCCCTCCAGCAACTTCGTCAACCTGTATGGTGCAATCACTAAAACAACAAAACATTAAACGTACCTGCACCAAACAAAGATAGGGCCCTCTTGGCCTAAAGAAATAACACATTTCATTGCAAACTAACTGGCCCTCTTGGCCTAAAGAGATAGATTATTAAAACCCGAGCCCTCTTGGCCTAAAGAAATCAAACATTAACTACTTAAAGCAACTGGCCTAAAGAAATCAGACATTAACTACTTAAAGCAACTGGCCCTCTTGGCCTAAGGGAATCAAACAAAACAGCTCATGGAGAACCCTCCTTGGAAGAAGGCAGATATACACAAATATGCTCCATTCCAAGGGGAAAAATAGGGCTCCCAGCCCTAAACTAAATACATCAAATTATGGCCCATACCTCCTGCATATGTAGCAAGAGGCATACGCATAACATGTCTTTTGATCAACCTATGGGTCCAAGATAATAGTGGTAGATGGATCTTGGCCACTCTTCGCATTACCCATATCAACCATCGCATGCCATATAACGCATGGTCTGATAACATTCCTGACAAGCGACCAGGTCCTGTCTCATTATCAATAGCAACATCCGGACTAGGACCACGGTTGAAAAAGAGGTCCTCTTCATAAGCAAAATTAGCTAAGGAATCCGCAAACTAATTCCAATAACATGGAATCAGCTGAAGAGATATACTCTCAAATTTATCTAGGGTTATCGTAGTTCAATGATACATACGAAGGAGAGGATTCCGGACTATGTATGTGCCATTGAGTTGATTTAAGATCGCTGAAAATCCCCTTTTATTAACAACCGCCTAATACCACCTTTCTTAGCAATGTTCAATCCCATAATCAGAGCTTTTATACTCAATCATGTTGTTAGTAAATCCTACCCTGAGATAAGCAGCTAATTTCATTGCAACTCTACGTCGGGGATCTCGGATAACTACCCCAACACTTCCTTTTCTATTAGGGCCCCTGGAGGCTCCATCAAAATATAATGTATACGTCCATAATGGGTTTATACCGCCAGCCATCAAGAACTCCCCTATTCGTAATTATGATAGTCAAAGTTCAACATATTTAGAGGATGAGCTGACGGCTCCATCCCACCTTCTTCATTAAACTCAACAGGGATGCTTGTCAAGATTTGTAAGCAGTGATGGCAGAAAACTTTAATCTCCCATACAAAAGTACCGTCTTCTTGCTCAATCACTTTATATCCCTTGCTCCACCAGATAAGCCTCCCCTGATGATATCTTTGCTTGAGATATGGGTGCTCCAAATAAGGGATTAACCGCCCCATCAACCAATTTAAGCTCTCCTGCAGGTCTCAATTCAACCCCAACATGGACCTGCAATGCATTTTTTCGCATTAGCATACTTAGAAATAATAAGGTTTAATCTTATTAAGATTAACCTTATTCTTAAATTCCACCCCTTGTAGATCAGCCAATAGAATTGTGGACTTATTTTTACCTATCCGAACTATCTTGTAAGGGCCATCCCATCGAGGTTCCAACTTTCTTGGAAATAGCTCCCTACGTGCATCATAATATAGAACTAACTGCCCCTTTTTAAAAGTATATTTCTTTGCTTTCAGATCATGCAATTGTTTCATCCAACATTTACTGCCTCGTGGTGCAACAAACTCTGCAATTTGAGCTCGTCTAAGTGGGCTATAGTCGTAAACCGCTCAAATAGAGCATCTTCATCACCCAGAGAATGATTGATTGCAAATCTAATGGTCGGCAACTCAATTTCTAAGGGCAAGACACACTTCTCCCTGTAAACTAATTTGAATGGGGTGTGGCCAGTGGCTCATTTAAATGTCGTATTATGCACCCAAGCCGCCACATATAATTTTGTATCCTAGTCCTGCTTCTTTTTGGAGACTATCTTGGATAGGATACCCACAAGTTGCTTATTGGTACTTTCGACTTGTCCATTAGCTTGCGGATTATAGGGGGTCGTCTTGTTATGTGTAATTTTCCATGCTTCAATCAGGCTTCTAATTACCTTATTTAAAAAATGGGTTCCACGGTCCGATACTATTTTCTTTGGCGGACCAAAACGGCAGATGATTTGCTCAAGTAGAAAACTGGCAGTCTCTTTTGCATTGTCCTACCTCGTTGCATGTGCTTCTGACCACTTTGTAAAATAATCAGTTGCTCCTATAATGTACCTCTTCTGAGTAGTAGATGACAGGGTGATAGGACCTACAAAATCGATGCCCCACTTCTCAAATGGAAGGATAGCCATGATAGGCATAAGTGGACGCTTCCTATTCTCTCGACTATCATGTCTTTGACATGTATCACATCTCTTGACATAGTCAAATGAATCCTGGAAGATGGACGGCCACCAATATCCAACTCTTAAAGCTTTCTGTGCCATTAACCACCCAGCAAAGTGCCCTTCACAAGTGGAGTCATGGCACTCTTCCAAAATAAAGAGAACCTCATCAGGCATCACACATCGGCGATAAATATCATCAACAGCCTGCCGATATAATGTTCCTGCGATCAAGGAAAATTTCAATGCCTACTGTTTAATCTTCCTCTTCTCCGATTTTGATAAAGTAGCTCCAGTCTCTCCCGTAGAAAGATAGTGTGTTATAGCAGCATACCAGGAGGGAATAGACGTCGTATCAATCTTGAACAAAGTCTCCATCTCACTTCCTTCAACCACGACCTCTTTTGGCTCTTCGAAATCCACAAGACACTCTACAATGCCCTAAGCTTCGACGGCTTGCTCTTAATCTCATAATCAAATTGCTGCAAAGTGATTAACCACTTTGCTAAACGGTCAGGCGGCTGTAACTTATTCAACAACAATTGAAGCCCTTCCGCCTTCGTATAAAAAACCACCCTCTCATAAAGAATGTAGTGCTTGAACTTTTTGGTCGCAAATACCATCACAAGGCATAACTTCTCCATATAGGTGTAGTTAATTTTCGATATGCCCAACTTCCGACTAGCAAAAGCTATCATATGGTACCACTTTTCCTCCCAAATTTGGGCCAAACAGCAGCTGATACTATACATGGTTGCTGCCGAAAATATATAGAACATTTCGCCCCTTTTGGTACTTTTAAAACAAGTGCTTTGGCAAGCTCATGCTTCACATCATCAAAAGACACTTTGCAAGCATCACTCCATGAAAATTGAGAATTAAAAGACAATATGTTCGTCAGCAGCAATGTTCTTTCTGCCAAGGCATTGATAAACCTCCGATAATACTACGGCTTTCCTTAGGGAGTTTGCCCCTGAGAAGGGTGGACAACATTGATTGCGTGTTCTGAATGTAACATGCCAAGAGCCAAATGAGAATTTCCAGGCATATGCCAAGAAACTAAAGCAAGTTCTTCACAAACTTAACGCTTATATTCCCATTCCTGTGATTGCCCAGTTGCAATATTTCCTACATGGATTGGATTTTAATATCCAGGTGCAGCTGAGTAGTGTTGCTTTGGCCGATATTGACACTGCCATTACCCAAGTAGAAGGAGTAGAGTCGCGCTTGCAAGTGGCGTATGCAGCAAGCATAAATTGGAATGGTAATAATTTTTCCTTGACCAATGGGAGTCAAGGGGACCCCATGTTAAATACGGGTTGTAGAGTATTATGTCGAATTTTCCTATGTTACCAGCTCCTCCTAGCATGATTATGCCTATGGCTAGTCAAGCGGCCTCAGTAAATAGTGGTGGAAACCAAACAATGAATCCTAATGTTGTCCCAGCTGGTCAGCGGGCCAATTCCTAATCAAGTGGTTAGGCCCATGGGGTGACAGACTGACGATTGCGGCTATGAGTCGAGTGCTTCTAATATCCTTGGTGAAGTTAAGGACATGATGAAGCACTACACTGATATGATCTCTGAACAGTATCGACAAATAGTTGTGGATGTCAATTTTCTTAAGAAGCAATAGAATTTGATAGGGAGATGATGCCCTAAAGGGAGTGGCCCCTCAAGATTCAGCTGTAAGTGGTGTGGGGGCCAATATTTCCCTAGGAATTGCCCGAATGTCAAATGTGATATTTGTGGAAAGTCTGGCCACTTAGCTACTACCTGTTGGAGTAAGATCAGTTCTCTCCAAAAAGGGAGTAAACAACTAGGTCTAGTTAACCATCGCGCACAAGGGAATAATCTCTAGCAAGACGATGGACCAAGGTAAATACTGCAAAGAGGAAACGTTGTTGTAGAGGAGTTACCTCATGGCAGTGGAGTCAGCCTTATTGAGGCTATATGTGTCAATGATGCTAAAACCTCTAATCTACGAGCCGTAATAAGAGGTCAAAAGATTAAAGAGGGTGAAAAAGAAATTGTAAAACTTGTCGAGGGAAGCCCTAAGCAAGATGCTAGGGAAAAGCGAGTCCTGAATCCTGATAAGGAAGGTGGACTGTTAAGACCTGTTGATAGTAAAGTCGATCCCAAGGAGGATAAAGGATTGCCAAGAAAGAAGGTAAAGGCTAATAATTATCACGATTTTGATCTAGCAAGTTCCCTTTGCGAAGTCAAACCAGACGTGAATCTCCTGCAATTGATTAAACTTTCTCCAGGAGTATGCAAGGAATTCAAGAAAATCATGCGTATAGGGTATATAGTAGAACCTTTGGGCATAGCTAGAGTGCTCCACTGATAAGGTTTGCAGGACGTCCTAGCTATCGAGTTTTGCTAGGTAGGCCATGGATTCTATGGACAGACTGTCAAGTCAATATACCTGCTGGTCGAGTGATTCTAGGTCGAGGTGCCCATCGTGTAATAGTGGATGCTTACCCTGACTCTCCTCAGAGTGAGAGAGCTCCACTATCCTCCACTAGACTAGAAACAGTAGATGATCCATCTGGTAGTGAGACATCATTGAGCGATGGATCTAAGGAAGGGTCCACTACAAAGGATATTTATCAAATAACCTTGAATGAGCCAATAGAACCTCATGATCGAATAAGAGACGCGGACGTTATTGAGCTGGATCTTGGTACGCTAAATGATTTGCAGCCAATTAAATTAGGGTCCATGCTCAGTTCGGAAGAAAGAGAGGATTATGTGTCCTTAATTTGAGAGTTTCGCAATATCTTTGCTTGGAGCTATGACGAACTTTGGGGTATTCCTCTCAGTCTAGTTGTGTATACTATTCCTGTAAAGGAAGGTACCTGCCCTGTACGCCAGAAAGTAAGGCATATGCCTTTTGAATTAAGGGACGGGTTGTACGAGGAACTACAGAAGTTGCGGAAAGCGGGTTTGATCTTCCCTGTTCAGCATACTAAATGGTGCTCACCAGTTGTGATTAGGAAGAAGAAGAATAATCAAATCGGTCTTTGTGTAGATTTTAGAGAGCTGAATAAGCAGACTGTTAAAGATTACTACCCGTTGCCGTTTATTGACCAAATTTTGGATCAACTAATGGGTAGGGAAATATATTCATTCATGGACTGCTTTGCAGGGTATAACCAAATGGCGATGGCTGAGCAAGACAAGCTAAAAATGACATTTATTACAGTCTTTGGTTCTTTGTGTACCATGTGATGGCATTTGAGTTGTGTAATGCACCTGGTTTGTGGCAAAGAACAGCTGATAAGACCTTTGGATACATTTCCCCAGAGAAGCTGAAAATATTCATTGACAATCTGGGGGCAACCACCGTAAGGGATAGACAGTTGGTCATTTTGCAGAAGTGTTTTGAGCATTGCAAACAATTTTGCATAGCTCTTAACCCACGGAAGTGCGTCTTCGGAGTCCCTTATGGGCTCTTGTTAGGCCATGTGGTTAGTTCCATAGGGATTGCAACTGATCCTAAAAAGATCAAGGTCATAGTCGCCATGAGTCCCCCACATACTCCAAAGAAAGTGCATAGCTTTCTATCATCAGTAGGGTATTCCGTTGAACATCTCCGACTCCGTCTCCTTCTGCGTGATGCTCTGAATTGTCCATCTCCTTCTTCATCACCGAACTCGTCTCCTTCTTCATCACACCGACACCCCCTCCGTCAACCCCTACATTCATACTCTGTTGCCCCCTGCATCCATACTCCATCTTCAATCTCCACATCGCCCTCTCCATCCATACTCCATCACCCCCTCAGTCAAAGTCATCCTCCACTGTAGGCACATTCCTATCACGACATATTCCTAACTTGTCCAACATAGCACGAGAAGATAAATAGAAAGCTTTTGAGTTTCTTCCTATCGCATCATGGTCCAATCATTTTCCTACCCTCTCAAAAATGGCACGATGCTAGGGTTTGGAGATTCTGAAATGCTTCTATTTGCATCGTATTGCTAACTCCTCCAACATGGAGCGAGCGCACCACTTCAAAAGGCTTATACCTTGATATTCGCATTGTATTAGGAGGCAGTCTAAAGCCACTAGAGCTATTGAATCTCAAGAAGATGTCTAGTACAGAGATATCACACATGTCTACCTCCACATTTATGAAGAGGAAAAGAGTCCTTGAGCCCACAACGACAAAGGAGTCAGTTGCCTCAAATATTTCAATAACATCTCATATGTTTGTGACAACTGAAGGTTCAAGCAAGGATTCAAAGAAGGGAAAGGTTTCAAAGTTTCTTATGAGGATCCCAGGGCTGTCTCAAATTATAGATGTCACTGCCTTTGAGAAGCTTTTGGATTTTCTCATAGAAAACAATATTGGCATTGCTTTCTATCCACCAACAGCTAGGGAGATTGTCAATCCAGAGTGGGACCTTGATCAAGTTCTTAATTTCTCAAATGGCTTTATCAAGGAAGATTTTGCAAAGTTTGAGGAGTTGGCATATCTTGTTGTTCAGTTGGATTCCAAGGAGTATGTTCACACCCCCGTTGGAAGGTCACGCACTGAGAAGTCCTTATTTACCAAGAAATGTGGTTATCATTCTCTTGATAGATTTTATGCATCTGAGTTATGCTATTTACACCCCAAAAAATGCAAGCTTATGCTTAAGTCTACTACATTCATTGTATTTCCCCTTGTGAAATATCCTCTAAGATCTAATGAAAAGCATAAAGAAACCTCAAAATTATCTTGATGTTTCCTTCTTAAAGAGATTGTAGATGAAGTTGATGTTGAGGAGCAACTAGACACCCAGATGGAAGCATTAGTTGCTAAATTCAAAGCAAAGACAATAATTGAAGAGACCACTATAGAGGTTGATGAGCCATCTGACACTCCTTCAAGCCTTATCGTTCCATCTTTGCCTACTTTCCCAATTAACGACAAGGAGTACATATTATTGTCTGATCTCCAAATTCTTTTCAATTTGAGAGAAGATTATTGCTTGGCAGTTATTGCAGAGGCATCTGTAGATGCAAAAGGCTTACAAAAAGGGCCCCAATGAGAACAAAAAAATCCAGTCCCGTTGCCACTCCTTGCCTTGGCGATGGTACAAGGGACATGACAGTCTTTCCTCTCTTTCTTGCACCTAAAATTTTAAAAATCCACAGTGTAAACGTAAATACATCTAATGATTGATAAATATTACTTAACTTTAGAATAACAATACCTAGCCTAACACTTGCGAATCACTCAGCAGGTATTGTCATAGCTTGATGTAGCATCACAAAGCAAGTGAGGTCTTTAAATTCATACGTCGACCACCCCCTTGGTATTCTATCAATGTGAGATTGTCGAAGCCTAAATGTGTTGTATTCAAAAAAGGCCTTTGTTTTATGTTTTTCATAGGGCATAGATCCTTCTATATAGATATACTCCCCAAAAACATCTGAAATCCTACGATTCATAGCTGTCCTAGCAATTGAAACTACAAGAGGCTGAGGCAAACCAAATGCACTTATTCTATGACATTTAAGATTTGTAAACCACAATTTAGAGAGAGCACGATAACCTCTATGACTGATATCCATACTGTCACATGTCTCCACTATTTCATTTGGTTTAACTGTTCCTTTTAAATTTTTCACTAACTCTTTCAGAGTTTGGCTTCTCAAGTCTACATTTTCAGGTGATTTAAGAATCCTTACAATGTCCTTCTTTGTCATGGTTTCTTTAATAAGCTTAATCCTCTCATCATTCTCTCAAATATTAATACCTAAAATATTAGAGGCACATCTCTTGGAAAGATTTAGTCTCCTTTTCTTCACCTGACTACACAAGTCCATTATATTTTTAAGTGGTCTTTTTCTCTGTCTGAATCCTATTGGAGTTTCTTTCAAGCACAATAATTTTTCTTGCAATGACTGATTAGAGTTTTCTAGATTATCAACCTTGTCTATTAGCTCAGAAATAGTTTTTTGTGCCAATGTTAATGCTTCCTTCATTTCATGCATTTGTTCTCTAAATGTAAAAGATGCAGAATATAACCTCATGCAATAGCCAAGCATCCCATCACAACCATCTCCAACATACCTTATGAAGTTGTGAATATTGTAAAAAGGAGGATGTTTACCTATAGAAGGGTCCAGAGGATAAATATTTCCATCCATCCATAAGTCTACATGCTTCTTTCCTTGTGATGAATGGACAGGATCTAATTGAATAGTGAGTTTATACTTGCGTGGTGGGGCTGCGCTTGTATTGCTAGAAGAGGTAATGGTAAACATTTTGGTAGGGAACCCTAAACGGGGCAACAATATCACAGAGAAAGAAATAGAACCACAGGAGGAAAGAGAGGTGCAGAAAATGAACGTCAAGGAATAAATGAGCGACGTCTTTTGGTGTGAAAATTCAAAAATACAAGATTTTGCCATTTCCAAGAGAATGAGATTGAAAAGGTGACACTTAACATCCATTAAAGATTGAAGATATTTAATACCTGACCTCTTAAATGAATCATACATTCTCTCATTAATCACATTTAGGCAGCCAAATTTGGAGGTTTTTTCTCTTCTAAACCTCTTCTAATTACCAACTTAATCATTTTCTTACGAGTGCCATTTTGAAATGTTTTTGTCCCTAACGTAAGGATGTTCATCATTTGGACACCCTCCTAAAGTAAAGTCTACATAGCAATTTTGACATGAAGGATCTTGGTGAGGCTAATTTTATTCTTGGGATGTAGATACTCATGGACTCGGGTAAGTTACTCATGAATATATATGTGCATCACGTGGGTTCAAAATAGGATATTTTTAAAATATCATTTTTATACTTTTTTTTGCATACAAAAGGGTGTAATATAAAGGGGTTATTTACAAATTGAATAGAAAAGGGTTATATTTTATTCAAGAAAAATTCACAGATAAGGATATTTATAAATAGGCCTTGAACACACGTGATCTAGAGGATATACATATAGTAACTTACTCGAGCTCATGGATAGATTGAAGGGACTTCTCTATTTGTCACAGCAGGAGTATGTACCCAAGATTTTGCAGCGTTTCAATATGGAGGGGGGGAAGCAATTGGTGTTCCATTGCCTCCATATGTGAACTTAGTGCAAAGGATAGCCTTACATCTGATGATGAAAAGGCTGAAATGGCTAAGATTTTGTATGCTTTAGCTATTGGTAGCTTGATGTATGCTATGGTTGCTACACATCCTGACACAGCATTTGCAATGGGAGTGGTCAACAAGTACATGGCAAATCCTTAAAAAAGCATTGGGAATCAGTGAAGGGTATCATGAGATACCTCAAGGGCACAAAGAATTGTGCATCTACTTTGCAAAGTAGAAGGCATCTATCATTGGCTTTATGAATGCAGACTTTGTTGGTCATTTAGACTAAAGGAAGTCTACTTTAGGGTATGTATTCGCCTTCACAAGGGGATCAATCTCTTCCATGCTATAGAAGTGTGTTGCATTGTCTACTACATAGAGGCAAAGTACGTGGCTACCAATGAGGCATGCAAAGAGGCTTTATGGCTTTCACGTCTAGTGAGAGAGCTTGTCATTATAGATGGAATTACACATAGGTCCCTATCCTCCATTGTGATAGTCAGAGTGCTATCATGCTAGCACAAAATCATGTCTTTCATGCAAAGACAAAGCGCATATAAGTGAAGTATCACTTTATCATCAGGGAAGTACTTGATAGCAAGAGCTTGTCAAGGAATATACCAAAGATAACCCTACAAACCTTCTTACAAATGTTCTTCCAATAGAGCGGTTTTCTCATTGCCAACAAATGATGGGAATTGGGTAGGTATAGGTTTTTAGCTTTGTACTACTTAGACTTAGCTGATTCTTTCCTCTCCCTTTAGGCATGTTTCCTTTAGGAGGGAAGTTGTTGGGAATAAAGGGCTACCGTGCCTGCACCCACACTAGGTGTGAATGTACCCTTTGGGTTCGTATCATCTTCATATATATACCTATCTAAAAACCTAAAGTGGTACTATTTTTGTATCTACATATTTTGTCTACTCCTCTCTCACTCTACCTGCATCTCCATTGGCATTGACATATCTTGAAGCTTTGTCCTTGGATTTGTGCACTTCACAAAATACATAACCCATAAGTACATAAATACCACTAACACACCCTGACAGACATAAGTACCAAGTCCAAGCCAAGAGATCAAATCACCCCCATGATAGAGTAACTGCATCCAATAAATATCAAGAGAGCATGTATATGTCACAATGAGTCCCACTATCTTACAATCATAAGCTCAAGCTCAACTACATAAACCAAATGCTCTGGTAGCACATCCAAGTTCCAATGTGGCTCAGTATATAAAGCCAAGTAGATTCCACTCAATCTAAGTCAAATGCCAAATGAGCAAGCAAAGCTCAAAACACCATGTGAATGACATCCGAGTATCCAAGTTATATAAAGCATAAGTCGAGAGCATAAAACCTAATAGATTCTTCAAGCTCGAAACTGCATAAAAATGTTACGGAGCTCAAATCTCAGCTCAAAAGCAGACCATAGCAAATCAAGAAGTATACATAATAATAGAAGTAGTGATACATCCATTGAGTATTTCATAAAATATCAATGAGCAGTTATAAGCTTTTCATTGATATAAACGCTTATTGCCTTGTTATTATAGCATTGAAATTATAATGAAGTCTAAGTTATTTCAAGCTCAAATTAGTCCCAAAAGTATAATCGTACCATCTGGGCACAAAATAGCATTTGGGAAGCATGAAACATGCATTATGGAATTTGCTGCTTGTTGTTCAAACTAGAATAATTTTTTCTTGTGTAAAATGAAGAATATAAAATTGCAAGGATTGTCAAGAATCATGTGGTGGGGGGACTTGCTTGAGCTGATGTGCCAAACACACATTGTACACACAAGAGGAAGCTCACTCAGGACAGAAGAAGAGAGATGGAGGACAAAACGTTTTCTTGTTGGTTTTTCTTCTTCTTCCACACACAATACAATGTACACAAAGTGTAGATAAGATACAACATAAAGGAAAGTGGTCTACTAAGTCAAACAGTACATAACTTACTATACTAAAGGATTGACACTATAACTATGCCAGTTGTAGGTAGGTGCAACAAACTAAATATAATAAGTGATAAGTCAATGGCCATGTGAGGATCATAATGACACCGATGTGCTAAGTGTAGATGTGCAAACCCATCTAGCTAGGTAGTCCATCATCAATTTCCGCACATGTTGAGCTTACCATCTCAACAAGAATAAACTCTATGAGTACCTAGATTTGTAGCTCTCATCGCGCTCTTCATTTCTAGCTATAGAATATCTAAATTTGATATCATATGCAAAATTTATGGCCAAAATATGATAGTATTGTCACAATATTATAGCTATCCAACCACGACTTCTATAGCATGCTTTGTATCCACTCAAAATGGATAAAATAGTTGCTTCTCATTGAAGGGGATGCAATGGCAGTGGAGAAGGAGAAGAGGAAGGTGCGAGAGAGAAGAGCACACACAATGTAGGTGTTGTCCAACTAAACTGACAGCCTTATTGCACTATCATATTATATATGAATAAAGAATGGGCGGTCACAATGTACACGGGCAAGTCAAGAGGCCTTTTATCCCAACAACCTCCCACTTAAAGGCCAATGTGGTTGCAAAGTGAAAACAAAGAAAAGAAAAAAAAGACAAGGTGAGGAATCATGACATCTCACCCAATGCCCAATCTGAAAGCGGGCTGTGCAAGAAGTGTCGGAAACCTCTCCAAAAAAGAGTCAATCATCCTTGAGTCCATGACATCTAGGAGATAAGCGATCCCGCAGCTCCATACAATGGAGCAATCCAATAATGCTTCTCATAAAGCAAGCACAACTCATCAGTGCATGGCTGTAAAGCATCAGAGTCGCGCATAGCATCACTGTAGCACATACAAGATAGCAGAGAGTAGTCAAACTCTCTAGAGTCAATCTCACTGAAAGAGAGACAACATCATGGACACTCGTCCAACGGGGTCTCAAGACTACATGTGGCCTCAGTGAAGCGGAAGACTGACGTATGGCTGGTTGTCCAGTCTGCAAGGGGTCTAGCAACTGACCACCAACATCCTGACCCTGATTGCTATGCATAGCTATGTCATCTGGGCCAATAAGTCCACTAAGGGAAAAGTCCAAACACAGTGGGTAGCATGATTAACAAAGGTCATAAAGTACGATGCTCCACCAAGTGACTGGAAAGGCATAGGTCCATATACTGCACAATGGATAAGATCTAGAGGAGCATGCCTCATACAATTTCCATAAGCCAAGGTGGCTCTGCAAGGACCAAGAGTACAATCACGGCAAGCATCAAGATTTGTAAGTGACATAGGAGGCAACAATGAGTCTAAACGAGACAAGATCTCTATCTCTTTGTGGTGCATATGGCCTAGACGATATTGGCATAACAATGTATGTGGTATCCGGATAACTACAACCATAGAATCTCCCACATGAGAGACATGCACTGGGTAATGAGAACCAACTCTAGAACCTCTGTCCAAAACCAAGCAACCACGATAGATCTTCTATGACCTATCTTGAAGAGAAATAGTATATCTTGCATTATGCAACTGACTTGACAGAAATCAAACTCTTACTGAGCATGGGAACATGTAAAACATCCCTGAGTATAAGACAAGTCCCATTATATATCCCATGTACCAACAATAGCATAAGACTGCTCAAGGCCCAAATCAATACATCCATCAACTTCTGTGTAAGAAGAGAACCATGCTCTATGAGGGGTAACATGACAAGATGCCATAGAGTCCAACAGCCAATCAAACGCATAGGCCTGATCACTGAGCAAGTAAGCTGTAGAGAAACAAGATGACAGGAGTACATGCTCAACTACATCATCACGGGTAACTGCATGTACCTCACCACTAGTAAGAGTGGTAACACCTACTGCATCTGTTGTATCTCTAACTCTCTGCTCATGTCGAGGTCTCTGTCTCTGCTGCTCTCTAATCTGTCTAAAGCATTTTCTTTGAACATGCCCAAGTTTCCCACAATGGAAGCAAACAACATCTGAAGTAGAAGAACCTGTAGAAGACAAGGAATCCAAGTCATCATGAATAGGGCTATCCATAGCATCCACGGAGCTCAAGTAGTCGAGGGCTATCCCAATGGAGGGAACCTGCTCGTAAAGACAATCATCTACAAGTACATCAGTGGTAGAAGCATGCTGTAAAGGCTCATGAAACCTCAACAAACAGGAGGACATAAAGGCATCAACCAAGGATGCAAAAGCTCCCACATGAAGAAGAGTCGTAGCCAACTGCATGACATAACCAACCACAGTACAGTAAAGCATAAGACATCTATCATAAGAGAATATGGTATTCAGCCATGAAATCAGCCCATAACCATAATGGCAAACATGACTCTGTAGTACATCGGACCACATAGTAGCATCCAAGTCAATGCAAGACTGGTAAGTGGCATAAGATCCTGCAACGGTCAAGCTCCAGGAGAAGCCCAAGTATTTATACAACAACATCCAAATAAGTGGCTCTATATAGTACATGATAGTAGACAAAGTGCATAGCCGAGTAAGCATCAAGAGCAACTGCTCTCTGACCTGTATGGACAAAAGCAACCCAACTAGCATAGAAGCTAGGTAACACAGAAGCAACAAAGCCATAACTGCTAAACCCAAGCACTATCAAGAAGTCCACTGATCCAGGAGTAACCCCAAAGAGCCAAGCATCAATGAGCAATGAAAGCTCAATAACCAACTTCCAAGACAATGGAGCAAGCACTGTTCAAACATGTATCTGCATCCAAGTAAATCCAAGATCCATAATCGAGAAATGTTTATTGCCATGTGTATTCCAATAAATGCAGAAAAATATACGAACACTTATATCGACAATTATAGAGAAAAGAAATTTGCAATTGCTATCTTGTCAGACATGGAATGATGTTTGAATTTGTATTAAACCAAGTGTTAATATACAAAAAGAATGCTACTTATCACAATTACAGATCAATGTAAAGAATATGGGTCACAAATTGTGTAATAAATACACCTATAAATAAAATAAATGTAATATTTTTTTTGTATAAATGTCCACAAAAAAAGTATGTACCTACAAAATTCTAAACATGATGAGATCTCTAATTAGAGATCTCATTTTCATGTAGTGGCTCATCATGGAAATCTTACAACAAGAAAAGAGACATTTATATTTACTTTGCTCAAATATGAAATGCAAGTGTAATTAGGAATCTATAATAAGGAATTACTTCTCCTTCTCGTAGATGTAGCTTCTGCCTAAGTTGGTGTAGCACATGTAACCATGCATACTCTCTATCTAGCCTAGACATTGAATGACTAGTCAATATGAACTAAAAAATTTAACATACATAGTAAATATCTAAACTAAAAATAAAAATTCAATATATCAGTGAGTACAATATACTTATAAAGTCAGTCTTGGAAGATGGGTGACTACCATTCCCAAGATGCAACTCTTTGCATGCACCACCTCCTCTTGTTATCTCCACTTATCAATATTTTTTACATTCCCTTCTTTATTTTCTTCCATTAGCCTTGATCAAGCCAGCTAGGATGACCTAAGTTACTATTATAGGCATTGCTACCTCTGAGTGGAGGTGGAAGAGGTGTTTAATAATGCACATCTTCATATAATCATATGAAAATATGTTTAGTGTATATGCTTATGGAAACTCCTCATGGAGATTATATGCAATTTATTATTGGGCTCTTAGACTCTCCAAAAATCTACTATGCTATGCCCGTATAATGACACAACAACCTCATGTATTCTAGCGATGACTCTATTTTCTTGTTCGTGATTAGATGACAATATATGTTCATCCATCAAGTACGAGAAGCTCGGTAGAGTCATACTATGTCTCGAGTGGCCATGACATAGATTACTTACATTGGAGGGGGAAATTGGCTCTTAGGCTCTCTGGGTCAAGGAAATCAAGGATGTGGTTAGGAGTGAGGGAGTAAGTTGAGGATCTAGGGCAATAGAAACCGTACCTTGGATATTGTTGTGTAGAACTAAATCTTGCAAAGCCATACATGTATGGTCTACTGTTTTCCCCCCCTACTATATAGATTGATCCATGTGGCACAAAAGCCATCTTAGAATGTAGCTCTAATGCAGACAGACTGAATGAGTCTTCAAGGAATGCCCTCTTTGTGATTTTGGGGGAAGGGGACTCTATTGTACTAAGTGTTATTATTGCAATGATGAGACTACATCATTGCCTTTACAAGGCTTGTAGCCACCATAGTTGTGAGAATCCAAGCAATGACCATGGCCATGACTACATTGGCTCTCGATTTTGTGAGTGATCATTCCAACTTTGCATGCAATGTTGGCCATGATATCCTCTCTTCTAGTATCTTGATGAATAGTTGTGTTGTATCTGCATCCATGCCCTCCATAAAGAAGAATATCTCCTCGTATATCAATGCTACTAGCTCATAATGGCTATTATGGTTAGAATCTATCAAAAAAAACAAATGTGTATATTTAAATTTCTTTCTATATGTCGCTCTATCTCTTTGCTCTCTATTTGTCTCCCCCCCCCCCCCCCCCTTACTCATGCTCATCTCAATGTATTGCCTCTCTACCCTTTTCGTTTTTTGGCTATAGGAAATATGTGGTATGGGCTACTATGCATCTTGGACTATATTTATATGCTAGTATAGAAATTATGGTTGACTATATGCATTTGTAAATACTTTGCAAATATCTCTGCAAACAAGACAAAAAATAATGGAGAAGCCAATCAAGAGGGATTGATAAAAATGTGAAAATTGAAATCTTTCTCCTTGTGCTCATAATACGAGCTAAGTGTCTTTTAGAGAGAGGTGCTATTAATTAAAAAAGTAGCAAAATTGAACAGAATACGTGTTTTCACATATATTCAGTTTGAGAAAGTTTCTAAGGGGAAGAAAATGTGTCCAGGGTAAAGGTGTCTGTGCCTAGTTGCATGTGTATTACTACACTAGCAGTACTACCTAGCAATACTACTCGCACATCTGTACACTGTAAGTGGTAGGTGCCCATCACTATCACTTTATTATTTATTCTTTCAGTGAAATTTGAATAAAGAGAAGGCTGGTCACACATTGTGACAGTTGGAGTCCCCACATCTTGTGTCTTTCTCTCTCTCTTGCTCTTGCTCCTTCCACCATAACTCTTGCTTTCGCTCGTGTGCTTCCACTCTAGGCTCACTCCCTTCAATTAAATATAAAAGCCAACTATTTGAGGAGCTTTTTCATCCTTTGTTTTAGCCCACATTAAAAGCTTCAACTCAAGGTTTCATGGCAACCATCATTTCTTTCTCTCGAGGTATGTATTGAACCTTTTCTTCTTCCGACTTATTCCAACTTGCTTCATGCTTATTATTGAGGAGGTTCCCAAGGCTTAGTGAGCCCTTTTGAGTTCTTATTGAGATGAGTGTTGGGGTAAAAGGCCTTTGGGCCTACCCATGTACACTGTGACCGGCCATTCTTTATTCATATATAATATGATAGTGCAATAAGACTGTCAATTCAATTGGACAGCACCTACATTCTGTGTACTCTTCTCTCCCGCATCTTCCTCTTCTCCTTCTCCACTGCCATTGCATCCCCTTCAACTGGTATCCAAGTTTTGGATTAGAGCTTGATCGTGGAGCTTGGCCCAGCATTACTTCAGTGTGGATTGGACCTAGAGCTTGGAGCTTCAATGCCAGCCATGGCTTCTTCCCCTGAGGTAAGGTTTCATCTCCCACCTCTCCCCGGCCCTCATAGACTCTTTGCAGGTGTTCCTTGGCTTCATTGGGCACCTTGTATGCCCCCATTTTCCCCCTTATCCTCAAGATAACCAGCAATGTTGGGGATAAAGGCGCCTCTACTAGCCGCCCGTGTATTACTACACTGACAGTCACCGCCACTGCACACTGCAGGTGGTGGGCGCCCGTCACCGTCACTTTATTCTTTATTCTTTTAGTGACAGTTTGAATAAAGGAAGGCCCCGTCATACATTGTGACTGTTGGAGTTCCTATTTCTAGTCTCTCCCCTTCTTGCTCTTACTCTCCCGCCATAGCTCTCGAGTCCAACCTTCGATCCATCGCTCCCTTTCAACTGGTATCAGAGCTTTGCTTTTCGACTCTTGAGCTTGGTTCGTGGCATTCTCAGCATCCCATCGACTCCCTACTTGCATTGGGTCTCCTTCTCGACAGCCATATCCGACTCCTTCGAGCTCCCATCACTCCCCGGCTTCCTGATCACCTTCCTGGCATTGTTGGGCACCTTCAGGGCATTACATCAGAGGTATTTGATCATTTTATTTAGGGTTTACTTCAGTTCTCATGTCTCACAGGCTGTAAACAAGTTGTGGGCAGCCATAGCTCACACCTCTTGGAGCTTCCTTCACCTAGATCTTGCTTCCAGCTTATCAAGGCCTACTAAGGCTTGGTGTAGGCCTTCTTTGGCCCTCATTTGTGCCCCCTTTGGGCCCCATTGTTGACACATGGGATAGGAGACCCCCCAGCCAGCTCATGTTTTTTTTTTTGCGCAAAATCTGGCCCAAAAATCACTCTTTTTGTCATATCTCGGGCATTCGGAACCCAATTCAGGCAAGGTAAGAGTCTAAGTTGGGGTTTTGGCACGCTCTGGAAGCGATGGTGATGTCGGATTTGCCAAATTATAATGACAGAATCTTCTACAACAGATTTCAGGTCTGAGACAGCATGTATTTGTATGCCTATGCTTGTTTGGTCATGACTACATAACCGGTTTGATGCCTATTGCATCCCGATTGATTGGGGGATTGAAACTACATATAATGCTATTATTTTGGCCTGATTTTGGGGCTGGAAATACATAGTTTATAACAGTAAATGCATGCTGAATACTCTTGGGTTGAAGCTATCTTTCATGCTTTGACATATGCCTATTGGTTCCGGATGTATGTCTTGGGTTATGCTATGATGTATTGATCATCGAGGGACGAATTTGAGCTTGTCATTGAATCCAGATGCTTTTGGAAGCTTGAGCTTATTTCAGCCCGCACTTATTGACATTGGTATATGCTTTGATAGTGATGCTTCTTGGGTTTATGCTGCATACCTGTTGCCTATGGCTTGATGCTCATGTCACGGTTGATTACCCTATGCATACGTTGAGCTTGAGTGCTCATTGAAGCTCCACCTTGGATACATTTTGGATTATCTAGAGTAGTCTTGGATGTTACTTGGCTTGTCAGAGTTTGGATTGGGATGTATTTGATGTCTTATATGCTTACGAATGCTACATACGGATGCTCTACCGCCTACATGTTCGAGATGATGTACTATTGATGTATTGTCTTGGACTTATGTCATTGGCACTGTGTCTTGCCTTGGCTTGAGCTCTTGAGCTCGTACATACAGCTTTTGTGCCAGTGGGGGCATTCTTGAATGCTTATCAGACATTGAGCAGGTGGTACTTTTATGCATTGAGCCGTTACATGCTATTGAGCAGTTATTTACAGACACTTGAGGCTTTGGGACTTCTTATCTTTTGGGATGATACATCATATATCTTGGTTCACTGTATGCTTATGAGCTAAGTCTCAATTTTGGATCCGTATCTTTGTGAACTGACACCTACTTGCATCAAGTTTTGGTAGTGGCAAGAACACTTTGCCCCATTGCCTAGGGGGTGTGCCTACTCACTGGCAGATGTTTGTATGACATACTTGGGTGTTGGATTCATGTTTATCAACCGTCATATGCTTATGCTATGCCCACATGATGCCAGCTTGCCTTGGGATCCGATTTTGGTACTGTTAGCTCTCTTTTACTAAAATTTGAAATTTATTATAGCAAGCATATATGTATGGACTGACATGGATTTTTCATGCTAAAACACTCTGAAATGATGTACTTTCACTAGTACTTGGTGGACAGCAGCTTTGGTTCCACTTTCCTCGCCATTTTGCCTCGATTTTGGTGATTTTTTGGTCATTTTCTGCAGTAAATAGCAAGCAGTTTTTGAACTGTCTACAGTCTTCTAGCCTACATTATGGCGAGTTCGTCCACTGATCATGCTATTTTCAACATCACTAAGCTTGATGGTACGAATTACTCTTATTGGAAGAGCCAGATTTGGCAGGTGTTGGTGCGGAAATCGTAGATCAAACCTTTGAGGTTGAGCGGGCATCTGCCTGCAACTATGCCAGATGAGAAATGGCTTGAGCTTGATGAGTTATGCAAGTCCACTATTGTATTATCTCTCACAGAACAGGTTCACTATAATGTCTTTGAGGAAGAATAGAGTTCATGGCAGTTGTGGGAAAAGATAAAAAAATCTCTATGACAAGAAAAGTCCAGCGAGTCAGATGTATTGGCTGAAGCAGCTTATGGATCTGCACATGAAGGAGAATGTGACTATGTCTGCTCACTTGAGCCAGTTCCATGCTATACTCAAGAACTTGACTTTGCAGGACATCACTTTTGCAGAGGATGTCACTCCTCTTTTCTTACTTGGTACTCTTAATGAGTCATGGGATGTATTCCGCACTGCATTATGTGCCTCTACTGCTACCTTGAAATTATCTGATGTTGAGAGTGCTCTTCTACAGGAAGAGGTTAACCATAAGATTTTGGATGCCTCTCATGTGTCGCATGCTATGATAGTTAGAGGCAGGAATGATGGATATGGAAAGCATGGCAGTGGCAGTGGCCGTGGACGGGATTCTCAAAAATCTCGGTCTAAGTCTCGTGGGAAGTCACATAGCAAATCCCATGGCAAGAATGCAGATGTTACTTGTCACCATTGTTGGAAAAAGGGCCATATTAGGCCACAATGCCATGAATTGCGCAATGAAAGGTGCAAAGATAAGGGGAAAGACAAAGTGTAGGATAAGTCTTCTGATCGCAGCATAGTGCTTGCAAAGTCCAGTGTTAAAATTGAAGAGATCAATGTTATGAAACCTGAGGATGTTGATGATGATGATTATATCCTTGCTGCTTCTTCTAGTGTTTCACAGATGATAGAGATACACTCTATGTATGCATAGTGTTGGCTCTTGGACTCAGGTGCATCCTTTCATGTGACACCTTGCTAAGAGTGGTTTTATTCATACCGTACTGTTTCGGGTACTGTGCGCTTGGGTGATGATAGCTCTCTTGATATTGTGGGCATTGGTGATGTTAGGCTGCAGTTTCCTTCTGGTAGCAGTTTTGTTATGCAAGATGTACATCATGTACTTGCTTTGACACGCAGTCTCATGTTAGCTGGACAGCTTGATGATGGAGGTTATCATGTATCTTTTGGAGACTCTTCATGGAAGATCACTCATGGCGGCAGACTTGTGATTGCGAGAGGTGCCAAGGCTAGCAGCCTCTATCCCTTGATTGTATCCGCTTCTTCCCTTGATCATGTTTTGTCTGTGGGTTCTATCCCACATGTATCTCTTTGGCATGCCCGTTTGGGCCACATGTCTTTGAAGGGAATGAAAATGCTTTCTGGTTTGCAGTACTTAACGCCCCTTGATTATGCATGTTTTGATTCATGTGAGCATTGTCTTTATGGCAAGCAGACTAGGTCTACGCATAAGAAGTCTGGTAAGCCACACATGAGTGAGCCCTTGGCATTGGTACATTCGGATGTCTGTGGGCCCATGCCTTGTCAATCTATGGGTGGTGCAAAGTATTTTGTTATGTTCATAGATGATTTTTCACGGAAAGTTTGGGCTTATCCCATTAAGCTGAAATCCAATGTCTTGGCTGTGTTTCAGAGATGGCTTACATTGGTTGAGAACCAGTCTAGGTATAGGCTAAAATGCCTAAGGACAGATAATGGAGGTGAGTATATCTCACATGCTTTTGAGCAGTTATGTGATGAGAGGCGTATTAAGCGTCAGTTGACCACCCCCTACACCCCCCCTAGAATGGTTTGGCTGAGCGGATGAATAGAACCATCCAGGTGCGTGTACGCAGTATGCTTAGTCATGCAGGCCTACCACAGAGCTTTTGGGTTGAGGCAGTTAGTACAGTTGTGCATGTCATAAACAGATCACCTTCTAGTGGTTTGGATTTCTAGGTTGTAGAGGAGGTATGGATTGGAAAACCCCCCTCTTATGCGCATCTCCGTGTCTTTGGATGTGAGGCATTTTGCCATGTGCCTAGGGAAAAGAAAAGTTGGATCCTAAGAGTGTCAAATGCATTTTCCTTGGTTATGGGGATGCAGGCGAGATGGGTTACCGTCTCTGGGATCCACAGACACGGAAAGTCATCCGCAGTCATGATGGAATCTTCCATGAAGACAAGATGCATCAGCAGCATGAGAGAGTTATTGAGATCCGCAGGGTCATATTTCAGGAGGAGCCGAGAGCTCCCGCACAGCCAGTTGGACAGCCTACAGCTGCAGAAGATGCTCATGGTCAGGGCATTGGACGAGCAGCTGGGCAAGCAACAGAGACTGCTGTGAGACGGTCTACTAGAGACAGACATCCACCTGATAGATTTCAACCCTCGATGCATTATGTCTTGGTTACAGATGCAGGAGAGCCTTTCACCTATGATGAGGCTATGCGTAGGGGTGATAGTCACTCCTGGGAGAGGGCTATGCAGTCTAAGATAGACTCCCTGCATAAGAATGACACTTGGGATTTGGTTTCCTTGCCTACAGGCAAGAAGGCTTTGCCATGCAAGTGGGTATACAAGGTAAAAAGTACCCCTGGACACCCCAAGCGGTATACAATGCTAGATTGGTAGCAAAGGGTTTTAAGCAGGAGCATGGTGGGGATTTTGATGAGGTCTTTTCTCATGTGGTTAAGATGACCACCCTGCGCTTAGTCTTGGATTTGGTTGCTCAGCTTGACTTGGATTTATACCAGATGGATGTCAAGACGGCTTTCTTACATGGGGACTTGCATGATGAGATTTATATGGAGCAACCTAAGGGCTTTGCAGAACCTGGCAGGCAGCACCTAGTGTGCAAATTGAAGAAAAGTCTTTATGGCTTGAAACAAGCACCTAGGGAGTGGTATCATAAGTTTGATGCCTTTATGTAGTCACAGGGCTACAATAGGAGTGCTATGGATCCGCGTCTTTACACGAAGAAAGTCCGCGATGGTTCTTTATTGATTTTGGTACTCTATGTGGATGATATGCTGATAGGAAGGAAAGCTCATGATAAGCTAGATGCTCTTAAGGCTCAGCTCAAGAAGAGCTTTGAGATGAAAGATCTAGGACAGGCCGCTCATATACTTAGTATGCGCATTAGATGCGACAGGCATTAGGGACTCCTCTACTTGTCACAGAGGGAGTACATTCATAAAGTCCTTGAGCTCTTCCGCATGCAGGACATAAAGCCTATTGGCTGTCCATTGCCTTCTTATGTGAAGGTATCATAGGTTGATTGTCCCCACAGACAGATGAGCAGAGGGCCGAGATGGCCAAGATTCCCTATGCACCCGCAGTGGGCAATCTTATGTATGCCATGATAGCCACTCGTCCAGATATTGCCTTTGCAGTTGGTGTTGTGGCACACTATATGGCTACACCTGGCAAGAAGCATTGGGATGCCGTGAAGGGTATTATGAGGTACCTAAAGGGTACTGCAAATATGTGCATATGCTATGGCATCCAGGATACAGGAGTCGTGGGGTACACTGACTCTGATTATGCAGGACATGCAGATAGTAGGAAGTCCACTTCCGGCTATGTATTCACCTATGCTGGAGGTGCTGTTTCTTGGATATCCATGGTGCAGAAATGCAAGGCCCTTTCTACTACAGAGGCCGAGTATGTTGCAGCCACTGAGGCTTGCAAGGAGGCCATTTGGTTGGGTCGTTTAGTTGCTGACCTTGGTATTGATGCTATCCCTACACTGCATTCGGATTCTATGAGTGCTATTCAGTTAGCCAAGAATCCGGTCTTCCATGCGAAGACGAAACACATTGAGATGAGGTATCACTTGATACGTGGGGTCGTTGAGGACAAGTCTGTTGATCTTGTCAAGATCTCGACTAACCAGAATCCTACAGATCTGCTCACGAAAAGCCTCTCTACAGAGCGATTTGCCTTCCTCAGGAGGTTGATGGGTGTGGGATGAGATGACATCTTTCCTCATCCTGTTGTACATGTGTACATGTTGTACTGTCTTTTTTCTTTTTATTTTCACTCCTCACTGGGGCAGATTCGCCTTTAAGTGGGAGGTTGTTGGGGGTAAAGGCACCTCTGCCTAGCTGCACGTGTATTACTACACTGATAGTCATCACCATTGCACATTGCAGGTGGCGGGCGCCCGTCACCGTCACTTTATTCTTTATTCTTTTAGTGACAGTTTGAATAAAGGAAGGCCCGGTCACACATTGTGACTATTGGAGTTCCCATTTCTAGTCTCTCCCTTTCTTGCTCTTGCTCTCCCGCCATAGCTCTCAAGTCCAACCTTCAATCCGTCGCTCCCTTTCAAGCAGGCCCCACAGTAGTAGCTCATGTTTTTGTGCCTATTTCAAAATCTAGCTTAAAAATCCCCTTTTTTCTCATATCTCGGACATCTGGAACCCGATTTAGGCAAGGTAAGAGTCTAACTTGGGGTTTTGGCATGCTCCAAACACAATGGCAATGTCAGATTTGCCAAATTCAAATCTTAGAATTTTCTGTAACAGATCTGAGTTGATTTATAGCAAGAAAATGCCATGCTCTTAGCTTATGTTATGCTCTCGAGGCTTGGTATTTGATGCCCAAATGCTTTGGGGATGTTTGCCCAATGTTTTGAGATACTTTGGGACTTGATTTGAGCTTCCATATCTTGATTTATGCAGGGATTTATTAATGTACATTGTTTGGGCAGCAGCAAGGTTTTATTAGGGACAGCTTATGTATAATGCTCTTTGTTGACATTCAGGTGTCGTGTTGGATGTATTGATGCTTGGTCATCATGGTTTATTCTCGGATATGCTATTTGAGAGCTATTAAGACTTGATTTGGATGCAAACACTTCATTGTTGGTTGGGATTTATGCTACCTTGGTTGACATATTATTTTACCTCCAGTTTGGTTATGCCTATGGTCTACGGGTGCTCCCGACTACTCGGGATGATATGCTAATGTATTTGGATGATGCCACTTTGATGTTTATGCTCTCGGATGCTTCTTGAGCAAAGAGTAGAGCTCAGTTCTTGGTTCACTGTCATTTTCTTTATAGTTGGCATTTGTAGTATGGTAGATGTTTGGGCTTGAATTGACTTGCATTTGAGAATTTTGTGGAGGCGCAGTTTGCATTTGGTCGGCTTGTCACTTATGCAGCTTGGATGCTATTTGGCCACTTAGGGTTCAACTTATCTCCCAAACCAATAAAATATATTGTGTGCATAATAAGAAAAATAGCACTTTTTCTTAGGAAGCAACTATATGATACATTTTTTAGTTACTAGTAAAGATCCTAAGGAGTAATGCACCATCAACTCATCTTCAAGTTTTTATGCTCCCAACCAAGTACACTTCTTCCCTTCGATTCACCATAGAAACTCACCTAGAGAATAATCACCATGAGCACCACCAAGAGAATCCCAAGAATACCACATTAAGGGAGTTTGGAGGTCTTGAAATTTCCTTTAAGAAGATAGTGTGAGGTGTCTCCTCCAATAGACCAGAAGGCATCCTCTTAGTAGTCGACCGAAATTCATATCCATACACATCACCATCCAGTCTCCCCTATCTGGCTTGATTTTCAATGGTTATTATAATGGACAGATATTTCCAATATGCATACCTATAAAAAGGTATTGAATAAAATATCAGTGATCTCTTTGAAGGTGGGGCCCAATATTTTAGCATATATTTGCATATTATTTTTCATTGGTTTTGCCATGATCTATTGTAGTATCAATCATTTTTAGAAGTATATCAGTGGCAATGGTTAAAAGAGGGTGACCTTGATGCACTATCTTTTGACTTGAAAGGGGTAAGAGATATATTATTTGTATATTTATTAAATCTGACTTTTGCACTAGCATTGTTAAACAACACTTTGAGCATGCTACAAAATCATGTACCAAACCCCCAATTTTCCATTACTTTTAATAATGATTTCCACCTTAAATGATCATATGATTTGTCCCTATTCATGTTAAGAAGTAGATATTAGCCCCTCTTCACAAAAGCATATTCCATTTATATAATTAGTTTTATCACACATTCGAAATGATTTAATAAATTAGATTCAGCATTGTCAATGAACTTCATTGACCCACTTTAAGTTCATGTAAGAATTTGGGCAAGATCTTAACCTTTCCCTCATTTATAAAATCTAAAACAGTTCCATGTACTATACATGCAGTATCAAAACAAGTATAAATCTTTTATGTGCATCTCTCATAAAACCTTGAAGTGCTCAATAAGAAGACCATCTAGGTATGGAGATTCTCCCCTCTCCATCTTTTTTATCACAAAGAGATATAGGTGCAAATTGATCCTAAAAGTCACGTGAATTAGGCAATGATCAGAGTTAAGACTCTCTAAGATGACTAAAAGTTGGGGTGAGGTACAATCCACCATGTCATGTGATTCACATATGCATGGTGTAGCCTTGCAAGTTTCTAAGAAAAGTGCTTATACTTGTTATGCCAAGTAAATTCATGGAGGCTTCCTATTGAAAGCAAACAAACAATTGAGGTTGATGAGACAATGATTAATTAATTCATAAGATTTGTGTTAAACAAAGATTTGACTCAACGATGGACCCTTTAGGGAGTTTGGATCAATCTCTTGCATCCAAAATAGGATCACAATGAAATTTTTCTAAATGAACTCAATCTTTGTGAACCTTTGATAGTTAAAATGCACTCTTCAAGCTATTTCTATTGACTTATAGTATGTCATGAGATTCTTCGCATTTCATAAGATTTGAAATTGGGCATATGGCCCCTTCGTGTGACATCTATTATCAAGGGCTCACGTCAATTTGGAATCTTTTGAAATATAAAGAATCTCATGACATGTTATAGATCAATAGAAAAAGCTTGAAGAGTACATTCTACTTGTCTTCTAAGTATCTCAAGTAATATAGATGTCACAACAAGGGGTTATGTAAATTTTGAATCTTTAAAAATACAAAGAGTCCGATGGCATGCTATAGATCAATGGAAAGAGCTTGAAGAGTACATTCTAATCATCAAAGGTCTAACAAATTATGAGTTTGTTTGCAAAATTTTATCATGAGCCCCATATGTGAGGAGAGAGACTAAGCCAAACTCCCTAGAGGGTCCATTTTGAGTCCAAAGTGTACCTCATCACATTTCTCCATTGCCTTAGCAAGCATGGAGTTATATGCATGTGATCCATCAGCATCAACCAGGACCATATTCCAATCATCAATTAAGATTGTGTTATCATAGGCCTATTATAAGTATCTCCATAAACTAGCCCTATCCATAGAAGACAAGGACCCATATATTGAATAAATCATATTGTATCAAGAGTGGTTGAAACAGCTTGGCCTCCAGTATCTTTCCATCATCTAACTTTTGTTCATAGCTCCTCTTTGATCATTAACATTGAGCCTTCTCTTCCTCTTCTTGTTGAGGATATAATTTACACATAATTAAGAAACTCAAAAAAAAATTAGGTCATCTTTTGTTATTTTTATTTCTTGCAAAGGCATTGACATTAACTTTCTTTGCATTCTCTTGCATGCTACCTTTCTCACTTCTATCCCCCCTTGGACATTCCATAAAATAATAGACATCTTCCTTGATTCTGAAGGTTTATCCATACATAGAATTGAAATCAAAGAAGTTATCTTTGTTGGCAAGAGGAGTGATTATGTTTCGATCCACAAGAGGGACTAGTCACAAAGTAAAGTAGAGTAAAAAAGTATGTAAAGCTTGATGGTATGGTAGGGAAACTTGATAAATAAGATTTGTCCAAGCTATGTTATTAAACTAGCCAATATGTGAAAATTTTGTATGGTTTATTAATGCAACACTAACCTTGTTGTATCTAAGGGCCTAGTCACACTTAGTGTAATGTGCCTAATTGAGAAGCCCTTAGTGGCACAATTTAGTGGCCCAACAAGAGATTTTCCTAAGCGACACCACCCGATACTCCTTAGAATAACACAAGTTTTGTCACCTAGGCTCTCTCATGGGATCAATATAAATCTGTGTTTTTAATTTGATGCTAAGGTCACCTATATCTTGACTAGTATCAATCCCTGAGCCACCATATTTGCAAGCCGACTCGAAATAAGGTAGATCAATGCCACACTTGATTTATATGATTGAGAAATAAGGGGGAGAAATATGCGTCAGCCCCTTTTTCTAGTAGGGTATAGTCTTGCGACTTGAGTCCCATTAAATGGAATTGATCATGATCTAAGACTCTACGCTAGGTAGTCAAGTACTCAACTCTTTCCTAATTACATTGCCTTGAAGGAAAACTCTCGGCTTATTGACGCCACCCATCCATGGGACGAATCCGTCATGGATCTGGCTCTCTCCCTTTCCTCGAGCGTGTATTTTAGTTATCTAATTGTCCTAACAAATTTATGTTTGATATGCAAAGACAACTTCCTTAATTAGCCATAAAATATTGGTTTCTTCACGTAATTTACTATCACGGACATAAAGACAATGTCAAACAATCCTTTGAAGGTAGTTACAAAATAAGAATATTTATCCTACCCCTTCTCCAAGGTGCAATGTCACCCCAACATTATGTCCCTTAATTTGGAGCTCTGTCCAAATCTCATGGCACAAGATCAACCAATTAGCCTTATCTAGTATTAGGGCCTTCTAGGAAGTCCATCTTGGGCTCATAGGGGTTAATTCAAGTTATTGATAAACCCAAGGGATTTATGGTCAAAGCCCCCTAGCATCCTTGTCATCTCTTATCCTAATGTCCTCCCTACATAGAGACCTCTCCCATTTAGAGCTGGTCCTAGATTCCAACACGATCAAACTAGCCCCTTGGTAAAGGATTCTTGCCACTAACCTTGGGGGAGGTTTAGTGTGCACCTAGAAACCCATTCCATGAGGGCCCAAGAGCTTTTATGCAAATACATAACCAAGACAGTCAACCTATCATTAACAACTAGGAAAATATTCATTTTCCATAGTATCAATCAACAAACACATTGATTATTTTTTAGAGTCAATCACTTATCTTGGTCAAGAAGATTATCTCTTTTTCAAAACAATTAGCCTTTTTTCAAAAAGACAATTTCAACAACCTAAACAATGTCCCTTGGAGACTTTGCAAAAGAAGATACAATCCACAACTCAATTTTTCATTTGTCATTCTCCTAGTACTTAAGTCACAAGCTAAATAATGCATCTCTAGTCTTTCCTTTATATCACAACCTATTTTCCAAGTTGATTCAATGCTTCATGCACAACTCAATCACAGCTTTCTTCATTCAAGTCTCTATGGATAACCTTTATTTTCCTTTCTTTTCCATTGAAATCTCATTAGGATTATCAATAATAAGAGTAGGAGTGGAACAAGTATCTGGGGGTCCTTTGTGAATCGTGGATTGGATGTTGCTTGGTTTAATGGAATAGCTAAATTGGATGTTGCTTGGTTTGATAGAGTAGTTAAGTACAAAACATCCTCATGGTATTATCTTAAGCTTCCAACCTCAATATGAGTGTTTCCTTAGGACTCCAAAGTGTATATGCAAGACTTACCCTTCTAATATTTGGTAGAAGACCTCCTCTCTTATCCCCTTTCCCTCTCCCTCTCCCTCTCTCTCTCTCTCTCTCTCTCTCTCTCTCTCTCTCTCTCTATGCTTCTATCTCTAACTCTCTCTCTCTCTCACTCCCTATATTCCTTCTCTCTCCCCATCCCTTCCTATCTTTACCTCTCTATCTCTCTCTTCTTCCCTTCTTCTACTCTTCCCCACTACTACTACTACTACTACTACTACTACTACTACTACTACTACTACTACTACTACTACTACTACTACTACTACTACTACTACTACTACTACTACTACTACTACTACTACTACTACTACTACTACTACTACTACTACTACTACTACTACTACTACTACTACTACTACTACTACTACTACTACTACTACTACTACTACTACTACTACTACTACTACTACTACTACTACTACTACTACTACTACTACTACTACTACTACTACTACTACTACTACTACTACTACTACTACTACTACTACTACTTCTTCTTCTTCTTCTTCTTCTTCTTCTTCTTCTTCTTCTTCTCTCTCTCTCTCTCCCCTATTCCCTTCTTCTCCTATCTCTAGTATCTATGGTGAAAAGCAAGAACTAGAGGATAAGTAGATGAGAAGACACCATGCACAATGCGAGAGAGAGAGAGAGAGAGAGAGAGAGAGAGAGAGAGAGAGAGAGAGAGAGAGTGAGTGAGTGAGTGAGTGAGTGAGTGAGTGAGTGAGTGAGTAGAAAATAGAGTGAACTACAATTGATGATTTCATTGCTAGTAGCTGTATATATACATGGTACATTAAATAAGGTAGGTGAGCTCATATTCTCAATATCTAGGATATTTACAATGAGGATAACTATGGGATCCTTTTGTCCACATGTTTGCATATCCTTACCTTATCTAGAATTTATCCTAACATCCCCTCTCAAAAGGATTCCATAGAGAGTTTAACTAAATACAACTAGATACAATTGAAAAGAAAGGAGAGTACCATTGAAGTTCATGATTTACATCCATCTATAATATCATGCCTCCCCCCCCCCAGAGCATGCAAAGGATTTGCATCACAATTGTGTGCTTTAAGTGGGGAATCAATTTGGTGAGGAAATCAAGAGCATTATCATAGGATGATACATAATCAAGGGCGATATGGGGATTCTCTACTAACTCTCAAACAAAATAATATCTCATATCAATATGGCAGAGTTTAAGACTTAATTTGGCGCCTTGAACCACATAGATACATGGTTTATCAATAAAGATGAAAATTTGCTAAGGGTAGTATCCAAAATGGATCTCCTCCAAGAGTTTCTTAATGTAGATAACTACTTGGGCTACCATGCTGCATGCTACATATTTGGCTTTTGTAGTAGAAAGTGCTTTTGATCGTTGATGCTTAATGTTCCAAGCGATAGGACCATCTACTAGAGTAATAATGAAACCTATGAGAGATCTTCTGGTAGCAAGGTCCCCACCCAAATCTACATCTGAATATGACTTTAAAAGAAAGTCATTGTTGTCTTTAGAAAAACACATTAGAGATCTTCTGGTAGAGAGGTCTCCACCCCAATCTACATCTAAATAGGACTTTAAAAGAAATTCATTTTTGCCTTTAGAAAAATACAACCCCACATGAGATGTAGCCTTTAGGTATCTCAAGACTCATTTCAACTACTTCCAATGTTTGTATATGGATTGATGCATGGCCTTAGAAATAATGTGTCCTGCATAAGATAAGTTTTCGTAGTCAAGGCCTTTGATCTCTTCCAAACCACGAGCTACTAGGCAAGCTTTGTACTTGTCATTGTTGGTGTTTGGTTTGAGCTTTTTACGAAGCACCCATTTGTAGAGCTAATTATTGATTGCCCATGAGGAAGAAGGACCAATGTCTAGGTGTGGTTTTGAAGAAGTGCTTTGGATTCCTCAAGCATGGAAACTTGCCAATGAGAAGATTCATAGAGTGCTTGAGTGACAGAGGGACAATTTGGTGCCTCGGGAATACTATCATGATGTGGATTCAAGCTTGTCCAACTACAATATTTGCTTGAACATAGAGGTCATCCAAGCTCTTATAGCATGGATTGGGTAATGACATAACTTCACCATCTTTGGAGTTAGAAGAGCTACAGAGAGTGATGGTCTTAGAAGTGGAGATGGGAGATGGAGGTTTGAGAGTGGTGACAATGAGGGCAGTAGGAGGGGAGTTGCTTGATGTTGAAGCCATTGGAGCTATTCTTGCGAACTTTTGAAGAGTGGGGGTAGAGTTAGAAGTTGCTTTGCTTCTTAGAGTTCGTGTTTTGATTGAATGGAGCTACTTAGGAAGAGATGAAGATGATAGAGGAGATAGTTGAGGAGCTAAAGCCAGTGAGGGTTGAGTGAATACTTCTGTCATTACTATATGTTGAGCATTGTTTATTGATATAGCTAGGGTTGAAGTATCATGGGGCAGCTAAAGTGGATTGACCTATGAAGGTACATCTAAGGAGGTGGGCTGGCAAGGGTTTGATGGATTAATGGAGGCGATAGCAGCTAAAATGATTGTTCAATCAATAGGAAGGGCACAAGCTGGCAGTGTGGATTGGTTACATGGATTGCTGGTGGGCACCATTTGCTACATGGTTTGTCCCTGAGTGGGGAGCTTTATTAGACCAACATTGGATTGGGGACTGATTTGGTTGTTGCAAGTAGGGAGTTATTACCAATATTCATGAGGGAAGGAGGAGGAGAAGATGGCACTAATTTTGACACTGAAAAGCAGCTGCTAGCAAACTATTGTGAGCTAGAGAGATAGGATCTTAAAGATGTAGACCTGAAATGGGATGTATGTGTTGCAAAGGATGAAGTGGAAGTAGCGGACCCATCATTAGAGTTGTGTGCAGCAAGGGATGAACTCAAAGATGTGGCTGCAAAGGGTGCAACTGGATGAAGAGTAAGAGATTGAGAGTTTGGGGTCGAAAAGATAGGGAGTTCATTTTAAATATGGCACTCCTACCATAAATAAAGACTTTGTGCTATGGGTTATAAAATCTATAAGCTTTGTGACCATAAGGCTCACCATATCCAGTGAAGATAAGCTCTGTGGCTCTAGGAGAGAATTTAGATTTGTGGTCCATTTTGACAAGAAAGGCAGTGTATCCAAATACCTTTAGATGTGATAGGTCAGGAGGGTGGCCAAACCATAGTTCGTAAGGAGTGTAATTGTGAAGAGAGGTAGAGTACATCCTATTTTAAAGATATGTTGCTGTAGCAATTGCTTCTTCCCAATATTTGGTGCACAAATCGGATGTTGGATACGTACGTAGTGAGCGCTGGAAGGTCCCCAAGAACAAAGAACTCTACTTAAGCTCAAAAAGCAAGAAAGAAGATTTGCATGACACGAGCCAAGAACAAAGAACTCTACTTAAGCTCAAAAAGCAAGAAAGAAGATTTGCATGACACGAGGCAAAAAGACAAATTGGGTGCAATCTCTCCCCATGCCCTTGTGTGAGCGCTTCATAAGGCATGTATTTACAAATTTATTCATCTCAAAGCTAAAAAATAGCCCAATTTTACAATTAGCATGCTTTAGCTTTTGTGTTTGCTTTTGTCTAAATAAAGAATAAAGCGATTGGGTGGCCCAAAAGTCGGGCTGTGTCCAAATACAATGTCCAATAATGAAATATTTGAACTATGCGCCCATACGCATACAAAATAATAAATATTTGTCAAGCGCACCTAAATAAATATTAGTGCCACGCCTTTAAGGATAAGACGTGTGCCCATAAAAAATGATAAATTTTTCTAGGTAATTTGAATACACGCTATCGCCCAATGCTTCCCAATGCCACTGCCGCCTGCTTTACACATCAACTGAAGCATTCATAATTGTTAAAAAATAATAAAATTAAACCAATAAAAGTGAATACCTAGCAGTCTTTAGCTACAAAAGAAATAAATAGGTTGGAACTCTGTCATAACCTTAATTTAATACGAGTGCACTCTAAACTCATAATTTAAATATGTATTTTATGAAATCACTCGCCATGGAATCACCCGCATGCACGTTAAATTAACATAACGACTGAAAAAGACAGGTGTCTCCGTCAATTTCTTGCACAAAGGAATCCACATTGTGTATATGAGCCCCTGCAAATAAATATAGTTTTACAAAATCCACTGCAAAACCTCACAGAATCCACTGTGGAATTTTTAAAAAAACTCACGGAATCCATCGTGATCTCTAACCGGGCCTCATACACAAGGTGAATTCCTTATTGAAAACTAGCTTTTTTTAAGCATTTTAGTTATAAAACTGACTATTTCCCTTCCAAATCCGAATGGAGTTAGCCCAATCCTTTTTTCCATTGGATGGAAAAAGAGTTTTTCAAGATCTCTCTCTCTCTCTCTCTCTCGGGCCTCGCGGTACAGCGATTATAATTACAACGGTACAGCGATTACAATTACAACACTGGACAAAACTCTCTGCTTGAGGATTGTAAGTTGTGTGTGTAGCGTATGGCTATTATTAAGCGTTTGTGAATTGCTGGCATGTGCACGAGCCCTCGCAAAAGGAAGTACGCTGGCCGCCCAGCTCATCATCACACACTCCAGCTACTCAGTCAGTCAGTCTAGTAGGCTGTAGCGATCCCACAACAGTCATTATTTCATTTTGGGTGGGCGGTAGGCCTAATTAAAATAACGTGGAAGCCTTCCTTCGTCCTCCTCCCATCCTCGAATTTACTCATCAAATAAGGGTCCCCAAAAAAAAAAGAAAAAAAGAAAAAAAAACCTTTGCAAGAAGATGCCGGGCATAATGATGACGCTCACGGGCACCAGGTCGCTTTGCTTTATTGCTTGTCTTGTTTCCATACCAATATTCAATAAATAGAATGAAGTGAAGCTGCAAATTTCCACCCAGAAAAAAAAAAAAGAGAATAATGAAATGACGCTGCGAATTTCAAAAACATACGAAAAGGAAAACACTCTTAAGTCTCTGCAGCCGCTGTCATACATTATTAAAAGTGTCAGCTTTTTGGGTGCGGATATTGGCGTGTTGTCTGAAAAGAAGGGTGTAGATCATCAGAGCAAGTAGCCCCCCATGACCGTCCATCCGGCCTGATGGCGAGGCACGCAAGCAATCTCCATAACCTGACCTTGACATCACACATTTTGTCTGCCAAACATGCCCTAGAACCTGCCTAGCATTTCTCATCAAGAATAGGAGGCTTTCATAGTCTATATCGTCCTTAGTGCTTACTCTTCCCCCTTAAGCCCATAGCTTTTCATTCTAATACAACCTTGGTTTACTCCCAATTGGATTTGTTTACCGGATTCATCAACTTTTTGGTCTACTTGCCAAGCAACTTTTGATTCACACGAAAACCACCTAAAAACCGGGTTCGAGAAATAAGGGAAAGGACGGGTTCGCTTCATGCTACAACTAATTCAAGCTTTGCAAAAGGTTTTCTCACATTGGGTGAGCATGAAAACTTCCTTCTTGTAAAATACTTAAATTTGGTTATAACTTCACAAGATTACAAAGATAAACAACCAATCCACATTGTCTAAAGCCTGCTCAAAGGCATAAAATTTATATAGAATGTCAATTTAAATTATAACATTATAAGAAACATGCAAAATTCAAGATAAAAGCTACACATATTTGATGGGGATGAAGGCCCTTTAAAAAACAAAAGTGATAGACCAATGATTCAAAAACCAACCTTATTCACACGAAGGTATATTAGCATCCCAAAGCTTAGGATATTCCACTTTGAATAGAATTTCATCACATAGTATTCATATTCAATGTTTTCATAGACTTCTCTCAATCTCTCATATAGATACGATGTTTTTTTAAGCATAGAAATGAGTATCTCTCATAATCTATCCCTCTCCTATATATCCTCACTTGATAGTACATTGGAATCGCAATCAATAATCCTATCTTGGTCACGGATACCCCTCCCAAGAGGTATGCCTGATATGAAGAGTCACTAGAGCCACTACAGTGCCCCTTAAGAGCTCACTACTATCAGTGTCACTGTCATTGTAGTCTTCACTTCAAGTCTTATTCAACTACTTCTTCGAGCTATTTTGAGCTTGCATTTTTCCTCTTTCAACATTGCAAAACATTAGCAAAGCCAAACATTCATCCATTAGAACACATACAAAAGCAAACATAGGCTTATAAAATAGAGAAAGAGGCTCTACAGAAGCTCAACAGAGGGTCAATAGAACACATAAAAACCATACAGCTCAACCCAAAATGCCGAGACCTAAAATATGCTCGACACTGGCTCTAAGGCACTAGCCGGGCCTCTATTACACACCCAAACCACCCCTCACGGCCTCATGACCAAGAATGTCTAAGGGGTATACAACCCTAACCTCTAATACATAACTTTGCGTTCGTATGGATTGTAATCCAACAGATAACTTTTCCCACACTCCTTAGATCAGGGAGTCCGTACATATATCGATGTTATACACCATAGAAGAACAAACAAAAGGAGTGCCTCTTGGCTGAATACTGTGGCTCAACTACAACTCTCCTACACCTCGGGGATTGGCCCCAAGATGCGCCATGAACACATAAAGCATGTGCAAAACATTCTGCACTTTTTTAATGAATCAATCTAGGAGATAATAGATAGTTCTCACTGAATATTCCTCACGGAACTAACCACTAACCCTACAACTTAAGGTACCTCACTTTCTCAATGTAGGTCATAATTTATGAAAACAATTGCTATGCATCAAAGCTCGTGAGACTATGCCTCACTTCGAGGTGGGGGGGGGGGGGGAGGTAAGCTTCCTTGTGATACATTAATCCAAGTCCAATGGTTTGATCTTACAATTTTGGGTGCTTATAGATGTGCCGTGGGGAGGGTGCGGGGTGAGGGATTGGAACTCACACACCAATGCTACTCGACCTACATGTGAACCACTATACAAAGACCCATTGGCTTAATCTTAGAATTATTCGTGAAGCCCAATTTTCTTTAACCAAAGGATGTACCGCTAGATTACAATTTACCATTGTCTATGTTGTACGCAAGCTTTTGATGTCCACGTCAGCTTTCATCTCCTGTAGTGTTTCTGGATAATGGGATGTACCCCAGGTATTGAGGTGACCCACACAAGCTGCTTTCTCTAGCAGCTTCTTCTTCATCAGCTCTGCAATTTTTTGCCTTATCGTATAACTTTTATTAAATTTGAAGGGTCTGATGTTTGGGGCCCTACCGCTTCTTGCTTCTTCTACAGCTCTCTGGTGTGTGCTGCGCATGTGATGCTTTTGTCTGCATTTTATGTAGCCGTTGGGAAGCTTTACTTTATCAGTCTTATTACCACAGACAAGCTCAAAAACATCGCCAGTACATCAAGTGCATGCTTTTGTAACGCTCCTCTCACGAGCTCTTCTTCTCCACCCAAAATTCTTCCCTCAATTCGACACAGAACAAAGTCTAGGAAGCTTTAGGAACACAGATACAGAGAGAGAGAGAGAGAGAGAGAGAGAGAGAGAGAGGGAGAGGGAGAGCAGAAAAAGATGGCGAAGGAAGGTGTGAAGGAGGTGGAAATGCAGGGCGGAGTGCCGCATAAGGACTACTCTGACCCTCCCCCTGCTCCTTTCGTTGACGCACACGAGTTCTCTCTGTGGTCTTTCTACAGAGCTTGCATTGCTGAGTTCGTCGCCACGCTTCTGTTCCTGTATGTCACCATAGCCACTGTGGTGGGAGCTTCCCATGCGACAAGCTGCGGCGGGGTGGGCATTCTCGGGATAGCATGGGCCTTCGGGGGCATGATCTTCATACTTGTGTACTGCACTGCCGGGATTTCAGGTAACGTCACGAGTGGCGCTGCATGGTTGAGCTATTCGCACATGCTGTAGCGTGCAATTAGGGATAGTATTGAGTGTATCCATGTGAATTTACTCACCGAGTATGGTGTGATTTGCGTAATTCATGGTGTTTATGTTGACATTACCAAATTAGCAAGGTGGGGTGTGCATGACTATCAGCATAATCAATGTGTGCTGCGTACTGATGATGCAGAGAACGCTGACTGTTTATCTGAAACTGGTTTTCGGTAGTTGGCTAGCTTTTGAATAAGGGCTAAGAGCAGGGCGTGCTTAAATATATTATCATAAGAGCTAGCTAATGGTAGAAGCACGTATGATAGATGTTGTAAGCAGCTGTGCAGGTAGAAAGGAGAAGGTTTCCTCTCATTTGTGTGGTTAAACATAATGCAATAAAGATGGACTAGAGAGGATGAGTGATGATGATGATGATATGGGGGGATGGGGCAGGCGGGCACATCAACCCGGCGGTGACGTTCGGGCTGTTTCTGGCGCGGAAGGTGTCGCTGCCGCGGGCGGTGCTGTACATGGTGGCGCAGTGCCTGGGGGCGATCTGCGGGGTGGGGCTGGTGAAGGCGTTCCAGCGGAGCTACTACGTGGGGGCGGGCGGCGGCGCGAACATGCTGGCCAACGGCTACTCCAAGGGCACCGGCCTCGCCGCCGAGATCATCGGCACCTTCGTCCTCGTCTACACCGTCTTCTCCGCCACCGACCCCAAGCGCAACGCCCGCGACTCCCACGTCCCCGTACGTACCATTTGCTTCTTCTTCTGCTCTTTTACATTATCCACAGACATACGTAGCACCCATCTCTTAGTCATGAGCCTTCACCGTCTCATAACCTGGAGGCTGGAGCCAGTCATCTCACACACGCTCACCCCCATACATACACACACACACACACACACACACACACTCTCTCTCTCTCTCTCTCTCTCTCTCTCTCTCTCTCTCTAGTCCTAGTGGTAAGCCACTAGTTTTATCAACCCACCAAATTCTTTTTAATTCCTGCACTAAATGACCATACAGATGTGAGAATTAAGGTCGTCACAAATAAGTTAAAGAGTTTTCTAAGAGTATTTGTAGGTTCAATCTGAAATGTTTCCTCGCTCAACTTGTTTATAACATTATGCCCAAAGCTTGCAAAGTAAGGGAGAGACCTTACACAACTTTTAGATATGAAGGCTTTGTGTTATTTCAAAAAATCTTTTAACTTTGATGTACATCAACCACCAACTGTACCTAAAACACACAAGGATGTTTCCACATTTTTTACATAGTTCTCAGCCTATAAAATTGCATTGTCATCATGCTAACACATGCAAAACTCTCCTTTGTCAAGCAAGGATAGGAGGTTGGCCTAGTTAGGGGTTCTAAATGAACTAAAATGGAAGCTGAAACTATCTATGTGGAAATGATCAACTTAATTAATAACTATAGATAATGAAATTACACACTATAGAGTGTACATGAGAGATACTTTGCCATACATAAACTTACAAATTGCATATAGAAGGACACCTTATATGATCATCTACATCAATGTTACAAGTGCACATACACACATACTTACTATCTATTTTTGGGCGCCGTTACAACTCATACTCACATAGGCACAAAGTCACTATCTATTTGTATGCCTCTATAACTAATAATCATCTTTGCACTCACCTTCATGACACACTAAACCCCTCAACATGAACCAAGTCACATTTTTATATAGTGCCATTTTGATTGTGGACAAAGTAACTTGATTCATTTTCAACAAGTAGGTCGCCAATAAGAGTAACTAGTGTCACTTGAAGAAACTAAGTAAAAAGAAATTGAGGGTTTACTAATGTCACTTAAAGGAATCAAGTAAAAAGAAACTATACTTTTAGACTTGTATATGGGTTGCTCTTTACTCAAATTTTCCATTCATTCCTTTGGGATAATTTTAAACAGTGCCATCTTCATAAAACACCTATTGTTGTGCATTTGATATAATATTGGCACCTAACGATTTCTTTTGATTGTGGACACAGGTTCTAGCACCACTTCCCATTGGATTTGCAGTGTTCATGGTACATCTAGCTACCATCCCCATCACAGGCACAGGCATCAACCCTGCTAGGAGCTTTGGAGCTGCAGTTATATATGGTCACAAGGAAACATGGGATCAACATGTGAGTAGTTTCCTCTTGGCGGTCACAAAACCTTGTTTTGCATGTGGTGTTAGCTACTTGAAGTGGAGAGAAAACCTTGTTGTGTATGAGGTGTTAGGTGCTCCTCCAACTACAAAAGCAATGCTTTTACCAAGTTGAAATATGCTTGAGATTAGGGAATTCACATGTGGGTTTTGGAATGACATGGCTTGGTATGTGTTTGTTATCTTTGGGCGAGCCCAAGGAGAGATAGATGTGAATGATGTTGGAAGTAAATATGTTGAGTTTTTCTTGAATTCTGATATGGGTTGCCATGTAATGTAGTGGATCTTCTGGGTTGGACCTTTCATTGGAGCTGCCATAGCTGCTGCTTACCACCAATATGTCCTCCGAGCAGGCGCATACAAGGCATTTGGATCTTTCCGTAGCCAAGCGAGCCTTTGACACCAAGCAGACCAGCCGTTCTTTTTCATTTTCCGCCTGTATGATTAGAGTCCGCTATGAACTATTTGAAGGCCATGTGTATATTTTCATTTTAATCCATGGTTGGCATCTTACATCCTATTTCTCAATATAACACACATTTGTTGAGGCATTGATGAACTATTTTGTAGAGGCTTTGCTTGAAGTGCTTGAGAGAGAAAGGAATGCATGAGTCCTTCGTCCAGTCTTGCCAATCAAGAAACTAAAGAAGGCGTGTCCTGTCCTTTCCTAGAAGACATTGTGCATACTGCTTCACCACTCAAGGAACTAAAGAAGGCGTGTCTTGTCCTTTCCTAGAAGGCGTTGTGCATTCTGCTAGTAGTGTTGATGCTAGCACCACTAACTATGAGAAGCTTGAAGGTCACATGGTGGAGCCATTGCATACTTCATGAACTCGTGCATGTTACAATGTTTGTTATAGCTAGTTTAAATATGCAAGGCACAAAATTCATTCTCATCTAATTCCATTCTAACAAAACCAAAAGAAGAGTCGTGCACTTTAAACAGTGCAAAGGTACAAAATTCATTCTCATGTAATTCGGTTTTAATAAACAGAAAATAAGAGTTGTGCACTTTAAATAATGCATGTACTTTCTTTGAGATCTATGTTCAATTATAGAGAATATCTAAATGCTTAAACCCATTGGCATAAGATCATAAGTCTACAAGTATAAAATACTCGATGACAAAAATGAGCTATCTAGGTGAGTTTGTAAGCTAGACCTTGAGAGCAGCTAGGTGGAAATGTGTGCAAATATAGGAGCTAGGTGGAAGTGTGTGCAAATATAGGAGCAACCTGCTCAAATTTAAAACTAAAGTCAACATGCAAGGAGAGTATCCGAATATAAGCCTACAAGTATAAAATACTCGATGACAAAAATGAGCTATCTAGGTGAGTTTGTAAGCTAGACCTTGAGAGCAGCTAGGTGGAAGTGTGTGCAAATATAGGAGCTAGGTGGAAGTGTGTGCAAAAATATAGGAGCAACCTACTCAAATTTAAAACTAAAGTCAACATGCAAGGAGAGTATCCAAATTTGGAGGGGCTTGATCCAATGTCAATGAAAACCTTAGAAGCTTTGAAGAGAGAAGGTGTAGATGGAGGCCCAAATCAAGCATCCTATGGTTGATTTACCATAGGGATAACCTACTTGAATTTAAAACATAGTCAACATGCAAGGATAGTCTCCAAATTTAGAGCAGAACAATGCCAATGAAAACCCTAGAAGCTGGCTTGATTCAACAATGAAAATGAAAACCTTAGAAGCTTTGAAGAGAGAGGGTGTCAATAAAGGCCAAATGAAGCATCCTATGCTTGATAAATCAATGATTCTCCAAGATATAGCTTCACATTTACAAAACCTTATTTTCAAAAAGATGGAGTTAATTTTAAAATCAAGAGGGATTGTTAAGGATATTGGAGTGTAAATGTGCGTATGTGGATTTCTCCATTACTTGTTTCCTTATCTTTTTTATGGGAAATATCCTTCCGAAGAATAGTTATAGGGAAATTTTCTTAAGTGTTTTGCTGATCAATATCACTTTGGAAAAATGATTATGACACATGATGGTTGGTTTGAGCTGCTAAGATACATTAAAACTAAAGTTTGGCATCATATATGTAATCTTATTCAATATGTCCCTTGGTTGGCTAGTAACCTTAGCAGAATGTCCTGTTTGAGTTAGTTTTCTTGGTCTACACACATTGTTGAAAGAAGTGAAAATTGTTGTCGAAATAGTTGGTCAAGTTTCTCCTCGCTCTATTACCCCCCCCCCCCCCCCCCCCCGCCCAAACTAGTGTAGTAATGGCTTTACATATGCATACAACTAGGTTAGTAATGTCCCAACCCTCTCTAACTATTTGACCACTCTTGGCCACCGCTAGTGTTTGAAACCAAGATCTACAATGGAAAAGGTGTTGCTCATAAATGTTATTTTCATCATATGGGAGGATCAAAAACTAGAATGAGTAATTACATACATACTTACTTGAGGGACAACGCATCAATACCCAACACTCCTTAATCTTCACCCTTAAGGTGGACGACTCCTTTCGTCCAATACCAAGTGGATAAAGTGTCTCCCTAAGGTACTCCCTCAAAGAGCTTCGACGAAAATGTTTGCATAGTTGTTTGATGTGACAACACACAATCCACTTCTATATCCATAATAAGGTCCTACACAAAAATGATATTGAACAATATGTTTTGTGTAGGCTTACAGCATAGGGTTTCTTGCAAATTCCATGCAAGTTTGGTCATCACATAGCAATTTTGTAGCCTTCTTTTTCACTAACCCACCCCATATTTTCCAAAAGCCTTCATGGTTATTACATAGCAATTTTATAGGCTCTTGCCGAAAGTCTTCTTAATAACTAGAAGTTGTCATGGTTACTACATCGCAATTTTGTAGGCTCTTGCACTGCCCTCATATTTGCCAAAAGTCTTCTTAATAACCAAAAGCCCTCATATGAGGCAAAATTGTTGCCTTGTGCTCACCTTTGATTGAAGAAAGAGCAACTATAGGTCACTTATTCCTAGTGCATGAGGTAACTCCAAATACAAGGGAGAAGCAATAACTTATCTTACTAATCTCCTACCATCTATGTCTCCTGACCAATCTAAGTTACAATAGCTAAACAAAAAAACACAACTAGAAATTGCATGTGTTACTACATGAGCAATGAACATTTATCTCCAACACTCTTAATATTCACTGCTAAGGTGAACTACTCCTTTGGTCCAATAACAAGTGATGAAGATATCACTCTAAGATACTCATCCTAAGAGGTTTGGTGAAAATTTTTGCACAATTTTCTGGTGTGATAATACATAATCCACTTCTATATCCATAATAAAGTCTCATACAAAATGATATTGAACTATATGTTTTATGCAACCTTGAAACATGGGGTTTCTTGAAAATTCCATGCAAGACTCATTGTCATAGAGGCTCTTGCACTACCCTTATATTTCCCAAAATCCTTCTAGAACATACTTAAAATACTTGTAGCTTCACTTATGTTTGGGAGTCTATTATACAAGTTAAGAAGGTCTCCACTCTGTATTAACCCAATCCCTAAAGGGTTTGATGGGAAAAGTCGCATCATGACAAGTCCTCCAAGTAAGAATATAGTGTATAATGGCATTATACATGTATATAACTCGGTTGGCAATGTTCCAAAGCCTCTCTAGGCTTTGTCTCTAGCTATCCTTAGTCACCACTTAGTGCTGAAAAGGGACCTACTACATAAAATGTGTTACTCATAAATGCTATTTTCCTCATATGAGAGGCTCAAAAATAGAATTAACAATTACATATGCAATTACTTGAGGGCAGAGCATTTATCTCTGACACTCTTAATCTCTAAGGTGAACAACTCATTTGGTCTAATACTAAAAGTTGATGAAGATGTCACTCTAAGGTACTCATCCCAAGAGCTTTAGTGAAATGTTTACACAATTGTTTAGTGTGTCAATACACAATCCACTTCTATATCTGTGATAATATCCCACACAAAATGATATTGAAGAGTATGTTTTGTGCAAGCTTGCAACATAGGGTTTCTTGCAAATTCCATGCAAGTCTAGTTTTCACATAGCAATTTTGTAGGCTCTATCTGCACTACTCCCATATTTGCCAAAAGCCTTCACGGTTGTTACATAGCAATTTTTTAGGCTCTTACATTGCCCCCATATGTACCAAAAGTCTTCTTAACCATAATCCCTTAGATGAGGCAAAACATGTTTCTTTGTGATTACCTTTGATTAAAGATAGAGCAACTATAGGTTGCTTCTTGCTAGTGCATGAGATAACTCCAAATACGAGTGAAAAGCAATAACGTGTCATTGCTAGTCTCTTGCTATCTGTGTCTTCGAGCAAATCTAAGTTACAATAGCCAATCAAAGTTCTCTCAACACCTCTAATGTATGAGATATCATACTTCAAAGTACCTCTAATATTCCTTAAAGCATGTTTTCCATACCTCTAATGGATTTCTTCTAGCTGATTAGAGAACCCACTTAAAATACTTGTAGGTTCACTTATATTTGGGTGTGTAGTATACAAGTAAAGAATGCCTCCACAAGTTTTCTAAAGAGCTCATTGTCAAAAAATGTAAATGAAACTTCTTTTGAAAGCTTCAAGTTAAGTTCAAATGTAGTAATCATTGACTTGCAATCAACCATTCTAAAAGCTTTAATTATCTTACCAACAGACTTTCTTTGAGAGGAAATATTGTTTGGTTCTTTCCAAACTTCAATCCTTAAACAAAATTGCATTAGTCCATTTTGAAATTGCCACATATAGTTGCCTTTATTCTATAAAATTTCCCTTCACGCCTTGACAACTCTATCCTTATCTTTTGTAACTCATAAGAGAGGGTTTTAAGGGCCAAAGTGCTAGCATGTACCTTAGGTATTATGGCTATTGAGTATGGCTAGGTGGCTAGCTTCAACTATTCTTTTTGTGGTGGAGGCTACTATAGTATTATCTGTTGATCTTTTCTCCAAAAACTTGAACCTTCATAAGTAGTTGCTATACTACTATAATTTGGCCTTGTGAGAAGTCAAGAATCTCTTCTGGCATAATATACCCATAGGACAACATTCCCTCATGTGCCCCTTTGCCTTAATGTACTGTTGCTTGCTATTTGCTACTTTGCAGCCTTCCCCCATACTCTTGCTACATGGAGGCTCTTTCCTATCTCATTTGTTTCTCATATGATATTTTGATTGTCCTCTTAGAGTTGAGGTTCCTTGACTTCCTAGGCTTCTACTCTTCAGTGGCTCTCCTCATTCCTTTTTATATTGTTCTAGTGCTACTTTGAATTCCACTTTCTCCTATTTATAAATCTTGTCTTGCTTTTTTTCATATTCTTTGACTTATCCTAATCTTTTATTTTAAGCAGTCCTTCTTTCTCAATTTTGTGGTCTTCTTCTTTCGGGATTATTCTATCTACCCCTTCTATTGAACTTCATTTCAATTTATTATTTGATGTTTGAAGGAATTTCTTCTTTTTTCTCCTATGGAAATGGGGCTTTGGGCTAGTGGAGATGGAGTGCCCCCTTGATAGTCCAACTAAGTGCACTACTGAAACTCATTGTGAAACTTTGGCTTCAGACTCCTTTCTTCTTTATGATATGACATTTGTGTCCATAAAAAACTATTATAGTCTTGCAATTTCATCTTATATTATCTTCAACAAATGGTGATTTGAACATTCATAGATGCCATCAGTTAGGTTTTGGCATACTGATGATATGAGTAATTATAGTGTCGATTGGAAAACATGGTATTGAACATCTCGGCTTTGAGGCTTATTAACATTTTGAGAGAGAGAGTTGGACCAAGACAAAGACACGTGCTTCAAGGGTAGCAGACATCCTCCGTGTCAGTTCATTCCATTCCATCATTACACACTCTATCTAGTCAACTGTGTACCTCACACTTACAAAACAAAGTGACCTAGTACTAACCATGGTTAAGTCAGTATGACTTAACTTTATTCAACTAGGGTAGGCTTATGAGCTTGAATCTCAACACTCCCCCTCAAGCTCAAGTGGGGTACTTCACTCCAAGTAGTTCTCTGAAATGCACAAACTTATCTTTACCCAATGACTTGGTAAAGATATCTGCAACTTGGTCCTCTGTCCTCACATGGACCAAATCAATGTCACCTGCAATCACTTTTTCTCTGATAAAGTGATAGTGTACCTCAATGTGCTTAGTCCTAGCATGATAGACATGATTACTGGCTAGGAGCACACTACTCATGTTGTCACAATAGAGTGTGACAGGCCTGACTTCCTGCATGCCCAAATCATCAAGAAGCTTCATGAGCCATGCTGCCTCACATGCAACTAGTGAAGCATCTCTATACTCTGCCTCAGTACTAGAGAGTGAAACTATAGGTTGCTTCTTACTGCTCCAGCTGACCATACTACTACCAAGGGAAAATGCGTACCCACTAGTAGATCTCCTATCATAGGTGCTTCCTACTGCCCAATCAGCATCTATATATCCTGTAAGCTCCAAAGACTTACCATGCTCATAGAATAGACCATAATTTGATGTAGCCTTCACATACCTCAAGATCCTCCTCATTGCATCCAAGTGCGGCTTCATAGGTTTCTGAATAAATTGGCTAATCAGTCCAACTGAATAGCTAAGATGCAGTCTAGTAATGGTAAGATAAATTAGGCTACCCACCATTTATCTATACATAGTGGCATTCTCAATCTCATGTCCAACATCTGCAAGTAGCTTAACATTTTGCTCCAATGGAGTGCTCAATGCTTTGCAATCCAACATACCATACTTGGTCAACATGTCTTGGGCATACTACTTCTGCAACAACCAAGTACCATGAGGTGTAGAGACAACCTCAATCCCAAGGAAATATTTCATTTCACCCAAATCATTGACCTGAAATTCAGCATGTAACATTTCCTTGATCTCTCCAATTCCTGTGACATCATCACCTGTAATGATCAAGTCATCCACATAGATGACTAATATCACATAACCAGCCCTTGTCTTCTTTGTGAATAGGCTATGATCAGCCTTGCCCATAGTGAAACCAAGTTTCTGTAAGCATAAACTTATCTTAGCATTCCAAGCTCTAGGTGCTTGCTTCATCCCATATAATGCTTTCTTCAATCTACACACATGTGTAGGAAAATCAGGATGTACAAAGCCCTCAAGCTTATCCATGTATACTTCCTCAACCAAATCACCATTGAGAAAAGCATTCTTCACATCCATCTGATACAAACTCCATCCTTTAAATGCTGCCAAAGCAATCACTATCCTCAACGGTTGCCATTTTAGCAACAAGGCTAAATGTTTCCTCATAATCAAGACCATATTGTTGTGCATACCCTTTTGCCACAAGTCTTGCCTTGTATCTTTCCAATGTGCCATCTGATTTGCACTTCACTTTGTATACCCATTTGCAACCAATAGACATTTTTCCTTCAGGCAAATCAACCAAATCCCAAGTGTCATTTTCAGCCAATGCTGAATATTCCTCATCCATTGCCTTGCACCAATGATAATCCAAAATAGCTTCAGAAAACTTTGTGGGTTCCTTGAAGCTAGTGACTTTTTCCATATATGCATAGTGCCTCAGTGTGTAACCACTGTATGTAAGCCTATCCACAAGCTTCCTGCGTCTTTCTGATCTCCTCAACTGAGGTGCAGTATGAGACTCTCCTCTCTCATGAGGTGGTACGTATCTATGTCTCACACCAAGAGTCACAACTGAAGGAATACCAAACTCACTATCCAAGCTGCCAGTTCCAAGTGAATCATAACCACAAGTGAGTGGCCCTGTAACATCATCAAGTTTGCCTTTGCCTTTATCCGCATTTCTCCCCCTCGCTGACATACTCGTGTCAGTGGACAAAGATGCTGAAGTCCTCAATCTACCTGTCCAAGGACTAACTGATGAAGTACCATCTTTAGAAGGCCCAGAAATTTTTGCACTTTCATTTGTACCTGCATGTACATGAGTCTTCTGACACACATCATCATCATTCATCAAAGTGATCTTCTTCTAATGCCAGGATTTCAGCTCATCAAATACCACATCTTTTGAGACCAATGTCTCATGAGTAGAAGGATTGTAGCATTTGTATGCTTTCCTATCTTGTGCATACCCAATAAAGATGGCATTTTCTACCTTTAAATCAAGTTTCTTCCTCTTCTCATCTGGAACGTGTACATATGCCAAGCATCCAAAGACCTTAAGATGGCTAATGTCTGGCTTTATCCCATAAAGCCTCTCATGAGGAGTCACCTCATGTATACCTGCTGTTGGTGTACGATTCATGACATACACTGCAGTCATTACAGCCTCTGCCCAATATGCATTTTGTAGGCTCTTCTCATTCAACATGGCTCTAGCTGATTCCATGATCACCCTGTTTTTCCTTTCTGTCACACCATTTTGTTGTGGTGTGTACCTGCATGTCAATTGTCTTTTAATCCCATGACCTGCCAAAAAGTGATCAAAGTCTTTAGAAACATATTCTCCTCCACTATCTGATCTCAAGCATGAGATGTAGCAAGCCATTTCTTTCTCCACATGTCTCTTAAAATCCTGAAAATCATCCATGACATCACTCTTGTGCTTCAGCACACACAACCATTTGTACCTACTATAGTCATCTATGAATGACACATAGTAACGTGATCCCCCAAGAGATGCATTCTATGAGGGTCCCCATACATCAGAATGTACAAGTTGTAATGGTCTAGCAGTAGTGCTTACATGCCTCATAAATGGAAGCCTTGATTGCTTCCCAAATTGACAAGACTAACATACATGTCCCAATTCTGCATGCTTGAACTTAGGGAGTTCAATTACAACTTGCTTATGCTGCATATTCTTCAACTTTTGAACATTTACATGACAGATCCTTTTATGTCATATCTCAATATCCCTTATTGCAGCATTGTCATGTGAGTATATAGCAGCATTCAATGCTAGAATTTTCTTATCCAATGTAAACATCCTACCATTTCTTTTGTCTTTAGCAATGATTTTGCATCCTTGACCATACTCTTCAATGTAGCATCCATCTCTATTGAATCTAACTTATAGATTCTATTCAGCCATTTGTCCCACAAAAAGCAAGTTTTTGATTCTGGAGGGTACATGTAACACATCTCTTTTTCCTATCACCATGCATCATCAAGGGAATAGTACATGTATGCATAATGTCATGCTGTGCATCATCCCCTGTGCAAACATATCCATGAGCACCTTGTACCAATCCTGGGGGGTCCACTAGGGTTTACTGTATGGTACCATGTGAGTGTAAGGGAGGGGGGTTATTTAAGGGAAGGAATGTACATTTTATAAGGTAAGGTCCCATAAATAGGGGGTAGATAAGGGGTATTTTCATATATTTCTTGCACGCAGGTGATGTCTCCTTATTACTACTAGTGAATCGCCCGTGGTACCAATGTGTCAAACCACTCTCCATGAGGAGTCATGTGGTTAGATGCCCCTAAGTCTATATACCATATATCATCTGCTTTGCCTTGTATAGGCAACCCTTTCTTCACATGTTGAATTGCAAACAACCTATCATCCTCCTACATACCACTAGAAGAAGCATAATTACCATGTTGCTTCCCTCTTGCTCTCTGATCATTCTACTTCTTGTAGCAATCCTTAGCTACATGCCCATATTTGCCACAGTAATGGCAATCCTTATTTGCATTTGATTGCTATCCATGACTCATTTGAGGTTGTTGCCAAGTGCCTCTTCCTTTGGGTGAATAACCTCCTCTTCCACAAGTATTTGAGACACCTCTATTTGCTTGAGGCTGCCTATTTTGCCATCCAGTAGCTTGTTGTCCACGGGTTGCATATGCATTTCTAGCACCTCTTTCTCTAAAATTTGATCTTCCTCTTCCACCTCTACCCCTTTGATTGGAGTAGAAGACACTGTCCTTGTTGTTTTTAGACCCACTGGAACTTGTATTAAGTCCAAGTTTCACTTCTTCATGCAATAGAAGTGCCACAAGTTCATCAAAATCAGGCTACTCCTGACACACTGAAATGGAAGTATCAAACTGCTTATATTCTTGTCCAAGTCCATGGAGAGTAGTAGCCACCAAATCATCATCGTCAACTTCAGCTCCAATTGAGCCTAGTTGTTCTACAATGGATCCAATCTCACTGACATAGTCTTCAATAGACCTTCCATTCATGGATATGTTGCTGAATTTTTGCTTCAGTTGTGTCTTTCTCGCATGAGTGACATGCCCATAATTCTTCATCAATAAGTCCCAAGCAGCTTTTGGGGAAGTACAGTTTGCAATTTGCATAGCCTTTGTGTCTGACACGCATAATGACAACCAATGCAAGACCTTGCTGGCCTTTTCCAACCAAGTCATCAATGCCTTTAACTGATCATGTGTTGGAGGTCTATCCTTCGGTAGCTTGGACTCATCTTCAAGACCTGTAACTAGGTCCCAATAGCCTCTTCCAATTAAAAAATTAGACATCCTGAATTTCCATAGAACGAAATTATTGTAATCCATCTTTTCACCAACTATCTGAGTGATAGTATCCTTCTCTCCCGTGTTTGCCATTTTCAAGGTCTTCATCTTTGCAAAACCAGTAAATTTCAGTTTACACCGGTATCATACAGTTCCAAACATGTGGCAAAGCACCAATGCTTGTCTAGCTCTTTAGGCAACAATGCTACATAGTCTTACCACAACCTGTTAACAGTCAGCCCTACTGCAAAAGCTGCAGTAAATCAGTTCAAAAACTGAGTATTTAATGCTCACAACATTCCACCTTTACAAAACCAATCAATTTTCCAAAATGCCAGCAGGCAATGTAATTCAATAACCTGTAGTAGTGTAACCAGTTTTTACTGAAGAATTTGCATTAATTACCACTATTGCATTCTCAGCCAGTACATGTCTTTTGTTCCCATTTAACTGCAGTTACACTACCTCCAACAACTTTGCATTCCAATTTGATATGATGACTGCAATTCTTGGCAAAGAGGTTACTGCCTCTCTTTTTGCAACTTGCAAGGAGAACACTATCTATGCATCATTCTTGTATTTGCTGCCCATAAACAGGGTAACCAGGGAGCTCCTGAAGAAACTGCAACACTTCAGCTTGAGACTGCTCCAACAACTGCACAGAAGCAAGCTCCTCTTCCTAATGAAGAGACAAATTCTAAGAAAGCACCAAAGAAATCCTATGCCTCAATTTTGCATAGAACAAGTTTAGGTCCATTTGTCCCCATTTCTATGGTGGAGGACATGTTGCTAATCTCTATGTCTCGTCCTTCCTCTATCGACTTGGGGCACATGTGACTTCAAACTTTAGAAGCCATTTGAAGGCTGTGATTAAAACACATGACAAACACACAGCTAGAAATCCGAACACGAATATGATTAAGCAATTTACTATGGAAGACTCAATTATTTTACCAATTTCAAGTTGTTTCTCCTTCCATTTGCTCTTTATTGAGTTTGAAGATTTTGGCTCAGCTCAAAGTGCTATAGAGGCATTTGAAATTACAACATTTGATGGAGCAGCGTCTCTGAATTCCTGCCTATTTTTAACAGACTAGGCACTCCCCCTCATCTGTATCTGAAACTTCTATGAGAAGTCACTCATTTGATTCAAATTGGCTTGAAATTTCTGTAAGATATGACAACATAGAAGGAATCTTCCTGACTGGGTTGGAGCAACCCCAACAGCCAATCCACAGGCGATTGCTATCCCTAGTCCCTTCTCAAGTCTTACTTGCTTACAGGATGTGCCCTACTGTTGCCACTACTACTGAGGTAACAGGAGATCATTCTCCCAATGGATTCACTTCTAATACCACCACATATCTGCTTTCAAAGTTGGGGGCTTCCTTAAAACTGTGCATCTATCATGTTTTAAAAAAAGTGTGGCAAGACATAGAGATAGGTGCAACTCTGGTAGCACCCTTTTTGTTAAGCCATGGGAATGGCACGCATCACGACCATCTTCATCATCATTAGCATCATCATCGTATTTATCATCATCCTTGCTAGCATAAGTTTGCTAGCTCTATCTAGATAGGTCACTACAAAAAGAGGAGTCCACTTCATTCTCAAAAAATTATTAGCCTCTTGTCTTTTCATCGACGTTACCCATGCTTGTCACTTCTACACACTCCAAGCCCTCTTTGCCCTCAACCCTCCGTAATATTGACCCCTTCACCTGCATACTCTCCTCGTCTATGTTGGGAACATTGCTTTCATCATACACTCGTGCACTCCGAGGAGTTGACGACAAAACATACTACCATCGAGGTTGTCAGGGATTTGGCTAGAAGATTACTTGTTCAATATCACATATAAGAGTGAATCAACATTTGTGATTGTTTCATGTCATGGAAAAATTTAAAAAAAAAGGTCATGCACCCATTCACAATGACCCGACAGGACAAACATGTTATGCAGATCTATCCATCCTTCTTTGTTTCTCTCTCCTCCTTTTTCTCTCATTGTTTCTTTCTCTTCCCCATCTTCTCTCCCCACTCTCACTTATTCTCTCTTTTTCGTTCCCTACCTTCTTCTCTCTATTTTTTTCTCTCTTTTCCTTTCCACTCACACTCAATGCATCTCGTTACAATCAAAATCAAAGATAGAAAATAAGAACTTATAAAACAAGGACATTGAAAGACCCTCATCTTCCCTCCCCACTCTCACTTCTTTTCTCTTTTCCATTCTCTCCTTTCTTCTCTCTATTTATTTCTCTCTTTTCCTCTCCACTCTCACTCAAAACGCATCTCGTTACAATAAAAATCAAAGATAGAAACTCACAATTTTTTTAAACCTCTTCTTGCACTCTCCGTCTCTCTTTCTCTCCCCCTTCTCTTTCTTCCTCTCTTTCTCTTTCTCTTTCTTTGTTGCCTCTCTCTTTGTTTCTCTCCCCCCCGTTGTTTCTCTTACTCATTCTCCTCTCTCCCTCCCTTCATATCTCATTTTTCTTTTTCTCTCTCTATTTGTTACCCTTCCCCCCTTTCTCTCCCTCTTTCTCTCTTCCTCTCCCTTCCTTCATATCTCATTTCTCTCTTCCTCTCTTTCTTTGTTACATTTCCTCCTTTTCTCTCTCTCATTCTCTTTTCCTCTTCCTTCCTTCTCCCTCTCTCCTTTCCTCTCTTTATTTCAAAGAAAAAAAGAAGAAAATAAAAAAAAGAGAAGAAGAAAACACAAAAACAAAGTAAGAAGAGGCAATGTACCTACCTCAAAGGCTCGAGGATGAATTCTTTTCTTCCTCCTCTTCGCGACGTCCATTCTTTCGCCCTTGCACACTTCTCTCTCTTTTTCGTGTGTACAATGGTGATGGCGACAATGGTGGCAGTGAGGAGCTCTCCTTCTCTCTCTTTCCCTCTTCATCTCCCTCTCCCTCTATCTCAAGGTGGCAATCTCTATCGCTCTCTCTCGAAAATGTTGTGACAAATGTCGTGCTCGGATTTCAACTCTTTTTTTCTCAGACTAGTGTTGCTATTTGCATCACTAAAGAAAATAAGTGACATTAATAGTGACACTTTTTGCGATGCTAATAGCGATGCCACAAATAGTGACACCACTATTTTACATTGCAAATCACTGTCACTATCGCTCCATTCCCTTATAGTGAAAAAGTATAATGTTTCTTTGTGTTTGTCCAAAGAAGAGTTCACTATCGTTGGGTGAATTCAAGAAACTAAGCCCAAGATATTGTGAACCTTACAAGATCCTCAAGTGCCTAGGGACTAATATATACAAGTTATGACTTCCCAAGCACCTAAAGATCCATAATTGTTTGCATGTTTGTTTACTAAAAGCTTATGTACCCAATCCCAATTATGTATTAGATGATCAACAAATTATAATGCCAAGCCAAGAAGTCCTTGAGCTCTAGCGTGAGAGAATTCTTGATGTAAACGAGAGAGTCCTTAAAAGTAAAACTTTAAGGGAATACCTAGTTTATGTTGAGAAACATGGATCCTTGAGCAAGGTTTAGCTATGGAGGGTGAAAGTCAGTGTGATAAGAGACATGATGAATGAGACTAGACACACTAACTATTACTCAAGTGAATTAAGTTCCAAGATAGATTAGCTTGGACTCATAAACACAATCTTGAGTAAAGAGAAACAAGACTGAAAGTACAAAGTAAAATAGCATTATCATTCAAATGATTTTGTCAAGTACACTCTTTTATAGTTTCAGGATGATACCACTTTCCTTCACTATGCCTATAGGATAAAGGCAACTCTTGGTGTGATTTTATATTTCTCAACACCCTTGCTTAATCACAAGCATAAAAAAACACTGAGTATACAGAGGCTATCATGAGTAGAACCTTGCTAAGTGTAGACATGGAAAAACCAACCATATAAATCTAGAGGGTGTCACAAGGCCTCACTAAGTGTGTAGAGGCTATATCGTATAGGTTGTATGAAGAGTACAAGGCTTATGATAAGAACATTAAGGCAAGTGCATATAATGCTCTAAAAAATTTGGTCCGAATAGTGGGAATAGAAGGACTGTTGAGGCTTGTCCTTTTGCTCTTGAGTGTCTTCTTCATCTTCTTCTTCTTCATGATATTCTTCATCTTTGGAAATTGCAAGGTAATCCTTTTGTGATATTTTCTTGGCATAACAAAATTTTTCAATGTGCCCAATTTTTTTACAAAAGTCACAAACAATGTCTTTCTTTCCTTTGTACTTGTTGTTCACATAGAGCACCTGTTCTTCTTTTGAAGTGATTGCTTTCTCTTTACCTTTGAGCTTCTTCTCTTTCTCAAGGAGTGATGCTTTGATGTCTACCATCTTTTAGTGTGGTGGAGACATTACCAAATTCTAGAGGGAAGACTCTTAACCAAGACTCCAATGCATATGTTTTCTTCCATTTTTAAGTTTTTCCCTGCAAATTGAGTTAGCATTCTTTCCATATAATTAAAGTGAGTTTCAAGGGATGTATTAGCCTTCATATCCAACCTAAAAAAATCAATCAACAATCCATATTTTGAAGATTTAGATTGGGCACCAAACAGTGTGTCCAACTGCTTACCAAGTGGCATGAGATGTATCACATGTGTCTCTACATGGTGGATATAACTATTATCAAGCTCAAGCTTGATGATGGATTGGGCATTGTCATCACTCTTTTTCCATACTACTACAAGAGTACCATCTCTAGGTTTCTTCTCTTGGCCACTAGTTCTTGACCAAAGGTCCTTCTTCATTAGGATCAACTTGATCCTTGCTTGCCAAGTGTGGAAACCCATTCCTTTGAAGAAGTGGCACGATGGTGAATCTTTTCCTATACTAGATGGAAGAAGTAGTAGCAAATGAATACCAAAAATCTCAAAGCAGACTAACAAATGAGTTGCTTGGATGTGTCAAGAGACACAAGTGCCAAGAAGCACTAATGAGTATTAAAAGATACTATGCTTGTTGAGCTTGATATTGAACTTTGATGGTTGAATCTTCATCTTCTTACTAATTTGATGTGGCAATCTTGCTAGAACTTTAGTGATAATGTGGATCAAAGTGGCAATGGGTTGGTTGAACTGAGAGGAGTGAGAAAATAGATTTAAAAAAGAGCTTTGAGTTGAGTGGCTATGGCTGCCACATTTAGGGTTTACATAGGAGGCGGATGGTTTTTTGCTTACAATAGCACATGGAGATGATTATTCAGCAAGATGCTAAGTGAAGAGAAAGCTTATGAGCTAAGATTTAAAAGCTCTAAGTTCACAAGGTCAATTGCAACGTGTAGCGATGACAGTAGTTGTACGATAGGTTAGGATGCAAATCTAAACAGCGACAAAGAAAAATTAAAATGCTGAGCAGGAGAGAGACCAATGTCATGGATGAAGTAACAGAGGGAGTGCCTTGATCTGGAGAAGCTGTTCACAGAAGAAACCTCAGTGAGATATGGCCTAGTTGAAGAGATCTAGCTACTCCAAATGAGCAAGGTGTTGTTGGCTATGGAGGTCAAGAAGAGTAGAGTAAAGATGGAGTAAAGAGATGAAGTCATTAGCTAGAGATGAGCAAGCTGACCAAGGGTTGTGGGGAGTTGGAGGAGCAATGAGCTAAGTTGAACCATACTCACCAAAGCTCTAATACCATGTTGAGAAACACGGATCCTTGAGCAATGTTTAGCTATGGAGGGTGAAAGTCAGTGAGACAAGAGACATGATGACTGAGACTAAACGCACTAATGATTGTTACTCAAGTCAATTAGGTTCTAAGATAGATTAGCTTGGACTCATAAACATAATCTTGGGTAAAGAGAGACAAGGCTGAAAGTACAAAGTACAATAGCATTCTCATTCAAATGATTATCAAGTACACTCTTTTATAGTTGCAGGATGATACCATTGTCCTTGACTATGTTTATGGGATAAAGGAAACTCTTCCTAGATTAAACTCCATGTTCCTTACCTAGTTGTTTCATACAAAGAGACACATATGGGTGCAATTACATATTTCTCAACAATTTAGTGGAAGGACTATCCAAAAGATGATGCCACATGGATTAAGGATGAGAAAGCCCCAAGTAAACAATATCCCTAATTTCACTTGAGATAAAAACATATATAAAATCTTTAATACCTTTAAATCAAATTAGCCCACCCTTCATCATCATTATTGTCATCATATTTGGATCATCATTGCAATGCAAAGCCATGATCATCTCCTCATCTCGATCATAGAGCAAAGTCTATATATAGAGATATAGTCAAGTATGCACAAAGCCAAGATGACAGTCACCATCATCTCATAATCATTGATACAAAAGCTTCATCTATTCAACCTTGCAAATACTAGATTACTGGGACTAGAAGAATCCAAGATCCTCAAGATTAGATTGACAAAAAGACAAACACGGTGTACTTTATAAAGCATACTAGGTAAGGGGAAAAGCCAAAGGCTATATAGGTTCCAAAACCTTCACCCCTGTATTTTTAAGCAGACATACACCATACACATGTTCTGTCATCAAATTATTCTATTACTGAGATCTAGATCCACAATGTTCACAGTGATGACTTGCACAGCCACACTGATTTTTCCGTCTTCCCTTGACCAATTTTGGTGTATAACTCAGTCCATGTGGTTGATGAAATTGCCAAAGATCGTGATTATGCCAAATTTTTCTGAACACACTGCATGCATTCTTCAAACCAAAAGGAGCAACCTGTTTTGTCTGTTCTTTCCTCAATACTTCCCTGATCTTTCCAAAAATATCCAAAGGTAAATCAAGAAACTATGTGTTCAAAAATACCTGACTATATGCCTCAAACTCCCCATGTTCTGTTGTCCAATTCTGAAACTCCTGTAACAGAGCCTGTGCAAAGGATTCCCATTCCTCCTCTTCAGTAGTCCAATACTGAAATTCCTCAAGCCATGAATCAATTTCTAACTGTATCCTTTAACTCATGAATCTTCTACACCTGTTCCATCATGAAACATCCCACCTGATGCCCAAAGACTAATTTGCAGGATCGCCAAGTGTTAAGGGTCAAAAAGCTTCCCCTAAGTTAACCCAAAATGAACATCTCTCTTATATAAAACAGATTCAGATTACGACTAATATTTGCATTTCTGTCTTTGTCATCGCGCACCATTGAACATCACTTCAACATATAGACCAATTTTCCATTTCATAATTCATTTTGCAATTCAGATACACTTTAAACCAAGACAGGAAACATTGTAGAAGACAAATTGAGACATACTGAGATTAATATGTTATGTATATTCCACATCTTCTATTTAAAAAACATCGATTACACAAATTCTTGTTCTCCTGACTCGAACAAACATAGTCAAAAATCTCACGTCTCCTCCTTCTAACTTCCCAAAAAGACTCATAATCTACTCATGACTTTTCATATTTGAGCCATTACAAAGGCTCAAAACTACTTAATAGACCCCTAGGTTATGCCTTAATCATGCCTTTAACAACTCAAGCCCAGTCAAACCCCAATCTCTAGAAGTCCTTAAACCCTCTTATGAACGGAGATCTATTCTTACATTGGCCCCTGATCTAGCTGCGAATACAAGGGATTATTTAGTCACATGCATTAGATGCTTGGATGCTACCTTCACAATCCTCACTAAAAGCTACAAACAGTTGGAGACCTAGGCCTCCTAGATGACTCTTTAGAAATTGATGTATGCATGATGCAATGTACTCGGGAAGAATCCAAGTTCATTATCATTAAAGTCCTCATGGTAGCCGAGAAATTGATTGCCACTAAGATTTCTCACGAGCAAGCTTGTAGACAAATGCTAATCACCTCCTATATCAAGAGCAAAGTCTCTACCATAGAGCAAGAGCTAGAAGAACTTAAAAGGCTGGTCATCACAGACTCCTCCATCCTGTGCAAATGGTACATAATCCATCTCCAATGGGAACAAGACATCTCCCCAATTATGACCATGTTGAGCAGAGAGCACCATTAAAACCTTTGAGTATGACCCTACTTATATAGCTCCTACCTCCTTTAGAGTATTGGTCATCACTCGCAATCAACCCTTAGAGGATCACAGCCTAGCCCATCCTTATTTAGATCGAGTCCTTATCGAGGAAGAGCTACACATTGCCAGGAGGATCAACTCCGATGACTTCCTCATTGATGTCTAACCTACATCACACACATAGGCATTAGATCTCATGACATGGACTATCATGCTCACTTGGAATATAACCCACATTTCTACGCTTAGCTTATGCAATAGTAAACCATCACAAACATGTGATTAGTACCTTTAACCCTTCATTCTCCAATCCTAGGAAGGATTCATATCCTTCCCGATTGGGGGGGGGGGGGGGGGGGGGTAAGGTGGGAAGTAAAACATGTCTCGAACCTCAACCAATGTTTAAAGGATAAAACCCAACAAAGTCATAATTTCTTTTGGACTGCCTAGACTACTTGAAGCCAAATTCTTTATTCTGTACTTAAGCATTTTGCATCTCCATAGCTTATGGTCACTATATCTACTTATTGTTTTTCAACAATTTTCTTAAGAAAACTAATGGTAAGTTGTGGTATGGTGATAGGAACCTACGATGGCAGGCCAAGACAAAGGCAAGCTTCCATTCACAAAAGAAGAATAGGCAAAGTATGGCCTAATGGCAAACAGGGCCTTCAACCGATTCAAGTTTAGAAACATCATGAACTTGGATGACTTGGTCATGGAAGAACCAACCATGAAGGAGCTCGTCGACCAATGCAACCTCAGAAAGTACGTGGAGAAAGTCAGATAGGCTGTAGACTATAACATCTGCATAGAGTTCCTACAAACCTTCGATGCCAATAGGAACCATGGCACTGTAACAGTACAACAAGGAGAAGAACCCCATAGGGTCAAGGTGGAATTGAGCTCAAAAAAGTGGTGGAAAAAGCATTGGGCTTGGTCAACAAGGTTGAAAGGTGACCCAAGAGGAACGTCTATTGCATGCTAGGGATGGATAAAGCCCTAGTCCACACCAATGACGGCATCAACCTAGCCAATATCCTAAATTTTGAAGTAAGTAGAGCAGGCAAAGGTGATTCACACCCTGTTCTCTAGCTAAAGATACAATTCCCTAATGAGCAGAATTGGAGTGCTCCTACTAAAGAGCCTTGCAACCAAGTCCCTGGATGAGGTGAACTAGAATGGCTATGTGCAAAAAACCATTGAAGCTTCAGCAAAGGCACTAGCCATAGGGATAAGACTAGTGGGTGGGGAGGTGGAAGCAATACTAAAGAAGGAAGAGGAGGATTTAGCACGATCCATCCGCAGATAGCCCTTGAGGGAGGAGGAGCTAGCTATGATGAGTCCACTGAGGGATGAAAGCCCAAGCACCAACACCAAAGTGCTAAAGATCAAACCACCACCGAGCAAAAGGCAGGGTTAGTCAGGGCCGGTCGAAGAGCAAGGGCCTATTGTATCCACTCTGGCTTGCTCTAGTGCCCCAATCTGCAACTCCCACAACCACCCAAGGCGCTAACTAGCATAGTGGATGCAAACAACCTTATGGCCTGGGTGCAATACCTCTCAAACAAGGTGCAAGAAATAGCCCCAAATTTAAGTGGGGCAGCTTTGATGATTGGGACAAAGAGACCGATAGTTGTAGATGTTGAATCCAAGCAAGACCCCAAGAGAAAGAGGATAGAGATGTCTACAATGACCATACCAACACCACCGCCATCGTCCATGGGCTATGACCAATATGTTAAAGAGCTTATCACACAACTGGATAGGGCAAAGGCAAAGAAGAAAACAATAGTGGCTGAATTGGAAGCCAAGAGAGACACGATGGCAGCATTCCAGTTGAAAAGGACTTGCTAGGTAGTAGTAGAATACCAAAGAGAAACCTACGAGCTGAAGGAAGAACTCAAGAGGCAAGAAAGAAAAAGGAAGATAATTTGCAAGGAAGACTAGAAGAGGAACAACAGGAACTGATAGTGCTACAGAGGGAGTGCAAACTCATCCTCGTGCAACATGAAGAGTTGAGAGAGTAGTTGAAGAGGATAGAGAAGGCAACGGAGGAACTTGAGGTAGTAGACACAGAAAAATCCCAAAGAGGAACAACTCTGAAGAAAGATGGAAAAAATGAAGTACAGCTTGCTGCGGGCGGAGCTGGAAGAGTAGGGAAGTCTAGAGAGGAAAATTGAGCACATGGAGAAGGAAAAAGAAGAAGCAACTCAAAGGTGGAGAGAGCTGGATCTAAGGATGACGGACTTAACGCACGAAGGCAGAATGAAAATATAAAGGAAATGAAGTGAAGAGCAGAAGAATGGGTTATCAAAAGCAAGGGAAGAGTGAGAGAACTAGCAAGATGTCTAGCCCATGCTGAAGGGAATTGGGTGTTGGCAGATGAGCATGGAAGCCAAGCAACGTGCATTCCTCAACGCCTTCCTCAGCACCATCTTAGATGTCACGTATCTAGAATAGGAGTAGGCCATTGAAACCCTACAGAATAAGCTATAAATTACCCATAGGGCCATAAGGCATGGTCTGTGTATTCAAGCTCACAAAGCACAACCAAACCTAAGCCTACAAGAGCAAAGGGAGAACCTATTAAGGGATGGAATAGTAGACCAAGAAATGGAATGGCTAGGGTATGCAAAGGAGTAGGGATGACAAGAGCGAGTGAGAGAAGACAAGTAGGTACCACTACCAGAAGGGGGCAGGATTTTGAATTGAGAAAATGAGACAAGAAACAAGTCCCCCAACCACCCTCTCGAAGACCAGAAGCTCAATAGGAAGTGCCACTCGAGGATGCAATGATTGAAAGAAAAGAGGAGGTTCAAAAAACAAGGAAGAAGATGTTGGATCAAGCACGAACAAGACTAAGGGCATGACCCCTAGTAATCCCATAAGCTCCCATCCCACAAAAAGAAGAGTGCTTTCTAGTCAACTAGAACCTGGAACTTGTAGTGTGGGAGCAGTGGGAGAACAAGTGCAAGCCCTTTGAATTCACCTTTTGATATCCACCCACATTGAGCCAAGTATTATCCCCTAAAGTGGTGGAGGAAGTGATCAGCATGGGCAGAAGGTTTGGGGATTGGTGGAGTGTAGAAAGAGACACAAATTCAACATTGTGGGGGACAAAGGCATAGGACTATTGGGGAGACAATGTCATGGAGGTGCCCAAGACTATCAAAGGATATGAATCACAGCCAAAGTAGAGGCAGAGAATTTGGGATGGGAACATAGATGCACGGATGCCATTTTATAGCACCCTACCCTATAAAAGAAATAACCTAGTATACATGCAATATCCAAGAAGGATAGGGATGAACTTTAAACCCCGACATCCATGGTCGTTACAATTTTTCTAAAATCTACAATGTAAATGCTACTAAGTCAGAAGAAGCCCTTGTGTTCTCTGAAAATGACCTAGGACCCTCCATCTCCTACTTCCTTAGCAAATTCTCTTCCTGCCTCGATCATACTTTTATCACAACCTGTAACTACCTTAGGCTACTTAGCGTTTTACTTAAGCAACCGCCTACCTCTCATGAATACCACCTACTACCACCCCTATTTTTTGATTTGAATGGTGGCGTAGATAGCTGTGCTATGGTGAGGCTCATGATGAGAGCCACCCTCCTCCCATCCTTTTTCATGGCCCTGACTAGAGGACATGAATGACAACCAATTCACTAGGTATAGTCATCCATTTTTTTCAACAACCCTTCTAAATGTACACATGAATCTAAAGGACTATATGGAGGTAGGAACTTGCTTAGTAATTTTCTTAAGCCCCCAGCCCTCCTCCTCTCATGACCATGAATCCAAGGACTAGTTCCTCATGCACATTTGGATTTAAAAAAACAAAAGAGAGAAAAGGAAAAAAAAGGAAAGAAAAAGGGAACAAGAAAAAGAAAAAGAGAAAGAAAATAGAAAAAAAGAAAGACAAGAGCAAGGAAAGAAAAGAAGATCAAATTGAAAGTGGAAAAACACACCTCACTTGATGAGTGCCACAATTGTTGTGGGTAAAGGCGCTTCCGCCTAGCCGCTCGTGTATTACTGCACTAACAGTACCTGCCACTACACACTACAGATGGCGAGCGCCCATCACAATCATTTATTCTTTATTCTTTTAGTGACAATTTGAATAAAGGAAGGCCCTACCACACATTTTGGTTGTTGGAGTTCCCACTTTTGACTCTCTCTCTCTCTCTCTCTCTCTCTCTCTCTCTCTTGCTCTCCATCCGCCATAGCTCTCACCCCCAACTTCTTCCTCTTGGGTTCCACTTCCCTTTCAACTGGTATCAGAGCAAAGGCATTGAAGCTTGCCCAACATTCTCTTTAGCCAAATTTAAAGAGCTTCAACCCGAGCTTCAATGGCAGCCATGGCACCTTCATTTGCAGGTATGTTTTGATCTCTTGTCTCCTCCCCGAGCTTCCGAACCTTCATCAGCTTCTTCCCGGGCTGCATTGGAGCCCCCTCAATATTGCCAAGAGCCCCCGAGGGCTATTGAAGACCCCCCAGCCCCCAGGAACAGCCAGTGCAATTTTCAGCGCATTTTTAGGGGGCTGGGATGATCTGCTCCTCGGCATTTCCCTGCTCCTCCTCGGCTTCCTGGCACTCTTGGCAACCTTCCACCGCATTTATTGACTCCTCGACATTGGTGCTTGACTCCTGGTGATCAATTCGAGTGCTTCCCCCTTCATCCCTTTGTTGTATACATAGTCCCATGGCTATCAAAACAGGGCAGCACTTGACATTTACTGTTTAATGCTTCTTGGCATTGCCCGTTTGATGCCTATTAATGCCTGGTGATGCCCAAACGTTATGGGATGCTATATCTATGCTTTGGGACTGATTTGAAGCAGATTTGAGCACTGTTTGAGCGTCATATAACAGTAAATTACTTGATGTAATACAGTGGGCTGAAGCTCATTTACTTGGTGTATTCATTGGTTCATGGATACAGGGTGCTTCCTGGAGGTTTGAATGATCATACCAATGTCTTTGGAGGTTGTCAAATGCTTCTTATTGGTTCTGGAATGATTTTTGAGCTTGGATTAGGCTCCGACTTGGTCATTCTTCCCTAGAATTTGGCTTCAGTTGGTACGCTTTGGACTGGTCTATGCCTATTGTCACTTCTTGACATTTAGGCCTCTTGCATTTATGCTTTGGTCAAATATGGATGCTACCTTGTTTGCCCATGCTTAACAGTTACTTGGGGCTTCATCTTTAGATGTATTTGAGCATTTTGGATCTACTGGGCATTACATTTGGTTGTTAGTTAAATGCTTTTTGAATGCTTTTAGGCTTATGCTTTACGGGTCTAAGATAGCTTGGGATTTATGCTCCAGATGTACCCTACTGGGATTTTGCATGTCTGATGCTATGTATTTGTTGTAGTAGAGTGTTGTTTGCTCTCTTTGCATCTGACTTCACTTCCAGTGGGAGCCTCTTGGTATATTCGAATATTCACTGAGTCTTATTTACAAATGAGCTTGAGCTTGTGGGACAGTTACATGCATTTGCTCTCTTGAGAGCTTTATGTCTATAGTTAGTCTGTATTGGGCTAATTTGATATGTCTATTGGGGCATGCACCTATTTATGTCACAGTTTTGTCAATTTTGTATGCATCTTGGATGGTTATGTATTGAGCTTCTTGATCTATCAATTGTGCTTGTGCTTGGTTTCTTCTCTTACCCCGAGACCCATTACATGCATGACTTCTGGACCTATGAGATGTCTCCTGATAGGTTATTGGTTTGACAGTTCTTGGTGCCTTATTGCCCCTAGAAACCCACTGTTGGATGTATCCTACTACCTAGCAGTTACAGTGACATATGTATCAGTGATTGCTTCATTTTGGGACAGTTTTACATACTGATGTCATTTATTATAGCAAGCTGAAATCTACAGATTTTGAGCACTTCTATGGGGATAATGCTTACTATTTGATGTTTTCTTGGTCATATTTGGTGGACACGAGCTTCTCTTGGTCAAATCCATCCTTTTAGCCAGTTTTAGCAGTGATTTTAGTGCATTTTTTGCTAATTATAACAACCTGCCATTTTACTTTTTTGCTTTGATTTGGGACAGTATGGCTATGGATATTGAAAGTCCCAAATATGGTAGATTTTGGTGTAGAAGTTGCAAATTAAACCCTTGTGTTTCAAGGGTGTCAAACCTGAGGATATGGATGATGATGTTTGGATGGAAGTTGATGAGCTATGCAACTCTACCATTATTTTGTCACTTTCAGAAGAGGTCCATCATAATATTGTTGAAGATGAGAATCAGAGTGCATGTGATTTATGGGAGAAGATTCAGGAGCTTTATGTGCAGCAGAGTCTTGCGTCACAGATGTATTGGCTGAAGCAGTTAATGGACCTTCGCATGAAGGAGGGGACCTCCCTTTCATCTCATTTTAGTCAGTTTCATGCTATCATGAAGAGTCTGTTGTCACAGGGTATTGAGTTCAAAGAAAACTTGCACCTATTGTTTCTGTTTAGCACCTTGCCTAAATCATGGGATGTCTTCCGTACTGCCATATGCAGGAACAAGCTTGATGGGCTGAAAATCAAAGATGTTGAGAGTGCTTTATTGACTGAGGAAATCAACAGGAGAAACAATGATGCTTCCTACTCTTCACATGCATTGACCATTAGACGTGGCAGACATGGCAGGCATGATAATGATCATAAGGACAGGGACTCTCAAAAGTCCAGGTCCAAGTCACGTGGTCACAGTAAGTCCCATGGATGGAAGTCTGATCTTACCTGTCACTATTGTGGGAAAGTAGGACATATTAGGCCACAGTGCCATAAAATGCGCGATGATAAGTGCAAGGAAAAGGGAAAATAAAAAGTGCAAGAAAAGTCTTATGAGCACAGTATTGTACCTGCAAAGTCCAGTGTGAAGAAGTCCAATGTGAAGATAGAAGAGGTTAATGTCATGCACGCCACTAATTCAGATGATGATTACATACTTGCAGCTTCTTCATGCAATTCCTTATAGACTTCTGAGATACATTCTATGTATGCACAGTGCTGGCTCTTAGATTCGGGTGCATCCTTTCATGTGACACCCTGCAGAGATTGGTTTCATACCTATCGTACCATGTCTGATTCTGTGCGTCTTGGTGATGACAGGTCTCTTGATATTCTGGGCATTGGAGATGTTAGGCTACAGTTTCCTTCTGGCAGCTCTTTTGTTTTACATGATGTACACCATGTAACTACATTCACTCGCAGCCTTATGTCAACTGGATAGCTTGATGATGCATGGTAATTTGTGTTTTTTGGAGACTCTGCATGGAAGATTACTCGTGGCAAGCTTATACTTGCAAGAGGTGCCAAGTCTGGCAGCCTCTATCCCTTACTTGTATCTGGAGCTACATTGGATCATGTTTTGTGTATGGGTTCTATTCCCCATGTATTCCTTTGGCATGCTCGTTTGGGGCATATGTCTCTTAAAGGAATGAAAATGCTCCGTGCTTTGCAGTATCTTCCGCCTCTTTTGACTCTTCGCATTTTGATTCTTCTGATCATTGTTTGTATGGCAAGCTGACTAGAAATACGCATAAAAAGTCTGGTAAGAAATGCATGGGTAAGCCCTTGGCTCTTGTGCACTTAGATGTATGTGGGCCCATGCCTTGTCAGTCACTTGGTGGGGCAAAGTACTTTGTTACTTTCATAGATGATTACTCAAGTAAGGTTTGGGCTTATCCCATTAAGAGAAAATCCGATGTATTAGACACATTTCAGCATTGGCTTGCATTGGCAGAGAACCAGTCTAGAAAAAGGCTCAAATGCCTAAGGTCAGATAATGGGGGTGAGTATGTATCACGTGATTTTGAGGAGTTTTGTGATGAGCAGGGTATTAAGCGTCAGTTAACCACCCCTTACACCCCACCCCAGAATGGTATGGCTGAACGCATGAATAGGACCATTCAGGAAAGGGTCCATAGCATGCTTAGCCAGGATGGCTTACAGCAACACTTTTGGGCTGAGGCAGTTACTACTACAGTGCATCTCATTAACATGTCGCCTAGCAATGGCATTGACTTTTAGGTTGCAGAGAAGGTATGGGCAGGCAAGCCCCCCTCTTATGATCATTTGCGTGTCTTTGGATGTGAGGCATTATGCCATGTGCCTAAGGAAAAACGCAATAAGCTAGATCCTAAAAGTGTCAAATGCATTTTCATTGGCTATGGAGATGCACGAGAAATGGGTTACCATCTATGGGATCCGTAGGCACGAAAAGTGATCCGCAGCCATGATGTCATCTTTCATGAGGACAAAATACATATGGAGCCTGAGAAATTGGTTGAGGTATGCAAAGTTATCGTTTAGGAGGAGCCACCTGCTCTCGTTCAGTCCATGGCTAGCTAGACAGCGTTCAGCATCACCTGATGCTCATGGCCCAGATGCTAGACATGCTAATGTTAGACAGGATGTCGGTCAAGCAGCAGAGCTTGGATTTAGGCATTCTACTAAAGATAAACGACCTCCTGACTATTTTGCACCCTCTATGGATTGTGTACTGGTTACAGATGTAGGAGAGCCTCTCACTTATGATGAGGCTATGCATAGGGGTGATTGTCACTCTTGGGAGAGGGCTATACAGTGTGAGCTTGACTCATTGCATAAGAATCAGACTTGGGATTTGGTTTCCTTGACTTAGGGTAAGAGGCTTTGCCATGCAAGTAAGTGTACAAGCTGAAAAGTACCCCTGGACACCCCAAGCTGGCATACAAGGCTCGATTGGTTGCTAAGGGTTTTAAGCAAGAGCATGGTGTTGACTTTGATAAAGTCTTTTCTCCTATGGTCAAGATGACCACCCTACACTTAGTATTGGCCTTGGTTGCACAGCTTGACCTGGACTTGTACGAGATGGATGTCAAGACACCTTTTTTCCATGGGGACTTGCATGATGAGATTTACATGGAGCAGCCTAAGGGCTTTGCAGACCCTGGCAGGGAACACCTAGTGTGCAAGCTAAAGAAGAGTCTATATGGCTTGAATCAGGCATCTAGGGAATGGTACCATAAGTTGGATGCATTCATGCAGTCATAGGGCTACAGCCGCAGTGCTATGGATCCGTGCTTGTACACGAAGAAAGCTCGTGACAATTCTTTAGTGATTTTGGTGCTCTATGTGGATGACATGCTTTTAGAAGGGACAACTCATGAGGGGCTAGATGCTCTTAAGGCTCAGCTCAAAAAGAGCTTTGAGATGAAAGATCTGGGGCAGGCCTCTCATATACTTTGTATGCGCATTACGCACGATCAATCTCAAGGACTACTCTATTTGTCACAAAGGGAGTACATTCATAAAGTCCTTGAGCGCTTCCGCATGCAGGATGTTAAACCTATTGGCTATCCATTACCTTCTCATGTGAAGGTTTCATAGGCCGATTGTCTGCAGACAGATGAGCACAGGGCTGAGATGGCCAAGATTCCCTATGCATCAGCCGTGGGCAATCTTATGTACGCCATGATAGCCACCCTTCTAGATATTGATTTTGCAGTTGGGGTTGTGGCACGTTATATGGCTACACCTGGCAAGAAACATTGGGATGCCGTGAAGGGTATCATGAGGTACCTGAAGGGCACAACAGATATGTGTCTTTGTTATGGCAGCCATGATATAGGAGTCGTGGGATACATTGACTCTGATTATGCAGGACATGCAGATAGTAGGAAGTCCACTTCTAGCTATGTGTTCACTTATGTTGGAGGGCTATCTCTTGGATATCCAGGGTGTAGAAGTGTATGGCCCTTTCTACTACAGAGGCCAAGTATATTGCAGCCCCACAGAGGCTTGCAAGGAGGCTATCTGGTTAGGCCATTTGATTGCGGACATTGGTATGACAGATGCTATGCCTACACTGCATTCAGATTCTAGGAGTGCCATTCAATTGGCCAAGAATCAAGACTTCCATACGAAGATGAAACATATTGAGGTGATGTATCACTTCATTCACGAGGTCGTTGAGGACAGGTCTGTTGACCTTGTCAAGATTCTGACTGAGCAGAATCTTGCAGACTTGCTCAAGAAAGGCCTCACTAACTTAGTGCTTTGCCTTCCTTAGGAGATTGATGGGCATTGGATGAGATGACGTCTTTTTCCTCATCCTGTTATACATGTGTACATGTTGTACTGTCTTTCCTTTTTTCTCTCTCTCACTGGGACAGATTCACCTTTAAGTGGGAGGTTGTTGGGGGTAAAGGCGCCTCCACCTAGCCGCCCGTCTATTACTACATTGACAGTACCCAACCACTACACACTGCAGGTGGCGGGAGCCCATCACAGTCACTTATTCTTTATTCTTTAAGTGACAGTTTGAATAAAGGAAGGCCTAACCACACATTGTGGTTGTTGGAGTTTCCACTTTTGACTCTCTCTCTCTCTCTCTCTCTCTCTCTCTCTCTCTCTCTCTCTCTCTCTCTCTCTCTCTCTCTCTACTCTTGCTCTCCATCTGCCATAGCTCTCACCGCCAAGCTTCTTCCTTTTGGGTTCCACTTCCCTTTCAACAATCACAACACCTAGGGGTCCTCAAGTTAGGCATGTCTAGTGGCCTTAATTGGCAGGCTCCATTCCTAACTCCCTAGCCCTTTTGCCCCCACTTCACGCTTAGGGCACATTAAGGGTAGGACACACCTAGGGAGGTCACACTCACCTATGGGTAGACCTATTTCCCTAAGCTACACACCCCGCACTTTTCCCATATATGAATTGGGTCCTCAAGTGTGGGACAACACCCTAGGCTTACTTGCTCCTAATTCCACTGGCATGGACACAATGCCCGGCATAGTGAGGTAGGCACACCCCCACGTGCACTCTCTTTTCTTTTTCAAGTGAATTCGACAACCTATCCTGACCATCCCATCACCCACTCAATATACGCTCGGTCTCCACAACCTCAACCATTTTGACATGCTTCTCTCCCATGTCCAATCCCACAAATTCCCAAACAGGAAATGTAAATTCTATGAGCAATGATAGTATGTCTTTTGGTGGAAAGAGTCCGCAAGTCCTAGTGTAGGGCTTACAACACTTTCATGAGGGAGTGGCTATGAAGGTAAAATTGATGGGACTGTTGGGACTACAATTGTGGATAAATATCCTATGAGTGGTTCTCATTTTACTCCTAGGAAGGTTCTTGAGAGACCTTTGCCATTTATAAGTGAATCATGATTTCAGGTGGATGTTGTTCCTCTTAGTAAGAGCATGATGCCTATGAGTGAGAAGTCACAATATGGATAGAGGCAAATAAAGGCATCTCGTATGAAGAAGATACAAAATGCCAAAGGTGTGCTTGTGCTAGATGGAAGTCATAAGTATGTGAGGTTGTTTGGTCATAGCAATAAGTCCGCGTTGAGTCCATTAGACCATTGTGGTAAATTGAGGTAGTGGAAGAATAGGAAGAGGAAAATGAGATTGGTTTGGAGACCCAAAATCTCTAAAAGTGCGGTTGGTGTATTAAATGCAAGCCCAAGAATTCTAGGTGGACAAAACATGGCCAATCCCCAAGTGGATGATGGGCCTAGGATTGAAACCCTACCTATTTTGGGTTGTAACACTGATATCTGTAATAATCCAAATAGGGAAGGTTTGAGGGAGCATAAATCTATGATTCTCTCTATCAAAGGGGTCTTTGGGAAGCTCAGATGGTCAATCTATTTGAATGACAATCAAGGTGGGACACATGTGTCTAATGAGATGATTCATTTAATTAATAGTACCCAAGAAGAGATAGCCCACATTGATGTTATATTAGTGGAAAGGCTTGGGTTGGTGGTGGACAAGAGCCCAATATTAAACTGTGATGATCAAATTATAGTAAGCTAAGTTGTGAAAATAGCATGAGGCTAGCCCTCACATCTTACATAATTTTTCGTTAATCTGTAAGATGGAATGTACATGCCAAGAAGACCATGTATTTGATAGATCAAAAGGACATATTCTCATTAGGCCAAGAGGAAAATTTATTTTTCAAAGTAATGTTTGATTTCATACAGCCAAAAGAGCCATGTATTTATTTGGTGCAGGTGCAATTAATGGTTTCTTGTCTTAGTGTTGTACTGAATAGAATTAATGGAGTACCTAGAGTGAGCCTCTTGATTCGCAGAAGCTTCTTGTGGCCAAGCCCAAGTGATGTTCTTCCTTTATGAGTTATTTCCATTTATGCTATATATGCATATGTGTTTTTTTTTAGAATTTTTCTCTTTTGGGGATTGGCAAATCAAGGCATAAAGTCCCAAGGTTTGGTTTGGTATATTTGGGAGAGGTTTGAGCAATTGGCCACATTATCAAGTAGTTAAAGATTTTGAGGGTAGTCCTTAGTGACCTTGTCTTGCTAATTGCCAGACAGCTATTTCTAGGTGCTTCTATTAGTTGTGAGAAATATGAGATACATGCCAAATAAAAGAAGGAGAGAAAACAATTAATATATTTGAAAAACCCCCCTATATAAAATAGGGAGGTGTGAAAAAAGGGGTTCTAATCCCTAAAATGAGTAACTTCCAAGAGGAGATGATCATTGCCTTGCGAAGGCTTGGTAGGTTCCTGGGGATGAGTCAAACCCAGGGCCTAGACATAGGGCCGATGCCTTGTCTTATTGGGGGTGACCTTTAACCAAAAAGGAAAATAAATAAGGATGGTTGGAGCAAAAATAAAAGTGAGTAGAAGAAAAAGAATTTAGTTTCGTCTTGCAAGATCGTTTTAGGTTCTTGGGTACCGAGATAAGATCTGAGGTCAATGTCCAATTCTCCTTGGGTCACAATAATACTCTCAGTTTCCTCCTTTTTACATGTGTGAGTATCAAGTCTTGAAGTATAACAAAAATGATGCATCAAAAGTATCTAAAAATAAAAGACCAAGGTATAGGGAGTCCTTGCCTACCTAGTAGGAGTTCCTAGTCTAGTTGTCCTAGGTTAGGTAGGTAGGTCAAATCACCACTTAAGAATGACTCTTTTGATAGTTCTTTTTAGCCGGTCTATGTTGGATCAGTTGGTTAGCAACTAGCTCTAGATCTTTGTTAAACTATGCTTAGCCTATCCCTTGTGGATCTTCATGCCTTGATTTGGTCAAGGGGTAGGGTGAGAGCTATATGTGTGATTTGTTGTATTCTTCTTTTTAGCAGCTTGATGCTCTTTTTGATTGATATATAGGTTTACTTGTTTTGAGCACATATATCATTCATCTTGTATTGCATTGCATCAATATAGTAAAGTGAATTATCTCTTGGATGCATAGCACTTGATTTCAAACTATTGACCCACGATGAGTATGAGGCTCCCTAAGTTGTAGATTTAGTATAGTTGTTTCCTTGGAAACTGATTTGGTGAGGATTATATTATCTCTTGGAATGAATATCGTAACTAGTGGACTTTGCGCTATGTGTTATATGTTGAGACAATGCATCCTAGGGCTAATCCCTAGGATGTAGGAGAGCCTTAGTGGGGCCATAGCAATAAGCTGGGGGGATGCTGCCTTTGTTTGTGTTACAAGGTGCTGGCCACCAATATGTTTGGATAATCCCTATACTTGGAGTTGAGAAGTGCATCACGTTGGACTAAAATTTAGAGATAGTATCTACAGACGTGTTCTCTTTGGATAAATCAATTCATAGTGTCTATACACTCCTGACCATGAGGCCGTGGGGTTATTTTGGTGAGTATAGGAGACCCAATTAGAGCCTTAGAGCTACAGACCCATTTTTAGTCCTGAGATATATGAATCTCAACTCACGTAGAAGAAAGAAAATACAAATGTTGATGAATCGATTTGTAGATATGATTGAATCACATAGTGTCACTAAAAGAGCATGTTATGAAGGGCTTAGGTACCAAAGAAAACCATGCCAAGTGGCTAGAAACAAGGCTTTGAGAAAGCAATAAATGGATTCTAAAAGAGGTAAGATAGTAAGCTTAACAATACATTCAACTAGTACACAAAGAGAGACAATGTATTTGTGTAAATGAGTCTTAAAGTTCAAGAAATATATATTAGGGTTTCACTTCATCTTATTCATTGGGTTTTTAGATCTCTTGCTATGTAGGAAATATGGCTAGGCCTAAAGTGACTAGAAAGAAGCTTCTTCTTAGTTCCCCATATCATGTTCAACTCAATGGAGCATCTACTAGCTTAAATGAAATCTTGGATAACAATACTTCACAACCTACCAATGGATCATCCCCTTCTCAACCTAACCTAGCTTCTTTAAGTCACCTTGAAAGGGTTCCTCCTTAGCATCCTCATCATAAGAAACACAAATGGTGGAGGACAAGCACAAATGGCCTTATGAGAAATCATGAGGTATCAATGCTCTTTTGATCTCATCATTCCAAATGCTCATCTCTTGAGTCTTGTCCATGAGATTGTGCAAGGCCTTTATCAAACAAAAAATAGGAGGTGGTCTTTGGTATAGGGCTCCATTTCTTGTTGTGGACTTTAATTATAATAAGTTTTTATAGTTTGTGTGGTGGAAAATTTAATTATAATAAGTTTTTATAGTTTGTGTGGTGGAAAATTTCTAAGAGGCAATAATCAAAATGTTAATTTTTCCATTGTCAATTCAACCATAATCTATAGGATAATTTCGAAAATACCAAACTTTATCAAAATGTAATAAAACTTCACATGCATTCCCATTAGGTAGACAAGATCCCATTACTCTTTTAGGGGGGAATCAGTAGACCTCTAGTCCAAAGTTTGGTGTTTGGAATCACTTTTCTTGCAAAAAAGTGGCTTCAAATGCTAGACTTTGCAGTAAGGATCTACTGAATTCCCTTTTTTTCCTTTAAAAAATGTGGGCTCTTCCTCACCTAATGAGTGTTCATGTGAAGTTTCATCGCATTCTGATAAAAGATTATGGATTTATGATCACACAGTGGACTATGTGTGTCATGTTGCATTAACCTAGTTTAGGAGTTCAAATGGGTTACAAGTTTATTCTTCTTTTCATTTCCACATCTTGCTGCTATTGTTTCCTCCATTCTCACATCCCCAACCTTTGTCTTTCCTCCATCTTGCCCTCCTCAACCTTATACGATACACAACAAACAATTTGCTTACCATTTTCCAAGAAAGACAACGTGCCAAGCCGAAGAAAAAGGTGGAGTCTCCTGTAGTGCAATAAGCAAGTGTAGAGCACAAAGACTACCACAAAAAAAGAGATGGAGACAAGGCACTATTGCCTTGTGGGAGATAAGGTATATCTAGCATTGTTACTATGAGCTCCCTATCTTGAAAACATCATTCTAGAAGGTGATTTAGAAAATTATGCAAAACTTGAAGTTGACCAGAGTTGGTATTGGGCACAAATCACTAGTTTTCCCATTGCCACACAAGAGGATTACTATAGCATGGAGTCCCTACAAATGGCTACAAAGGGATTTCTCATTCTGACTTGTTTGATGATACACATTTGGTGGCCATCCATGCAAAGCATGCTATAATCATCAACAAAGATATGAACTTTATTATTTCGCTTCAACATAGCAAGGAAACTCCTCCATAAGCTTAAGATACTATACTGACACAAGGTCTTGCCATGATTGCTAAATGATGATATCTTGGAAAGACAAAAATTTTATATACTATGTAACAATGAAATATATATATATATATATATATAGTCTTATGCAACTTGTACTCAATTCAATTGATTTAAGTAAAGTTTTTTATTTTGTTTCTTGAAATAACTACTACTTTATGTTTAATGTATGCATGTATTGAAAGTACTAATAAGTATGAATACAAGTCACATTATGGCCTATACACGATCGTAGCTATACACACCACATGTTTACATAATTAAATCCAATTACATCAACGTATAGAAATGTGTCCTTTATATATCAAACATTATCGCTACACTTACACAAACCATTTCTTTATTTAATAAATTTATATTTATGAAACAAAGTAAAATGATCTAGAAAAATTGCATGCAATAGCCAATAGCAATAATTAATACAAGGAGCCAATAGCTATTAAGAACTCTCATTCATTTCGTGGCTTTTTCAATGAGAGAGAGAGGAGGCGCAAGCTTTGGATGAAAATAGAAATTCATTATTTGCTTCAAAAATGGCATGCTTTTCCTCTAGTTGTTCCTCTAGGAGAAGCAAGTCTGACGCATTCTCAAGCTCACCTAATGTAGTGACCACCTATATTACTCCACTATGTGCTTAGTCAAACAAGTAAAGAATCTTTGACTGCTTGACTAGCACTACCTTTTCTGAGCTAGATGTTACAAGAATTTCTTGAAAAGGTTCAAAATTGGTCAACGATCTAATTTTCATCATTTTTTTCTCCCTTCATAGTGAGCATTTCGTGTGGAAGACTACCACATTAGCAATAAAGTTGCTAATGTACTCCTTCAGAGTTGATTCCTCTCATCAATCTGCATTTCGAGATCCTCCTTGCCTTGATGCAAAATCATCTACATATAGTATAACTTGAATTACATGATCAAATCAAAAACATGATTAATAACTAACATTGAGTTATCAGAATGTGATGAAACTTGACCCTAAGGTGTATCAGGTCTTGTAGAGTCCATTGATCAAATCTTAGGTCAAAATGATGCTTGTAACTACCCTATCTAAAGTCTAGTGTCTAAGACCGCTTTTGTGATGGTAGATTCTTGGGGCCTAATGCAACCTACAATTAATTTTCATTAAAGACACCCATCTAGGTAGATAGATCCATAAATTCCTTGGTAGGAAGATGAGGTCTTGGTCTAAATAGATCATCATACTGCAGTGTTGGAAAATTAACATTTAATATAAGATAATCTTCCTCGACCAATGTAATCTACTCTTGCACTACTATAATACCACTAATTATATCTAAGCTTATGCCATTGTATCTGGATGCACATCCATGTCATCATAATCAATTGGGTCTTCCATCGAATCCTTGAGTAAGACACATAACAACTCTTCTTCCTTCATTTCCAAGTTTTGCAATACATTTGATAGAAGTAACTATTGTGAGTCATTTATTTCAATTGACATCAATGAGGCAAGGTTAGGTTTGTCAACTTGTGGCTCTTCTAAAGAGGATGGCACCATGAGAGCCAACCATTGCTCTACCACCACCCAATGTTTCTCTTTAACATTTATTGGCTTTTCTCTCCTGTATGTGATAGTAGAAATATTTGGAGCTATATATTTTTGATTCTCCTTCTATATGGGTATATCAAATGCAAGGAAATATATCACTAATACAAAATCACACTCTATGAGCTCCAAAGATGTTATAGCTGGTGCACTCCCCATGGGAACATTGCATACTTTGTGCAAAGGAACCACGTGGACCAAACACATGTTCACTACTGTTTGGTGATTCTTCCCAACTTGTGATACCATAAGCTATTCTAAAGGTATCCAAGTCATGTTGGATCCCCCGATGGAGTATGTGCAAGTGGTGATGGTACTTACGAAATTCTCCAAAATCTTTAGAGGGGGATCCATTAGTAAGAGTATCACAACTCGCATGGTGGGGGACCTGCTTAAGCTATTGCATCAAATACACACAATACACATAAAGGAAGCTCACTCAAGAATACAAGAAGAGAGTTGGATGCAAAAATATTTTTTTGCTGGTTTTTCTTTCTTCTTTCATACATAATACAATGTACATAAAGTATACATAAGATACAATATAAAGGAAAGTTTCCTACTAAGTTAAATAGTGCATAACTGACTATACTTATCAATTGGTGCTAAAACTATGCCAATTGTAAGTAGGTGTAATAAGCCAAATATAATAAGTGATAAGTTGGTGGCTATGTGAGGATCATAATAACCTCCGATGTGCTAAGTGTAGATGTGGGAACCCATCTAACCCAGTGGTCCATCATCAATATCTGCACATGTTGAGCTTGCCATCTCAACACTTTCCCTCAAACTCAATTACACCTTTGCAACTCCAAGTAAGCTTCAAAATTTTTGAAGCTTCTCAACACCCATTCCTTAACGAAAATGTCAGCTATCTAATCCTATGTATTGACACATACCAAGTCCATCTCTCTTACTACAAGTACCTTCTCCCTCACAAAATGATAATCCACCTCAATTTATTTTGTCGTAGCATGAAATACTTGTTGAGATTCAGACAATCACACCCTAACATCCTCTTTATATGGAGCTTCAAGGCCAAGGATATGCAGGCTTACCTATCCCATATGCACAGTGGTGCCTACTGCAGTTTACTACTTTCCTATAAAGCATTGTACTTGCTTACTTTTCTAAATGCAATGATAGTACTCTTTCTCCTTCCAGTAAAGTGTCAGTGTCATTGTCCACACATAAGATTGTGTTTATGAGTTCAAGTCTCAATCTTGAAACCTAATTCACTTGTATGACAGTCAGTGTCTGAGTCATGTCTTCATGAGTCCTCTCTTTACCTTCCGTCCTCCATAACTGTTGCTATGCTCTAGATCCATGAATTCTCACATGGTATCCGAGCTGGGTAAGCATGGCACAGCCCTTCTCTCTGCTCTTCCAACTCCTCTAGTCCCTCTCCACCTCTGGTCAATTCATCTTTAGCTCATGGCTCCAATTTTTCTCTCCATTCTCATTTGACCTTGTGTCTGCCATAGCCAGCACCTACCTACCTTGCTTGGAGCTTTCATATCTCACTCCACAAGTCATATTTGAACCCGCTTCCTTCTAAAGATTTGTTCTTCTGCTCGTGGCACTCCCTCCTAGCACATTAGTTCATAACATTGGCCTCCTTCCTACCCAACATTGCACGAATTCGTGATCGCTGATAAAAATTGTGCTTGTTTCGGATTTCGTCTCTGCACGCCTGTTGCTCGACCAGATCTTGACAATTGCTATAGGGTTTTTGTAGAGCATTAGCTAAGCTTCATTTCTATAAAAAAAAGTTTTCAAAATGATCAACTACAGCTCTTGCAATCTGTAAAAAACCAAGGCTGCCTCAAAAACCCTAACTATCAGTCATAGCCAAATTTCACCTAAGCTCATCATTTTCTCTCTCCTGCCACCTGGAGCAACCCACTGCCACTTTGATTTGCTTGAAAACAGAGGTCTCAGCAAACTTTGGGCTATCAAATAATTGAGGAGGGGAAGTGCTTGAAGATTCTTTGAAGTCTTGAAGAAATCAAACCTCTTACATCTCATCCTTCTCATTCTTCTTACCCTACACAAGGTTCTGCCACCTTCAGTTTCCAGCAAGCAATTCAACAAAAGCAAATCAAGGAGGGGAATAGAAGACCTATTGAGAATTTGCCAAGCATTTGGCTCCACAAGTATCTCTTGATACTAATCACTTAGTGCTTTTTGGCACTTGTGCTTATTAGCACACTCAAAGTCAACTCTTCTGCTCTACTGAAATCTGAGAATTTTGGAGCTGATTTGCTACTACTCTAGCTCTCCAGCATGGAAAAAGACTCACTGACAGCTCGATTCAAAGGAGTCGGGTTTCACACCTGGCAGACCCGCATCAAACTCATCCTGATGAAGAAGGGCCTCTGGGCCATTACCACTGGAAAAGAAAAGAAGCCTCGTGATGTAGATCTTGTTGTAACTTGGTAAAAGAACAATGATAAGGCCTAGGCCATTATCAAACTGGAGCTAGACGACAGCTATATCCACCATGTGGATAACTGTGAGATCTCACAGGATACATGGAAGAGACTTGACACCTTGTTCCGTGCACAATCTAAATCATCAAAGTATGGTCTCCTGATTGAGTTTTTCAGGCTTGAAATGAAGTCCAGCACATCACTTGCCACACATCTAAATTACATGGAAGGACTTCTAACCCAACTTGCAGGAATCAACATTAAAATGGAAGAAGATGTTTGCATCGGTGTTCTACTTAAGAGTTTGCCTCCTAAATATAATAATGTATCAACAACTTTAATCAACATGCCAAATCCTAAACTTATTGATATCCAGGCATCACTGTTAGAAGAGGAAAAGAAGCTAAAAACTAAGGAAGAACCAAGCACCTCTAAAGATGAACAAATGTTGTATGTTGGCAACAGGTACAAGGGCAAGAAGGAACTGCTCTTCTGTGACTTCTGCAAAAGAACCGGACACATGGAGAAATTTTGTCATACCAGGAAGAGGTCTCAAAAGGCCTATCTTGCAGCTGTGAAAGAAGAAGAAGACCATAGACCAAAAGAAGAAAATGAAGATGAAGATGAAGACCACCGAGATCGGAAGGACAAACCTCACTAGTCCTTCTACTCTCATTACTCTGATAAATGTTCTAAAAGCCTTGTATTTCCTAGCCCTAATGCTTCTTGCCATAAGCTTTGAAAACTCCTCATGTAACTTGGCATTACAGTCCCTGTACACTTTGTGAGGCCCCTGTTACAGCCTCTGGATGTCCATCATGTTTTGGTGCCCACACTTAGCCTTTTCTGCGACAGCCTCTCGTGTCTACCATGTTTGTGGTGTGCCCACACTTTGCAGGTGGTTCTCATTACAGCCTCTACACACTTAGTGCCTTTCTGGTTGTGATTAAGGAGGGGTATTGAGATTCAGACAATCACACCTACCACTGACAGCCTCTTTGTATGGAGCTTCAGGGCCAAGGATATGCAGGCTTACCTATCCCATATGCACAGTGGTGCCTACTGCAGTTTACTACTTTCCTATAAAGTATTGTACTTGCTTACTTTTCTAAATGCAATGATAGTACTCTTTCTCCTTCCAGTAAAGTGTCATTGTCATTGTCCACACACAAGATTGTGTTTATGAGTTCAAGTCTCAATCTTGAAACCTAATTCACTTGTGTGACAGTCAGTGTCTGAGTCATGTCTTCATGAGTCCTCTCTTTACCTTCCGTCCTCCATAACTGTTGCTATGCTCTAGATCCATGAATTCTCACAATACTAGGTTCCTAGCTAACTATATGCTGCCCATGTTATCACAGTGAATGATAATTGGACCATCTCTGTGCACATCCAAATCACTCAATAACTTTTGTAGCCATATCATCTCAAATGCTATCATAGCACCACCTTTATACTCAGACTCCTTTGTACTTGATAAAGCAACCATTGGTTGCTTTTTACTACTCAAAGTAACAGTTTTACTACCAAAGAAATATGAATCCACTGGTATATCTTCTATCAGACTTGTTACCATCCTAATTTTCATTTGTATACCCAAACAGATGTACATCCTTACTTGTCTCATTAAAAAAATCCATAATATAAGATGGACTTCACATACCTCAATATGCATCTAACTACATCCAAATGAGGCTTCCTAAATACTTACATAAACTAACTCACAAGTCCAACAACATAGCTCAAGTTTGACCTTGTGATAATCATATAGATCAAACTCCCTACTATCTTCCTAAACATAGTAGGGTCTTCTATCTCATCCCCAGCATTAGCACTTAACTTTATTATTTTCTCTAATGTCACTGAAAGAGGCTTATATGTTGTCATACCATACTTGGATACATATCCAAGCCATATTGCCTTTGGATAGCCATATAGCATCAGCACATCTGATCAACTCAATACCAAGAAAGTATGTTAGCTCACCCAAATCCTTCGTCTAAAAATTTTCCTTTAGAAGTCCTTGACATTAGCAATCCCACTATCGCTATCATTTATAATAATCAAGTCATTCACATAGAAGACTATGACCACTAAACTTACATTACCTTTTTGTACGTAAAGTGAGTGATGTGCATCTAAAACATAAAAGCTAATGTTGACAAGATACTCTCCTATCTTGTCAAACCATGATCTAGGTGCTTATTTCAGTCCATAAAGCACGTTCTTTAATCTACACACATATGTGATGTACTCTAAATCCTTAACATGATGGCTGCTCCATATACACCTCTTATAGTAAATTTCCATGTGGGAATGAATTCTTCATACCATTTGTTGTAAACTCCAATCCTTAGCTCTTGTTGTGCCAAAGCAATCACAAATATGACAATTGCCATCCTAGCAAACTAGGCTAAATGTCTATTCATAATCTATGCCATATGTCTATGCCTAGCCTTTTGCACAATCAATCTCACTTTAAACCTACTAATAGATCCATCTGTATTATTTTTTATTTTTTTGGCCCACTTACAACCAATAGCTTTCTTTTATTTGGGCAATGATACTAGATTCAAAGTCTTGTTGGCCTCTAATGTAGCCATCTCCTCATCCATTGCTACATAATAATGAGTATGACCAATAGCCTCCTCAAAATAAGTGGGCTCAACATTCTCAATTACCTTTACCATATAAGTATAATGGTGAGTTACATAACTCTCAAAACTAAATCTTTTGATAGACTATCCCATCCTACTAGACGTGCATATCACTTGATCACTCAATGGAACCTTTGCATTGCTTTGTGCTCTCGATACACTTGGTGTTCTAACTAAAGGAATACCAAGCTTATGACCTAATCTTTCTAAGCCATCAAGAGCTACATGACTGCTAGATGTACTATTACCATCATCTAACACTTTATTTTTCCCTTTATTATTACCTTTAACACTAGTAGATGCACCTGAAGATGTGGGGCTACTCCCTAGTTTCCATAACCTAGGAGGTTGTAGATGTACTACTAGATGATGTCTCTAGTCCTCTAAGAGTCTATGGTTTCTACTTTTCTATTTGCTAACTATCATGATCATCATCGAATGCATCTCCACTATACCAACTATTCATCTCATAAAAAATAGCATTCATGCTCACCTAAAACTCTCATAAAAAACAATCCATGAGACCTCAAAAAATCCCTAAACTCATTAGAGTGGTATTCTTCCCCTTCATTTGATCTCAAGCACTTGACTTTCAAGCTTGAATCTATTTCAACAATAACCTTAAATGTTTTAAAGTTCTCAAACATTTCACTATTTTCCAAGTCATGAAATATGCCCATAGTTTTTTAGAGCAATTGTCAATGAATGTAACAAATTATTTATTGACACCAAGAGACACAATCTAGGTAGGCCCACAAACATTTGTATGTACAAGATCAAGTGTATTCTTGCTTACATCTCTCTCATATGCAAATGGTTGCATTGTCTACTTCCCAAACTAATATGCTTCACAAAGTTTATATAATTTTGCAACTCTGAATGTAGGCAAAGGTGTAACCCCTTTGGAATGCATTAATTTTAGCCTTTGTAGATTTGTATGTGACTATCATATAAGGATAATTAAACTTTTTTAAGATGTGAAATATGATTATATGAATCATCACGTGTCTCTATATAACCTAGACTTCGTAAATCATACATCTTTTCAAATCATTTAGTATGGCTAGTCATACAATTAGATGCACCTATATCAACATGATGTATATCATCACATATCTCTTTTCCTATAACAACATTTATCTTATGCTGCATGATAAACAAACACTCTGTTTGGTCATCATTTTTTCTTGAAGATGATGCAAAATTTTCCTTGTTGCAACTTGCCATTGCAAATGTCATCCTGCGTATCAAAAAAATGGACTATAATATAACTAGTTCTTTCACAGTAATCACAGACAATACCCAAATTGCTAGAATCTATGTTCTAACATCCACCTCTTTCTCTAAAGCTTCATTGTCATTGTTATCATTAGCAACCGTTGAGACCCTATAGACCACTTATCAAGTCAAGGGTTTCAAGCAAGTGGTAATGGCTATCTCTCACATAGCCATGCATGCTCTCACACAAGGATGTAGTGAGATTACCATTGAATCCAATCATTGTAGTCCTCTTCCTCAAATCCTTGGATGGCTCCATGATTCAAGGCACTCACTCAAGCAAGCTCCATTTCTAAGCTCCAAGCTTCAACCTCCATAGCCGCGCGTACGAGAAAAGAGAAGAGAAGAAAAAGAAAAAGAAGAAGGGAGGAGAAAAAGAGCTTCTACATGGTCTCTCACCTTCACACACTCACACTCTCCCTCTCTCACATTCCCTCTCTCCCTCTCATGCACATGAAGGAACCAAGAGTAAGAACAAGAAGAGAGCTAGTTTTCACACACACCAAGAATGAGCTTATCCATTCACTTTTTGACTTTTATACATGCCCTTCTCCCCTTGGGCACCCAACCCATTTCTATGACTTGCCGTCCGGTCTTGGTCCTCTTTTCCACTCTTCTCTTATTCTTTCCTATTCTCATGGATCCTTTACATGCACCTTTTCATTTACAATTTGCACAAGAGGGAGCCTAGCACCCTTTTACAAAGGGCTAAAATGCACTTTATTTCTTGTGTGCCTTGTTATTGATTGTAAGGGAGGAGTAGGTGCACTATCTAGGGGGTGTGTCTGCCTTGTTGTGTAGTGCATTATGCAAGTGGTGGTGGAATGGGATCGACAAGCAAGCTTGAGGTGTTTTTCCACACTTGGAGACCAAGTTTGTGAAAGGGAAAGGTGCTATGCATGACTTAGGGAGATATGCCTATCATAGTGTCTTTCCCTTGATGTGCCCTAAAGTGCATGAAGTGGGGAGGGACTAGGGATTTAATCATTCCTATATGCAGTGTTCATGGCACTCATATATCACAAATGAGGAAACAATATATATATATATATATATCTCTCTCTCTCTCTCTCTCTCTCTCTCTCTCTCTCTCTCTCTCTCTCTCTCTCTCTCTCTCTCTCTCTCTCTCTCTCTCTCTCTCTCTCTCTCTCTCTCTCTCTCTCTCTCTCTCTCTCTCTCTCTCTCTTTTCTCTTTCTTTTCTTATTTCTTCTTCTTCTTCTTCTTGTAAATAAATAAATATAAATAATTTACAAGGAATGACGCTAAGTTGCATCCCATTCTCCTACTATAGGGGTAGAGCTAGGTGGAGGTTTAAGTGACCTACTTAAGAAGGATTGGCTTACCATATAACTTTTAAAGTTAACCTTCATGTTCATAGGTGTAGTGGATAAAAGTGGGTGGTTAGACGTCGTGGGACCAACTATCCCTCATGTCCTCTAGGATATTCATATAAAAAGTTGACAATAAGCTAGCTCTCATCATAACTTAGTCATAGTATAACTATCTATACCCACATTTATATCACAAAAGAGGGACAGTAGTGTAAAGAAAGACTAATCAACCGTGGAAATGAACAAGAAATCAAAATATTCTAAGCTACACATAACAAGAAATGAACCAAACAGAGATACAAGCATGGCCATGGCATGGAACATATTCTATTACCATAGCACAATGTAGCCATGAGCTGTAAACCAAGTACAAGAAGATGAAAGATAAGAAGGGAAAAAAATATAATAGTACCAAAGAATGATGCTACATTATCACTTCTTGGCCTTTTATACTAATTCTTAAGCCCTCTTTTCTCTTGGCTCAAGTATTTACAAAGTTTATACTTGGAATAGGCTTCAACTCTCATATTGATAATTTTCTTCATTACAAATCATCCCCTCCTAGAGATTTTTTGTCCTCAAAACTGAAGATAATGAGGTAATAGGAAATTTGTTAATGAATCAAATTATATTGATGAAGATACATAAGTATGTGGAAGCACTTTGTGTGAAGAAACATCACAATGAACCTGAAACAGTGAATTGACTGCTTGCTATCCAAACATGGCTGCATCAATAGAATTGCCATAACTTTTGATTGGAGTGTCCAAATTCAGTGTTTGAAGTGTAGAGATGAAATACACAACCTGAGGCATCATCTCATACCATCAAGACCACTTTTTGATGTCATTAAGGTAATTTAATTAATAATAGTATTTTAAAACAGCAAGTTGTCCCTGCATGGACTATCATCATTTATATTGCAAAAGCCATGGAAAAGTGTCCAAATAAGAAGAGGGTTGCCAAGTGGACTCTTCCATAGGTAGCCCCTTCCATTTGATTGAAAATTCAGTGAGAATTGGGTTCTTAAGAACCTTTTCATGCTTCCCAATAATCTTTTCAGGTTTATAGACAATCAGTCCATCTTCATCAATTGGTGAAAGCTCTTCAATAACTTGTATATCCTACCCAATGTACTTCTTCAATTGTGATACATGAAAAACATCATGTATGCAAGTAGTTGAAGGCAATTGGAGCTTATATGCAAGCTCTCCAATCTTTTCCAACACCAAATATGGGTCATAAAATCTGTGATCCAACTTGTTATTTCCACCCTTAAGGGATGCATAATGAGACTTGGGCACCTTCAAGAAGACCCAAACTCCTATATCAAACTCCATGTGTCTCCTTCTATCATTAGTATAGGACTTCATGAAATCTTGTGCCTTTCATATGTTTTCTTTACATTGCTTCATAAGCATCTCCATTCTTTCTAACTCATCCTTCACTTGTGGATTCACATCTTCATGAAACATCACTAAAGAAATTTGAACCTTGTATCCATAGAGTGTTTCAAAAGGATCCATCCTGTGATGGCGATCAACTGCTGAGACCCATGGACCGCTTATTGCTTCAAGTGTTCCAAGCTAAGCCCTAATGGCTACCTCTCACATAGCCGACGTACCATCCATCTCTATGGGTGTAGTGAGTTTACCTCCATGCCCGATCAAGTTACCTCCTCTCTTGAGCACTCTGGTAGCTCCACGATCCAAGTGCAAGATTCAAGCAAGCTCCATCCTCAAGCTCCATGCTCCAAGATCCATTGCCACGAGCAAGAGAAGAGAAAAGAAGAGAAGAGAAGAGAAGAAGAGAGGAGAAGGTGGAGAGCTTCTCCACCCCGGTCCCTCACCCTCACACAATCACTCCCTTACACTCTCACACTTCCTCTCTCAAGCACAAGCTTAAGCAAGCAAGAACAAGAAGAATAAGAGGAGGAGGAGGAGGAGAGCTACTTTTGGCCACACACAAGAATGAGCTTCTCATTTACTTTTCAACTTTATATACAAAACCCTAAATCCATTTTTGGGTGGTTATCCCATTTCTAACATGGCAGGCCCTTTTTCCCATTGTCCTCCTATCTTCCTAGCTTCCTTCCTATCACCCATCTACCTTTACAAATTGCATGGGTGAGAGCCCGGCACTCTTAGAATAAATCATGGTGCGCCTTGCACTTTTTTATAAAAGTATAGACTCGTGTTTTTTCTCATGTGCCTTTTTCCTTGATTTAGGACTTTTCTGCACTTCTTGTGTTTCTAGATTCTTCTTGGCGCGCCTTTGTCTTCTATTTCACTTTTTGCCTTATCATTGTCTTCTACTTTAGATTTTTTACATTTTCCACCTTGTTTGTTTGAGGGTTAACATTACCCCCTCCTAAACAAGTGACAGTCCCATGGCACTCACCGTCGTAGGTAGCAGGCTTTGGCATGCACTGAAGACATGGGTGGAAGGGACATCTATGGTTTGTTGTGGGGGAGTTTTGGTGGTGGTGCCGATGAAGGTCATTAGGGGCATGTTGTCGAGAATTGGTTGGAGGTAGGGTTGTTGAAGTTGGTGATAGGGCTAGTTGTTGTTGGGAGTTACACTCATGGATTGGCACAGGTGTTGATGTTCTGGGAATTTTGTGGCCAATGATTCTTTGGTGGGCTTACAGGATGATAAAGGATAAGAATTCAACATTGAGTGTCGATGAAGAGCTGATGGTACTTTTGTTGAAGTCTTCAATACCTGTACTTGAAAACCTCTCATATGTGGTCTCTCTCTAGGAGATAGTGCTAGGTTTCTTATCGTGCACAAGACATAGTCTGATTAGTTTGGGAGACATGTCAAACTCCAAGGGAGCCGAGAGTATTGTCTTGCACTTGAGGACCCAAAATGTGTATAGATTGTGGTGCAATTATTATGTGAGTGCATAATTAGATATTACATAGTTAGAAGGCTACTGATCTGGTTCCTCATAGCAATGTGTGGATAAAGCAAGGGTTCAATGAGGTGGAAAAAGTTATCAAGGTTGAGGAGAAGTACACATGAAGGCGTATGAGACTTAATTTGTGCTATGAAACATAATGTAGCATGGTTGAGCTCATCGACACCTTGCTTTTGGTAGCAAGTAGCTACTTGTATTGCTTGATGAGTACTACGTATTTTCCATGACTATTTGTGTGTTGCTTGCCATGATTGATTGCGATGGTACTAAGGCGGAGTGCAAAAAGGAACCGTGCAAATGGGTCAAGGCGACAGGTCTAACCATAGGCGAGACAAGATCCCTAGGTATTTCTTGCCCTTGATGTGCCTTGAAAAATTGTGGGGGATGTGTAGAGAACTAGGGGACTAGGGATGGAGCCAACCAACCAGGGTCACTAGACGTATCTAATTTGAGGACCCCTAGGTGTCGTGCCATGATTGTGAGTTTTTTTTTCTTGTTTCTTTCTTTCTTTTCTTTTCTTTTCTTTTTTTAAAGAAAAACATGAGTACAACCATTGCAATACGTTAAGTTATCAGCCTTTCAATTGGATTGGGAAATGTCGAGGTTTGAAGGCTGTGAATATGGATATTACAGTGATGATTGTGTCCTAGCCTTGTTGCTAGAGGAACAGTCATTGAGATTGGGAAATACACTGGAGATTTTGCAAAACCTCTTTGTAACGTGCGATGTTGGTACAATTGAGGTAACATCTGCTATGAGTGCTAGGTGTAGAGTTTGACCCAGAAAGAGAGAGTGGCTTACTAATCATGCTTGGGGGCATGCAATGTGGGTGATTGGGAGGGGTGATTTTCACTTTTGGTTGTGAGGCTTTCGTCATGGCTCTTTGTGAGGTTGGTGGTCTTGTGGTGACTTGGGCATTGAACACTTTCGTACAAAGACCTGTGTCGTCCTACATCCACTTGACTCTTCATGAGAGTATATGCAAGTCACATGCATCAATTATGATGGACAGATGCAACACAAAAAGATATTACTTCATCTAAATCTTGTGGTGTTAACTGTGATGCATCTCATCGCACTTGTTAAAGACGTGACATGTATTAGTAGTAAGTAAGGGAGGTTTGTACAGTTGGGCGAGCTTGCTCCTTTAACCACTTAAGGAATAAAATTTATGGCAAGATGGCCTTTGTTAAGTATCTTATACAACATAGGGGCTATTCTATTTGTATGAGGTGGGGTGAGTTCGGGTGGTCGGACAACTGCTGGTGAGGGGCTCCTATCAGGCCGGGCGGTAAGGAAGATATCAACTGGGACCCAAATGGTGTAGTCCTTTTCCGTGGCCATTTCAAGAATGCTTTTAAATAATTCATCCAATTCCCTCTTGTTTCTAGCTGCCTTTTCCTCTTTCAAGTACCTAGTGTCCCAGCGTTTGGGGAGGGCCTACACGACAGGTGTTGCTACACCTCGGGCACTCCCTTGAGACTTCGTCCTCCTAGCTTGGGGAGTTTTCGGCTTGTGTCTTGGGCGGTGTCGCTTGGGGCCTCTTTTCGACGCATACCTCTTTAAGCTAGGCACATAGCATTCTGGTGGAGGCACTCGTGCCTTATGGTCCCACTGATGGCGGAGAGCTTCCATGCAGGCCAGCTGCACTGTGTGTGCTCCATGACGACTACTGTGGGGGAACCTGCAAAATGTGAACCAAGGGTTAGTAGGCCCTAAGAGGCAAGATAGAATTATTTGCATGAAAGGGATTAAACAGTGGATTATTAAGTGCATATGATGAGGAGGGGTGAGGTGAGGCATCCAGTGGTCATTGTAGAGGGATGGTCCCCGTGATGATGTTCATCCTGCCTCGAGTCCGGGGTGTATTCATGCCAATAGCAGATCTTTGCTCACTCCCAGTTGCACGAGCTGGTTGTGATGGAATGGGGCATGGCTCGTCCCCGAAAGGATGGATCGAAAATAGGGGAAAGCCTATAGAAGGGGATGGTGCCCTATGTACACCCTCAAAGCTATTGGTTAGGGCTTTCCATGGTGGCCATGAGGACTGCATGCACCCTACCTGGAGGCGGGAATGGTCACATGACTTCTAGATATGTGGTGAGAGAGGGACCCTAGGAGCTCAGCCTGTCAAACCCAAGCTTTTCTCCCAGAGCTTGACTATCATTGCTTGTGTGTGTGCTCGCTTTGTTTTTTTTTTTATATATAGACACTCACAAAACACATTGTTCATTTATATACAATTTATGCGTCTGTGTCGCTTCCTGAGGATAAAAACCAATTGTAGAACTCAGGATTGTACTAGAGTGTGGCACACGCATCCAGTACTCGTGGCAACTTACTCAATAACAATAGATATTTTGCAACATCGAGTAGCATGGTACCTTGTCCGATTCCACTTGCAACATGTAGCTCCTCCTCAGTGAGAATCTTATCAACCATAGCATTTTCTTGGCTAGTTTCGGCTAAGTCCATACCCCTAATGGCAGTTAGGACTCAAAAGGAAGTTGGCACCACATAGGTTGGGTCTCTTTGAGACCACCATTTGGCCAATCGCTCCTCTAAGACGGGCTTCCACTTCGACCATTTGTAATGAATTTTTCAAACCAACATTTTTCGAATTGACTTTGACCCTCTGATCGTCGCTTTCATTACTCTATCTCTAAGAGATTTGGTTGGCAAAGCACATCGTTGAATGTCAGTTAAGCGTAAGTCGTAGGCTTCCTCGTCAGAGATGAGTTGCATGTGCTTATGTAGAAGCTTGTCATAGTTCTCGTCAAGATATTCTTGCTCTTCTCAAGATAGAGAAAATGGCAAGTATTCCTCAAGCTTCTCCTTAGAGAATGCACCCATGTCTGCAAGGACGTAGACACGTGCGAATACTTTGAGCTTAGCATCCAACTCAGTTGCATAGCTGGGGGCTCAAGCCTAGATAAGCAAGATTGGTCAATGCTAGGATTGCTTATGTCCTCGGGGTTTCCATGTTTCCCCTGAGGCATTACTGCCATTGTATTATGGTTCTCCTTGGATGTGACCATGTCATCCTGTTGTGACAGTGTTGTATCCACTCTTGATTGGTCAATGCGAGTTTTGTTGTTGATGGATCAAGTGTTGCAAGCAACTATTGACGGTAATGGTTACTTTAATTTTTCAGAACATACGGGTGTGTCTGAGGTTTCACCTTTGTTAGGAGAGATGGCAATGGGTTCCTTGGTGGGTGGGCTCGATGCTTTATTCCTCAACTCTCCAGCACTCTTGGTCTCAATGTTGTTTTGATTGTTCTCTCCTCATTTTCTTAGGCAATTGAGGTGTATCCTTTAAAGACTCAAGACCCTGAACTAGGTCAGCTGTTGATATGCTTGGTTGGGCCCCAGCATTCTCTTTTTCTAGTGCACCTTTTTCCTTGATTTAGGACTTTTTTGCACTTCTTGTGTTTCGAAATTCTTCTTAGTGCGCCTTCGTCTTCTATTTTACTGTTTCCCTTGGCCTTGTCTTCTACTTTAGATTTTTTGGTGGCAGTTGCTCTTGATTGGGCATTTGCTCTAGATTCTTGTCCTTACCCATTGGAACATGTCTCCATTGCTTCTTATCAAAGCGAGTATTGTGTTTAAAGTTTTTTTCTCTTGCTCAGGAGGCTTGGGTGACTCTAGTGTAGAATCAAGAGATTGTTTAGGGTTCTTGTCATGTAGGCTTGGACGGAACCAGCTGAAGAAGTCAGGATTGTATTGATGAAAAGCATAGAGATCTAGGATTGCAGGGTCTTGAATGAGGCAAAAGACATATGCACTAACATCAAGAACCATGCTCTCCACTCCTAGCTTGCTAGCCATGTGTAGATCTTCTTCTAGAAGCAATTTATCATACAATGGATATTTTTGGATAGAGGCAGAAAGCTAGACCTCTTGAACCATTGCCAACACTCTTAATGATGTTGGGGCAACGTACGTGGGATCATGTATTGATGTCCAAAGGATCTTCCTTTGCTCAGCGAGTGTCATTAGTCGGTGGCCAATTTTGGCTGCTAGACTCTAATTTGAGTACCATTCCTGCACAAAGTTGCCTTGTCCTTTCCCTTTTTGTTTGATTTATTCGAGCTTTTCCTTGTTTGTCTCACATTGAGCAGTATAGAGATAGGATATCAAGCCCAATTCTCTAGCTGTGGTCGTTGGGATGTCCTTTATGACTTCTTCAGCAACAACTATGTAGCGGGAGCAAACATATTGTTGCTCATTCCAAGTTAGCAAGGGTTCGGCTACGAGCTTTGTGTGTTCCAATGTTGACCTTCCAACGTCCACATGGACGTATGCACATGTAATGGCCGTCAACTTGTGATCCAGCTTCATTAGGCACTTTATCTCTAATTCGTTGGTTAGATGCACCATCTCCTTGGCCAAATCTTTGAGAGATTTCTCCTCAATCCTAGGCTTTAGGTGCTTCAATAGTGCTGGAGGTGTCAAGGATGTTGGTTGCGACACCTCTTCCACATGTGAAATGCTAAGGACATGTTCCGCAAGGGGTATCGTCACGGCCAAAGGCTGTGGCTGCTGTGATTCGTGATTGGAAGTAGTAACAACTAGTTCAGCAGACTGGCCACTATTGGTAGACTGTGGTGTCAAATCCTTAAGCAGATCACAAGTGGTCATGTCTTTTATTGCCCTTTGCATATTCATCTGTGCAAATCGAGCATTAATTGAGCTAGTCACGATGGATTGCACAAGCCTATCCTTAAGCTGAGAGCTAAGGGTGGTGTCATTTTCCACCTCTTGGACATTTGGAAGCTTAGATGGAGATGGAGATTGAGATTGAGTAGCTGCACTTGACAATTACTGTTGTGCTTCTTGTGTCTGTTTAGGGAAAGAGGGTGTAGGAGATTTGGGACTCCTAGGTGGACTTGGCACTGGCCAAAAGATTTGCTTGTGGCTATTAGACAATTCTGCCATTTTCTTTGTTGAGTAATTAGCCTTGCCATGAGCAACCTCGCGCCTATGTTGCTCGTTATCCTCTTGGGAAGTCAAAGGCTCCTTGGGCACTAGTGACTTTTGTGCACACTCGATGGTTGCATCTGATATCTGCTTGTTAAGCACACTAAGCTGAGGATCTACCCTTCAAATAGTCATGTTTGGTTTCTTGATTTCAATCGTGAGGGGCTCGATCACTCCAATGTTTTTAACTCAAGACTTGTTTTTTCATTTAGACTTCCTCCTGTGCTTCTTCACTCTTGATATGTCCTAGCCTTCAGCTGTCAGAGGTGATCTAGCAAGGGGTTTTGGCACCCAAATCCATCAGTTACCTGCGTACTACCCTTGAGCACGTAGCAACGCTTTGGATATCCATCGCAGCATTATGCTAGCTCTCCATTGATTCCTTTGTCTTTAATCGTCTTTAAGGCTTGGGCTTCTTTTGTGGTCTTCTACGATATTTGTAAGTCCAAAGCCTATCCTTGGCATTGTCTCATGACCTTCTTGTTTCAAGCATGGCCTCGCTCACTGGTTCTCTCTGTTCGACATGCGCTTGTATCAACTCTTTCAACAAGTCCTTGCTCTCATTACTAGGCTTGCCTGGTATGTTAGAATGTTCATTGTCTTTCCCTCAAGGTTTGATAAGGCCACCCTTACTAAAGGTTGTGATTATCCTCACACCCGATAGTGTCATTTGTAGCCTCTATGCTACATAATTGGCCTCACACTTAATCGCCCTTTTGAAGGTCTTCCTAGGAGGGTTTCTTTTCCACAATTAACACTATTTGGAGAAACATGGAAGAGAATAGGCAAGCTTTCCATTTCAATAGTTACAAGGATTTCGCACTTCCCTATAAGTGCTTGCGAGTGTCCCCCCATAAGGACTAAGAGTCGCATTAGTCTGTGTGAGCTCTGGTTGGCCTGGTAGGGTCCATGTGTCATAGGTTAAGATATTAAAATCAGCTCCTTCATTAATGAGAGCATCGATAGTGTGCTCTCTTTTCGCGGTGAGTTTGACCCTAAGATAAGCAGGTAGTACTATGTCTTCATCTTCCGGCTCTTGGCTTGTAAATTTAAGCCTTCTGATGCATACCTTTGAGTCCCCAACTGCACGACCAGATGTGGATTCTCCACTGATGTCTTGGGTCATCTTTGCAGTGCCATTCAAGGTGCATCTATCATTAGGACTATCATGTCTGGTCATCCTCACAGTTGCAGCTTGATGTTGTTCCATCTCGCTCTGACTAGATGCAGTCTGAATGCAACCTATATATGTTTTTGTGGTGTGGCCTTTTTGCCCTTGCCCATTGAACTTCTAGGGTCTCTTGCTATGTCATCTTACTCGTTTTAGGTTTGTTTCTAGGTCTATGACTCCATTGGCTGTTGTTAAGGTGTTGACTCTCTCGATAACCTACTCAAGCTACTAAGCGGCTGCATCTCATGAATTCACCTATTCCTTGTGCCAAAATCGAGTTTTGGGCATCAGGATGGCTCACAAAGGTTTGCACGGTTGAAACCTAGCTGAGTCTAGTGCAATTTTACAAACAAATTACAAAAATATGACTCGGTCCAACTCGTCCAAATTATAGGGGCTGCTAAGTGGTGGATTCGGACGGGGGCCAAGGGCCGAATAAGAACAGTGGCCGAATTTGCGGCTCAAATGGCCAAATGGACATGGTCAAGGGCTAAGTCAGGTTAGTGGGCCGAGTTGATCACTCGGACATGCAGAGTCAAAAAGGGCTGAGTGGAAATGACTGAATCAAGTTGGTCGAGGGCCGAATCCAAACACGGCCAAATGGTATATTAGGAAGGGCCAAGGGGAGAGGATCGAGGGCTAAATTTAAATGTGTTGGCCGAATAGTCCATTTTGACTGGCCGAATTAGCCAAATGCAAGAGGGTCAAGGGCCGATTCTGGGACTCGGCCCAAAACCAAGTCACTCGGATAGGCCGAGTCGTGCGCGACAACGGCGGTGCCGAGGCTGATTTCATTAAATCCAATGTTCCAAGCAATCATAAGGCACACAAACTTACATATCACAACAAATACATAGGAGGAAGGTTTTGATATACCTGAGGTGTACGAAAAACTCGATGGCAAGATCAATTCGAATAAACAATGGAAGCTCTCTCTCTCTCTCTCTCTCTCTCTCTCTCTCTCTCTCTCTCTCTCTCTCTCTCTCTCTCTCTCTCTCTCTATGCTAGGGTGAACAAATGAGCTCTTCTATGGTCTCATGGCCTCTTATTACCCTGCCCAAGCCTGCATTCCCTTAGTCTTTCTCCCCTTACCAACATTTAACCCAAAAATTTTATTGTTTACCCTTCTTTTCCATGTTTTAGCATGTTAAACAGCAACAGAAAACCCTACTACATGCTCAAATTTTTTGTTCTCCTATCCTACCTAAATGCAAACAAAAACTATAAAAAAAGTACCTACGCTACTCCAACCTACCTTTCCAATTCCAAAAAACCAAAAACCTAATTGCTAAGGAGATCGAATACCTCTTCAAACTCCCTCACTTCCTACCTATCTACCTCAAGCACCAATTTGGGGAAAACCCTACTTCAATGCTTGATTCGAAGTGCGCAAGCGCTCAAGGCTTGAATCCATTGGTCCTAGCAACGGAACCAAAATGTGATGGCGATCAACTGCCGAGACCCATAGACCGCTTATTGTTTCAAGCATTCCAAGCCGAGCACTAATGGCTACCTCTCACATAGCCAATGCACCATCCATCTCTACGGGTGTAGTGAGCTTAGCTCCATGCCTGATCGAGTTACCTCCTCTCCTGAGCACTCCGGTAGCTCTAGGATCCAAGTCCAAGCTTCAAGCAAGCTCCACGCTCCAAGCTCCATTGCCACGAGCAAGACAAGAGAAGAGAAGAGAAGAGAAGAAGAGAGAAGAAGATGGACGGCTTCTCCACCCCAATCCCTCACCCTCACACACTCACTCCCTCACACTCTCACACTTCCTCTCTCAAGCACAAGCTCAAGCAAGCAAAAAGAAGAAGAAGAAGAAGAAGAAGAAGAAGAAGAAGAAGAAGAAGAGAGCTACTTTTGGCCACACACAAGGATGAGCTTCTTGTTCACTTTTCAACTTTATATACAAAATCCTAAATCCCTTTTTGGACGGTCATCCCCTTATCACCTTTCTTACATGGTTGGTTATAGGACCTTTTTCCCATTGTCCTCCTATCTTCCTAGCTTCCTTCCTACCGCCCATCTACCTTCACAAATTGCACGGGTGAGAGCCTGGCACTCTTAAAATAAATCATGGTGCGCCTTGCGCTTTTTTACAAAAGTATAGACTCGTGCTTTTTCTCGTGCGCCTTTTTCCTTGATTTAGGAATTTCCTACACTTCTTGTGTTTCTAGATTCTTCTTGGCACGCATTCGTCTTCTATTTCACTTTTTTCCTTGGCCTTGTCTTCTGCTTTAGACTTTTTGGCTTTTCCACCTTGTTTGTTTGAGGGTTAACACATCCCAATGCTCATATGATATGTGTTATTGTAGCAAAAATCAACAAGGTGTAGTCAACTTTCCCAAGATGATTGTGTGTCATGACAATAATGTCTTAAGTATACTTTCACCCATCTATTAACCCTTTCAGTTTGACCATCGGTTTGAGGGTGGTAAGCGGTACTTGGGGCAAGAGTAGTACTCATGAAAGTAAACAAACCCTTCCAAAAATTTCCCATGAATCTAGTGTCTCTATCCAACACTATCCTCAAAGGCATACCATGTAGCTTGCACACTCCCATGAATTGGTCGGCTACTTGCTTTGCCGAAAATTGTGTCGTGGTTGGAATAAAATGGGCCCATTTGGTAAGTTTTTCGACCACAACAAAAATGATATTCCAACCGTGCCTTGTGGTAGAGAGGCCCATAATGAAGTCCATTGAAATGTCAATCCATTTTCCTTGTGGGATAGGCAATGATTAAAGGAGACCGGCTAGTAATAAAGATGAATCTTTATTTTATTGGCATTCCAACAATGAGAGACATACTCCTTCACATCCCGCCACATGCCTTTCCAATAGAAACTCTTGTACACTTTTTCAAAAGCCTTAAAGAGACCAAGATGACCAGCCAAGGGCAAAGAATGCATTTCTTGAAGGACTTTCAACCTAAAGTTGCTTTGAGGGATCAAGTAGACCTTTCCCTTGTACCATAAAAGTCCATTATGCCATTTAAAGTTTGGATATTCTTCATCTACCCCTTGCTTTAATTTCTGCATTATTGTGGCAGTTGCTCCTCCATCATATATTCCTCTTGTATGTCATTTATCCAATCTTTATATATAGTGGAGACGATAGATACATTACATGTCCACATCCTAGAGAGCCCGTCTTCCACTACATTGTCTTTTCCAACCGTGTATGCTATCTCAAAATCACATGATTGAAGAGTTTCCAACCACCTTCTTTGCTTAGGAGACAAGTTGGGCTGTGAGAGGAAGTACTTCAACACCCTATGGTCACTTTTCACTTTAAAGTGACTTCCATAGAGGTAATGATGCCATTTTTGACTGCATGTAGTATAGCTAGCATCTCTTGCTCATATACATGCATTTGCCTCTCTTTTTCATCGAATTTTCTGCTCTTGTATGTAATGATACCATGTCCTTGGGCTAAAACAGCCCCCAATCCTCTCCCACTAGCATCTGCCTATATCACAAAGACATTAGAAAAGTCGAGGCGACAAACCAATATAGGTGCTAAAATGAGGAGTTGCTTCAGCTCATTGAAGCTTTTGTCAGCTATTTCATTGCAAAAGAAATTTTTTTTCTTTAACCTATCAGTCAATGATGCAGCCACAAGAGCATAATTCTTGATAAATCTTCAATAGAAAGAAGACAAACCAAGAAAACCCCTCAATGAAGTAGTATTTGTTGGAGTAGGCCAATCTTTCACACATTTGACCTTTTTTGGGTCAACCTTGATGCCATTTTTTCCAACAATATATCCCAAGTATTCTACTTCTTTGGCCATGAATGTACATTCGATTGCTTTAGTAAACAACTTATGACTCCTCAATATGTCAAAAACTTCTCTATAACATGCTATTAATGCTCTTCTTTGTCCTTGCTATACATCAATATGTCATCAAAGAACACCAAAACTGTCTTGAACAAAAGTGGCTGAAGTATTTTGTTCATTAAAGCTTGGAATTTGGCTGGAGCATTTGAAAGACCAAAGGGCATAACCATGAAATGATACAATCCCCTCTCGATTCTAAATGAAATCTTGTATTCATCCCCTTCCTTCATGCGTATTTGGTGATATTCCGATCGCAAATTGATCTTCAAAAAGACCTTGGCATCCTTCAATTTCTCCAAGAGATCATCAATCCTTGGTATTGGATACCTATTTTTGATAGAGGCCTTGTTCAAGTCCCGATAATCTATGCACATGCGGAATGAACTATCCTTCTTCTTGACTAAGTGAACGAGAGAAGCAAAGGGAGATTGACTTGGTTGTGTAAGACCTATTTCAAGTAGTTCCTTTACTTGGCGCTCAACTTCTTCTCTTTCCACATTGTGAAAGGTGATATGGTGGCTTATTGATAGGCTTGGTATTTGGAAGCAAGTTGATGGGGTGATCCACTTCATGCTTTGGAGGAAGAGAGGAAGGTAGCTAAAATAAATCATCATACTCTTCCAACAATATACAAAGACAAGGATCCATATCTTTTGAAGGAGTAGAGGGCTGATCCTCATCAATCTTTGACAAGAGAAGGGCAAACATACATGCATTTGGATTGATCTCTCTCTTAATATTCTTGGGGTTGATCACCTCTAGCTTCTTCTTCTCAATCCCTTGAAGAGTAACTTGTTGTCCATGCCATTGAAATTCCATTTGCAGCCTATTCAAATCCATGGTAAACTTGCCAATACTTTTCAACCAATTGCAGCCAAGTATAATATCAATGGGGGCCATCTCGAAGGCAATAAGACTCAGCGAAGTGGTACAAGATGATGATAAAGTAATGGTAACATTAGAACAAATCTGATTACTGCTCTCATAAGCTCCATTTGCCACTTGAATTCTTCGTGATTAGGCATTTCTTGAGTGTACAACTTCAACCCATCAAGAGACCATGTATTAATGAAGCTAAGCTATATGTACTCCTGGTATCAATAAGAATATGAGCAGTTCTTCCATTAATGTAGCATTTAAGGCGTAATGTATTGTCTCCTTTGGAACCATTCCATGCATCACGAGAGATAGAACAAAGCTTAAATGAATCCAAATTTGTCCAATGATTTTTCCAAGGATCATCCATGTAGTAACCACCCGAGTCAAATGGAATACCATCCATAGGGTCATAAAATTCTTCATGGAAATCATCATTATGGTCATGTGTCTCCTCAAGAGTAGGTAAGCACTCAAGTTGAGATAGATTGATTTCATTTGCCTCAACATCCAATTCCTCTTCAAAGATCGTAATAAACATTTATCTTATGCTGCATGATAAACAAACACTTATTTTGGTCATCATTTTTTCTTGAAGACGATGCAAAATTTCCTTGTTGCAACTTGCCATTGCAAATGTCATCCTACTTATCAAAAACATGGATTGTAATATAACTAGTTCTTTCATAGTAATCACAGATAATACCCAAATTGCTAGAATCTTTATTCTAACATCCACCTCTTTCTCTAAAGCTTCATTGTCATCGCTATCACTAGCAATTGTTGAGACCCTATGAACCACTTATCAAGTCAAGGGTTTCAAGCAAGTGGCAATGGTTATCTCTCACATAGCCATGCATGCTCTCACATAAGGATTTAGTGAAATTACCATTGAATCCAATCATTGTAGTCCTCTTCCTTAAATCCTTTGATGGCTCCATGATTCAAGGCACTCACTCAAGTAATCTCCATTTCTAAGCTCCAACCTCCAACCTCCATAGCCACGCATACGAGAAAAGAGAAGAGAAGAAAAAGAAAAGAAGAAGAGAGGAGAAAAAGAGCTTCTCCATGGTCTCTCACCCTCACACACTCACACTCTCCCTCTCTCACATTCCCTCTCTCCCTCTCATGCATAAGAAGGAAGCAAGAGTAAGAACAAAAGAGAGCTAGTTTGCATACACACCAAAAATGAGCTTATCCATTCACTTTTTGACTTTTATACATGCCCTTCTCCCCTTGGGCACCCAACCCATTTCTTTAATTGGCCATCCAGTCTTGGTCCTCTTTTCCACTCTTCTCTTATTCTTTTCTATTCTCATGGCTCCTTTACATGCACCTTTTCATTTACAACTTGCACAAGAGGGAGCCTAGCGCCCTTTTACAAAGGGCTAAAATTCACTTTATTTCTTATGTGCCTTGTTCTTGATTTTTAAAAATTTTTCCACCCTTCTTGGTCTTCTTTTTCCAATGGGTTGTCTTTTTATGGTCCTTCTTAAGTCTTATTTCCACCTTGTGTCATTTTGTGCCTTGTATCATTCTGAGGGTTAACAGTATCCCCTTCCTTGTATAGTGCTAGTCCCATAGTACTAGATGGTATGGGTTGGAGAGTTAAGGGTGGTCTAGGAAATGATACTTGGGGATTTTGGAGAATTGGTCATGTAGAATAATCTTGTGACATAGGATTGGAGGTTGCTAGTGCTAAGGATAGCATATAGCTCTTGTCTCAACTCCTCTCTTTGCGTCTTCAACTCCTTGGTTTCTAACTTCAAATGTTTGTTTTCCTCAAAGTATAAGGCACATAGTTGCACTAAAGCCATGCAGTTTTCCCTCTCTTCTTTGTACAGGTTCTTTAGATTTTCTTCACCCTGTCTTTTCTTCAAGGACTCTCTCAGTGTTTTCACTTCCCTGGTGTGTATCCTTATTTGCCTTGTTTTTTTCAATTGTTGAAATACTGCAAAAGCCTCATTTTCTACTTCTAGCTCTATGAGCATAGCTTTTCTTTCCTCATTCATTCTCTCACACTAGCTCTAGAGCTCTTTTACTAGCTCATCATATTCTTGTTTGTTACATGCTACCGACGGTACCGAAGTGATGGATACCTCAAGTCATGACACCTTCAGACCTTGGCATGATTCTGCATCGGCTGTTGTTGCTAGTCTCTTGGCTCCTACCATTGGACCTCTTTTGATTTCATTGTTTTCAGCTCATGCACTTTTCCCAATAGATATTACACCCATTCCATCACGTTACTTTCATTGACCACCACTTCTATGGCTCCTTATGTTGGGGTGGTTGTGATAGCCATGACTAGTGGTATTGCATGCATAGGGACATTTCCCTTGCTTTCTACCACTAGTCTTTGTTCAACCTCCTCTACGGTAGCACTTGTGCTAGAGGCACATCTTCATGTGTTGGGCTCATCATGGCTAGCTCCTAGGATGATCGAGAGGATTTTTCCATTGATCTTCCGATGGCAATGGCCGCCTACTCCTCCTCCTCTAGTCTTAATCTTTCTTCCTCCTCCTCTTATCTTTTTTTACATTCCTCTTTGAAATTCCTTGACTCTTCTTTAATCCTCTGTAATTCTCTACTTTATTCATTGGTGAATCTAGTTTCCTGATGAAAATCTTCAGCATATTTCTTTGCCTATCCTTGTGCTACTTGGATGGTATTGAGCCTTGATTCCCCTAGTCTCTCATTGTTCTCTCACTTGATGTTCCTTATTTTTGAGTTTTGTGGTCAACTTCTCTTTTCTTAGCTGCTTTTCTTTATGAACCTTGCTAGCTTCTTCTTTCCCAGGGTTCCTTGCAGAGTAAGAGATGGAAGGGCTCACTAGAATGGGTGAGTGGTGCTCATGGATCGGTGATTGTTATGGTGTTTCCTCCCCTTCCTCTTATTTCTCCCTATTTTCCCATTACCTCTTTGATTAGGGAAATTATTACTCTTCTAAAAACCTATGTTTGATGCCTTGGATGCTATTTTTTTCCTTTTTGACTCGGCCCTTGTCTTGCTAGGGTTTCTCTCCCCATGGCTCTTAGGGTTGACACCAGTACTTTACTAGCCGATGCCCGAATTATTTTTCTAACATAGGAGTTTAGGTTTACTTCATCTAGGGCCTTGGGTTCAATTATCTTGAGCAATGGTACCTCTATTCTATTCGTGAGTGCAATGTACCTCATGCACCATCTTGGTTTGCAACCTAACAGTATGCTCTCGGGGATGTCTATTATGTTGATTCCATCATTTGTGTACACTTGTTTCTTACTCATCCCCACCAGCATGACGTATACATCTCTCTTTGGCCTCTTTTCTAGCTTGCCCACCAAACCTAGAGCTTTCTCAACCAACTCTAGGATGAGCACAACTTCCACACCCTTGGTTACGCCTCCTTGTTTGATTGTCATTGTGCCACTGTTCTTCCTGGCATTGAAGGATCTAAGAAATTCTATACACATCTTGTGATCTATTTGTTGGTCGACCTTCTGTAAGTACTTGGCTAGATTGCATTGCTTGACAATCTGCCTAGTCACATCCTCAATTTCCACGAGTTCTTCTAGGTTGTGTATGCTTCGGTATCGTAAAACTGATTGAACACTTGCATCTCTATGTGGTTAGGTGATATTTGTTCTATTCTTCCTCAGAAAATGGTAGCCCTGCCATTTGGATTCCTGTCATCATAACCCAGCAACTTATAATGAGTTCTCTTTGAAGGACAATTTTTGCTTTGAAAAATGAAGTAGTTAGAAGGAAACATTCTCAAACAGTGAAATGTATAAGCCAAGGAATGAAAAAAAATTCCATATCAAACAATCCATACATTCTACGCAAGAACTTCATGAAGAATTCTTCACTAATTGAAAATTCAATTCATCCTTCTTTTTGGAGTTCAATCATTTTTTTATTCATAGTCACTTTTCATCTTACTTCCTCCCCTCTTCGAATGATGAGAATACTTCCCAGGATTAGAGAATGAAGGGAAAAGGGCATTTGGGGATGCCCTTGATGGGATCTAGTGTTTCAAGAGCCAATTGTAGAAGTTTGGATTATACTCCAATTGAGCCTGGTGGTCCATGTCTTGTGGGAAATGTCCACATGTGTGACATAGGTCAAGACATCGCTCAAGAGATCACCTGAATTCATTTCACTAGTGACATGAAGTTCTTCTTTTGTCAAGATCCTATCTAAGTATGGATTTAACATGACATTATCTTCTAATGATCTGTTTTGTGCCATGGCCAATAACTTTAAACAAAGTTGAAGCCACATAGGTGGGGTTATATTCGAAAGTCTTTGCTATGCATTGGTCATGATTCGACAACCCACATGTTCCCATTGGATGCAAAGAGAGTACCATTTCTGTAGGAAATTGGACTTGGGTTTACCGAGCTTTTTCAGCTCATCAAGCTCACTAGGTAGCATTAGTACTCTGCTTTTTTGGAAGGACATGATTAACCACTGGTTTAAGGCTTTTTATAGGGAAATTTTAGTGGCAATCAACTCCTCTACAATCGTGGAAGTTTTGGTAAATATGAATTCAAATTCCTCCCAAGAACAAGGTAAAGAGCGTACATCATATGCTATTTGTTCATCAAGCATGCCTAGGTCCAAGCTTTCATAAATTCTAGCAAATAGTGTGAAAGTCACTAAGTCATCTCTCGTGTTCATGGCCATGTCGAATGCCAATTCAAGAATTGATCAAAGTTGATAAGATGGCTTAAGGCTTGCAGGTGGTTGGGGGGGTTTGAATCGACCGGACTAATTAGCTATGGTTGCCTTCACTAAAAGTTGGTCATTGGAGTATTTGTTATTTGTCACTTGTGATGGAGCTTGTGATTCAGAGACTATCATGTGGGTCTATGTTTGTGCAATGGGTGGTGTACTAGAGGTATTAGGGCAAGGTCTATGAGTAGTGGGTTTGACTTTTGGATGATAGACCCACTGAGTGTTCAATGCTTGAGCATCTTTTTGCTCGCTCTGGTTTTTACCTCTTGCTAACTCACAAGTACATGTACATAAAGCATATACCCTCTTCTTCTAGGATTTCAAACTTCATGTTGCTAGTACAACTAATGTTACGGACTTTGAGAAGTCCCAACCCCCTAAACTTCTTATTTTATTTGTGACCCTTTACAGAGCACAACAACACTAAGTCCCCTCATTCAAAGTCATGTTGTTTGACATGCTTGTCAAACCAATTCTTACATCACGCCTTGTCACATATTAGGGCATGGATTGCGATAAGCTATGTTTTAAATAGGCGTTCTAGTTCTACTAGTAGGTGATTTGTCCATGCTTCCTTGCCATCCCATCTCTCTTGGATTGCTATTCCCAAGCTTGGAATGAGGAACTCTATTAGTAAGATTACTTTAGTTTCATAGGTCATCTTGGATGGTGTCTGTCTTCCGACGACTATTTTGTAAGCTATCTTGTAAGCCCATAATATTATTATTAGCTTATTATCCTAGTCACCGCATGAGGCAAAGACCAACTTGGTTAGGACAATCACTAGTTTTATTTGTGGCTTCAGCTTGGGTAAGTCATCTATAATGCCTTGTCCAACCGCTTCTCATGTGGTTATGCGTGACATATGGTCAACCATGTAATGATGTTTGCCCTTGTGTACTACCACAAAGAAGTCAAATTCTAATAGCATAAGTAACCATCAAGCAATGCATCCTGTTGCACAAGGTTTGTTCTCGCAAGATAGTAAAGGGTGTAACTAGAAGGTAATGTCGAAATTTCTTGACAATAAACACCATAGCTAGCCCTTCCCTTTCTATTGTAGAGTAGTTCATTTCCATGTCAATAACTTTTTTTCTTTCAAAGATCAGTGGGTAATCCAAGTTATGCTCTCCAACTTGGCACAAAACTGCTCCCATAGCAAACTTTGATGCATCAATGTGCACATGGAAGGTAATGGACCAATCTAGGGCTCGTAGAATAGTTGCAGTCCCATCCGAGCCTCTTTCAATTCTTGATAAGCACATTGGTAATCCTCACTCCACTAAAACACAATCAGCAACTTGTAAAGCAATCGTATAATGAGTGCATAATTCAACATAAACTATTGATAGTATCCCGTGTGGCCAAGGAAGCACTGAACTACCTTGTAGTTGGTTGGTGGTGGTAAATATACAATCACTCTAACTTTGGAAAATTTGGTAGCAATGCCATTTTTTTGAGACCACATACCCTAGGATACATCCATGTTTTACCCACAACTAGCATTTTAAGGGGTTCAGTGAGAGACTATATTTCCTACACCATTCAAAGACTATGCGGAGTTTGCCTAGGTGCTCTTCCTAATTGGAATGAACACACAAATCATCAACAAATACTTCCAACCACTTTCTAAGCATGTCCTTGAAGATAGCACACATAAGCTACTGAAAGTTAACATGAGCATTGGTCAACCCATAAGGCATAACTATGTAGGCAAACACGCTCCATTCTATTGCAAATATCATTTTATACATGTCATCTAAGTGCACTCGCACTTGATTATAGCTCGAGAAGCCATCTAGGAAACTATAGGCTTTCTTCCCTGCCACTCTCTCAATCATAAGGCTCGGTGTACGGTAATGGGTAATTGTCTCTCTTTCTCTCGCTGCATTGACCTTTTTGTAATTCAAGCATACTCGAATCTTCCCGTTCTTCTTCAAAACAATTACTATGGGTGATATCCAGTCAATGTGCTCAATCTTGTAAATGAATCCAACATTCAACAACTTATATATTTCCTCCTTCACAACATGAGTATACTTTGGATTCATTGCATATGGTCTTTGTTTGATTGATGTTGCATTTGGGGTCATAGGAATGTTGTGAGTCACAATACTCAGGTCAATTCCTTTAAGCTTTTCTAAGGACCAAACAAATACATCTACAAACTCTCGTGAGAGATTAATGAGATTGTGCTCCTCTTGTTTAGTTAAGTTGTCAACTATGTACATGGGTCAAGGCTTCCTCCCTTCCCTTGCCAAGTTGACTTCTTTAACTTTAGCAGATCCTTCAATGGGTTCACTAACCTGTCTTGCTCATTTGGCACCTACCAACACCACTATGTGATCACCCTTCTTATACATACTAAAGTGTTTGGGTAAGTCATGTGGTTTCTTTTGTCGTTAAACTTCAAAAGACTTTGATAGTTTTCTTCTTTCTTCTTTAAGCCTCTTGTGCCTCAAATAGACCGGGAGGTCCCCTGCATTTGGTCTTAGGTGGTCATGGGATTTATGGATCACTCTTAGAGCTGACTTCTGACTTAGAGTTGAACTCATGGCCTTCACTGGAAGAAGGAATTTCCCATGGTGGTCATAGTTTCAAGACTAATTCCACTCTAAGCAATGGTATAGCACTTGATTGCACTAATCCAACTTGCTCATAGTCCACTATGTCATCCAGGTGCTCTAACCAGGAATGATCACAATTTACCTTAATAACTCCTCTTCCACTCTAAAACCACTGGCCTCTCGGGGTTTAGCATCCGCTCTTATCTACTCAATCACTCATCCCTCTATGTCGTATTCTATGGTTTTGGCTTCTTCCTCACCTTTCTTACCATTAGAGTAGTAGCCTTCATACTCATCATCCAAATCCTCATACTTAGACTATTCATCATTCCCATGGCTCCTGTTCGTAGGACTTTTCTCGTCCACAATGAGGGCCCAGTTGCTATACAATAGATTTAGTTCATGCACCTTCCATTGCCACTCCGGATACTCCATGAGATCCCTAAAAGATTTAAAGTTTGCAGTTGGGTTACTAGCTAGCTCTCTCATCAAGTATTCAAGAACTCCATGGAGTTTAAGTTTATTAGTTGTGGTGCTATATGGTAGGTGACAGGCATTGATCAGCTGATGGAGCTCCTGGCCATCATGAAGAGAGGTACTAATGGTGTGGCATAATTCTTGGGTAACTCAAAAGCAATGACTCAGTTGGGTTTACTAGCTACTTCTTCAGCTTGCCCATAGTATCCTAATCGTCTAAGAATGGCAAGTCGATGGTTGCCACCAATACATCCATACAATCATGCTCATCCTCAAGGAAAGGAATATACTTAGTTAAGGGTCCATGTTTGCACTTTTCTTATGAGTTTCCCTTTAGTATTGCAGAGATAGTATCAAGGTCAACAAGTGAGGTTTTCCAAGTGTCCATCTCTACTCAAGCATATTCTATTCTATTCCCCAAGAATACCAAGCCATTACCCCAATCCTCTATCACACTCATTTCTCATACATGGCCTACCCAATAGAATATCATTGTCCACTCCCTTCATGACTATGAAATTAACTAAGAATTGGATTCCTGCTATCTTTAGTAACCAATCTTTTAACACTTCGGATGGTCTAACTTTCATTCCATTCAATACTGTAATATTAAATCTTGTAGTTTCCACTGGCGGGTTTCTCCAAGCTTGCAAAACTATGTGGTTAAGCACACTAATGCCTACTCTTGTGTCCACAATTCCTTTACATGTGGTATAATCTAATGCAAACAACATGTAAGACTGTGTGCATTTCCGTACCCTCCCAAAAGACATTCACTTGTAGGGATCTAAATAATGGGTTCAAGGTTAAGCTTGGTATATACATCTTTGCATCATGGTCTTCCCTATCTGTCAGTTCTTTCTACCCACTACATCAACACTTTTCATAGCATGTGGTTTTTCCTAAGCAATTCTCCTAATGGCAAGGTTGTAGGAGTTGATACCAATGTTTTCAGCAAATTTCCAACCTTCTCCTTTTTTCCTAATTCAAGGCCTTTTTGCTAATGTTCTCGGGTGGTTTATCTATCCATGGCATCTGGGTTCTGCTTGTGTGGTGCTATATGGGGTATTCATGTGCCTCTTGATCTTAGGTGCATAGGAAAGACTGGTGAACTCATGCTAGAGAGCTCATTAATATTATCCTCCATGACAGGCTGTCTACAACTTCTAATTGGTGTTTTGGGTCGTGGTATTCTCCAACCTTGGCACTTCTCTTTGTCATTTTCTTATGAGCAGATGTTTCTACCTCTGCGTCTATAACCTATTTCTCTTTGGTCAATGTTATGGCACTATCAGTTTTGAGTGTTATCTTGGCATCCACAATCTTCCTTCTCCTTCTCCAGCTCTTTTTTCCCTTAGATGTTGCATCTAAGTTGCTAGGTCTAGGTAATGAGATACAATCTTGCTTCATTTGGGCTCAAATCATGACATTGAGTGAGATTGGTGTGGCTTCATCCATGCTAAAGAGTCGCAATGCTACTAATGGCACAATTTTTGTACTAGTGGAGGATTTCCATCTAGGGCAATTAGCATACAAATGCCTTATCCTTGTTTGTATGCTCCTTTTCAAGGCAACAAGATGAAATATGCCCCTGGATGTCCACAAGTCCCAACATGCTAGTGGCCCTTGGTTCACACCCCCTTCTAGACCTCTACCTCTTCCCTTGCCTAAAGCCATAACCGACACTAGTCTAAAGTCCATCAATATAAGATTACCTTCCTCATCATAGGAGACATAAGGATTCATATATATATGGTCCTCCAATGGCTCCTCTATAAAGTGTATCTGAGTGTCGCTCAATGGAAGGGTCACTATGGGTCCAGGTGACCTTGGGATTCCCGTGGAGTTGATGTACATCCTAGGGACAACTTTCTTTGAGCCGTTGGATGTTGGTAGAGTTAATGGAGCTCCCCTTCCAAGTTGGGCTAACTATTCCATGGATAGTAGGGTTGAGTATAGGGTTGTGGGTATGGGAGCCTTCTTGGCAACTAGTAGTGCAACATATCATTTCTAAACCTACTGCAATTATTTTAGCACAAGGCCGTGATCTAGGGTCGAGACATTCAAATGGGCGATGATTCTCACCACAATACACACATTGCACGTGGGATCTTGCTTGCCTTCTCAATATCTCTTGTAGCTTGACCAACTCTAACTTCAAGTTGGATTTGCTCGATTTTTTTTCCCTTATCCTATGTGCCATGGCTTGACTGATCACTAAGGAGTGTGGTTCTCTCGGTATTCCTAGAGGTGATGTTCTCTTACAGTGTGACTCTTGAGCTTCTCTCCCAACAAGTCATCCTCCATAGTTATTTCCTCTTTAAAGACCATAGCTAACACGTCCCTTTGTAGGTTTGAGTTACTAGCTATAGAGCTCTTTGTTTTGGATTCCATTGATAAACACAATGGAGATTGCTCTCTCATTGGGTCACTTTGTTTCTGGAATCCTCTTGTAGAGACTTCTCACATCAGTGACATAGTCTCGGATTTCCTCCTTGTCTTTTTGGTTGATATTCATCAGCCTGATAATGAGGTTTTCTGAGTATCTAGCCTTGAAAAATATTTTAATGAAAATATCATTTAGTTTATTGAGGTTATTGCACTCAATGTTTTCTAGGCTAGTAAACCAAGTTCATCCCTTATCTCCTAGGTAGAGTCCAAAAAGCTTAAGCACATTGAGTAAGGTCCATGAGTTTGTTTGCCTCGCGCACTTGCTCAAACCGCTCAATGAAACTATAGGGATTGTTACATGTCTAATACTTCTCAAGTTGCTTTCCAACTATAGGTATCTTGGTCTGCCTTCTTGCATTCAAGGTGATTCCCAGTCCACAGCTAGAACGAAGTTGCTAGGGATGCTTCACTCTACTGCTGCAATGTTATCTAATAGTCGCTTCATGAGGAGCTCACTCAATATAATATCGAACTCTAACTCTCTCTTGCTATTGGAATTTCCTCCAGCTCTATTCCTACCTATGATGGCTAGAACCCATTGGACCTTGTAAAGCTCTATTTCCTAGCATAGTCTCTAAGCATGTTGCTCCTGGTTGTAGCTAGCTAAGCGTTACAGGGCAACTCTTCCCAGCCTCCTCTCCTCTTTAACATTGGCTTGATTTCATTTCTTCCGTTGCTTTCATCTTCTATAGCCCTAGGATTATACACATGACCTTAAATCTGAATTTAGGCAAACGTAGTAGACGAGGTAGATGCAAGAATGAAAGGATTCCTACAAGAGTATGGAAGAGCATGGACATGTTTGGGCACAAGAAGTGCAAGTCTAAGCATACAAGGGTTACATAATTGAGGGAATGTTTTGGCAATGCATTTAGAAGGAGGGTCAAATTGAGAAGCTTCAATGCAAGAAAGAAGAGCTAGTAGATGATGGACTCCTTCCTTAGATAATCTTTTCATGTAGCTAAGTGCTACATCAACATCATAGCACTCTCTTTTCTATAATTAGCCATGAAAAACAAGATGCCTCCTCCAAATCTCGTGTTGGTGGCTCTGTTGGTGTCCTGCCCAAAAAAAAGCTTCTTCATAGCATGCCTCTAGTTATCAAGATTGCACTTCTCCCATGGCGCCTTGTTCTGGCGCTAATTTCAAAATATTCATCTCTATCATGTTATCTCATGTACTATTTCCCCTCCTCTGGAGATCGAGCATCTTGCTGTCCTAATTGTAGGCTGTTCGTAGATGTAGCCAGCTTCAGCATGTCAATTCCATGGAAAGTTGGCGCCTGTGTCCTTCAGTCGGTTGGCCCGTGAGTGTTAACCAAGAGATGTTCTGGTCATCATTGATCAGCTCACTCAACACCTGGCTGCTTCTTCTCTTGATACTCTTCATCATTATGCTTGCCAACTCCACGTACTACACCTTCTTGGCGGTCCATCAACCAGTAATGGAGGCTCTCAAACTACTTATAATGTATCGCCATCACCGCTTCGGCACCCTGCAACATGGCGACGGCGCGTTCCTGAAATCCTGGTTGTCCACTAAGCTTGAAGAGAGCTGACTCTGGTTTGAAATTCCATACTAGGGAGAGGGACACTTCGTGTCTCCTCAACGTGCTCTATCTTTTTCCACTAAAATTAGCCAACCTCCACGCAAAAAGCATGCATCGGAGCCTTTACCCGAAAGCATGTCATGCTAAGTCTTTTTCTTCAATGATCTCTATATCCTACAAAGTCAGCCTTTGGAAGGCTAACATAAGCCCTAGAAAGCCAAGGTTCCAATACCTTTTTTGTATAAACTCCATAAAACAGCATTTGTGTAGATAAAGAAGAAGAGTAGCTTGACTTATAATTGAACATCCATATGGGGATTCAAGATTAGTGCGGTCCTCTAATGTCCTTAATGCGTCCCATCAGCTCGAGCATTCACGCGGTGGACAATAATTGGCATTACACCGTATCCTCAAACTCATGTGGAAATGAAGGATAGAGATGCCACTTTGTTTTTTTACGGCAACTATAGAAGAATGTTCAAAAAGGGAGGTTTGCAAATTTCACTTTTGAATGCTAAAGGTCAAGAAGTTCTTTCAGCGAATCAAAAAAGCAAGGAAACATAAAGCAATAATGAGGCTGAATATGCAAGATTACATATTGGTTTAAAACAATGTATTTAGTTGGGATATAAAAGGTAGTGAGTGAGACAAGGGGGGATGCTATGTTAGTTATCGCGCAAGTTCAAAATGTGTGAAAAGCTAACAAAGAATTTTCTAGGAACGGGTTGTTTAATATAAAGGGGCTGATTAAGCAGTTGCACAAATGTGAAATTTGCTATATTAGCACGAACTTAACACTAGAGCTCATGAGTTGGCTAAAGATGTTATTTCAAATTATGTTGTTGCCACCACGAGGGTAGACAATCCTAGATAGAAAGTGAGGGAAAGCCTTCGTTTGATTGAAGAGTTCCTAAAAATTGGCAAGCTAAAATCTCTCATTGATAAGGTTAAAAGTCATGCAATTGTTAGAAAGGCCAAGTCATACATGCTTATAAACAGTCAACTACATACGAGAGGGACTCATAATGTACTGAGAAGAGTATTGGACAGTTCTGAAATTCATGCTTATTTATCTTCTTGTCATAAAGAAGGCTGTGGAGGTCACTTTGGATTTGAGCTAACCAAAAGAAAAATCCTATAAGCATGACTGTCTTGGCCTATAGGAAACCCTCATGTCCAATGCATATATTGTGGCAGAAACCACCTATCAAATAAGTGTCAAGACCCAAGGTCTCGACCTTGTGCCAATTTGCAGTAGATTCGATCAAGATGTCATACATTGTCAGTATCGAGGAGACTCCCATACTCGCAACCATATGGACAGCCTTATCTAGCAAATAGACCGCAAAACTTTTTCGAAAGGGGAGCCCCATTAGCTCTCCTGGCACCTAATGACGCCCTTGAGTGTTGATGTTTCTCACTGGTCTAAAAGTTGCCATGCTTGTTAGTCATTCACTAAAGAGGGTGTTGATTTTGGAACCTACTAAAGCTTTGTTGCATATAGGCTATTTGAGAAATGAGGTTTAGATTTCATTGGAACATTTCCTAGAACTAAAATAGGAAAGTCCAATATCCTTACTACTACAATTGATTACATGACTTAACGGATTCAAGCAAAAGCCACTCGAAAATGTAAGAAAGAGGATGTAGTCCAATTTTTTATGGAGAATATATGCTACAGATTTGGAACAAGATCAAGGTCATAGTCACCATGAGTCCATGAGTCCACCACGTACTCCAAAGGTGAACTAAAAACCTAAGACACATCATGATGAGAAAGAATCTCAAGAGTATAGTACATTTAGTACTCTCAACGCTACTCTTTGTAGCTATGACACTAGGCACTCTCAGGCATATGGAGTTTCACTGTTTTGGAATAGGCTAAAACAACCTATAATTAAATGGTAATTCTATATATAATCCTTGTAAACTGATCAATGTGGCCTTGATCAGTGCTCTTCAACTGAAAACTTTGGATCTTCAATGTCTCCACCCATCGTACCTATGGTGAAGGATAAAATAGTGTGACAAGCTCCCTATGTGAGCTCCGTATCACCAAGAGGTGAGTAAAGTTGCCCCCAAGTCATTTGGTTTCACCTCTTTGAGATCTTTAATAGTGAAAAAAGGTAACATCTCTATTGTCCCACTATCTCCCTTGGCATCCATCTTTTTCCTCCTGAAAATTTTTCATAGCAAGAGCATTCTACTTTAAGCAAACAATGATAAATACATCATTGAAAATTTATTTTAGCCTTCAATAATAGACAAAGATTTTACTGACAATAATAAAATCAAGGAATGGAGGTGGTAAGACTCCGCAAATCATTGACTCACTAATTGACAATAATAAAATCAAGGAATGGAGGTTGATTGAGTCTTACCACCGCAAATCATTGACTCACTAATTGCATGTATTTACCCTTCACAATATTTTTCCTAGGTACAAGAAAATTGCTAAATCAAATCAAGGTTATGCATCAAGACATTGAAAATGGTAATCATGAAAAGATTGGACTAAAATGAATGTTGAAATTCAATTGATAGACTCTGAAAGCAACCCCACATATTCAAACCCCCTCTCATAAGGAAACCTAGATTTGAGATATCATGCAATATAAAGTGAATTTGGTAGAAGAGTTTTTCACCAATAGCCTCAAGTAATTCCCACATAGTGATGAGGGTTTGGGTTAGGGCAATTGATGAATGTCCTCACCCACTCACTCAAATTTCCTAGCTCATGTAGGTACATAGTATCGATTGTAAGGGCTTATATGTTTAGTATTTTTGGAAAGTCACATCGCTCGTGCTTCTTATAGTTTTGCCACACTTTTAGGCTTGCTCATCAGCTTTTTTGTCATGCTTACAAACTATCATGGAAAAATACAGCAAATGAAAAGCTTGTGCACTAGGCCTAATGTTTTGGGTTTGGCCTAGCAGCTGCATGCTTACAAGCTATCACACAAAAATATACCAAATGAATAGTTCGTGCTAGACCTAATGCTTTGGGTTTGGGCTAGCAGCTGCCACACCTATAAGCTAACCAAAATCCTAGGATTCGCTTACAACCCAGGACATTGACCCACATGCTTCTACACTTCATTAGGGGCAGACCTAAAATTTCTTGAACAGATGGGATTTGAAAGCCATGCCCACAAACGGTCTAAAATGTCATGCTTATAAAGCCATGACAAAAGGTAATCCTAGGATCAGCTTACAACCCAAGACATTGACCCACATACTTCTACACTTGATTAGGGGCAGACCTAAAATTTCTTGAACAGATGGGGTTTGTAAGCCATGCCCACAAACTGTCTGAAATGTCATGCTTATAAAGCCATGACAAAATGTGTTTAAATTGTAGGCTGCACCTTTGTCTAGAATATATACTTAGCTCGTATGCTTTGCTCACTACAGTATTTGAAACTTTCTTAACCCCACACCCATAGGTCCAGCCCAAAGTATACCTATTCCTATGTACTACCCCAAGCAGTAAGCTTGGCCTACAATGCTTAAACCCCTTAACCAGAGGCCATAGATGGCATTCATGAGCAGTATGATTGGTTTACAGCTATGGCTCCTGTATGCCCAAGTCTACAGGCTGTCAACTTGAAAGCTTGACCTACATACTTGCAAGCATACTAACAAGCCATCCGCAAGCTATTAAGCTTGTACAGTTTTAAGCCTAACTCAGATCACTAGTATTCCATGCCTACAAAGCTGTGTTGTTAACCGACTCTGAATCTTGAACCAATGCCGGTGGCCATGCCTACAAAGCTGTGTTGTTAACCGACTCTGAATCTTGAACCAATGCCGGTGGCCATGCTCACACGCCATCCAAAAGTGTCATGGCTGTGGCCTACAAAAGCTTTACCTCAAAAGTTTTAGGGACTGAAATAATGATGGAAGCATAGAGGCTTGGGATGTAAAGTGAAGTTCAAAACTAAACTGGACTAAATGCCATCACAAAGCCAACTCAGAAAACATAATAGCCAAAAAGTCAAAGCTCCAAGACTCGCAAACTAGAATGATAGCTTGTGTGCAGCTCCAAATCAAACCAGATAAAATGAAGTCAAACTCTGCAAGGGTCCAAAGAACTAATAAACTAACACCACTACAAAGGACATGCAATGCAAAAAGTTTGGTCTTAAATGTGAGAAATATGTGAGTACAAAATGAGCTTTCCACCTGGCCACAGTCATATACATGTAAGCCTCCTACACTAGATATTTAAGTTGCTATACCAAAAAGCCTATTTTCGTCTCATTATTCTCTTCTCATCGATTCCATGACCATTGAAATGGTAGGAGTTGCATATTAGGGTATTTGAATAGTGCTATCGAGGAAAAATCGTTCCTACAAAACTAGAGACCTCAGAAGTGGCAGATACAATCTCTCACTACGCTAGTTCTCTCAATCCACTTCACTTCTTAGCCACATCTTCATACTCTGCTTCTGCAGCATCATTGCTGCCAGTGGCACCACCAGCACTTCCAGACTGCTTCTGTAGAGCTTCACCGATTTTCATTGCAGCTACTTGTACAGCAGAAGTCTTCTCCTTAATTGCATCAGCATCCTCACTGCCAAGGACTGACTTCAATTCAGATAATGCAGATTGAATGCTCTCAGTAGTTTCTGATGGTAGCTTGTCCTTGTATTCATTCAGACTCTTCTCTGTGGAATAGATCACACTGTCTGCTTCATTCTTGGCATCTATTAACTGCTTTCTCTCTTTGTCTTTCTGAGCATACAATTCAGCATCCTTCACCATCTTCTGAATGTCATCTTCAGAAAGGCCTCCAGATGACTGAATGGTAATAGCTTGCTCCTTACCAGTTGCCTTGTCCTTAGCAGACACATTCACGATGCCGTTTGCATCAATATCAAATGTCACTTCAATCTGTGGCACCCCACGAGGTGCAGGGGGTATGCCAACCAGCTCAAATTGTCCAAGCAGCTTGTTGTCTGCAGCCATTTCCCGCTCACCTTGCAGTACCTTAATACCCACTTGTGTCTGACTATCAGCAGCTGTAGAGAATACTTGGCTCTTCTTTGTAGGAATAGTTGTATTTCTGGATATTAATCGGGTGAAGACACCACCCAATGTCTCAATACCCAGAGACAAGGGTGTTACATCAAGCAACAGTAGATCTTTCACATCTCCCCGCAGAACGCCACCCTGAATGGCAGCACCCATGGCAACACACTCATCCGGATTCACACCCTTGCTGGGTTCCTTGCCAAAAATGGCAGCCACCACCTCCTGAACCTTTGGCATTCTGGACATTCCTCCAACCAGTAGCACCTCATTTACATCCTTTGCAGAGAGTCCAGCATCCTTGAGGCAATCTTTGCAAGGCTGCTTTGTCCTGTCAATCAGGTTGCTAACTAATGCCTCGAATTTGGACCTGGTAAGGGTCACATTGAGATGTTTCGCACCAGAAGCATCAGCTGTTATGAAGGGAAGATTTATGTCTGTCTGCGTCGAAGACGAGAGCTCCACCTTAGCCTTCTCAGCAGCCTCCCTAAGTCTTTGCAGGGCCATTCTGTCATTGGTCAAATCTAGACCTTGCTCCTTCTTGAACTCTTGTACAAGGTGCTGAAGCAAAGCATTGTCAAAGTCCTCACCACCCAAGAATGTATCTCCATTGGTTGCTTTCACCTGCCATTCACAATCAAGTCAAGCATTCCCAGTTACTTATTCAACCTTCTAAAGTATGTATAGAAAGACAACTAACAAAGTCAAGCGCAGAAGTAAAATTACCTCAAACACACCACCTGAGATCTCGAGAATGGAAATATCAAATGTGCCACCACCAAGGTCAAACACAGCCACAATACCTTCCTTCTTGTCAACCCCATATGACAGAGAGGCAGCAGTTGGCTCATTTATAATCCTTGATACCTCAAGGCCAGCAATTCTTCCAGCATCTTTGGTGGCTTGTCGCTGTGAATCATTGAAGTAAGCAGGGACAGTAATAACAGCTTTTGACACAGGCCTACCAAGGTAAGCTTCAGCAGTCTCTTTCATTTTGGTGAGCACAAAAGCACCAATTTGACTTGGCGAATACTGTTGCCCACCTGCCTCAACCCATGCATCTCCATTAGGGGCCCTAATAATCTTGTAGGGCACCATCTTCATTTCCTTTGCTGTCTGGGGGTCATCGAATGTGCGACCAATAAGCCTTTTTGTGCCAAACAGAGTGTTTGCAGGGTTTGTCACTGCCTGCCGCTTGGCTGGTGTTCCCACAAGTCTCTCACCTTTAGATGTAAACGCCACAACAGATGGAGTGGTCCTGGCACCCTCAGAATTCTCAATGACACGGGGAGTCTGTGTGAAGTGATATTGCATATAGTTACTATCTCCAATTAATGCAAGAGGTAAGACATTCAAACCATTTCTACATAGAATCATGACATACAAACCAGTTGTCATTCACTTCTTCTCATAGGCCGTACATCAGCTGAACTAACTTTGAACGCCTGCTAGCTCTAGCCTACACCTTCAACGTTAAATTTAAACCACGAGTAAAAATATCAATACCTTCCCCTCCATGACTGCGACACAGGAGTTCGTTGTACCCAAGTCGATCCCGATAATGTCATTTCCGGCAGCTTTAGAACTGCATGTCGTGTAAAATTCCAAATCTCAATAACTAGATGCAATCACACGGTGAAACAGAGTGCTGAAATTTGCAGAGCCAAAAGGCTGCAAACAAGTAGAGGCATCAAGAGGCGCGGCAGACAAAATTTGATCATTACAATAAAGGTGGTGAGCGTGCACACCTGAAAGCTCGAGCACCGTTAAGCCACCTCCTAGCAAGGGAAGCTGCCAAAGGGTGTGACTTCGACTCGACCTGAGAAGCAAACGACTGAGCGGTAAACCACGCAAAACACAAAGCACGATTCCTTTACAAAGAAAAGGGAAACAGATTCCCTAATGAGCAATGCAGTGTCGAAAGAGACCGAAGACGGGACAACGAGACACTTACGTTGGCAGGAGGCGCAGGGAGCAACAGAACATGATAATAGCAATGGGAGAAAAAAAACACATAATAACAACAACACGGGAAGGCAGCACTTACGATGGGAGAAGAGGCACAAGTAAAGGCGCACCCGAGACGAGAAGAGGACGAGGAAGAAGCTGCTCGACGGCAGAGCCGAGAGGCGAGCAATGCACCGGTAGCCATGGCGGGGAGGGATCAGGGAACGTTAGGGCTTATAGGTATGTACTATATAATGTCTAGCCTCTTACTGTATGTGAGAGAGAGAGAGAGAGAGGGGGGGGGGCGGGGGATGTAGCTGCTTGCAACGCAAGACCAAGCAATAGAGCTCTTCTTTTTCTTCTTTTTGCTTTCGTTGGTGACGACTCGAGAGACTGTAGGCCCACAGGAGCGGCGGTATAGCGAACGTTAAACCCTAGCTTTCCCCTTCAGCTTAAGTTGTCGACCGCTTCGGAGGTTTCTAGAATTTTCCTGCCTTTGCACACCAAATTCCCGCTGCAATTCCAACATCATGAGCTCCTCCAAGGGAGGGACTCTATACTTAGCTACACTTAGCTAGGTGCGGTTGGGGACAGCACCTTTGATTTTCTCTAAGAAAAACCCCGATAAGTTTTAGATAAATTCCCACTATAATTCCAACATGATGAGCTTCCCCAAGGAAACGACCAACTACTTGGCTTGGTGCAATTGGGGACAACAGGCTACCTGCACATGTCTAAATTTGGTGTAATTGGGGACAACAGGCTTGGTGCAATTGGGGACAATAGGCTACCTGCACATGTCTAAATTTGGTGCAATTGGGAACAACAGGCTTGGTGCAATTGGGGACAACAGGCTACCTGCACATGTCTAAATTTGGGTCACCTCTCAAGAAGAAGCTCATGATGTTGAACACAATTGCATAAAACAAGAAACAAAAACCCCTTTTCCCATACAGGAAAATTTCAAAAACTTCTTTGTGAATTGTTGATTAGAGCCTTGCCCCACCTAGGGGTAGCAAAGCTCCACTATCCCAATTGTTCTTGTAATGCAAAATGAATAATTAAATTAAAATTAAAAGATATCTACAACATTGCAAAGGTGCAACCATGAAAAATGCCCACTTAGCCTAAAGCTTTGCACACCAGAGCAAATCCTACTTTAAAGGCATAGGAATGATTATTTAGGTTTCTATAATGACCCATACATCTGCGAGTTTCAATAGTTGTAATCTAATCAAACAATTTGACTATCCCATTTTGCACCCTACTCAAGCATTTAGCCACAAGCAAGTCTCCATGGTTATGCACATTATAAGAGTGCTTAGGCTAAGAGATGTTCTATTGTCCCTAATATGGTAGTTGAATCCTCATCTTACGACTTGCCTACCTATCTCAAGGCTAGCTATTCAAGTCCAAACAATCATGACCTGTTAGAGAGCAAAGACAGCCGAAGCATTATGTCAAGATGGGACCTAAGAGATGTCCAACTGGAGCGAGACAAGACACAATAGCTAAAAGTGCAACTTCGCCACCTCCTCTTCATCCATTGACTACTAGGTGCCCATCATATATTAGAGATTGTAAATAATGCAATTTATGCTCACATAATCAAAAAAGAAATGTAAAACTCTTGAATCTAAATTCAATTTCCAAGAATTAGCCTCACAATACCAATATACATACAAGTAAAATTATAAATGTTTATTCGGTTGAAGAAATAACTACCACCAAAAGTACATACCAAAGGGGTTAACTTTCATTGTATAGACAATTGGACCCTTCAAATTGAAGAGAATAAATATTGTCTTAGTCGGGATTTAGTAAAAAAATTGTTATTATTATGGTAATTAAGGTTTGAGATTGCTAGGATGGAGAAATTGTATCTAGCAAGGTTTCTAATGTACTAGGGACATTTAAAAGTGGAAAAGTGACGTGAAGGATGGGAGGATTAGCAAACAACTACAAACAATCTGAGGAGGAAGCGCAGATCCAACTAAAGTAACACACTCAAATCAAAAGGGTCAATTCGTTTAGTTTGTGCCATTAAGAATTTTAGAGTCGTGTGCTATCAATTAGTTTAGTTTGTGATATCAAATAGTTTAGTTTGTGCTATTAAGAATTTTAAAGTCTTTACTATTTTTCCAATAGTAATTGAAATATACTGAGAGTTGTCTATGAAATGACTTTTTTTTTCTTCAAAGAGAATTGTTTATCATACAAGGATATTTAGATTACATTGGTTGCCATGGACTTGATTTCCAACACACAATACCAGCTAGATAGTTCCTTGCAAATGTATGAGGAGCAAAGGTGGCTATCCCCAAGCATTTTGTCAAGTTTCTCCACCAAGAACTAGCTATCATGATTGCTGGGATCAATCCAAGTCAAGAGGTCTCTTTGTAGTCATGACCTATTTCTTGCTAATTGTGGTGATCACAGCTGAGCTTTGGGGATACAACCACAATGTCAAAGAGGGGATATGTGCCTTACTAGTTAGGGAATGGATGGTGAATGCCTAATATGGGTGGTTTTGTACTAGATTATTGGGTGATGATAGCCAATGGCAAGATAACAAAATGTATTGCTCGCTTATTTGAAATAAAAACATTATTTTATCAAAGGACAATATTCTTTGTTTTCATGTGTGTAATAAGTTGCATGAATGGACCTAGTTTCTAAAATGCTAACTAAGGAATTTGGTTATACACATGTCCAAAGTAATTGTGTTGAAAAGAAAAAGTATACCTTAGGTATGTACATGGGAAGCAAATGGACTACTTTCTTGACAGAAGTGTCCAAAGTGACTATGTTAAATTAATTAGAAAACTAAAAAATGCCTTAAGTATGTATGTGAAAAGTCAATGGACTACTTTCCTGATGAAAGTGTCATATGAAAGGGTGGACTTTGATAAGTTTAGTGCTTCTCAACTAGAAGTCAAACAAACATAGCCACTGCATTAACCTACATAAGGCTTTGGGGCTCTGCATCATTTTAGGGGGACGGGGGTGAGATTTTGCAATATGGTTGGTTAGAAGGCTTAACATTTTACTCTCCCTCATTTCTAACTCTCATTAAACCAATTGCAGTCTAGGCTCTTTGAGCTTTGATTGACCACACAAGTGATCTCTCTCAGCCCAATGCTAGATTGTTGCTAGGTGACTTAATTGAGCATTAGCTACCTCATGTTGATCCTTATGGGTCAAGCCATGTAGTTTTTTGCAAGGTTGACCTAGAAGCAACCTAAGTGGCTAAACTTGTAGATTCAATTGGATCCAAGCAATGTTGCTGATGACAATTGAGTGACCTACTAAACATGCCCTCTCTAGCATCACTAGGGTAGGGGCATCTCAGTTTCTCAAAAAAGCAACTATTCTCTAGGACAATCAATAAAAAACATATCAATAAACAATATGGAGCTCTTTCGCATCAACACTATGTCGTTGTTCTTCCAAAGATGTTAGATTAGCACAACTTGCATCAAATTCCAAATCTCCAATGTGTTTGAGCTATATATAGCTCACCCTATCTAGACTAGGTCTCACCTATATATATATATATATATATATGAAATAGTCTTTAGGAGTGTACATGGTGTATCTCTTTTCTCCCTCTTGCATCTTTACATATGTTCTCTCTCTACATCTCAACATGGTATCAAAGCTATCACTATCGACTACAACCAATTCCTTGAAGAAGACAATTAGGAAGTATACCTATGTAGTGTCTCTTTAATTCTTGACTCATGTTCTTTTCATGCTTAAATTTGATGTATTGTGTATCTTATGAGTGTTAAGCATAGAAGAAGTTTACACGATCATCATTTAGATTGCAGATATGTTGAATTGTAGATATGCCTTGCTTGGACACACTAAAAGTTTCTATTTGGGAAACTCTTAAGGAAATGCCTTTCTTAAGAAAATCAGTTTTTGTGATGTGCTAGGACTCACAAGCTTTATTCCTAGCAAACCTGTAAATTTGGAATTCTATATCAAAAGTTATTTTAATTCAGGTAAACTAGACTTGAAAAACAAACAGGACAACAGCTTTTCGTGCAGACTTCTACGACATAGGTTTCATCATGATTACTCACTCTTGAGTTTCTACTAAACTTAACCAGATCATCATCCATTCTTGACCAAAAAGTAAAGAGATAACGTTTTGATCGTTGTTCATATTTCTCATCTATGTTGGGTTGATTTATTCTCGCATGTGTTTAGTCTATTTTGGATCACTTTATGCTTGCCTACATTTCGTCTATCTTTGCTTTATTCTTGCCCACGTTTTGTCTATCTTGGGTCTCTTTCTTTTGGAGTATGCTTTTTGAATTAAACATCTTTCTTTACAACATAGATTCTGCATACGAATTGTTGTGTTGTAGTTTTGTCATTGTTTTGTATATGGTGTGTAGATTTTGTGATCTCATATTATACATATTCTCTTAGTCAGATATGTCAAATTTTATAATCGTCAATAGATTTCCTTCTAGACAATGTTTTGCTCCTCACTTTCAAGGACAAGGATTCCTTGGATGGAAAGTAAAGATGTTGCTAATTCTTGAAGGTGATGACTTGCATGATATTGTTCTTGGTAATTACGAATGTCTACCTCAACCAATTGATTAGGTAAAGGATCTATCTTTGAAGAATGGTAAACTGTTTATAAAGAGTGGGTCAAAATGCAACAAAGTAGCTCGTCGATATATTCTTTTTGCTCTTCAAGACTTTCTTATGCTTGATGTATGCAATCTTTCAACCTCACAAGCTATATGGGAGTATTTGATAGTAAATTTTGAGAAGAAATCTATTACAGAAATACTTTATCTTTGTAGTTAGCTCACTGAGTTACAATATAACATCGAAACTTCTATGACAACACATATTGAATCATTCAAGAACATTATCAATCAGCTTGCTGCTCTGCTAGTGATGCCATTCCATGAAAGCAATTGATAACACAACTTCTTGACACTATAAAGGATCTTGCTTATCATAATGTTGTTATCATATTATGTAACAAAGATGGGATTGATTTCTTTTTTTGATGAAGACGTGAAATGTATTAAAAAAGTAAGTAAGGTAAGTATGTACAATTGGGGATCTTGCCCCTATCAACCAACCGCATGACTTACAAGGTACAAAAGGACTTGGTGGAGCTATTCTAATTGGATGAAACGAGGTGAGTTCATTTGGTTATTTGGCTTGAGCGCAACCTGTGATCCATTATTAGTGTCCAGTATGGAAGGGGCCTGAGGCTGAGCTACTAGGGGGAGCTGCACAGGTTGATTCAGAAGCGGCGAAGAGAGAGGGCAATCATGGGAGCTATTGGGTATGGTGGCATGAGGGTTACTAGTCATTTGACCTGTCGTGTTATCCATTGTAGAGGGGTTTCCAGTGGCCCGATAAATTGTTGACGGTGAACCCCAATCAGGCGAGGTAGGGAAGACATCGGCCTGAATCTTGATGGTGTAGTCCCTAGTCATTGCAGTATTTATAATGCTCTAAAATAGTTCAACAATCTCCTTCTTGATTTTAGCTTCTCTTTCCTCTTTTGAGCATTTGGTACCTGAATGTTTGATGGAGGTCTACACGTCATGCATCACTAATTTTCGGGCATTTCTTTGAACCTGACAACAAAGATCCACTTTAAGTTGAGGGGGCCAATCAACATCTTTACCATTAACTACTTTTTCATTGCGAATAAGCCATATGGGCTATTGAAACATTCCGCGTATCAAGGTCCACAAGGAGGGGGAGAGGACGTTTGCTTCACCCATAGGGATTTCTTTCCATGTTAGTTTATATGGATGGCCGCGGGAGATGAACTCTTGTAACCAGTTGACATAACACCTGTTACCTGGGCATAAAACAAAAAGGTGCACGATGGTTTCTTTATCCCTCTTGCACCGTGGACAAAGGCCATTGCATTTGATGACCCATTTCGCGGCTAATTTCTCGGTTAGAGAGAAGAGGCCTGTAAGCCCTAATCCCCCTTTGTCTTTGGAGAGGGTGCATGTGTTCCAAGCAACTTTGGGACATTTATATTTATAAGGGTCTCCTCCCCAAAGAAAGTTCCTAAATAAGGATTCAAGTCGTTAGAGGGACCCTTTGGGGGGGCGCCAGCATGCCAGGAAGTAGACGTAGGTAGGAATCAGGATGTGCTTGAGAATAACACTATGTGAACCAATTCCTTATGGGAAACCTTTCCATCTTTCTAGCTTAGAATGGATTTTGTTCATTACCCATTGCCATCTCTGTTTTAGTGTCTCTCCAAAGCCCATAGGGATACCTAATAGCTGAAAAACCTCTCCTTCCGGGATTATTTGGCAATCGGCATCCAGGATCCATTGAGGAGGGGCCTGGATAAGAGTTCTGACTCCTATTTTTGTATGGTTGATTTTGGAGCCTGAGGCTAAACATAATATGTCTAGGCAGTTCCAAAAGGTGAGGATGGACTTTGTATCGTTATTGAGTGTGACATTAGTGTCATATGCAAATAGGTTAAGTATCATTTCTTTTTTATTGGGTAATTTGATGCCCCTGATTTTACCCTGAATTCTAAAGTGCTCTAAGAGCCAGCCTGATCCGTCTGCATCTATGGCAAAGAGGAGAGGTGCTAGAGGGCATCCTTGCAGGATGGACTTGTGCAAATGGAATGACACCGTTAGTACGCCATTGACTGAGATGGCTGTGGTAGCATTTCCATGTAGAATAGAGACAAAATTGACATACTTCTTGCCTAAGTCCATGTCTACTTAAGGATTGTAGTGTATAGTCCCACTCCAGCCTATCATAGGCCTTATCGAAATCTATCTTGAGAAACATGGAGTCCTAATGTTGTTTCTCTGCATATCCCATTCCCTCCCATAAACTAGTGATAGCATCCAGTATGTAGTGGCCCTTAATAAAGCCTTTTTGCTTCTTCTGTATCCAAGCTTGTAGGTGGTGTACCAATCTCCTTGCCAAGGCCTTGGCGAAGACCTTGTATGTAGAGTTGAGACAAGTTATGGGCCGCTAGTTGCTCAACTGCTCCTTAGCTCCCTTCTTATGAAGTAGTTTAACCACCCCTTGGTTCATTGTGATAGGAAAAGCCCCATAATGGACTGCTTCAGCCCATACCTCCATAAGGGGCATGACCAAAAGGTTTTTGAATTCTTGAAAGAATTTGTTGGGAAGCCCAGGGATTTCCCCTTAGCTAAAGAATCAATCGAGTATGCTATCTCAACTACTGAAAGGTCCATGTCTAAAATTGGAGTTAATTCAGGTGGGATAACTCTTTTTTTGTATCAAGAAATCATGGCTTTGGTGGCTGTATGCTCTAATGTAGGTTTGTTTGTTTTCCCAAAAAGGTCGAAAAAATGGTTAAAGGTGACCGTTAGGTTTTCTGCTTGGTTTGAGGCAAAGGTGCCATTAGGTTTTTCAAGTAGGGGAAGTCTCTCTTTGGCCTGCTTGGCCTTCAGGATACTGAAATTTACTTTAGTTGGTCTATATGTGTGGCATGACCACCAATCTCTAAAAAAAAGTTGTAAACTTTTAGATTCTTAGGCCTCTTCCTGTCTAAGGGCCAACCTTCTAGAGATAAGTAGATCTTGAAGGTGGGGTTCCCCTTTAGTTATTCTATCTTCTATGAAAGAGATTTCTTGATACAATTTTTCCCTTTGCTCTTGCCTTACCCTTGTTTGTGTTTGTTTCGCCCTACTAAAAAGTTTTTGGCTTTCTTTGATGGCAGCTACCTAGTGGGTTGCCTGTCGTTGGGAAATGATTGGACCATATGGTTTTGATTCCCTTGCGAACATGATGGTATTTAAATATGTCTGGGTCCACGTGGAACCAACCCACTCTACATGGGTCAGATGATGCTAGTGAGAAGGAAGAGATCATCGATTTATGATCCGACATTGCTATGGTGTGTGATGTGGTTTGGGCATAGTCAACAAAGGATGTGAGGACAGCTGTAGATACATAACACCTATCTAGACGAGCTTTCCTCATATATGGTGGGCTTGGGTTGTTAGACCAAGTAAAGCCCCCTATTTGGCCCATATCTACCAGACCATGAAACCCCACTAGTCCATTCAATTCTAGCAACTTAGCACCCCCTATGATGTTGCCTTTACTTTCAAAGTGATCTTGAATATGTTCCACCATGTTGAAATCCCCTACAAGTATCATGGGGAAGGGGATGGATTTTAGGGATTTCCAGGTGGTGATCCTATCTCTGGGAGAGGAGGGGGCGTAGATTGACATGACCGCCTAGTCTTCTAGTCCTTTGAAGACTACTAATACCCAAGCATGGGCAGTGTCCTTGAGTACCGCTTTAATGAGATGGGATAATTTTCCTAAAATCCCTATGGCTGTGCCACCACCTCCACTCGGATGGTTTGTAAAAATCCATTGAAATTGGCGTGAAATAATCTCTAAATTTTTAGCAAGATGGGGACCAGCCACCTTCACTTCTTGTAGGCAGACTACATCTGGTTTGATATTGTCCTGAAAGAGCAAGGTCTTGATGATTCGGGCCTGATTGGGGTCTGTAAGCCTTGTACAGTTGAAGTTAAATATCTTGAGCTTGTCTATCATTAATTCTTGTTATTTTTAGAGTTTTTAGTTGCATCTAAGTCATTAATTTCTTTCTCAAATTCATCTAACTACATTTGTGTTTTCCTGAAAAAATTGTGTTCCATCGACAAAGTCGTCCTCGTGGTGGTCAGATTCTACCTCGATGGTTTCCCTTGCCCATTAGCGTCATGGACTATATCACCACAATTTTCAAGCAAGGTTGTGTATCTATTCAAAGAGTTAAACTCAATATTATTATTCTTTTTCCCTGTTTGAGACTTTTGATTCTTATTAGCATGTTTTCTGTTTTGCACTCTCTGGAATCCTTCCTCGTCTCCATGTGTTGGGAGGGGGGGGGGGGGGGGGGGCTCCTTCACCTCCTCCTTCTTCTGTTCTTTGCTCCATTCCGAGAAATCCCTAATAAAGTGTCCTTGTTTCATGCATTTGAAGCAAGAATTAGGGAGGTTTTTATACATGATTGGTCGTGTATGAATGGGCTGACCCTTCAAATTCCCGATTCTTATCTTGTCCTTAAGCTTTTTACTAATATCCACTTCCACTAAAATCTAGGGATGCCACCTCATATTGATATTAAAGGAGGGTCCCTACCCTAATACCTTACCTAATGGGGCTGCTATCAAGCCTAACAGGGAGTGGAAGGGGTCAGGTAAATTGGGGAGCTCAATCGAGATAGGCACTTTTGTAGGCTTGGGGCCATTAGGGTCGAAATCTATAGACCATTTGAATAAAGTTAGTGGAGCATTACACAACATCCATTGACCATGAGACAGAACAAAGACTGCCATGTCTCTGGTCTTGATCATAAAAATGAAATAGTTATTGCATAGATATCTGGAAGATACAACCTTGTATCCTCAGTTGCCCCAATGCTCTCCAATCCATGATTTCAGGACCTCGATTGGAGGTCTTGAGCCATGGCAGAGGCCAATAAGGGTATAGTAGTAGTACATGAAAAACACACAATCTATTACTTCGTCTTCCAAGGTAATGGAGCACATACCTTCCCCTTCTTTGTTTGGGTAGGAGTTCTTACGTACGGTTTGTAACCTAGGCGTTTCCTCTTTGGACCTCATTTTGGAGTGCACCTCTTTAGGGTGGGAGTGTACCATTTCGACAGCAGAGCCTGCGCTATGTGTTCCTGTCTGCGGAGAACAGCTTCCTTGCAAGCCAGAGAAATGGGGTATTCCATGGATGGCCAATGTCGAAGTACCTACAATATGTGAGCCAAATGTGAGACCCTGGGGCAGTCCAGAACTAACATGTTGAGATATGTTAAATAGCGGGTTAACATGCGCATATGGCGAAGAGAAGTGGGGTGAGGCATGCGGTATTTGCTATGAAGGGGACGACCCCTGTGATGATATTCGTCCTAGCTCAAGTGTGGGATGGATTCTAGTCGACAGCAGATCTTCGTTCATGAAAAGTTGAGGGGAAGGGTAATGATTGATCGGAGCAGGGCTCATCACCAGAGGAGTAGTCAGAGAAGGGGGAATCCCTAAGGGAGGAGGGAGCACCTCGACCACATCCCTAGAGGTGTTGGCCGAGGCATCCAATGGTTGTAGGAAGGGCTGCATGCCCTCCACTTGGTGGCGGGAATGGTCAGTTCTCGCCCAAAGGTGGTGGGAAAACGATCACACGCATCGGACATTGGAAGGGGTAGAGTGGTGTGTGAATCACGAGAGCTCAAATTCCAGTCTTGACAATGCAATTGGATGGGATCGATTTTGATGAAGCTTGTATATCTTTGATTGAATATTCACAACGACATGAACGATGTCACACAAATCAATAAATAAACAACTATGATCTCACAAGAGAACACACGATCATAACAAGTCGACAAAGCTTTACTTGCTCAAAGGGTTCCCTTTCCAAGCTTTACACATAGGAGTCATCATCGTGGTAACTTCTCTCGTCTCAAGTTTCCTGATAGACATTGTTCTTATTGCAATAGAAATGGTCACACTATAGATAATTGCTGGGCAAAACAATATGATGAAGAACATGGTATTACAAATAAAGAACCACATTTATCCAGATATTATTCTCCTTGCGACTTTTGCAAAAAGAGTGATCATACAACCCATCTATGTTTCAAGAGGCATTTTCGTTTAGATCATAATAGAGCATATGTTGCTATACATGACAACACTATTGAAGAAGTAAATTTTGTGAGTTATTCTCTCTCTCCAAAATGGATACTTCATGTTCGTGATAGATCTCTTTTTATTATTGATTATGGTGCTATGGGAAACATGACATATTAGTCCCAATAGTTATATAATTATCATTCTATTCGTGTTAAGAAATTGGTTTATCTTGCTTATGACACAACCTGTCAAGTCAAAGGTATATGTGATTTATATCTTGGCACTCTTTCTTCAACAAGAATTCTGTGTGGAGTTTTACATGTCCTAGATCTACAAAAGAATCTTCTTTCAATTGTAAGACTTGTGGATCTTGGTCTCTTTGTCAGTTTTGACCATCTCAAATGTTGATTGAGAAAGATGGCCAAACCACAGTTGTCGCTCCTCAAAATGATAATCTTTTTGAGTTATCTTTAAACGAAGATGTTGCAAATGTTATTACAGCTTGTGGAGATCTTAACAACAAAATATGACATCATTGCTTTGTTCACTCTAATTTTTCTAAGCTTGTTGATCTTTATCAGCATGACCTTGTTCAAGATATGGAATTCAAAGCTCGTCCTCACATGGACATTTGTGAATATTGTGCACTTGGAAAGCATTTTTGCAAATCCTTTTCCATTTCCACCATAACTCATTCCAAAGATTTGCTTGATCTTATTCACATTGATATTTGTGGACCTTTTCCTCCATTGAAATCCCAATATCAGTATTTCATGACTTCTATTGATGACTTCTCAAGATACACCACTATTTTTCTCTTGTGATACAAATTGGAAGCTTTATTATCTTTTAAGAAATATAAAAAAGCTACAGAACTTCATATTGGTCATTGCATCAAGAAACTTCACAATGAGAATGCTAGAGAATACATTTCAAATGATTTTGTTGATTATTGTAATAATCATGTTATTCATCATGAATAAATGATTCCCTACTCTCCTCAACAAAATGGTATTCTTGAACATAAAAATAAAACTATCCTCAATGGCATGTGATGTATGCTCATTCATTTTGGCTTATCTCGATGTTTTTGGGCTAAAGTAGTCTTAACAGTAGTATTTGTGCAAAATCATCTTCCTATGACTGCTCCTTCTTGTAAAATACCAATTACTACATGGATAGGTGAAACTCCTTGTGTTTCATATTTTCAAACCTTTGGATGTATTGGTTATATTCATGTACCCAAAGAGACCCGCAAAAAACTTAATCCTCCTAGTTTGAAAGTTATTTTCATTGGATATTCAAATTTTTCTAAGGGATACACGTTTTATAATCCATCCTCTAAGAAGGTAATTATAAGTCGTGATGCTATTTTCAATGAGCAACTTATAGGCAACATCACATGGTCTCAGGAGAATGTTGGGAGGACATGGCCACTAGAGGAGGTTGATGATATAAAGCCATTATTAACTGCATTTCCTTTTCTATATGATGAAGAACCTTCTTCATAGGATTGTATTGACTCTTTAAATCATGATTCACAACTTGCACCTATTATTGTTGATGATGACCTTGGCGTTGATCTTCCAATTGATAATGAGCATGGTACCTGTCATGTTTATGATGCTAATATTCTTGAGAATGCTCTCAATATTTGTGAAGACATTGTCTCTTATAATGATGCCATGCCATCCCCACAAAAGGAACAATGACAAGAGGCTATGGAAGCTGAGTATGAATCTCTTTTCTCTAAAGGTACATGGGTTCTAACTGAGTTACCACCTGGATGTACTGCTATAAAATGCAAGTGGATTTATAAGACTAAAACAAAAGCAGATGGAACGTTTGACAAATTCAAAGCAAGGCTAGTTGCCAAAGGTTTCTCACAAATTACAGGAGTTTATTATCAAGAAACTTTCTCACATATTGTTCATATTATTTGAGTCTTTTTAGTTTTTGCTATTGAGTTTGATTTAGAGGTTCACTAAATGGATGTGAGAACTGCTTTTCTTAATGGTGATTTAAAGGAAGAGATATACATGGAGCAACTAGAGGTATTTGTAGTCAAACATAAGGAAAATCTTGCTTACAGACTTCATTGAGCACTCTATGGTCTCAAATAATCTTCATGAGCTTGGTAACAATAGATTGATATCTTCCTTACAAAACAAGATTTTATCTCTTGTTCTTTAGATCCTAACTTATATGTCAAGCGCTGCAATGACAGTTTTGCTATTCTTGCTCTATATGTGGATGATACCATACTTGTTTCTAACAATCGCAACTTCCTTCAACAAGTAAAGAATGTTTTATCTTCTGCATTTGACATGGTGGATCTTGGAGTTATACACTCATGTCTTGGTATTCAGATTCAATGCTATTGAGAAAAGGGTATTTTATTACTACGCCAAACAAAGTTTATTGAAGATATTATTCAAAAGTTTGGTTTGGATATTCTGCACAACTTACTAGTACTCCTTGTCTTGTGAGCTCTACCAAAAACTCACACTTTTTGCAAAATGATGGACAATTAGCATTACATTAGCCTTATGCTAATCTTGTTGGATGTCTTCAAAAAATTGGCTTAAATTCTCATTTTTACTACAAATTTTCTTAGACAACATCTTAGTTCTCCATGCCTAACACATTAGATTGCCGCTAAATGAGTTTTGAAGTATTTGAAAGGCACTAAAGATTTTGCTTGGGTTTGTCAGCACCAACAAAACTTTGATTCTCTGCATTCACTTCAACTTTTGGGTTATATAAATGTAGATTGGGCAAGCTCTCACTTATCTATGCATTCTACAAGTGGGAATTATTTCTTTATCAATGGTTGTCTTGTTTCTTGGACTAGCAAGAAACAATGTTGTGTTGTTGTTTCCACTACAAAGGCTGAATATGTAGCTGCATCTTTAGCAGCTTGAGAGTTAGTATAGCTTCGACAAGTTCTATCATATATTGGCCATCCTCCTCTCTTCAACACACCACTTCGATGTGATAACCAAAGTTCTATTAGTCTTGCTAAAGACTAAGCTCAACATAACAACTCTAAACATATTGCAGTGCAGTATCATTATGTTTGATATGAAGTAAAGAAAGGCACGATCATGATTGAACATTGTCCAAGTGATCAAATGATTACATATATATTTACCAAAGGACTCAATGAAGCAGCTTCACTTTGCCTGTGCTTGGAACTTGGAGTGGTCTCAACTTCAATATTTGGGAATTCATCTACTATGACATTGTAGCACCATTGTACATACTCCTTGTAGGCACCATACACTTCACACATGCACATACACCTTAGACCTCTTGGTCATCTTTGTACATATATATTCAATTTTACTTCACATGCACAGATTCACTTTACATGCACAAAATAATCCTTCTTGATCATGTTTGCACATTTGTATATAGGAGCTTGGGTTTTTCCCTTGTGCTCCTCCAAGGTTTTTTCATTCACAACAAGAGACCTTTGTTTGAGTGGGGGTGTTGAAGCTATATATAGATCACCTTATATAGACTAGGTCTCACATATATATATGTATATTGTGATCAATATGAAATAGTCTTTGGGAGTGTACATGGTGTGTCTCTTCTCTCCCTCTCATATCTCTACATATCTTCTCTCTCGACATCTCAACACAAGGAAGTAGGATCCAAACCTGAGGGATTGTTGAAGAGAGCCAACCTCATGGGTACGTTGGCCTTTACCCCTACCTTATAGGAGCACTCTTTTATTATTATTTATATAGCATATATACTAACACAATGTGAAAATATATGGGGAATGGATTCCCTCTTGAGAGAACACATGGAATAGTGGGAGAGATTTCTTGAACTTAGAGACTCTACTATCCTTGGCTAGAATTTAATTTCTTCAAAGAAGGGATGCTTTTCCATGCCTTATTGTACATGTACTCCCATGTCCTCACTTGTGTGTTTAGTAGTTCTTTCTTCCAATCTTCATTATTGGAAAAATCACATTGTTACTACTATTGAAATCCTTCTTGAATTTTAGCTTTAGGATTGGTTTACCCCATTATTGATAATGAACTTAAGAGGGTGTGCATGCTGCTTAACAATATAGTTTGGCAACTTCTCCCTCTTATCCAAGATGTCCACCTATCTAACCAAGCCCCTATCATTTATGGCTTTAGCAAACTTAACATTCTTTGCTACATGTGTTGTCTTGTTGTTGTCATTAAAGACAAAGTGAAAGGTTGAGAAAACTAGACTTACAATGTATCTGCTAGCAAACACCGTTTGGAGAAAAGTGCATATCATTGGCCATGTAAACATGTTGCACTTTGACAAACCACCCTTCATGCATAATTTTGAAAGCAATGATACGTCCCTTCTAGTGATGTTTTATATCCTCTCTTTTTCTTCTTTTCACCTTGTGAGAGCCCTTGCAAGAGGACAGCATGATAACCCAATCGCTTATGCAAAGGGTTTTGGGCTCCCAATTTCCATTAGCTCCTTGGCTACAAAGGGTGCAGGAGTTTATTAAATGAGAAGGGCACATTTTGGATGTTATACTTAGTTTGAATTCACAGAGAAAGATGTCCTCCCAAGATCTAAGGACCATCATGTGTCTTTCACAAGATTGAGCCAAAAAAAGACTAGCAGTTGAGCCACATCAAATTGTGGAATCCTGACGGGAAGATCTAGGGCTAAGAATTTATCTCCAAATTCAAATGATTCCATTTTTTGCCTACAAAATTTGATTCAATAATCCACTGCCTTGGAATGCATGCCTAGAGATAGCACTTTTAATGCCTTATAAGAAGTAATAGGAATGTCGTCTAGTTTTCACACTTAGATCCTCAACTCTAACATCAAAATTATTTTTGGCCATTGTGAAAGTGTCCTAAGGGATTGCATGCCTTGTGAGATGGCCCACAATGCCATGAGAAATTTTTTGCATAACTTTTCTAATTACTTCAAACCTATCTTTAAGAAGGAATAAACATGAAGAAAAAAAGATCGAGGGGCCTAAAATACTATCAAGGATTGTCTCCTAACTAAGAGTGATGATAGGAAGAGACTCATACTTGACAATATTATTGTTGAAATTTATCAACAATTAAATCCTTGAGAGAAATTGCCTCCCATGGCCAATGAGCAACCTACATACTTGAATAGGTCACCTAGAGTGATATGTTTGAACTCATGCTAAGATAACCACTCGACCAATTCATTGCAAGGTGAGTACACCCTCTATGCCTTGGATGAACTTATCACCGAGCCTAAAACCTCTATAAATTGCTCATAGATTTCAAGGAGGCTATCCAAACTATCCTCAACTTCTACAATGTTTGAGTTGGCATTAGCAAAAAGCAAACCTATGACCTATTAAGAAGTGGCAATCTTTTAAGATCACCTATCTACAAATTGAAGTTCACTCATCCTTAAGAGAGGGTCATTCACCATGGCAAACAATAAAGGGGAAAGGGAGCACCCATGCCTAATTGACTTGGTAAGTCAAAACTTGTGAGATATGTAACCATTGATGCTTACTATTGGTGTGGCACTTATGAACAATGCAACCACTAACACAGAGTTAATTGTCAAATCTTGGGGCCTTTAGGACTTGTGAATAAACCTTCAATGTTCATGGTCATAGGCCTCTTCGTATCTATGTTTACCAAGTCAAATTGACCAACTCTTTCCAACACTAAAATCATTGACATCATTGAGTTTAAAATTGCATCATGAATTGTCCACAATGTAAAAGACCATACTAATGGCTCACTAATGAGAGTGAATACTTTATAGGTTAAAAGTTTGACATTGAGAATAAGTGCATTGCTACAATTTTGCAAACAACATTAAGCATTATGAGCAACTTCCATTGGCCCAATTTTAAATTGTTTAAACCTTCAAAAACTAGATTGGTAAAGCCTTCATTAATAAGCATAGGCATTTTACTAGATCTTTTAATTTTATTAGCAAAGTCACATGTGTGCTAGTCACATACTTCCTAGATGGCTCCAAAGAATTCTACAAAAATAGCCATCCTTGCCAACTATTCTCCCCTTCTTTTCTTTACCATAACTTCCACCATGCCTTCAATTGTACCTTGCAACACTCAATTCTACAGTTGTTGTAAACTTTTGATAAAATGTTCCAACTTCTCTTAAAAAGAGACAAGCTACTTGTCAAAAGGGTACAAAGTAATAGTCTTAAGTAGATTTGATCTACAATCAATATTAGCAAATATAGATGCTTCTCTTCTTTGAGCCTCTAAAAACTCCATATCTTTTGGAGAATTTAATCGTGGCTTCAATACAATTTGTAACCTACCTGGTATAGAGCAAGAAGAATCTCTTACTTCCCATTAAGCCTCCTTGATGCTAGCCAAGTATGGTTAGCTCTTTGATAATGAGATGTTTAGACAAAAGAGTAGTATGCCATATTCATGAGAGTTAGTGACCAAGAGATGAATGGAGAATTTCAAAGTAATGATCAAAGTTAATCTACTTTATAAGTACTTTCAGCTTAGACTTGGGACCAATAATCCATCTGCCTTAATTAATGTAAATGCTATTAAGTCTAATACCCCTCTTTGCACATTCCTATACTGTCAGTTATACCAAGTTAGTAAGGATCATCAAAACATCTCACAATTGCCATGTGGGAGCTTTCGCTCAACTGCCAAGACCCACAGACCGCTTATTTTTCAAGCGTTCCAAGCCGAGCACTAATGGCTACCTCTCACATAGCCAACGCGCCATCCATATCTACGGGTGTAGTGAGCTTACCTCCATGCCGTTCGAGTTACCTCCTCTCCCACGCACTCTGGTAGCTCCACGATCAAAGTGCAAGCTTCAAGCAAGCTCCATCCTCAAGCTCCACGCTCCAAGCTCCATTGCCGCGAGCAAGTCAAGAGAAGAGAAGAGAAGAGAAGAAGAGAGGAGAAGATGGAGAGCTTCTCCTCCTCGGTCCCTCACCCTCAAACACTCACTCCCTCACACTCTCACACTCCCTCTCTCAAGCACAAGCTCAAGCAAGCAAGAAGAAGAAGAAGAAGAAGAAGAGGAGAGCTACTTTTGGCCACACACAAGAATGAGCTTTTCATTCACTTTTCAACTTTATATACAAAACCCTAAATCCCTTTTGGGCGGTCATTCCCTTTTCCCCTTTCTTTACATGGCTGGCCATAGCCTAGGCCCCTTTTTCCCATTGTCCTTCTATCTTCCTAGCTTTCTTTCCACTGCCCGTCTACATTTACAAATTGCATGAGTGAGAGCCCGGCGCCCCTTGAATTAAACCATGATGCGCTTGCGCTCTTTTACAAAAGTTTTGACTTGCGCTTTTCCTTGTGCGCCTTTCTCCCTTATTTAGGTCTCTTCTCCTTGTGCGTCTTTGTCTTCCGTTTCTCTTTGCCTTGGCCTTTGTCTTTGTCTTCTGCTTTAGCTTTTCCGGATTTTCCACCTTCGTTCATTTGAGGGTTAACATTACCCCCCTCCTAGGCGAGTGCCAGTCCCATGGCACTCACCGTCGTAGGTAGCAAGCGTTTAGCATGAACCGAAGACATGGGTGGCAAGGATGTCTGTGGTTGCCATGGCGGAGTGTTGGTAGTGGCGGGGAGGAAGGTCATTGGGGGCACATTGGTGGGTTGAGTGGTAGGTGGTGGGGCAATGGGAGTTGGTGGTAGGGCTGTGCTTTGGGGGGGTTGCACTGATGGAGTACAAGTGGCGGTTTGTTGGGGATTCTGTACATGCCGAGATTCTTGGCAGGCTTACAGGGTGATAAGAATAGGAATTTAGAGTTGAGTGTTGATGAAGAGTGAACGACACCTTTGTTGGAGTCTGCAATACCTGCAATTGAAAACCCCTCATGTGGTCTCTCCCTAAGGGGTAGTGCTAGTCTTTGTATCATGCACAAGACATATTTTGATTAGTTTGGGAGACATGTCGAACTCTAAGCAAGCTGAGAGTATTGTCCTGCGCTTGAGGACCCAAACTGTGTATATAATTTGGTGCAGATATTATGTGAGTGCTCATGCATACTTAGATATTACTTAGTTAGAAGACTATCAGCCTGGTTCCTTGAATAGCAATGGGTCAGTGAAGCAAGGGGCTAAGTTGATGGAAAAAGTTGTCGATGAAGATGGAGAGTACACTTGAAGATTGCTTGAGACATCATTATGGCCGTGTCAAGGCAATGTAGCATAATTGAGCTCCTTGATGTCTTATCTTTTGGGAGCTAGTGGCTACTTGTAGTGCTTGAAAAGCATGGTGCACTTTTCCATTGTCTTTCATGCCTTGCTTACCACTGTTGATTGTAATGGCATTGAGATGGAGTGCAAAAGAATTGTGCAAGTGGTTCAGGGTGACAGGTCTAACCATAGGCGAGGCGAGCTCTCAGGTATGTCCTGCCCTTAATGTGCCCTGAACAATTGTGGAGGATGTACAAAGGGCTAGGGGATTAGGGACGGAGCCAGCCGACCAAGGTCACTGGACGTACCTAATTTGAGGACCCCTAGGTGCGGTGCTGTGATCATGTGTGCTTTTTTCATTTTTTCTTTTTTCTCTTTTTTTTTCCTTTTCTTTTCTTTCTTTCTTTCTCTCTTTTTTTTTTGGTGGAAAAAATGAATACAATCAATGCCATACATTGAGGCTGTTAGCCTTTCATTTGGCTTGAGAAATGTTGGGATCCAAAGGTTATGAAGAATGGATATTACAGAGATGATTGTGTCACCAGCCTTGATGCTAAAGGAACTATTGTTGAGATGAAGAGATACACTTGAGATTTTGCAAACCTCTTGTAACATGTGAGACATCGAACAATTGAGGTAGCACTTGAGTGAGCCGTGCATGGACAAGGGCTGAGCATCTTGCGAATTGAATCTTGGATGATGAAGAGACGTTGCCCTTGTTGAGAGCGTGGCTCCTGCTCGAACATAGAGTCGGGGCCAAGAAGGAGAAGGTAATCGATGATTATGCTTTGGCCATGCTCAGTTGCAATATGTGCTTTCTGCAAAGGTGTCCTTGGGTTCTCATCTAGTGGCATTTCCGTCATGGCTTTTGTTTCTTGGTATTCCTGTCACTTCCTCCATAATGGTTCTTTGTGGGGTTGGTGGTCTTGTGGTGACTTGGATATTAAACGCTTCTAGACCTTGACCTGTGTCATTTTGCATCCACTTGTCACTTCGTGAGAGTATATGCTCACTTGCATTAAGTACATCGAAACAATTTTAAGAAATAATTTTTCAGAATGCTATGATGCCTATCCCATTACTTGTTAAGATCGCATACATTAATGGTAGGTGAAGGAAGTGTGTACAAGTGGGGATCTTGCCCCTTTACTCATCAAGAACAAAAAGTTATGGCATGATGACTTGTCAAGCTACTTGCACATCATAGGGGCTTAGTCGATAGGTACTAGGCGGGGTGAGTTTCGTTGGCTAGGCGACTGGGCCGATGCTAGTGCGGGGCTCCCGTGAGGTTGGGCAGGAAACGTGTCGGCTGGGAAATGAATGGTGTAGTCTAGGGCCGCAACCATTTCCAAAATATCTTTAAACAGTTCATTAAATTCTTCCCTGTCCTGAGCAGCCTTTTCTCTTCGTGGGCAGGTACCTAGTGCCCGAGGATACGTTGGGGGTCTGTGCAACTGGCGTTGCCACTTGCTGTGCGTTTCTTTGAGTCTCGACTCTCTTGGCCCAGGGATTCTTCGGCCTTCGTCCGGGTCGGTGTCGCTTAGGCCCTCGCTTCTTTGCATATTTCTTGAGAGTGGGTACATAGCGTACCGGGGGAGGGGCGTGTGCCGCGTGCTCCCGTCATCTGCAAAGAGCGTCTCTGCATGCCAGATGTCCGTGGTTCTCCGTGCATTCCTTCTGGAAGCATGACTAGAAGAGAAGGCGTAGAACGTGTTGTACTTGTTGTAATGGTGTCCCTCTGGCCTCTAACTATGAGCAGTTCTTGACTCACGCTGAGTTACATCGGTTGGTGGTCCTACGTTTGGAGGGCTCATCCTCGGAAGGATAGGCCGGGAAGGGAAAAGTGTGTAGAGAGGGACTGCGCCCTACTTACATCGTGAGGGATGTTGGTCAGGGTTTTCCATGGTGGCAATGCGGGTGCATGCCCTTTGCCCGGAGGCGGACATGATTTGGTGAAAGGGGGACCGACCTAGCATAGCCTGTTGGCCCCGATTCTTCTGTCTGCGCTTGGGTTTTTATTGCTTGTGTGTGTTGATGATGTTTATATAGGGTTACAAAAGTCATTGTTTATTTATATATATATCCATGAGTCCATGTCGCTTTACGAGGATAAAAACCAATTGTAGAACTCGGGATTGTACTGGAGTGTGGCACATGCATCCAGCACTCGTGGCAGCTTACTCAATACTAATATATATTTTGCCACATCGAGCAGCATGGACCCTTGTCCGAGTCTACTGGCAACATATAACTCCTCCTCAGTGAGAACCTTATCAAGCAGAGGGTTTTCTTGGCTTGGTTTAGCCAAGTCCTTGCCGCGAATGGTAGTCAGCACTCGGAGGGAAGTTGGTGCCACGTAGGTTGGGTCTCTTTGGGACCGCCATTTGGCCAATCACTCCTCAGAGACTATCATGATCTGAGCCCCTAGTTCGGCCATTGCAACGCGGCTTTCGCACCAACGCTGCTCAAATCGACTCCGGCCTGCTGACAATCGCTTTAGTTGCTCGATGTCTACGAGATTTGGTTGGCAGAGCACCTCAATGAATGTGTTAGTTAAGCGCAGTTTGTCAGCTTCCTTGTCAGAGATGAGTCGCGTGCGTTCATACAGGAGCTTGTTATAGTGATCGTCAAGATGTTCTTGCTCTTCCCAGGATAAGGGAAATGGCAAGTACTCTTCAAGCTGCTCCTTAGGAAATGCACCCATGTCTGCCAGGACATAGACACGCGCGAACACTTTGAGCTTAGCATTTAACTCGGTTAAGCATTCTATGACACTTCTATGTTCCACGAGGGCTTGCTCGGTAGCCATCTCATGCAATGTTCTAGGAGTTTTCTTGGGCGTTAGCATAGCTGGGGGACTCAGGCCTAGATGAGCAAGTTTGGCCAATGCTAGAATTTCTTATGCTCTTGGGGTTCTCACGTTTCTCCTGAGGCTTTGTCGTTGCGTCATGGTTCTCCTTGGATGTGCCTGGTATAAATTTGTCACCCTGTTGTGACAGTGTTGTATCCACTCTTGATTGGTTGATGTGAGTTCTATTGTTGGTGGATTGAGTGTTGAAAGTAACTGTTGATGGCAACGGCTGCTTTGATTTTTCAGAGCACATGGATGTGTCTGAGGTTTCACCGCTATTAAGAGAGGCATCAGTGGGCTCATTGGTGGATGGACTCGATGCTTTATTCATCAGCTCTCGAGCACTCTTCGTCCCAAGGTTCTTGGGGTCCACAACCACCTGCAATTGTTGTTGTTTTCGCTGGTTTCTCTTCGTTTTCTTGGTTAGTGCAGGTGCATCTAGCGTCTCAGGACCCTGGGCTACATCGACCATTAACGTGCTTGGTTGGGCCTTAGCATTTCCCTTCTCTAGTGGGTCCTCATGGGACCTAGTCGTGGCCTGCGGAGTAGCCTTGCCAGCTTGCATGGGTACAATTGTCTCCCTTTTGGGAGAGTCTAGCTCTTCCGCCCGCTCCCCTGTGCTTAACTCCTCCAGCCCAGGTTTTAGGTGCTTTGGAAGTGCTGGAGTTAAGGAGGTAGGTCGCGACACCTCGTTCATAGGTAAACTACTAAGGGCACGTTCCGCAAGGGGCATTGTCACGGCCAAAGGCTGTGACGGTTGTGATCCCTGATTTGAAGTACTAGTAGCTAGTTCGGTGGACTTGCTACTATTGGTGAATTGCGGTATCCGGTCCTTAAGGCGATCGGAGGTGGTCGCGTCTTTTGTTGCCCTTTGAGCATTTGTTTGTGTAGATCGAGCCTGAGTTGATCTGGTCACATTGGGTTGTGCAGGCATATCCTTGGACCGAGAGACACGGCTAGTGTCATGTCCCCCCTCTTGGATATTTGGAAGCCTTGATGGAGATAGAGATTGAGAGTGAGCAGCCGCCATTGACGACCGCTGTTGTGCTTCCTGTGTCCATTTGGAAAAAGAGGATGTAGGAGATTTGGAGCTCCTACGTGGGCTTGGCACTGCCTGAAGAATTTGCTCATGATTGTTAGACGATTCTGTCATTAGCTTTGTTGAGCAATCAGCCTCATCCTGAGCAATGTTGTGCCTGTGGTGCTCATTATCCTCTTGGGAAGTCAACGGCTCCTTGGGCACTAGTGGACCTTGTGCACGCTTGACAATTACCTCTGATATCTGCTTGCTAAGTACGCTAGACTGGGGATCCACTTTTTGATAGGCCATGTTTGGTTTCTTGATTTCAATAGTGAGGGGCTCAATCACTCCAATATTTTTGGTTCGAGACTTGGATTTTCGTTTAGGTTTCCTCCTACGCCTCTCTGTTTTGGACATAATTTGGGCTTCTAACAGAGGTGGTCTAGCAAGGGGTTTTGGTACCCAAATCCATTGATTGCCTACATAATACCCTTGAGCACGAAGCAATGCCTTGGACATCCATCGTGGCGTTGTGCTAGCTCTCCATCGACGCCTTCGTCTATAAGGCTTGGGCTTCCGTCTTGGTCTTCTATGATATTTGTATGAGATCCTATCCCTGGCCTTGTCTCCTAACCCTTTTGTTTCGAGTATGGCCTCACTCATTGGTTCTCTCTGTTCAACCTGCGCTTGTATTAACTCTTTCAACAACTCCTTACTCTCATTACCAGGCTTGTTTGGTATGTCAGAATGCTCCTTGCCCTTCCCTCGAGGTTTGGTGAGGTCACCCTTGCTAAAAGTCGTGATTATCCTCACACCTGGTAGTATTAGGTGTATCCTCTATGCTATATAGTCGGCTTCACACTTCGTTGCCTTTTTGAAGGGCCTTCCTAGGAGGATTTCCTTTCCACAATTCTTGCTATTGGGAGGAACATATAACATGAGTGGCAAGCTTTCTGTTTCAATAGTTACAAGGATTCTGCACTTCCCTAGAAGTGCTTGTGGGTGTTCCCCGTAAGGATTAAGAGTTGCATCAGTCGGTTTGAGCTCTGGTTGACCTAGTAGAGTCCATGCTTCGTAAGTCAAGATATTGAAATCTGCTCCTTCATCAATGAGAGCATCAACACTATGCTCTCTTTTTGCGGTGAGTTTGACCCTAAGATAAGCAGGTGGTAGTATGTCTTCATCTTCCAGGTCTTGGCTTGTAAATTTAAGCCTTCTGACAAATGCCTTTGAGTCCTTAACTGCACACTCAGACGTAGATTCTCTACTGAGGTCTTGGGTCGTTTGTGCAGCGCTACTCAAGGTACATCTATCGTCAGGACTGTCATGTCTATCATCCTCGCATTGATAGCTTGATGATGTTGCATTCTGCTTCGACTAGATGCAGTTTGAACACAATGTACATGTGTTCTTGTGGTGTGGCCTTTTTGCCCTGGATGGCTAGATTGGCCCGTTGAGGTTCTAGGATCTCTGTTTCTCTCTGTTTGGGTATGGGCTTTTGGTTGCTCTTTTACAAGTGAGGATCCATGCTCGTGTAGAGCCATTACTACACTAGGTTCTAATTTGGAGGACTTGTCACGATGCGCGTTTTTCCTCCAACCTACTCTGTGGGGGTCCGAGGGGGCAGTCCCCCCCGGCCCACAGGGCAGTTACGGTAAAAGCCATGCACAATTTGGAGGACTGTTTATAGCCAAATTTTGAACCATGTGCTCTAAATTTTAGCCCAGTGATGGATTTGTGATGTGCCTTTAGCTCTACGTAGCCTTTAGGGTCAATCTCACGGTTTAGATGTGTCAAAATTTGTGTTCTAGATACCTGTCTGATTTTGACAGTTTTCTGTTCGATTCTCAAATGTCCGATTTTCAGGAGTCCAATTATCAGAATCGGACGTCTGATTCTGGGTGGTCCGATTGGCCCAGTGGTCCGATTTTGGTCACGTCCGATTCTAGGAGTTGGATCGAAAAAGTGGTTCGATTTTTGGAGTGGTCCGATTCTGGGAATCGGATCACACAGGGTGGTCCGATTGCCTCGATCAGACGAGCGTCCGATCGGACAGGATGGTCCGAGTGGTTCGAATCCGAGTGTCCGAGTGGTCCGATTTCCAAAATCGGATGGGTTGGTCCGAGTGGTCCGATCCGACAGGATGGTCCGATCGGACGGTTGTCCGAGTGTCCGATTATAGACTGGTCCGATTCTGAATGTTCGATTATGGACTCGTCCGATTTTGAATGGTCCGGTTATGGATTGGTCCACACTCCAAGCGTGGAGCTTGGAGTGTCCGAGTCCGATTCTGAATGGTCTGATTATGGACTGGTCCGATTCTGAATGGTCCGATTATGGGACTCGGACGAGCTGGTCCGACTACGCGGTCGACGGCTCGCGAGTTGCACGCGATGCCTCTAGGCTGACGTCTACTACACCAAATCGTCCAGCGCCTTCCAGATAGGTGCAAGACACTACAAGGGAATGCCAAACATGCCTGGAATCACTATGGTGCTCGCATCAAATGGCACTCCAAGGATCTGTGCCCCTATTTCCCTGTTTTAGCCTGTTATACCGCAACAGAAAACCCTACTGTTTGCTTTTTTTTTTCTTTGTTTTTTTCCATCCTAAATGTATACAAATCACAAAGCAGTCACCTACACTACTCCAACATGCTTTTCCAAATCCAAAAAACCAAAAATCTACTTGATAAGGAGATCGAATACCTCTTCAAACTCCCTCGCTTCCTACCTATCTACCTCAAGCACCGGTTCGGGGAAAACCCTACTCCAATGCTCGATTCGAAGCACGCAAGCACTCAAGGCTCGAATCCGTTTGTCTTGGCAACAGAACCAAAATTTGGGAGCTTTCGCTCGATCGCCAAGACCCACGGACCGCTTATTGTTCATCAAGCGTTCCAAGCCGAGCACTAATGGATACCTCTCACATAGCCGACACGCCATCCATATCTATGGGTGTAGTGAGCTTACCTCCATGCCGTTCGAGTTACCTCCTCTCCCGCGCACTCCGGTAGCTCCACGATCCAAGTGCAAGCTTCAAGCAAGCTCCATCCTCAAGCTCCACGCTCCAAGCTCCATTGCCGCAAGCAAGACAAGAGAAGAGAAGAGAAGAGAAGAAGAGAGGAGAAGATGGAGAGCTTCTCCTCCTCGGTCCCTCACCCTCACACTCTCATGCTCCCTCTCTCAAGCACAAGCTCAAGCAAGCAAGAATAAGAAGAAGAAGAAGAAGAGGAGAGCTACTTTTGGCCACACACAAGAATGAGCTTTTCATTCACTTTTCAACTTTATATACAAAACCCTAAATCCCTTTTGGGCGGTCATCCCCTTTTCCCCTTTCTTTACATGGCTGGCCGTAGCCTAGGCCCCTTTTTCCCATTGTCCTTCTATCTTCCTAGCTTCCTTTCCACCGCTCGTCTACATTTACAAATTACACGGGTGAGAGCCCGGCTCCCCTTGAATTAAACCATGATGCGCTTGCGCTCTTTTACAAAAGTTTTGACTTGCGCTTTTCCTTGTGCGCCTTTCTCCCTTATTTAGGACTCTTCTCCTTGTGCTTCTTTGTCTTCCGTTTCTCTTTGCCTTGGCCTTTGTCTTTGTCTTCTGCTTTAGCTTTTCCGGATTTTCCACCTTCGTTCATTTGAGGGTTAACATGCCATAATGGGATGGACAAAGAGGTTTATGGTTTTGTCTCTCATTATATATCACGATTTTTGCCTTATGGGATCCATTTCCTTCAAAGTTTGTTGTCATGCTCCATTCACTTGTAATTAAAGATTATTTGAGGTTTGATTCCTTCATTTAGAGAATTCCATTTCTAGGCATGATTTGTTGATGTGTTGGGGGTGTGCACTAAGATTTTAACTACCTCTTACATGCTAATCATGAAAGAGATAGCTAGTAAATTTCCATCCTCATCCTTCCATCTCATGTAAGGGTCAAGCTCTTTGATTAAAGTCATTGTGCCTCCTCGTCCCTATTCACAGGTTGCTATGAATATAGAGATAAGAATGGAATTTGCATTTTTGAATATCATCAATACCAAGCTTGATTTCTTGGAGTGCAATAATGTCTCATTTCTTGCACTTCAAAATTCTGTTGCACATCACCTTCCTTTTCTCTAAATAGAGCTCCCTATTGTTATTGTTACAAATGAGACCTTCATAGAGAGCTAATCCATAAGAAAAGTCATGATCTTCATCTTTCCCATCAAGCAAAGAAAAATTATTATGATTGTCAAGAGGAAGTTGAGAGATGCACATAGAGACACAAATAGCGATGCCGGTCTTTGTTTTTCTCTTTTCTTTACTTCTCTCTTTCTTTTTGTTGATGAAGAGATGCATAGAGAGAAGAAGTGAGAGAGATCAACGCAAGGGAGATTGAGAGAGAGAAAGAGAGAGGCCATTGCCACCGCAAATCCACCACAAAAAGAGAGGGGATAGCTACAAAGAAGAAGGAGGGAACCCATGGAGGAGAAGAAGAAGAAGGAGAGAAGCGCGAAAGGATTCTTCTTCAAGCTTTGAGGTAAGTGCATTCTCTCTTCTCTCTTTGTTTTTCTCTTTTCTTTACTTGTCTCTTTCTTTTTGTTGATGAAGAGATGTATAGTGAAGGGAGCTCTCTTTCTCAACCCCCTGAGACCTACGGACAACTTATTGGTCAAGTGTTTCAAGCCGAGCACGGCCATGGCTACCTCTCATATAGCTGAGGTGTTCTCTCTACCTATGGGGTGTAGTGAGCTTACATTGATGCATGATCGAGTACCCTCCTCTTCTGTGCACACCGGTAGCTCCATGATCCTCAATGCAAGCTTGAGCAACCTCAATCCCTCTCCGTCAAGCTCCATCCTCCATAGTTGCGCTAGACAAGAGAAGAGAAGGAAGAGAAAAAGATGAAGAGAGGAGATGGGGAGCTTCTTCTCCTCGATCCCTCACTCTCACATGCTCACACCCTCACTCTCTCACACTCCCTCACTCCCTCACTCGAGCACACACAAGAAGGCAAGAAGAAGAGAAGTAGAAAAAGAAGCTTTTTACCACACACCAAGAATGAGAGTTTCCATTAACTTTTTGGCTTATATACATGCCCTCTTTCCCTTGGATGATCATCCCCTTTTTACATGACCCGCTAGGCCCTTTTTCCCTTTGCCCTAACTTCCTAGCTTAGTCCTATCATCCATCCATGGTTACAAATTGCACAGGAGGGAGCGTGGCACTCTTTTATGAAGATTTTGGATGCGCCTTATCTCTTTTGGCTCTTTTGTAGCTTCCATGGTTGTGCATTGGACTCCTGCTAGTTGTTCCCATGCTTTTGGATTTTTTCCAAGTCCATTCCCTTGTGAGGCATCTTTTCCTTTTTTCTGCCTTGTGCTTTTCCTCTTGATGCCTCTTTTTCTGCTTTCTCTGCTTTGCAGTAAACATATAGAGAGAGAGAGAGAGAGAGAGATGAGAGAGAGAGAGAGAGAGAGAGAGAGAGAGAGAGAGAGAGAGAGAGAGAGAGAGAGCCATTGCCATTTCCACTACCATTGCCATTGCCATCGCATCCACTAAAAGAGAGGGGACAACTACAAAGGAGATGGAGGGAGCCCATGAAGGAGAAGAAGAAGAAGGAGAGAAGCACGAAAGGATTCTTCTTCAAGCTTTGAGGTAAGTGCATTCTCTCTTCTCTCTTTTTTTTTCTCTTTTCTTTACCTCTCTCTTTCTTTTTGTTGATGAAGAGATGTATAGAGAGAAGAATGAAGATAGATCAACGCACGAGAGAGAGAAAACACCATTGGATTAGAAGGTCAAACTCGCAATTAATGTTGGGACTAAGATCGAGAATGCTACTATGTACAGAAGATGGTGGGTAGCTTGATTTACCTTACTATTACCTGTCTTGACTTGAATTATGCTGTGGGGCTGATTAGCCAACTTATGTAGAATCCTCGTAAGCCACACTTAGATGCAGTCAAGAGGATTATGCGGTACGTGAAGGGTATTGCTGATTATGGGCTATTTTATGAGCATGGGAAATCATTTGACTTGATAGGTTATACGGATGCTAATTGGGCTTGTTGTGTCTATGTGTTGACAGGAGGTCAACCAGTGGTTATGCTTTTGGTTTGGGCAGTAGTATGATCACCTAGAGTAGTAAGATGTAGTCCACCATTGCTTTATATAGTATACATAGGTTGAATACAAGGGTGCAGCCTTAGCGGCATGGGAAGCAGTTTGGCTTGTGAAACTGCTACATGATTTGGGTATTTAGTTGGATAGCAAAGTCACATTGCATTGTGACAATCTCAGTAATGTGATTTTGGCTAGCAACCCCGTCTATCATGCTAGATCCAAACACATAGAGATTCATTACCATTTCATCATCAGGGAAATGGTACTTGTTGGATAGATTGATCTACTTCATGTGAAGACAAAAGACCATGTAGTAGATATCTTTACCAAATCACTTGGTAAAGAGAAATTTGTTCATTTTAGGGAGCTACTTGGAGTACAGCAACTAGTCTGAGCTCAAGAAATGGAGTTTGAGAAGGGGGAGGATGAGATTGATTATTTTGATCTTGAAACACCTCCATCCATTGAGATTGAGGGTGAGGGTGAGGCCAAGAAAGAAGAGATAGAAGATGACTCATACAATAATATTTAGTGTATATAGCTAGAAGGGTTGCAAGGCTACATGCCATGCCACCTAATTTTCCCCCCCTCTGTAACCATCACTATTTGTGTCAGAAATTACTCTGCAACTGTCATTATTAGTGTCTCTATTTGCATTGCTATTAGCATCGCTATTTGTGTCGCTAATAGCGATGAAAATAGAGATACTAATAGCGACACTAATAGCGATGAATTTATTGCGTCGCTAGTAGTGATGTAAATAGTGATGATAGGGGTAATTTTTTCATGAATAATTTCATCGCTTTAAATGTCGCTATTGGGTCTATATGTTGTAGTGCAAGCAATCCAAATGTGCATTCAAATGTACATGTATATTGCGTTAACTTTGGCAATAGTGCTTTTGCTTGACAAATTAAGAGAGACAAGGTCACCAAAAGCTTATCAAATTTTTGATAAAAGCTATCCAAGTAAATTGTATAACAATACTTTATCTACAAAATAAAATACACTTGTGCTAAGAGGTAGTATTGGCGTTGCATTCCTGGTCATAGTGTAGGTGTTGGAAAAGTTCTTTTGCTTCGAAATACAATGTGCAAGTTTTTTCAATGACTATGGTGTTGAGATGGCAAGCTCAACAAGTGCAGACATTGATGATGGACCACCTAGCTAGATGAGTCCTCACATCTACACTTAGCACATTGGTGGTCATTATGATACTCACATGGTCACTAACTTATCGCTTATTATATTTAGTTTGTTACACCTACCTACAGCTAGCAAAGATATAATGCCAGTCGATTAGTGTAGTCGGTTATGCACTGTTTGACTTAGAAGGCCACTTTCCTTTATGTTGTATCTTATCTATACTTTGTGTATATTATATAGTGTGTGGAAGAAGAAGAAAAAATTAGCAAGAAAATGTTTTGGCCTACATCTCTCTTCTTGTGTTCTTGAGTGAGCTTCATCTTGTATATATAGTGTGTGCTTGGTGCAGCAACTCAAGAAAACCCCCCCATCACGCGATTTTTGACATGGTATCAGAGCCATGCCACTGAGAGAGGCTGATTTTGAAGGTTGAAGTGAAGGAAAAGAAGCAAAGTTTAAGTAAGCAAGCAACGTGTAAGAAGCTCTCCCATTCTTCCACTCTCTCTCATGGATAGTGCTTGTGGAGGCATCGGAATAGGGTAGAGCAAAAATCTCAGATTGCTGTGAGATTTGATGTGCGAGCAGAGTATTGTATATTCTATAAATAGGCCCTTCAAAGATTTCCCACAGTTATTTTGGGCGTTTGAGGTCGTTTCAGGTCCCGTTTTAGAGCCGCAAGGTTGCGGACAACAGTTTTAGGGTACACGGTGATTTTGGCTGTATTGACCGGAAGTGGATGCACAGGTTATAGATTTCAAATCTGTAATTTTTTAGGTGTTTTCTAGGAAGAAAACATAAGGTTCATCTACAAACAGGTTGCATATTACATGTACTATTGAGCAATCAGTGAAAAAGGTTGCTTGGTGTATTGTTGTGCACTAGTTGTGAAAGACTGCACAAGACTAGCATGCTGTGTTGTATCATTTTTTGTGATAATGGCAAAGAACGGTGGAAATCCCATTATTGAGAAGCTCGACAAGAACAACTACCCTCCACGGAAGTTCCATGTGACGAACTTCCTCATTGTAAAGGGCCTTTATGAGTTTGTTTCAGGTGAAGAAAAGGAGCCATAGCTAGGTATCCCTCCGCCGACTGCAGATGAATTAAAAGCATGGAATGCAAAAGACAAAAATGTGATGTTCTGGCTATTTGCAGTCATTGATAATATGATGTTGGGACATATTAGAGATGCAGAAACTTCACATGCAGCTTGGACAATTTTTGAGAACACGTTTTTAGTAAATACAAAGGCATGGAAGATTCAACTCAAGCAAGAGTTGAATACCTTGAAGAAAGGGAAAATGTCTATCAATGAGTATGTGTTGAAGGTGAGGAGCATTGCAGATGCTTTAGCAGCGATTGATGCAATGCTTGATGATGATGATTTGGTTTCATCCACTTTGAGTGGCCTTAATAATAAGAAGGCATGGAAATCATTTGTTACTTCAGTATATGTACGGAAGCCAGTTCTAGATTTTGATGAGCTGATCTCTCTCATGATTACCAAAGAGATCAATATGCAGGGTGATTCATCTGAAAGAAATGGTGAACAGGTCCAAGCAATTTACTCAAGTTCAAGAAGGGAACGTGGTAGATCCTCTTCGAGAGGCCGTGGTATGGGACGTGCTGGCAATAACCAGCAAAATAGATTCAATTAGCAATTTGGTGAAATGCAGGTTTCAGGAGGCCAAGAAAACTTTAGAGGCAGGGGGAGCTCTAGAGGAAGAGGTGGATGGCAGAATAGAGGTTATGGAAATTTTGTTATTGTTTGCCATTATTGTGGTAAAACAGGTCATATTGTAGGCAATTGTTATGCTAAGAATGATGATATTCGCAGTGGTAAATTGTAGCAAGGAAACTATGCATCGTCTTCACAACAGAATGAAGACAAAAATGAGCGTCTGTTTGTTATGCAGCATATGATGAATGCAATTACAGGAAAGGGGACACATGATGATGTATGGTATGTCGATTCAGGTGCATCTAATCATATGACCAGTCATGTTGAATGGTTTGGAGAGATGCATGACTTACAAAAACCAGGTTATGTGCAAATGGGTGATGATCCATGCCACCCAATTTCAAACATTGGAAAGGTTCCCTTGTCCTTGTATGATGGCCAGACAAAGAGTCTAACATATGTATTACATGTGCCATTAATCATAAATAATCTAGTGTTTGTTGGCCAAATGGTAGAGCAGGGGTTGCAAGTCTGATTCAATGCAAAAGGTTGTTTTGTAGAAGACTTTAATGATAAGTGCAGGTTGGTCACAAAAGGAAGTAGAGTTGGCCACATGTTTACTTTAGATACTAGAATTCCTGCAATGGATGCTGCTATGTATGCTAAAGGAAAATGAGTAGTTGCAGACATTGAAATATGGCATAAATGTATTGGACATGCAAATGTGCAAAGACTGAAATTAATGCAGTCCAGAGGATTGGTTACATGGTTGCCTTCTATTAGAGTTGCAGCATTGCATAAAGTCTATGAAGAATGCTAGTTTGGTAAGCAGGCAAGACAACCCTTCTCACATGACAGAGAAGTGAGTAGAAAAATACCTGATGTAGTGCATACAGATGTTTGGGGACTAACACAAAATGTATTCCTTGGTGGTAGCAAATACTTTGTCACATTTATTGATGACTATTCAAGGAAGTTATGGGTATACTTCATGAAGGAAAAGAGTGATGTGTTTGAGCACTTCAAATCTTTTAAGGCATTTGTTGAAACAGATATAGGCTTAAAAGTGAATTGGTTGAGATCAGATGGAGGGGGAGAGTATGTCTCTAATGAGTTTAGTGGCTTCTTGAGGACTCATGGGATAAAGAGGCGATTTACTTGCATGTATACCCCATAGCAAAATGGGGTTGCAGAAAGAAAAAATAGGCATATTGCAGAAGTTGCACGGGCATTAATGGCTGAAAAGAATATGCCAAAACATTTTTGGTCTGAAGCTGTCCATATTGCTGTCAATATTATGAACAGAACCCCCACAGTTACAATTCATGGGATTACTCCTGAAGAATGCTTTACTGGCAAGAAGCTCGATGTATCGCACTTGAAGTATTTGGATGTGTTGTATATGTTCATGTGCCAGATCAGCTACTGAAGAAGCTTAATCCAAAGGTAGAAAAATGTATTTTTATTGGGCACTCTTTAGAGTAGAAAGGGTATCGCTATTATAACCCTGTCACATGTGAGTTCAAAGTGAGTAGGGATGTTATCTTTGATGAGATGGGCAACTGGTATGCACTTGATGGTGATGTATTAGATGATGATAATGATCGGGATAGCTATGTGCAGAAAGAAAAACAAGAATCATGGAGTCTTAGTGGACCAGAAACATCATCTGGTACTATACCTATAGTTAGCCCTTGGTTTGGGAGACTAAGGAGTAGCCCCACATCTTCAGGTGGATCTATAAGTGTTGTAGGGAAGGACAAAGGAAAGAAAAAAGTGCTGGATGGTAATGGTGCATCTACCAATCATTTGGGATTTGATGGAGATTCTAGTGGCTCAGAGAGTTTGGATGATGAGCTTGGTATTCCTTCAGTTAGGACACCAGGTATACAGAGAGCTCATAGTAATGTAAAGGCTCCATTGAGTGATCTGGTGGCACGCAGATCTAGCAGGGTCAGATACCTTGTTAAAAGATTTGGTTTTGAAGGTTATGTATCTCACCACTATGCTTATATGGTGAAACTAGTTGAGGATGTTGAGCCTACTTGTTTTGAGGATGTTATTAGTCATGCTCACTGGGATGCAACAATGGATGAGGAGATGGCAGCATTAGAAGCCAATAAGGCTTGGGATTTGGTACCCTTACCTAAGGATAAGAAAGCTATTGGCTGTAAGTGGGTTTACAAAGTCAAGCATAATGCAGATGGTTCAGTTAGCAGGTATAAGGCTAGGTTGGTTGCAAAAGACTATGCTCAAACATATGGCATAAATTATAAAGAGCCATTCAATCCAGTTGCTAGGATGGCAACAATTAGGTGTGTGATTGCCTTGGCAGTAGCCAAAGGTTAGAGTTTGCAGCAAATGGATGTTAAGAATGCCTTCTTGCATGGTGAATTGCAAGAAGAAGTGTATATGGAGCAGCCAGCAAGTTATGAGGATTTAGAGCATCCCACATATGTGTGCATGTTAAAGAAGGCACTCTATGGGCTGAAGCAAGCACCTAGAGCATGGTCTGACAAGATTGGAGAGTATCTTATCAATATTGGATTTTGTATTTCTGATGCTGATCACTCACTTTATGTGAGAAAGGGAGATGCATGTTTGGTAATCATAGTCATATATGTGGATGACTTGATTATTACAGGTGATAGTGACAATGGGATTGCTAAAGTTAAGGACTTCTTGAAGAAGAAGTTTGAGATGAAAGATTTGGGTGAGCTGAGATACTTTCTTGGTATTGAGGTGATCAAATGTGATGATGGTATATGGCTATCCCAAAGGCAATATGGCTTGGATATGTTATCCAATTATGGCATGACAACATGTAACCCTCTTTTGAGTACCATTGGAGCAAAATGTGAAGTTGAGTGCCGACATTGGGGATGAGATAGATGACCCTACTATGTTTAGGAGGATAGTAGGGAGTTTGATTTACATGACTATCACAAGGCTAGACTTGAGCTATGCTGTTGGCCTTGTTAGTCAGTTTATGCAGATGCCTAGAAAGTCTCATTTGGATACAGTTAGACGTGTATTGAGATATGTGAAGTCCACTTTACATTATGGAAATTTTTATGAGGCAGGTAAGGATGTACATGTCTTTGGATACACAGATGCAGATTGGGCTGGTGGCATGTTAGATAGAAGATCTACTAGTGGATTCATGTTTTCCCTCGGTAGTGCAGTAGTTACATGGAGCAGCAAAAAGCAACCTACAGTTGCTTTATCGAGTACGGAGGCTGAGTATAGAGGTGCTGCTATGGCAGCATGTGAGGTGGTATGACTGCAAAAGTTATTAGGTGATTTGGATATGCAGGAGATGGTCCAGTTGTTATTCATTGTGACAACATGAGCATCATATAGTTAGCTAGGAATCCAGTGTTCTATGCTAGGACAAAACACATTGAGGTGCACTACCACTTTGTGAGAGAGAAGGTACTTGCAGGAGAGATTGACTTAGTACATGTCAGCACATAGGATTAGATAGTTGACATTTTCACAAAGGCATTGGGTGCAAAGAAGCTTCGAAAGTCCCGAAGCTTACTTGGAGTTGCAGAGATAGAGTTGAGCTTGAGGGGGAGTGTTGAGATAGCAAGCTCAACACGTGTGGACATTGATGATGGACCGCTTGGCTAGATGAGTCTGCACGTCTACACTTAGCACGTCGGTGGTGGTCATTATGACTCATATGGCCCCTGACTTATCACTTATTATATTTAGTTTGTTACACCTACCTACAGCTGGCAAAGATATAACGCCAGTCGATTAGTGTAGTCGGTTATACACTGTTTAACTTAGAAGGCCACTTTCCTTTATGTTGTATCTTATCTATACTTTGTGTATATTGTATAGTGTGTGGAAGAAGAAGAAAAAATCAGCAAGAAAATGTTTTGGCCTCCATCTCTCTTCTTGTGTTCTTGAGTGAGCTTCCTCTCGTGTATATAGTGTGTGTTTGGTGCAACAACTCAAGTAAATCCCCCTATCACACGATTCTTGACATATGGGTTGGTATATAAACATGTTGGCATTTGCATCCATTCCAAATACTTAGAGTTACACATAGTATAGATGCTTGGGTGCCGAATACGCTTTTCGTTTTGTGACATGGTCAATGAAATCTTGACAATTACATGTTGGATTCTTTGTAATGTGCACATCATAACACTCTTGCAATACACTTTAGTTAGGTGTCTCTAGTTTGAAAAGCTTATGCTTCAAGGGCTTAACCACTGTGGGGCTTTCACAATTACATCTTGAGCCAATGCCGAGTCTATTCTTTTCCCTGCAGCCTATGAAACACCTGCTCAATATCTACTTGAGCCCTTGTTAGAATCCACCTCTTGTACCGCCTTTTGTAAAACAAACCCACCACTCTCCAACATGCGGATTTCTTCTACTATCAAATTTGTGCTTCATGCCACAAGCCATAGTTGTGAAACCTTGGTTAGTGCGTGATGAATGGAATAACAAATGCTCTATGTATGGTCCACACTATCATTATAGAACCACATGAATTGGCAACGTATTCCATGTTGATTGCTAGCTTCTTCTCTTGAGTTGGACCACTCCATGATGCCCCAAAATGAAGGTGCAAGCACCCCATGCATCATGTTTTTGATTGGTTTTTTACATTTTCTCTTTCTAGCTTTCAACCATCCTTGACATTGCACACAACGAGCACACAATTGCGAGCCAAAATTCTTCTTATAGCCTAGGTTTTCATGAAGGGATGTCTCCACCATCATTTCCTTCGAAGAATTTGGTGATACTTTCCTTGATTGGTCAAAAGGAAAAGGGTTCTCAAAGTTTAGTTTTCTTGTGTCCTTTCTTCTAGGTATGTTTTCAGTCACATACTTAGGCTTGTGAGAGGCATTGGCTTCCTCTGACCCCACTTTCCCATCAACCCTACATTTTTTCACTACAATCGCATTGTCCCCTTGAAAATTAGAACCTTGATGCTGTTTGATTTCTCCCACCATCTTCTCAACCATCTTTGTTGTTGCTTGAGGTGTGGGACTAATTCTTGTTGAAATGGCAAGCTCAATACGTGCAGACATTGATGATGGACCACCTGGCTAGATGGGTTTGCATGTCTTTACTTATCACATCAGTGGTCATTATGATCCTCACATGGCCGCTAACTTATCAATTATTATATTTAGTTTATTGCATCTACCTACAACTGGCATAGTTGTAGTGTCAGACGATTAGTATAGTCAGTTATGCATTGTTTGACTTAGTAGGCCACTTTCCTTTACGTTGTGTCTTATCTATACTTTGTGTATAGTGTATTATGTGTGGAAGAAGAAGAAAAAATTGGCAAGAAAACATTTTGGTCTCCATATCTCTTCTTGTATTCTTGAGTGAGCTTCCTTTTATATGTATGGTGTGTGTTTGGTGTAGTAGCTCAAGCAAGTCCCCCCACCATGCGATTCTTGACATGGTATCAAAGCGGTGCCACTAAGAGAAGCTGATTTTGAAGGCTGAAGTGAAGAAGAAGAAGCAAGGATTCGAGTAAGCAAGCAATGGGTAAGAAGCTCTTCCATTCTTCCACTCTTTCTCTTGGACAATGCCTGTGGAGACACTGGAAACAAGGCAGAGTGAACTGTGATTTTGGTAGTATTGGTAAAAAATGGTGCATAGGTTGCACATTTCAAATTTGTAAATTTTAAGGTGTTTTCTAGGAAGCAAACATAAGTTTTATCTGCAAATAGGTTGTAGATTACATGTATTGTTGAGCAATCAGTGAAAAAGGTTACTTAGTATATTGCTATGCACTTGTTATGAAATGTTGCAGAAGAATTGCTTCTTGTTTTGTATCAATTTTGTGATAATAGTAGAGAATAGTGGAAATCCTATCATTTAGAAGTTGGACAAGAATAACTACCCTTTTTCATGGAAGTTTTGTGTGACAAACTTCCTCATTGGAAATGACCTTTATGAGTTCATTTCAGATGAAAAAAAGGAGCCAAAGGAGTTGAGTATCCCTATGATTGCAAGTGAATTAAGGCATGGAAAGAATGGAATGCAAAATACAAAAATGTGATGTATTAGCTATATGTAGTCATTTTTAATAATATGTTGGGACATGTTAGGAATGCACAAACTTCACATGTAGCTTGGACAAATTTTGAGAACATGTTTTTAGTAAATACAAAGGCATAAAAGATTCAACTCAAGCAAGAGTTGAATGCCTTAAATAAAGAAAAAAAAATTGACTGAGTATATTTTGAAGGTGAGGAGCATTGCAGATGCTTTAGCAATGATTGATACAATGCTTGATGATGATGATTTGATTCCATCTACTTTAGGTGGCCTTAATAATGAGAAGGCTTAGAAATCATTTGCCACTTTTGTATATGTTGAGAAGCCATTTCTAGATTTTGATGAGTTAGTCTCTCTCATGATTATTAAAGAGATCAACATGTAGGTTGACTCATCTAAAAGAAATCGTGAGTAGGTCTAAGCATTTTACTCAAGTTCAAGAAGAAGACATGGCAAATCCTCTTCAAGAGGTCATAGTATTCGACATGCTAGTGATAACTAGCAAAACAGGTTAAATCAACAATTTGGTGAAATGCAGGTTTTAGGAGGCCGTGAAACTTTAGAGGCAAGGGGGAGCTCTAGAGAAAGAGGTTGATGGCGGAACATAAGTTTTGGAAATTCTACTATTGTTTGCCATTCATTAGGAAAAAATGAACTCACAAATGGGCCCTTAAAAATAATATAGTTTAAGATGTGGGCCTTTTGGATTGTCCAATAGGAAGGCTAGATGTTAACATCCATGGAGGGCGAATCTTCTCTCTCCAAATCTTGGGTTTTCTATTAAAAAAAGGGGTAGTGGGGGATTTTAAAAAAGAGAGAATGAATGGTACACAAAATTTTTCTCTCACCTCGTATTTTTCCCATTTTTTGGAGAAGTTTCAATTTCGGTTTTTTTCCCTCTCACGAAATCAGTTTGACCCAAAAGTTGAGCAGCAAATCATTTTCCTCTCTTCTCTCTACTCGTGAATTTTCATCTCCATTGAAGCTCGCTACTGAGAGTAATTAGGGTTTGAGATTTCTGCTTACCTCTGCACTTTCTTCTCCATGCAGCTCCAGATTTTGGGCAAAACACATGTGTCCATCTCTCTTTGCATTTTCTCTTGTTTGCTATTTTTTCAGTAGGGTTTGATGTCGTTTCTTACTGTTATTGTTGTTTTATTGTAGAGGTTTTTTGGGGCAGGAGACAAAGGTTCATCTCTCTCTCTCTCTCTCCTTTCTTTCCCCCCTCTCTCTATGTGTTATTTCTCTTTTATGTTGTGTTTTCAATCGAATTTGATGTTGGTTCTAATTGTTGTTTTTTTGTAGAGTTTATTTGGAGCAAGCGGCAAAGGTATTAATCTCTCTCTTTGTTTGTTTGTTTTTTTGTTGTTGATATCTTTTCAATACAACATAATGTTAGTTCTAACCCTTGTTGCTGTTTTATTCCAGAGATCATTTTGGGTGACATTGCATAAGTGCTCATCTCTCTCTCCCTCTCTCTTTCTCTCTCTGTGTTTCCTCTTTTCTACTGTTTTTTCAGTATATCTTCATGTAAATACTAACTCTTGCTATTGTCTTTTGCAGAGATCAATTTGGGCAAGATTGGTTAGGTGCTCATTTCTTTCTCTCTCCCCCATACTCACACACACTCTCTTTCTTTCTCTCTATATTTTCCCTTTTCTACTATCTTTACAATAGGGTTTGATGCTAGTTCTAACTTAAGGATCAATTGTTGTTGTAGCACTTAACACAAGGTAGAGCAGAGATTCTGTAGCTTAATTTACAGGTAAATTTGCCATATTTTTTGGTGCCAAAATTTATTCATTTAATTAGTGACTTTTATGTTTGATGGGATTGATGTTTTCTTATGTCCATCATTTGCAATGGGTTTTGATCAGAAATGATTCAATCTTATCTTCAATAGATCAGCTTATAGGTAAAGTGGCCCTGTTTTGTATTGCTTCTATTTATACAGTTATCTAGATATTTTTTGTTAAAAGGGATTCATGCAAGTATTTTTGTTAAAAGGGATTCATGTAGGTATTTTTTTTGTAAATGCAAGTATTGTACAAGGTTTAGGTGAAGCATATAATTATCGATCGACTATTTTGATGTGGTGAGTGATTCCTTTGTGCTGGATGATATGGATCTGCCTGGAAGTCGATGGTTCAAAAATCCTCTGCTTTATTAGTCCTATGTGTCCATTCTGATCTCTATGCCAATTGGCAATGATCCATGGAACTCTTGTATCATATCATCCATATAACACACAATGTATTGAGTCTTAGAATATCTCAAGTGTCAATCCAATGTGCCTATTAAGATTTGCATGCCATGTGGCTGCTATCCTTGTAATGACTACTCTATAATACCCATATTTCATATAATGTATTGAATCAAATCAGACTTATATTCAATATAATAAAATTAGACTTATATTCAATATAATAAAATTTATTTTGGAAAATTCTCTAAGTATTCTTGTGCTATCCTTTTCGTTATATTTCATGTAAATGGTATAATTAAAGTGATGCCTTGAAATTGAATCTATACTTTGTGTCAATGTACATATCCACATGCATTTCGATATTGATGTTTATGTCTGTTTACAAAAGTGTAAACATCTCTTAATGCCATGTTGATTTGTGTGGCATATTGGTGATTACTAGATAGACTTAAAATGCTTATTATTTAGGGGTTGATACATATTTCTTTACATCTTATGCATAGGTTATAATGCCTGAGAGAAGAACAAGCATTCTCTTGATAGAAGTACATAACAGAAAAGATGAAGAAGGGAATTGGATCACTGATACGTATCATTACTTGTCTTGGATACATATGCGTGCAAGTATCAAGGGAGCTTTTAGGGCGAAAGCATCTGCAATTGCAGATGTATCAAAGCACTGGAAGGGTAAAAGTTTAGCTCTTAGACAAAGGAATGTTGATTCTCACCTTGTAATAGAGGCACTTGTACAACATGTACTCATGCAAAAACAAATACATATTGCGCCCAATGTGCCCTTTCAACGAAACATTGCAAACAATAAGTATTTGCAACTCATTGAGAATGAGAAATTTCATGATATCTATGTAACACCTTGTCTCGTATTTACAGAAATATACCATTCGGATTGCTGTGAGTGGCAAAATGTTGAGAGTTTCACAGGTTCTTTTAAGTGTTACCACCTCGAAATTGGTAGATTGCTCTTTGAGGGGCATACAACTAAGCAGCTCGCAGAGGACCTTGTTTTTTTCTATGACTCCAAGTACATATTGCTGAAGGGGGGTCGAGAATATGGAGCCCTTGAGTCTATGCACATATCGAATCTCAATAGCATAGAATGGCCATTGTGTAGTAACGATATTTGGCACATGTATAGCACACAAATTTCAGCAGACATATTGAATTCTATGAAGCCAAGCACACCATCTCAAAGAATGTACATCTAAGCTGGTTCATATTGATTGCAATTTTTGCACACATGTTCAAGGAATGTAAGGGTTTGAGATGTACCAAAAGCACGTACATCATAAAAAGTACATCAGAGGATTATGCAACAGGATTCTAGGCAAAACTTGGACATAAAAAATGACTCACAGTCCTGACATAGTGGAGTGTTGAGTCACAACAAGGGACATGGCTTTCAGGTAAAAATTTTCTCTCTTAGTTGACTATTATCTTACTTTGGGATGAATGGACTAACTTTCCTTTCCAATCATAGGTGCTTTGTCACACGATAGACTTTATGCCTAGGGTTCAAGTATCATAGATGGAAGATGCTTAAGGGTAAATGGTTGTGCCTTGATCAAGACACGTGTGAAAGTGATTGTGGATGCTACTGTCATTTGTGAGGGCCACGAGTCCCAAGTGTTGCAAATGGAGGATGATTGGCCTTTGAGTATAATGCACCAAGAAATTACAATGTTAATGTAGAATCCACCTGTTAGGTTCTATTTTAAACTAGATGGTAGGAAAATTTGAAGCCAAGTTGAGGATATTGTTATCAGCAGAAAGTGTGTGGCTCCACATATTTTAGAAATTGTAGAGTCTCCCTAGAATCCCAACACCACAAGTTGTAATATCCAACACCTATAAATTTTTGGATTTTTTTGGCCAATAGAATATTGTCACTTGCAAACTTGCAATATTTAAAATTATGGTATTTATGCAAAATCATATACTTGTTATACACTTTTCACATCAACACATTTACATATGCATGTAAACTTTACAAAGACGTAAGTAAAGCCATAACTAAATATCGTATTCGAGTAGTCCTTAATGGTTTAAAACTTAAGGTTTTAAAGGTAGAATTAGTTTAGTTCTTATTTCATTGTTTCATTTTACACTTTCTCTCTTCATCTCTTTATATCCACCACATTCCTCCTACCTACTATGATGGATGCTCGCACACACTTTGATGAGTGGATCCATAAGATTATCTTTGCCAACCAAGGTGACGAGATATTTCAGGTTTTTCTCTAAGAACTTCAACCTTGAAAGCATGCTCTCATCGTTGGATCCCCCCCTTCAGGTTTTGGAAAACTTTGTGAGTACCATTGCTACTTACACATACTCCATCGAGGGATCTGACATGACTTGGGTGCCTCTAGAACAACTCGTGGTATTTCAGGCAGGGAAGAATCACCAAAAAGTGGTGAATAGGTGTCTAGCCCATGTGGATCCTTTGCACAGAGTATGCAATGTTCCCATGGGTAGTGCACCAGGTATAGCACCTTTGGATCTCGTGGAGTGTGATTGTGCATTGGCAATTTACATCCTTGCATTGGATACACCCCTAGAGGAGGAGAGCGATGAAGATACAACTCCATAGGTTGTTGCTATCACATACGCGAGAGAAAAACTGATTGAAGAGTTCATAAATGTTGAAGAGGAACATGGGTGGTGGCAGAGCAAGGGTTGGCTCTCATGGTGCCATCTTCTTCAGAACATCCACAAGTCGACAAACCCAACCTTGCCTCCTCGAGGCCCATTAAAGTAGATGGTGTACAATACTTGCTTCTATCAGATGTGCTGCAATACTTGGAGATGAAGGAAGAATAGTTGTTTTCCATCCTAGTCAAGGATTCGATGGAAGACCTGATTGATTATGATTGCATGGATGTGCATTCGACGATGGCAGAGATTGGAAGATACGATGGCACAATCTTAGATACAGTGAGTGCCATCATAGCAGCACAGGAGCATATTACCTTGGTTGAAGAAGATTACCTTGTGCCAGATTTGAAGCACTATAGAACGATCTGTTCAAACCAAGGCCCCAGCTTCCTACCAAGGAGTTTATAGATCCCTCTGCCCAAAGAGGTGTCTCGCTGACACACCAGGAAATGAAGATACAAGATGATCTAGAGAAGGTGAGATTTCTAACTACCATATATTTTTATGCAACGAAACTTGATGATAGGGTGGTCGGGTCCCTCAGAGTCCATCGGTGAAATCTTGGCAAAAAATAATGCCTACTACCGCTACCTTGTCCGAAGTCTGGCATCTGGGGCCACTTTCTGGCTTGGGATGAGGAACTTATATTTTCATTAGAAGCTGGCCCCTCCTCTCCACCGATGAAAAAGCCAATGAACAATTGACAATTCTTGTTGGCTATTAGCTTTTTGTATCTACCATCACTATTAGCCATCACATGTATTTTTCTTGATGAATATAAGATATTTTACTTTGTCCCTATAAATAAATATTTATTGAATAAATATGTGGTTCGTGTAAGTGTGATGATAATGTGTAGTATGTGAATGATGCATTCGCATACATTAACATAATTCAACGCGTAGTACTGCACTTGCGATTGTGTAAATGTGACGATAATGTGTGGTACGTGAATGACGCATTCGCATACATTAACATAATTCAATGCGTAGTTTTGCACTTGCGATTGTGCATAAGCAATAACGTAACTCGTATATGTACATATTACTACTTTCAATGTGTTCGTACGTTAAACAAAAATTAAGAGTCGTGTATTTCAAGAAACAAAACAAAACCACTTTACTCAATTATTTGAATTCAGTACACATCGCATGAGATATTATGTATATATAAATAAATATTTCAATGTGGCAGAGTATAAAATTTTTATTGGCCTTCCAAGATGGTATGGTGCTATAACACTCCTTACAAAACCTTGCATCATTAATCTCATAACCTATGGAGGAGTCCCCTTCTCGTGTTGAAGCCAAATGATAAAGTTCATGGCTTTATCTGTGATTGTGACATGCTTTGCATGGATGGCTGCAAGCTGTGTATCATCAAACAAGTCGACGAGAAACCACTCTGTTGCTTTTTGTAGGGCCTCCATAGTTGTAGCAATCCATCCTCCTGTGCTGATGGGCCATCCCGCACTCGCGCCCAAAATCTTCCCATCCCTTTCAGCTCCAAGTCTTGCATGACTTCTCGAACAACCTTATGAAAAGAACTTTTCGGGATGAGAAGCTTGTATCCGTGTTGTTGGATTCTCCTTATCTCTTGAAGGCCGACAATGCTCGGTTTCCATCTCCTCTTCTTCTGTGGTGGTCCTTGTGCTCTATGGAGAGCACCTGTTGCTGTACTAGAGGAGGCTTCACCTTGTGCTCCAGGTGGTGGGTCTTGGTGTGAGGTCTTCTCGGGGCTGAAACAACGAAATGCTTGCTTGGTGCGTGCCATGCAAGCTCGAGGAGGGCAAGATGGAGAAGAGACAGAGGTTGGGGGTGTGAGAATGGAGGAAACAAAGAAAGCAAGATATGAAAATGAGAAGAAGAATGAACTTTTAACCCATTTAAACCCCAAAACTAGGTTAATGCAGCTTCATATGCACTGTACATCATGTGATCATAAATCCATAACCTTTTATCGGAATGTGATGAAACTTCACACGCACACTCCTTAGGTAGCCAAGAGCCCAAATTATTATTATTTTTGAAACAAATGCATGCAGACCCATGGTCCAAAGTTTGGCATTTGGAGCCACTTTCCTAACGAGTGCGCGTGTGAAGTTTCATTGCATTTCGATAAAATTTAGTATTAAAAAAATTATCCCACACCAAAATTATGGATGGATTAATAATTGAGAAATCAACATCGCGACTACTGTCCCTTAGAAACTTTGCACCACATAGACTATATAAAGGCATTAGGAGTAAAGTCTGCAACAATAAATGGCAAAATTTTGCATGTTTTTCCTATTGAAATTGACAGTGCTAATAAAAACTGTAAGTAAGAATTGAAAATACAGCAAAGATGCACAGTCAAAGTTGAGAGTGAAGGACAAGAGTAAAAATTTAATTCATATTTTAAGGGCGTATACAATAGTTTTGCATTGGGACATAGTCATATGTCCAATGCATGAGGATAACACCATACCAAAAAAAATAGCGTTACAAATTGTGTTCATTCCATTGGAACAAATGCATCCTTCACTGCTTGAAGATTTCTTACAAGTTGGAAGTCCTTGGGAGTTACAGTGATGCGCTTCGCATGTATTACACAACGCTGAGCATTAGTCATCAAGTTAACTAAAAAGGCCTCTGCAGCACACTATAGAGCATGAAGACATTCTTTTGTGAAGCGATCAGGTCTATCCTGACCTTGTGCTAAAAACCACCACTTGCTTTCTATGTGGTAGAGGTCTTACACAATCTCGCAAACAAGTCTCAAGAAGCTCACCTTTGGAATGATGAGATCAAAAGAGCGTTGATACCTCTTAATTTCTCTCAAGGCCAGTATACCTGGCTTCCACTTACATTTCTTGTGGGGATGCTGAGGAGGACCCTTGTGAGGGTGGCTTGAGAAAAGTGGGTTAGGTTGAGAAGGGGGTGCATCTGAGCTAGTAGATGCTCCAAGGGGCTAAACACGATATGAGGCTCTAAGCGCAAGCTTATTTGCAACTACCTTAGACCTAGCCATCTTTCCTGCAAAAGAGATGTGAGAACTCAATGAATAAGATAGAAAGTGAAACCCTATTTTATATAACCCTAAATTGTAAGACTCATTCACATAGATGCACACTCTCTCTTTCTCTCTTAAACTATGAATTGCATTCGTACTAAACATATTGTTCATCTTATTATCTTAGCTCTCTTCAAACCCATTTGCTGCCTTGTCGAAGCCTTGTTTCTAGCCATTTGGCATGGTTTTCTTTGGCACTTGAGGCTTCATAACACACTCTTTTAGTGACACGTCATGATTCTATTATGTTTGCAGCCAATTCATTAGCACTTTCATTTGCTCTCTTTTGCGAGAGTTTAGCTTCATCCGTTGCTATAATCCTATACCACCAAGATAGCAATTGGATAATTTGATTGCTACCATTCACCCCTCCACCATGATCAGTTTTTCTTTGGTATGCACCATGCGCTATCCAATGTGAATTTTCCATCCCTTGTGTGGACCAAAGTCTGATGCTTTCCTTTTCTGCAAAGTATGGCCCATGTGCCTCAAGGATATGCTACAAAGACACATATCACACATCAGTAAAACTATGCTCAACAGTTTATACAATTTATACAATTTTAAAATATTAACTTAGTACGCACCATGTAATGTGTGATAGAGCTTTTGCCCTACGCTTCCACCATGTTTTCATAGAAGCTATGCACAACATTGATAAATTCTTGCTTATCTTCATTATTAAACACCATCTTGCAAAGTAAGGGAGCCAATTTGTTAAGACTTATCCAAACCTTAGCTTTTGGCCAACCTTGTTTTTCCTCCATTACTTCGATTAGGAACTGCAAAATGTAACTTTTTCCACCCATCGTAGTTCTACGGCCTACGCACCATGACATTCCCTTCCTCATTGATGGGTGATGAGAGAAACTTCCTAGCCTTTGCTCCTCCAAAGTAAGGCTTTTTTGACAAGTTACCAGATTTTCTTGATCTCTTCTCATCTTTTTCAATCATTGCTTGATGCTTGTGTAGCCCAATTTTTGATAGCACTCGCTCCACATTCCTATATGTTGCAATGGCTTCTTTTTTTGGTTGCATCCTATAAGCAAAGCAAATGGATTCATATACAAGTTTTTCCATGATTCTGACAAAATCATGCAATGAAAAAATGTGAATATGATCCAATGGAATGTTGAAGATGGGCTTTCAAGTGGGATCTTCTCTATTGCGCTTCGGTGCAACACTTGTCACACTTTGCCAGTTCTTCTTTCCGTCCTTTCCTTCCACCATCTCTGTCAAGCAATATAGGCATGAATTCTTTGTGTTTGCACCATTGGAGATTCCACACATGTATTTTAAAGTTTTCAAGTCTCCTGCAAGATGCCATTTAACCAAGTATTGACCATACCCTTCAACCGAGAGCATCTCACCATGTTCTTGACGATCGATGATGCTTGCAATGCTTGTGTGCATAAAGAACAGCTGCAGCATCTCAAATGTTTCCTTAGAAACTTCAAATGTAGCAAGCCACCACACATGGCGCTCGGATTGAATACTAAAGTTCCTTGGGTTGTTCTTGTTGAATTATAAAGCTCTATTCATTAGAGTTACACTAACTTTCATCTAATCTTATAACAAATTGTAATTTACCATTACATTTCTCAATAGACATATTGTAGTACATTACCATTGCTGACTACACCTTGTACAAATCTAAATAGTAATTGTTGAGTTTGGTGAACTTCACCTCATATGCATTTTTGGTCCCAACCTTTAGTGTTTCCATGCATTGAACATGCATGGGATCTCCTATCAGCTCCAAAACCTTTGTATTAAGTTGCCGTCGGGCCTCTATTAACTTTGAAGGTTCAAGAAGAGGCACGATTTATTTCTCTTTAACACATGACCAAACCCAGCCTTCACACCTTTCAATATCTTTGAGTAAGTGGTTGTGCTAATACCGGCCATGACACAAATAGATTGTGCATCCATGGTTGAAAACTCATTTGACACATCTTTTAATGTGCACTTAATCACCTTTTCCTTCATAGCCTTAAACTTAGGATTGCTCAAAGTGTTTTCCAATGTACTTGCCTTCAATAATCTACTAATATACGATCCAACCTCACCCTCACCTAGGTTCTCTTTCTGAGCTACCTTACATGCTTTGATGCATCGCTTCCACTGGCCGCTATTCACAATTAACTCATTGATTGGCTTCTTCTTTGGTTTGTGCTCTTGTATTAGCTTGTTATTGATCTTTCTCAAGTCGTCCAATTGTGCCTTTGCCTCCTCATATGAGATACCAATGTCATGGATATTGTCATGTATTGAAATAATTTGATTGTTTTGTTGAATTATAGTGTCATTCAGTTGTACCACTTGTCCTATGAGCTATTGTATATGAAGTTGATGTGTAGCGATCACATCATGTCAAAATTTTATGGTTTCTTGGCAAGTTGTAAATACTTTGAACGCCTGATCATTGAGTTGCCTAGTGTAATCGAGCAACCTATTTTCACCCTCGCATACATACTTCAGTAAATTTGTGATTCCTGAGAATGTTGGAGGTCTATTGTTTAAGGGGTCAATTGGGTAGATTCCCCCATCAACCCACAAATCCACATGTTTCAATCCCACTTACTCGTAACTCTGCAAAACCTCAGGGTTGACACTGCTACAGGTTCTTTTGAATAATTGGACATATTCAATCTCTACCTTAATATGCAGCTCCTTCTTTTTTGTATTCATTTTACTATTAACAGAAATGGGGAGCCTACTTGGTTGTCAAAGGAGGTGAGGTACACAAAGGTGTCAAGGGAAAGGAGGGTGTAAGTAATTCACTCTGTTAATGAATATTGCATAAACACAAATAAGAGGTCACACTAGAGCCATGAGAGAGTATAGATATTGGGAAAAATAGCTCAAAGGGTAGGGATGTCCAAGACTTTTCGTATTTTAGATATTTCTATTTTACCTCCAAAAACATTTCCAAAAACATGAAATTTGACAAGTTGGTTTGTTTTTTGACCAAAAGCTAAAATATAAAAAATCCCCAAAATATCTTAAAAGAAACTTTTAAATTTTCATTTTTCTTGTTCTCGATTAAAAAATCAATTACCTCATATCTACTAATCATTTTGCATTGAAAACGAAGCACCACACTCCCGTAACTAACTCCTTTTTGAATATAAAATTTGGTTGAAAGGACTTCTTGAATGAGGAGAGAGAAGGAATCTGAGTATATCTTTGTAGATAAGATTAAAAAAAGAAAAATGAGATTGCAAAAGTGGAGAGAGAAGAGGATTATTCTACTATTCTTCTCTCCTCTTTTCCTTGTTTTAAGGAGGAGAGAGGGGGGGTAAAAGGCCCATTTGTGAGTTCATTTTTTACTAATGATTATGGCAAAATAGGTCATATTGCAGCCCATTGTTATGCTACTAAGGATGATATCCAAAGTGGTAAATTGCAGCAAGAAAATTATGCATTGTCTTTACGACATAATGAAGATAAAAATGAGTATCTATTTGTTATGCAGCATACGATGAATGCTGTCATAGAAAAGAGGGACATATGATGATGTATAGTATATCGATTCAAGTGCATCTGATCATATTGTAGAGGTGAGCTCAAGCTCAACCACCAAGACCCATGGACCTCTTATTGTTCAAACATTTCAAGTGAGCACTAATGGCTACCTCTCACATAGCCGATGTGCTATCCCTCTCTACGAGTGTAGTGAGCTTACCTTGATGTCCGATTGAGTTGCTTCCTCTCTCAAGCACTCTGATAGCTCCACGATTCGTGATGCAAGCTCAAGCATCCTCAAGCCTCTTCCTCCAAGCTCCATGCTCTATAGCCATACATGAGACGAGAGAAGAAAAGTGAAGAAGAAGAGAGGAGATGGTGGAGGGCTTCACCTCCAAGATCCCTCACCCTCACACACTCACTCCCTCACTCACTCACACTCCCTCCCTCAAGCACTCACAAGCAAGAGAAGATAATAAGAGAAGAAGAAAAATCCACTTTGCCACATACCAAAGAATGAGCTCCCATTCACTTTTTGAACTTTATATACATGCCCTAAAATCCCATGGGGATCCATCCTCTTTTTACATGGTCGCCGGCGGCCTAGGCATTTTTTCCATTGTCCTCCTATCTTCTTAGCTTCCTTCCTACCACCCATCTACCTTTACAATTTGCATAGGTGAGAGCCCGACACTCTGAAAATAAATCATGATGTGCCTTGCACTCTTTTACAAAAGTATTAACTTGTGCTTTTTCTTGTGCGCCTTTCTTCTTGATTTAGGAAATTTTTGTGCTTCTTGTGTTTCCATATTTTTCTTGGCGCGCCTTCGTCTTCCGTTTCACTTTTGCCTTGGCCTTGTCTTCTGCTTTAGATTTTTCAGATTTGTCTCCTTATTTGTATAAGGAATTAACATTACCCCCCTCTTAGACGAGTGCTAGTCCCATGGCATTGATGGGGGGCAGTTGGAAGGGGTGATGGGTGTAGCCAGATGGATTTTTTGAGTTTGTATACAAGCCCTGGTTAGGGTGTGTTGGAGGGATTTATGCCTTTGAAATTGAATATCATGTTGGATGGATCCCTGCGTAGAGAGTGGCGGATGTGCGGATCCATCTTTGAAATTAAAGATAAAGTTGGATGGATCCTTGCATGGAGAGAGGTGGATGTGCAGATCCATCTTTGAAATTATAGATAAAGTTGGACGGATCCGTCATCTATCCCTCTATGGCTATCTTCTCCTACGCTGTTTCAAATGAGAGTCTTCATTCACTTTTTGATTAGGATTACCTTGATCTGCCTCAGCCTCAGTTTGCCATCATGGGAATGTTGTCGCATAAAGGGTGGTTGCTAATCTTGAGACATTGCGGTTTTGAGCTGATGAGGGTTCGATGAGAAAGGGCGAACGTGTGAGTCGATGATGATGAGATTGTAGAGAAATTGAGCTTGGGAAGAAACAAATCACCCAATTGCATATTGCATGGGGCCGTCGAAGTTGGTGGTTGATGCCTTTGTTTGTACCTAGAAAAAAAAGAAGGTGCACTACCTATCTCTACCTTACTGTGGAGTGGGTGATGCACATGCTTGTGGAATAACTAGGAGATGGGTCGCCCTCGGTGGTGCCCCACACTTGAAGACCTAGTTTGTGAACAAGGGAGGTGCGATGTATGGGGCTTAGGGTGACAAGTCTAACCATAGGCAAGAATTACCTTCCTAGGTATGTCCTACCCTTGATGTGCCCTAAGCATGTGTCGTGGGGAATCAAAAGGGCTAGGGGGTTAGACCGGCTGATCAAGGCCATTAGACGCACCTAACTTGAGAACCCCTAGGTGCAGTGACTGTGATCGATATGCAGCTTGCGGTGTCTTGCGTGTTATCTCTTCCCATTTCCATTTCTCTCTTCTTTTCTTTTCTCTCTTTTCTTCCTCTTTTTTTTTGGCCTTAACTTTGGTAGGGTAGTACAAGATAGAGGATTTATTCTTCGAGATCATGAGTTTGGGATGGGGAGGTAGGGGGCTTTAATGATTTACTAAGGAAGTGCCTACTTAGCATGTACCCTTTTTGGCCTATTCTAACATGGACAAGAGTGGTGGACAAAAATGGATGGCTACAACTGGTAAGATGGTTGTCGTTCATGTCCTCAAGGAGGGCCATGCAAAATGACGGGAGTAAAGTAGCATGCAGCATTAGCCAAGTCATGGCACATCCATCTATTCCCTCATTAATGTAAAAAAAGAGCGGCAAAAGATGGTACTCTGCTCTGGTGTAGGGGATTGCATGAGGAGAGTCCTAAGTAATCTAATATAATTACATGTTGTTACAAAGGTGAGGTCTGGGCAAGATGAGAATTCCATCAAGAAATGAGCCATGGAGTCACACCCATGCCATGAGGTTACTGGCGTCTATTGTGGTTGGAGTGCTTAGCGTTGCTACAATGGTGGGGGTCTTTGGCAAGATGGTAGGTGGGGTCAGGTGGAGTGCGGCCTTGCCCTTTTCCTCTGGGACGGGTGGAGGTAAGTCTTTTGATGCTTGGCCACTAGTTCCCGACTTGTCTTGCCTTGGCGGGCTCATTGCTGCTAGTTCCTCATGTCTGCACTGCTGCTCAATGGACATGTGCACGGCTTGTGCCAAGTCCTCCTCTTGTTTTTTTCTCAACTCCTCCTCCTATTCAATGACTTTTCTCCTCCTCTCTTCCTTGACTCTTTTTGACTTAGTCTTGGCTTTTTATAGGCCTGCTTCCTCCTTTCTCTTCCTCTCTTCCTCCTGCTTTTTCTGTGCCATCTTCTTTTTAGGCATTCTTGCCTTCCTCTTGCTAGATTGAGCTTCTTGCTCTCCCTCTTCTTAACTAACTGTCCTCTCACTTGACTATGGAGGTGACCTATCAGGTGTTTCATCTACTCCCTCTTTTTTGTCTTGTGCCTCTTTTATCGCCTCTTGGATAGGGGCAGTCAAGAGTCCTCCATACCCTATGAATGAGGCCTTGGCTAAGGGCTTCTTCCTGTCGATTCCTTTCAATGTTGGGGATTCTCCACTTGCCAATTTGCTTCCAAGGGCTAGTGTTTTGGCTGATTGCTCTATGGTTTTCCTGAAGTAGCTATTCCAATCCACCTCATGCAGGGAATGAGTTACCATGCTCTCTAGCATGGGCACGCTGATCCTATGCATGAGTACATTGTATCTTTGGCTAGAGAAGGGGGTGTAGGTCACCTTGGTTTTCATCCTGACCTCTGCATTGGGAATGTCTTGGAGGCTTATGCCATCATTCATTAAGACACTCTCCTTCCTCATCCCCAGCATGGCATAAACATCTCTTTTCTACCTCTTCTCCACCTTTGGTTCCAATCCCAACTCCTTTTCCACTAAAGCCTTGTTGAGCGGGACCTGCACCTACTTGATTCCTTCTATGCTTGCCAAGGATACTATCCCACACTCCTTATCGGGGTCATATGTCTTCACGAATTCCACACACTTAGTGTGGTCACCGAACTTTTCGATGTACGTGGTGAGGTTGCATTGGTCTATGATCCTCTGATGGCCTCCTCACTGGTCATTACTTCTTTAATGCTGTGGATAAGTAGAATAGATGCATGTCTGGCAGTTCATCCTGGCTATATTGATCCTAATCTCTGCTAGGTCTTGTCCTAAGTCAATTCCCTTCTCTTTTTCTTGAGCACTTGGGCTTGATCTCTCACTCAACATTGAAGCCCTTTTGGAATCCCTGGCGTTGTACTCTTCTTGACTCAAGCTCCTGGAGCTTCTCTCTTTGAACTGGTTGTCCACTTAAATAGATTCTTCAAAGACCATCGCTAGTGCATCTCGTTGCAGGCTCGAGTTACCGGCCAAGGCTTTGTAGAGCTCTTCACTTCGTGATCCGTTGATGAATATCGTGGATACCGCTCGTTCGGTTGGTCTCTCAGGGATTCTCTTAAAGAGGCTCCTCACATGGGTCACATAATCTCAAATATCCTCTTTCTTTCTGAAAGGTGAGAAGGATCGAAGCTTGCACGCGAGCTATGGTGGGAGAGCAAGAGCAAGAAAGAGAGAGACAAGAAATGGGAACTCCAACAGTCACAATGTGTGACCGGGCCTTCCTTTATTCAAACTGTCACTAAAAGAATAAAGAATAAAGTGACGTGATGGGCGCCCGCCACCTACAGTGTGCAGTGGGGGGTACTGTCAGTGTAGTAATACACGGGGCAGCACGGCGGAGGTGCCTTTATCCCCAACAACCTCCCACTTAAAGGCGAATCTGCCCTAGTGAGAGAGAAAAGAAAAAAGAAAAGACAGTACAAATGTACATAGGTACAAGGGATGAGGAAAGGCGACATCTCATCCAACGCCCATCAACCTCCTGAGGAAGGCAAAGAGCTCAGTAGTGAGGCTCTTCGTGAGCAGATCTGCAGGATTCTTGTCAGTGGAGATCTTGACAAGGTCAACAGACCTATCCTCCACGACACCACGTATGAAGTGATACCTCACCTCAATGTGTTTCGTCTTCGCATGGAAGACCGGATTCTTAGCCAACTGAATGGCACTCATAGAATCCGAATGCAGTGTAGGTGTAGCATCAATCCCAAGGTCAGCAACTAGACGGCCTAACCATATGGCCTCCTTGCAAGCCTCAGTGGCTGCAACATACTCGGCCTCAGTGGTAGACAAAGCCGTACACTTCTGAACCCTGGACATCTAAGAGACAGCCCCTCCAACATAGGTGAATACATAGCCAGAAGTGGACTTCCTACAATCTGCATGTCCTGCATAATCGGAGTCAGTGTACCCCACGACCCCTGTATCGTGGCTGCCATAGCAAATACACATATCTGCTGTGCCCTTCAGGTACCCCATGATACCCTTCACGGCATCCCAATGTCTGCTGCCAGGTGTAGCCATATAGCGTGCCACAACACCAACTGCATGTGCAATATCTGGACGAGTGGCTATCATGGCATACATCAAACTGCCCACGGCTGAAGCATAAGGGATCTTGGCCATCTCGGCCCTCTGCTCATCTGTCTGCGGACAATCGGCCTGTGATACCTTCACATAAGAAGGTAATGGACAGCCAATAGGCTTTACGTCCTGCATGCGGAAGCGCTCAAGGACTTTATGAATGTACTCCCGCTGTGAGAGATACAAAAGCCCCTGATGCCTGTCGCGCTTAATGCGCATCCCAAGTATATGTGAGGCCTGTCCCAAATCCTTCATCTCAAAGCTCTTCTTCAGGTGAGATTTAAGAGCATCTAGCTCATCATGAGCTTTCCCTGCTATCAACATATCATCAACATAGAGTACCAAGATAAGCAAACTGCCATTACGGGCTTTCTTCGTGTAAAGACACGGATCCATAGCACTCCTGCTGTAGCCCTGTGACTGCATAAAGGCATCAAACTTATGATACCATTCCCTAGGTGCGTGCTTCAAGCCATACAAGCTCTTCTTCAACTTGCACACTAGGTGCTCCCTGCTAGGTTCTGCAAAGCCCTCAGGCTGATCCATATAGATCTCATCATGCAAGTCCCCATGTAGAAAAGTCGTCTTGACATCCATCTGATATAGATCTAAGTCAAGCTGTGCAACCAAAGGCAAGACTAAGCGCAGGGTGGTCATCTTAACCACAGGAGAGAAGACTCCATCAAAGTCCACACCATGTTCCTGCTTAAAACCCTTTGCTACCAATCTAGCCTTGTATGCCGGCTTGGGGTGTCCAGGGGTACTTTTCAGCTTGTACACCCACTTGCATGGCAAAGCCTTCTTGCCCTTAGGCAAGGCAACCAAATCCCAAGTCTCATTCTTATGCAGGGAGTCTATCTCAGACTGCATAGCCCTCTCCCAGGAGTGACTGTCCAATTTCTCCTTGGCCTATGGCAGAATGCCTCACATCCAAAGACACGGAGATGCGCATAAGAGGGTGGCTTACCAGCCCAAACTTCCTCTGCAACCTGGAAATCCAATCCACTAGAAGACGATCGGTTTATGACATGCACTGCCGTACTAACTGCCTCAGCCCAAAAGCTCTGTGGTAGGCCTGCATGGCTAAGCATAGAGTGGACACACTCCTGAATAGTCCTATTCATGCGCTCAGCCAAACCATTCTGGGCGGGGGTGTAAGGGGCGGTCAACTGACGCTTAATACCCCTGTCATCACAAAACTGCTCAAAAGCACGTGAGACATATTCTCCCCCATTGTCAGTCCTAAGGCATTTCAGCCTATACCCAGTCTGGTTCTGAACAAGAGCAAGCCAACGCTGAAAGACTGCCAAGACATCGGACTTTTGCTTTATGGGATAAGCCCACACTTTCCTAGAAAAATCATCAATGAAGGTAACAAAGTACTTTGCGCCACCCATAGACATACACGGCATGGGCCCACAAACATCTGAATGCACCAAAGCCAAGGGCTCACTCATGCATGGCCTACCCGATTTCTTATGCGTAGACCTATTCTGCTTACCATAAAGACAATGATCACACGAGTCAAAACGTACATAGTCCAAAGGCGGAAGATACTGCAAACCAGATAACATTTTCATTCCCTTCAAAGACATATGCCCCAAACGGGCATGCCAAAGTGATACATGTGGGATAGAGCCCACTGCCAAAACATGGTCTACAGAAGACCCAGATACAACAAGAGGATAGAGACTGCCAGCCTTGGCGCCTCTAGCAAGCACAAGTCTGCCTTTGGTAATCTTCCAGGTAGAATCCCCAAAACAGACATGAAACCCTGCATCATCCAACTGTCCTGCAGACATAAGACTGCGCGTAAGCGCAGGTACATGACATACATCCCTGAGCAAAAAGGAACTGCCAGTGGAAAACTGCAACTGAATATCTCCACAGCCCACAATATCAAGAGACCTGTCATCTCCAAGTCTGACTGATTCAGATATAGTACGGTAAGAGTGAAACCACTCACGGAAAGGCGTCACATGGAAGGATGCACCTGAATCCAATAACCAGCACTGTGCATACATACTAGGTGTCTCAGTCAAGTGTGAAGCATCAGAAGAACTAGCTGCAAGTATAAACTCATCACCACCATCGGACTCCTCAGTCTGCGTGACATTAATTTCCTCAATCTTGATGTTGGACTTCGTAGGAACTATGCTGCGATCAGAGGACTTCTCCTGCACTTTATCTTTCCCCTTATCCTTGCACTTCTCAGTGCGCAACTCATGACACTGTGGTCTAATATGGCCCTTTTTCCCACAATGATGACAAGTGACATTTGCATTGCGCCCACGCGACTTACTACGCGACTTGCCACCACGAGATTTAGACTGACCCTTCTGCGAGTCACGGCCTCGGCCATTACCACGGTCATACCTGTCATTCCTGCCTCTAATTGTCAAAGCATGACTACCACGAGAGGCATCCAAGTTTTTGCGATTCACCTCTTCCTGAAGAAGAGCACTCTCAACATCTGCCAATTTTAGAGTAGCACTAGAGGCACAAAGAGCAGTACGGAAAACATCCCATGACTCATTCAGAGTCCCAAGCAAGAAAAGAGGAGTTACTTCCTCTCCAAAGGTGATATCCTACGAAGTCAGGTTCTTCAGTATAGCATGGAACTGGCTCAAGTGAGCAGACATAGTCGCATTATCCTTCATGCGCAGATTCATAAGCTGCTTCAACCAGTACATCTGACTTGCCGGACTTTTCTTATCATAAAGATTCTTGATCTTATTCCATAGATCCCATGCACTCTGTGCTTCCTCAAATACATTATAATTTACCTGTTCAGTGAGAGACAATACAATCGTGGACTTGCATAGCTCATCAAGTTCAAGCCAGTCGTCATTGTCCATAGTTTCAGGCTGCTCCCCACTCAACCGAAGTGGCTTAATCTGAGATTTCTGCACCAAGACCTGCCAAATTTGACTCTTCCAATAAGAGTAGTTGGTACCATCCAACTTTTAATGTTAAAGATGGCACTATCATGCGAAGATGACGCCATTATGCAGGCTGGAAATGCCCAAACAGTCCAAAATTGCTTGCTGTTTTACTGTAGAAACTGCCCAAAAATGACCAAAACGGGGTCCAAAGGGCGAGCAAAGTGTGCCAAAAGTTGTTGCCCACTTAGTACTAGGTGCGGTACACCAAATCAGGATATTTCAGCATGAAAAGTACACCTCAGTCCACCAATAACTGCTTGCTGTAATAAATTGCAGGTATACAGTCTAGAGAGCAAACTGTCCCAAAATAGGATCCAATGTCAAGCAAACAATGCTAGGTCCAAAGCCGGCATGAAACGGACATAAGCAAGGCCAATGACAGTGAAAAGAATATGAGCTCAACACCGAAGCATATCAAAATAACATCTGCCAGTGAAAGGCACACCCCCAGACACTCTAGGCAAAGTGTTCATGTAACTGCCAAAACCTGACACAAATAGGTGTGCGCTCAAAGAGAAAGATTCAAATATGAGACTCAACTCATAAGCATCCTGTGAACCAAGAGTACATCAATGCATATCCATAAAGATCGGACTATGATCCCAAAGTCTCAATGCGTATGTAGCTACTCAAGACATAAACTGCTCCAAATACATGTAAGTGCTCCAATAGCATGCAACTGTCAAAGGTCAAGCATGCATGTAAAATGCTCCCACTGGCACAAAAGGCGTACAAAGCGAGCTCAGAAGCTCAAACAACCCAAGAGAAAGCACCAGTGATAAGTGACCCTGTCAATGCATCAAGCGCATCCAAGAGAGCATGACATACATGAAGCACCGGTCGTATTAACCATGAAGCAATACATAAGCCCAAATAAGCTCTCCGTCAACTCAATGACATCCAAATAGCAACCAAGATCAGTGATCAAGTAAGCCGGGAATGCTCAAATACATCCAAATCCAAGCTCCAAATGTCGGTATGGCATACACGAACCAAATAGCATATGTCACAAACCAAAGCATGTAATGCAAAAGCCTAACTGTCAAGCAGAGACATGAGGCATAGGCGGTCCACGAGCATGCCAAGTCGGTCCAAATGCCAGTGAAGATGGAGCTAATGCGAAGCTCAAAAGCATCCCATAATCTCATACATATGCTCCAAGCCGTCCCCAAATGTCAGGGACATCATGCCAAAGCTCAAAGCATACATCCGGTATCGGTAGGTAAGTGCCAAAGCATGTAAAGTACCTTCAGCCCACTGTTATTCCAGCATGTATTTACTGTTCTAAACAGTAGATTTCAGCCCCGAATTCAAGCCAAAATCATGGTCAAACCAAATGCATACATCCCCAATACATCCGGGTAGGAAGTAGACCGCATACGGGCATCAAATAAGGTAACCGGAGTAGAGTATAAGCATCAAATGCCAATGCCAAGTGTGGCTGCCCTGTTTCCAGCACTATATAATAGTAAATAACAGTCCCAAATCAGCCAATATTTCAGGCCAAAATCATGGCATAATCATGTGCATACATTCCCAAGGCACTAGGCATCATGTAGACCGCATACGGGCATCAAATAGCACAACAGGAATGGAGTATAAGCAACAAATGCTAATGCCAATGGTGCTGCCCTATTTTCAGCTTGTTATGATAGTTTATGACAGTCCCAAATCTGAAGAGATCAGCCCCGAATGATCAAGACCAATGCCCAAAGCTTGAATGACATCAAACATGAAGTCTATAGCCCTCTTGATCAAGGTAGAGAGCAAGAAGCAATGGCCAAGTGTGGAGATGAAGTAGATGAGTGCTCACATCCTGGAAAAAAATGATGCAATCTGCCCTGTTGGTGCTGAACTTGCTACTGCTCCACATGGGCTGAAAAGGGGGTAATGGAGGCCTCAAGAAGGGCCTATCAAAGGCCTATGACAAGCCTCTTTGAGCCTTGATAGGTGTAAGGCACAATATGAGGGGAATAAGCTTCAAGGGTTTGAAGCCATGGTTGCCCTTGCTGTTTGCAACCTGTAGACTGAAATAAAACCCTGAAAGAATGATCAAATACCTCAGTACCAATGCCTTGAAGGTGCCTCAATAGGCTGGGAAGGTGCTCGGGAAGTTGGGGAGTGACGGGAGCTCGGGGAGATCGGATATGGTTGCCGGGATGGAGATCCAATGCATGAAGGGAGTTGATGCGAAGGTAGAGAAGCACCGAGTCGAGCTCAAGCAAGAGAATGCCAAGCTCTGATACCAGTTGAAAGGTGAGAAGGATCGAAGCTTGCACGCGAGCTATGGCGGGAGAGCAAGAGCAAGAAAGAGAGAGACAAGAAATGGGAACTCCAACAGTCACAATGTGTGGGCCTACCTTTATTCAAACTGTCACTAAAAGAATAAATAATAAAGTGACGTGACGGGCGCCCGCCACCTGCAGTGTGCAGTGGCGGGTACTGTCAGTGTAATAATACACGGGGCGGCACGGCGGAGGCGCCTTTACCCCCAACACTTTCTCTACTTGAAATTCATGAGTCCCCTTAGTAGGTTATCGGAGCACCCAGGTTTGACAATTCTCTTAATGAAGAGATTTTTTAGGCCATTGAAATTGGCTCGCTCCATAGCATCTAGACTTGTGTACCAGGTTAGCCCTTGTTGCCTAAGCATAGTCCAAAAGCTTGGGAGTGTTGAGTAGAATCAGTGAGGCTATTGGCCTCACATACCTACTCAAAGTGCTCCACAATGCGGTATGGGTCGTCGGTTGCTTGTAGTTGCTTTGCAACCATATGAATTTTCGATTGGCCCTTAGAGCCTTGGTTGACTCCTAATCCCACTAGTAGTAATGTTGCTAATGCTGCAGCGCTTTGCTCTACTACCATGTTATCTAATAGCTGCTTCGTCAGAAGCTCGCTTAGTGTGAGGTTTCCTTCTAGCACTCTCTCGCTCTATGACTGATTTCTGCTTGTTGGGGCTAGCACTCTCTAGGTCTCTCTAGCACTCTCTAGGTCTCTTGCATTTCCATGCTCTGGCGCAAGCTCCTAGTTTGCTGATCCCAGTTGTATGCAACTAGGCCTTGCAGATCCATGCGTGACAGCTTCCTCTCCTCCTTGAGATCTGCTATGATGTCCTCTACAGGTCTACCGCGGTGTTCTAGCCGGGTTTGAGCATCATATTTGTTGTCGATCAGGTTGTTGATAATATTCTACCAAGTTGTCGATCATGTTGATGAGGCCAGTAGATCCACTTTCACGATAGTGTCTATCCTTATTGCATCCAACTTTTTAGCTGTGTTCTTTGCTTGGTCCTACTTTTGGGGATTTGATCACCCTTCTATGTCTTGGGGTCTTATCTTACTGGTGGGTTCCTTCAAGTTCTTATGTCTAGGCGAGTTCCTTGTTAATTACAACCAGTCCTCAACTTACCTTCATTGTGTGTGTGTGTGCATGTGTGTTCTTTTTTGTGCACTATGCGAAATTAGGCTTTTAGCTCTTCTCAAGTGTGTTTTAAGGGCTGGAAATCAGAGTGAGTGAGAGAAAAAAGTGTATAAGCAATTCTAGTACTCTCGTCATGGGTTTAGCCTGATGGGCTTGTATGCTTGGTTTTTGGTCGCTGTCCTCACTAGTTCATAGGGTTCTTCGCTATGCCCTCTGCTCAATCAACATTCGTTTGGGCTCTACGACTATGCTTGATGTCGCTAAATGGATCGGATCACTAGATGGTTGACTAGTGTCGCCTCCACGTCTGCGTCTTGCTGATTCCTTTATTCATTGTGCCTAGAAAGGCGTCTCAAGCATCTGTATGGTCTTCAGGTGTTCGTACGGCCGGTGTCTAGGTGGGTATGGTACAAGTTTTAAAAATTCTCAAAAAAATAAGACTCGGCCCAACAGGTCAGAATTGCAAGGGCTGAGTGACTGACTTGGATGGGCCGAGCGACCGACTGAAACTAGGCTAGGATGAATAGCATAAGGATCAAGTGACCGAGGCCGAATATGAAATTTGAACGGGCTGAGTGGCCAAAGGTCGAGTACCTAGTATGGCTGAGTGAATGACTCGGATGCTGAGTTTGGTGGGCCGAGTGCTAAGTGTCAGAATGTGCCTGGTCTAAGACGCGAGGGTCTTCAAAATTTCACGCGTCCAAGTAGGATGTGTCGAGTGACTGAATATGAGAGGGCCGAGGGCCAATTCTAGGACTCAACCCAGAATCGGCATCACTCGGACGGGCCGCATGTGGCACATTTTTTCTGAAACAACAAAAAATTTATCGGATCGAGCAATTGCGGTCTTCACACTTACCTAGCACTTCCAGATCCTACCTATGCATGAAGGAGAAGGTGTGGGTATACCTGGAGTTGGTAACACAATTGTTGGCGGTCCAATTGAGGCGGATCCATGCAATGGAGCTCACTCACTCACTCACTCACTCTCTCACACACAACCAAGATTTCAAATGAGCTCCCCCTTGGTCTCCTGGCTATTAAACCCCTCCCCCGCAAGGTTCTTGCCACTCCTACCCCCTCACTTGTTGACCTCAACCCCCTTCACCACTCCTTTCCATTTTTTCCTGATTTGTGCCATGTTTGGCATGTTTTACAGTAGCAAACCCTACACTTTCCAACTGATCTCTTAACCTTAACCTACTCTAAATGCAACAAGAATCAAAGGCAAAGTACTGAATTGATTTTCCCTACTCAACTAACCATCAACAACCAAAAATACTTGTAGTATGGATTAAAAACCCAAAACATCCTACTACCTATCTCAAGCTCCGGTTCAGGGATGAAACCCTTACTTTGATGCTTGATTTGAAGCACGCAACTACTCAAGCTTGAATCCGTTGTCGTAGCAATGGAACCAAAATGTAGAGACGAGCTCAAACTCAATTGCCAAGACCCACGGATAGCTTATTGTTCAAGTGTTTCAAGCAAGCACTAATGGCTACTCGATATGATATCCCTCTCTATGAGTGTAGTGAGCTTACCTTAATGCCCGATTGAGTTGCTTCCTTTCTCAAGCACTCCAATAAGCTCCATCCTCCATAGCCATGCATGAGACGAGAGAAGAGAAGAGAAGAAGAAGAGAGGAGATGGTGAAGGGTTTCAACTCCAAGATCCCTCACCCTCACACACACTCCCTCACTCACTCACACTCCCTCCCTCAAGCACTCACAAGCAAGCAAGCAAGAGAAGTGAAGAAGAGAAGAAGAAGAGTCCACTTTGACACACACCAAAGAATGAGCTCCCATTCACTTTTTGAATTTTATATACATGCCCTAAAATCCCATGGGCATCCATCCCCTTTTTACATGATTGGCCATGGCCTAGGCCCTTTTTACTTGACCCGGCTGTGGCCTAGGCCATTTTTTCCATTTTTCTCCTATCTTCCTAGCTTCCTTCCTACCGCTCATCTACCTTTACAATTTGCACGGGTGAGAGTCCATCACTCTTAAAATAAATCATGATGCACCTTGCGCTCTTTTACAGGAGTATTGACTTGTGCTTTTTCTTGTGCGCCTTTCTCCTTGATTTAGGAATTTTCTGCGCTTCTTGTGTTTCCATATTTTTCTTGGCACACCTTCATCTTCTGTTTCACTTTTGCCTTGGCCTTGTCTTCTACTTTAGATTTTCTAGATTTCTCCTTGTTAGTTTGAGGAGTTAACACATATGACTAGTCATGTTGAATGGTTTGGAGAAATTCAGGACTTATAAAATTGAGGTTATGTGCAGATAGGTGATGATTCATGTCACCCAATTTCACACATTGAAAAAGTTTCCTTGTCCTTGCATGGTGGTGAGACAAATAGTCTATCAGAACTATTACATGTGCTATCAATCACAAATAATTTAGTGTTTGTTGGTCAAATGGTAGAACAAGGATTGCAAGTTTGATTTAAGGCAAAATGTTGTTTTGTAGAAGACTTTAATGATAAGTACAAGTTGGTCACAAAAGAAAGTAGAGTTGGCCACATGTTCACTTTAGATGTTGAAAGTCCTGCAATAAATGTTGCTATGTATGCTAAAAAAAAGGAGTGGTTTGAGAACATTGAAATATAGTATAAATGTATTGGACATGCAAATATGCAAATACTGAAATTAATATAGTCCAAAGGATTGGTTACATGATTACTTGCTTTTAGAGTTGCACAATTTTATTAAGTGTGTGAAGCATGCTAGTTTGGTAAGCAAGCAAGACAACCCTTTTTGCATAATAGAGATGTGAGCATAAATATACTTAATATTATGCATATAGATATTTGGGTGCCTACACGGAATGTATCACTTGGTAGCAACAAATACTTTGTCACATTTGTTGATGATTCTTTAAGGAAGTTATGGGTATATTTCATGAAGGAAAGGAGTGATTTATTTGAGCACTTCAAATCTTTCAGGGCGGTTATTGAAACAAAAACAGGCTTGAAAGTTAAGTATTTGAGATCAGATGGAGGGGGAGAGTACCTCTCTAATGAGCTTAGTGGCTTCTTTAGGTCTTACAGTAAAATGGGGTTGTAGAAGGAAAAAATAGAAATATTGCAGAAGTTGCACAGGCATTGATGGTAGTTGAAAAGAATATGCCAAAACAATTTTGGTTTGAAGTTTTTCATATAGATGTCTATATTATGAACAAAACTCCCACAATTGCAGTTCATGGGATGACCCCCCTCAAAGAATGCTTTATAGGCAAGAAACCCGATGTGTTAAACTTGAAACTGTTTAGTTGTATTGCATATATTTATATGAAAAATGTATTTTTATTGGATACTCTTTAGAATAGAAGGGGTACAATTGTTATAACCCTATCTCACAAGTGTGTTCAAAGTGAGCAAGTATGTTATTTTTTATGAGATGAGCAGTTGGTATGCATCTAATAGTGATGTATTAGATGATGATAATGATAATGATAGCTATGTGCAGAAAGAAAAGCAAGAATCATGAGGCCTTAAAGGACCAGAAATATCATCGGTACTACATCTATAGTTAGCCCTTGGTCTGGGAGACTAAGGAGTAACCCCACATCTTTAGGTGGATCTACAAGTGGTGTCACAGCTAAAGATGAAGGAAAGAAGAAAGTGTTGGATAGCTATGATGTATCTACTAGTCATTTGGGATTTGGTGGAGATTCTAGTGGTTCAAAAAGTTTGGATAATGAGCTTGGTATTCCGTCAGTTAGGACACTAGGTGTGCATAGAGCACATAGTAACGTAAAGGCTCCATTGAGTGATCTAGTGCTACGCAGGTCTAACAAGGTCAGACACCCTATTAAAATTTTGGTTTTGAAGGTTATGCAGCTCAACATTATGCTTATATGGTGAAGGTAGTTGAAGATGTTGAGCCTACTTGTTTTGAGTTGAGGATGTTGTTGGTCATGCTCATTGGGATATAGTTATGGATGAGGAGATGGATGCATCAAAAGCCAATAAGACTTGGGATTTGGTACCCTTGCCTAAGGGTATCCTATGGGCAAGAAAGCTATTGGATGTAAGTGGGTTTACAAAATCAAGTATAATGCAAATGGTTTGGTTAGCAGGTATAAGGCTAGACTAGTTGCAAAAGACTATGCTAAAACATATGGCATAGAATATGAAGAGACATTCACTCCAGTTGCTAGGATTGTAATGGTTAGATGTGTGATTGCTTTGGCAACAACCAAAGGTTCGGGACTTTGTAGCAAATGGATATTAAGAATGCCTTCTTACATGGTGAATTGTAAGAAGAGGTGTATATGGAGTAGCCAATAGATTATGAGGATTTAGAGCATCCCACATATGTATATAGGTTAAAGAAGGTGCTTTTTGGGCTAAAGCAAGCACTTAGAACATGGGTTGACAAGATTGAAGAGTATCTTGTTAATATTGGCTTTTATATTTTTGATGCTGACCACTCACTTTATGTGATAAGGGGAGATGCAAACATGGTCATCATAGTCATCTATGTGGATGACTTGATTATTGCATGTAATGGTGACAATGGGATTTGTGAAGTTAAGGACTTTTTGAAGAAGAAGTTTGAGATGAAGGATTTGGGATGATGGTATATGGCTATGCCAAATGCACTATGACTTGGATATGTTATCCAAGTATGGTATGACAGCATGTAAGCCTCTTTTAGTACCATTGGAGCAAAATATGAAGTCAAATGCTGATGTTGGGGATGAGATAGAAGATTCTACTATGTTCAGGAGGATAGTAGGGAGTGTAATTTACATGACTATCACAGTGCATGGACCATGTGTTTGAACCTGCATGTACGGAATATTGATCTTCATATGCATGACTTTTTAATGATATTTTGGGATGTGTTGTGAATGGAATAATATGTTACATGTTCCTCTGAATGAGTGGTTGGTGTTTCTCAAGCATCATCGAGAGTTCAGTGTCAGATATGGGAACACCGTGCTCTCAAACCAAGACATTCGCCACTAGCCTTCTAGCCACAATCATTTATAGGTATCAAGGTCCAATTGCACTAAAGTCTCTTATCATTTCCTCTACGATTGTTTGCACCTCTTTGACATTAGCTTTGCATGTGCCTCTTTGCACCTCATGGTTATGTGTGCATTAATGGATGAACAATCTTGACATTGGGCTCGCTGACATCACATAATACACTACACACTCGCACTTGGAGAGCAAGATGGGGGGGTTCTTACAATAGAAGCATCCAAGGCTTTCGAAACCATCAATTGACATTTCAACATCTGATATGCTGGTATTAAGTTTATCTTGCATTGCATGTATTGGGAATTGATTAGTATGATTTACTTGTAATAGGGTACCAAAAACCAGGTCATGCGACTCCACAATCATTTTAATGATAGTGGAACAAATGAAGAATCTTGTACCTATCCATGCCACCTAGTTTGGGAAGCCAGAAATCGACTGGCCAGTACAATTTCTATTTGGACACTCTAGTCCTCTGATGCATTTTCTTTAGTCGAACAATACTAGGGAATGCCATTGATGTTGACACATGCTTTGTCTACCAATGGCCATTGTACTTTTGCTCTATCTCCTCCATTGGACGCATATTGTTTGCTACTGATGGAAGCTCATACGCCACATTGCCATCATACAAAATTGGGATCTCCTCTACTCTCTCTATAGCACTTGTATTCTGAAGCAAATGACGTAACACTTGGTGTTGGCCCCCTGAAGACATAATGTACTCAACCACACTTACAACATAAGAGGATTTCCATATCCCCTCCTCTTCCACATCAAGTATGATAGGGATGGTTTTATTTTTCTCAATGTCTAGGGGGGATGGTAAGGCTTCCACAGTGATTGTTATTTTCTCAATGCTACTAGGGCTCTGGGTGAGGTCTATAGTGCGGAAAGGCTACAATGTAGACCCATTCCCTTGTTCGACAAGGTAGTCTTGCAAGACCAAGGTGTCTAGAACATATACATGGCTAGCCTCATGGTCATTGCTGCAATAGATCGGCATGCTTTGTATTCGGTCATTTGCATGGGTGATAGCAAGAACACAGTAGCCCTTGCCATTGCAAATGTCTTTCTTCTTTAACATCAGAAACCGACCGCTTGTGTAGTGCATAATAGGTTTGATAGAGAGGGAGGATACATATATGTGAAGCTTGATGTTTGGTGTAGCACTTGATGCTAGATCCATTTCCAAAGCTATCTACATATGTATGAATACACATATTAGATATGAGTGACATTGAAAGATTGTGTGGGGGTGTATGTCATATATGAGAGAGGGGGAGAGAGAGGAGGGTATATAAAGTGTGTGCATGAGAGAGAGAGAGAGAGAGAGAGAGAGAGAGAGAGAGAGAGAGAGAGAGAGAGAGAGAGAGAGAGAGAGAGAGAGAGAGAGAGAGAGAGAGAGAGAGAGAGAGAGAGAGAGAGAGAGAGAGAGAGAGAGGAAGAGGTGTACATACATGCGAGATTAAGTAAATATTCCACAACTTGGGGGGGGGGGGGCGGTGTCATATGGAATGTGTGACCTTATATAACCACTTTGAGATAGTGGGGCATTAAATGCATGAGAGAGAGAGAGAGAGATGTGCCATACGAAGAGTGAACTGTGAGGGGGGGAGGGGTGTTTGGAGTATTTTTCTTCACCAAATATGGGGGCACCAATGACCCCTTCATTGGCGAGAATGATCCCAGTTCACATGCACTCTCTCTCTTCAATCATCCTAGCCCACACACACACACACATTCTCTCTCTCTCTCTCTCTCTCTCTCTCTCTCTCTCTCTCTCTCTCTCTCTCTCTCTCTCTCTCTCACTCACTCACTCACTCTCTCTCTCTCTCTCTCTCATACATGCGGGTACCATTCATCGACCCCTTTCTCGACATCAAAACGATCCTAATCCACATGCACTTGCACTCTCTTCATCTGCTCCAAACAGAATCCCATACAACTAACATATTAATGTACTATCATATTAAATTGATTAATTAATATTACTATACTAACACATTGATTTATGTGAAATGATTAATATTAATATATTAATTAATATAAAAAGGCTCACTAACAAATTATTTAATAATCTTATTAATATAATTTAATTGATATGCAAATGAACTAATTGATACCATCTAGATAAATATTACTTAATTTATACATGTATTAATTAATAGATTAATATTCATCAATTGAGTAGTTAATAATGTTAATTACTAATTAACTATTTAATAATCAACTATTCAATATAACAAACTATTAACCGACTAATTAATTAATTACACGAAAATTTGATTAATTAATTAGATTATGTGATTAACTAATTACTTGATTAAATTAATAATCTAATTAGTTAGTAATTGATTAATCAATTAAAAAAACCAATTAAATAATTACATTAATATTTGATACATTAACTAAATATAAGATTAATTAATAATTAACTAAATACTCGATTAATTTGATAAACTAATTAATTAGTAAATTGATTAATTTAGTAAACCAATTAACTAATTACTAATGATTAACTTAATATTTATTGATTTTTGAATAAATGTATTAATTGATTAATTTATTAAAATAAGTAATTTTAATATTAGATAATCTAGCTACTTTTTAATTTTATGTATTGCTAATTAATTGATTAACTAAATAGTACTTGATTATTACTTAACTAATCAAAATAACTAAGATTAATTAATTTACTGTATTATTTAATTTTAATATTAATTAATATAGTTAATTTTTAATTTTGTGTATGACCAATTAATTTATTAAGGAATCAAGATAACTAATTAGTAATTAATTTCATGCATTATTTAATTCAAATTAATTGATTTCATGTATTATTTAGCTCTAATAATCATTAATATACCTAATAAGTTAATTTTATGTATTTTTTAATTTCATTATAGCTAATTAATTTTAAATTAAATAACTAGCAAAAAAGTACACACACACACACACACACACACACACAGTGCCTGCTACGAATTGTGGAAGACGCTGTGGACAACACATGCAGTGATGCAAGTAAGGGAGAGAGAGAGAGAGAGGGGGAGGGGACCCCCTCCCCCCTTAACCTTAAAATAAAGGTCTCCCTCCTTAATAATTAGTTAGTTAATTATTAAAAATTAGTTAATAATTCATAATTGATAATTAAAATTTTATTAGTAATAAAATAATTAATAATTAATAAATAACCAATAAATAATAAAAATTATTAATTAAGTAATAATTAATAATTATTAACTAATAACTAATAATTAGTTACCTATTTAATCATTAATAATTAAATAGTAGAAAAAATGAGTAAAAATTAATACTTAATTATTTAATTAATTATTAAAAGGTAGTTAATAATTAAGCAATCAATTAGTTAATTATTAAAAATTTGATTCGAATCGTAAAGTTAATGAAGTAATTATTAATTAAGTGGTTGTTAAGAAGAAATTAATTATTTAATAATTAATTTATTAGTTTATCACATATTAGTTAGATTAGTTGATTAAATATTAACTAGATTATTTAATTAAATATTGGTTGATTAATTAATTAATTACTAGTTGATTTGATTAATTAATATTTAAAAATAATTAATATTAATAATTAAAATTAAATAATTAATTACTATTAGTTGATAATTTATTATTACTTTTTAAATAGACTAGTGATCAATTCGTTAATTAGTTGCTTATTTTGTAGTCAGTTAATTTATGAGTTATCAATTAGTTAGTTAATTTAGTAATTGTTACTTAGTTATTTAGTTAATTTATAATTAGTTATTTATTAATCAATAATTACTTAGTAATTAGTAAATCATTTTGATATTTATTATATAACACTATCAATTAATTAGTTGTTAATATATTAATAAGTAATACATAATCCTAGTAATGAAATTAATACCATCTAAATTAATACTCTCTTAAAAAAATAATTATGCATTTTTGTTAACTAACCCATGCCGAGAGAGAGAGAGAGAGAGAGAGAGAGAGAGAGAGAGAGAGAGAGAGAGAGAGAGAGAGAGAGAGAGAGAGAGAGAGCATGGGACTTGTGGAATTTCTCTGCCCGGAAGGGGGTGAAGGGGACTTGTGGATTTTGTTTTTTGCCCAAGAAGAGGTTGTCGATGAAAAAAGAAACCACAGGTTAGAGAATAGAGAACATGGAGGGAAGAGAGAGTAAAAGAGTGATGAGAGATAGGAGGAGAGAGAGAGCATGCAATATGGACTATTTTTTCTCGCCAAGAAGGCATTGCTAGCAACCCCTTCTTAGGTGAAAAAAGGAAGCCACAAATCTACCATGTACTATTTTTTCATCTAAGAAGGGACTGCTGGTGATGCCTTCTTGGTGAGAAAAAATAGCACATGTTGCATGCTCTCTCTCTCCTCTCTCTAATCACTCTTTTACTCTCTCTTCCCCCCATATTCTCTATTCTTAGACCTGTGATTTTTTTTTCGTCAAGAAGGGATCGACGGCAGCCCCTTCTTGGGCGGAAAAAACTCCACAAATCCACTTGTGACTTTTTTTTTTGCTTGAGAAGGGGTTGTTGGCAATCCCTTTTTGGACGGAAAAGAAAACCATAAGTGGACTTGTGAATTTTTTCTCCGCCCAAGAAAGGACTTTCAACGACTACTAGTTGGGCAAAAAATTACATATATCGCATGCTCTCTCTCTTTCTCCCCCTCTCATCACACACACACACTCTCTCCTCCCATTTCCTCTCTCCTTCACTCTTATAAAAGGATCCATCCCCTTTCTCTCCTTCATCTATGAAAGGACCCCCCTCCTATAATTCAAGTTCATGTTTTCTCTCCCCTACCCTCGACACGATTTTGTCTCCCTTCCTCTCTCTCTCAATCACACATACACACACTCACATTTCTATCCCAAGCTTTCCCCCTCTCTCTCCATCTCTCTCTCCTCGTTTCCTCTCTCTCTCCTCCCTTCCTCTCTCTCTCTCTCTCTCTCTCTCTCTCTCTCTCTCTTATTGCCCTCCCTCCCTCTTTCTCTCCTCCTTTCTCTCTCTCTCTCTCTCTCTCTCTCTCTCTTATCCCAATATATCATATCTTCCTCTCCCTTCCCTCACACACACACACACACACACACACACACACACACACACACACACACACACACACACACACACACACACACACACACACACACACACACACACTCACTCACTCACTCTTAAGGAGAGTCTACTTGGATTTGTTCTTGCTCAAGTACTATGTTTATGTATATCACAATTGGTATTTGATGGCAGGAAACCAAGGAACCAATATATATGCAAGAAGTAACCCTAAACCCCTCCATCAGGGCTAGATTCAATTTCAAAAGACAAGATCTTGTCACCCTTTTCGAGGGCGATGAAAGCATAGGAGAAGGTTTAATCCAACAAGCGTTTCCCTCACCAAGCTTGCTTCCTGGACGAGCGGGAGTTCTTATCACTATCGTGTATCAGAGAGGTGTGAAGGCTTATGGCATAGGCAATACTAAGATTATTGTCAAGGAAAATGCAATTGTGCAATGGCCAATGGAGTGACCACCGAATGAGTCTCCCGAGGACTCTGACTTGCACCCATGACCTAGAGCAAGACAAGTTGTTGTCACTAGCATCATGTAATCGTAAGGGGGGAGTCGCCCTTTAAGAGTGAGGGGGAGAGCAACACAAATGCAATCATTGACATCTAACGAGCTGTAGGTAGCCATTGCACTTGCATGTGGGGAAGGAGTGACAGCAGGAGAAGATGGGCACACTTCGATGATGCAAACAACAAAGGATAAGAGAAAGCTCATAGTATCGAAGAGTGATACTGACAAGGAAAGTGATGATCAAAGCATCAAGTCCTTCAGTGCACAATAGGGGTATGGCCACACACAAAGAATAAAGAAGTGAACACAAAAAACTGAAAAGAAGCACATGATAGAGGCCCTGGCGAGACCACTCTCATAGTCACTTGCAATAAACGTATTGTGCAAGCATGCATTGAAGTCCAGTTGGAAATGTTGACTATGCGTGCTTATAAGATATGGTGACATGATATTGATTATGGTTTTTATTTCTTTATGTTGATGTGGATATTACTTCATCACTTCATACAGATGCATACATCCACCCCTTTGTCACCCATCCTATTATGTCATTTGGTTTCCATGCCTACAATAAGACAAGTCACATCAAGGTACAAGCAACTCTCATAGACATTTTTTAGCATAGGTACGTTAGAGGGATGGGTATATTCATAGTATCATTAGTCCAAGGTACTAGTGCAAGGAGGTTGATATGTCAAATTGCATGTTTTACGTTTGGGATGGTAACTATTGGCTCATAGCATGGATGAATGAGATATGCACATGTGAGTGGCCCTAAACCATAGGACCTTAACATTTTGCAATGTGTTTATTGCTTATGTCATCATTAACATAATTGATTGTTTGCAATAGCCTTTCCCCAAATAATGCAAGGCAACATATGTGCGTTGATTGTCACCTTATGAAAGTGACAGTGTGGCATAGGGGGAGATTTTGTTAGCTATATCTCGTATAAAGGACGTTTCCTCATATGCTTGGAAGGTTACATGGATGATAAAATATGCATGAGACCCTGATATAGAATGGACACAATCTAGCACAAAAGGGGATTGTCCATACCTCGTATCTAGACCTTATTTCCAAAGCGAGGATGCTAGGGTAGGCTGACCATACAACTATTTTTGATAAGTTAATTGATGATGCAAAGGCATGGGTGCAAGTGCATAGAAAGCCAACACTCAATCTTGCATGGTATAAGGTACCATTGATTGCAATTGCCCATGTCATGTGGAAGGTAAGTAGTTCTTCAAGCTAACTTAACAATGTTTTTCTTGATGCATTTTTTCCAATGCAATAACACTTTCCTTAATTACCAAGTGTAGGATGAGTATGATGTGGCAGTGCAGCCAATCAAATAGAAATAGACATAGCTCTCCGATTTTGAGTTTAGAACCAAGTGGGACAACGTGTACTATAGTGTTAATGAAAAGATCATCAAGAAAACATGATGCTTGCTAATAGTTGTAGACCTCAGTCTTAGAGAGAAGTGGTATCAATAAGTTGCCACCTCTTTCTACTTGCCATTGATATGTACTCAAACTACATTGGTCTAAAGTAACAATATTTTTGTCAATGCAGAACTGTCTCATGCTTGGAGTGGGGCTCCAAGATAGGGGATGAACAATGGGAGAGTATACACATTGGTGTCCTCAAAGCTAAATGAGGTAGATCATGTAAGGATATTGAAGGTCATGGAGAGTTTTGACAGGAAAATTTAAACGTTGATGGGCATGCCTAAAGGCAGGTTATTCTTGTTTGTCTATATCACTTGCATCATAAGTCTGATGAATTGGTATTAAATGACATAACTTTGATTCGAGCAGATGAAAATGCACCGTTTCGAAGTTCGGTAAGATAAGAGACCTTTTGGGCCATGTTGTAAGATGGTAGAAGGAGTTGCTTTTGAGTTGGGAGGACTATTATAACATTTGAGTGGAACATGATTTAAGTACATGCAATAGGTAAAGAGAAAACACAGAGACCAAATGTTTTGCACTGTCTTCCATGATTTCAAATGGAATGAAGATATAGAGTCATAGGAGTCATCGAAGTTAACAACATGGAGGCTTTTGTACAATAGTTCACAATATCCTTCTTTTATAGCATCTTTGCAGTGCTATCTTGCCAATCCATTCAAGAAGCATAATGGTGACTTTGCCTATCAGGTTCATGTATAGGTAGATGGAGAGAGGGACCATACAAACTCTGATGGGAGAATGCGAGGATTAGGTGGACCTGCAGGATGATCAGTGCATGTATGAGGATTACTAGATAGAGCAAGAGTGGGATGAGGAGGTATATTGAAAATGCCCTATTTTCCTCGATTACCCAGAAGTTGAATACCCCTTCAATGAGAAATATTTGTACAAAAAGTACTCAAGAAAAAAACAAACACAAGAGATACAAGGTTCTGGAGGCATGGTAAGTAAAATGAGTTGCATTCTTAGGAGTATATTGCACTTTGTTGTCTCCTAATAAAGAGACTATGATGGGCTTATAGGAAATCGATACTAGTAGTGTGGTTGTCAAAAAAAGAAAATAGAAGAGTAAGTGCACACCTAATATTGTCGAAGAAAGGCTAAGCAGAGATCGGCCCTCATCATCAATTAATTTGGTTTCTCCACACCCAAAAGATTTGATGTTTTAAAGTACTATAATTATGTCCTCTTGCTTCTTGTGATGCCTACTCTCTATTGGTGACTTTACCCTTCAAGAGGGAGCTCTTGGTGGTCCTTGACTACTCCCCTAAACTTGCCTTGACCTTGCCCAACCCTTTCATAGGCCCCAAATTAGTTTGGGTCAGCTTCAAGACCTACAAAAAATTATTTTTTACTTCAGCCCTCCCTTAGCACTGATTGGCAACTTGAAAACACTTCATTTGGCACTTGGGAACACCCCCTTGATGCTCGACATTGGTGGTTATCATTGGCATTGATTTGTGGAATGATTTACCTCAGTCTAGCACTATTTTCCATAGTTCACAACACTTTATGTTTATGCTTGGTTGGCATTGACATTGGTTGCTCAGTTGGTCCCGAATGCACCCTCAATGCTAGGGGAATGTATACCTATGATGTGAGATGCTTTTGGGGCTGAATTTACTTAGTCATTAACTATTTTACATAGTCCACAGGCAGCCCAAAATAGGGCAGCCCTTTGTCATTACACTTTATGCTCATGCTACATAGTCATTTGATGCTCGATTATGCTCAGTTGGTGCCTATACATATGGGAAAGTATGCCTATGGTTTGTCTATGGTTTTGAGCTTGGATTGAGCCACTGTTTGCTCAATTTTAGATGGTTATTTGCTGCTGGAATATTCAGGGCTAAAGCTCTTTTGCTTATGTTTGGATATGCCTATTGTATTTGGGCTATGTCTTGGATGTATACATTGATATAGTGACTCTGGGGATCGACATAGAGCTTGGATTTTCTCTCGAATCATTGGTTGAGATTGAGCTCACTTTGCATAGCATTTGGATCTTCATCTCTGATGTACTTATGGCATGTACTTTGCTTATGTCTGATCGGTCTTGAAATGCTTGGCCTATGCCACTACTACATGCCAGTTACATTGTTTGGAGTTGGTGCTACTAAGCCTTGATTTGGCTTGATATTTGATTGCCTGAAGCTTACTTTGGCTATTTCTTGGCTTGCCAGAGTTACAGTTTGGATGTACTTGATGTCTATAGATGCTATGCACAGATGCTATATGGCCTATATGCTCATGAGGTCTTATTGATGCTTGATCTTGGATCTTCTGGCACTAGTGTTAACATATGCCCTTGTTGAGCTTCTTTGCTTGGTATTTATGGCTTTTGTGCCAATGGGAGCGTCTTGATACACTTGACAGACATTGAGCAGGCAGTTTATGCTACTTGAGCATTCGAATACTTGAGACTGGGATCTTCACTTGGATGTTACATGGTTGATATGCGGTGGTTCTCACAGATGTACTTGGGCTGATTTGGGCTTTGCACTCCTTGAGAATACACCTCTTTGTGTTAGGTCCTTCCAGTGTTGTGTACACTTTGCCCTATTACATAGTGGGTGTGCCGGCTTATTGATGGATTCATTTGCCATGCTTGGGTGTTTGCTCAATGTCCGTATGATTGTCACATGCTGATTTATGTCCGCTTGATGCTGGTTATGCTTTGAAAGTGAGTGGTTGACTTGGTGCATTCATTTTGCCTACAATTTTCTCTCATTGTACATGGATGTAATTTATTATAGCAAGCAATTATGCATGGAATGACATGGAATTTTCATACTGAATCATCTTGATTTTATGTACTTTTGATGGTACTTGGTGGACAACATCATTAGCTATCAGTTCGTGGTCATTTTGCCTTTGTTTTGGTGGTATTTTGGCTATTTACAATAAAAAACAACGAGCAATTTTGAACTATCTGCACCATTTTGGATTGCAGTATGGCATCTTCTTCCACTCATAGTGCTATCTTCAACATCACTAAGCTTGATGGTACGAATTATGCCTATTGGAAGAGCCAAGTTTGGCAGGTATTGGTGCAGAAATCACAGATCAAGCCATTAAGGATGCATGACGAGCAGCTTGAAACTATGACTGATGATGAATGGAATGAGCTTGATGAGTTATGCAAGTCCACCCTCATCTTGTCTCTCATTGAATATGTGTATTACAATGTGGTTGAGGAAGCATAGAGTGCTTGGCAGCTTTGGGATAAGATCAAGAACCTCTATGATAAGAAAAGTCCGACAAGTCAAATGTATGCTGAAGCAGCTTATGGACTTGCGCATGAAGGAGAATATGACAATATTTGCTCATTTGAGCCAGTTTTAGGCTATTCTCAAGAACTTGACTTCGCAAGGCATTACCTTTAATGATGAGGTTACTCCATTGTTTTTGATTGGGACTTTGAGTGAATCATGGGATGTATCCTGCACTACCTTATGTGCTCCTGCCACTATTTTGAACTTGCATAATGTAGAGAGTGCTCTTCTGCAGGAAGAGATCAACCATAAGAACTTGGATGCCTCTCGAATGTCACATGCTTTGATTGTTACAAGCAGAGATGGTAATGGAAAGAATGACCGTGGGTATGGACGTGGTAGAGACTCGTAGAAGTCTAGGTCTAAGTCATGTGGTAAGTCGCACAACAAGTCTCGTGGAAGAAATGCTAACGTGACATGTAATCATTGCGGCAAGAAGGGTCACTTAAGCCCACAGTATCATGACAATGAGAAGCACAAAGAGAAGGGGAAAGACAAAGTATAGGAAAAGTCCTCTGATCGAAACATTATGCTTGCGAAATCCAATGTGAAAATCGAGGAGATAAATGTCATGCAGACTGATGACTCCGATGGGGAGTACATACTTGTAGCTAGTTCTTGTGATGCTATGCTGTTGACCGAGGTTCATAACCGAGGTTCACTCTATGTATGCGCAATGCTGGCTTTTGGATTTTAGTGCTTTATTTCATGTTACACTATGTTGTGAGTGGTTCCATTCCTACCACACTATCTCTGGTTTAGTTTGCTCAGGTGATGACATGTCACTTGCTATTGTTGGCATTGGGGATGTACAGCTGCAGTTCTCTATTGGCAGTAGTTTTCTGTTACAGGATGTACATCATGTACCTGTGCTTACACGCAGTCTTATGTCTGCATGGAGACTTGATGATGCTGGATTTTATGCTTCATTTGGGGATTCTGCTTGGAAGTGTTCAAAGAGTAGAGAGAGAGAAAGGGAAAGACTCCATATCCATGAGCCTTCAGGCTCTCAAGCTCATTCCTTCATTTCCACACACTCAACTGAAAAGCACACACCCACTACAAGATAAAGTGACCTAGTGTAAATGTATACTAGACTGACTAACTCTAGTCAGGTCACTAACTGCTGACTACTAACCCAACTTATTTAATGTAGTCACATGTAGACAGTTGTACACACTAGCTGTCATAGATGTCGGTCATAGATGAAGACACACTAACGGTGAGCTTGATTTCTAACACTCCCCCTCAAGCTCAAAAACAAAACTCAAATCATCTGCATCACTCCAAGTAGCTGTCTAAAGTGAATGAACTTATCTTTACCAAGTGATTTGGTAAAGATGCCTGCTACCTGGTCTTCAGTCTTCACATGCTCCAAGTCAATCTGATCTGCTAAAACCATTTCCCTGATGAAATGGTAGTGAACCTCAATGTGTTTTGATCTTGCATAATAAACAAGATTGCTTGCTAACATAACACTGCTCAAATTGTCACAGTATAGCTTGACTTTGCTGTCCAAGTGTACTCCCAAGTCATTCAGTAACTTCTGTAACCACTTAGCTTCACAGGCCGCTAAGGCTGCACCACGTTACTTTGCTTCCGTACTGGACAATGCAACTGTAGGCTGTTTCTTACTCTGCCAACTGATCATGCTACTACCCAATCCAAATGCATAGCCGCTGGTTGACCTCCTGTCATACGTGCAACCAGCCTAGTCAGCATCAGTGTACCCCATCAAGTCAAGGGTTTTCCCATATACATAGAACAGCCCATGATCTGTGGTACCCTTTACATATCTCAGAATTCTTCTGACTGCATCCAAGTGTGGTTTGCGAGGCTTCTGCATGAACTGACTGATCAGCCCCACAGCATAACTCAAGTCAGGTCTAGTGATCGTGAGATAGATCAAGCTTCCTACCATCTGTCTGTACATAGTAACATTCTCAATCTCTGTCCCAACATCAATCTGCAGCTTGACATTCTGCTCCAAAGGGTGTATCCATAGGCTTGCAATCAGCCATACTATATTTCTGTAACATGTCATGAGCATATTGCTTCTGTAGCAGCCATATGCCTCGAGGTGTAGAGACAACCTCAATCCCCAAAAAATATTTCAGCTCTCCAAGATCCTTGACCTTAAACTCAGCCTGTAAAAATGTCTTTATTTCTGCAATCCCATTTTCATCATCTCCTGTAATGATTAAGTCATCAACATAGACAACTAGAAAAACATAGCCACTATCTGTCTTCTTCGCAAACAGACTATGATCAGCATCTCCCAATCAGAAACCATGTTGCTGTAAATAACTGCTGATGCGAGCATTCCATGCTCTGGGTGCCTGTTTCAACCCATATGATGCCTTTTTCAGCCGACATACATGTGCTGGAAATTTTGGATGTACATAGCCTTCAGGCTGTTCCATGTAAACTTCTTCCTGTAATTCTCCATTGAGAAATGCATTCTTTACATCTATCTGCCATAGTTTCCAGCCTCTAGCTGCTGCCAAAGCAATCACAGTTCTAACTGTAGCCATCTTTGCTACATGGCTGAAAGTCTCCTCATAATCAAGACCATACTGCTGCGCATACCCTTTTGCAACCAGCCTAGCCTTATATCTTTCCAATGATCCATCTGATTTACATTTTACCTTATACACCCACTTGCATCCAATAGGTGTTTTGCCCTCAGGCAACTGTACTAAATCCCATGTACAATTTTCAGCCAAAGCTGAATATTCCTCATCCATAGCAGCACGCCAATTCTCATCTGAAACTGCCTCATCAAACTTGGTTCTCTAAAACCTGTTACTTTCGTCATATAAGCATAATGACAGGCTGAATATCCAGTGTAAGTATACCTGTTGAGGGCTGAAATGATGAATGGGTTGCCTCTTACCCATCCAACCTCCAATCCTCACCAAGCGAACTAAAGAGGGGCACCACCTAGCCAAAGGAAGGATGGGCTAGGACATCCCTTTTCTCAAAGAGAGTCAAGAGAACCAAGACACAAATTTACAAGAGAGAATATATGTACTAGACACCATATTGGAATAGAAGAGAAAGAGATGAGAGGAGAGGGAGACAAGAGGAGAAGAGGTAAAGGAAGCTTGCCATTATGCTACATGGAATGAGAAGATGAGAAGAGAGGGAGATAATAGGAGAAAAGGTAGAGGAAGCTTGCCATTATACTACATAATAAAAGAACTTACTCATAGCTCACCTCAAAGAGATGAGGATATTGTAGAGTGCTCCCATGGACTTGTCATTGTCCTTTCTCCCCCCCTTCATTCTCCATGGGCTCTTTATATAGCCTCTATGAGGGATTAGATTAATCTAATCTTCTTGATTAACATAATCCTAGATGATGTATGGCATCTTTGAAAATATAGAGAGTAGTGGATGGGACAAGTCCCCACCTTGGTCATCATGCAAGAAGCCAAGGGTGGTGGTAGACAAAATAGAGAAATGGAGCTAGATTACAAGAGGTGGGTGCCCAAAGCACATTATTATAATATATTTACAAGAAGGATAGAGTGGAAAGTTGGTATGGTGAAAGAGAGAAGCAAATTGCATGTAGCCAGCAGTCTGCGCCTTCGTAACTTCAAATCCGTGAGGAATTTGAAAAAAGTTTCTTCTGCAACTTTGTAGACCAGGTCGAAACCAATCGGCCAATCGCATGAATTTTCTTGAAATTTGCTTTTTCTTGGGAGTTATTGAGATTATAAAAAATGGCTTTCAAAAGCTGCTTTGACTTTAGTCCACCATATGTATATAAATACATATAAGCATGTGACAAAAGGGGTCCATGCTTGTAAGCTTTTGTGCAAGATCCAAATGACACCATGATGTGGATATTGACTTGTGTGCTAGGGTGAGGTGTCCTCTAATGATGGTGATAGATTCCAAATCTTAGTGATGCAGACGGAGCCCATGTGTAGTTGGAGGCTAGTCCTTTGAAAAATCTATGCATTCACTCAACCCCTAGGTGTAATCCATTTTCATCTTCACTAAGATAACCATCCCTTTTACCCTTTACATTGACATGCCTTCTAAGAACTTGTTCCCCCTATTTGCTAGAGTTATCATAATCGAGAAGCAATGTAGCATACCTAGTGCTTGTAGAGTAAACCCAAAGTGATATGGTAAGCTCTTGATAGGGGCTTTGGCCAAATTTTGTGGTTATAATCCGGGTTGTAAAAAACCCGGATCATTAGCTCTCCCCTTAGGCTAGAGGTATTCATGCCTCTAGCTTGAGAATGATGGTCCAATAGAGCAAGGAGGACTACACCCCCTCATTGTGGCTCTTCATTGAATGACTGCTCCAAAGTGTTCATATTTCTTTGAAAATAAGGTTTCAGTCGCCATCCATTTACCTTTGTCTTGTGAACCTTCCCATCCATATCACCTAGCTTATAGCTGCCATTTGGATATCTCCTTATGACCATGAATGGCCCTTCCCACTTGAACACAAGTTTAGCATCCTTTTTGTTATCAAAGCGGTTATCATAGCGTAGCACAAGTGATCCTTCCCTTATGTGTTTGCTAGCCAGCTTCTTATTAAAGGTCTTCCTCCTCTCTTCAGCCTGCATGGAATAGTGTTGGACTGCTGCTTCTTTATCTAACTCCAGCCTCTCTAGATCCAAGATCCTTTCCTCTAACTTCTTATCTTGATTCTTCTCTTGACTGGCTACTAAAACACGCAAACTGGCCAGTTTCACCTCTATAGGAAGCAAAGCTTCTTGGCCATAGACGAGGTGAAATGGAGTATAGCCAAGTGAGGTTCTAAATGAAGTCCTATAGGCCCAAAGAGCTGCATTCAATTTTTTATCCCAGTGCTTGGGGTGCATGTGTACCTGCTTGGTAATTATCTTACAAATCAGCCCATTCACTTTTTCGACCAAACCATTACACTGTGGATAGTAGGGAGTAGAATGCCTGTGCTTGATTTTTAGCCTTTCCATTAGCTCCCCTACTAGGTTCGCCCTAAAACTAGGACCCCGATCAGAGATAATTTCCGAAGGTGTGCCAAACCTGCAACAAATATTTTCAAACACAAATTTTTCCACTTCTTGGGTTGTGATCCTACTAGTTGCTGAAGCCTCTGCCCACCTCGTCATGTAGTCTACTCCCATTATGATGTATTCCTTGCCAGATTGAGTTCGTGGGAGTGGCCCTATTGCATCAATCCCCCATTTCTCAAATGGGCCATATGTAGTTATGGGATTTTGTTCCTCATGCACTAGCTTCCTTGGTCCGGCCTTTTGGCAATTGTCACAAGTGCGGCACCAATGTTGCACATCTCGATGTAGACTAGGCCACACAAAACCGGCTTGGAGAATCTTCCTGCTGGTTATTTCTTGAGCAAAATGTCCACCACAAACTTCTTCATGGCAGCTCTTAATCACATCTATAATCTCCTTTGCTGTTGGCACCCTTCTAAGCACTGCATCCTTTCCTTTGCAATACAACACATCATTTATCAAGCGGTATTTAGTGGCCTTAGTAGCTAGCCACCTTTTCTCACTTTTACTCATATGTGTAGGTGCCTCACCTTGCTCAAGAAAATAAAGCACATCTTGTAGTTGAAACTTACCCTCAAACAAGGGAAGCTTTACTGTAATGATTCCCACCATTACCTCTTTCAATTTTTCAGCTGCTAGAGCATCTACGTCGCCATTTGTGCGCCTTGGCACAAAATAGATTTGGGCTTTCTGTAGCTTTCTCATGAGAGTTTTAGCTTCCCTCATTTTCACTACTAAGTTATCATTTTTACAAGCCCAGATTCCTTTCATTTGCTTAACAATTAGCATAGAATCCCCAAAAACATTAAGTCGAGTGACACCATGTGAAAGACACCACCTCAAACCTAAAAGCAAGGCTTGATATTCTGCCTCATTATTAGAATGGACATCCTCCAAGCTAATACCTTCTCCATAAAGTTTGTCACCTTCGGGACTGAACACCACTATTCCTGCTGCCGCTTTGTCTTTAATACGCTTGTAGGCTCCTTCAAAGTAGAGGGCATGGGCATTCTCCACCCGCGGCGGCTCCTCAAGAGGAGGTGTCTCCTCTTTTACCTTTCCCTTCTCCTTTTCCTTCTTTTGATGGCATTTATGGGTCAACAAATCAGCTAGGCAAGCTCGAGTAGAATCCTCCACCTTGAAGGTGTAGTCAAACTCTTGGAGTTGTATCACCCACTTAGCGATTCTAGCTGAAACATCCATGTGCTGTAAGGCATAGGGAAAATGCTCTTCTATCGTGATCACTGTGAATGGCCTAGGGAGAAGATAAGGACGAAACTTTCTTACAGCAAACATTAGAGACAAAACCATCAGCTCGACCATCTTGTACCCTCGTTCTAATGCTATCATTACTCTACTAGAAAAGTAAACCGGTCTCATTAGGCCAGTTTTAGCATCCTTTTGTATTAGTGCTTCCCCTAGAGCATCTTCCCCAAAACTCGGATTGACAAAAAACTCATGATCCCAACAAGGCTGTAAAATTATAGGAAGGGTGCTAAGAGCCTTCTTCACCTCGTGAAAGCACCTTTCGCTTTCGTCACTCCATAGGAGCTCCTCAGAGTGGGTTAACTATTGTAGTGGAAATATTAATTGGGAGAGGAGATGAATGAACCGCCCCATATATCGCACCTTCTGAATGAAAGAGGTGAGTTGCTTCACAGAAGATGGTGATGGCACCACCAATAGGGCCTTAACTTTGTTTGGATCTGCTTCAATGCCCCTCTCACTTACGACATGCCCTAACAAAGTTACACTGCTTTCGCCAATGCGACACTTCTCATGGTTTAATTGCCCCCCCCATTTGTGCAAGGCGGTTGAAAGCTTCATCCACCTTTCCTAGATGTAAAGCCTTAGAACTATAAATACAAAAATCATCAATAAAGACCCTGATGGATTTCCCAAAATATGGCTGGAAGACATAATTCATGAATCGCTGGAAGGTAGCTGGGGCATTTGTTAATCCAAATGGCATTACTTTGTAAGCAAAACAACCCCAAGGTGTAATGAAGGTGGTCTTCTGTTGATCCTCCTCAGCTATTCGGATCTGGAAATAACCTGAATACCCATCACAAACAGTGTATCTCTCATGCCCGGCCACCTTGTTGAGTATTTCATCCTGAAAGGGAAGAGGAAAGTGATCTCTCTTAGTTGCAGCATTTAGCGGCTTGTAATCCACACAAATCCTCCATTTTCCATTCTTCTTGGGTATCACCACCACAGGTGAAACCCACTCTGAGTCCCCTATTGGATAGATGAAGCCTGCCTTTAAAAGTCGTTGCACCTCAGTGAGTAGAGCGTTTTGTTGAACTACTCCCAATCGTCGTAGTCGCTGCACCACTGGCCGTGCTCCCTCTTTTAGATTAATGTGATGTTGTACTGCTGTCACATTGTGATGTGTTCATAATCAGAAATAAAAAGTGTAGAGTGTTTTATCACCACTTCCATGTAGGCTGCCTTCTCCTCAACTGATAGATCCTTAGCCAACAGTTTTTCTAACCCCTCCTTCTCGACCTTTGGAAGCTGCTGCGGAATTTCACTACTAGAAGGCCCTTTTAATGTAATCCGCATCACTTCTAGAGAGCTTTCTTCCTCCTCATTAGAAGACTCTCCCTCTGTCATAGATGACCAACCCTCGCTGGAACTCCATTCATCAGCGGTGGTCTCTAACACAAGATCCTCCTGTCGGCCCTCCTTCATGTTGTAGATAGTGCTCTTCCATTTTTAATGCAGCCCCTTTTGTGGCCTTAGCTCTAAAGCCCCTGTCTCCCAATCTTGTCTGGCTTTCATTCCCATTAGCCATAGTCGCCCAAGAATGAGCGGATAGCCGTCCCCCTTCACTGGCATCACATACATGTCAAGCTCCAATTGCACTCCACACACCTTTACCTTGACTTTCTTTATAACTCCCAAACAATTTACTACTACATTGTTAGCCATTTTGGCCCCAAATTTAGTAGTTTCATTTACCTCTAATCCCAAACGATGCATCAACTTTTTCGTCATGACACAAATCTCTGCACCTCCATCCACATATGTCTTTGACACTCTCTGCCCATTGATTTCGGCTTCCACTAGAGGCACAATATCTTTCATCTTTTTAGCCTAGATTGCATTCACATGTCTATTCTTCATGGGTCTAATGCTTACCATCTTTGACCATTGTCGCCGCACTATTGGAGATAGATGTAGTAATTGTGGCCATGAAATTTTTGGCCCTTGATTCCTCACATCAGCAAGCAAATCATAAGCTCTAGTACCTTTACCCAGGGAAAAATCATCTGGCTCAATGTGTCGGCGTGAGCGAGCCCTCCTCTATTTACTGTTGCGTGTCTTTGCAGCCATTGATGACTCTGCCTCCTCTTCCATGTTTTCAGCCTCCTTTGGTGGTGTAGGCTCCATTCTCTCAATTCTATGGGCTTTCTTCACCGGCATTGCTTCAACCTCTACTACTTTGGCCTTCCCTTTGACATCACTCTCATCTAAACTAATTATCCTAACATCATGATTCTCTAGCGGTTGGACAGGCAAGGGCGGCACCTCTGCAAGTGGTCGAGGATGCTGGAGAACTTGAACCGGCGGTGGAGGCCCTGGATTCGGTGGAACAAACCTTTCCCTAGGTGGTGTCACTTGTTGTCCCCTCCTTCTTGGTTGGAACCCATTTCCTGGAAAACGCCTAGGATGAGGGCAAAAGTACATACCATGGCCAATCTCCCCACAATTATAGCAAACATACTCTCTTTCTTGTCTCCTTGGACCTCGATTGCCTTCATTTATGAGGGGAGGGGGTCGTACTCCTTACACCAAATTTAACGAAAGGCTTTCAAGTTGATTAGTAATGCGTTGTAGGAGCTCTTGCTGTGGTATCTCCGATTCAGGTGGGGCCTCTGCTATTTCTCTAGGCCTTGGCATGGTTGGTAAAACCTGTATGGGCTCAACTCCCCCCTTCAACTGGGCTTGATACTTCAATTTTCTATCTTTCTCCCTCGCATAAGTGACTGATTCTTCATAGGATGTGGGAAACTTTCCTTTGACCTTATCCCTTAGGAGAGGATGGAGTCCGGCCAGAAAACAATCTTTCTTAAGGCAATCAGGTACTCTTTCTCCCTCGGCTAAGGAGGTTGTCCATTTATCCCACAATTTTATAAACATGCCTTCATAGGCTTGGTACTCCCCTGCTATAGTTTGACGAAGATCTAAGAGTTGTCTCCAAATATCTTCAGGTGGCTCTATATCTTGGTACTTGTGCATGAATGTGGTCTTGAGATCCTCCCAATTACCCTTTGTAGCCTTTGAGAGAGCTTGATACCACACTTGAGCATCACCCTTTAGAACTAAAGGAAAGGCCCGTACTTTGGTTGCTTCATCATCCCGGCCTGTGACTAGAAAGGCCATTTCTAAGTCATCCAAAAAGTCCAGAGATTTCTCCCCTTTGTGCCCAAAAAAACTTGGAAAAGCCATGATAGGAAGATGTTGATCTAGCTCAATACAAAATAAAGATGAACACGTCTAGGCCCAAGTCATATCTTATTAAGGATAGAATAAATGGATTTACAGATGCATTAATCTCAGCAAGACGATGAGGGCCCAATAAGACCCTTATAACATTTTGAAACTTGAGCTTTGTGCTAACAATTATATGCACGGTTTGTCTAGCAAGTGGACGGATAGGTCCGTACAAGTCCTTATGGTTCATGGGATACACTTAGAGTAGAATGAATATGTGTACATTAAAGGAGATGTTATAATCCAAAATAGGGAGTATTATGGGGTCAGGAGACAATAAGATCTCTCTCAACCTCTCAGCTCCAAAATAGAAGACCAACCTTTGCTGAAAATGTATCTTTCTACTAATGCACACATCCACCCGAATGTTTTGAACCGATTGAAAGTTGTAGAAAGTAGGAGTAGTCATTTATGCATTAACTACAAATTTACACTACAAACTTTCATGAAGCGTGCCGTTGAAGCTATGGCCTCTTAGATCCCACCATTCGAGAGATGTGAAGAATTTGCTCACCACTGATTAGCGTAGCTTTTGTGTGACCATCATCAGCCTTGTAAAGTTCATAGGCTTCGATAGCTATCTTTTCAATTACTTTGAGTCTTCTTGCTAGTAGTAGTTGAAGCGCATCACCATATGTAGCCTCTTGCCAATATTGCACACCATTGATGTGTAACTCACCCTCCAAAAACTTGTTAATCCCCGAATTTGAAAGCGCCTTCACCACTTGAAGACGAAGCTCTGTAGGGAGTGTCTTTACACTAGACACCAAGCACTCAACACAATGCCTTGACCTAGAGACTTGATGAGAGCAAGATTTCTCATGAAGCAAAGAAGGGTGTGTGTAATTAACTTGCTTTACCCGCATACGTGCCGTTTGTTGATAAAGATCCTTCTTCTCTTGAGCTTCTTTTGGAGACCATAGCAGTACTCTTGAGCGGTGAATCCCTTGAATAGGGTTTGATGAAGATTCCTCCTTAGTGATTTCTTGACAAACACTCGTTGAAGAAGAGGACAACTCCTTAGATGTTTCTTTCTTCATGGAAGTTGTAGAGCGTAGCTTGAGAACTCCTCAGCAGGGGCACCAAAAATGAGGGTTGAAATGATGAACGGGTTGCCTCTTACCCATCCAACCTCCAATCCTCACTAAGCGAACTAAAGAGGGGCACCACCTAGCCAAAGGAAGGATGGGCTAGGACATCCCTTTTCTCAAAGAGAGTCAAGAGAACCAAGATACAAATTTACAAGAGAGAATATATGTACTAGACACCATATTGGAATAGAAGAGAAAGAGATGAGAGGAGAGGGAGACAAGAGGAGAAGAGGTAAAGGAAGCTTGCCATTATGCTACATGGAATGAGAAGATGAGAAGAGAGGGAGATAATAGGAGAAAAGGTAGAGGAAGCTTGCCATTATACTACATAATAAAAGAACTTACTCATAGCTCACCTCAAAGAGATGAGGATATTGTAGAGTGCTCTCATGGACTTGTCATTGTCCTTTCTCCCCCCCTTCATTCTCCATGGGCTCTTTATATAGCCTCCATGAGGGATTAGATTAATCTAATCTTCTTGATTAACATAATCCTAGATGATGTATGGCATCTTTGAAAATATGGAGAGTAGTGGATGGGACAAGTCCCCACCTTGGTCATCATGCAAGAAGCCAAGGGTGGTGGTAGACAAAATAGAGAAATGGAGCTAGATTACAAGAGGTGGGTGCCCAAAGCACATTATTATAATATATTTACAAGAAGGATAGAGTGGAAAGTTGGTATGGTGAAAGAGAGAAGCAAATTGCATGTAGCCAGCAGTCTGCGCCTTCGTAACTTCAAATCCGTGAGGAATTTGAAAAAAGTTTCTTCTGCAACTTTGTAGACCAGGTCGAAATCGATCGGCCATCGCAAGAATCTTCTTGAAATTCGCTTTTTCTTGGGAGTTATTAAGATGATAAAAAATGGCTTTCAAAAGCTGCTTTGACTTTAGTCCCCCATATGTATATAAATACATATAAGCATGTGACAAAAGGGGTCCATGCTTGTAAGCTTTTGTGCAAGATCCAAATGACACCATGATGTGGATATTGACTTGTGTGCTAGGGTGAGGTGTCCTCTAATGATGGTGATAGATTCCAAATCTTAGTGATGCAGACGGAGCCCATGTGTAGTTGGAGGCTAGTCCTTTGAAAAATCTATGCATTCACTCAACCCCTAGGTGTAATCCATTTTCATCTTCACTAAGATAACCATCCCTTTTACCCTTTACATTGACATGCCTTCTAAGAACTTGTTCCCCCCATTTGCTAGAGTTATCATAATCGAGAAGCAATGTAGCATACCTAGTGCTTGAAGAGTAAACCCAAAGTGATATGGTAAGCTCTTGATAGGGGCTTTGGCCAAATTTTGTGGTTATAATCCGGGTTGTAAAAAACCCGGATCACTGTCAACAGGTCGTCTGACCCTCTCTGATCTCCTGAGCTGTGGCTCACTGTGAGCTTGCCTCTCATGAGGCGGCACATAACGGCTCTATCTAACACCTGGCATCATAACAGACGGAATCCCCAATTCACTATCTAAGATGTCACTGTTAGATGAATCATAACCTGTAGTGAGTGGACCTGTTACATCTTCAAAAACCTTTTCTTTTTCCTTATCTGTTCTCCCCCTCACTGACATATCCATGTCAGTGGATGCAGTAGTGCGATCGTCCTGTCCAAGGACTCACTGTAGATGATACATCACCTGTCTGACCAGTCATGGAAGTACTCTATGCAGGAGTATTTTCAGCATGACTCATATTGGGTGAGCCATCAGTAGGCACTGCAACAGGATTCCCATACCAAGATGCTAACTCATCAAATACCACATCTCTGCTTATGAGTGTCTCATGCGTAGAAGGTACATAACACTTATAAGCTTTCCGTTCCTATGCATATCCAATAAACACACTTTTCACTGCCTTAGGATCCAATTTCTTCCTCTTCTCATCCGGTATATGCACATATGCAATGCTGCCAAATACCTTCAAGTGTGAAATAGTCAAGACATGATCATAAGGGCACAGAACAGTGCATAACCAGCACATACAAGTGTCAACAAATTCAGTTTCAGGTTGCAGTCAACCAGAATTTAGCATACCAAGCTCCAAGCAGCTCCAAAATGTCTTTTGACCATGTCATACATTTACTTTGTAGTGGCAAGTTCAATACATGAGCATCTGAGTAGGCATAGACAACCTGTCTTCATTGACCAATGGCATAAACCTCATGAGCTGTTTGTAATTAACCAGGACAATGTAACTGCATTTACTTCAGCTTCAAAATTCAGTTTTCAATGATGCTCATTGCTTGCTTCAATTCTCCATGCATTCAGCATGTATGGGCTAGCTCATATAGATGATGGAACCCCCAAGATGACCTGTATTGCTTCAATAATGCACAGTACTTGTCATTGACTGTGTATGACAGTTTTTAGCCTGTCATTGATTTTCAGATCTGAGTATTCTGTCATTGACTGTGTATGATAGTTTTCAGCCTGTCATTGATTTTCAGATCTGAGTATTCTGTCATTGACTGTGTATGACAGTTTTCAGCCTGTCATTGATTTTTAGATCTGAGTATTCTGAGTAAGAGATCTCAGCTCCAAGACATTTGATCCAATGTATACATGCTTTGACACATTCTTGTGCTCCAACGATGCCTTCTGAGTGTAGTACAAGGCTCCTGTGTGTCAGTAATGACTGAATGCATGGTGTCCATTCATGTTTACAGTAGTTCAGAAATGATTACAGGTCTGTGTCTGTCACTCCATCTCATAACAGAGCTCCCACACAAGCATTTACTCCTTGCACACTTCAAATACCTTCAATAGTGAGCATACATGCTCTATGAACCTTGTCCGGGTGCCCCATTGAAGATTGACAGGTTGCTGTTCACTCAGATCAGCAGGCGCAGATTTTCAGATATAGGTTGCTGTCCATTCAGATCAGCAGGCGCATATTTTCAGATACAGGTTGTTGTCCATTCAAATCAGCAGGCACAGATTTTCAGATACAGGTTGCTGATTTTCAGGAGGCAGTCCATGATTTTCAGAAGGCAGTCCACGCTGATTCCTTCATTTTACTATGGCTTCATTTGCAAGTGTCCAGCTTCTTCCTCATTCCTTACTTCCATCTCCTTTGCACTGCAATTTGTCATGCCCATTCTCCCACAGCCTCATGGATGAAGCTCTGATACCATGTTCAAAGAGTAGAGAGAGAGAAAGGGAAAGACTCCATATCCATGAGCCTTCAGGCTCTCAAGCTCATTCCTTCATTTCCACACACTCAACTGAAAAGCACACACCCACTACAAGATAAAGTGACCTAGTGTAAATGTATACTAGACTGACTAACTCTAGTTAGGTCACTGACTTACTACTAACCCGACTTATTTAATGTAGTCACATGTAGACAGCTCATAGATGTCGGTCATAGATGAAGACACACTGACGGTGAGCTTGATTTCTAACAGGAAGATCACCCGTGGAAGACTTGTGCTTGCTAGAGGTGCCAAGGCTGGTAGCCTCTATCCTCTTGTAGTTGATGGGTCCTTTGTTGACCATGTTTTGCCAGCCAGTTTCATCTCACATGTATCTGTTTGGCATGCCCGTTTGGGCCATATGTCCTTGAAGGGAATGAAAATGCTTTTTGGTTTGCAGTACTTACCGCCCCTTGACTATGCATGTTTTGATTCATGTGAGCATTGTCTTTATGGCAGACTGACTAGGAATATGCATAAGAAGTCTGGTAGGACACGCATGAGTGAGCCCATGGCATTGGTATATTCGGATGTCTGTGGACCCATGCCCTGTTAGTCTATGGGTGGTGCAAAGTATTTTGTGACGTTCATGGATGATTTTTCGCATAAAGTCAGGGCTTACCCCATTAAGCTTAAGCTAGATGTCTTTGTTGTGTTTCAGAGATGGCTTGCATTGGTTGAGAACCAGACTGGGCATAGGCTGAAATGCCTTAGGATTGAAAATGGGGGAGAATATGTGTCATGTGCCTTTGAGCTTCTATGTGATGAGAGGGGTACTAAGCATTAGTTGACCTCCCCCTATGCCCCACCCCAGAATGGTTTGGTTGAGCGGATGAATAGAACCATCCGGGAGCGTGTACGTAGTATGCTTAGCCATGCATGCCTACCATAGAGCTTTTGGAATGAGGTGGTTCGTATAGTTGTGCATATCATCAATAGATCACCTTCCAATGGTTTGGATTTCTAAGTTGCAGAGGAGGTATGGACTAGGAAACCTCTATCTTATTGGTGCACAAATCGGATGCTGTATGCGCACGTAGTGAATGCCGGAAGGTCCCCAAGAACAAAGAAATCTACAAAAGCTTCATTAAAGCAAGAAAAGAGTTTGCACGACATGAGAAAAAAAAACAAATTGGGTGCAATCTTCCCCCATGCCTTGTATGAGTGCTTCACAAGGCATGAATTTATAAATTTATTAATATCCAAATTAAAAAATAGCCCAATTTACAATTAGCATGCTTTTGGCTTTTGTGTTTGCTTTTGTCCAAATAAAGAATAAAGCAGTTGGGCATCCAAAAAATTGGATTGTGCCCAAATACAATGTCCAATAATGAAATATTCAAACCGAGCACCTATGCGCGTATAAAATAATAAATATTTGTCAAACGCTTAAGGCATGCATCCATCAAAAATAATATTTCTTCTAGGTAATCTGGATACAAGCCATCACCTGGTACTTCCCAACGCCACTACTGCATGCTCTACACATCAATTGAAGCATTCACAATTATTAGAAAATAATAAAATTAAATCGACAAAAGTGAATACCTAGCAGTCTTCACCTAGAAAATAAATACATAGGTTGGAACTCTATCCTAACCTTAATTTAATACGAGTATACTCTAAACTCATAAACCTCCATTAATTTAATATGTATTCTGTGAAATCACCCGCTGTGGAATCACCTACGTGCACATTAAATTAATGTGACGCCCAAAAAGGATAGGCGTCCATGTCAACTTCTCGCACAAGGAATCTACCTTGTGTATGAGCCCCAACAAATAAATATAGTTTTATGGAATCCACCGCAAAATCTCACGGAATCCACCGTGGAATAAAAACCTCACGGAATCCATTGTGGTCTCATGGAATCCACTATGGAATATGCCTCCTGGCATCACTTATACGTATCTACGTGTCTTTAGATGTGAGGCATTCTGCCATGTTCCCAAGGACAAGCAGACTAAGTTGGATCTTAAGAGTGTCAAATGCATTTTCCTTGGCTATGGAGATGTAGGCAAGGTGGGTAACCACCTCTGGATCCACAAGTGTGGAAAATCATCCGCAACCATGATGTAGTCTTCCATGAAGACAAGATGCATAGGCATCCTGAGAAGGTGGTAGAGATATGTAGGGTTATATTCTAGGAGGAGCCCCATGCTACAGTACAGCATGTAGCAATAATTGGTACACATGGCTAGGGTGTCGGACAGGATGCTAGACATGTAGAAGAGCCTATAGTGAGATGGTCTACTAGAGCTAGATATCCACCTGATTGATTTGAGCCCTCGATGCATGTAGGAGAGTCTCTCACCTATGATGAGGCTATACGTAGGGGTGACAGTCACTCTTGGGAGAGGGCTGTGCAGCAGTCTGAGATGGACTCCTACATAAGAATATGACTTGGGGATTTGGTTTCCTTGCCTGCTGGCAAGAAGGCTTTGCTATGCAAATGGGTTTACAAGCTGAAAAGTACCCTTGGGCATCCCAAGCCGGCTTATAAGACAAGACTTGTTGCTAAGGGTTTTAAGTAGGAGCATGGAGTTGACTTTGATGAAGTCTTTTCTCCTGTGGTCAAGATGACCACCCTACGCTTGGTTTTAGCCTTAGTCATGTAGCTTTACTTGGACATGTATCAGATGGATGTAAAGACTGCATTCTTACATGGGGATTTTCATGATGAGATTAACATGGAGCAACCTAAGGGCTTTGCAGAGCCTAGTAGGGAGCACCTAGTGTGCATGTTGAAGAAAAGTCTTTATGGCTTGAAGTAGGTACCTAGGGAGTGGTGTCATAAGTTTGATGCCTTTATGCAATCACAGGGCTACAACAGGAGTGCTATGGATCCATGTCTTTACATGAAGATAACTCATGATGGCTCATTGCTTATTTTGGTACTTTATGAGGCTGATAGTAGGGAAAGCTCATGATGAGATAGATGCTCTTAAATCTCAGCTAAAGAAGAGCTTTGAGATGAAGGATTTGGGACAGGCTTCTCACATTCTTGGTATGCGCATTAAGCGTGAAAGGCATCAGGGACTACTCTACCTCTCATAGAGGGTACATTCATAAAGTCCTTGAGTGTTTCCACATGCAGGATGTCAAGCCTATTGGTTGTCCATTACCTTCTTATGTGAAGGTTTCACAGGTCGATTGTCCACAGACAGATGAGCAGAGGTCTGAGATGGCCAAGATCCCTTATGCATCAACTGTGGGCAGTTTGATGTATGCCATGATAGCCACTCGTCTAGATATTGCATTTGCTGTTAGTGTAGTGGCATACTATATGGCTACACTTGGAAAGAAACATTGGGATGACATGAAGGGTATCATGAGATACCTGAAGGGCACAATAAATATGTGTATTTGCTATGGTAGCCAAGATATAGGAGTTGTGGGCTACACAAACTGTGATTATGTAGGACATGCAGATAGTAGGAAGTCCACTTTTGGCTATGTATTCACCTATGCTAGAGGTGCTGTCTCTTGGATGTCTAGGGTTCCAAAGTTTACATCTCTCTCTACCAGTGAGGCTGAGTATGTTGCAGCCACTGTGGTTTGCAAGGATGCCATATGGTTAGGTCGTTTGGTTCATGAACTTGGGATTGAATCTATACCTATGCTGCATTCGGATTCTATGAGTGCTATTTAGCTAGCTAAGAATTTGGTCTTCTATGCGAAGACGAAACACCGTGAGGTATCACTTCATACTTGTGGTCATGGAGGACAAGCCTGTTGACCTTGTCAAGATCTCCACTAACAAAAATCCTGCACATTTGCTCACGAAAAGCCTCATTACTGAGCGCTTTGCCTTCCTCAAGAGATTGATGGGCATTGGATGAGATGACCTTTTTCCTCATCCTGTTGTACATGTGTATATTGTATTGTCTTTTCTTTTTCTTTTCACTCCTCACTGGGGAAGATTCGCCTTTATGTGGGATGTTGTTGGGGATAAAGGCACCTCTGCCTAGTCACCCATGTATTACTACACTGATAGTACCCACCATTGCACATTGCAGATGGTGGGTACCCGTCATCGTCACTTTATTCTTTATTCTTTTAGTGTTAGTTTGAATAAAGGAAGGCCCGGTCACACATTGTGATAGTAAGAGTTCCCATTTGGTCTCTCTCTCTTTCTTGCTCTTGCTCTCCCGCCATAGCTCTTCCAAGCAAGCTTCAATCCTTCTCACTTGTCAACAATTAGCAAAGCATACTACCACGCTGTTTGGACATATAAAATTAGCATCCTTTTATCACTCTGTTAAACTGGGTTCATTAAACTCAATCTTTAGCACATAACAAACAATTTGGAAAGTCACATACTTTATTTCATAGTAACATCCAGAATCATCACTCTGCAAAGTGGTACAAAACTATATTTCCACAGAAAGACACTGTCTAAGGACCTTTCAATCCCTCGGGATTGGGATGTATGTGATTACACTCCATTCGTGGTCAACAAGGAGTTTAATGGCTCAGAGTCCCTCAAAGCTTCCTTGAGCCTTCGAAACTGTCCTACATAACAGGGGCACTTACCACTCACCCCTTTGCCCTCTCAAGTGCTTGAGTGATCAAAAACCAAAAACACCTACCTCCCTTGGGAGCGTAGGACTCCCACCCGCAGGTGAGTTTTTCCACACTTTGCAAAGTGTTAGGGATCTCAATGTCCCAAACCACCACAATCCACAACTCCAATTGTGCAAGCCCGAAATCATAAGAGCCATAACTCATCGTTCACAAATCCAAAAGCACTCATAATAATAAAATATTTTTACCACAGTTGTCAATGTATGTGATGCATATAATCTATCCCCTCCATTAATTTCCGTGTTCCTTTCTAAAAAGCATTTGATAATACTAAAATGATTTTGTAATTTTAAGTAAGTTCTAACTAATCGTGATCCTTTTCTTATGTACTAACCTGACTATCTCCGTTTGGCCATCTATCATGATTACGGTTTATGGCCGCAACCTCGGTTTGTTTTGGAATAACCCATCCTTTGGGTTGAATGAGTTGGGGTTAACTTCTGCATGCGCTTCAGCAACAACTACTTCTTCACTTTGAGGAGTTCTCTAAGCATGACCTTGCTTAGCATCTCGACGTCTCTTGGGAGCCATGGAAGAAGCTAATGGATTGTCAAGATTGTGGGAGAGAAGGAAGGAGTCTCACTTGTAGCTTTCTTGCTTGCACAATGGGGGAATATACACAGAGGTGGAGGCTGAAAACAGTTTTCCTCTTCTTAGTTGTGTAAGCCAAAAAGAACTCTCATACAAAGAAATAGAAGAACCCTATATATGGGTCTCAAACCAAACTCAACTAACTAAGGTGGCATACTAACTGAGCCACGAACTAGAGTAGATAAGGATAGCTATCATCTAGCTATTATTCATGGGCGATGTACCAACCGCATCTACAACTGACAAGTCGGTGACATAAATGCACAACGGTCACCCTGGCATATCACGAGTGGAGCTCGATATCTCAACACTCCCCCTCGAGCTCAATCCCAATTCCTGCACACCAAGCAGGTCTCTGAACTTGCGCAGCTTCTCTGCGCCCAATGCCTTCGTGAATATGTCAGCTACCTGATCCTCTGTGCTGACATAAACTAGATCAATAAGACCTAGTAAAACCCTCTCTCGCACATAGTGATAATGCACCTCAATGTGCTTTGTTCTAGCATGATAGACTGGGTTATTTGCCAAGTGTATACTGCTCATGTTGTCACAATAAATGACAACTGGCCCATCTGTAGGCTGATGCATATCATAAAGTAGCTTATGCAACCAAGCTACCTCACATGCAGCCATTGCTGCACCCCTGTATTCAGCCTCTGTGCTCGACAAGGTAACTGTAGGCTGTTTCTTGCTGCTCCAAGTGACTGTAGCACTCCCAAAAGAGAACACATATCCACTGGTAGATCGTCTATCAGAAATACTACCAGCCCAATCAGCATCAGTGTATCCATGCAACTGTATCTGAACCCCAGTCTCATAAAATAGTCCATACTGCAATGTGGACTTCACATACCTGAGTATGCGTCTAGCCGCATCCAAATGCGGTTTCCTTGGAGCCTGCATAAACTGACTTACCAATCCAACAGCATAGCTCAAATCTGGCCTAGTAATAGTCATATAAATCAAGCTTCCTACTATGCGTCTGTACATAGTAGGGTCTTCCAGAAGCTCACCTACATCTGTGCTCAGCTTCACATTCTGCTCCAAAGGAACTGAAATAGGCTTACAGCCTGTCATCCCATATTTGGATAGCATGTCCAATCCATACTGCCTCTGCAATAGCTGTATCCCACTTGGTGATCTAATTACCTCAATGCCCAAGAAATAACGCAGCTCTCCCAAATCCTTCATCTCAAACTTCTGCTTCAATAGCATTTTCACATGAAGGATATCTTCATCACTGTCACCTGTCATAATCAAATCATCAACATAAATGACAAGTAGCATAATACCTTTCTCTGTTTTTCTCACATAAAGTGAGAAATTTGCCTTGGAAATCTGAAAGCCAATAGTGACAAGATACTGTCCTATCTTGTCAGACCATGCTCTAGGTGCTTGCTTCAAGCCATACAAGGCTTTCTTCAACCTGCAAACAAACTCAGGATGAACAGCATGCACATAACCTGGTTTCTTCATAGTCAATGCCATATGTTTGTGCATACCCCTTGACTACTAATCTTGCCTTGTATCTGTTCACAAAACCATCTGCATTGTGCTTCACCTTATAAACCCACTTACAGCCAATTGCATTCTTACCTTTAGGCAAAGGTACCAATTCCCATGTAGCATTTGCTTCCAAGGCATCCATTTCTTCATCCATGGCTTTCCCATTTTTCTTTCCCCATGGCTTGCTCAAAAGAAGTGGGTTCTGGTTCATGTATCACTTTGACCATATATGCATAGTGAATGGCTGTAAATCCATCATATTTCAGCCTATCCACAGGATACCTAACTCTGGTTGACCTGCGCAAAGTAGGTTCACTCCCAGGTGCTCTCAAAACATCCCTGGTCTTCCTTACTCCAGGTGTAACAATAGAAGGAATGCCCAACTCATCATCAATGCTCTGTTCTGAGCCACTGGATTCACCATCCACATAAGAATGACCTGCATTCACATCAAACATGGGCTGATCTACCTTCTCTTTTCCTTTTCGTGACACCTGCATACCACTATTTGCACTGCCTTGAGAAGATTCTCCTGATCTCAATCTGCCTGTCCATGGCGAAGAATGTGAACCACTGCTAGAGGACGCTCCAGGTCCACTAATATTTTGTGATTGCTGCTGTGAATTCTGTGCAGCATTACTGTTTTGTGCATCTACATCATCAATCACATTTACTGGTTTATACCAGCTACTCATCTCATCAAAAACAACATCTCTGCTCACTGTAAACTTACGAGTAGAAGGGTTATAGCATCTATACCCTTTTTGCTGCAGAGAGTAACCAATAAAGATGCACTTCTCAGCTTTTGGATCCAACTTGGATCTCAACTCATCTGGCACATGTACATAGGCAATGCAACCAAAAATTTTCAAATGAGAAATATGTGGTTTCCTACCAGTATACCTCTCCTCTGGAGTCATCCCATGTATTGCTGCAGTGGGAGTCCTGTTCATTATATAGACTGCTGTAGCAACTGCTTCAGCCCAGTAAAAATCTGGCAAGCCTTTTTCATTGAGCATGGCACGAGATACCTCTCCAATATGCATGTTTTTCCTTTCTGCAATTCCATTTTGTTGTGGGGTATGACTGCATGAATATTGCTGCTTTATGCCATGCTCCTGCAGGAACCTTGCAAACTCATTTGAGAGGTACTCTCCCCCTCCATCTGACCTTAGGCATTTTATTTGCAGGCCTGTTTCTTTTTCAACCATAGCTTTAAGAGTTTTGAAATGCCCAAAAACTTCACTTTTCTTTTTCATAAAATACACCCAAACTTTTCTGCTATAGTCATCAATAAAAGTGACAAAATAATGACAGCCTCCAAGAGATGCAGCTTTAGTAGTCCACACATCAGAGTGGATTAATTCCAATGGCTTCTTACTCTCTTGAACATGTCTAGGAAATGGTTTCCTTGCCTGCTTTCCAAACTGACAGGCTTCACATACCTTATGCATTTCTGCAACCTTGAATTTAGGCAATCCTGCAACAATATTTTGGGCCTGCATTGATTTAAGTCGCTGTACATTAACATGACCAATGCGTTTATGCCAGATATCAATATCTGCAACTACACCGGTCCCATGTGCAAACATTGCTGCACTCAATTCAGGCATGTCTGCATCCAACGTAAACATTCTGCCCTTCTTCTTTCCTTTTGCTATCAAGCAACCTTTATTTTTCATATCCTCAACAAAGCATCCATGAGGATTAAATCTGACGTGCAAGCCCTGCTCAACCATTTGACCAACAGAAACAAGATTCTTGGTGATATTCGGGACATGAAATACATCAGACAGGTATTTCTTTTTCCCATCCTGCATAGACAAAGGAAATTTTCCAATCTGCACAATAGGATGTGCAGTATCATCACCAGTCTCCAAAAATCCAGGTTTTTCCATTTTCCTTGCATCCTCCATCCATTCTGCATGACCTGTCATGTGGTTTGATGCACCTGAGTCAACATACCATACATCATTGCTTTCTTCTGCACTTGTCACAGAATTGTTCATGTGCTGCACCATAAACAAATGCTCATTTTTGTCATCACCCTGTCTGCTAGAAGATGTATAATTCCCTTGTTGCAGTTTTCCATTCATGATGTCATTCTGCTTTTTATAGTAGTCTTTAGCCATATGACCCATTTTACCATAGTAGTATCATTCAACATTACTGTTTGCATTTTGGCCTCTTTGCCATCCACCACGACCTCTTTGGCTCCCCCTGCCTCTAGAGTTACCACGTCCTCCTCCATAGGACTGGTTTTCTTGAGTTTGCTGCATATTCTGATTTCTACCACGGCCTCCAAATGGGCCTCCTCTACCTCTGCCTCTACCTCTTCCAGCATTTGAGTAGAAGACAGCTTCTTTTGAAGTTCCTCCTGAAGAAGATGCACCACCATTTCTCTGCTCCTCAGAAATTAGAAGAGCAATCAACTCCTCAAAATCAGGAAATCTTTCACGAACTGAAATGGATGTCCGAAACTGTGCATAATCCTTTCCTAGACCATTCAAGGTCACAGAAACTAAATCATCATCTTCCACTGGCGACCCAATAGAAGCAAGTGCATCTGCAATCTTCTTCAATCATGTGGTAGTCATTGATGCTCATATTTTCTCTTTGCACATTATGCAACTCTTGCTTGAGTTGCATTTTCCTGGCTTGCGTATTTGTGCTATACATTTTTGACAAAGTATCCCATGCCTCCTTTGGCGTACTTGCATCCTGAATATGCACAATCATAGAGTCTGAAATACTGATAGACAGCCAGTACATAACTTTCCTGGCTCTCTCATGCCATGCTTTAAATGCTTGCATTTGCTGTTGATTGGGAACATCACGAAGAACTGGTTTTTTTTCATTTCCTGCAACAAATTCCCAATATCCTTTTCCCATAAGGAAATTCGTCATTCTAAACTTCCATGCTTGGAAGTTGTTCTTGTCAAGCTTTTCAATGACAATCTGTGAAAGAGAATCAGATGCCATTACAGAACACCGTAAAAAATTCTGTCACTGCAAAGAATACAACTTCAGCCTCACAAGGGCTAATCTGCAAAACTGACGAAAGTGGTATATGACCACACAGTCACTTCCTAGTGACGATTTTGCATCAACATGCAACATGGATGATTCTGTAACTCCCAATGTCTCTGCACACAGGTATACGATGCAATTTCTACAGTAACTTTTCACCGACCTATAGAACAGTGGTCGCACAGCATAAAACTGGGCCTTTTCCTTAGTGCGTGCAGAAAACTTCCGCTTGCAAAACAGGCCCCGAAATGGCCTCAAATCAAAAAAACAGGGTCGCCAAGGGCTAAAGCCTTTACCCGCAGCATATACTGCCCTCTTGCTTCACCGCGAAGGGCGTCTCAACCTGAGACAATGCAGTCTTGCAATTTTCGACTGTGCTACCTGCAGAGATCTGCTCCCAAAACAGAAAACGAAAGCAACACTTCTCCTCTTACCAGAACACCGCGAGCTTGGCTTGCTTTCTTGAGCTCCTTACCACGAACAAGGCTCTGATACCATGTCAAGATTGTGGGAGAGAAGGAAGGAGTCTCACTTGTAGCTTTCTTGCTTGCATAATGGGGGAATACACACAGAGGTGGAGGCTGAAAACAGTTTTCCTCTTCTTAGTTGTGTAAGCCAAAAAGAACTCTCATACAAAGAAATAGAAGAACCCTATATATGGGTCTCAAACCAAACTCAACTAACTAAGGTGGCATACTAACTGAGCCACGAACTAGAGTAGATAAGGATAGCTGTCATCTAGCTATTATTCATGGGCGGTGTACCAACTGCATCTACAACTGACAAGTCGGTGACATAAATGCACAACGGTCACCCTGGCATATCACGAGTGGAGCTCGATATCTCAACATGGATTTGAGCAGCGCTTCTGCGTAGGTGTGGAGAGAGAGGGAGAGATTCGGTTTATTGTAGCAAGGCTTCGTCACATCAGTAGTCAGCAGAGAGATTTGTGCATGGGTCATTGTTGTTTTTGACGTTATGCTCAACCCCTGTTTATATATAGTAATGGAGGGGGGGAGGGGGAGTAAAGAAAGGGCACTTTCTTTTTAGTGTTTTCGATGATGTCATCGATGATAAAGAGAGAACGCTTTTCTTTTAGCAATTTTGATGATGTCATTGATGATATCAGGGAGGGGGAATCCTTTTTATAGTGCGAAGATAAAAATTGTCGAATATATGGGTGAGGACGCACCGTGCATTGTGTTGTCAGGTGGGCATCACTCCAAGGTGTATGACTAGGGCAACGACCAAGGCATAGACCTTGACATCTTGGCCTTGGCATACTTGAAAACATGCTACGAAGGCTTCGTTGGCACCATTGGCTGCTGCGCGTGAGAAGCTCCCACTAGCTTGTAGGAAAAATTTCTTAGGAGGTCAGCCATCCCGGTAGTGTCGTTACCCAAGTGCACTTAACTGCCAAGTGACTATCCACTAGGCTAGTTCTTTTTGTTGTTCTATACTACAAACATAGTTTTAATACCTAATCTTGGGAGGGTTTCCCAAGTCTTTCTTCCATGAACTGGCATATAATACCTCATTAATAGTAACAATTATCTTCATAAGTAGAGCCAATTTAATAATTAGAGCTATTTTTTAAAAAAATGTGCAACATAAAGCAATTTTCTTTGGAATGTATACACACATTGTTTATTAAAATAAACTAAGTAATGGGGACATTACATTCTTCCCTTCTTAGAGAAATCGAGAAGTCCTCATCTCGAGAGAAATTGGGGGTATTCTTTCATAAGGGTTGCCTCATCGACCCAAGTGGCATCTTCTTCAGGATAATCCTTCCATTGTACTAGGTTTTCTCTTAGGATTTGGCTTCTTAGAGGTTTCTCCCTTGTATCTAGAATCTTCTCGAGTTGCATTTTCAAAATTCCTTGGGCAGGCATGAATATTTGTTTGTCATTAAGCACATGATCGAGGTTTGGTACATAAGGTTTTAGTAGGCTTACATGAGATACATTGCGAATCTTGAGATGGGGTGGCAATTTAAGCTTGTAGCTTGCCTTCCCATTACTTTGATTACTTCATATGGTCCATAGTACCTTGGACTAAGCTTTTTGTATTTCCCCAAGGATAATGAGCTATTTTCGATTCTTACCCACCATGTCACCTTCCTTGAATGTTCTTATAGATCTTTCAAGATCTGCATAGGACTTTTTCCAATCTTAAGTAGCTTGGATGCCATGTCAGATCAATTGGATTTGTTGGTCCATCTCTTCAAGTATAGCCTTAGAAGCCTCTTCCTTGAGAGTGGGATCTGAGAAGTTTAGAGATGTACGACATTCTTGCCTATATAAGGCTTGGAATAGCGACATCTTGATTGTTTGTCGAAAGCCAGTGTTATAAGCAAACTCCACCAAAGGTAAATGTTCAATCCACCATTTTAGTTCTTTGCCACAATAAAACCTTAGAATATTCTCAATGGTCTCATTCACCCTCTTAGTTTGGCCATCAGTTTGAGGATGATAAGCAATACTAAAACATAGCTATATTTCAATTGCTTGGAATAGGCAAGTCCAAAACTCAGAGGTGAACCTAGATTCTCGGTCACTGATTATGCTCTTTGGCAATCCATGTAACCTAAATACTTCTTTGATAAAGACTCGAGAAATGTCAGATGACTTATAGGTTGTTTTGACTGGGATTAAGTGTGCAACTTTTGTCAATCTATGAACCGCTACCTTGATGGAGTCATATCCACCAGTAGTAGTAGGTAATCCAACAACAAAGTCCATACTTATCGACTCCCATTTCATTTGTAGAACGTCCAAGGGTTGTAACTCTCCAGACATCTTGATCCTTTCTGCCTTGACTCTTTGATAAGTTAAGCACTGAGTTACATTCTTTAATACACCCCTTTTCAATCTTGGCTAGTGATAGCTCTTACGAACTGCGTTGAGTGTCTTGGCATACCCCAGATGTCTTGCAATGGGGCTGTCATGTGCTTCCCATAAGATCTTGGCCTTCACTTTTGGTCTTTTTGGGACACAAAGGCGATCATGATAATATAGACAACCATTGCTATCATGATAATCCTTAATCTTAGACATTTCTTTGTCAAAGCTTTCTCCTTGAAGTACCTTAGCCATGAGTCCTTCATATTCCTTATCCTAAGAAATATCTTGGCATATAAATTTCAAGTATAGGGTTATCATGTATGGATACTATTCTTAAGCTTTGAACTCCTACAACAATGTTAAGTCAACTTAATGTATCTGCAACAACATTGTCCTTCCTTGGACAATATTTGATTTTAAAATCAAACTCTTGCAGTATCTCTATCCATCTTCTTTGCCTCATGTTAAGGTCAGCTTGGGGGAAGATCTACTGAAGACTTTAATGATCTGTCACTAAAGTGAATTCCCTTCCCAATAGATAGTGTCTCCACAGTTTCAAGGCATAGATTACTATGAGTAACTCAAGGTCATGAGTGGCATAGTTAGACTCATAGGGTTTCAATTTTCTAAAAGTATAGGCCACTAGTCTTTCTTCTTGTACTAGCACCCCACCGATTGCAACTCCACTTGCATTAGTGATGAATTCAAATGGTTGATTGAAGTTAGGGAGTTTTAATATAGGTGCAGTGGTTACAGCTTCTTTAAGCTTATCAAAGCTTTCTTGATGCTCAGTGGTCCAAAGGATTACTGTATTTTTCTTCAAAAGATTTGTAAAGGTTGTAGCAATGAGGGAATAATCCTTGATGAAGATTCGGTACCATCCTGTTAGTCCCAAAAATCCTTGGATTTCTTTTACTATCTTAGGTATTGGCCATTCTAGGATAACTTTTACTTTGGTAGGGTCTACAGAGATTCCATTAGCGCAAACAATGTATCCAAGATATTCAATCTTGTTAGTGAGAAATACACATTTACTCATCTTGGCATAGAGTTGAATTTCACGGAGTGTTACTAGGGCAATCTTTAAGTGACCTTCATGTTCCTCTATTGATTTGGAGTATACTAGTATATCATCAAAGAATACTAGCATAAAATAATCTAGATATGGTCAAAAGATGTATTGCATTAGACAATCGAATGTAGTTGGGGCATTAGTCAATCCAATTGGCATGACTAAAAATTCATAATGACCATACCTAGTGCTGAAGGAAGTCTTTGGGATATCTTGTTCCTTGATTCGAATTGATAGTATCCGAACCTTAGATCAATCTTGGAAAAAACCTTGGCTCCATGTAGGCAATCTAAAATTTCACCTATCCTAGGTATGGGGTACTTGTTTTTTTACCATAACTTGGTTTAGTCCTCTGAAGTCAATGCAGAGTCTAAGTGTTTAGTCCTTTTTCTGAAAGAGGACATGCGATCCCAAAGGTGAATTACTTGGGCGGATAAATCCTTGCTCTATCAGTTGTTTGCCTCAATTGTTCCTTAAGCTCAATAGGCATTTTGTACAGTTGTTTTTGACATTGGTTCGACTTCAAGAATCAATTTTATTTCATGATCAATCTCACAATTTGGAGGTAGTTGAGTCAGTTCTTCTGGAAAGACATCCTCGAAGTCGTTGATCCAGGAAGGCAGAGTTCCTTCATTAGTCTTTCCGACCTTATTCAACCGGATCATGTAGATTGGTTGACCTTTCTTCAATCCCTTCTTGAGTCGACTGGCCTTGGCTAGTTGGACTCCAATTCTTCTAGCTTTCCCATATGCCTTTACGATTTCTCCTTCCAAGTCTTGAAAGATTATTTTCTCTTCAGCACATAGAATTTGGGCCTTGTTCTTCTTGAGCCAATCCATTCCCAAAATGCAATCATAGCATCCTGGTGGTAGGATTTTAAATTTTGCTTCAGTTATATAGCTGTCTAACTCAAATTGAAGTTTCCCTATAGTTTTGATTGAGGCGATTTCCTTTCCACTAGCCAATTCTACTATCATTTTCCTTGTTTCCTTAGATTCCAGATACAATATTTTAACTGTCATGGATGTAAGAAAGGAATGTGTGCTACCACAATCAATTAAGATTATAAACAACGTACCCTTGTAAGTAGCTGGAGATTGAATTACTAAACATTGGTGATCCGCTCCTTTCCTTTCCATGGCAGCATGAATGGATCCTCTTTCAATTTCTTCACCTAACATGCATTCCTCGGGCTGTCCAATCATGGTATTTACCTGGGCACCACCTATTCTTCCACATCCACGGCCTAGGTTGTTGTTGCTTTTCCTCGGCCTCTTCCACCAACCTGGTTTGGGTTAGGATTTTGAGGACGGTTAGGAAAATTTGCCCTAGGTGTCCAGTCCTTCCGCACTGGTAGCATTGCCTAATTCCTATCCCATTTGGTCCTTGGGTGATTGCATTAGCTCCACCATTCCGTCTAGAATTGGCCATGTCGACACCACAGTTTGGGTAGCCCCTTCCATAGTTGTTTATTGGATGGTTCTTTTGGTCATTTCATGCTATTTCCTTGGCCATCAGCTTTGCTTGCATAAGAGCATCTTCAAGAGTCATTGGTCTCATTGATTCAAGGTGAGTGTCCAAAGGTGGATTTAATCCTTGGAAGAACCTTGCAATCTATTGAGATGTTGTCATTGGGGGTGCATATTTGCACAAACTCACAAACTTAGAATAGTATCCTTCCAAGGTTTTAATTGTCGTAAGTTGTAGAATTCATTCATCTTGATTGATTCAAAAGATGGGGGAAGATAACATCCTTTCACAGCTTCTTTGATCTGCTCCCAAGTTTGGGAAGCTTCTGTTACCCCTTTATCTCGGCAAAACTATTTCCACCAAAGCTTAGCTTTGGCAGTAAGATGAAGATGAGTAGTCATGGATTGATTTGCAGCAGTAGTTTCACCGTTTAGGAAATAGTCATCCAAAGCCTCAATCCAAGCTTTTGCATCTTGCTCCACCTTGGGTCCTTCACTGCTAAACCTAGGTGTTGGTGTCTGCTTGAGAAGAAACTTATTCTCTTGGAGTTTCTTGTAGGTTTCATCAATTTGCACTTCTGATTATCTCTGTAGCTTCTTTGTTACAAAATGAGGTAGTTTGGCCTTCATCTCTAGGGATCAATAAGATTTTGGGAGATTGGGATACTTTGGAAGCTCATAATTTTTTGACTTTACAATCCTAATAAGGGTGATCCTATCGAAAGAATCAACCTTTGTATATTGGTCATACACCCAACGATGTAGGATCATTGTCTCCCCATTAATTGTCACAGTATCATTAACCTTCTATCCTTCAAATAAGAACATCAAACTAGTTTTAGTTCTTCAAGCCATTTCAACAACTTGAGATGGACTTTCACATCTTTGTACAGAGTTGAGTCTAAGTATAGGTAAGGGTCATCCCGTCCCCAAATTTGGGCTCCAGTTGTAGCCCTTTGTAAGCTTAAACAACTCTATAGACAAGTCTTCTCTAAGATAGCTATTATGCTCTCTCTAAATTCCAACATGTTTGACTAGCAACCAGTGGAATACATGATCTCAAAAATCACTTGTAAAAAGCGTACTTCATCATTAACTTGTCAAAGCAGCTCAACTATCATCATAAGCTCATAACTCATGCTCTTAAAAAATAATAACGAGACTTTATATTTATGAAAAGTATTTAAAAAGTTATATCGATCATATTTATGATCTACCAATACACCATCTCATGGATCCTTTTCTCATGAAAAGTATCAGGGTCTATGCTCTCATATCTTGGGGGATTCTCATGTACATGGCAAACAACATAATGTGGTGGCTCTTGGGGATAAGTAAAACATCCCGTACCAAAATAAGACCTTCTTGGTATTACAACAACTCTCTCGGGTGGTACTATTTGTAGCACTTTCCAATATACCCACAAGGCTTTAGGTATAGGCTCATCCCCAATGTCTAGTAACCATTCAACAAAGGTACTGAACAAAACGTATATCTTAACTATCCTTAATTGTTCAGCCCATCGAATCCTCCATAGCTCATAATGAAGAAGGATGTTATGCCCACAATATATCTCCATATGTGACCTATTCCTTGGCTAGAAATCTCTCATGTACCATGAGTTAGGATAAGGTTGCAATACAATTGGAGGAATAAAGATCATCTCCATTATCTCAAATATAGCCTCATAGTATGAGAAATTATTTGACCCTAAGGCTATTTGATACATGATGGGAAAAATATCCCACAAACGTGTAGCTTCCTCATCGATAAGTTCCTGATGAGCACAATGTGTATGCTAGTGTTAGTGCAAGATAATCAACAATATTTTTCTTCAAACAAGTGTGGTTATTTTTTTAATTCCTTTTATATGTTGACTACTTAACTTTACACTAAAAGCTCTTTTGGAGCTTAAGCTCTAATACCACATGAGAGGTGCCTCCTCCAACAGACCCAGAGGAGTCCTCTTAGAAGTCGATTGAAATTCATATCCATGCACCTCACCATCCCATCTCCCCATGGGAAACCTTGGCCTTAGTTGAACATGGGAATCTCAGTTCTACTTCACAGGGGAAGCATGGACAAGCCACCCCTACTAGTAATCTAAGGCTCACCTAAGAAAGACCACTTTGTAATCAATTAAAGGCAGGAGTGAGGTTAACACTGCACTTGGTTCAAAGAGAGTGAGAGATGGGGGAGAGTGTAACTCGATCCCCCTACCCCTAAGGTAAAATCTCAGCTCTGGCCCCCTAAAATAGTATTGAACTTGGTAACTAATCCTACCGATATTGGGAGGGTCACGATTTAATAAGCTCTATCTGGAAAGTTATCCGACTTATTGGGTCCAACCAACCATAGGCATTCGGTTGTTAGGATCGAAGCCTCCCACTTTACTCAATAGGATTTGCTTAGTTTTCTAATTAGCAAAGCATACTACCACGCTGCTTGGACATATAAAATCAACTTTCTTTTATTACTCCATTGAACTGAGTCCGTTAAACTCAATCTTTAGCATATAACAAAAAATTTAAAAAATCAGATATTTTATTTCATAGTAACATCCAGAATCATCACAGTCCAGCCTAGGATAAGACCATCAAATCCCTCAAGATTGGGCTATATGTGATCACACTCCATCCACGGTCAACAGGGAATTTATTGGCTCAGAGCCCCTCTAAGCTTCATCGAGCCTCTGGAGCCATCCTTCATAACAGGGGCACTTACCACTCGGCCCTTTGCCCTCTCAGGTGCTCGAGTGATCAAAAACCAAAAAAACCTACCTCCCTCCAAGCGTAGGACCCCCACCCGCAGGTGAGTTTTTCCACACTCTGCCAAGTGTTAGGGAGCATTGGGTTGGGGATCCCAATGTCCCAAACCACCACAATCCACAACTCGTCTGGTTGTGCAAGCCCAGAATCATAAGAGCCATAACTCATCATTCACAAATCCAAAAGCAATCATAACCATAAAATATTTTTAATAGAGTTGCAATGTATGCGATGTATAGAATCTATCCCCTTCATCAATTTTCATGTTCATTCCTAAAAAGCATTTGATAATACTAACATGCTTTTGTAAGTTTAAGTAATTTATAACTAATTGTGATCCATTTCTTATGTACTAACTTGATTATCTCTATTCGGCCATCCATCGTGATTACGGTTTATGGTCACAACCTTGGTTTGTTGTGGAATAACCCGTCCTTCGAGTTGAATGGATTCGGGGTTAACTTATGCTTGCGCTTCAATAATGACTACTTCTTCACTTTGGGACATTCTCTGAGCGCGACCTTGCTCAGCATCTCGATGTCTCTTGGGAGCCATGGAAGAAGCTAATGGATTGTAGCAGCACTTCCACATAGCTGTGGAGAGAAAGGGAGAGATTTCGCTTATTGCAACAGAGCTTCGTCGTGTCAGCAAACATAGAGATTTTTGCACGGGTCATTGTTGTTTTTGACGTGATGCTCAACCCTTGTTTATATAGTAATGAGGGGGGGGGGGGGGGGGTAAAGAGAGGGCACTTTCTTTTTAGCATTTTCGATGACGTCATCGATGATAAAGAGAGAACACTTTTCTTTTAGCGATTTTGATGATGTCAAGGAGGGGGGACTCCATTTTTGTAGCGCGAAGATAAAAATTGACGAATATATGGATGAGGACGCATTGCGCATCGCGTTGTGATGCTCTACCCCTATTTATATAGTAATGAGAGAGAGGGGATAAAGAGAGGGCACTTACTTTTTAGCATTTTTGATGATATCATCGATGATAAAGAGAGAACACTTTTCTTTTAGCATTTTTGACGATGTCATTGATGACATCAAGGAGAGGGACTCCGTTTTTGCAGTGCGAAGATTAAATTGATGAATATATGGATGAGGATGCACCACGCATCACATCGTGATGCTCTACCCATGTTTATATAGTAATGGGAGGGGGGGGGGGTAAAGAGAGGGCACTTGCTTTTTAGCATTTTCAATGATGTCATCGATGATAAAGAGAGAACACTTTTCTTTTAGAATTTTTGACAATGTCATGGAGGGGGGCTTCGTTTTTGTAGCACGAAGATAAAAATTGATGAATATATGGGTGAGGACTCACTGCGCATTGCATCGTTGGGCAGGTATCACTCTAAGGCATACAACTAGGGTAGCGACCAGGGCATAGACCTTGGCTTCTTTGCCTTGGCATACTTGGCAATGGGCTCTGAAGGCTTCGTTGGCACTGTTGGCTGTTGCGCGTGAGAAGCTCCCACTAGCTTGTAGGAAAATCTTCTTGGGAGGTCACCCATCCCGATAGCGTCGTCACCCAAGTGCACTTAACTACCAAGTGACTATCCAATAGGCTAGTTCTTTTTGTTGTTCTATACTACAAACATAGTTTTAATAAGGTAGTCTTGGGAGGATTTTGCAACTTTTTCTTTCCATGAATTGGCATATAACAATTATCTTCATAAGTAGAGCTAGTTTCATAATTAAAGCTATTTTTTAAAAAAATGTGCAGCATAAATCAATTTTCTTTGGAATGTATACGCACATTTTTTATTAGAATAAACTAAGTAATGGGGACATTACAGTTGCGGTTGACAAAGAAACCACAAACACAACATGCGATATCATGGTGGTTCATCTCCTTGAAGATAGTGTTGTACATGGATTAAGAGATGGAATTCCATTATTTGACTCCCATATTGAGGCAGAGTCAATCGATGCCATGCATTTGGTTGATCATGTGTTCAAGGACATAGGGATGTTACTTTTTCTTGCCACAACACACTTGATGGTAGAGCTCATTGAATAGGTTGTGAAGAATGGACGCCGACGAGACAGATGGAGTCAGGGCAGAAGTGTTGGGCCTTACGCATGGCACATATTGTTCATTGTGAGATACCTATATGTGTTATTGGAGGTAGAGAGGTGAGAGTTTTAAAGTCATGATATGGTCATGCTGGATATTGCTTATGTATCACACTTGTTGGCTCCGTTCAGTAAGTACAATTGCTAAAATTAGTATTTCATGCTTTAAATGTAGGTACATGTGATATATATTCTATTATACATGCTTTCAGATATTGCTTACAGTGGAATTATCCCTATGGAGTTTACAAAAATTGACATTACTGCAAATGAATGGGTGCGAGATACATTAGGATCCACACTAAGAGGTCAGTATGAGATCCAATGTTGTTAAACTATTGCAGAGATATTTTGTAGACATTTAGTAGATTCTTAATCCCTTATATGAATACCACATATTGTAGGTGGCATGCAACATGGCAGGGATTTTTGAAGCTCGTTCTTGCAAACATACACAAAAGAAGGGGACACCATTTTAGATTGCGATGGAAGTGGTGACCTTGCATCTGTAGCACTAAATTTCAATAGACAAATTGCATGTATGTATCACTTTGTCGAAGATGGAAGATATCTAAGAGCAGAGACAACATGTTTACGTAAACTTGTACAATATTTGACTAATATGTAGTGCTCTTTTTCATCATACAAATACATGGGTACTCACCTTTCCATGTGTGCATATATAGCTACCTCCCACAACTCGAAAATGAATTGTGTTTGATGTGAATGGGGTGCTTCTACATAGTGGGTAATGCAGAAGGGATTGCTATTGGTGAAGCCCCTAGAAGTGGGCAGGTATCGGATGATTTTATGGCCAGGGCTCATAAGATTTTTGAAGGAAATATCCACATTATTTGACATTGCCATTTGAAGCTCCATGAAAGAAGACAACTTAAGTGAGCTACTCCAACTGGTTAGAAGTGAATGTGTGAAGTCACGAAAGCAATCACCAACCTTGGTATTTCAATATGGACAAGGCAAGTGCAGGGAAACTTCCATAACCACTTCTTATGGAAGGAGTTACACAAGGCCCCTTTTCTTGAAATGTTTTGATGACATTGATTGGCCGTACTTTAGCCCACGAACAACGATACTATTTGTGGATGATAGCATGGAGAAGATGCATAGAAAACCACCCAATACCTTTATATACCCGTTCCCATTTGAGGAAAACCCCATGGACGCATTCCTCTAGAGCACATGCTTCCCTACTTGACTGAGCTAGAGTGCTTCCATGGTTCAATCCTAGACTTTGTTAGGGATCACCAATTCCACCCTCCAAGCAATGGAACTTGATCGATATTTGATATGCATGATGAATATGTACTTTCAAAATTACTTGATTGTGTTAATTTACAAGCGCAATGAAATGAGGATCAAAGGGAAGAGGAGAAAGAGAGAGAAATGTGCAAATGAAGGAGATTGTGTATAGGCATTCACTCAATTGCAATACTATAAGATGTGTAAATAAAGCATGTGCAAAATATCTAGAAAAGGGTGGAGTGTAGATACGTGCACTTATGTGAATGTATATGTGCATAGTGGATTGAGTAACAATGAAATAATATTGTTGTCCTAACATTAACTATTCAAACAATGTGAAAAACAATAGATATCACACATTATTGCAATAAGTGTAACAAACTATTGATATTGTATCATCTTGTAGTAAGTCCACACAATAATGCTCAATTGAAAGTAGTGAAAATATGTGTGATGTAGTCTTACTTATGTGTGCACAATGGAAGTGAAAATATGTGTGATGTAGTCTCACTTATGTGTGCTCAATTTAAAGTAGTGAAAATATGTGTGATGTAGTCTCACTTATGTGTGCACAATGGAAGTGATATATTAGGATGTAATAGAAAATCATGCACATAAAAGTGAGAGGTACGTGAATCCATATATGCATGTGGGAGTAAAAACAATGTGATATTATTTTTGTCCTGATATTGATAGCTAAAAGTGTCTAAGCCAATGGACCATGCAAACCCTTGACCCTTGCAAAATTAAGAGGGTTGTGAAAAATGGATGGATGGCCCTTGCAAAATTAAGAGGTGGAGAGAGAGAAAAGTTGCTGATTGAGAGAGAGCGTATGTGAGAGAGAGAGAGTGTGTGTGTAAGAGAGGGAGAAAGAGAGAAGTTGTATTTGATTGAGAGAGAGAGAGAGAGAGAGAGAGAGAGAGAGAGAGAGAGAGAGAGAGAGAGAGAGAGAGAGAGAGAGAGAGAGAGAGAGAGAGAGAGAGAGTATGCATAAGAGGGGGAGAAAGAGAGGAGTTGCTATTTGAGAGAGAGAGAGAGAGAGAGAGAGAGAGAGAGAGAGAGAGAGAGAGAGAGAGAGAGAGAGAGAGAGAGAGAGAGAGAGAGAGAGAGAAGAGAGAGGAAGAGAGAGAGAGTATGCATGCATATGTCTTTGTGAGTGATACAAGGGGAGAGAGAGAGAGAGAGAGAGAGAGAGAGAGAGAGAGAGAGAGAGAGAGAGAGAGAGAGAGAGAGAGAGAGAGAGAGAAGAGAGAGGAAGAGAGAGAGAGTATGCATGCATATGTCTTTGTGAGTGATACAAGGGGAGAGAGAGAGAGAGAGAGAGAGAGAGAGAGAGAGAGAGAGTGTGTGTGTGTGTGTGTGTGTGCATAAGAGGGGGAGAAAGAGAGGAGTTGCTATTTGAGAGAGAGAGAGAGAGAGAGAGGAAGGAGAGAGGCAAAAGGAGAGAGGAAGAGAGAGAGAGTATTCATGTATATGTCTTTGTGAGTGATACAAGGAGAGGGAGAGAGAGAGAGAGAGAGAGAGAGAGAGAGAGAGAGAGAGAGAGAGAGAGAGAGAGAGAGAGAGAGAGAGAGAAGAGAGAGGAAGAGAGAGAGAGTATGCATGCATATGTCTTTGTGAGTGATACAAGGGGAGAGAGAGAGAGAGAGAGAGAGAGAGAGAGAGAGAGAGAGAGAGAGAGAGAGAGAGAGAGAGAGAGAAAAGAGAGAGGAAGAGAGAGAGAGTATGCATGCATATGTCTTTGTGAGTGATACAAGGGGAGAGAGAGAGAGAGAGAGAGAGAGAGAGAGAGAGAGAGAGAGAGAGAGAGAGAGAGAGAGTGTGTGTGTGTGTGCATAAGAGGGGGAGAAAGAGAGGAGTTGCTATTTGAGAGAGAGAGAGAGAGAGAGAGAGAGAGAGAGAGAGAGAGAGGAAGGAGAGAGGCAAAAGGAGAGAGGAAGAGAGAGAGAGTATTCATGTATATGTCTTTGTGAGTGATACAAGGAGAGGGAGGGAGAGAGAGAGAGCTGTACTTAAGGTAACTAACATGGGGGAAGAAACATGGGTAGGGACGATGGTGGTGGAAGCGGTGGAGATGGTAGTGATAGCGGGGGTGGAGGTGGTAGTAGAGGTGGTGGTGGTGGAGATGGTGGTGGTAGTGGGAGGACAATCGTGGTGCTTGATATATGCCCAGGAGAAGAGGAGGAATAAGTAAATCCTTGCTCAAATGCTCCCTCAAAAAGCTCGCTTCTCGCACGCACTCCATAGTTATGGTCAACCAAATTTAGAATAGCTAAAAATAAAAATATCTAAAAATGGTAAATTATCCAAAATAGTAGTCACAAAGGTTAAGAATGTGAAAAAAGCTACCAAGTTATTGGAAGCACCATTTTTACAAGCTACCACAAATAACAATTTTCACAAATAGTAATTGCAAAAAAAACTAAGTGTTAACCAACAATAGCAACAACTAAAAATAGTAAGAAGAGACTAATGTGGGGCCTAAGAAAATAATATAATAATTTTTAAGATACTTAAGGCATGTATCTCTATTCTTTTAGCACACTCAATTCCAGTCCCTTGCAAGTTAGAGTTGGTTGTTAAATTTCCACAACACACAAATAATGTTTATTGTAAACATGAGAGCCAACCTCGTTGTGCGAACTGTAAAGTATCTTGAACTCACATATTAACTTTTATGTTCATTGTATACATACCCACATGCAAAATCCTACAAGACTAAAATGAAGATTTGTCAAGCAAGTCCATTCATCAAAAGAGCCAAAAGCATGTAAAAAGAAAAGATCCGACTTGAGAGTGCACAAGAGCTAAGGCTACCCACTTAGAAAATCCTACGTATATAATGTGAAAAATGAATAGAGAGACTCATTCGTATGTGTGCAATTTGTGACTTTAAGCTTTCTTCTCTTCCTTCTTGCTTCCACCATAGCTTGAGAGAGAGAGATGTTGAGGGTTGAAATGACTTGATTTTTGGCTGAATTTTGTTGTTTCTGTGGATTGAATGGTTGAATTTTTGATGGATTTTGTACAATGATTAGTTATTTTGGAAGTTTTTGAGAGTGTTGAATAGGTTTGAGAAGCTCATGATGGTTTATAGTGGAGATATGATGTTTTGACATGTTCTGTTAGTATCTGATTGAGTTTGTTGAGCTTATGTTTTGTTTTATTTTATTATGTATGAGAGGTTGGAATAAGGATTGATGAATTTTGAGAGTTTTTGGAAGCTTATTGATTGATTCTTGATGGTTTTGAATGATCTAAGTTGAACTAAATGGTTTTCTAATTACCTTATGTATGGTTATGTAGTCCCTCTATTGAGCTTCTGTAGAGCCTCTGTCTCTGTTCTGAATGCCTCTGTAAGTGTAAGATGGGATGAATATGTACCTTGGGAAAGTTTTCCAATCTTGCGAATAGATGAATACAAGTTCAAAATAGCTCGAAGAATTGGAAGAAGTAGTTGCTAAAGACTTAAAGCAAAGGCTGAAGTGACAGTGACACTGTTGAGCTACGAAGGGACATTGTAGTGGCTCTGGTGATCTTTCATATTAGACATACCTCTTGGGAGAGGTATCCATGACCAAAGAGGGGTTATGAATGATTATTCTTGATTATCTCATTGTACATTTGAGAGAGAGCATGCATGAGAGAGAGAGAGAGAGAGAGAGAGAGAGAGAGAGAGAGAGAGAGAGAGAGAGAGAGAGAGAGAGAGAGAGAGAGAGAGAGAGAGAGAGAGAGAGAGAGAGAGAGAGAGAGAGAGAGAGAGAGAGAGTGAGTGAGTGAGAGATAGCCAAATCTATGCAAAACAATGTATCTGTGAAGACATAGATATTGTGAGAGAAAGCTATGAAACCTTTGAAGAGAAATACTATGTGATAATTTCCATTCAAAGTGGTGTATTCTCTTGTGTCTTTGTGGTATCTTGATGAATTCTATGAAGAATATGAAGATCATAATCAATTTTCTTCAAGTTAAAGCCATGGGAGATTGTTTCTATGAAGCTGCATGAAGATTGCTTATTCTTGGTGTTCTTTTTATCTAAAAGATGTTTGTTGATGATACAAGATAGATTTTGTTATAGGCAGATTCCCTATTTTCTTGGTGTTCCTCTTGGGGCTCCATGTTTTTGGTGCGTTGTCAGGAAAAATTGCCATCAACAAGCATCCGAAGGATTGAAAAGGAAGAAAATGGCATTGCCAAGAGGAGAAGAATTCAATGGATGCTTGCAAAGCTCCTTTTACCAATGAAGAATTGAAAATTCTCATTGTCAAAGCCACTTTCCATAAGAAGTTCATACCACAATGACAGAAACATATTATCATCATGATGTAGGCTCTATGTGGCAAACTATTTCCTCTCCCTATTGAAGCAACATAGATGTGCATCTTGGTGGCAAATTGTTTGGAGAGCAAACTAAAGTGCAAAAATAGAGAGAATGACCATGCATGAAAGATTTAGCATTCATTGAAGAGTTTCTTAACATCTTCAAGTGGAAAATTGTGAAAAAGCTTCAGGAGTCGTGGTTAGTGGAGATTCATGAGAACAAGAAGGAAAATAATTGGAATCTGTTCGTGGATGCTTAATAGCAGAATATGTGGGACGCATGGTGCATTGACAACCTATTGTTTGTCCAATTAGTAACCCACTGGAAGTTGATGGATAGAGTGTTCTTCACAATATACACTATTGAAACCATTAGAAGCTGGCATTACTATGATGATGGCACCACAATGATGCTCAGAAGAATGAGTTTTGATACCTTCAAAATTGAATACCTTCCACTGTGTAGTGGAATGAAAGCTGAATTCCGAGACGTCGAAAAGAAGGAAGTAGAAGAAATTTTAGAAAGAGAGTCCTCCAGAGACTGAAGTCCCCCTCTAATTTTGTTTTGTGAAGTATAAATCAACTGTGTGGAGCTAACTCCCTGATGAATGATGTAATCAAGAGGCAAGCACTAGAACGAGTCCAGAGGTATGTGAGAAGAGAGAAGACAAAAATCAAAGTTGAAAATGAGCTAGTAGTAGAAGCCTCCTTTGATGCCCTAGCGGTACTCTTTATAAAATTCCCCATTGCGACTCAAGGTCCCTTTCCTAGTCAGATCTATCTTGGAAATATTGATGACATGCCAGCAAATGTAGTCCCGTTGCCCATCTTTAAGGGAGAGTACAATGAAGGCCCTGATATTCATGTAGCAGAGTTCATGGTAGTGTGTGTAGCCAACAATGCTAGAATCCTTGAGCATTGGTTGGTGATATTCCCAGCCACTTTCAAAGGTGTAGCATTTCAGTAGTATGAGAGACAAGTAGTAGGAACTTTTGGTACATGGGATGACCTGAAGTTAGCTTTCCTCACTAAATTCAGGCATGTAGGTTTTGAAGAGTGGATGTGAGAGGAGTTCATGAACCTAAGTCAGTCCTTTGGTGAATGGGTGGAAGAATATGTCTCTAGAATGGAATGTATACTGAAGAGATGGATTAACCATCACTTGGATGAAGGCATCCAAAAGGGGGTTTTCCTTAGAGGCCTACAACTAGAAGTTTGTAAGTTTGTGGAATTGAAAAGACCAGTTAATCTGCAAGTTGTAGTGGAAGGTGCAAGATTGTATGATGAAGTTGAAGAAGTCCCAGGGATAGTTCCCTACCCCTACCCCTAGATCCAAACAATGTCGCAGTTGTCGTAGTACAATGTACCAAATCCACAGTGGTTGCAGACGACAGTACCTCAAATGATGGTTCAACCACAACAACAATGGCCTCAAATAGTTCCCCCAATGGAAACCCAACAACAACAATGGAACCCTACCAATTGGAACCAACAACCCGCAGTCTCAATAGGAGCTTTGAATCGGAATCAAAATAGAGGACCCTCTAGATCAACCCAATTAGTCTATGCAGTGATCATAGAAGCTTCCCAAAACCCTACTGCTGCAAGTACTCTAGGAGATGAAAATTTGAAGGATTACCTATCCAATTTAATCGAAATTATCAAGAAGGAATTGACGGGATAAATCTGGCAAATATCCCAAACCCAGAAGTAAGGATGCAAGCAAAGATGGCCCATGCCCTCTTCTTGAGATAGAGGTACAATACATTGATGGATAGAATTGGCATGCCGCTGTTGAAGAGCATAGCCTTAGGGTCCCCTGAAGAAGTGGACTAGAATGGGTTTTGTCCTAAAAACCATCAAGAACTCGGCCACTGTCCTAGCCACAAGTGCAACACCAGTAGGAGGGGAATCCCTAGCCTCAATGGCCAGATCAACACAAAAGAAGACCACTTCTAAGGCATTCACGATTAGATTTGGTGGATTCTTAATGACTATCATCCAAGAGGCCATAATGGAGGCAGAAAGAGTTGAAGAGGAGGTAGGAGAGACACCCTAGCAATCGCCATGCCCTAATGTGGAGCAATCCAATGAGAGAACCATCAACATCCAGGGAGAGTAGGAAGTGTAGACTACCTTGAAGGAGGCCAGGGAACAAGAGACGAAGAAGGCCAAGAAGCCCTTGGCAAAAAAGGAGAGAGGAGATGACAGGAAGAACGGGTGGAGCTGAAAAGAGCCCAAAAAGAATCTAAAAGGGTGGAAGAAGAACAAAGGAGGAAGAAATGAAGAAAGTGAGAGAAGAATCACAGAGTGCCAAGGAGGAGAGAAGAAGAAGAGGTTGAGGGGCTAAGGAGAAAGGAGGATGAAGACATGGCAGAGGCCATGCATAGGTCTCTCAAGGAGACTCATGGTGCTGGAGAGATGAACCCTTGAGCCTATGATAGGAAGACGAGCCCAACGGTAGTGCATGAGTGGCCCCTGTTGTTGCAGGAAAAGATAATGCCCCACTACATCCCCTCCCTTCTACTTTCACACCTCAAACTACCACCACTGCCACAAAACAAGAGCCAGCACCTACCATGGACACCACTTAGCTCATGTCCATGATGTAGTTTCTGGTCATGAAAGTATAAGAGATGGTGCCAGGGGTAGGAGCCAAAAGGTCAACTGCAGCAAATGTTGAGTCAAGGCAAGACCCAAAGCAGCAAAGGTTGGAAGCATCCACCACAGCACTGCCAACAATGCCCGCGACTGCAGACTATGATGCCTATGTAGCTGAACTCCTAGCCCACCTAGAGAAGGCTAGAGGCCAAAAGAGAAGTTTCTACGGTGCTAAGCCTAGAGATGACACAATAAGCTGCGGAACATAAAAAAGAAATCCAAAACTTGAAAGAGCAACTTAGTGCCAAAGAGAAGGAGGTGCAAGAGAATGAATATTGCCTAAGGCAAAGGCTCTAGAGGATGAAGCCCAAGACCTAGTGGTAGAGCAGCGGGGCCACAAGTTGCTCATCCAACAATACGCTGAGCTCTAGCAATGAATGGCACGGGTGGAAGAGATGAATGCAAAACTACGAGAGAGCCAACCAGAAGGGGACCAAGCATCAGAATAACAATGCTAAGAATAGGAGGGTGCCATGGTATTTAGGTTGTGGTTAGCAATGGAGGAGCAAGGAAGGCTAGAGAGAGAGATAGAAGTTGTGTCAAAGGAGAAGGAAGAGGCCATAAAATAAGCCACCAGGAGCCTGTAGGAAAACCTACGAAATGCCCAGTGTAGGAAGTGGAGGGATTGATGACCATGGCCATGACCAAAAGAAGGCTGCACTGAGAAAAGCTGCAAAGCCAAGTGCAAGACAATGAAGATCTATTAGAAAGGCTCATAGAAGTTTACCATCAGCAATTCTTGGTGGCTGATCAAGGTGGAAGAATAGCCAAAGAGTAGCTAAATTGTCAGGATAAAGAGAAGACCCAAATGTTGGAATTGTGGAATGAGCATCAATAGGTGGTAATGATGCTGTCTTAGGATATGGAAAGGGGTAAGGAATATCTTGAATATAAGGCACAACATTGGGAGAGGCACAATTTTGAAAGAGTGCAAGAATTGACAGAGCACCTAGCAGTGGTGGAGTGCAAGACGGTGCTCATAGAATCTAGAGCTGAGGTTGCTGAAGCATGCTCCAACACGTAGAGACAAGCCTTTTTTAGCACATTGCTTCATGTCACACAAGTTGAAGGTGAGGATTCAGTGGAGAGAATGAAAAGGAAGTTGGAGTTGATGACTTGAGCCTTAAGGTATGGCCTCCAAGAACACACACCCGATTGGCATAGGCATAACCCAAGAACAGCAACACAGTTACTTACGACAAGCCAGCCTCTCCACTAATGAGCTCAAGGAACTCGGATTCAAAAAACAAGAGCAATCCCATCCATCCCCAGTCCAAACCCATGATAGAACAAGACACCAAGGAAGGGCCAAACTTTGAGCAAGAATTTAGAGGAGAATCGCAAACCAGAGAGCCCAATCCACCCTTGCATGATCTACCCCCAGAAGAGCTAGAGGGTGCCCAGGTTCTCGAGCACATTATTGTTGCAAGAAGAAGAAGACACAAACTCATGGAGCAAGTCTAGCAAAGAGCGCGAGCAAGGCCACAACAGCTTTATGAGAAGCCCATGCTACTATGCGAGGATCACCATCCTGTCAACTGGTCGTAGGAGCTGACTATCTGGCAATAGTAGGAGCTTGAATCCTGACCCTTCAAGCTCTCCTTCCTCTAACCATGAGCCTTGGACTGAGTCTTACCCTTGGAGGTAGTGGAAAGTCATTCGTTTGGGAAATACTTTAGCAAACCAATGGGTTGAGGAGCAAAGCATGGAATCACACAATGGAGGTGGGGACCCGTGGACTACTGGCAAGATAAGGTCTACCAGGTTCTCAAAGCCATCCAAGGCTACGAGCTAGTATAGCCAAAGTGGGAAAGGAGGATTTGGGAAACCAATTTTAATGCATGGACGGCCTTCTGTGGCATGCTACCGAAGGAACAAAATGATCCTATCTACATGCCCTACCCTTGTAGACACGGACTCGATTATGACAAGGAGGTGCATGGAAGATACGACTTCCTGAAGATGTATAACGTCAATGTAGAGATTCCCAAGGAATGCATGACCTTCAAAGCAAGGGACTTGTGCCCATCCATCAACCGCTTCCTTGAGAACTTCTCTTCTTGCTCGAAACCAGCCTTCATAACTACTTGTAGTTACCTTAGGACGATTAGGTTTTTACTTAAGCAAAAGTGAGTAGCTGAGGAAGCCCACCTTCCCCCACTCTTTTTTGACATTAACTTAGGAATAGATAGGTGCACTATGGCTAAATTCATGATGAGGGCAACCCTGCTTCCCTCTTTTTGTATGAAGATCCTTGAGGACATGAGTGATAGCCATTTTGCGAGGTGCACTCATCCTTTCTTGTCAACCACAACTCTTAATGTAAAGGCTAGTATCAAGGAATGCCTGCAGAGCCGTGTCTTTTTGACTAAGTCCCTAAGACCACCTCGTGAATTGTCCAAGGAAGATCGAGGTAGAGCCTAAGAGCACCCCTTGCATCAAATGCTGGGTATAACCATCTACTTTTTAAAAAAAGAAAAATAAAAGGAAAAAGAAAAAGAAGAAAAGTGGAAACATTGAACCCCCCTCCAAAAAGCATATTGAGTGCCACAATCACTGCACCTAGGGTTTCCATACCTAGTCCCATCCCCCACTGAACATGCTTAGGGCACATCAAGGGTAGGACATTCTCCCAGACCTATCTCCCTAAGTGATGCACTGCACATACAACAACGCATGAATTTGGTCCTCAAGTGTGGGACACCACAAAGGGCTCATTGCCCAAGGTTAGACCCATCTCCCAATTCCACAAGCATGTGCATCACGCACTACATAGTAAGCAGACACACCCCTTAGGAAGTGCACAACTTTGTCTTGCAGGTTAAGATCGTGTCGCATCAAAGAGAGGGCACAACAAAGTAAACCGGTCCAATGACATCCTCAACCTCGAGGTTAGGTCCACCATCTTCAGCTTCTCCAAGAAGGATCGGCCCAACACCATTTTCAATCTCAAAGGTAGATCCACTCTTGGCCAAAACCTTAAGACAGCAGGGGGTTTGCCCAACACCATTTTCAATTTTAAAGGCAAACCTCTGCCACAACCAGCTCCCCGGAGGGACTCACTCCAATACCATCTTTAATTTCAAGCATAAATCCCTCCAACACATCCTCCACTAGGGCTTGTATAAAAACTCAAAAAGCCACCCAACTCCAACATTGCCATGGGACTAGCACTTGGCTAGGAGGGGGTAATGTTTACTGCAGAGCAAAGGAAGCAAAAAAAGAGGCATCAAGAGGAAAAGAGCAAGGCGGAAAAAAGAAAAAGGCGCCTCACAAGAGAGCAGGTTTGAAAAAAATATAAAAGCATGGGAACAACCACCAGGAGTCCAAGATGCAACCTTGGAAGTTGCTAAAAAGTCAAAAGAAAAAAGGTGCACCTTTAAATATGAAGGCATAGCCAAAATCTTTGTAAAAGAGCGCCACGCTTTCTCTTGTGCAATTTTTAACCATGAACGAGTAGTAGGACTAAGCTAGGAAGTTAGGGAAAATGGAAAAAAGGCCTAGGCCACGGCCAGCCATGTAAAAAGGGGATGATTACCCAAGGGAAAGAGGGCATGTATATAAGCCAAAAAGTTAATGGAAACTCTCATTCTTGGTGTGTGGCAAAAATATTCTCCTTCTTATTCTCTTCTTCTTGCCTTCTTGTGTGTGCTTGAGTGAGGGAGTGAGTGTGTGAGAGTGAGGAATCGAGGAGAAGAAGCTCCCCATCTTCTCTCTTCATCTTCTTCTCTTCTCTTCTCTTCTCTTGTCTCATGTGGCTATAGAGGATGGAGCTTGATGGAGGGGGATTGAGGTTGCTCGAGCTTGCATTGATGATCTTGGAGCTACCAGTGTGCACGGGATAGGAGGGTACTTGATCAAGCATCAAGGTAAGCTCACTACACCCCATAGGTAGGGAGAGTGCATCGTCTATGTGAGAGGTAGCCATGGCCGCTTAGCTTGAAACACTTGACCAATAAGCGGTCTGTAGGTCTCAGGTGTTGAGCGAGAGAGCTCCCTTCACCTTTAGTGTACATGTGTGCGGGTACTCTTAGTGTAATGAATACATGGGTGGCTAGGATACATGCACCCTTATGCCCAACATAACATACATCAGACCTACTATAATACATATTTGAGAGGGTTTACCTCAGTGCTTAGAGCTTTGATTTATTTCTACAGATGCTCATTTGTACCAAAAACTTGGTGCATGGTATGACATTGCCTTGGGACGTTTTTTGTCAGATTTGAGACCTCATTTGCTCAACTTTCAAAGGTTTTTTCACTGCTTTTATAACATGGTAGCAAGATTTTTATTAGGGAAAATATATGCCTATCACTCTTGGATGTCATCTATGTGCATTACATGAATGCATTGATGCTCAGCATTGGATTGTGCACTTGAATATGCTTATGGAATGTCTTGAGCTTTGCATTTGAGCTCAGTTACATGACTTGGAGGTTTTATCAGTTGTTGCAGTGGCTTACATAGCTAGGGGCTTGAAGGTTCTATTGGGTTTTTAGCTCCCAACTTATGGTTCATGTATCTTGGATGCTCGGATATAATGTCTATGATCCATTAAGCTTGTCTTGTTTAATTGGGATTCAGTTTTGTTTCAATGGGAGGCTTAAGCTACTTGGATATTTTGCATTTGAGCAAAGCTTTAAGTTTATGCAATTGAGTTTCTTTCATTGAGATAGTGGGACTCATTGAGTTGCATATGTGCTCTCATGATGCTTATTTCATGCAAATACCCTTTAGTGCATTGATTTGATTTATGCTTTGGATCTGACACCTATCTTTGTCAGTGTAATGCTAGTAGTGATATACACACTACTTGGCTATATATTGAGTTTTAATACTCTTGCTCAATCGGTCATGCATTTGGTAGTTCTCTTTCATTCTTCCTGAGACCTACTACATGCATGATGTCTATGCATAGTGGATATATGATTTATTGACACATTGAGGTGTGACATGTCTCAATACTGGTTTTATGCATCTTCATTGTTAAGTTGCTTCTACATATCTCGGTTTCTTCTTTGAATATTCCTAGAAGTAGTGGTTTGGTCTTTTATTGATTTACCCACACTTGGTTTTGGATTTACTATTGTTTTTATTTCAACATGTTGTAATTGAATTTTAAGCATTGTTTTTGGGAGCATACACTTCGCCTTAACCATTCATTGGCTTCAGTTAGTGGACAACTCACTATTTTAATAGTTTTTCTTTCTAGCCCTTATGTTTGGTATCATTTTAGGACTGATTTGTAATAATTTATAGTAGCATGTCTTCTTGTATTGTGCTCTCATTTCTTGGCATGATGGTTGATGGATCAAATGATGGTCACATCTTTAACATTGACAAAATAAATGGTGAGTTTCAATAAAGGCTTCCGATATCGCCAGGCTTTTCATTAAGGAAAATTTCAGGTTACATGGATTACCCCAAAGAATCATCAGCGACCCCACGATTCTCTCTTCATCTCAAACTTTTGGAAGAGTTTGTAGGTCTAGGAACCCAACTCTACTTCAATACTGCTTACCATCCCCAAACCGATGGTCAAATAGAGCAGGTCAACCAAGTTATTGAGGACATACTGAGAGCTTATTGTAATAGGGAACCCACATGGTGGATCCAATACCTACCCTTAGTTGAATTTGCCTACAATGCATCATACCATCAAAGTATTCAAATGACTCCTTTTTAGGCACTATATGGGCAAGATTGTCTTACACCATTACATTTTTCTGATCCTACCCTATGGGTAGAAGCATCTAGGAAAATGCTGGAAGAAATGGATTAGCAAGTGAAAGCTACAAGGCAAGATATTCAAGTCGCCAAGGATTGACAGAAGGCATATGTCGGTGATCAACAAAGGAAAGAACACATTTTCAAAGAAGGTGACATGGTTTTCCTACGAGTTCATCCAAAGAAAAGCTACTTATCTTTAGGGGAATTCAAGAAGCTAAGTCCCAGGTATTGTGGGCCATATAAGGTGCTAAAGTTTTAAGGACCAAACTCCTACAAGCTGCAACTCCCTAATAGCCTGAAAGTACATAATGTATTTCATGTTAGTCTATTGAAAGCTTATATTCCTAGCCCAAACCATGTACTTAACGACCAACAAATTGCAATACCAAGCCAAGAAGTCCTCGAACTTCAACCAAAAAAGATACTTGACATGTGGGAGAAGACTCTAAGAAGCAAAACCCTTAGAGAGTATCGTGTCCAATGAAAGACTAACCTAAAGAGGATGCCACCTGCATTGACCAGAAATCACTATGTAACCAATATCCCTAGTTTCATTCGAGATGAGGACATCTCGATTCCTCTAAGGAGGGGAGGATGTGATATCTCAACTTAATTTCAATCCTCATGACTTCTCGCAAAATGGGCTTAAAGAACTCTAAACCATTAAATAGAGAAGGTCTCAAGCAAAATGGACAGAGACTCGTAACCTGACATTTTTTGAGATTGATAAGGATTGTAGCCATCCACCACTGCAGTTACTACATGAATGTGAGTTATGAAACATAAGTCTAGTTTGACCAAACCCATTTAAAACTTGACAAGTAAGACAAATCACAAAGCTTTAAGCTTTAAAGATAAATAGCTTATTAAGAAAAATAAGAAGGAAAGGAAGACGTTGACGAACAACCCTCCCCCTCTTTTTTTTCGATTAAAAAAATGATGCCATAAACCCCCCCCCCCCCCCAAATTTTGGAATTCGTGTTTCTTGATGAAAAATCCTGAATTCTCCTTCTGTAATTCAGTAGTAACTCCAACAATCTCCCTCTTCTCTCAGTTTGACGAGAGGTTTGGATTGAGGCAAGATCATCCGAGAGCCAAGAAAATTAGTCATGGCATCTCTAACATTCTCCCTGAACCTGAAAGATCAAATGCCAGCATCAAATTGCACCTTGAAAGCTTCTAGATAGCTGATTTGCCAAGATACCCTCCATAAAGAGCTCTTCTTCTTAGCCACAACCCTTCTTCTTCAATTTAGCTATAAATATGAGACATGAGGAGCCATTGAGGGTAGTCCAAGCAAGAGAGGAGATGCCCTTCTCAAGAGTATAGAGCAAGAGGAAGTGGGGCAAGAGAAGTGCAAGGATCGGAACCCTTACACTCGAAGACAAGGAGGACATTACGTGAACTCTTGGAATCAAATTCTCCATCCCTTCTATCCTATTTCTCTGTGAGATCAAGACTCTTCTTGATTTTTCTAAATTCTTAGTGATCGCCTTCCCCCATCAATCAAAATTCCGTCAATATAATTACCCCCAAGCTCCTTCACCAAAATCCCCTTTTCAATCTTGTGATTAAAGACCATGGACCCAAAGAAGAAAGTTATGAAGGTCATGGAGGTAGGAGCTGCCAATAACACTGCAAACACAACTACAAACAGAATGACAAGTACCGGGGTTACAAACAAAGCTGTGAATACCATTAACCAGTCACCCATCATGGATCCCCAGATACTATATTTTTATAATAAAGGTAGCTAGTAAGCCATCATGCCATGCATTGACAACAAAAGTTGCAGTCATAAAATAGGATTTTTATTCATTTCTTGCATATAATATTTTTAAGGAATTCTTAACCACAAATTCCAAGGAGTAACTTGGATTTGTACAAGATGAACCTAAGCAAGTATAAGGAAGATACTGTGTCCCTAAAAGATTTAATATTTTTTATTTGTGTTGATCAAACGAAACCTCTAATGGGTAATCATGAACGCTAAACTTTGGTATATAAAAGACCTTGTGATGGAATTGTCAAAAAAATACTCTACATAATAAATTAACCAAGATTTCTTTTGTCGCAGGCAAGGACCCATGAAACTCCAAGGGAGTTATTCTCAAGAATAAAACTCTTGTTTAGATTCAGCCCAACTAGATCCCGAGGAAGGGAAAATTCAGGAAGACTATTGGAAGGTATTGCCACTTACACTAAGTTTTGCCTTCATGTTATTATTTTTGGAAGGAAAATATTTGTCTTGGAAATAAATTTGGTAAAAGTGATGCATTCAAAATATGATGTTTGTGATTGGAAGTTAGGTACTGATCTTTCCTAAAATCATTAGGCTAAAAGATGGATGATTAAGTATAGATTACCGACTGAGGCAGTATTTTAGTGAGCACAGAACACCAACCAACGCATTGTTCTTAATGGTGCTAGACCTCCCTAAGACTAGTGTAAATAAAACCTACTACAAGGGGTAGTTTCTTTTTGTTTCGCGTTAGTGAGTATAGATCAATCATGACGTGAAAGGTCTCATCGTAGAGAACTCTAGTTGGTAGGAGGAGGTGAGGATTGAACTCTAGTTGGTAGGAGGAGGTGAGGATTCAAGGGGGCTCTGGTCATAAAACTCTCTAGGCTCTTACAAACTACCAACTACCCTTTGATTTTCCAAGCTGTGTGTCCTAGAAGTTTCAATACTAGTTGGGGAATGAAACTTGGAGAGAATAATACCTTCAAAATGTGTGTCCTAGAAGTTCCAATACTAGTTGGGGAATGAAATGTGGAGAGAATAATACCTTCAAAATGAAAACATTGTAAAAAGTCATTTTTCTGAAAGGAACTATTAAGAAGGAATTGCTTTGCTCTATTTTTGTGTCATGAATTAAAGGCGTGTAACGATTTTGTATCAGGAGATAATTCAAAGAAGCTATTTTTATATGTTGAACCTAAAGTGGTAGGTATTTAAGTAATTAAAAATATCCTCTCGAGGGAAGCAAGAGGATGGACCGTGATAGATCCAGACCTATGGTTGGGCAGTCTTGGTAAGCTGAGAGCTTTCCTAAGAATGAATAAAAATCACATCTTTGATGGACCATTAGAGATCAGAAAGCTTGACTTACATCACTTTAGAATATTGGGCAGAAGGATTAAAGTTTCATACTTCTTCCATTCTTTTTGAACCTAGTGTAATGTAAGACCGTTTTAGTCAGCAATTCTTATAAGGGGATGGAATCTCAAGCCGCTAATACTAGTCAATTGTTAGTAGTTGATTTGACAAAAAAGGCTCAAGTCGATCCTCGTGGAAATGGTTGGAACTTCCACTATGGAGTAGACTCAAGCGAGCCTATTCAGCAAACTCCGAGGATTTTCATCAAAGTCTTGGATAGCACTTTCTAGGATATCTCTTGATGGGCTACTAGAACATACCACCAAGGAAAGCTTGAGTGGGCATGTTACATTATACCAGCCACCACACTAGACTATATCAAGTGTTAGCCATGGCTTTACAGTTTATGCATTATGGTTGCCCTTGGCATGGTTAGTACTTTAGTCATAGTAGTTCTATGTGTGGGGTAGTCCTTAGACGCCTCATGAAGTTGTATGTCTCATGAAGTTATAGTTATGTAGACTATTTTTAGCATGGCCTAAAGAGGAAAATATGGTATCATTCCCATTTTTGGATCAATCTTGATATTCACAATTTGTTGTATGATGGATTTTTGTTAACCCTCAAAAGACCAAGATAGAAAACCAGAAAATTGGAAGTGGATGAATAGTCCCAAGGCAAGAGGAAGAATCAAATAAAGGCACACTAAGAAAAATTTAAAGACACAAAGTGTAGGAAAAAGATATTCTAAATGTAAGAGGAAGACACATAAGCATAGGCGCACCTTAATATTTTTGCAAAAAGAGCATTAGGCACATTGTAATTTATTTTGTAAAAGAGAACCAGGCTCTCCCATGCCAGTTGTAAAGAATGAGAGACATGGGTTAAGGCTAAGCTATAAGGAAAGGAGGGAGAAAAAGGGTGGAGGAATGGACAAAGGCTAGACCAAAAAGGGGATGGCGTGGCCAAAGTTGCTCTCTTTTTTCTTCTTATTTATTGCATCATCCTTGTGTATGAGAGAGGGAGTGTGAGAGAGGAAGAGAGTGTGTGTGTATGTGAGTGAGGAATCGTGGAGAAGCTCTTCTTCTCCTCTCTTCATCTTCATCTTTTTCTCTTCTCCTTTCTCACGCGCTTGGATATGGAGCCTGAAGTTTGGAGCTTGGAGATGGAGCTTGCTTGAAAGCACATCTTGGATTGTGGAGCTATCGGTGGATTCATGGGAGGAGGCAACTTGGTCATATTCAAAGGTAAGCTCGAAGCTTGCTACACTTATATGTGAGAGAGTGCACACGGCTGTATGAGAGGTAGCCATAGCTCTTGGCTTGAAACTCTTGAAGCAATAAGTCATCTCTAGGTCATGACACTGAGCTCATGTGAGCGGCAACATTTTGGTTTCATTGTTGGCTCCAGAATAACACTTGGTCTAGGTAGAAAACGAGGGAGTCAGAGGGTGTTTGACTCCTTTGTTTGATAATTTAGATGTTAAAAGATTTAGGAGAACTAATTAGATTAGTGCTATGTAGTTCTACATTAATAGGATGCAATAAGGTTTGGAAAATAAGGAGAAAAGAAGGAAAATATAAGTCTCTATAATAACTAGAAAATAAGGGAATAGAGAAAGAAAGGAAAAAGGTTTTTAAATGCCTGGAAAGAAAAATAGATAGTAAGAGAAGAAAGAGAGAAACAAAAGGTGAGAAAGGGGAAAGAGACAGCTCATTTGGACATTGAGAGATATTCGCCATGGATCTGTCTAAGGGTAGGGGGGGAGACCCACCCCGTGAAGCCCATGTCATGGGGTATTACCCACCACTCGGCATACTCACAAGCTTGTGGAAGCTATTTCACGATGGCACGAAGGCATGGAAGCTTTTTACAATGCGCAAGAGTGCAAGGCACAAGGTTCATGGGCAAGCAGTTGGTGCTATCAACATGCATTCCAACACAACATGACATCGTGGGTGAGGGAAGGGCCCTTCCCTCACCCATGGTGCCAAGTCGTGTTGGAGAAGTAGATTGATATTGCACCAACGCTTACTTGTGACCACTTGTATCTCGCACTTTCGCACTTGTAAATGCTTTCATGCCTTTGTGCCATCATGCAATACAACTTTCGGCCCTCAAGAGGGGCCCTTTGCTTTTAGCCCCCTCTCACTTATTGTGTCCTCGTGCCGTGTCATGAGATGCTTCCACAAGCTTGTGAGCACGCTGAGTAGTGGGTAATAGCCCATGACGCGGGCTTCACGGGGTGGGTCTCCCTTACCCCTAGACGGATCCATGGTGGGTTCATCACACTTGGAAACAATAGCAACAATCTGTGGTAGCATTGTATTCATTTGTTCCATGTATGCTTTGAGTTTTCTATGATGTGTATTGAATGAAGTCAGAACCCTAGGTGCATCAACAACTAGTGCATTTAATCATTTCAATCAATTTTGTCTCATTCGGTGTTTTTTCTATGTTGCTCAGACCATCCCCAAGACTTGGACGATCGAATTCTCATCAGAGTCAAACGTTTGAGTAGATTTAGTCCACATGGACTTGGACGTCTGAGCAATCTAAGTCCACTTGGACACTCATGCTTAGGCCTCTTGTTGGGCCTTGGACGGTCACAACCCACAGGCGTCGGGTGATCAACTTGGACTCTAGAATGGGCACTCCTTGTCTGAGTCCAAACCACTCAAACAGTCACAAAGTCCACTTGGACATCCGAGTCTGGGATTTGAATGGGTTTTCCAAAACACAATTCTTGACCATTTTTTACCATTGTAGGATCTACTAGCTGCCCAACAATCCAGGTTGTGCAGATGAGACCATAGAGCTGATTGTCACCAGAACTTTAATTTAGCAGTCTAGGGGTAATTGAAATTTATGACCATTGGCAGTAGAGACTCAATTTGACTACCTAGACCATTATCCATTAGACCACCTACCAAAACCCATGAGGGACCCAAAATCAACTGTTAAGAGTAATTATGATTCATGCAAAAGAGTTGCAATTGCATTAAACTGATTGGCAAAATTATGGATGTGATTGACTTCATCGAAGATTGCATCTTGCATTGTAGAGACTTAAGTGCACGTGAAAACTAGAAAGCGTGATTTTGTAGAGCTCATGTTAATTGTACCACTCAAGCGTGTAAGTGTACGTACACTTGTAGATTGATTGGATTAATAAGGAACACACTAAAGGGGATTAAGCTAAGAAATGAACCCACTAGAAGGAGTGCACCCCCATTGGACCACATAGGGAAGGAAGGACTAACCAAGATTAAAGACGCACCTTTAGCTGGCCTAGTCAACCTCATACATATACTAGTGTGGGACAAGAGACAACCACATGGTAGACCAGCTCGAATGAGAATGACCTTGACCTTGACCTTAACATAGCAGGGTACATGAATGGCATCCGGTGACTTATCGCATAGTAATACACCAAAAGACAAGGATAACACAGAATGGAAGACCTGTAGATGATATCATAGCCAATCTTGAGGAGGAGAGAAGGCTAGGAAGGATCACATTATAATACATAAGCTATAACTAGGAGCAATGGACTTAGAGGCCATGCCAAGAGAGAGAGCTCAATGAGATTCACAAAGATCCTAGCCATCCCAGGTAGAAATAGAGAGGGAGGAAATGCCGATAGGGAGAGAGCCTTACAAGAAAATCTTACAATGAGTAAGCTACTCACAAAGTGATTTCTAGACAACACCAGCACCGAGCAAAGTGGAGCAGCCTTGATAACATCATTGTTAGCTAGGTTGGGAGTCACCCCAAATACCCGGAGCCAAAGAAAGATATCCATAGTTGCCAAGCAACTTGACAAATATCAAGTAGGCAATGACCCCTATATCTTCATCGAGCCATTTGAGTAGGTATATGAGGCTAACAACCTCATAGACCTCAGTCAATGGGCATAAGCATTCGGTCTTTGCTTAAGAGACACAAACTTGGTTTACTAGTCTAGATAATGCCAAACACAAAAATTCCAACGATCTAAATGATCTCTTCATCAAGAGATTCTAAGAGGTAGGATACTCTGACAACCTTATTGTTAAGATGATGAATGTCGGCCAAAAAGACAAAGAGGACATATGAGACTACTCTTTGGCCACTGCCAGACTATCGTCCTCTGTAACTCTGAGAGGGAAACTTCCTCGGGCTGAAATTAGGACCAAACTCTCTAGGCCTAGGTCTGATATCCTGGGTGGTCATTTTGGATTCCAATAAGTTGAATCTTGCTTCTTCATTTTTCTTCCTTCTTTTGTGCATCTCCTTCAAAGAGAAAATATTTTTGAGTTAGTTGCAATGGAGCTTCTGTGTAGAGATGCAGGTTGAGAGAGAGAAGAGATAGGGACACACGATTTGTGGTACTGAAGAGTGTACCTCAATAAGATTTTAGATAGGTATATGTACTATGTACAACGTGGCCCTTACGAGTGAACACGAGCACTACCCTTTATCCCAACAACCTCCAGCCTAAAGGCAATGCGCCCAAAGGTAGAGGAAAAGAATCACTTAAGTCTAAGTATGTACAAAGCTGAAGAGACTATATCTATCCAATACCCATCATCTGCCACTAATTGGGAAAACGTATCTGCTTGAAGACCTTTTGTGAGAAGTTTTGCAGGGTTATCATCAGTGTGCACCTTGACCAGCTCAATGCTCTTGCTGTCAAGTACATCTTTGATGAAATGATACTTTACCTATATGTGTTTTGTCTTTGCATGAAAGACAGGGTTCCATGCTAGCATGATAGAACTCTGACCATCATAGTGGAGAATAGGAACCTCGGTAATCCCAAGCTCAACAACCAAACTTGACCGCCATAAGGCTTCTTTGCATGCCTCAGTGGCAGCCACATGCTCTGTCTCCATAGTAGACAGTGCAACACACTTCTACAGCCTCGATATCCAAGAGATAGATCCCTCTATGAAGTTAAACACATACCCTATATTGGACTTCTTGCAGTCCACATGTCTAGCATAGTCTGCATCCGTAAAGCCAATGACAAATGTCTTCTACTTACCAAAGCAGATGCACAAATCCTTTCTGCTCTTGAGGTATCTCATAATACCTTTCATTGCTTCCCAATGCTTCTTGCCAGGGTTTTGCCATGTACCTGCTAACCATTCCCACTGCAAAGGAAACATTAGGATGTGTAGCAACCATAGCATACATCAAAATGCCAATGGTTGAAGAATAAGGAATCTTGGTCATTTCAACCTTCTCATCATCAGATGTAGGGCTATCCGCTGCACTGAGTTTCACATATGGAGGCAATGGAACTCCATTTGCTTTCTACCCCTCCATATTGAAACACTATAAAATCTTGGATACATACTTCTGTTGAGATAGATAGAGTAACCCCTTCGATTTATCTCTGAGTATCCGCATCCCAAGAATGTGATTGGCATCACCAAGATCCTTCATGTCAAAGCTGCCACCATGAAGACTTTGCTTTGATGAATCCAAGGCATGAGTATCCGTGCAGGCAATCAGCATATCATCAACATACAGAACCAAGATAATCAAGCTACCATCTATTGCCTTTTTGGTGTACAAGCAGTGATCAACTTGACTTCTCTGAAAGCCCTAAGACTGCATGAAGGTATCAAACTTATGATACCATTTTCTCGGTGCCTGTTTCAGTCCATACAAACTCTGTTTCAGTTTATAGACCATCATCTCTTTGCCTTTAGCAACAAAATCTTCAGGCTACTGCATATATATGTCCTCATGCAAATCACCATGTAAGAATGTAGTTTTTACATCCATTTTTATGAGCTCCATATCTTCAGCTGCAACCAAGCCCAAAATGGTTCTCAAGGTAGTCATCTTGACTATAGGAGAAAAGATCTCATCAAAGTTAATTCCATATTCTTGCTTGTACCCCTGTGCAACTAACCGTGCTTTGTACTTTGGCGAAGAACCAAAAGTGACCTTCATCTTGTAAACCCACTTGCATGGAAGAGTTTTCTACCCTTTAGGCAGCTACACCAAGTCTCAAGTACCATTCTTATCAAGTGATTCCATTTTTGACAGCATGGCCTTGAACCACTTCTTGTTGTCCAGTCTAGTCATTGCTTCCTTGAAGTATGATGGCTCACCATAGTCACTAACCATGACATAATCTATAGCATATTGTGGACCAGGAACAAACCTATTTAGCTGCCTTGAAGGTCGAGTTGACCTACGTAGTGAAGGTTCTACTTTTGCTGGCTGTTGGGCACCTACAAATCTGCATTTATAGGTTGTTGTCCTAAAATACAAGCCTATAATTCTGCATGTATAGATTGTTTTCCTGAAATACAGGTTTGCAATTCTACATGTACAAGTTGCTATCCTGAAATTCTAGCATGTTGTCTTGATAGTTCAGGCTGTCCTAACTGCATGTTTTCAGGCTGAAACTAGTCTATCATGGGCAATACCTTGCTAGTCATTTCCAGTACAATTTCTTACATTTTCAAGAGTATTTACATGAGGTATACGTTGTTGTCCACTAGGCACAAATGGTTGTCTAAAAGGTATATACTCTGTGAAAAAAACCCTCCTGACTTCCTCAATCTTCTTAGGATGCTTATACATGCGATCTTCACAAAAGATGACATCATTGCTACATACTATCTTTATTTTCTCAAGATCCCAAAGTCTATATCCCATCTCACAGTGAGGGATGACATGAAAAGAGGCACCTGAATCCAAAATCCAAGTGTGCATGTCATCTTCTGTATCAACTATCAAAGCATGTGCACTAAAACATGAAGAGACGAAGAGTACATCATTCTCTCTGTCGCTCTCATGGCTAAATACATTCACCTCTTTGATCTTTACACTACTCTTCTTAGTAGGCTAACTCTCTTTCTTCTCTTCCTTGTTGTCATCCGTCTTCTTACCCTTCCCTTTCTCTTTCTTCCATTTATAGCAATCACACTTGAAGTGACCCTTCTTGCCATAGTGATGGCATTTAACATCCTTACCACGTGATTTACTATGTCCCTTGCTATCAGATTTTCCTTTCTGCTGTGATCTGCCTCTAGTATGCAAAGTACTGGAAGACTTATTGGATGCATTGTTCTGCTAATTCATTTCTCCCATGAGTAGAGCACTCTCTACATCAACATACAAAAGCATAGCATTAGAATTGATCGTAATAGTCCTGAAGGTATCCCAACTCTTTAGTAGAGTACAAAGCAAGAACATAGCTTTGAACTCATCATCAATATTGAACTTCAAAGAGGAAAGCTGGTTGAAAATGGAGGTAAACTCACTAAGGTGAGTAGACATTGTAGTACCATCTTTCATATGCAAATCCATGAGTTTCTTCAACCAGTAGACATTGCTTGCAGCACTCTTCTGGGCATACAATTCTCCCAATCGCTTCCAAATATCATAAGCAGAATCCAACCCTTCAATGTTAAACAGCAAAGCACCATAAATTGATAGCTCAATGGTCGAGCATGCAAGCTCATTCAACTCATCCCAATTGTCCTACTCTACAACACCTAGTATTGTTCCCTTTACTTTAATTGGCTTTGATTGCTTCTTTTGCAACAAGATATTATAGCATTGCTTTTACCAAACTATTAAGTTGTGTGCTCCTTCAAGCTTCTTGATATGCATAAGATGATTGTCACTGTTGCTAGCCATGATTCACAGCCAAATAACCGTATGACAGTAAATGGTAGCTAATGCCAAGGAAGCTCCAAAATCCACTCAGTAGTATGTTAGGAATATCCCCATGTAGCAACAAGAACATACATTAGTTCATTGCCCAAAATGCCTCAAAAGCATTCAATAATAGTAAACATATCAATTTCCTGACAAAAACAGAGTGCAGTCCCCAAATTTCTGACAATTCAGGTGGTTGTCCTACAATTTAGGAGTACAATCCTGAAATTCCTGACAATACTTGAAAGGTGAGAAGGATCGAAGCTTAAACTCGAGAGCTATGGCGAGAGAGCAAGAGCAAGAAAGAGAGAGACAAGAAATGGGAACTCCAACAGTCACAATGTGTGACCGGGCCTTCCTTTATTCAAACTGTCACAAAAAGAATAAAGAATAAAGTGACGGTGATGGGCACCCGCCACCTGCAGTGTGCAGTGGCGGTCATTGTTAGTGTAGTAATACATGGGCAGCTAGGCGGAGGCGCCTTTACCCCCAACAACCTCCCACTTAAAGGCGAATCGGCCCTAGTGAGGAGTGAAAAGAAAAAGAAAAAAGAAAGTACAACATGTACACATGTGCAACAGGATGAGGAAAGACATCATCTCATCCCACACCCATCAACCTCCTGAGGAAGGCAAAGCACTCTGTAGAGAGGCTTTTCGTGAGCAGATCTGCAGGATTCTGGTCAGTCGAGATCTTGACAAGATTAACAGACTTGTCCTCGATGACCCCACGTATGAAGTGATACCTCACCTCAATGTGTTTCATCTTCACATGGAAGACCGGATTCTTGGCTAACTGAATAGCACTCATAGAATCCGAATGCAGTGTAGGGATAGCATCAATACCAAGGTCAGCAACCAAATGACCCAACCAAATGGCCTCCTTGCAAGCCTTAGTGGATGCAACATACTTGGCCTCTGTAGTAGAAAGGGCCGTGCGTTTCTACACCCTGGACATCCAAGAAACAGCACCTCTAGCATAGGTGAATACATAGCCGGAAGTGGACTTCCTACTATCTGCATTTCCTACATAATCAGAGTCAGTGTACCCCAGGACTCCTATATCCTAGCTGCCATAGCATATGCACAGATTTGCAGTGCCCTTCAAGTACCTCATGATACCCTTCATGGAATCCCAATGCTTATTGCCAGGTGTAGCCATATAGCGTGCCACAACACCAACTGCAAAGGCAATATCTGGAAGAGTGGTTATCATGGCATACATAAGACTACCCACTGCGGATGCATAGGGAATCTTGGCCATCTTGGCCCTCTGCTCATCTGTCTGCAAACAATCAGCCTGTGATACCTTCACATAAGAAGGCAATGGATAGCCAATAGGCTTTACATCCTACATGCAGAAGCGCTCAAGGACTTATGAATGTACTCCCTCTGTGACAAGTAGAGGAGTCCTTGATGCCTGTCGCATCTAATGTGCATACCAAATATGTGAGCGGCCTGTCCCAGATCTTTCATCTCAAAGCTCTTCTTGAGCTGAGCCATTAGAGCATCTAGCTCATCATGAGCTTTCCCTGCTATCAACATATCATCCACATAGAGTACTAAAATCAATAAAGAACCATCATGGGCTTTCTTCGTGTAAAGACATAGATCCATAGCACTCCTACTGTAGCCTTGTGTGACTGCATAAGGGCATCAAACTTATGATACCACTCCCTAGGTGCATGCTTCAACCCATAAAGACTTTTCTTCAATCTGCACACTAGGTGCTCCCTGCTAGGTTCTGCAAAGCCCTTAGGCTGCTCCATATAAATCTCATCATGCAAGTCCCCATGTAAGAAAGCTGTCTTGACATCCATCTGGTATAAATCCAAGTCAAGCTAAGCAACCAAAGCCAAGACTAAGCGCAGGGTGGTCATCTTAACCACAGGAGAAAAGACCTCGTCAAATTCCACACCATGCTCCTACTTAAAACCCTTTACTACCAATCTAGCCTTGTATGCTGGCTTGGGGTGTCCAGGGGAACTTTTCAGCTTGTACACCCACTTGCATGGCAAAGCCTTCTTGCCCTTAGGCAAGGAAACCAAATCCCAAGTCTCATTCTTATGCAAGGAATCTATCTCAGACTGTATAGCCCTCTCCTAGGAGTGACTGTCACCCCTGCGCATAGCCTCATCATCATAAGTGAAAGGCTATCCTGCATCTGTAACCAAGACATAATGCATCGAGGGCTGAAATCTATCAGGTGGACGTCTGTCTCTAGTAGACCAGGCTTTGTTGCCTACCCAGCTACCTATCCAACACCCTGACCATGAGCATTTGCTGCCTGCAGTTGTAGGCTGTCCAACTGGCTGTGCGAGAGCTCTCAGCTCCTCCTAAAATATGACCCTGCGGATCTCAACAACTCTCTCAGGCTACCTATGCATCTTGTCTTCATGGAAGACTACATCATGACTGCAGATGACTTTTTGCGCCTACGGATCCCAGAGACGATAACCCATCTCACCTACATCCCCATAACCAAGGAAAATGCAGTTGACACTCTTAGGATCCAGCTTACTTCTCTTGTCCCTGGGCACATGGCAAAATGCTTCACATCCAAAGACACGAAGATGTGCATAAGAGGGAGGTTTTCCAGTCCATACCTCCTCTACTTGGAATTCCAAACCAGTAGAAGGTGATCTGTTTATGACATGCACAGCTGTACTAACTGCCTCAGCCCAAAAGCTCTGTGGTAGGCCTGCATGGCTAAGCATACTGCGTACACACTCCTGGATGGTTCTATTCATCCGCTCAGCCAAACCATTCTGGGGGGGTATAGGGGGCGGTCAACTGATGCTTAATACCCCTCTCATCACATAACTGCTCAAAAGCACATGAGACATACTCACCCCCATTATCTGTTCTTAGGCATTATAGCCTATACCCAGACTGTTTCTCAACCAATGCAAGCCATCTCTGAAACACAGCCAAGACATCGGATTTCAGCTTAATGGAATAAGCCCAAACTTTCCATGAAAAATCATCTATGAAAGTAACAAAATACTTTGCACCACCCATAGACTGGCAAGGCATGCACCCACAGACATCCGAATGTACCAATGCCAAGGGCTCACTCATGCATGGCCTACCAGACTTCTTATGCATAGACCTAGTCTGCCTGCCATAAAGACAATGCTCACATGAATCAAAACATGCATAATCAAGGGGCGGTAAGTACTGCAAACCAGAAAGCATTTCCATTCCCTTCAAAGACATATGGCCCAAACGGGCATGCCAAAGAGATACATGTGGGATAAAATCCACTGACAAAACATGATCAAGGGAAGAAGCGGATACAATCAAGGGATAGAGGCTGCCAGCCTTGGCACCTCTCGCAATCACAAGTCTGCCACGAGTGATCTTCCATGCAGAGTCTCCAAAAGATACATGATGACCTATGTCATCAAGTTGTCCAGCTGACATGAGACTGCGTGTCAAAGCAGGTACATGGCGTACATCCTGCATAACAAAACTGTTGCCAGAAGGAAACTGCAGCCTAACATCACCAATGCCCACAATATCACGAGAGCTGTCATCACCCAAGCGCACAGAACCCGAAACAGTACGGTATGAATGAAACCACTCTCGGCAAGGTGTCACATGAAAGGACGCACCTAAGTCCAAGAGCCAACACTGTGCATACATAGAGTGTATCTCTGTCATCTACAAAGCACTAGAAGGAGAGAATTTTTCTTTCTTAGGGGCCAAATCTAGGGCCTTCTCCACCTCCACTTAGCGCTCTTCTTCTCCTATCCTGACTGTTATTGTGTTGCAGTTCCTTGCATCATCAAAGCTTCTTACGAACTTTATGCACATGTTGTAGTCAACTGCTTGCCCTACTCTCTCCACGTACTTTTGGAGGGCACATTTTTCCACCAGTTGCTTTACAGCCAACTCCTCTAGGATGGCTTTGTCCAAGTTCAATGTGTGTTTGAAGATGAAATGGCTAAAGCCCCTTGTCTCGACACTCAAGCTGTACCTAGTCTGCTCTTCTTTCGTGAAAGGGAGTTTGCCACCTTTATCTAGCCCTGCCATTATGGCTAGAGCCTCTTGTCTCGACACTCAAGCCGTACCTAGTCTGCTCTTCTTTCGTGAAAGGGAGTTTGCCACCTTTATCTAGCCCTGCCATTATGGGTACCTGTCATTTACCATAGTCCAACATTAGTGTTCCTCAGATGGCTTTTCGGTAAGCAGGAAATTGATTTTTCTTCCACGAAGAGAATGAACAAGTTGAATTAAAGACATGAAATTTTTAGAGTAGTAGACTATTCATTCTGAAACATTTTCAACATTTTCTTTCAACTCCTTTTTTATTCTTTCCTGCTTTCAACTTTGATTAAGGATTTTTCTTTCCTTCTTTTCCCTATACTTTCTTGGTCACCTTTACATTACCCCCTCCCCCCTCCGAAAATGATGAGAATCCTTCGTAGGATTGGACATGGGAGAGGCAAGTGCATTTGAGCATAGTATTGTGCTACCTACTTTGGCATAAGCCAATCGTAGAAATCAGGGTTGCATTCCAAGTGGGCATGTATTCCAAGTGGGCATGATGATCAAGATTACGAGGGCTAACGCATACTTGGGTAGTAATGTAAGTTAGGACATTGGTTGGAAAATAACTCAAGTTAATGAGACTAGCCACATGTAGCTCCTCTTTTGTAAGGATGCGATCAATGTAAGGGTGAGTCAAGACCTGGTCATCTAGGTGTTTATTTCGAGTGATGGCCAAGACCTTGAAAGAGGTTGATGCTACGTAAGTTGAGTCATACACGGTTGTTTTAATCATCGTCGTTGCTTAGTATTAGTCATTACTTGGCAACCCTATTTCTCCCATTGGAGACATAGGTTACACCATTTTTGTAAGAACGATCGGTCTGAGTCAGCGAGGTGAGTGAGTTCCTCAAGCTCAATGGGTGATGCAGGCCTTTGGGGCTTGCGGTATGATGTTATTATCCGTGTGATGAGCTTGTGCTCTTTTGAGATTTCACCATTATCAATCAACTCCTTTGTGACCTTGGGAAATTTTACTGTCAGAACTTGTATTCTTCCCAAGTGCACAATAAAGAACGAACATCAGAGGCAAGGGATTCATCAAGCAAGCCAAGGTCAAGTCTTTCATAGCTCCTAGCAAACGTGGTGAAAGTGTTGTCCAAGAGCTTGATGCAAGTCACCAAGTCATCTCCCATATTCCCAGCAAGATCCTTGGGACCGATAGGAATGAATGTGGCTTGTAGGAAGGCCTAAGACTTGCGGGTGGTTGCGGTGGAATTGGACTAGATAATGATGGTTCTAAGGGCAGCGGACTAGACAGTGGTGTTTCTAAGGGGAGCTGTGCAATCTAATCCGTGTGTCCAGTGCTTCTTTGGGGTACTAAGGGTGGCTCCAGTGGCATAGATGGTGCATTTCCCTCCTCTTGCACAGCCACTAGGGTGGAATTAGATGATTCTGAGGTATCATGCTGCTATTTCTATCGATATATTGGTTGGGGTTTGATGATCGTAATTGCTGCAACATCTGTAAGTTTTGTAGCTCAAGTTTCCTGGGTGTTCACTACCTTAGTAGGAGTGGGGCTTCTTGGAGATGGGGTGGCAAGTGATGGTTGTGATTGGTGGGCTATGCTTCTAGGATTCCCCTTCTTGGGCACCAATATCCAGGTGTTTCCTTCGTAGTATCCTTGGGCTCGCAACAGATCTTTGAGGATCCATTACGACTTGATTATGTGCCTATGTCGACAGCGCCGGGTTTGTTGAGATTCAAGCTCATAGGCCTACCCTAGTTGAATAAAGTTAAGTCATATTGACTTAACCTTGGTTAGTACTAGGTCACTTTGTTTTCTATGTGTGAAGTACATATAGTTGACTTGGGAGACCGCGTGTTGACAAGGAATGGAATGAATTGACAGGGAGCATGTCTGCTACCCTTGGAGCCTGTGTCTTTATCTTGGTCCACCTCTCTCTCTTAGAATGTTAATGTGATATCAGAGCTTTGGTCCCTAATCTACTGCCACCACTACACCTCCCTGAGCTTTTGACAACGTTGTGGAAGGTAATAGTATACCTCCAGTAGTTTTCTTTCTTGCACTCACTAGATCTTCACAAGTACCCTCTCCCCCAAAGGCTTCAGAGTTGTAAACTTAGAAGCCACAATTGTGGCAGCTCTGATCGAGACACTACAAAGGGGCATCGAATGCTCAGGGAGGACCATTCTTTGAGCAGAAGAGACAAGCTGCCGATCGAAGAGGGACTTGGTCTTAGGGACTTGGCCTCTATGACCTGAAAGGCAGATGGAGCTCCCAACTGTGACTTGCCAACAAAGTATGTTCCTTGCTACCATTCTCCTGAGTAAGGAGCGGCCTGTGTAGATTGTCCTCCTCCATCGTAGCTTGAAAATATGCAGGGATTGTTGCAATCTGCTCTGCAGGGGTACGAGGAGTATGCATATCAATGTAGTTGACAGGAAAAACAGGCAATGGTTGCTACAATCAGCCTGTCAGTGGTTGCTACAGTCAATCCAGTGTCAAGGAGAGCAAGCAATCGGTGAAGCATTGAAGAACAATTGCATTGACACTCGTTGTGATCATCATCGCTGCTTGCGGATGCTCAGCCTACTCATCCCGGGTGGATATATGAAGCCCTTCGATAAATGCTCGTTAGAGGCATCTTACATGTGTTGTGAGGATTGTCATTTGTGCCATCAAAATCAGAGGGCTACAAATTTCTTTGTATTTTTGAGGATGGAAAATATGGTTGGGAAGACGTATCTTTTATTGCATTCTCTTCTATTGGAAGATTGAGTCATGGAATGTCAGTGGTTGATTGGGATGTATTGCATATAGCAAATCCATTCGTAGCAGGATTTGCGTATAGCTAAGTTGAGCTGCAAGCTGGTACCTTGAAAGGAGCAATCACTTAGCTATCTATTGGCAATAGCTTTTTGGATTAGATGCCAAGAGAACTTGAGAAAAGCATAGCAATCATTTCTATGAACTACAAAGTTGGACACTGCTTGGATTGACTCTTGGGTTTGGTGAGGTGCATCTACAAAGATGGACATGGAGCCTTGGTTGCACTAAATTGAGTGTTGTAGCCTCTATATTTTCATGTCAGAATGTTTGAAATGAACATGTACACTCTCAAGGCATTTGCCTCATCGTGGTCCACAACAATTTAAAATCTTGCAGATATGGGCTGAACAAACATACAATAGTCTCTTTGCCAAGAATTGTAGTCATCATATCACATTGGAATGCAAAGTTGTTGATGTAGTGTAATTGCAGTTAAAAGGGAACAAAAGACATGTACTATCTAAAAATGCAATAATGTTATTGCTGCAGTTTTACAGCAAAAACTGGTTGCAGTATAGGTCATTGAAGTATATGGCCTACTGGGATTTTTGGGAAATCAACTAGTTTTGTAAAGGTGGAATGTTGTAAGCATTAAATGCTCAGTTTTGAACTGATTTGCTACAGTTTTTTTAATGGGGCTAATTGTTAACAACTTGTGGCAAGCATATGTGGCATCGTTGCTTAAAGAGCTAGACAAGTATTGGTGCTTTGCCACATGTTTGGAAGTGTATGATATCGGTGTAAACTGAAATTTACTAGTTTTGCAAAGCTGAAGACCTTGAAAATGGCAAACACAAGAGAGAAGGACAATATCACTCAAATAGTTGCTGGACTACAACAATTTCATTCTATGGAAATTCAGGATGTCTAATTTTTTAATTGGAAGAGGCTATTGGGACCTAGTTACAGGTCTTGAAGATGAGCCCAAGCTATCGGAGGATAGACCTCCAATGCAGGATCAGTTAAAGGCACACAGGACTCGGTTGGAAAAGGCCATCAAGGTCTTGCATTGGTTGTCATTATGTGTGTCACACACAAAGGCTATGCAAATTGCAAACTATACTTCCCCAAAAGCTACTTGGGACTTATTGATGAAGAATTATGGGCATGTCACTCATGCGAGAAAGACATAACTGAAGCAAAAATTCAGCCACATATCCAAGAATGGAAGGTCTATTGTCAGTGAGATTAGATCCATTGCAGAACAACTAGGCTCAATTGGAGCTGAAGTTCACGATGATGATTTGGTGGCTACTACCCTCCATGGACTTGGACAGGAATATAAGCAGTTTGATACTTCCATTTGAGTGCGTCAGGAGGAGCCTGACTTTGATGAACTTGTGGCACTTCTATTGCACGAAGAAGTGAAACTTGGACTCAATACAAGTTCAAGTGGGTCTAAAAATAGCAGGGACATTGTCTTCTACTCCAATCAAAGGGGTAGAGGTGGAAGAGGAAGATCAAATTTTAGAGGAAGAGGTGCTGGAAATGCATATGCAGCCCATGGACAGCAAGCTACTGGATGGAAAAATAGGCAACCTCAAGCAAATAGAGGTCCCTCAAATGCTCATGGAAGAGGGGGCTATTAAGCTAGAGGAAGAGGCACTTGTCAGCAGCCTCAAATGACTCATGGATAGCAATCAAATGCAAATAAGGATTGCCATTATTGTGGCAAATACATGAATGTAGCTAAGGATTGCTACAAGAAGCAGAATGATAAAAAAGAAAGAGGGAAGCAACATGGTAATTATGCTTCTTCTAGTGGTATGTAGGAGGATGATAGGTTGTTTGCTATGCAACATGTGAAGAAAGGGTTGCCTACACAAGGCAAAACAGATTATGTATGGTATATAGACTCAGGGGCATCTAACCACATGACTCCTCATGGAGAGTGGCTTGACACATTGATACAAGGTGTTCATGGATATGTTTGCACAGGGGACGATACGCAGCATGACATTATGCATACAGATATTGTTCCCTTGATGATGCATGGTGACAGGAAAAAGAGCCTCTATGATGTGTTGCATGTACCCTCCATAGCCATAAACTTTCTTTCTATGGGACAAATGGCTGAACAGAATCTACAAGCTAGATTCAATAGAGATGGATGCTACATTGAAGAGTATGGTCAAGGATGCAAACTCATTGCTAAAAGCAAAAGAAATGATAGTATGTTTACATTGGATATGAAAATTCCAGCATTGAATGCTACTATGTACTCACATGACAATGCTACAATAAGGAACATTGAGATATGGCATAAAAGGATTGGTCATGTAAATGTTCAAAAGTTGAAGAATATGCAACATAAGCAAGTTGTACTTGGACTTCCTAAGTTCAAGCATGCAGAATTGGGACATGTATGTAAGTCTTGTAAATTTGGGAAGCAATCAAGGTTTCCATTTATGAGGCATGTAAGCACTACTACTAGACCATTACAGCTTGTACATCCGATGTATGGGGACCCTCACAGAATGCATCTCTTGGGGGATCACGTTACTATGTGTCATTCATAGATGACTATAGTAGGTACACATGGTTGTATGTGTTGAAGCACAAAAGTGATGTCATGGATGTTTTTTTGGATTTTAAGAAACATATGGAGACAGAATTGGCTTGCTACATCTCATGCTTGAGATCTGATAGTGGAGGAGAATATGTTTCTAAATACTTTGATCACTTCTTGGTAGATCATGGGATTACAAGGCAATTGACATGCAGGTACACACCACAAAAAAATGGTGTGGTAGAAAGGAAAAACAGGGTGATCATGGATCAGCTAGAAATCAGCTAGAGTTATGTTGAATGAGAAGAGTCTACCAAATGCATATTGGGAAGAGGCTGTAATGACTACAGTGTATGTCATGAATCGTACACAAATAGCAGGTATACATGAGGTGACTCCTCATGAGAGGCTTTATGGGATAAAGCCGAACATTAGCCATCTTAAGGTATTTGGATGCTTGGCATATGTACATGTTCCAGATGAAAAGAGGAAGAAACTTGATCCAAAGGCAGAAAAGACCATCTTTATTGGGTATGCACAAGATAAGAAAGCGTACAAATGCTACAATCCTTCAACTCATGAGACATTGGTCTCAAGAGATGTGGTATTTGATGAGCTGAAATCCTAGCATGAGAAGAAGATCACTTTGATGAATGATGATGATGTGTGTTAGGAGACTCATGTACATGCAGGTACAAATGAAAGTGTAGAAATTTCTGGGCCTTCTAAAGATGCTACTTCATCAGTTAGTCCTTGGACAAGTAGATTGAGGACTTCAACATCTTTTTCCATTGACATAGGTATGTCAATGAGGGGGAGAAATGTGGATAAAGGCAAAGGAAAACTTGATGATGTTACAGGGCCACTCACTTGTGGTTATTATTCACCTGGCATTGATAGCTTGGATAGTGAGTTTGGTCTTCCATTAGTTGTGACTCTTGGTGTGAGACATAGATACGTACTACCTCATGTGAGAGGAGAATCTCATATTGCACCTCAGTTGAGGAGATCAGAAAGATTCAGGAAGCCTATGGATAGACTTACATACAGTGGTTACACAGTGAGACACTATGCATATATGACAAAAGTCCCTAGCTTCAAGGAACCCACAAAGTTTTCTGAAGCTATTTTAGATTATCATTGGTGAAAGGCAATGGATGAGGAATATTCAGCATTGATTGAAAATGACACTTTGGATTTGGTTGATTTTCCTGAAGGAAAAATGTCTATTGGTTGCAAATGGGTATACAAAGTGAAGTGCAAATCAGATGGCACATTGGAAAGATACAAGGCAAGACTTGTGGCAAAAGGGTATGCACAACAATATGGTCTTGATTATGAGGAAACATTCAGCCATGTTTCTAAAATGGCAACCGTGAGGACAGTGATTGATTTGGTAGCATCTAAAGGATGGAGTTTTTATCATATGGATGTGAAGAATGCTTTTCTCAATGGTGTTTTGGTTGAGGAAGTATACATGGATTAGCTTGAGGGCTTTGTACATCCAGATTTTCCTACACATGTGTGTAGATTGAAGAAAGCATTATATGGGCTGAAGTAAGCACCTAGAGCTTCGAATGCTAAGATAAGTGCATGCTTACAGAAACTTGGTTTCACTATGGGCAAGGCTGATCATAGCGTATTCACAAAGAAGACAAGGGCTGGTTATGTGATATTAGTCATCTATGTGGATGACTTTATCATTACAGGTGATGATATCACAGGAATTGGAGGGATAAAGGAAATGTTACATGCTAAATTTCAGGTCAAAGATTTGGGTGAACTGAAATATTTCCTTGGGATTGAGGTTGTCTCTACACCTCATGGTACTTGGTTGTTGCAGAAGCAGTATGCCCAAGACATGTTGACCAAGTATGGTATGTTGGATTACAAAGCATTGAGTACTCCATTGGAGCAAAATGTTAAGCTACTTGCAGATGTTGGACATGAGATTGAGAATGTCACTATGTATAGACAAATGGTGGTTAGCCTGATTTATCTTACCATTACTAGATCGGATCTTAGCTATTCAGTTGGACTGATTAGCCAATTCATCCAGAAACCTATGAAGCCACACTTGGATGCAGTGAGGAGGATCTTGAGGTATGTGAAGGCTACATCAGATTATGGTCTATTCTATGAGCATGCTAAGTCTTTGGAGCTTACAAGATATACAGATGCTAACTAGGTAGGAAGTACCTATGATAGGAGGTCTACTAGTGGGTATGCATTTTCCCTCGGTAGTAGTATGGTCAGCTAGAGCAGTAAGAAGCAACCTACATGACAACACCTAAATATATGCCATTTATTGCAACAATTTTTTGGCACAACTGTATACAATTGATACCTTATTACTAAATTTTTACATGAATTTAATGCAGATGCGGTGTTCGTTGTTGCTGTCTTTGGAGGCTATGTCCTTGCAGTCTGGCCAGGGAATGTAGGTACAAAATTTAATCTTTTGGCCTATCTACAACCACAGGAAACTCTTATATCTCATTTGCAAGGCATAGGCTATGGAGACCAAGAATTAGAGACTGTAGGACTTTGCAAAATGAAGTCCTTTGAGCTTATGCAATCCACATCCTTAGAGCCACTAGAAATCATGTCATTCATGGAAGATTATGCAGTTCTCTTTGAGCTTAATGAGCCTAGGTTACAACAAAGGAGAATTGTGTCAAAGTCCTCAATAGAAAATTGAGATGGCACTAAAGGTACAAGAGCATTAAACAAAGATGATCCATCATTGTGGATTCCCACTCATAAGATGTCTGACCATTCCTTTAGCTTCTAAGGATATGAGTAACGGCAAGAGAACCTAGAAGAAACTAGAGAGAACTTACTAAAACTCGACAATTATTTTTAATAGATTTTATATTGTTGTTAGGGCAATGTTTAGGTTATGGTCAAGGTCATGGAGGAGATCGAGGTGGTGAATATGATAGTGGTAGTTATGCGTATTAAAAGGGGGATTAGGGTGCTCAAGTCATTCTTCTTATGTTGTGGGAGATGTTCTTTTGTGGATCAAAGGCGGGTGGGAGATCCTTCTTGTGTTCTATGTAACATGGAGTTTGAAGAATAAGTGTGGGAGTCATAGGCAGAAGAGCATTAGAGAGAGAGAGAGATTCTGATACCCATATCAATTTCCTCATAATCTCTAATCATCTACTTGAGCGAATTGGAACACCTATGGTTTCCTCAAAGAAGAGAGCAACGTTTGCAACCATATCCGCTTCCCCCTTTGGAGCCCCAAGAGGCAATGCTATGTCTATTGCAGATTCAAACATCTGCCACACAATGAATCGCGTCTTGCATGTTTTAATGCAGAACTATTTAGCGGTATAAACTGATATGCCTTTATCACTTCAAGACCATGTGTTGTCTATTTGAAAGAATTAAATGGGGCCGAAGTTCAAGAACGATAGAAAGAGAGAGTTATCTGATCGTTATCAGGAGAAAAGGTGGTTAGTACGTGTCAGTTAGGTGGTTTGATGGACCCCTTTCGCTTTTGCAAGAATGGCACCTTCTAAGGGTGGTTAGTACGTGGTTCGGAGAAAGGGAGAAAAAAGAAAATCGTTATGGTGTGTGATTCCGGGAGAGACGGGAAGATCTGAGAGGGCGCCATTCTTGGTGGCAGACCGAATACCTCTCTGTAGCGCACCGAAAGGGCGATTTGGGGGGGGGGAAACCACCATGAAGAATCGGAAAGAAAAAAATTGAGAGGCCTCTAGCATTTGCGACTGTACTCATCCGGGCGTAGCAGGCACTGACGACAATAACACCAATCCTTACCCTTTTCAGAAACCTTCCTCCCCTAATCAAGATCTTGACCACCTCGCCTCTTCGAACTCATCCGCCATGCCACAAAAGGAAGCTCTTGTTGTCAAGGGGGGAGCAGCCCGCGCGTGCGCATCATGATGATGATCGGGACTCAATGCTAATCCCTGCTATTCATCGAATCAGGAGATAGGGCGCCTTCATGAAGCTGCGACCTGGGAAAGGGAGAGGAATCAAGAACTTCCAAAGTATAATCGATACCCTGGAACTGATTGGAATGGCAATTAAGAGGAGCAATAGAAGAAAAATGAACCTAATGCATGTCATTCAAGATCATCGCCATATTTCTCTCTCTCTATGTGAATTTGGAGCTTCAATATACTTGCCTAATCTGAGGTGGTAGGCTGGATGAAGATTGTCTTCTCGTTTTATCGCCTGGGCTCGCATACGATTTGGCAGACATATCAGAAAGATATTGCAATAGTCTCCTTGGCCATTGAGAGTCGACGCCTTCTTCAATTCAAAACCATAGCTAGAGTTTCAATTAACTCTTAATTAAGAGTTAACTTAAAACTTAAGAAACAAAAAGGGGCATTCCTATTGTCATAGAGCAAAAGTCGTGCGAGAGTCGGAGAGGGAGAGAAAAATTGACGAGCTGACGATTGCAACGACTGGCGGGACACAAGACTCTCCTTGGTTGGACTACAAGAGGACACGGTTTTCAAAGAAGTGACAACGATCAGCGGGATTTACAAGTATATGCCTAAACTATTTATCTAAAATGAATGATATATTATCAATAAATGTTTAGTTTAGTATTTTTAGAAAATGTTTTGAAACTTATTTTTCTATGTTGAATGGTTGTTTGCATTTATGCAAACTTGTTTTATTTATTGAAAATAGAAAATAGTCGAAAATGCTTAAAAATGACTTAAAAATGACACAAATAATTTTTTATAAAATGGTTGATTGAAAATTTATAAGTTGTGACATTTTTTCTATAAAGTTTATGACTCCGGAAATTTACTAAATTTTTATCAGAATTTTTAGAGATGGTTTAACATATTTAAAAATTCAAAACTAGTTATGTTCAAAGCAAAATAGCAGTTTTCATTTAAATAAAAAAATGTTCTCTATCAATAAAAATATGGATTTTTACATGGAAAGTTGAAAAGATAATTCTTGATTACTGATGAACTTTTGTAAGCTTTAAAATAAAAAGAAACAATAGTTTAATTATATTCTACTGAAAGAACATTTACACATAAACCTAGTGTTTTATTTTGAGTAAATAAAACGATACATGATGTACTATTTAATAACATGGGGATGGTTAAAAAAATTGAGAGATGTAATAGTATTTTATGATATTTGCTGATGATAAGAATATTATAACTTTGAATTCAGATTACAAATATTGGAAACGTAATAAAATAATTGTTTGATGGCATGAGGGAAAGCCTCAGCATCCAAATTTAAGATTTATATTTTGTTCATATTAAAAAGAAATCATCTGATGATTGCAAGGAAGAGCGAAGGGCTACTAAGACTTATTTATAAATTAACAGGGAATATGGGAATGTAAAATAAACTATGTATGTGATTTCGTTAGAGTGTGGAAAGTACCTGGTTTAGTCCTGATTTGTATTTAGTGAAGAAAAAGAAGAAAAGGACGTTATATTCAAAAAATGAATTAAGTATTTAAATACTAATAAGTAATAACGAAATTGCGGTACGAAGTGGGGAGACGTTTATCAAGGGATAAAAGCTATGGGTTTTAGAACGTTGGATTGTTTTGATTTGAATGTTTGTTTGCTAATTAAATGAATAAAATGAAATAATTTTAATCAGTTGAAGAAGATAAATATACAAAGGAATTTAAATGGAGATATTTAAATAGATCCAAGGGATCTGTTACATGAAACAAACTTCTTAAAGTCAAATATCAAGACTTCCTGGATAAACCGCCACTAGTTGGCAGGAGAAATTTATGAGAAGCCGCTCCTGAAAGATGGAGGGAAACCGTAGTTATCTTAGGTGTAGCAATCTAGTGCCTAATACAATTTACTGAAGTGTAGAATATTTGTAGTTGGACTACTGCAAATAAAATGCCATACAATTAATGGAAGACTAAACCAAATTAGCATTGTTAGTAGCAACAATCACCTGTTAGTGCAACAACTCTTAGGAGTTGGCTTGCTGACTTGGGTAAAAGTGGCTTGGTTTTTGGCCAGTCACTACAGTTGCACTCTCTAGTACTGAGGAAGAGTATAGAGGTGTTGCATTGGCTACATGTGAGGCAGCATGGCTCATGAAGCTTCTTGATGATTTGGGCATGCAGGAAGTCAGACCTGTCACACTCTATTGTGACAACATGAGTAGTGTGCTCCTAGCTAGTAATCCTATCTATCATGCAAGGACTAAGCACATTGAGGTACACTATCACTTTATCAGAGAAAAAGTGATTGCATGTGACATTGATTTGGTCCATGTGAGGACAGAAGACCAAGTTGCAGATATCTTTACCAAGTCATTGGGTAAAGATAAGCTTGTGCATTTAAGAGAACTACTTGGAGTGAAGTACCCCACTTGAGCTTGAGGGGGAGTGTTGAGATTCAAGCTCATTGGCCTACCCTAGTTGAATAAAGTTAAGTCATACTGACTTATCCTTGGTTAGTACTAGGTCACTTTGTTTTGTATGTGTGAAGTACATACAGTTGACTTGGGAGACTGTGTGTTGACAGGGAATGGAATGAACTGACAGAGAGCATATCTGCTACCCTTGAAGCCTGTGTCTTTATCTTGGTCCACCTCTCTCTCTCTCAGAATGTTAATAGGGTTGTCTCTTAGGTTTTGAATGATAGTTGTTAGTCTTGCGAGGCTGTGTTTGCTTGCTACGAGTAGGTGAGTTTTAGTGACTTGGCACCCATTTAAGCGCGGGCTTTGTGGGTTTGGAGATGGCCTTAGTTGGCAGTGGTTTTGTAGTCTTGGTGGGTTGTGATGACTCACGAACCCCCTCCTTAGGCTTGGTCCTATGTAGCTCTATCGGTGGCATAGTAGGCTTTGGTGGAGCCTTGCTGCCCTTGCTGAAAGCTATCACGATTCGAATGTTGCCAATGGCAAGGTGAATACACTACAGATCATAATCTACGTTGCAATGTGCTTGCTTCTTGAAAGTGCGTCCTAATAATGATTATTAACCTACATCCTTTGTATTTGGCAATACATAGAAGATGATTGATAGGCTCTCAGACTTGATAGAGACTGCGATCTTGCACTTCCCTAGTAGTGCATATGACTTGCCCCCGAATGGGCTAAGTTTAGCATTGGTGGGTTGTAATTGTGGCTGATCAATGAGGGTCCAATGAGTGTAAGTCAAGACATTGAAGTCAGTTCCCTCATAGATCAAGGCATCAAATGCATGCATGCATTGAGCAGTGGCCGTGATGCATAAGTATGCTGGTGCTACTGCTTTCTCATCCTCGTCCTCTAGTTTGGTGATGGTGGCTACACGGACATTGATAGGGGCTTCTAGCATAGGGGACTCATGTAGTGGATGTGTAGGAGGGTAGTACTTCTTCATGTGATTGCCATCAAAGAAGCCTATCCCCTCACCTTCAAGGGTTTCAAGCTCTACATTTCTTGTCCTACTAATGGTGTGCACTCAAAAAGGTCCTAATCCTCAAAATTTCATTTTCTACTTGTGGCCCTTTACCGAGTAGAGCAAAACAAGGTCTCCTTGCTCAAAGTTGAATTGTTTGTCATGCTTGTCGAATCACATCTTCTGGGCATGGGTGGCTAGGAACTCAGTCTCAGTGAGTCATTCCAATTCCATGAGACAGCTGATCCAAGTTTCCTTCCCTTCCCATCTCTCTTGTACTGCTATCCTCAAGCTAGGGACAAAGAGTTCTAATGGCAAGATGGCCTCACTCCAATAGGTCAGCCTAAAGGGCATTTATCCCACAGTCGTTTTATAGGCTGACCGATAGGCCCATAATGCTACCATAAGTTTTTTGTCCCAGTCACTTTGTGAGGTGGAAACTACCTTCATAAGGACATTGACTAAGATATTATTCGTGGATTTTTCTTGGCCATTAGCTTGAGGGTAGTAGGGTAAGGATTTCCTATGGATGATTAAGAAGGTTGAGAGCAGGTGGGCAATCACCTCATTGATGAAGTGAGTGCCTTGGTCACTTACTAATTCGATAGGGCAACCAAAGCGTAAGATAACCTGATCCCACAAGAACTTCATTGTGGTCCTAGCATCGTTCTTCCTAGTGGCTCGTGCCTCAGCCCATTTTGTAAGATAGTTAGTTGCTATGATGATGTATCTAGACTGTGAGTATTGTGTTGCAGGACTGATGGGTCCAATGAAGTTGATTCTCTATTTCTCAAAGGGTTGTCGTGCAATGATAGGAGTCAACTCCATCTTATCCTTTCATGTAGGAACTTTAGTCCTTTGGCACTCATTTCAATGCTTTACGAACTTAGTAGCATCATGGAATAGGGTGGGCCACCACAGCTAAGATTGCAATACCTTGCGGGCTATCATATCCCCACTAAAATGCCCTCCAGCAATCCCACCATATGCTTTGCTCAACACATCATGCATCTCATGGTCACACGCACATCGTCGTAGCAACCTGTCTTGCCCTAACCTATAAAATTGACTGGCTATCAACTGGTAAGTTGGATTTTCAGAATAAGTCTCCTGGCTTCTTGATAGGTCTCTCGGGTAGACTGTGCTCTAGCACTTGGACTATGTCATCCACCCAGTACGGCATTAGATTAGCTCTAAAGAAGTCTTTCTCGCTAGACAAGCTGAAAACATGAGCATCCGGCAAATCGTTAGTTATGCCTTGTCCACCAGTGGCTTCTCCTGTGGTTATTCGGGACATTCGTGTCAGTGAGCTACCTACTAGCAAAACTCACAAGGTAATCCAAGTTATGTTGACCAGGCGACAGCTCCAATATCAAATTTAGATGCGTCTATATGCACATGGAAGGTGACATTCCAGTCTGGGGCTCGTAAGATTGGTGCAATTGTAAGAGCCTTCTTCAACTCCTCATATGCTTGTTGGCACTCATCAGTCCACTTGTATACAATCAACAGCTTATACAATGGTCTTGTAATCAATGTGTAATTCAACACAAAGTGACGATAGTACCCTATGTGGCCTAAGAAACATGGAACTCACTTATAATCCTTGGGGGCCGGCAAGTCGACAATGACCATGACTTTTGAAAAGTCGGTGGCTATGCTGTTCTTGGACACCAGGTGCCCTAGAATGCATCAGTTCTTGACCCAGAACTGGCACTTCTATGGTGTCTACTTCTTGCTCGCTTTCCTCACTAATGGAGTGGTAGTCCTCGTACTCATCATCAGAATCAACTCCTCCTGACTGTCGTCATCCCCTAGACTCTCGTTGTCCTTCATTGGTGACTAAGGCCCAATTATACATTAAGTTCAGGTCATGCACCTTAGTTCATTTCCACTTAGGTTCTCGTCCTCCAGGAGGTCCCTAAGGGGCTTGAGATTAGCAGTGGGGCTGCCGACCAATCTGCATGTTAGATATTCTAGGATCTCATGAACCTCTAACTTGTTGCTAAGGATATGGAAAGAGGTGGCCTCAGTTGGCTGCTTGAGCTCTTGGCCATCATGTGAAGTGGCACTATGGGCTCCTTCGTTGACATGCTCATATTTTTGCAACATGTTTGAACGTCTCCTCTTTGTCTAAGAATGGGAGATCGATGGTTGCTAGGACGTGCATCCAATCTCGCTCATCCTCAAGGAAAGGGATGTACTTGGTCAATGGCTTGAACTATTTATTTACTAGCACATCACCCTTGAGCATGGCAGAGATGGCATCTTGGTTGACGGGGGTTGTCTTCCAAGTGTCCATCTTGACCCTCACTGCTTCCGTTCAATTTCCTAAGAATATCAGACCGTTGCCTCAATTTTCGACAACTCGATCGTTCCTCATCCAGGGTCGGCCTAGCCGAATGTCGTAGTCCACTCCCTTTATGACGATGAATTTCACAAAGAACTGGACACCCACGATCTTCACTAGCCAATTCTTGAAGACTACAAATGGCCTTACTTTCATTCCATTAGCTAGAGTGACATTGAACCTAGCGGTTTTGACAGGCAGGTTTCCCAGAGCCTGGAGCACAACATGGCTCAACACACTCACCCCCACCCCCCAATATTTACGATTCCCTTCCGTGTTACGTCTCCTAGGGCTAGGATAGGCAAAGCTGCATGTATCTCAGTGCCTTCCCAGAAGGCATTGACGTGTAGTGACTTTGGCACTGAGTGCAACATCAAGCTGTGGGTATCTGCGTGATTGTATCATGATGTTGCAAGTCAGTGCAGCATGCTCCATCAATTCTTCCACCCAGTGTTTCAACTCCTGCCATAGCGTGGGGTGCTGCCTAAGGAGGTCTCCTAAACTCAGAGTCACTAGGGTGGTCACTAACATTGCAAGGAGGTTGCTCGTTGCTTGCCTCTCTCCTAGGTTTGTGCTTCTTGTCCATTGGTCTTGACTGACTAGTTGGCCCATAGCATCTAAACTTGGCCTAGGTGGCACCGCTTGTGGCATGGCTGTGTCTCTCAACCTTGGTCATGCAAGTGAGACTGGCATGCTCACGCTAGAGAGATCCTTGATCTCGTCCTCTAAGATAGGCTCAGCATCCTTGAGGTGCTCCTAGGCTTCCTTTACCCACTCCTTGATTTTGGCTATTGCCTCGAGTTGGCGCCTAGGGTGAGGATACTCCCCTACCATGGCACTCCATTTCTCTACTGTCTTTGGAGCGATGGTCTTTGCCTCTACATCCGTGACCTTCTTGCCAGTCACTAGCATTGTTGCATCCTTAGCCTTAAGCATGATCTTTGTGTCAGTCTTTTTCTTCCTTCTCCTTCAGCTCTTCTTTCCTATTGAGGATGCATCTAAGTTGCTAGGCCCAGCCAATGATATGCCTATTTGCTTCATCTATGCTAGACTAGTCATGACATGCAGTGGGATGGGTGTGTCCTCACCATCGAATTTCTCAACTCCAAATGGCCCAAAGGCACTGATGGCATGATTTTCGGGCTAGAGGATGGCTTTCATTTAGGGCAATCGATGAAGACATGAGTGATGCCGCACTTGACATATCTGAGGTTGGCTTTTTCTCTATTCACGTGTTCTCTCTCTGGACAATGTGATGAGATATGGCACGAATGGCTGCAAGTCCAACATGAGATTGGATCTTGGGTCAGCCCTACAAATCCTCTGTCCTTATCTCTACCTAATGCCATCACCAGTATTGGTCGATCGTCCATCAAGACTAGATTTCCCTCGTCATCATACGAAACGTAAGGGTTCACATAGGCTTCCTCTTTGTTAGGCTCCTCCACGTAATGGACTAGAGCATCGCTTTTTGGTGGATCGGTTAGGTAGGATCATGGTGGCCTAGGTATGCCTGTTGGGTTGATCTCCATCTTAAGGATGGATAGTTTTGCATCATTTGTGTAAGATATTACACGGCGCAGCGAACAGAATCTGAGAAAGAGATAGAGAGTACACAACAGCACTAGGAGGTGGTTGCCACCACAATGCACACATTGGACGTGCGGTCATGTTGGTTTCCTCACCAATTCCTATAGTCATGCTAGCTCCATTCACACCTCGGCTAGCTCCTAGCCTTGATCTACACTCTTCCCCTTGTCCTGTGTGCTAGGGGTTGACCTCTCGCTAGAGATTGTGGTCCTCTCTGAGGTCCTCTGACTGGAGTTATTGCGGTTTGAACTTCGAGAGCTTCTCTGTCTCAATTGGTCATCCACCCTAATTGCTTTGTCAAAGACCCTAGCTAGCACATCTCACTCCAAGCTGGAGTTTCTTGCTAAGGCTTTGTACAATTCCTCACTGTGGATTCCATTTATGAATATGATGGAGATAGCTCTTTCATTGGGATTCTCTTGAAGAGACTGCACACATGAGTGACGTAGTCTCTTATGTCCTCCTTGTCCTTTTTACTGATGTTCATCAATCATACTATGAGGTTATCAGAGTACCCTACCTCCAAGAACCTTTTGATAAAAAGGTCCTTCAGGTGGGTAAAGTTTGCCCACTCAACTGTGTCTAAGCTAGTGTACCATGTCCTGCCTTTATCGCCTAAGCAGAGCCCCAAAGCTTGGGAGTGTTGTGCAAGGTCCATGAGATCGTTGACCTCGCAAACTTGCTCGAACTGCTCCATGAAGCTGTACGGGTCGCTACTAGGTTCGTACTTGTCTAGCTACTTAGCTACTGCATGGATTTTTGATTGGCTCTTCGCTCTTCTATGAGTAATTCCCAAGCCTAAGAGTAGCAAGGTATCTAGCGCTGCTACACTCTATTCGGCAACTAGGTTGTCCATGAGCCGCTTGGTTACAAGCTCGCTCAGCGTAAGGTCTACCTCTAGTGCTCTCTCTCTCTCTCTCCCTCTCTCTCTCTCTCTCCATGTTCGGTCCTGCTTTGCTTCTACTGGCTAAGGCGGCCTCATGCACATCTATGTCCTACTGCAGCTTCCTAGCTCTTTGCTCACGGTTGTAGGCAGCTATGCCTTGTAGTGCTTTCCTAACTATTTTCCTCTATTCCTCTAGGCTTGCCACTACCTCCTCTACTGGCCTACCATGGATTATTGCCTTGGTTAGCAAATCATACTCCTCGACCATGTCCTAAGTCGTGACTAGAAATTCACCCAAGTCCAACGGGTTTGTGTTTGCTCATGGCATCGTCTCTGCCTCCCATTCCACAAGCTTATCAATCAATCCGAGTAGCTATGGTAGCGCCTTGCCCTCAATCTTGTTGTCCTGTCGGTCCCCCTTCCATCTTTAAGGGTCCTCTCGATGGGGTTCCAGGGCATGCTACTATGTTTTGGGGGTCTTTTCCTACTGGTGGGTTCCTTCGAGTTGTTATGTTTGAGTGTGTTCCTTGTTATTGAAAGCAGTCCTCAACTTATGTACACTCAATGCTGGTGCTTTGTGTGCACGGTGCAAAATCAGGCTTTTCGTTCTTTTGGTGCACTTGTATAAAAGAAATCACTATGGGGTGCACAAGAAAAATAAAACAATCATAAAGGTATGGCTACCCCCTTGGCTTAGTATGGCTCTAAGCACGGTCTCTGGTCACTCGTAAGGATTGTTTATGGCTTATGCTACTCTTTATACACTCCTCATGGTTGGTTCACCATATAAAGGTCAATTTTTGGCTCTAAGTCAAGCCAGGGTCTCTTGACCAAGCTGTGGAGGTCGCCTCTAGACTATACAATTGTGGATTTCTTTGGTTTTTGGCTTCGGCAAACCAGATCGGGCATCTAAGGATGTTCAGGAATGTGTCCCAATTGGTCCTAACCTGGGAAGGTGGTCCTATTCCTAGTTTTTTTGTCATCTACCCAACTAGTTTGATTCCCAGAATCAAACTTTGTCCGATTCTGGGGGGTCCGTTGACTCTTAGAGAGTCGGACGGTCCAACTGGGATGGTCCAACTCCTACGAGTGGTCCAATCAAACAATTTGGTCCAACTCCTAAGTTGGTTTGATTTGCTAGTCCGACTGTGCGCATCCAACTAGAATGGGTGTCCAACTGGGAAAGGTTGTCCGATTGGACAGTTGGGTGTCCGAGTCCTATGATTGGTCTGACTATCAAGTGGTCCTATGATTAGTCTGACTATTGAGTGGTGCAATTGTTGTGTGCATTTGACTGGACACGCGGGTTCGATTGGATAAGTTGTCTAACTTGTTGGTGGGGAGTCCGATTGGGCTATTGACTTGCAATTGGGTGTTTGATTGGGACCAAGGGGGGGCGTGGTCTAATTTTTAGAGTCAAACGGTCCGACCCTCCTAGTCAAATGGTTCGATTGCCCAACTCTGCGAATCAGACCCAACACAATGGTCCCACCGACTGCGAAGTGACGGGGCGCAACACAATGATTTTGATCGATTTCTTCAAGCTCAGTTCATGGTTGCTTGCAAGGCTTTTGAGATCACATCTATGCCAAGCGAGGAAGGGTTTTGCATACCTAGATCAAAGGAAAAACTTCAAAATCAAATGCCATGATCTCCTTTGATCAGCAGCTCTCTCTCTCTCTCTCTCTCTCTCTCTCTCTCTCTCTCTCTCTCTCTCTCTCTCTCTCTCTCTCTCTCTCTCAAATGCAAAATGAGGTCTCCCTTGCCACTCCTGGCTTTTTATTGTCCTGCCTAGTTCTACATTCACCTTAATCTTGCTCCTCTTACCAACATTTAATCCAAGATTTCATTGTTTTCCCTTCTTTTCCCGGTTTAAACTTGTTATACAGTTGCAAAAACCCTACTGTGTGCTCACACTATTTTGCTCCTATCCTACCTAAATGCAAACAAAAATCACAAGACAATGCTTGGGCTGACTCAACCTATTCATCTACACATCAGAAACCCAAAATACTTACTTGTTTCAAATATTAGAATGCCTAAATCTCCTATCTACCTCAAGCACAAGTTCGGGGGTGAAACCGTACTTCCATGCTCGATTTGAAGCACACGGCACTCAAGGCTTGAATCCATCTGTCCTAGCAACAGAACCAAAATGAAGGGAACTCTCTCGCTCAACCCATGAGACCTACAGCCCGCTTATTGGTCAAGCATTTCAAGACGAGCAACCATGGCTACCTCTCACATAGGTGACGTGCTCTTCCTACCTATGGGGTGTAGTGAGCTTACCTTGATGCATGATCGAGTACCCTTCTCTCCCATGCACACTGGTAGCTCCACGATCCTTGATGTAAGCTCAAGCAACCTCCGTCCCTTTCCATCAAGCTCCATCCTCCATAGCCGCACAAGACAAGAGAAGAGAAGAAGATGAAGAGAGGAGATGGGGAGCTTCTTCTCCTCAATCCCTTACTCTCACACACTCACTCCCTTACTCTCTCACACTCCCTCACTCCCTCACTCAAGCACACACAAGAAGGCAAGAAGAATAAGATTTTTTCCACACACCAAGAATGAGAGTTTCCATTAACTTTTTTTCTTGTATACATGCCCTTTTTCCCTTGGGCGGTCATCCCCTTTTTACATGGCCCATCGTGGCCTAGGCCCTTTTCCCTTTCCCCTAACTTCCTAGATTAGTCCTACTGCCCGTTCATGGTTACAAATTGCACAGGAGGGAGCCTAGTGCTCTTTTACAAAGATTTTGGTTGCACCTATATATTTAAAGGTGCACCTTCTTGCTTTTGGCTTTTTTGCAACTTCCATGGTTGTACCTTGGACTCTTGGTGGTTGTTCCCATGCTTTTAGATTTTTTACGTGCCCGCTCTCTTGTGAGGTGCCTTTTCCTTTTTTCTGCCCTACGCTTTTCCTCTTGATGCCTCTTTTTCCACTTCCTCCGCTCTACAATAAGCAAAATGTGGTGGGTGCCAATCATTGTCACTTTATTCTTTATTCTTTCAGTAACATTTGAAAAAGGGAAGGCTAGTTACATATTGTGACTATTGAAGTTCCCACATCCTGTGTCTATTGCTCTTGCTCTTTTGCTTCTTCCACCACCATAAATCTTGCTTTCGCTCGTGGGTTTCCATTCAAGGCTTCTTCCTTTCAATTGGTATCAAACTTGAGATTGAGGAGCTCTTCCCTTCACTTTACTTTAGTCTAGATTTGAAAAGCTTCAGCTTTTCATCAATGGCAACCATGGCTCTTTCACCTTGAGGTATGCATTGAGCCCCACCATCTACCCGACTTGTTTCCTTCACTTGAGGCTTTTTCCAGGGCTTCTTAGGGATCTATTGGAGCTCCCCATATGCCTCATTTTTCCCAATAGTAGTAGCAAACATTGGCAACACTTTTGTGTGAATTGCACTTGTTTTTCAAGTCCTTGTCCTTGATTAGTTTGGCCATCATAATCAGCTCCTAAAGCCCTTGTAGTACTCAACATTCCTTGTTGACAACCCTAGCATTGGTATTGAGCATCTGGCATTGGATTTGAGCTTCCATACTTCATTCCTTAATTATCATATAGGACAATTCGTTGTAGTAACCTCTAGGACAACATACTCTAAGAGTTTGAAGCTCTTGTTTATGTCTACTAATACCTATATATGCTAGGATTTCTTGGCAATGCCTTGAGGTGATAATAGTTGGATTTGAGCTTGCATGGGCTCAATTTTAGTATATATTTCACTACTATAGTATAGTTAAAAGTGAGCTTTTATTAGGAAAAACTAAATGCCTATTGCCCTTGGATGTCATTTGGGTGTTTCATGTCAATGTACTCCTGATTAACAATGGTCTATACACTTTGAATGTGCTCTTGAAAGCTTTTGAGCTTTGCCTTTGAGCTTGGTGGCATTTATCTTAGTTAGGACTGCTAAATCTATAGGGGATAAGGAAGGGATTGGCTGCACAGTAGGACTTTGTAAAGCAAAATGGGATAGAGCCAATTGTTCCTAAAGCTGTTGAATCTAAGTGGTACTCTACTCTAAGATGGTATTAGCTAATTTAAGCTCTTCTGTTTGGGTAGCTATTAAAGATTTAAGCTCTTGAGACCCCGCTCAACCCACCCCACCTAACCTCACCCCCAAGACACGGCACACCCCCCCACCCCAGCTCATCCCCCCATGACACGATGCACCCTCCCTTAAAAAACCCTAATCCATTCAACAATCTATCCCTCTCCTCAGTCACAGTAACCACTTGGGATTTAGTTTCAACCAACTGAGTTTGCAAACTAGAAATCTCCACTTCTGGGCATCAATGATCTTTGTTCTCTAGTGCTTTCATGTCTAATCTTATGGGAGAGAGGGAGTGAGGATGGAAATCCATGGCATTATTTATTGTGCATAGAGGGCATACTTTTGTGTGAAAGAGGAGTATTTAAGCGCTTCTCTATTTGTTTCTTGGATCTTGAGAGTACTCACAACCTCCACTTCCTAGGATTTTTCTGTGTTTGGGGGGGTATATCTTCATCGGTGCGTTTGTCGCGAGGGGGTGATTTGAGATATCAAACAGAGAAGCCAATAGTAGTACTTCACAGGAGAGATACAAGATCTAGAAATGATACACTGATGCCAGCAAAACAAACAAGAAAAAAAAATCACAAGCAGCTTTATGGTTCAAAGGTTAGAAAATCTTTCTTGAGCAAAGGCTAGCTCATTATTCGCTTTATTCAACTCCTCCTTGGACCGTTGAACTTCTTCATAACAAGAAGAATAAAGTTGTTGGATACATGCAGTAACTAAGAGTTCAATAGAACTCTGGATGTCTTTGCATAAGAAATGAATTATGTCTCCTCTTGTCACCAGGCATCGCACAAAGGGAATGGAAATCTCCAGAGTACCATCTTGATGTACTCTGAAAATATTCAACATTGTGACAAAAGCTGGCAATTGACTGCTAGACTGAATAAGAATTGAGATTGGAGGAGAAGGAGCTAGGTCTAATTTAGCCACTCATTTAAATCACTTCCTTTGAATTACCATAGGAGGCAGGGAATCAATATTCTCAATGATAACATCAGTGTTTTCAGTAGGAAGAATTGAGACTAAATAAGGATTGAGACTGCTAGACTGAATAAGAATTGAGACTGGAGGAGGAGGAGCTAGGTCTAATTTAGCCACTCGTTTAAGTCTCTTCCTCTGAATCACCACAGGAGGGAGGGAATCAATATTCTCAATGACAACATCAGTGTTTTTAGTAGGAAGAGGAACCTTTGGAGGGTCAACTGGTAATGTAAGAACTTCCTTTGCAGGGGCAACACACGCCAAGAAAACAAAAAGGTATGAACCAAATGTGACATTAGTCACATTACCCCTTGTGGCTCTAACAAAATGTTGATCCATTTTTGCACAAGAGATAGGAACTCCAATCAATAGTAATTCCTTTCAACACCATTCAGGAAGCTGTAAATAACTCCTTTGAAAGGTAGTTAGAAGGGGTACTTTTGGTAGGCATAAACCTGTCCTAAAGGAATTGGCATAATTGTTTCCAAATAGGATTAGAGATCATGGAGACACTAATACGTGAAGTAGTAATAACCCTCTCAAGGTCCAACACATCTCAGGTCTGCTTCTACAACAACTTCATAATATCCTCATTAGAGAATAGTTGTTGAGCAATGGTAGGAAAAGGTTCTCCTCGATAGGGCATGTGGATAACTGTTCCCCTAACATGACCGGACCTCTTATTGTAAGAGGCTAAAAATTGATCATAGACATCAGAATCCTCTCAGATAAGTGGTAATGAAAGTGCCACAAACTTGGATAATCTTGCCTTACTGAGATAACATCCAAATCCATCAATAATAAGTAGTCATGAGACACCAAAGGAACATACTGGATCGGGGGAGAAGTATGAGGCACCATTCCAATGGTTCACACACCACACTCACACACATACAATAAAAAAGAGTGCCTATAAAATAATCAAAATAATAGGAGATAAGATATCAACAACAAAAACTCACACGGACTTGACCAACAACAACTGACTAACCACCCCAAGCAATCCACATCCTTTTTTTTTTTGCCATGACCTATGCACCACTTATGTTACCAAAAGCTTCATGTGATGCATATATACAATCACCCAATATCCCTATATCACATGCATAAAAGGAAAAGAATACACACCGTATCCCCGACTCCAATCAAATAATCAATAAAAGTACCAAACCAAAATCAAAATCGACTATTAACCAAACTCAATTGACTAAGATGACTAATAGGGACTTCGACTAATTGCAACATTACCCAACCCACGTCATGCTTCATTGAAAAGGAGAATGTGCAATGTGAGGGAAAAGGAAGATTTAATTATATGTTCCTTTTATAAATTAATTATCAAAGGGTGAATTTTTATTAGGTGATAAACCTTAATAAGAAAACAACGATTTATTTTATCCATTAAAAACTTACTAAGTTGATGGTGCTTATTAACATTCTCGGATGACTTAGGGTCTCTACATGCAAGTTCATTTTTACAAATTATTATGTGTGTAGCACTTTTGTGTAGTGCGTGCACTTCTAATAGCGGGTTTATTTTATTATAACTTAAGAAGTGTGTTTGACGCACAAAGCACGTGCTTACATAAATGTTGGTTCTTTTTAATTAATTAGAATGTGTGTTTAGCACGAATGTGCGTGGAAAATGTGATCAACTGGTTATTTGTTAATAACTATTTGTGATGTTTGGTGCAAAAAAGAAAAATAAGGAAAGGAATGGGGTACTTGAAGGAGAGTGTGTATGCAAGTAAAGTCTGAATGCGCAACCAGTAAACTGATGTGATGCAACCACAATGAAATCCAAAAAGAAAACCGAACGAGCTAGAAAATTTTGTCAATACAAGCCAAACTATCCAAACACCATAGCGAATATTGTTTAATAAATTGTGATGTGTTTTTTTTGTCATGCTTTCATTCAATTATATCCATGAGATATGTTGAATTTGGTTTTACTGTGTGTTTTGGTTTGTTTATGTGGTTTTATGTTATGCTCATATTTTCTCTTTGCACATTATGCAACTCTTGCTTGAGCTACATTTTCCTGGCTTGCGTATTTGTGCTATACATTTTTTACAAAGTATCCCATGCCTCCTTTGGCGTACTTGCATCTTGAATATGCACAATCATAGAGTCTGAAATGCTGATAGACAGCCAGTACATAACTTTCCTGGCTCTCTCATGCCATGCTTTAAATGCCTGCATTTGCTGTTGATTGGGAACATCAGGAAGAACTGGTTCTTCTTCATTTCCTGCAACAAATTCCCAATATCCTTTTCCCATAAGGAAATTCATCATTCTAAACTTCCATGCTTGGAAGTTGTTCTTGTCAAGCTTTTCAGTGACAATCTGTGAAAGAGAATCAGACGCCATTACAGAACACTGCAAAAAATTCTGTCACTGCAAAGAACACAGCTTCAGCCTCACAAGGGCAAATCTGCAAAACTGACGAAAGTGGTATTTGACCACACAGTCACTTCCTAGTAACGATTTTGCATCAATAGGCAACAAGGATGATTTTGTAACTCCCAATGTCTCTGCACATAGGCATACGATGCAATCTCTACAGTAACTTTTCACCGACCTGTAGAACAGTGGTCGCACAGCATAAAACTGGGCCTTTTCCTGAGGACGTGCAGAAAACTTCTGCCTCCAAAACAGGCCCCGAAATGGCCTCAAATAAAAAAAACAGGGTCACCGAGGGCTAAAGCCCTCGCCCGCAGCATATACTGCCCTCTTGCTTCACCGCGAAGGGCGTTTTAACCTGAGACAATGCACTCTTGCACTTTCTAGCTGTGCTACCTGCAGAGACTTGCTCCCAAAATAGAAGAATGAAAGCGATGTTGGTCCTCTTACCAGAACACTGTGAACTTGGCTTGCTTTCTTGAGCTCCTTACCACGAACAAGGCTCTGATACCATGTCAAGATTGTGGGAGAGAAGAAAGGAGTCTCACTTGTAGCTTTCTTGCTTGCACAATGGGGGAATACACACAGAGGTGGAGGCTGAAAACAGTTTTCCTCTTCTTAGTTGTGTAAGCCAAAAGAACTCAAGTACATAGAAATAAAAGAACCCTATATATGGGTCTCAAACCAAATTCAACTAACTAAGGTGGCATACTAACTGAGCCACGAACTAGAGTAGATAAGGATAGCTGTCATCTAGCTATTATTCATGGGTGGTGTACCAACCACATCTGCAACTGACAAGTCGGTGACATAAATGCACAACGGTCACCCTAGCATATCACGAGTGGAGCTCGATATCTCAACATCATTTTCTAAGGATACATCTAAGAATGTCATATAATAGGAACCTTCAGAGTTTTGGTTGCATCCTCTCTTGAGAAGGGTGGATTAGGGCAACAAGAGCCACTGCTGTGAAGGAAGGGTTATTCTACTTAATCCATTTTTTTTGGATCTGTTGCACATAATGTGACTCGTTAGCCAGTCCAAAGGGTACCAGAGTCATTCTACCTAACAACATGGGATCTTTTGCTTCTTCTGAGGCTTTTGAAACTTCTGCCTCATCTGCATTTTCTGTGAGTAGGATAGATTCTTTCATCTCAATCGCATAGTCTTCTTCCACACTGCCCTCTTCGTCCTCTTCAGACTCTGTTTCCTTCTCTTTGGGGGCTCTATAGGAAAAGAGCAAACTCTTTGTTAAACCCCATATTGGGGAATATGGGAATTTCCCATAAGTTTGAGACACATGGTCAAATCTTTGGATTTTTCATAACTTGAACACTATAACTCCAAATCGAGCGCTCTATAGCTCAATAGATTCCATTTTTCAAGCGCTTTCCAATGATAGGTCAGATAATATAGTTTTGAGAAACTCATGGGCATGTTATCCTGGTGCCACATTTTTAGTATTCAAAAAATGGAAATTGGGAGCTCTCAAACTCAGTAATATTGTGTTGTTATGTCCTTTGCTTTTGTGTCTACATCTGTCTTTGCTTCTATCTATGTCTCTGTCTCTAGCTCTGCTATGGCCATGTAAAAGGGAGAACAATACATCAATGCTTCTATCTCCTTGTCAAAGGTGACTTCAAAAGTCAATTCCGATCCTCCAGACAAGAGGTATTTGCCCATTGACAAAGACTTTACTTCTTTCGGAAGTTGGCTTACAATCCCCACTATCAAGGACTATGTCTCCATTTGTTGAGATAGCAAGCTCAACATGTGCAGACATTGATGATGGACCACCTGGCTAGATGAGTCTGCACATTTACACTTAGCACATTGGTGGTCATTATGATACTCACATGGCCACTGACTTATCAATTATTATATTTAGCTTATTACACCTACCTACAGCTGGCAAAGATATGGTGCTACTCGATTAGTGTAGTCGATTATGCATTGTTTGGCTTAGAAGGCCACTTTCCTTTATGTTGTATCTTATCTGTACTTTATGTATATTGTATAGTGTGTGGAAGAAGAAGAAAAAATCATCAAGAAAACGTGTTGGCCTCCATCTCTCTTCTTGTGTTCTTGAGTGAGCTTCCTCTTGTGTATACGATGTGTGTTTGGCGCAGCAGCTCAAGCAAATCCCCCCATCACGTGATTCTTGACACTATTTTCTTAGGAAATATCTGTTTGACGACTTCTTTATCTCCTCATGTGCCATCTGTTACTTCATTGAAAGAGTCTCTGATGACTTCAAGGGAAGTGGATCCATTACCTTTTTGCAATCCATACAACTTCAACACCACTTTATTGGGTCCTTTGCCTAGGGTTAGGGTTCCTTTGAATCAATCCGTCCATGCTCTTCCTTCAAAAAGCCATGGTCTTTCTAGCAACAGAGGGTATGAAGTCCCATAAGAATTTGGTTTGACCACTAGATAAGTCAGCCAATAATCTTTTCCTATGAGGGTTGTCTTCACATATGGGAGAATGCCCAAAGTCTTGATTCTGCTTTGTTCTAACAATCTAATATGGGAGGGTTGTCTTCACATATGGGAGAATGCCCAAAGTCTTGATTCTGCTTTGTTCTAACAATCTAATAAGCCACTGCATAGGTTGCATACCTTGCAAGCCTAGATCCTTCATTGTCACATCCGTCATTATGTTCACTGATGAGCCTCCATCAATCAATGCATCTACAATAAATCATCCTTCAATCCACATGCCAATCTTTAGGGTACCAGGATCTAGGAAGGCGTTAGCCACATCCACTTCTTTCACAAGCCCTGGGGCTTTGTGGGACCTACATGTGTGCTATTGAGGGAGAAATCCTTAGGCCTCTTTTTCTTGTCAGTATGCTTTTGAATTTCTTTCGGCAACTAGGAGACAACATCAACAGCTGTCGAAATGTCAGGCTTGGTTTGAAGGTGTCTAGGTCTTTGACTAAGTCATATTCTTTGATAGGATCCATGGGCTTTTCCAATTGGCTAGGAAATGGGGCAACACCCACTTTTATCTTCCCTCTTTCCTCTATAAGCAGCAACATCTGCACATCTTCTACTACTGGGAGTACTTCTGTATCCTTTATATCTTAGACCTCTGGGCCTATCTCTATAATTGTCTCTGTAGCTCTCTATGGTTCTACAGTGCATTGTACAACATCATTCTGCTCTACACTATTATGTTTCTCCTTGGGAAGGTTAAACTTCACTATTTTAGTAGAGGAAATGTTCTCTTTTGGAATTGTGGGTTCTCTTTTCTTGGCATGCATTATTGCAACAACCTCTAATTCCACCAAATTGGAAGCAAGTTTTTGGGTCTTCTATTGGGTATCAAAGAGGTAGCTTTCACAGGAGCTAGACGAGGACAGTCTTTTGCAGTGTGACCTTCTCCTTTGCATCAACTATTTCTCTTTCCTCTTTCCAAGCTTCGTTGTGAGAGCTTTTATGGAGTTATCTTTTGATATCTCTTTCCCATGGGCATCACTTCTCATGCTATCTATAGAGGATGATGGCTAAGGTCTTAAGCAACCTGTAGACTACCATTAGGCTTAATCTTTGGCTTGTTTCTCATCATGTGATGCAAGAATGTGTCTATGATAGTTTGTGCTAGTTTTCAACATGCTCCTATCTTCCTAAATTAGTCCATGATTTCATCCTCAAGCTATGCCCTCTCTTGCATGATCAAATGCAGCCCTGACATGAAGTTCTAGCATTCTCTTACTTGATCTTTCACTCTTCTTCAACCTTGGAGCTCTCATCGTAACCCTAGCTATGGCAAAACAACCTAGAAAACATGAAAATTTCAAAGATTTCTTGAATTTTTGAGTCAATCGTGGTGCCTAAAAGGCAAGCATCTACAATTGACATTGGGCATATATTGAAGCTTTAAAGCAAGATTGGAAGCATTTTCTCCATTTTAAATTGGGAAAAAATAGAGCCATCATCAAATTTCACCAAATTGTACTTTCTTACGCTTCAATCCATGGGGATTTTGTTGTCTAGAACTTGGGAAAGGTTAGATTGAAGCTATTTTATCAAGGATTGTGAAGCATTCCATCATCAAGATTGAAGGCATTTTCAGCCTCTTGAAAATGGCAATGTCTAAAAAAATTTGAAATTCTTAATTCTATCAAGAATTTGGATTCTTCAAGGCTCAAAGGATCTTCTCCAACAAATCATCATGGACTTCTACTCAAGTATTGGATTCTCTTGATGCATTGAAGCAATCTTTATGATTGGGAGCTGAAGTTACATGGAAGCAATCATTATGGGACAAATTCTTCTTGAAGATGGCCTTATGTTCTTCAATCTTGATCCATTGATAATGGATTGTATTGAGTATTGATTGATTGTGGTTCATCTACTACTTCATCAACATTAAGAGGTAATTCTATTGCTTTTAGCTAAATCTCTATTTTCATCCAATTGTTGAACCAGTCCTACTGTTGGTAAAGAGAAATTGAGTGTAATAGTTCCTCTTAAATCACTATTAAAGAGAATGTAGAATTCAGCATAGGACTGATTGTGATTGCTTTATGAATTCTCTTTCTTGCCCATTCATAAATTAATGTCAAATTGATTGCATGTGTTATTCAGTGCCTACCTAACTTAAAATTTGATTGGATGATTGAACATTAATGCTATATGGCTGAAATAATGATGAAAATGATAAGTGGAATATTTGTAAAAGAAGTGAGTCACTACAAAAGGGTAATGCCCTATCCCTAGCCCTTTGAATTCAATCATTTTCTAATACCCACTTGCATTTCATTGAAGAATCCAAAGGTTTCTTCAATCAATGCATAGCATCCTTGTTTGATTAGCCATTAGAATGTACTTGCCATGTTGATTCTCACGAGAAAAGTAGATGCCAAGTGAGTCAGGAAGATTATAGTGAGGTGACCCTCCCTTCTTGATTATGACCCTGAAGGGGTGCACAACCCAGCTTGAGGAGGAACTTTGCACACCCCTCAAGTCTCAAAGCCCATGCAATTTTCAAGCTTAGGTACAGATACATACCCATTGTTAGATTTTGATAGTAGTAAATAGTGATCAGCCCTATTTAGAGAGCTACAAGTGGTTGAAGTTCCATTGGTATAATATTGGAAGAGGTACAGGGCATCTCTTATTCTCTGGATACCTACAGGTAGTCATAGTTTCATAGGTCTATACAGCAGGTACTTACCAAATTACAAGTCATTCTTGAGCCTTAAAGGTGTTTCTTAAGCCCTTTAGGTTGCTATAGGGGTTTACAAGGGTTACTCTCACACAAGGAACTCCCACAAGGTCAAATAGGGTAGTTACAAGTTGTGGATAGGGTGCAAGAAACTTCTGTTTAGCATTGAAGATCCTATTACGAAAAAATATGTACTGATCCATATTAGTAACTTGATAGCTCCTCCCAAAGAAGGGATCATAATATTTGATTTGAATAAAAAACTTTATCGATCCGATATCAGGAGCTCAAGTTATTATTGATTTATTGATAGTAGGTATAGTGAGACAACACCCAGACAACATACAGGGTGACACTGTTTATTATTGTTTAACCTAAAGTATTCAATCCAAGTTGAAATTTTTTCAAATCTAGTATATTCTCATATAATGAACTTCCAATTTAGCTATTAAGCATCGTGATTGGAGCTGTATTCTGAGAGAAAAAATTACTTTATTGACAAATTATCTACTACCACAACATTGTTTTCAAATGGCCAAGAATAATAAGAAAGACCCTATTACAGAGGCATTGAATGAGGGTGTCAAAATGAATCCAATAATTTTGAGCAATTAGATGAAGACTTAGGCATCGGAATTGCTTACAACACACACCAAGAAAAGGGAGAACACACATGAAGTACATGTAGTGAATGATTACTTATTACTATCTAAAGAGTTGGGATATATGAATGAAGGTCTTTCCAAGGATTTGAAGACATTGAATGGAGGCTTAATACATACGAATCAAGGTTTGTTGCAAGGGATGGCACAAGTAAATAAGGGTATCACTGATTTACAGTGAAGCAACAAATATTTATTTCAAGAATTCATTTAAACCATAAAAGAAATTGGTAGCAATCCACAAAGGGAACCTCAAACTATTGAAGATCCACATGCAATCCCTCTTGTTGACAATTTATCCCATCCAAACAAAGAAATTTTATAGCCAGCTATGCATATTTTTGAAAGAGGAGAACTATCAAGGGGGAGGGATAATCACCATTCTTCAGAAATTCATGGCATTGATACCACAAGGCCTCAGTTTAGTAGCCCAAAAGATGGTCTTAGACATGAAGGAGAGTAAGATAACAATCAATGGGATGACAATTATTATGGATACAAGCCCTTCTACAAGTCTTTTTACCATCAGCCCTCTAAGGTGCAAAAAGGAAATACAATTGACAATCAAGTTCAAAAAGGTAGAAGAGATGATAGGAGAAGATCAGCCCATGATATCTCAAATAATGAGCATGTTTCAAATGGTCAACCCTCATCTCATGGTTTTGGGCCACCTAATTTTAGGTAACACTCTTGGAACAAAGATTCATGGAAGCAACATTCTTATGGATAGCCATCTTTATCACTAATTTCAAAGAGAATAGCACTTCACTTTCAAAATGGGAGAAATGGATTAACAAGCTTGAATTGTATTTCACCCTTTATTCTCCTCGAAGTGAAGAAGCTACGATTTATTTTGTGGCTCTTCATCTTGAAGGTTATGCCCATACTTGGTGGTGATACATGCACAAGATTGGGCAAGACTTTCTCACTTGGGAGGAGTTCAAGCAAGCAATGATTGATGTTTTTGTTTCCTCTTTGGAAAAATAAAGGCTTCAAAGAATATGGTATGCATGTGCTCAAAGAGAGATGTTCGTTAGAGACTACTCCAACACCTACTTGAATCTCTCCATGTACATTGAAGGCATTTCAAATTTTTCTAAGCTAAATAAATATATTTTTGGTCTTGACCACCCTGCCCTATCATCAAAGGTGGGAACTCAACAACCAAAAACTTAATCTACGTAGCACCCATGATTCTTATTCTTCCTTTTTCACATGATGCATGGATGGGATGCAAAGGGAAAAGTATACTTAGATTGAAAGGTATCATTAATGGAAAGGTTGCAAACATTTTAGTAGATATGGCATCACTTGTAGCTTCATTAACACCAAATCTCTTTGAATGGATTGAACCCATTGACATGGAATTAATCCTTGTGGTACAAGTTGCCAATGGTGCATATGAGTTTGGTAAAGAAGTGTGTCCATGTATTTCAATTGAACTATCACCCTCTTATACAATATTAGTGGATGTGATCACTTTGGATATGGGGCCTATTGATATTGTTATTGGTTGTAATCGGTTGAAAACCCTTGGCAAATTTACTTTAGATTTGGAAGAAATGAAAATAGAATTTAATTGGCAAGGGAAACACATAGAATTGAAGGGCATAGACCACAAACATATAAAACTCATCTCCATGAAAAAATTGTGGAAGGAAATCAATGCCAAGTCATGCATCTTCACTCTTTTGCTTGTGAAAATAGATGAAGAGTAGCCACCAAATCAACCATCTTCTTTTCCAAAGAAAAGGAATCAAAGATTGAAAAAGATATTGGAGAAATAAAAGGATTTATTTTAGCCACCATCATCTTCATCTCCAAAGAAAGAGGTTGACCATCCTATCGACTTGTTGCCCAACACAAAGCCCATCAACAAATCTCCCTATTGCTTATTCAAGTTTGAGAGGGAAGAGATAGAGCAACAAGTCAAAGAATTGTTGCAAGTGGGTTTAATTTAGCCAAGTCAATCACCTTTTTCCTCTCCCATGCTCTTAGTCAAGAAGAAGGATAGATATTTTTGTATCTGCATTGATTATAGGGATTTGAAGAAGCCAATGGTCAAGAATAGGTATGCTACTCCTTGATTTGATAATCTTTTGAATAAACTTAAAGATGTAAAGTTATTTACCAAAATAGAACTTCATTTGAGTTATCATCAAATTCAAACGAGGAGATGAGTTCAAAAAAAAAAAAAGGACTGAAAGGGGGTTATACCACTTCTTGGTTATGCTATTTGGTCTTTCCGATGCACATGCTACTTTTCAAGCCCTTATGAATAAAATATTACAACTGTTTTTGTTCAAAACAATCCTTGTTTTCTTTGATGATATCTTTATCTATAGCAAATCCAAGGATGAGCATTTGAAGTATGTACGGGAGGCCTTTGACACATTACAAAGATACACATTCTTTGCCAAGATGACAAAGTGTTCATTCATGGAAGATGAAGTGGAATACCTAGGTCATATTGTGGGAGAGCAAGGCATTAGAGTAGATCTCAATAAGGTGAAATGTGTTAAAGAATGGCTTACTCCTATGAATGCAACCTCTTTGAGAGGATTCATTGGGTTATCATCTTTCTATAGGAGGGTCATAAAGAATTATGCTCATGTGGCAGCTCCATTGATAGATAGACTTAAAGAAGAGGCTTTCTTTTGGGACTCCATAGCTGATAAAAGTCTCAATGAGTTGAAATATCTTTTAATTTTAGCACCTATCAATGTATACCTGGATTTCTCTAAGATGTTTATCATATGTGCAGATGCTAGTGGAAAAGGAATTGGGACTGATTTATGTATGTTTTATGTCAAGCTGTTTTATACCAAGATCATGGAGTCATAGCTTATGAAAGCTGAAAGCTTGATGACAAGGAGCATCAATTACATGTTTATGAGCAAGAGATGTTGGCAATATTGCACGTTATTAAAAAGTGGTATCATTACATCTATGGCAGTCATTTCAAGGTCAAAAGTGATCATCGATTGTTGAAATACTTCCTTTCATAACCAAATTTGTCTCCTAATCAATGAAGATGGTTAGCTAATCTTCAAGGATATGGCTTTGAGATATCCTATATAGCTAGAAAAGATAATGTGGTAGCAGATGTCTTATCAAGAATGTGGGCATATTCCATTTCTATCATGCATAAGGATTGGATCCATGACATTCAATAATACTATTTGCTTGATGAACAAGTATCCAAAATGATGAACGAATTGCAGCAAGGTAAAGGAGAAGAGTATCCAAATTATAAGTGGCACAATGGTCTTTTATGGTATTAAGGACGAGTCTTCTTGACTCCTCAATCATCTTTCAAAGACCACATTTTTTGAGAAATACACTCTTCACCTTTAGCAGGACATCATGGTTTGTTCAAAACAACTAATAATATCCATAAGAGCTTATTGGAAGGGTATTTAGAGAGATGTTAAAGACTATGTCATGAGCTATCTTTTGTGTCAACAAAATAAGGATTCCACACTTCTACTCGGTGGTTTAATTCAACCACTACCTATTCCTCATGGAAAGTGGACTGATATTAGCATGAATTTCATAATAGGATTGCCTATAACAAAACATAGTGGAATAGCATTTATGTGGTGGTAGATTGGTGGACTAAATCAACCCATTTTATCCCAACCAAGGCTCAATTTACAGCAAATCAAGTGGTTGATTAGTTTATGGAATGTGTCTTTAAGCTTCATGATGGAATGCCAATGAATATTGTGTTTGATCATGACACTAAATTTATGGGCATCTTTTGGAGGAGTTTGTTCTCTTCTATGGGGACTATTTTGACTCCTACTATACAGCTTATCATCCACAAATAAATGGGCAAAGGGTCAAAAAATGGCTAGAGTTTTACTTGCATCATTTTTTCCATGATACACAAAATGCATGGGACCATTGGCTTCATCTTGAAAAAAAAAATTATAATAATACTCATCACATGAGTATTGGAATGTCTCATTTTGAAGTGTTATATGGTTATAAGTTTCAAGTGCCTTCCGCATTGTTTCATGATGATGTGAATCCTAATGCTCGTGAAGAGTTGGATAATATGGCAATGTTTGTTGTGGGGGCAGTGTTATGCCAACATAGTGAGTATAACCTTGATTATAAAGTAAGATTTGCTAGCAAACAACTCACTAATACAAAAATGAACTATTCCACAATAGAGAGGGAAGGGTTAGCCACCATGGTGTTTGCTGTAAAGAAGTTTAGACATTATATTTTAGTGACACCCTTTACCTTCTTCGTGTGGATCATTAATCATTGATTTTATCTTGTGAATAAACCCTATGCAATACGATACATTGCTCAATGGTTACTTTTGCTTTTGAAATTTGACTTCTTTATGGTAGTATGCAAAGACAAATAGCACTATATGGCAAATCACATTCCTGCATATCCACAAGTGAAGTGGCTGGACATGGCATCATCGATAACCTATCAGATGCATATCTTTTTAGAACGTCTAGCAAATGAGACTTGTTTAGAGCAGACCTCACACCATATTGGGTAGATGATATAGTCCACATCCTATAGGATGGATTGTCTGAAAGACCCATATAAAAAGCTAGGTTAAAGAGACTAATTTTTAAGATCCAACCCTATCAGTTGATTGTCGGTCAATTATATATGTCAAGATAGGATGGAATTTTAAGGAGATATGTTTACGAACACAAAGTGCATGATGTGCCATGGAAGCACATGGCGAGATTGCTAGAGGATATTTTAGTGGAGACACCACATCATGCAATGTACTCCAGTCTCAACTGTGGTAGCCTACGCTATTCTGTGCCACAACTAAGTTTGTGAAGTATTGTGGTGAGTGCCAATGGACCAAAGTCCATATTCATAAGGATAAATTTTAGTTGACCCTAGTGATCGCATGCCAACCATTTGAGAAATGAGAAATTTGCTTCATTGGTCCAATCAGCCCTGCAACACAGTACTCACAAGCCAAGTACATCATTGTTGCCACATACTCTCTCACCACATGGATGGAAGCTTGAGAAAGTCACAAAAATGACAATAGGATCATGGCCAAGTTCCTTTGGAAGCAAGTAACATCATAGTTTGATTATCCCATAGATTTGGTTAGTGACTAAGGCATACACTTCATCAATGAAGTGATTGCTCACTTGTTATCCACCTTGATAATCCATAGAAAATCCTCACTATATTATCCTCAAGCTAACGGTCAAGCTAAATCCACGAACAAATTGAGACAACAATTTCATGCCACTTTTATGGCCATATAGGTTGGCCATATAGGATGGCCTTCAAAATGGCTATAAGATAAACCCCATTCAAATTGACCTATGAAACTAAAGCAATTCTACTAGTGGAATTCTTTGTTCCAAGCTTGAGAATAGTAATCCAGGAGAGATAGGAGGGCAAGGAAGCATTAATAAATTATTTGGTAGAGCTAGAATGCCTCTTTGAGACTCTTCTCATTACAACCCATGCCCTAATCTGTGAGAAGGTGCATTGCAAGAGTTGGTTTGACAAGCATGTCAAACAATGAGACTTCAAGTAAGGAGACCTAGTCTTGCTGTAACCTATTAAGGGATATAAGTAGAAGATGAAATTCAAGGGATTGGAACAACATAAGTAGAACAAGAACTCTAGAACTTGAGACCTTAGAGGGGGAGGCCATAGGATTTTTCAATGCAAGTTACATAAAAAAGAATTATCCTCCATCACATGCACTCCATGAACCTCCAATGATAGAACCTCCAATGATAGAACCACCAATGAACGTGAGAGTTGCAATTATCACTGAAATAGAGAATGAAGATGAAGAAGCAGTAGCACCAACCTACCTACATACAATAGTGACTGCTCAAAAGACTTACACCTTTGACACGCTAATTGATAAGGTACCTGACTATAAAATCTTAACATATGATCATTGGACCACTATGGGTCAACCCCAATTGCAACCAACTAGTGCAAAACTTAGCCCATTTGGGGGGCATTCCTATGCACTCTTGGGGATGTGAAAACTAATAGTTTCTATCAAGACAAAGAGCCTACCCATCATCTTTTATGTGCTACCTAACAAACAAAGTGTTGGCAAGGAATCACTATTGGATCGTGTGTTCAAAAAAACAAGTTCACTATCATGTTGACTATGACTGGCAGTGCACCCACCTTGTCATAGGTAATGCTACAATAGTAATGGCTTTCAGCAAGGGCACCATAGCCACCCAAAAGCCTATAGTGCCACCACTAGTTAACCCATGTGTCAATCCTAAGGAGGGGGTAGTGTACCACAACATACACCCATTGTGATGACCCACCAACATCTGGAAACCACACCCAAAGCTATGGATCAAAAAATCAAGTAGATGTCCAAACATAGACCATAGCCTCACAAAAGCTAATCAATAGCAACTCATAGTTTTCATGCCTTTGCAAAAGCTAATCATTAGCAACTCATAGTTTTCATGCCTCACACTCTAGACCTAAATGGAGGAGTTGGTGTCCCTACATTACGCATGTGACTAGGCTATACTAGGTCCCAAAAGCCCTATTGCATGCCCAAGGTTACTATGAAGGTAACACCTTGGTGTGGCTACCCAAACTCACAAGTGGCATGTATGACCCTCAATCTCAAGTTTCAAAAAATAATGCCCAAAAACATAAATCAAAACAGGGTAAGAGTAAAGCCAAGAGGAAGGATGCTCAATCCATGAGTGCTCAAATGGTCTATTGACCAAAAGCTCAATAAATCATCAATGAGAAACCAACCGTCAATGAGCTCCCACCTATTAACTCTGATGTAATCACCACTACACAATTTGATGACAAAGCATCAACCAAAATTCAAACCCAATCAACTTCTCAAACAATGCTCACCAAACTCGAGGAGAATCTCAAAGTAGAAATACCACATACCAACTTGTCCAGTCTAATTAAACCAAAGCCACCAGTAGGCCTTAAGCCATCATAATAACAATAATCCATTCTTGAAATGGCTTCCAACATGGCCATGGACACAAGGGATGACTTAGCAATGTGCATCCGATGATTGGACTCAACTTTCATATTGTTTGCTACAAGTTATAAATGCTTGGACTCTGATTGTACATTTGGACTCGACTTTAAAAGAAAAGGATGAATTGAATTTTCTTCTTCTTTTATAAAAACATATCCATGAAGTTCTTGCATGGAATGTATGGATTGATTGATGTAGAAATTTTTATTTTGTGGGTTATACATTTCACCATCTGATAGTGTTTCTATCTAACCACTTTACATTTTATGCAAGAAATGTCCTTCAAGGTAGAACTCATTATGGGCTATTGTGTGATGACAGGAACCCAAATGGTAGGGCAACAGGATAAAACCAACCAACTCCCATTTTTTGAGGAAGAACAAAAAAAATACTGCATAGCTATGGAGATGCATGCATTCAACCAGTTGAAATACCACAGCATCCATAACTTGGAGAAGCTAGTGACATTAAAAGAGGCAGTCAGATGGATAATAGAATAATGCAATCTTGCTAAGTACCTGGAGAAGGTGGGCCAGGACATAGATCATAGAAAATGTACCAATTTTTTGAAAACTTTTGACATCTAGAAATATAGTGGCATGGTTACAATCAGATAGGGAGATGCCACTAGGAGGGTGGAAGTCAAACTTAGTCTCCTGAAGATCTTGGAGAAAGCCTTGGGGTTAGTGAAAAAGCCAAAAAAGAGGCCAAAGAGAGATGTCTATGGGATGATAGGAATGGATAAGAAAAAGGTTTACATGAATGATGGAATCAACTTGGTTGATATTCCCAAGCCCATTAGACTATAAGCAAAGAGATGGTCCATACTCTCTTCTCGAGTTAAAGATATAACACCATTATGAATAGCATAGGAGTGCCATTACTTGAAAGTATTGCAGTAGATGCACTAGATGAGGTAAACTAGAATGCTTATGTTCAAAAAACAATCCAAGCACAAGCAAAGGTGCTAGCAATAATGTCAAGGGCAATAAGAGAGAGTCTCCGACTGCTACAATAATGGAGTTCGAGAGAAAAAGACTAGCATTGAAGGCGTCAACTGTAGGGTTTAGAGGGGTACTTATGGCCATAATATAGGAAGCCGTGGGAGATATGGAAAGAGAAGTAGTGGAGGAGACCCTTGAACGACCACCCATCCAAGAAGAGCATTGATTTTCCACATTGTAGTGAGCCCTCCTACTTCAATCTCAATAGGAAATTTGGGAGAGGAGAAATTTAATAGAGTTTAATAGGAGGAGACAAAACAAGCCACTAAGAAGAGAGAAGCTGATCACCCCAGTCAACAATAAGAAACCTCAAGTGAAAGGATGGTCAACAAGCATTGGGCTTAGCCATCATCAAGCCAAGGAGAAGGAAGAAGAATTATGCTAAAATTCCTAATAAGAAGAACCAAGTCCACCACCAAAGAAAATAGAGAATTGCAAAGGGTTAAAGAAGAATAAAGGAAACTCAAAGAGGAGTGCAAAAAGAGACAAGAGGAAGAGGAAGAAAGACTGAGACAAGAGGAGGAGAAGTAGATAGCTCTTGCCATTAGAAGATCAGTGGAGCAACCCTCCCAATCTTAGGAGTTAGCCATGATGAGCCCTACATGTGAGTATGTGCCAAGCACAAGTGTTGCCCGTAGAAGAGGCAGAACAAAGGCCTATGGTAGTTGGCAAGGCAAAGGCTCCCTTGCACCCACCCCCACTAGTCATGGTCTCCATGACCACTTCAATGGAAGGAACTTCAAAAGGAGTAGTGAATGAAAGCATGTCAGGCTTGGATGCAATATCTCATGAGCAAAGCATAAGAACTTGCACCTACACCAAGAGAAGGAGCTCCACTTGCAAGAATCAAAAGGTCAACAGTAGTAGTAGCTAAGGCAAAATCACACCAAGCTCACAGTAATGTGCAACACAAAAGAATACGATGAGATGGTGAAAGAACTTCAGAGCCAACATGACAAGATGAATGTAGAAAGAAAAGTCGCGCTTGTCAAGCTAGATGAAGAAAGGAATGCCTTTGCAACCTACCACCTAGAAGAAATTGAGACAGATGACCATAATTGTAATGTCCCCATTACTTAGTTTATTTTAATGTGCATATACATTTCAAAGAAAATTGATTTATGTTGCACATTTTTAAAAAGTAACTCTAATTATGAAACTAACTCTCATTATAAATATAATTGTTATTATTGATGAGATATTATATGTCAGTTCATGGAAGAAAGACTTGAAAGACCCTCCCAAGACTACCTTATTAAGACTATGTTTGTAGTATAGAACAACAAAAAGAAACTGGCCTAATGGATAGTCACTTGGCAATTAAGTGCACTTGGATGACGACACAGTCGGGATGGGTGACCTCCCATGAAAATTTTCCTACAAGCTAGTGGGAGCTTCTCACGGGATGGCGCCAATGAAGCCTTCGTAGCTCGTTGCCAAGTATGCAAGGGCCAAGATGCCAAGGTCTATGCCTTGGTCGCCGCCTTACTCATGAGCCTTGGAGTGTTGCCACCCGTGTGGTGCTTGCCCATGTATTTGTTAAATTGGTACCCTCGCACTACAAAAATGGATCCCCTCCCTGATGTCATCAATGATATCGTCAAAAGATGCTAAAAGAAAGCATTACCTCTTTATCATCGATGACATCATAAAAAACACTAAAAAGAAAACGTCACTATATAAATAGGGGTAGAGCGTCACGTCAAGACCATACACACATACACACAATGACCTGTGCAAAATTCTCTCTACTATTGACGTGACGAAGCTCTGCTGTAATAAGCCGAATCTCTCCCTCTCTCTCCACACCTATGCGGAAGCGCTACTCAAATCCATCAGCTTCTTCCATGGCTCCCAAGAGATGTTGAGATGTTGAGCGAGGTCACGCTCAAATAACTCCCCAATGTGAAGAAGTAGTCGCTATTGAAATGCAAGTAAAATTCAACATCAAATCCATTCAGCTCAAAGGATAGGTTATTTCACAACAAACTGAGGTTGCGGACATAAACCGTAATCACGATGGATGGTCGAATGGAGATAATCAGGTTAGTATATAAGAAATGGATCGCAATTAGTTAAAACTTACTTAAATTTGTATAAGCATGTTAGTATTATCAGATAATTTTTAGGAACGAACATGGAAATTGATGAAGGGGATGTCAAGATTGTGGGAGAGAAGGAAGGAGTCTCACTTGTAGCTTTCTTGCTTGCACAATGGGGGAATACACACAGAGGTGGAGGCTGAAAATAGTTTTCCTCTTCTTAGTTGTGTAAGCCAAAAAGAACTCAAATACAAAGAAATAGAAGAACCCTATATATGGGTCTCAAACCAAACTCAACTAACTAAGGTGGCATACTAACTGAGCCACGAACTAGAGTAGATAAGGATAGCTATCATGTAGCTATTATTCATGGCCGGTGTACCAACCGCATCTGCAACTGACAAGTCGGTGACATAAATGCACAACGGTCACCCTGGCATATCACGAGTGGAGCTCGATATCTCAACACTCCCCCTCGAGCTCAATCCCAATTCCTGCACACCAAGCAGGTCTCTGAACTTGCGCAACTTCTCTACGCCCAATGCCTTCATGAATATATCAGCTACCTGATCCTCTGTGCTGACATAAACTAGATCAATAAGACCTAGTAAAACCCTCTCCCACACATAGTGATAATGCACCTCAATGTGCTTTGTTCTAGCATGATAGAATGGGTTATTTGCCAAGTGTATACTGCTCATGTTGTCACAATAAATGACAACTGGCCCATCTGTAGGCTGATGCATATCATAAAGTAGCTTATGCAACCAAGCTACCTCACATGTAGCCATTGCTGCGCCCCTGTACTCAGCCTCTGTGCGACAAGGCAACTGTAGGCTGTTTCTTGCTGCTCCAAGTGACTGCAGCACTCCCAAAAGAGAACACATATCCACTGGTAGATCGTCTATCAGAAATGCTACCAGCCCAATCAGCATCAGTGTATCCATGCAACTGTATCTGAACCCCAGTCTCATAAAATAGTCCATACTGCAATGTGGACTTCACATACCTGAGTATGCGTCTAGCCGCATCCAAATGCGGTTTCCTTGGAGCCTGCATAAACTGACTTACCAATCCAACAGCATAGCTCAAATCTGGCCTGGTAATAGTCATATAAATCAAGCTTCCTACTATGCGTCTGTACATAGTAGGGTCTTCCAGAAGCTCACCTGCATCTGCGCTCAGCTTCACATTCTGCTCCAAAGGAACTGAAATAGGCTTACAGCCTCTCATCCCATATTTGGACAGCATGTCCAATCCATACTGCCTCTGCAAGAGCTGTATCCCACTTGGTGATCTAATCACCTCAATGCCCAAGAAATAACGCAGCTCTCCCAAATCCTTCATCTCAAACTTGTGCTTCAATAGCATTTTCACATGAAGGATATCTTCATCATTGTCACCTGTCATAATCAAATCATCAACATAAATGACAAGTAGCATAATACCTTTCTCTGTTTTTCTCACATAAAGTGAGAAATATGCCTTGGAAATCTGAAAGCCAATAGTGACAAGATACTGTCCTATCTTGTCAGACCATGCTCTAGGTGCTTGCTTCAAGCCATATAAGGCTTTCTTCAACTTGCAAACAAACTCAGGATGAACAGCATGCACATAACCTGGTGGCTGCTCCATATAGACCTCTTCTTGCAAATCACCATGCAAGAAGGCATTCTTTACATCCATCTGATGTAAAGACCATCCCTTTGATGCAGCCATAGAAATGACTGCTCTTACGGTTGCCATCCTTGCAACCGGACTGAATGTTTCTTCATAGTCAATGCCATATTTTTGTGCATACCCCTTGACTACTAATCTTGCCTTGTATCTGTTTACAGAACCATCTGCATTGTGCTTCACCTTATAAACCCACTTACAGGCAATTGCATTCTTACCTTTAGGCAAAGGTACCAATTCCCATGTAGCATTTGCTTCCAAGGCATCCATTTCTTCATCCATGGCTTTCTCCCATTTTTCTTTTCCCATGGCTTGCTCAAAAGAAGTGGGTTCTGGTTCCTGTATCACTTTGACCATATATGCATAGTGAATGGCTGTAAATCCATCATATTTCAGCCTATCCACAGGATACCTAGCTCTCGTAGACCTGCGCAAAATAGGTTCACTCCCAGGTGCTCTCAAAACATCCCTGGTCTTCCTTACTCCAAGTGTAACAATAGAAGGAATACCCAACTCATCATCAATGCTCTGTTCTGAGCCACTGGATTCACCATCCATATAAGAGTGACCTGCATTCACATCAAACATAGGCTGATCTACCTTCTCTTTTCCTTTTCGTGATACCTGCATAACACTATCTGCATTGCTTTGAGAAGATTCTCCTGATCTCAATGTGCCTGTCCATGGCGAAGAATGTGAACCACTGCTAGAGGACGCTCCAGGTCCACTAATATTTTGTGACTGCTGCTGTGAATTTTGTGCAGCATTACCATTTTGTGCATCTACATCATCAATCACATTTACTGGTTTATACCAGCTACTCATCTCATCAAAAACAACATCTCTGCTCACTGTAAACTTACGAGTAGAAGGGTTATAGCATCTATACCCTTTTTGCTGCAGAGAGTAACCAATAAAGATGCACTTCTCAGCTTTTGGATCCAACTTGGATCTCAACTCATCTCGCACATGTACATAGGCAATGCAACCAAAAATTTTCAAATGAGAAATATCTGGTTTCCTACCAGTATACCTCTCCTCTGGAGTCATCCCATGTATTGCTGCAGTGGGAGTCCTGTTCATTATGTAGACTACTGTAGCAACTGCCTCAGCCCAATAAAAATCTGGCAAGTCTTTTTCATTGAGCATGGCATGAGATACCTCTCCAATATGCCTATTTTTCCTTTCTGCAATTCCATTTTGTTGTGGGGTATGACTGCATGAATATTGCTGCTTTATGCCATGCTCCTATAGGAACCTTGCAAACTCATTTGAGAGGTACTCTCCCCCTCCATCTGACCTTAGGCATTTTATTTGCAGGCCTGTTTCTTTTTCAACCATAGCTTTAAGAGTTTTGAAATGCCCAAAAACTTCACTTTTCTTTTTCATAAAATACACCCAAACTTTTCTGCTATAGTCATCAATAAAATTGACAAAATAATGACAGCCTCCAAGAGATGCAGCTTTAGTAGTCCACACATCATAGTGGATTAATTCCAATGGCTTTTTACTTTCTTGAACATGTCTAGGAAATGGTTTCTTTGCCTGTTTTCCAAACTGACAGGCTTCACATACCTTATGCATTTCTGCAACCTTGAATTTTGGCAATCCTGCAACAATATTTCGGGCCTGCATTGATTTAAGTCGTTGTACATTAACATGACCAATGTGTTTATGCCAGATATCAATATCTGCAACTACACCGGTCCCATGTGCAAACATTGCTGCACTCAATTCAGACATGTCTGCATCCAACGTAAACATTCTGCCCTTCTTCTTTCCTTTTGCTATCAAGCGACCTTTATTTTTCATATCCTCAACAAAGCATCCATGAGGATTAAATCTGACCTGCAAGCCCTGCTCAACCATTTGACCAACAGGAACCAGATTCTTGGTGATATTCGGGACATGAAATACATCGGACAGGTATTTCTTTTTCCCATCCTGCATAGACAAAGGAATTTTTTCAATCTGCACAATAGGATGTGCAGTATCATCACCAGTCTCCACATGTCCTGGTTTTTCCATTTTCCTTGCATCCTCCATCCATTCTGCATGACCTGTCATGTGGTTTGATGCACCTGAGTCAACATACCATACATCATTGCTTTCTTCTGCACTTGTCACAGAATTGTTCATGTACTGCACCATGAACAAATGCTCATGTTTGTCATCACCCTGTCTACTAGAAGATGCATAATTCCCTTGTTACAGTTTTCCATTCATGATGTCGTTCTGCTTTTTATAGCAGTCTTTAGCCATATGACCCATTTTACCACAGTAGTAGCATTCAACATTAGTGTTTGCATTTTGACCTCTTTGCCATCCACCACGACCTCTTTGGCTCCCCTTGCCTCTAGAGTTACCATGTCCTCCTCCATAGGACTGGTTTTCTTGAGTTTGCTGCATATTCTGATTTCTACCACGGCCTCCAAATCGGCCTCCTCTACCTCTGCCTCTACCTCTTCCAGCATTTGAGTAGAAGACAGCTTCTTTTGAAGTCCCTCTTGAAGAAGATGCACCACCATTTCTCTGCTCCTCAAAAATTAGAAGAGCAATCAACTCCTCAAAATCAAAACATCTTTCACGAACTAAAATGGATGTCCGAAACTATGCATAATCCTTTCTTAGACCATTCAAGGTCACAGAAACTAAATCATCATCTTCCACTAGCGACCCAATGGAAGCAAGTGCATCTGCAATCTTCTTCACCTTCATGTGGTAGTCATTGATGCTCATATTTTCTCTTTGCACATTATGCAACTCTTGCTTGAGCTGCATTTTCCTGGCTTGCGTATTTGTGCTATACATTTTTGACAAAGTATCCCATGCCTCCTTTGGCGTACTTGCATCCTGAATATGCACAATCATAGAGTCTGAAATACTGATGGACAGCCAGTACATAACTTTCCTGGCACTCTCATGCCATGCTTTGAATGCCTGCATTTGCTGTTGATTGGGAACATCAGGAAGAACTGGTTCTTCTTCATTTCCTGCAACAAATTCCCAATATCCTTTTCCCATAAGGAAATTCGTCATTCTAAACTTCCATGCTTGGAAGTTGTTCTTGTCAAGCTTTTCAGTGACAATCTGTGAGAGAGAATCAGATGCTATTACAGAACACTAAAAAAAGTTCTGTCACTGCAAAGAACACAGCTTCAGCCTCACAAGGGCTAATCTGCAAAACTGACGAAAGTGGTATTTGACCACACAGTCACTTCCTAGTGACGATTTTGCATCAACAGGCAACAAGGATGATTCTGTAACTCCCAATGTCTCTGCACACAAGCACACGATGCAATTTCTACAGTAACTTTTCACTGACCTGTAGAACAGTGGTCGCACAGCATAAAACTGGGCCTTTTCCTGAGTGCGTGCAGAAAACTTCCGCCTCCAAAACAGGCCCCGAAATGGCCTCAAATCAAAAAAACAGGGTCGCCACGAAGGGCGTCTCAACCTGAGACAATGCACTCTTGCAGGTGCTATTGCTTCCTCATCCTCATTCTGTATCTCACTGATGGTGGAAACTCTTACATTCTCTATGGTGGTTCCACCATTGGAAGCTTTTGCAGTAGATGCGGGGTAGTACTTCATGAGGTGATTGCCATTAAAGAAGCCTATGCCCTCTCCCTCTGAGTCTCAATCTCTACATTTCCAGTTCAACTAATGTTGCAGACCTTGGAAGGCCCCAATCCTCTGAACTTCATCTTTTTCTTATGGCCCTTTACAAATTACAATAGTACTAGATCACCTTGCTCGAAGTTGCATTGTTTGACATGGTTGTCAAACCAGCTCTTGCATCTTGCCTTCTTGAAGATTAGTGTATGGGTCGCTAGGAGTCGGCGGGTCTGAGATAGCCGTTCTAACTCTACCAAGTGGCTTGTCCATGCTTCCTTTCCATCCTATCTCTTTGGACTACCACTATCAAGCTTGGAATGAAGAATTCTACTAGCAGGATTGTTGTAGTCCCATAGATAAGTTTGAATAGTGTTTGCCTGCGGGCTATCTTATAAGCTATCCTATAGGCCCATAGTGCTGCCATGAGCTTATTGTCCCAGTCACTATATCACGTCTTTTGAGAAAAGTTTTCAGCTAACCGGGACCACCGTTCCGTAGGATGGACCCAAGTCACATCCACCGCACTTTCCTCGGGTTGCTTAGTTATCTAATTACCTACCACATTATGTTTGACATGCAAAAGCAGCTTCCTTAATGACCCAATTTAAACAATGGTTCCTTCACGCAACTTACGCACTGGCACAAAAACAATGTCAAGAAAGTTCCTATTTCAAATATCCGATCTTTATTTATCATAGTCCTGGAATACATCAAGTATCATGCCCAAAGGCTATCCCAGTAATCAATAGGATTGCTACTCCAAGTTTCGCTCGTAGACTAGTACACGGGCCTCGAGGTCCCATCTCAAGTCACATCGGCCTCTTGTGCAGGATTCGGAGGCAAGGAATTTATGGCTAGAGCCTCCCTTGGCACCCAAGAGTCCTCCCACTCCAAGCACCACCCACGAAGAGACCTCTTGCGGCGGGTTCGGTCCATGTACCCAGCGCGGCTAACAACCCCCTTGGATAGGGCCAGGCAGACAGTCGCAGGTAACTGAACCTGCCTCTCCCTCCAGGCTTTTAACCTGAAGCATTAAGTGTTTTTCCTTGAATTAGTTCCTTGAGCAAATAAGTTCAAACAATGTACCAAGTGTACAATCACGATCATTTCGTGGTCATTCGTACGACCAATTGCTAAGGTGTGATTCCTTCTTCCCAAATGCTCCCAGCATTCGGTCCTGGATCGTTCGCGACTTGGGGAGATTCTAGGGGCTTGGCAAGCTAGGTTGCTTGTTTTCCCTTTTTCTTTGGGTTAGAGTTTGTACCCTACCGACCCTAATTATCCTTACCTTAGGTCTCCTTGTAAAATAGATAATGGAAAACCCTGTCGTCCTCGGTTAGGGTCATCTTGTTGGTTATCTCCTAGATCCCTTAAAGTAACTATGTACCTTTATCTTTGATCTTAATTGATCAAGGTTATCTATCCCCTTTACCATGGTTGGTCAAGATGGTTCTGTTTAGAACAGTTCCTACTCCGTTTTAAGTATAATCTTCTTAAGCCCTCTTAATAATGCTCACATGCACTAAGCTTTTACCTATCCCTCTTGAAGTCACCAAGGACTTTGACATGGGACTCACGAATCTCAGTCCCATTTGGTAAATTACAAACAACGTTGAATTTCCCCAACAACTTTAATGCATGCAATGTAATGCCATGCCTTCATTTCAATGCTTACAATTTTGATATAATCCATACGGAATTTTATGCCACACATGAGAAGGTATTTTCTATGCATGCAATCTTAACATTATCCTCTATGTAATTATTTACACGATCTATAACCTTCTTGAATGATCTTATCTTTCTAACTTAATGTGATTATTGTATGAGTCTAGCTGTACTTTAATTTTTTTTGCAGTTTATTACATGTACCTTGGAATCCATCTTGTGATATGGAGATGCACTTTGCTTCTTTCGATGTCCTCTGAAATGTATTTTGCAAGAACTTGTGCAAGGAGCAATGCACTTTATGCAAGAATTCATGCAAGAAATTTTTTGAGTAATTTACGATGCAATTACCTAATCAATTTCAACTATTATGATGTCATCTTACAACTAAATTTATCTTGTTTGTTACAAAACATCACAACTAAATTCATACCAAGGCAATTACCCATCAATCGCGCAAACAATGTGATGTACGTGAATATGATTTTCACCATGATAATTATAATCTATGATTTAATAATAGAGCAACCTGGGTTTGGAGTGATGTCTTGATTCCAATGGTATTTACGCCTGATGATAGACCATTCATGGTTGCGGTACCGTCTTGATTCAAGCTGCCATCCACTCTTGCGGGGTTTTCGGCTATCCTTGTAGATCTACGCTTCGGGGCCATACTCGAAGATGCGCATACGAGAGATTTAATTCTCGCACTCTCCTATGCAACTTTAAGTAAATTCTTGCAGCCTCTCCTTGAGTGCAGAAAAGATAATGAAAGGGGGTGTATTTTCAAAAATATTAGAGGGGCCGTATGACCTCTCTTTAAGGGGGGAAAGAAGAACCCTCTAAAAGCTTCCTCTCTCTCTCTCTCTCTCTCTCTCTCTCTCTCTCTCTCTCTCTCTCTCTCTCTCTCTCTCTCTCTCTCTCTCTCTCTCTCTCTCTCTCTCTCTCTCTCTCTCTCTCTCTCTCTCTCCCGTCAGAGTAGCGTCCTAGGCCATCTCCTTGGGATGATGATGAGGAGGGGGGCTGTGTGTTAGGTGGAGGGGGTGTGATGTGTAGGTGGCAACAGGGGTGACGTTTTCCGATCATGGGGGGGGGGGGGGAGGGGGGCTACTGTCGAAGACAACCAGGAGGGAGGGGCTACTTCACCTTATATGGTGGGGGAGGGAGTGCTTCACGAAGGGGGAGACAGCTGTTAATGGCCGCCACCCCTCCACGTGGGGGGTGCATGCCCCCCTTCTCTCTCTTTACTCCCTCTCTCTCTCTCTCCCCGCCGACATGTTGTCGGCGGGGAGAGAGAGGGAGAGAAAAAAATTGAATTAAATTTAATAATTTAAAAAGGGGGGTTCACATGGGGGAGGCACGTGGGGGGGGGGGGGGGGGGGGGGATATTACAGCCGATCTTGACTAGCTTGGATGTCATGTCCAGATCAATTGGATTTTTTGGTCCATCTCTTCAAGCATAGCCTTATATGCCTCTACCTTAAGAGTGGGATCTGAGAAGTTTAGAGGTGTATGTCATTCTTGCCCATACAAGGCTTGAAATGGTAACATCTTGATTTTTTGTTGAAAGGAAGTGTTATAAGCAAACTCCACCAAAGGTAAATGTTAAAGCCACCGTTTTGGTTCTTTCCCACAATAAGACCTTAGAATATCTTCAATGGTCTGGTTCACCCTCTCAATTTGGCCATTAGTTTGAGGATGATAAGCAGTACTGAAGCATAGCTGGGTTCCAATTGCTTGGAATAGGCAAGTCCAAAACTTAGAGGTGAACTTGGAGTCTCGATCACTAGTTATGCTCTTTGGAAATCCATGTAACCTAAATACTTCTTTGATAAAGACTCGCAGATGACTTATAGGTTGTTCTGACTGGGATCAAGTGTACAAATTTTGTCAATATATCAACCACTACCATGATGGAATCATATCCACTAGTAGTAGTAGGTAATCCAACAACAAAGTCCATACTTATTGACTCCAATTTCATTTGTGGAATGTCCAAAGGTTGTAACTCTCCATGCATCTTGATCCTTTTTGCCTTGACTCTTTGACAAGTTAAGCATTGAGTTACGTACTTTAATGCATCCCTTTTGAATCTTGGCCAATGATAGCTCTTACGAATTGCATTAAGTGTCTTGGCATACCCCGGATGTCCTGCAATGGGATTGTCATGTGCTTCCCATAAGATCTTGGTCTTCACTTCTGGTCCTTTTGGGACACAAAGGTGATCATGGTAATATAGACAACCATTGCTATCACGATAATCCTTAATCTTAGACCTCTCTTTGTCAGAGCTTTCTCCTTGAAGTACCTTAGCCATGAGTCCTTCATATTCCTTATCCTGAGAAATAGCTTGGTGTATAAGCTCACGTACAGGATTATCAGGTATGGATACAATTCTTAAGCTTTGAACTTCTACAACGCTAATAAGAAAGGCTTTTTGGCTTAAGGCATCTACAACAACATTGTCCTTCCCTGGATGATATTTGATTTTAAAATCAACTTCTTGTAGTATCTCTATCCATATTCTTTACCTCATGTTTAGATCAGCTTGGGTGAAGATCCACTTAAGACTTTTATGATCTATCATTAAAGTGAATTTTGTTTGTTGGCAAACATGGATCTTGAACACAGTTTACCTATGGAGGCTTGAACTCGTAAGGAAGAGACATGAATACTAATGACTAGACATGGACTTTCACTCAAGTGAATTAGGTTCCACGATAGATTAGCTTAGACTCATAAACACAATCTTGAGTGGATAGAGTTACAAACTCTAAGTACAAAGTACAATACCATTGCATTGAAAAGTGAACTAAGTACATGTCTTTATAGCTTTCCAGCTTCTCCACTCTCCTCACTGTGCATATGAGATTCAGGACATCTCTTCTTGGAGCATACACCATTTTTTATTTCTCAAAACCCCCCTCAAATGATGAGTCCCTACACTTGCTGGCTTTTGCCCCCCTTACATGATAACATGGCCTGGGAGACTAGCTCATAGGCAGCCTAGTCAAGTTAAAGCTCGAGAATTTTCATCTTTGGCAAGGGTTTTTACAAAGAAAATCCACTAAGGGAAACATAGAGATCCACTATGGGAACAAATTCCTTACAACAATCTGTTAGAGTTGTTGATGGTAGTGGAAGCATCATCATCATCATCTTCTTCATTCATGAATTGGTTTTGGTGGTGGCCATTCTACATCTGCTTCTGCATCTGCTATGCTCTTTTCTTGTGAAAACATTCATTGACTATATGGCCAATCTTACCACAATAATGACATGTCATCCAACTTTTGTTATCGATGTTGAATCCTCGACCTCTTCCTTTGGGTCCAACAACTCCTTTGGTGTATAAGAGATTTTCCCTAGATGATGGAATACCATCTTTTTCATTCTTGTTCCTCTGTTTGTTCTCTTCATCAAGAAGAGAGTGTTCAATATCTTTAAGTGAGAGACTGGGAACATTGCTTAGTGTTGAAACAAGGTTCTCATACGGTTCATAACTAACACTGGCAAGTAGCACTACTATTGCCTCATCCTCATCAATGGTCTTTTTAAGAGTTGCTAGCTGACTTTTAAGGCTCTTGAACTTATTGATGTGTATAGTCATAGATGAGTTGTCTTTTACATCCACCTTATAAAAATGCATAAGTAATTTTACCTTTGAGTTCTTTGCTTGTGTACCAAAGATTTTGTCAAGTTCTTCCCATGCCTTCTTTGCATCCTTGATGCCAGAGATGTGGTGTAATACATCATCTGTTAGACCCCATGCAATAATACCTAGAGCTTTGTTGTTCATCTTCTTCCATGCCTTTGTTTGGTCTTCTACAACATCTTCCTCTTTAGCATCTTCTGCATCATCTTCTTCAAAGAGATCCCGGATGTCTTTCCTCATGAGATGATACATGGTTTTCTCCTTCCAGGCTTGAAAGCCTTCACCATTAAACTTTACTATTTGCTCTAGTGCAATCATCTTAGAAGGAGGTCTTACCACGAGAACACTCGAGAAGTGTCTATCCTTTTACAAAAAAATTGAGACTTACAAATGGATTTGATCAATAGGGCTTTAAATTATTACAAGTGCTGAGAATAGGCTTTTGAGTAGTTGCGGTAAAATTAGTGAATGGCTTGTTCCTGAGCGAGCTAAATACACAAGTTCCGAGAGACATTGATTGAGTATTAAGAGATACTATTGATGTTGAATCTCCTTGTTGAGCTAGATGTTGCTCAATGATCTCCTCCCCTTACTGATTTAGAGTGATGTGGATTGAGCTAGAACTCAGATCAGAATGGCAACAACTTGAATTAGTTGAAGAAAGTGAGAGACTGAAGTGTAAGATGAGCTTGAACTTCACAAGCTATGGCTGCCTTGTGTTAGGGTTTCTGTACTCGACTGTTGTTTCATCTGTATAGCAGCACGTACATGAAATCAACTGACAAAATATTTGATGGAGAGAGGGCTTATATATCGGGCTTTAAAAGCCCTATGGCCTAAGTTGGATTGCAGCGTGTGCAAGCCAAACAGATGTACGATAGCCTGTCAGATTCAACAAATTTCCATAATGTTGGAGGTACAATGCACCAATGCCAGCAACTAAGGTGCCAGAGAGAAGCTCTAGAAGCAGGAGAAGAAGTTTGCAAAAGATATATTAGTGAGATATTGCATGTATGTCAAGATTCTGGGAGAGAAGGAAGGAGTCTCACTTGTAGCTTTCTTGCTTGCACAATGGGGGAAGACACACAAGGGTGGAGGCTGAAAACAGTTTTCCTCTTCTTAGTTGTGTAAGCCAAAAGAACTCAAGTACAAAGAAATAGAAGAACCCTCTATATGGGTCTCAAACCAAACTCAACTAACTAAGGTGGCATACTAACTGAGCCACGAACTAGAGTAGATAAGGATAGCTATCATGTAGCTATTATTCATGGGCGGTGTACCAACCGCGTCTGCAACTGACAAGTCGGTGACATAAATACATAACGGTCACCCTGGCATATCATGAGTGGAGCTCGATATCTCAACACTCCCCCTCGAGCTCAATCCCAATTCCTGCACACCAAGCAGGTCTCTGAACTTGCGCAGCTTCTCTGCGCCCAATGGCTTCGTAAACATGTCAGCTACCTGATCCTCTGTGCTGACATAAACTAGATCAATAAGACCTAGTAAAACCCTCTCTCGCACATAGTGATAATGCACCTCAATGTGCTTTGTTCTAGCATGATAGACTGGGTTATTTGCCAAGTGTATACTACTCATGTTGTCACAATAAATGACAACTGGCCCATCTGTAGACTAATGCATATCATAAAGTAGCTTATGCAACCAAGCTACCTCACATGCAGCCATTGCTGCACCCCTGTACTCAGCCTCTGTGCTGGACAAGGCAACTGTAGGCTGTTTCTTGCTGCTCCAAGTGACTGCAGCACTCCCAAAAGAGAACACATATCCACTGGTAGATCGTCTATCAGAAATACTACCAGCCCAATCAGCATCAGTGTATCCATGCAGCTGTATCTGAACCCCAGTCTCATAAAATAGTCCATACTGCAATGTGGACTTCACATACCTGAGTATGCGTCTAGCCGCATCCAAATGTGATTTCCTTGGAGCCTGCATAAATTGACTTACCAATCCAACAGCATAGCTCAAATCTGGCCTGGTAATAGTCATATAAATCAAGCTTCCTACTATGCGTCTATACATAGTAGGGTCTTCCAGAAGCTCACCTGCATCTGCGCTCAGCTTCACATTCTGCTCCAAAGGAACTGAAATAGGCTTACAGCCTCTCATCCCATATTTGGACAGCATGTCCAATCCATACTGCCTCTGCAAGAGCTGTATCCCACTTGGTGATCTAATCACCTCAATGCCCAAGAAATAACGCAGCTCTCCCAAATCCTTCATCTCAAACTTGTGCTTCAATAGCATTTTCACATGAAGGATATCTTCATCATTGTCACCTGTCATAATCAAATCATCAACATAAATGACAAGTAGCATAATACCTTTCTCTGTTTTTCTCACATAAAGTGAGAAATATGCCTTGGAAATCTGAAAGCCAATAGTGACAAGATACTGTCCTATCTTGTCAGACCATGCTCTAGGTGCTTGCTTCAAGCCATACAAAGCTTTCTTCAACCTGCAAACAAACTCAGGATGAACATCATGCACATAACCTGGTGGCTGCTCCATATAGACCTCTTCTTGCAAATCACCATGCAAGAAGGCATTCTTTACATCCATCTGATGTAAAGACCATCCCTTTGACGCAGCCATAGCAATGACTGCTCTTACGGTTGCCATCCTTCCAACCGGACTGAATGTTTCTTCATAGTCAATGCCATATGTTTGTGCATACCCCTTGACTACTAATCTTGCCTTGTATCTGTTCACAGAACCATCTGCATTGTGCTTCACCTTATAAACCCACTTACAGCCAATTGCATTTTTACCTTTAGGCAAAGGTACCAATTCCCATGTAGCATTTGCTTCCAAGGCATCCATTTCTTCATCCATGGCTTTCTCCCATTTTTCTTTTCCCATGGCTTGCTCAAAAGAAGTGGGTTCTGGTTCCTGTATCACTTTGACCATATATGCATAGTGAATGGCTGTAAATCCATCATATTTCAGTCTATCCACAGGATACCTAGCTCTCGTAGACCTGCGCAAAGTAGGTTCACTCCCAGGTGCTCTCAAAACATCCCTGGTCTTCCTTACTCCAGGTGTAACAATAGAAGGAATACCCAACTCATCATCAATGCTCTGTTCTGAGCCACTGGATTCACCATCCACATAAGAGTGACATGCATTCACATCAAACATGGGCTGATCAACCTTCTCTTTTCCTTTTTGTGATACCTGCATACCACTATCTGCATTACTTTGAGAAGATTCTCCTGATCTCAATCTGCCTGTCCATGGCGAAGAATGTGAACCACTGCTAGAGGACGCTCCAGGTCCACTGATATTTTGTGACTGCTGCTGTGAATTCTGTGCAGCATTACCATTTTGTGCATCTACATCATCAATCACATTTACTAGTTTATACCAGCTACTCATCTCATCAAAAACAACATCTTTGCTCACTGTAAACTTACGAGTAGAAGGGTTATAGCATCTATACCCTTTTTGCTGCAGAGAGTAACCAATAAAGATGCACTTCTCAGCTTTTGGATCCAACTTGGATCTCAACTCATCTCGCACATGTACATAGGCAATGCAACCAAAAATTTTCAAATGAGAAATATCTGGTTTCCTACCAGTATACCTCTCCTCTGGAGTCATTCCATGTATTGCTGCAGTGGGAGTCCTGTTCATTATGTAGACTGCTGTAGCAACTGCTTCAGCCCAATAAAAATCTGGCATGTCTTTTTCATTGAGCATGGCACGAGATACCTCTCCAATATGTCTGTTTTTTCTTTCTGCAATTCCATTTTGCTGTGGGGTATGACTGCATGAATATTGCTGCTTTATGCCATGCTCCTGCAAGAACCTTGCAAACTCATTTGAGAGGTACTCTCCCCCTCCATCTGACCTTAGGCATTTTATTTGCAGACCTGTTTCTTTTTCAACCATAGCTTTAAGAGTTTTGAAATGCCCAAAAACTTCACTTTTCTTTTTCATAACATACACCCAAAATTTTCTGCTATAGTCATCAATAAAAGTGACAAAATAATGACAGCCTCCAAGAGATGCAGCTTTAGTAGTCCACACATCAGAGTGGATTAATTCCAATGGCTTCTTGCTCTCTTGAACATGTCTAGGAAATGGTTTCCTTGCCTGTTTTCCAAACTGACAGGCTTCACATACCTTATGCATCTCTGCAACCTTGAATCTAGGCAATCCTGCAACAATATTTTGGGCCTGCATTGATTTAAGTCGCTATACATTAACATGACCAATGCGTTTATGCCAGATATCAATATCTGCAACTACACCGGTCCCATGTGCAAACATTGCTGCACTCAATTCAGACATGTCTGCATCCAACGTAAACATTCTGCCCTTCTTCTTTCCTTTTGCTATCAAGCGACCTTTATTTTTCATATCCTCAACAAAGCATCCATGAGGATTGAATCTGACCTGCAAGCCCTGCTCAACCATTTGACCAACAGACACCAGATTCTTGGTGATATTCGGGACATGAAATACATCAGACAGGTATTTCTTTTTCCCATCCTGCATAGACAAAGGAATTTTTCCAATCTGCACAATCGGATGTGCAGTATCATCACCAGTCTCCACAAATCCTGGTTTTTCCATTTTTCTTGCATCCTCCATCCATTCTGCATGACCTGTCATGTGGTTTGATGCACCTGAGTCAACATACCATACATCATTGCTTGCTTCTGCACTTGTCACAGAATTGTTTATGTGCTGCGCCATGAACAAATGCTCATTTCTGTCATCACCCTGTCTGCTAGAAGATGCATAATTCCCTTGTTGTAGTTTTCCATTCATGATGTCATTCTGCTTTTTATAGCAGTCTTTAGCCATATGACCCATTTTACCACAGTAGTAGCATTCAACATTACTGTTTGCATTTTGACCTCTTTGCCATCCACCACGACCTCTTTGGCTCCCCCTGCCTCTAGAGTTACCACGTCCTCCTCCATAGGACTGGTTTTCTTGAGTTTGCTACATATTCTGATTTCTACCACGGCCTCCAAATCGGCCTCCTCTACCTCTGCCTCTACCTCTTCCAGCATTTGAGTAGAAGACAGCTTCTTTTGAAGTTCCTCCTGAAGAAGATGCACCACCATTTCTCTGCTCCTCAAAAATTAGAAGAGCAATCAACTCCTCAAAATCAGGAAATCTTTCACGAACTGAAATGGATGTCCGAAACTGTGCATAATCCTTTCCTAGACCATTCAAGGTCACGGAAACTAAATCATCATCTTCCACTGGCGACCCAATGGAAGCAAGTGCATCTGCAATCTTCTTCACCTTCATGTGGTAGTCATTGATGCTCATATTTTCTCTTTGCACATTATGCAACTCTTGCTTGAGCTACATTTTCCTGGCTTGCGTATTTGTGCTATACATTTTTGACAAAGTATCCCATGCCTCCTTTGGCGTGCTTGCATCCTGAATATGCACAATCATAGAGTCTGAAATACTGATAGACAGCCAGTACATAACTTTCCTGGCTCTCTCATGCCATGCTTTGAATGCCTGCATTTGCTGTTGACTGGGAACATCAAGAAGAACTGGTTCTTCTTCATTTCCTGCAACAAATTCCCAATATCCTTTTCCCATAAGGAAATTCGTCATTCTAAACTTCCATGCCTGGAAGTTGTTCTTGTCAAGCTTTTCAGTGACAATCTGTGAAAGAGAATCAGATGCCATTACAGAATACTGCAAAAAATTCTGTCACTGCAAAAAACACAGCTTCACCCTCACAAGGGCAAATCTGCAAAACTGGAGAAAGTGGTATTTGACCACACAGTCACTTCGTAGTGACGATTTTGTATAAACAGGAACCAATGATGATTCTGAAACTCCCAATGTCTCTGCGCACAAGCATATGATGCAATTTCTACAGTAAATTTTCACCGACCTGTAGAACAGTGGTCGCACAGCATAAAATAGGGTCTTTTCCTGAGTGCGTGCAGAAAACTTCCGCCTTCAAAACAGGCCCTGAAATGGCCTCAAATCAAAAAAACAAGGTCGCCAAGGGCTAAAGCCCATCTCCCGTAGCATATACTGCCCTCTTGCTTCACCGCGAAGGGCGTCTCAACCTGAGACAATGCACTCCTGCAATTTCCGGCTGTGTTACCTGCAAAGATCTGCTCCCAAAATAGAAAATGAAAGCAACACTGCTCCTCTTACCAGACCACCGCGAGCTTGGCTTGCTTTCTTGAGCTCCTTACCACGAACAAGGCTCTGATACCATGTCAAGATTCTGGGAGAGAAGGAAGGAGTCTCACTTGTAGCTTTCTTGCTTGCACAATGGGGGAAGACACACAAGGGTGGAGGCTGAAAACAGTTTTCCTCTTCTTAGTTGTGTAAGCCAAAAGAACTCAAGTACAAAGAAATAGAAGAACCCTCTATATGGGTCTCAAACCAAACTCAACTAACTAAGGTGGCATACTAACTGAGCCACGAACTAGAGTAGATAAGGATAGCTATCATGTAGCTATTATTCATGGGCGGTGTACCAACCGCGTCTGCAACTGACAAGTCGGTGACATAAATACATAACGGTCACCCTGGCGTATCATGAGTGGAGCTCGATATCTCAACACTGTATTGGGAGATCCAGGGGCTCCTAGGTGAGTGGGTGCATGTTGACTATAATGGCCAAGAAGAGATGTGTGAGAATGGAGTAGGAGATAAACTCATACACTTGTCCTGAGTTGGAGCTGAGTTGTGAGAAGTTGGGGGAGTAGGGAGAAGAGCTAAACTGAGCTCACCATGGCTTTGATACCATGTTGAAAAACATGGATTTTGAACACAGTTTAGCTATGGGGCCTTGAACTCATAAGCAAAAGACATGAATACTGATGACTAGACACAAACTTTCACTCAAGTGAATTAGGTTCCAAGATAGATTAGCTTGGACTCATAAACACAATCTTGAGTGGATAGAGTTACAAACTCTAAGTACAAAGTACAATAGCATTGCATTGAAAAGTGAACCAAGTACATGTCTTTATAGCTTTCCAGCTTCTCCACTCTCCTCACTGTGCATATGGGATTTAGGACATCTCTTCCTGCAGCATACATCATTTGTTATTTCTCAACACCCTTCCTAATAGATAGTGTCTCCATAGTTTCAAGGCATGGATTACTGCAAGTAACTCAAGGTCATGAGTGGCATAGTTGGACTTGTAGGTTTTCAATTTTCTGGAAGTAGCGTATCAAAGCTTTCTTGATGCTCATTGGTCCAAATGATTACTGTATTTTTCTTCAAAAGATTTTTCAAGGGTGTAGCAATGAGAGAATAATCCTTGATGAAGATTCGGTACCATCTTGTCTGTCCCAAAAATCCTAGGATTTCCTTTATTGTCTTAGGTATTGGCCATTCTAGGATATCTTTCACTTTGGTAGGGTCTACAGAGATTCCATTGGTGGAAACAATGTATCCAAGATATTCAATCCTGTCAATAAGAAATACACATTTACTCATCTTGGCATAGAGCTGATTTTCACAGTGTTACTAGGGCAATCTTTAAGTGACTTTCATGTTTCTCTATGATTTGGAGTATACTAGTATATCATCAAAGAATAATAGCACAAAATCATCTAGATATGGTCGAAATATGTCTTGCACTAGATGATTGAATGTAGCTGGGGCATTAGTCAATCCGAATGGCATGACTAAAAATTCATAATGACCATACCTAGTGTTGAAGGAAATCTTTGGGATATCTTGTTCCTTAATTCAAATTTGATAGTATCTGGACCTTAGATCGATCTTGGAAAAAAACCTTGGCTCCATGTAGGCAATCTAAAAGTTCATCTATCATAGGTATGGGGTACTTGTTTTTTACCATAACCTGATTTAGTCCTCTAAAGTCAATACATAGTTTTAAGTGTTCCATCCTTCTTTTTTTGGAAGAGGACAGGTGTTCCCCAAGGTGAGTTACTTGGGTGGATAAATCATTGCTCTATCAATTGACTCAATTGTTCCTTAAGCTCAATAGCTTTAGGAATAGAAATTTTGTACGATCGTTTTGACATTGGATCGGCTCCAGGAATCAATTTTATTTCATGATAAACCTCATGATTTGGAGGCAATTGAGTCAGTTCTTCTGGAAAGACATCCTCAAAGTTGTTGATCTAGGAAGGTAGAGTGACTTCATTAGTCTTTTTGATCTAATTCAAGCAGATCATGTAGATTGGTTGACCTTTCTTCAATCGGTTCCTAAGTCAACTTGCCTTGGCTAGTTGACTCTAGTTCTTCCAGCTTTCCCATATGCCTTTACGGTTTCTCTTTCCAAATCTTGAAATATTATTTCCTCTTCAACACATAGAATCTGGGCTTTGTTCTTCTTGAGCCAATGCATTTCCAAAATGCAATTGTAGCATCCTAGTGGTAGGATTTGAAATTTTGCTTTAGTTATATTGCTGTCTAACTCAAATTGAAGTTTCCCTACAGTTTTGGTTGAGGCGATTTCCTTCCCACTAGCCAATTCTACTATGATTTTCCTTGTCCCCCTGGATTCTAGATGCAATATTTTAATTGTCTTGGGTGTAAGAAAGGAATGCGTGCTATCACGATGTACCCTTGTAAGTAGCTAGAGATTGAATTATTGAACATTGGTGGTTTTCTCCTTTCCTTTCCACGATAGCATGAATTATTGTTGTTGTTCCCTCTGCTTCTTCCACCAACGTGGTTTAGGCTAGGATTTTGAGGATGATTAGGACAATTTTCCCTTACGTGTCCAATTCTTCCACACTGGTAGTAGTGTTTGATTCCTATCCCATGTGGTCCTTGGATGATTGCATTAGCTCTACCATTCCCTCTGACATTGGCCATGTCAACACCACGGCTTGGGTATTCCCTTCCATAGTTGTTTATTGGATAGTTCCTTTAGCCATTTCGAGTGATCTCCTTAGCCATAGGCTTTGCTTGCATAAGAGCATCTTCGAGAGTCATTGGTCTCATTGATTCAAGGTGAGTGTCGAAAGGTGGATTTAGTCCTTGGCAGAACCTTGCAATTTGTTGAGACGTTGTCATTGGGGGTGCATATTTTTGCAAACTCACAAACTTATAATAATATCCTTCCAAGGTTAGGCTTAATTGTCTTAAATTGTAGATTTCATTCATCTTGATTGATTCAAGAGATGGGGGAAGATAACGTCTTTTCACAGCTTCTTTGATCTCCTCCCAAGTTTGGAAAGCTTATGTTACCCCTTTATCGCAGCAAAACTATTTCTGCCAAAGCTTAGCTTCGCCAGTAAGATGAAGACAAGTAGTCATGGGACTAATTTGCAGCAGTAGTTTCAACAGCTAGGAAATAGTCATCCAAAGCCTCAATCCAAGCTTTTGCATCTTGCTCCACCTTGGGTCCTTCACCACTAAACCTAGTTGTTGGGAGAAGAAACTTCTTCCCTTGGAGTTCCTTGTATGTTTTATCAAATTGCACCAGTTAGCGATCCTGATTATCTCCGTAACTTCTTTGTTACAAAACGAGGTGGTTTGGCCTTTATCTCTAGGAATCAATAAGATTTTGGGAGATTAGGATACTCTAGAAGCTCATAATTTTTTTACTTTACACTCTTGGTATAAGGGCTATCCTATCGGGAGATATAACCTTTGTATATTGTTCATACACCCAACAATGTAGGATCATTGGCTCCCCATTAATTGCCATAGTATCATTAACCTTTTGTCCTTCAAATAGGAAATATTGAGATAGTTTTAGTTCTTCAAGACATTTCAACAACTTGAGATGGACTTTCACATCTTCGTATAGAGGTGAGTCTAAGTACAAGTAAGGGTCGTTCCATCCCCAAGTTTGGGCTCCAGTTATAGCCCTTCGTAAGCTTAAAAAACTCCATAGACAAGTCTTCTCTAAGATAGCCATTACGCTTTCTCTTAATTCCAAAGCAGTGGAGTACATGATCTAAAAACTTACTCGCATAAAGCGTACTTCATCATTACCTTGTCAAAGCAGTTCAACTATCATCATAAGCTCATAACTCACGCTCTTCAAAAATAATAATGAAACTTTATACTTATGAAAAGTACTTACAAAGATTTATTTGATCATACTATGATCTACCAATACATCATCTCATGGATCCTTTCCTCATGAAAAGTATTAGGGTCTATATTCTCACATCTTGGGGGATTCTCATGTACATGGCAAACAACATAATGTGGTGGCTCTTGGGGATAACCAAAACATCACGTACCAAAATAAGGCCTTCTTGGTACTACAAAAACTCTCTTGGGTGGTACTATTTGTAACATTTTCCGATACAACCACAATGTTTAAGATATAGGCTCATCCCCAATGTCTAGTAACCATTCAACAAAGGCAGTGAACAAAAGGTATATCTTAACTATCCTTAGTTGTTTAGCCTATCGAATATTCCATAATTCATAATGAAGAAGGATGTTATGCCCATAATAAATGTCCATATGTGATCTATTCCTTGGCCAGAAATCTCTCATGTACCATGAGTTAGGATGAGGTTGCAAAATAATTGGAGGAATAAAGACCAAATTTTCCATTATCCTCTCAAATATTGCCTCACGATATGAGAAATTATTTGACCCTAAGGCTACTTGATACATGATGGGAAAAATATCCCGCAAACGTGTAGCTTCCTCATCGCTAAGTTCTTGTAGGCACAATGTGTATGCTAGTGTTAGTGCAAGATAGTTAACAACAATATTCTTCAAACAAGTGTGATTATTTTATTAATTCCTTTTATATGTTGACTACTTAACCTTACACTAAAAGCTCATTTGAAACCTAGGCTCTGATACCATGTGTGAGATGCCTCCTCCAACAGACCTGAAGCAGTCCTCTTAGTAGTCGACTGAAATTCATATCCATGCACATCACCACCCCGTCTCCCCATGGGAAACATTGGACTTAGTTGAAATGGGAATCTTAGTTCTACTTCACAAGGGAAGCCTGGACAAGTTACCCCTAACAACAATCTAATGCCTACCTAGGAAAGACCACTTTGTAATCAATCAAAGGTAGGATTGAGGTTAACAACGCACTTGGTTCAAAGAGAGTGAGAGAGATGGGGGAGAGTGTAACTCGATCCCCCTACCCATAAGGAAAAATCTCAGCTCCACAGCCCCCCTAAAACGGTGTTAAACTTGGTAACTAATCCTACAGGTATTGGGAGGGTCATGATTTAATTATCTCTATCCCGACTTATTAGGTCCACCCAGCCACAAGAATCCAACCATCAAGATTGAAGTCTCCCACTTTCCTCGATGGGGTTTTCTTAGCTTTCTAATTATCAAAGCATACTACCACACTATTTGGGCATATAAAATTAGCTTTCTTTTATTACTCCGTTAAACTGGGTTCGTTAAACTTGATCTTTGGCACATAACAAACAATTCAAAAATCAGATACTTTATTTCACCATCACTCCGCAGAGTGATACAGAACCATCTTTTCGCAGAAAGACACCACCTAGTGACCTTCCAATCCCTCAGGATTGGGCTATATGTGATCGCACTCCATCCGCGGTCAACAAGGAATTTACTAGCTCAGAGCCCCTCTAAGCTTCACTGAGCCTTGGGAGCTGTCCTACATAAAAGGGGCACTTACCACTTGGCCCTTTGTCCTCTTAGGTGCTCAAGCGATCAAAAACCAAAAACACGTATCTCCCTTAGGAGCATAGGACTTCCACCCACATGTGAGTTTTTCCACACTTTGTGCAGAGTGTTTGGGAGCACTGGTTGGGAATCCCAATGTCCCGAACCACCACAGTCCACAACACATTCGGCTGTACAAGCCCGAAATCATAAGAGCCATAACTCATCATTCACAAATCCAAAAGAAATCATAACCATAAAACATTCTTAACACAGTTGTCAATGTATGTGATACATAGGATCTATCCCCTGTTGAGATATCGAGCTCCACTCGTGATATGCCAGGGTGACCGTTGTGCATTTATGTCACCGACTTGTCAGTTGCAGATGCGGTTGGTACACCGCCCATGAATAATAGCTACATGATAGCTATCCTTATCTACTCTAGTTCGTGGCTCAGTTAGTATGCCACCTTAGTTAGTTGAGTTTGGTTTGAGACCCATATATAGGGTTCTTCTATTTCTTTGTATTTGAGTTCTTTTTGGCTTACACAACTAAGAAGAGGAAAACTGTTTTCAGCCTCCACCTCTGTGTGTATTCCCCCATTGTGCAAGCAAGAAAGCTACAAGTGAGACTCCTTTCTTCTCTCCCACAATCTTGACATGGTATCAGAGCCTTGTTCGTGGTAAGGAGCTCAAGAAAGCAAGCCAAGCTCGCGGTGTTCTGGTAAGAGGAGCATGCAATTACCCATCAATCGCGCAAACAATGTGATGTACGTGAATATGATTTTCACCATGATAATTATAATCTATGATTTAATAATAGAGCAACCTGGGTTTGGAGTGATGTCTTGATTTTGAATGGTATTTACGCCTGATGATAGACCATTCATGGTTGCGGTACCGTCTTGATTTAAGCTGCCATCCACTCTTGCGGGGTTTTCGGCTATGCTTGTAGATCTACGCTTCGGGGCCATACTCGAAGATGCGCATACGAGAGATTTAATTCTCGCACTCTCCTATGCAACTTTAAGTAAATTCTTGCAGCCTCTCCTTGAGTGGAGAAAAGATAATGAAAGGGGGGTGTATTTTCAAAAATATTATAAGGGGGCGTATGACCTCTCTTTAAGGGGGGAAAGAAGAACCCTCTAAAAGCTTCCCTCTCTCTCTCTCTCTCTCTCTCTCTCTCTCTCTCTCTCTCTCTCTCTCTCTCTCTCTCTCCCCGTCAGAGTAGCGTGCTAGGCCGTCTCCTTGCGATGATGATGAGGAGGGGGGCTGTGTGTTAGGTGGAGGGGGTGTGATGTGTAGGTGGCAACAGGGGTGACGTTTTCCGATCACGCGGGGGGGAGGGGGGCTACTGTCGAAGACAACCAGGAGGGAGGGGCTACTTCACCTTATATGGTGGGGGAGGGAGTGCTTCACGAAGGGGGAGACAGCTGTTAATGGCCGCCACCCCTCCACGTGGGGGGTGCATGCCCCCCTTCTCTCTCTTTACTCCCTCTCTCTCTCTCTCTCCCCCAACATGCTGTCGGCGGGGAGAGAGAGGGAGAGAAAAAAAATTGAATTAAATTTAATAATTTAAAAAGGGGGGTTCACATGGGGGAGGCACGTGGGGGGGGGGGAAGATATTACAGCCGATCTTGACTAGCTTGGATGTCATGTCCAGATCAATTGGATTTTTTGGTCCATCTCCTCAAGCATAGCCTTATAAGCCTCTACCTTAAGAGTGGGATCTGAGAAGTTTAGAGGTGTATGTCATTCTTTCCCATACAAGGCTTGAAATGGTAACATCTTGATTTTTTGTTGAAAGGAAGTGTTATAAGCAAACTCCACCAAAAGGTAAATGTTAAAGCCACCGTTTTGGTTCTTTCCCACAATAAGACCTTAGAATATCTTCAATGGTCTGGTTCACCCTCTCAATTTGGCCATTAGTTTGAGGATGATAAGCAGTACTGAAGCATAGCTGGGTTCCAATTGCTTGGAATAGGCAAGTCCAAAACTTAGAGGTGAACTTGGAGTCTCGATCACTAGTTATGCTCTTTGGAAATCCATGTAACCTAAATACTTCTTTGATAAAGACTCGCAGATGACTTATAGGTTGTTCTGACTGGGATCAAGTGTACAAATTTTGTCAATATATCAACCACTACCATGATGGAATCATATCCACTAGTAGTAGTAGGTAATCCAACAACAAAGTCCATACTTATTGACTCCAATTTCATTTGTGGAATGTCCAAAGGTTGTAACTCTCCATGCATCTTGATCCTTTTTGCCTTGACTCTTTGACAAGTTAAGCATTGAGTTACGTACTTTAATGCATCCCTTTTGAATCTTGGCCAATGATAGCTCTTACGAATTGCATTAAGTGTCTTGGCATACCCCGGATGTCCTGCAATGGGATTGTCATGTGCTTCCCATAAGATCTTGGTCTTCACTTCTGGTCCTTTTGGGACACAAAGGTGATCATGGTAATATAGACAACCATTGCTATCACGATAATCCTTAATCTTAGACCTCTCTTTGTCAGAGCTTTCTCCTTGAAGTACCTTAGCCATGAGTCCTTCATATTCCTTATCCTGAGAAATAGCTTGGCGTATAAGCTCACGTACAGGATTATCAGGTATGGATACAATTCTTAAGCTTTGAACTTCTACAATGCTAATAAGAAAGGCTTTTTGGCTTAAGGCATCTACAACAACATTGTCCTTCCCTGGATGATATTTGATTTTAAAATCAACTTCTTGTAGTATCTCTATCCATATTCTTTACCTCATGTTTAGATCAGCTTGGGTGAAGATCCACTTAAGACTTTTATGATCCATATTCGCAGTGAAGCAAGAAAGGCGTCTCAACCTGAGACAATGCACTCTTGCAATTTCCGGCTGTGCTACCTGTAGAGATCTGCTCCCAGAACAGAAAATGAAAGCAACACTGCTCCTCTTACCAGAACACCGCGAGCTTGGCTTGCTTTCTTGAGCTCCTTACCACGAACAAGGCTCTGATACCATGTCAAGATTGTGGGAGAGAAGGAAGGAGTCTCACTTGTAGCTTTCTTGCTTGCACAATGGATGAATACACACAGAGGTGGAGGCTGAAAACAGTTTTCCTCTTCTTAGTTGTGTAAGCCAAAAGAAATAGAAGAACCCTCTATATGGGTCTCAAACCAAACTCAACTAACTAAGGTGGCATACTAACTGAGCCACGAACTAGAGTAGATAAGGATAGCTATCATGTAGCTATTATTCATGGGCAGTGTACCAACCGCATCTGCAACTGACAAGTCGGTGACATAAATGCACAACGGTCACCCTGGCATATCACGAGTGGAGCTCGATATTTCAACAGGGGATAGATCCTATGTATCACATACATTGACAACTGTGTTAAGAATGTTTTATGGTTATGATTTCTTTTGGATTTGTGAATGATGAGTTATGGCTCTTATGATTTCGGGCTTGTACAGTCGAATGTGTTGTGGACTGTGGTGGTTCGGGACATTGGGATTCCCAACCAGTGCTCCCAAACACTCTGCACAAAGTGTGGAAAAACTCACATGCGGGTGGAAGTCCTATGCTCCTAAGGGAGATACGTGTTTTTGGTTTTTGATCGCTTGAGCACCTAAGAGGACAAAGGGCCAAGTGGTAAGTGCCCCTTTTATGTAGGACAGCTCCCAAGGCTCAGTGAAGCTTAGAGGGGCTCTGAGCTAGTAAATTCCTTGTTGACCGCGGATGGAGTGCGATCACATATAGCCCAATCCTGAGGGATTGGAAGGTCACTAGGTGGTGTCTTTCTGCGAAAAGATGGTTCTGTATCACTCTGCGGAGCGATGGTGAAATAAAGTATCTGATTTTTGAATTGTTTGTTATGTGCCAAAGATCAAGTTTAACGAACCCAGTTTAACGGAGTAATAAAAGAAAGCTAATTTTATATGCCCAAATAGTGTGGTAGTATGCTTTGCTAATTAGAAAGCTAAGAAAACCCCATCGAGGAAAGTGGGAGACTTCAATCTTGATGGTTGGATTCTTGTGGCTGGGTGGACCTAATAAGTCGGGATAGAGATAATTAAATCATGACCCTCCCAATACCTGTAGGATTAGTTACCAAGTTTAACACCGTTTTAGGGGGGCCGTGGAGCTGAGATTTTTCCTTATGGGTAGGGGGATCGAGTTACACTCTCCCCCATCTCTCTCACTCTCTTTGAACCAAGTGCGTTGTTAACCTCACTCCTACCTTTGATTGATTACAAAGTGGTCTTTCCTAGGTAGGCGTTAGATTGTTGTTAGGGGTAACTTGTCCAGGCTTCCCTTGTGAAGTAGAACTAAGATTCCCATTTCAACTAAGTCCAATGTTTCCCATGGGGAGACGGGATGGTGATGTGCATGGATATGAATTTCAGTCGACTACTAAGAGGACTGCTTCAGGTCTGTTGGAGGAGGCATCTCACACATGGTATCAGAGCCTAGGTTTCAAATGAGCTTTTAGTGTAAGGTTAAGTAGTCAACATATAAAAGGAATTAATAAAATAATCACACTTGTTTGAAGAATATTGTTGTTAACTATCTTGCACTAACACTAGCATACACATTGTGCCTACAAGAACTTAGCGATGAGGAAGCTACACGTTTGCGGGATATTTTTCCCATCATGTATCAAGTAGCCTTAGGGTCAAATAATTTCTCATATCGTGAGGCAATATTTGAGAGGATAATGGAAAATTTGGTCTTTATTCCTCCAATTATTTTGCAACCTCATCCTAACTCATGGTACATGAGAGATTTCTGGCCAAGGAATAGATCACATATGGACATTTATTATGGGCATAACATCCTTCTTCATTATGAATTATGGAATATTCGATAGGCTAAACAACTAAGGATAGCTAAGATATACCTTTTGTTCACTGCCTTTGTTGAATGGTTACTAGACATTGGGGATGAGCCTATATCTTAAACATTGTGGTTGTATCGGAAAATGTTACAAATAGTACCACCCAAGAGAGTTTTTGTAGTACCAAGAAGGCCTTATTTTGGTACGTGATGTTTTGGTTATCCCCAAGAGCCACCACATTATGTTGTTTGCCATGTACATGAGAATCCCCCAAGATGTGAGAATATAGACCCTAATACTTTTCATAAGGAAAGGATCCATGAGATGATGTATTGGTAGATCATAGTATGATCAAATAAATCTTTGTAAGTACTTTTCATAAGTATAAAGTTTCATTATTATTTTTGAAGAGCGTGAGTTATGAGCTTATGATGATAGTTGAACTGCTTTGACAAGGTAATGATGAAGTACGCTTTATGCGAGTAAGTTTTTAGATCATGTACTCCACTGCTTTGGAATTAAGAGAAAGCGTAATGGCTATCTTAGAGAAGACTTGTCTATGGAGTTTTTTAAGCTTACGAAGGGCTATAACTGGAGCCCAAACTTGGGGATGGAACGACCCTTACTTGTACTTAGACTCACCTCTATACGAAGATGTGAAAGTCCATCTCAAGTTGTTGAAATGTCTTGAAGAACTAAAACTATCTCAATATTTCCTATTTGAAGGACAAAAGGTTAATGATACTATGGCAATTAATGGGGAGCCAATGATCCTACATTGTTGGGTGTATGAACAATAGTGCACAGTGAGGAGAGTGGAGAAGCTGGAAAGCTATAAAGACATGTACTTGGTTCACTTTTCAATGCAATGCTATTGTACTTTGTACTTAGAGTTTGTAACTCTATCCACTCAAGATTGTGTTTATGAGTCCAAGCTAATCTATCTTGGAACCTAATTCACTTGAGTGAAAGTTTGTGTCTAGTCATCAGTATTCATGTCTTTTGCTTATGAGTTCAAGGCCCCATAGCTAAACTGTGTTCAAGATCCATGTTTTTCAACATGGTATCAAAGCCATGGTGAGCTCAGTTTACCTCTTCTCCCTACTCCCCCAACTTCTCACAACTCAGCTCCAACTCAGGACAAGTGTATGAGTTTATCTCCTACTCCATTCTCACACATCTCTTCTTGGCCATTATAGTCAACATGCACCCACTCACCTAGGAGCCCCTGGATCTCCCAATACGGGCAATATCTCACTAAGATATCTTTTGCAAACTTCTTCTCCTGCTTCTAGAGCTTCTCTTTGGCACCTTAGTTGCTGGCATTGGTGCACTGTACCTCCAACATTATGGAAATTTGTTGAATCTGACAGGCTATCGTACAGCTGTTTGGCTTGCACACGCTGCAATCCAACTTAGGCCATAGGGCTTTTAAAGCCCGATATATAAGCCCTCTCTCCATCAAATATTTTGTCAGTTGATTTCATGTACGTGCTGCTACAGATGAAACAACAGTCGAGTACAGAAACCCTAACACAAGGCAGCCATAGCTTGTGAAGCTCAAGCTCATCTTACACTTCAGTCTCTCACTTTCTTCAACTAATTCAAGTTGTTGCCATTCTGATCTGAGTTCTAGCTCAATCCACATCACTCTAAATCAGTAAGGGGAGGAGATCATTGAGCAACATCTAGCTCAACAAGGAGATTCAACATCAATAGTATCTCTTAATACTCAATCAATGTCTCTCGGCACTTGTGTATTTAGCTCGCTCAGGAACAAGCCATTCACTAATTTTACCGCAACTACTCAAAAGCCTATTCTCAGCACTTGTAATAATTTCAAGCCCTATTGATCAAATCCATTTGTAAGTCTCAATTTTTTTGTAAAAGGATAGACACTTCTCGAGTGTTCTCGTGGTAAGACCTCCTTCTAAGATGATTGCACTAGAGCAAATAGTAAAGTTTAATGGTGAAGGCTTTCAAGCCTGGAAGGAGAAAACCATGTATCATCTCATGAGGAAAGACCTCCGGGATCTCTTTGAAGAAGATGATGCAGAAGATGCTAAAGAGGAAGATGTTGTAGAAGACCAAACAAAGGCATGGAAGAAGATGAACAACAAAGCTCTAGGTATTATTGCATGGGGTCTAACAGATGATGTATTACACCACATCTCTGGCATCAAGGATGCAAAGAAGGCATGGGAAGAACTTGACAAAATCTTTGGTACACAAGCAAAGAACTCAAAGGTAAAATTACTTATGCATTTTTATAAGGTGGATGTAAAAGACAACTCATCTATGACTATACACATCAATAAGTTCAAGAGCCTTAAAAGTCAGCTAGCAACTCTTAAAAAGACCATTGATGAGGATGAGGCAATAGTAGTGCTACTTGCTAGTGTTAGTTATGAACCGTATGAGAACCTTGTTTCAACACTAAGCAATGTTCCCAGTCTCTCACTTAAAGATATTGAACACTCTCTTCTTGATGAAGAGAACAAACAGAGGAACAAGAATGAAAAAGATGGTATTCCATCATCTAGGGAAAATCTCTTATACACCAAAGGAGTTGTTGGACCCAAAGGAAGAGGTCGAGGATTCAACATCGATAACAAAAGTCGGATGACATGTCATTATTGTGGTAAGATTGGCCATATAGTCAATGAATGTTTTCACAAGAAAAGAGCATAGCAGATGCAGAAGCAGATGTAGAATGGCCACCACCAAAACCAATTCATGAATGAAGATGATGATGATGATGATGCTTCCACTACCATCAACAACTCTAACAGATTGTTGTAAGGAATTTGTTCCCATAGTGGATCTCTATGTTTCCCTTAGTGGATTTTCTTTGTAAAAACCCTTGCCAAAGATGAAAATTCTCGAGCTTTAACTTGACTAGGCTGCCTATGAGCTAGTCTCCCAGGCCATGTTATCATGTAAGGGGGGCAAAAGCCAGCAAGTGTAGGGACTCATCATTTGAGGGGGGTTTTGAGAAATAAAAAATGGTGTATGCTCCAAGAAGAGATGTCCTGAATCTCATATGCACAGTGAGGAGAGTGGAGAAGCTGGAAAGCTATAAAGACATGTACTTAGTTCACTTTTCAATGCAATGGTATTGTACTTTGTACTTAGAGTTTGTAACTCTATCCACTCAAGATTGTGTTTATGAGTCTAAGCTAATCTATCGTGGAACCTAATTCACTTGAGTGAAAGTCCATGTCTAGTCATTAGTATTCATGTCTCTTCCTTACGAGTTCAAGCCTCCATAGGTAAACTGTGTTCAAGATCCATGTTTGCCAACAAACAAAATTCACTTTAATGATAGATCATAAAAGTCTTAAGTGGATCTTCACCCGAGCTGATCTAAACATGAGGTAAAGAATATGGATAGAGATACTACAAGAAGTTGATTTTAAAATCAAATATCATCCAGGGAAGGACAATGTTGTTGTAGATGCCTTAAGCCAAAAAGCCTTTCTTATTAGCGTTGTAGAAGTTCAAAGCTTAAGAATTGTATCCATACCTGATAATCCTGTACGTGAGCTTATACGCCAAGCTATTTCTCAGGATAAGGAATATGAAGGACTCATGGCTAAGGTACTTCAAGGAGAAAGCTCTGACAAAGAGAGGTCTAAGATTAAGGATTATCGTGATAGCAATGGTTGTCTATATTACCATGATCACCTTTGTGTCCCAAAAGGACCAGAAGTGAAGACCAAGATCTTATGGGAAGCACATGACAATCCCATTGCAGGACATCCGGGGTATGCCAAGACACTTAATGCAATTCGTAAGAGCTATCATTGGCCAAGATTCAAAAGGGATGCATTAAAGTACGTAACTCAATGCTTAACTTGTCAAAGAGTCAAGGCAAAAAGGATCAAGACGCATGGAGAGTTACAACCTTTGGACATTCCACAAATGAAATTGGAGTCAATAAGTATGGACTTTGTTGTTGGATTACCTACTACTACTAGTGGATATGATTCCATCATGGTAATGGTTGATATATTGACAAAATTTGTACACTTGATCCCAGTCAGAACAACCTATAAGTCATCTGCGAGTCTTTATCAAAGAAGTATTTAGGTTACATGGATTTCCAAAGAGCATAACTAGTGATCGAGACTCCAAGTTCACCTCTAAGTTTTGGACTTGCCTATTCCAAGCAATTGGAACCCAGCTATGCTTCAGTACTGCTTATCATCCTCAAACTAATGGCCAAATTGAGAGGGTGAACCAGACCATTGAAGATATTCTAAGGTCTTATTGTGGGAAAGAACCAAAACGGTGGCTTTAACATTTACCTTTGGTGGAGTTTGCTTATAACACTTCCTTTCAACAAAAAATCAAGATGTTACCATTTCAAGCCTTGTATGGGCAAGAATGACATACACCTCTAAACTTCTCAGATCCCACTCTTAAGGTAGAGGCTTATAAGGCTATGCTTGAAGAGATGGACCAAAAAATCCAATTGATCTGGACATGACATCCAAGCTAGTCAAGATCGGCTGTAATATCTCCCCCCCCCCCCCCCCCCCGTGCCTCCCCCATGTGAACCCCCCTTTTTAAATTATTAAATTTAATTCAATTTTTTTTCTCTCCCTCTCTCTCCCCGCCGACAGCATGTCGGGGGAGAGAGAGAGAGAGAGAGGGAGTAAAGAGAGAGAAGGGGGGCATGCACCCCCCACGTGGAGGGGTGGCGGCCATTAACAGTTGTCTCCCCCTTCGTGAAGCACTCCCTCCCCCATCATATAAGGTGAAGTAGCCCCTCCCTCCTTGTTATCTTCGACAGTAGCCCCCCCCCCCCCCCCCCCCCCCCGTGATCGGAAAACATCACCCCTGTTTCCACCTACACATCACACCCCCTCCACCTAACACACAGCCCCCCTCCTCATCATCATCCCAAGGAGACGGCCTAGCACGCTACTCTGACGGGGGAAGAGAGAGAGAGAGAGAGAGAGAGAGAGAGAGAGAGAGAGAGAGAGAGAGAGAGAGAGAGAGAGAGAGAGAGGGAGGGAAGCTTTTAGAGGGTTCTTCTTTCCCCCCTTCAAGAGAGGTCATACGCCCCCTCTAATATTTTTGAAAATACACCCCCCTTTCATTATCTTTTCTCCACTCAAGGAGAGGCTGCAATTATTTACTTAAAGTTGCATAGGAGAGTGCGAGAATTAAATCTCTCGTATGCGCATCTTCGAGTATGGCCCCGAAGCGTAGATCTACAAGGATAGCCAAAAACCCCGCAAGAGTGGATGGCAGCTTGAATCAAGACGGTACCGCAACCATGAATGGTCTATCATCAGGCGTAAATACCATTGGAATCAAGACATCACTCCAAACCCAGGTTGCTCTATTATTAAATCATAGATTATAATTATCATGGTGAAAATCATATTCACGTACATCACATTGTTTGCGCGATTGATGGGTAATTGCCTTGGTATGAATTTAGTTGTGATGTTTTGTAACAAACAAGATAAATTTCGTTGTAAGATGACATCATAATAGGTGAAATTGATTAGGTAATTGCATCGTAAATTACTCAAAAAAATTCTTGCATGAATTCTTGCATAAAGTGCATTGCTCATTGCACAAGTTCTTGCAAAATACATTTCAGAGGACATCGAAAGAAGTAAAGTGCATCTCCATATCACAAGATGGATTCTAAGGTACATGTAATAAACTGCAGAAAAAATTAAAGTACAGCTAGACTCATACAATAATCACATTAAGTTATAAAGGTAAGATCATTCAAGAAGGTTATGGATCGTGTAAATAATTACATAGAGGATAATGTTAAGATTGCATGCATAGAAAATACCTTCGCATGTGTGGCATAAAATTCCGTATGGATTATATCAAAATTGTAAGCATTGAAATGAAGGCATGGCATTACGTTGCATGCATTAAAGTTGTTGGGGAAATTCAACGTTGTTTGTAATTTACCAAATGGGACTGAGATCCGTGAGTCCCATGTCAAAGTCCTTGGTGACTTCAAGAGGGATAGGTAAAAGCTTAGTGCATGTGAGCATTATTAAGAGGGCTTAAGAAGATTATACTTAAGACGGAGTAGGAACTGTTCTAAACAGAACCATCTTGACCAACCATGGTAAAGGGGATAGATAACCTTGATCAATTAAGATCAAAGATAAAGGTACATAGGTACTTTAAGGGATCTAGGAGATAACCAACAAGATGACCCTAATCGAGGACGACAAGGTTTTCCATTATCTATTTTACAAGGAGACCTAAGGTAAGGATAATTAGGGTCGGTAGGGTACAAACTCTAACCCAAAGAAAAAGGGAAAACAAGCAACCTAGCTTGCCAAGCCCCTAGAATCTCCCCAAGTCGCGAACGATCCAGGACCGAATGCTGGGAGCATTTGGGAAGAAGGAATCACACCTTAGCAATTGGTCGTACGAATGACCACGAAATGATCGTGATTGTACACTTGGTACATTGTTTGAACTTATTTGCTCAAGGAACTAATTCAAGGAAAAACACTTAATGCTTCAGGTTAAAAGCCTGGAGGGAGAGGCAGGTTCAGTTACCTCCGACTGTCTGCCTGGCCCTATCCAAGGGGGTTGTTACCCGCGCTGGGTACATGGACCGAACCCGCCGCAAGAGGTCTCTCCGTGGGTGGTGCTTGGAGTGGGAGGACTCTTGGGTGCCAAGGGAGGCTCTAGCCATAAATTCCTTGCCTCCGAATCCTGCACAAGAGGCCGATGTGACTTGAGATGGGACCTCGAGGCCCGTGTACTAGTCTACAAGCGAAACTTGGAGTAGCAATCCTATTGATTACTGGGATAGCCTTTGGGCATGATACTTGATGTATTCCAGGACTATGATAAATAAAGATCGGATATTTGAAATAGGAACTTTCTTGACATTGTTTTTGTGCCAGTGCCTAAGTTGCGTGAAGGAACCAGTGTTTAAATTGGGTCATTAAGGAAGCTGCTTTTGCATGTCAAACATAATATGGTAGGTAATTAGATAACTAAGCAACCCGAGGAAAGTGCGGTGGATGTGACTTGGGTCCATCCTACGGAACGGTGGTCCCGGTTAGCTGAAAAATTTTCTCAAAAGACGTGATATAGTGACTGGGACAATAAGCTCATGGCAGCACTATGGGCCTATAGGATAGCTTATAAGATAGCCCGCAGGCAAACACTATTCAAACTTATCTATGGGACTACAACAATCCTGCTAGTAGAATTCTTCATTCCAAGCTTGATAGTGGTAGTCCAAAGAGATAGGATGGAAAGGAAGCATGGACAAGCCACTTGGTAGAGTTAGAACGGCTATCTCAGACCCGCCGACTCCTAGCGACCCATACACTAATCTTCAAGAAGGAAAGATGCAAGAGCTCGTTTGACAACCATGTCAAACAATGCAACTTCGAGCAAGGTGATCTAGTACTATTGTAATTTGTAAAGGGCCATAAGAAAAAGATGAAGTTCAGAGGATTGGGACCTTCCAAGGTCTGCAACATTAGTTGAACCGGAAATGTAGAGCTTGAGACTCAGAGGGAGAGGGCATAGGCTTCTTTAATGGCAATCACCTCATGAAGTACTACCCCGCATCTACTGCAAAAGCTTCCAATGGTGGAACCACCATAGAGAATGTAAGAGTTTCCACCATCAGTGAGATACAGAATGAGGATGAGGAAGCAATAGCACATGCCTACCTATGCGTATCCATCACTACACAAAAGACACATGCCTTTGACGCACTCATTAATGAGGGAGCTTACTTTAATATTCTTACACATGACCATTGGACCCTCATTGGTCAGCCCCCAATTGGAGCCTACTAATGCTAAACTCAACTCCTTCAAGGAGCAGTCTTACTCACTGTTGGAAAAGTGTAGGGTAGCGGTCTCTATTGAGACTAAAAACCTACCAATGATCTTCCACATGTTTCTTAACACTAAGGATGCTAGTAAGGAAACGCTACTAGGATGCACATTCAAGAAACAAGCACATTATAATGTCAATTATGAGTCACAACGTATTCACCTTGCCATTGGTAATATTTGAATAGTGACGGCTTTTAGCAAGGACAGCGTGGCTCCATCTAAGCCCGTAGTGCCACTGGTGGAGGAACCTAGTGCCAAGCCTAAGGATGGGGATTATGACTTGTCCCATCCCACCAAAGTAAAATTGCTACAACCCCTAGTAGACACACCCAAGACCATTGAGAAGTAGCTCAAATGGGTACCCAAATGACAATCACCACAGTCTAGGAGCCAACGTGCAAAAACTCATAATCCTAGAACCTCACGCCCTAGGCCTAGGAGACAAAGCTGGCACTATAGAAGTAGATGAATAGCCAAGCTGCAATCAGTCCCCAAATCCCTATTGTGCGCTCAAGGCTACTACAAAGGCAACAAATGGATTTGGTTTCCCAAGGCCATGAGTGGCACGCATGTCCCTTAGACATTGCCTTTTGGCCCATCTCCACAAGATATTAAGCTAGTTAGGAATGAGAAACCAATTGACTGTAGCCCTCTACACCGAAACCAACTTAACCTAACACTTCTAGTGTCCCAACTATTCCACAAGAAAAAAGCAATGCACCAACTAAGCCGCAAGACCAATCCATCACACAAATAGCTGACACACACCCTACCATTAACCAATCCATGATGCAAGTATCAGTTGCTAAGTTATCTAGTTCAATCAAATCCAAAACCTCCTTGAAGGCCTTAAACACTCCTATGAGCAGCAATCTATCCTTACTTTGGCCTTAGACCTAGCCATGAATACGAGGGATGTTGCCATCATTGCAGACTTAGAAGAGGAGAGAAAGCTAGCCCACAAGGCACTGCAAAGCATAGTAGAGTACAACAGAGACCAGCATGCTAGGAGCCAAAGGCAAAGCACAAAATTGTGCGAGGTACAGCGGGTGCTGAACCTAGCCGATAGAAACCGAACTGATCATGAGAGAGCCCTAAAGGAGACTTAACGATGAGCGAGCTTCTCATGAAGCGACTGCTAGACAACACAGTAGCAGAGCAAAGTGCTACAGCACTAGCGACATCGCTACTAGCATGATTAGGAGCAAACCAAGGCTCCAAGAGCCAGTCCAAAATCCCAATCATTGCAAAGCAGCTCGACAAGTACCAGCCCCATGACGATCTATACAATTTCATAGAGCAATTCGAGCAAGTCTGTGAAGCCAACGCCTCACCGACCTGACTCAGCACTCTCAAGCATTCGAGCTCTGCTTAGGTGACAAGGGTAGGACTTGGTATATGAGCCTAGATGCTACAGAGTGAACCAACTTCAACGGCCTCAAGAATCTCTTCATCAAGAGATTTGCCGAGCCTGGATACTCCGACAATCTGCTAATGTGACTTATGAATGTCAAGCAGAAGCAGAAGGAGGACATTTGTGATTACATGACCCACATGAGGAGTCTCTTCAAGAGAATCCCTACGGGGCAAACGCCCAACTGAAATAGTAGTGTCAACTGTATTCATCAGCAGAATTTGAAATGAGGAACTGTATAAGGCTTTGGCAGGCAACTCAAGCTTGCAGCGAGACGCGCTAGCTAGGGTTTTTGAGGAAGCCATCAGAGTTGACGAAAAGCTGAAAGAGATAAGCTCCAGGAGCTTAAACTCAGAAGAAACCAACTCGCGAAGTTCAAAGAGAGCTTCAACCTCTAGCAAACGATCAGGCCCAACCACCCAAGATAAGGGGAAAGTCACCGAGACAAACCAGAACTTAGCTGATGTAAAGATGGAGATAGCCAAGCTGCAAGACATGTTGAGATGACCAACGCGCCCACATGTCCAATGCGTGTACTATGGCGGAAACCACTTGCCAGCTCAGTGTCAAGACCCTAGGTCAAGACCTTGCGCTAACTGCGGTAGGTTTGGTCACGACGTCGCACATTGTAGATTACCAAGAAGACTTCCGTACTCACAACCATACAGCCAACCCTACCTAGGGAATAGGCCGCAACCATTCTTCGAAAGGGAGCCCCATTGGCCCTTCCTGCGCCTGACGGCATTAAGCCGGTTGTTCCCAGGATGGACATAAACCCTACAGGCATACTTAGACCGCCTGGTCCATACGTGACCCATCCACCGAGTGACACTCTAGTCCACTATGTGGAAGAGCCAAATGAGGAAGAGACTTACGTATACCCTTACATCTCGCACGACGACGAGGGCAATGCAGTCCTTATGGACTATCGACCAGTACTGGTGATGGCATTAGAAAGAGGATGAGGTAGAGGCCTAGGAGGGCAGACGCAGGATCCAATAATCTATTGGACTTGTGGTCACCCAGGGCATGTCTCATTACACTGCCCTGAGAGGGAGCAGCAGAATAGAGACAAAGCTGACCTAAGGTGCGTTGAGTGCAGGATCACTCATCTCTTCGTCGACTTCCCAAAGCGAAAACCATCTTCGAGTTTAGCCAATGTGCCATCTATCCCATTGGTGTTGTTTGGTATCGAGAACCTCGATGGGGAGGCCACATCTATCCCATTGTGGGTCATGACTCGTGCCCAGACAAAGCAGGCCGGCATATCATTGCCAAGGCCTAGCAACCTTGATGCAGCATCGATAGGGAAGAAGAGCTGTAGGTGGAGAAAGAAGAGGCCTGAAGCTAAGGTTGCACTGAAAACTGAGAGTGCTACTACTCTACCTGCTGGAAAGAAGGTCGCTGATGTAGAGGCAGAAACTTCAGCCCCTAAGATGGTCGAAAAGGAAAGTGCTAAGGTAGGGAAAAACCCACATCTGAAGTGCCAACTAGAGGCCATAAAGAAAGTGAAGGAATGGGTGAAAGAGGCCCAAGAGCACCTAAAGGACACTGAGCCCACCATAGAGGATGAGATTGATGATCTCTCCAGCATAAGCACGCCAGTCTCACCCCCTCAACCAAAGTCGACGAATGCAACCACACCATAAGCAGTACCTCTTAGGCCAAGTCTTGATGCTACAGGCCCGCAAATCAGTCACGGCCATTGGCTAGGACAATCTGGATTAGGAGAGAGATGAGTAGCCAACGATCTCCTTACCACGCTGGTGACCACACCTATGATGCTAAGTCTAAAAGACCTACTTAAGCAGCATCCCACCCTATGGCAAGACCTAAAACAGTGGGTTGAAGGATCACGAGAGCAAGATGCTGATCTGCATGACCATGATGCAGAGACACAAATACCGGCTCTAACACTGCACTCTGTGCCAAAGTCCTTGCACATTAATGCCTTTTGGGAGGGCACCGAGATGCATGCAGTCTTACTGGTCCTAGCCCTAGGCGACACAACTAGAAAGGGGATCATAGACACGGGAGCTGGGGTTTAGTGTGCTTAGCCACGCAGTGCTTCAGACTTGGGGAAACCCACTTGTTGAGACTGCTAAGTTCAATGTCACACTAGCAAATGGTATGAGAGTGAAACCATTCGGGGTGCTAAAAAACTGGCCAGTGAAAATCACAGGTGTCCAGTTCTCGGTTGACTTTATAGTCATGAAGGATGTGGACTACGATATCCTATTAGGCCGACCTTGGATGCGCAATGCTAGAGTCATCGAAGATTGGGGTAATGGCTTAATCTTCCTTGGCAATAGAACAAACGATGTGAGGGTAGAGATGGATACCTGGAAAACCTCACCAGTCGACTTGGATGCCATCTCCGTGATGCTTAAAGGGAACGCTCAAGTCAAGAAGTCCTATGGACCCTTGACCAAGTATATTCCATACCTAGAGGAGGAGCGAGATTGGATGCATGTCCTTACTACAATCGACCTGCCATTCTCGGAACATGAGGCATACGAGCAAGCCATCAAGACAATCGGTAAGTCTAAAGACGCACCCTCTGTACCAGTTTTCATGATGGCAGGAACCCTTCAAGGGAGACCTAAACCTGTCACCTTCCAAGTGCCAAATAACAAGAGGGAACCCCATGAGATTTTGGAATATTTAATGGGCAAGCTAGCTGGCAATCCAACAGCAAACTTCAAACCACTCCAGGATCTCTTAGATGAATCCAAGTGGCAATGGACCAAGGTGCATGACTTGAACCTCATGTACAACGAGGCCCTAATACCCCATCAAAGACAAGAGATATACCAAGACCTAGGAGACGATGAGCAGTCTGATGAAGAGAACTCCAACGAAGAATATGAAGACTGCTGATCTTTCAGTGTGACGAAAGCGAGGGTGAGATGGATACCATAGAATACGACACTGAGGCACGAGAAATAGAACAAATACAGGCAGACTCCAAGCTGCAGAAAAAGAGTGCCTTCAGGATAGAGCGAGGGGTCATGCGTGTCAATTGTAATCGTGCCTGGTTGGAACACGTAGGAGCCATAGATTTCGATCAAGCAGGTCTAACCCAATCCGATACGACACCAGTGCTTAGGACAGAGTCACCATCTGCGTTGTGACCACCCGGGGGGAGACCACCTCTTCTAGCGAAGACGGGGAGTTCAACTTTGAGTCGAAGGTAAGTTCAGATTGCGACCCAGAGATACCTAGGCCGGCCAAGACCAGATGCACCAAGGGGGACCTACCCATCCACATGAGGCATAGACGATTGAAAGAGAAAATGATAAAACAACCCAAGGACACACGAACAAAAGAACAGAGAAAACCATAGGACCTCCCTAAAAGATTTACGAAATTCAAGAAAGGATATAGGGTAGTGATCCTATTGGGTGCCAAATGTCAAGGGAAAACGAGTGAACTGATTGAGGGACCAGTCAAGGTCAAGGAGGTGAACCTAGCCCAAGAAGGGGAGACACCCTGACCAGTCTTCACTGCCGATGACTTAACTGAGGAAGGAAATGAGTCTTGTTGCTCCCTTGCGAGAGTACATAGACGTATTTGCTTGGTCCTTAGAAGAGCTCAAGGGGGTAGATCCAAGTGTAGTGACTCATAACATACCCATGACGCCTGATGCTACGCCGGTCAAGCATACCCTATGAATCCAAAACACGCTCACGTGGTCAAGGAAGAGATTGACAAGCTTATGAGAGTAGGATTCATTTACAAAATTGAGCACATAGACTGGGTATCGCCCATAGTCATTGTCATGAAGAAGAACGGAAAAATCAGAGTGTGCGTCAATTACAAGAAGGTGAACGCTGCTACTAAGAGGGACAACTGCTGTACACCGAGCACATGCTTGAAAGAGTGGTTGGCAAGGAAGCCTACAGTTTTCTAGATGGCTTGTCAGGATACAATCATGTGCAAGTGCATCGTGCCGACAGGCATAAGACTACCTTCGCCACTGAATGGGGCATCTTTGCTTACATAGTCATGCCCTTCAGGTTGACTAATACCCCTGCCACCTTCCAACGCCTCATGTGCACCATATTTAAAGACATGCTTCGCAAAGAGTTGGAAGTCTTCGTAGATGACTTGTTTGTTCACTCGACCTGGAGAGAACACTTAGACAAACTCCGAGCAATCTTTGAGCGGTGTTGCCTATATCGTCTCTCCCTCAACCCCTTAAAGTGCCAGTTTTGGGTGAAGCATGGATGCATCCTAGGGCACGTGGTTTCAAAGAACCGCATTGCCACTAACTTCTCAAAAGTCAGGGTTATTGTTGATCTTCTGCCCCCAATCAACTATAAGGGAGTTCAATGCTTCTTAGGCCATACGGGATACTATCGGTGGTTTGTGTTGAATTAGGCGTTGATTACTAAACCTTTATACAAGCTATTGATTGTCTTTGAAGGGATTGAAGCATGCCAATGAGCATATTAAGAGTTGAAGAAGGCTCTAACCACATCACCGATTCTATGAGCCCCAGATTGGACCATTACCTTCCATGTGCATATCGATGCCTCAAAATTTAATGTGGGGGCAGTGTTGTGCCAACCTCTAGCGAACACAACCTGGACTACACAGTGAGCTTTGCTAGCAGACAACTCACTGAGATGGAAATGAATTACTTGATGATAGAGAGAGAGGGCTTGGCCATGGTGTTTGCTGTGAAGAAATTCTGACATTATCTACTGCCTACACCCTTTACCTTCTTTGTGGACCATCAAGCATTGCTATATCTAGTGAATAAACCTTGTGCTATAGGATGCATAGCTCGATGGCTCCTTCTTTTGGAGTTCAACTTCTTCGTGGTTGTATGGAAAGAAAAATAGCACTACATGGCTAACCATATGTCATGCATCCCCACGGGAGAGGCTGCTGGACAAGGCATTGCCGATGAATTGCCAGACACCCATCTCTTTAACCTTTCTAGCAAGAGAGATTTATTTAAGACTGATATAATGCCATATTGGATAGACGACATAGTCCAAGTGCTTGAGCACATACTGCCTGAGTGACCGATAGAAAAGGCAAGACTTAGGCAACTCATCCTCAAGATCCAACCCTACCAGTTGATAGCAAGCTAGCTATATCAAATAGGGCAAGATGGACTACTGTGTAGATGCGTATGTGAGCATGAGATGCACGATGTGCGCTCAGAGGTGCACAATGGAATTGCTGGTGGGCACTTTAGCAGAGACACGATAGCTCACAAGGTGCTACAGTCTCAACTATGGTGATCAACGTTGTTTCATGATGCAGTACGATTCGTTAAGTATTGTGATGAGTGTTAGCAGACAAAGGTCCCGATTCACAAGGATCAAATGGAGTTGACCCCAATCATTCCACGACAACCCTTTGAAAAACGGAAATTTGACTTCATAGGACCCATCAGCCCAGTTGCACAATATTCACATGCCAAATACATCATTGTCGCCATAGACTACCTAATGAAATGGGTAGAAGCGAAAGCGACACGGAAGGACGATGCTAGAACAACTGCCAAGTTCTTGTGGGAGCAGGCGATTTCACGATTCGGTTGCCCTATCAAATTAGTCAGTGACCAGAGCACACACTTCATCAATGAAGTGATAGCGCATCTTCTATCCACCTTTCTAATTATCCATCAAAAATCCTCTCCATATTATCCTCAAGCAAACGGCCAGGCGGAATCCACGAATAAGATTCTTGTAAACGTCCTGACCAAAGTAGTCTCTGCTTCGCGCGACGACTGGGATAACAAGCTAACGGCAGCCTTATGGGCTTACCGTACAGCTTATAAAACGGCTGTCAGCCAGACTCCCTTTAGGTTGACCTATGAAAATGAAGCAATTCTCCCGGTAGATTTCTTCGTTCCTAGCCTGAGAATAGCACTTCAAGAACGATGGGAAGGAAAGGATGCATGGACGCAACGCTTGGTTGAGCTCAAACGCCTCTCGAAAACTTGTCTTCTAGTCACTCACGCACTCATATATGAGAAGGCACGACGCAAGAGCTGGTTTGACAAGCACGTCAAGCAACGCGATTTTGGATAGGGAGACTTATTATTCCTGTACTCAGTTAAGGGGCATAAGCAGAAAATGAAGTTTAAAGGTCTTGGACCTTTCAAAGTTCGTGCAATCAGCCAAACTGGCAACGTTGAGCTCAAGACTCTAGACGGTGAGGGCATAGGCTTGTTCAATGGCAGTCGTGTCAAGAAGTACAACCCTCCCATGCATCCTCTGCATGAGCTACCAATGTTAGAACCCCATGTCAAAGTACAAGTAGCCACGATCACTGAAATGGATGATGAGGATGAGGAAGCTATAGAACCTGCATAGCTACACATCACAGTCACTGCCAAGCGAACATGTGCTTTCAATGCCTTGATCGACGAGGGAGCAAACTTCAATGTCTTAACTCACGATCATTGGACCCAACTGGGCAAACCACCACTACAGCCCACCAATGCCAAATTAAGCCCATATGGCGGCCGCTCATATGCACTTCTCAGCAAGTGCAGGACTGCCGTTTCTATTGAGTCTGAGATTGTACCAATGATCTTCTATGTGTTCCCAAATGATGAAGACGCAGGCACGAAATCGCTACTAGGGTGAACCTTTAAGAAGCAAACTCACGGCAATGTTGATTATGAATCGCAACGTATCCACCTCACCATAGGCAACGTTTGCATTGTTACAGCCTTCAGCAAGGGCTGCACGACCTCGTCAAAGTCCGCAAGACCACCAGTAGAAATGTTAGCAGCCAAGTCTAAGGAGGGGGGTAGTTATTGGCCACCACCCCCACTGAATCTCTAGAATCGCCACTCACAGCAGCAAAGGCTAAGGTCTAACAACCTAGGCTCCAATGGAGGCCCAATCAACTGCAACCGCCACCTAGGAGTTGATGCTCACATCCTCATAACACCAAAAACTCTAAACCTAGGAGGCCAAGGTGCAGTTACAGAAATTGACGCATGATCAAGCCAAGATGGGTCCCTAAAGCCCTCTTGCATGTGCAAGGCTTCTATGAGGGAAATGCCTAGATATGGATCCCTAAGGCCCGCATGGCCGAAGGCACTACTTGCATGCCGACCTAAAGTTTGATCACACCAAGCCCCATAAAACCTCAAAGCCAGAAGCCGCAGCGCTTTCAAGTCCCATATCCATCAAGCTCATCTGCACATACTTCCAAGAAAGTCGAACAAGCCTATTGGCCCAAATGACAAACAATGTCATATGGATCAACACCCGAGCCGCTCAGACTTCCCTGATCTATACCGAAGGCAGCAGTCCGTCAGACGTCACTACTACTACCCCAGCCCTAATTCAAGAGGTCCAATCGCAATCTCAAGAATACCCGCAACCACAACTATTTGTTGTCAAAGGCTTTAGTTCTATCAAACCCCAACCGCCAACAGGTCTTCAACCCCCTTATGAGCAGAAATCATTCTTAACACTAGCCACCAATCTGATTGAGGACACAAAGGAGGATGTGGTTGATTGCATTAGACAACTTGCTGCCACTTTCATGTCGTTAGCTCTGAGCTATGATCGCTTGGATTTAGGCCTACTGCAAGAACCCTTTGCAAATGAAGTTCGAATGATACCTTGTTCTTGGGAGATGTTTGAATTTGCATTCGCAAAAGCCTCTAACTCTACTGATGAATTGCTCACCAGCGAGATATCCAAAGAGCTGGCCATCAAATAGCGCCTCATCACATCCTATAATAAACAAACTACGTCTGCCATTATTGACCAAGAAATTGCAGAATTATCAAAACTTGCTAATATTGAATCCTCGTTCTTAAGGCACTAGTACACTCTTCGATTGTAATGGGAAGTTGAAGGATGCCAAATAATGACCAACACTGAGCAGTGCCGCGCAATCAAAATAGCGGAGTACAACCCCACTTACGTCACACCAACCTCGTATAGAGTGTTAACCACTCTTTGTGGCTGACCCATGGAAGAGCACATCAAAGGACACCCCTACCTCGATCGCTTGCCTACTGACTGATGAAGAGTTACATATTGCTAGCCGTGTCGATTCCAGTGACTTCCTAACAGATGTTCTCACATACATCACACACGTAGGCATTCGACCCTTTGCTCTAGACCGCGAAGCTCAGTTAGAGTACAGTCCCAATTTCTATACTTAGCTCCTACGCAAGTAAATCCTAGACCACATTGCAGAATGCCCTTGACCTCCTAACTTTCAATCCTAGGAAGGATTCTTCTCAAGCTAGAAGGGGAGGGGGATAAGGTGAATCAAACCGAAACCAAGGAAAATCAAGCAAAGGCATAAACACCTAAAAAATGAGTGAGGTAGGAAAAATGGCACGAGAACTTTGAAATAAAGGGAAAAAAAATTCAGATTTGAAGGGAAGAATCTACATTGGATTTTAATGCATTCATTCAATAAACACATAGAGTCTTTCTTTTCCAGCAAACTATTATTTTTAAAGCACTAATGAAAACTTCGGTTCATGACAGGAACGAAAGATGTTGCAGCAAGACCGTGCCCACCGACTCCCGCTCACGGAGGAGGAAAGGACGCAATATCGCATCACCCTAGAAAATCGAGCCTATAACCAGCTCAAATTTCGAACCATCCATAACATAGAGGGTGTGGTGGCCAAGGAGAAAACAGCCAAGAGAGTTGTCGAGCAGTGCAACCTCACAAAGTACCTTGAGAAGTTTGCACAAGAGCCTGACCACACGAAGTGTGTGGAGTTCCTCAGGATGTACAACCCAGACCAGGAGTGCGGCACCATGACGGTGGGAAGGGGAGAAAAGGCCAAGCAAGTGCAGGTACACTTAAACCCAGCCTTGGTGGAGAAGGTGTTGGGGTTGGAGCCGAAGGTAGAGAAAAAGCATAAGAGAGATGTTTATGCCATGCTTAAGATGAAGAGGGAAGAACTACTGACCAATGACGGCATCAGTATCCACCAAGACATTCCTGATGCGAAAGCCCATCTACAAGAAAAGCTAGTGCATGCGCTCTTCTCCGGCAGCCAGCGCTACAACTCCTTGATGCATCAAATCAGCGTGCTTGTGCTAGAGAATGTGGCAACTCGCACCTTGGACTAAGTTGACTGGAATGGCTATGTACGTAAGACCATTGACCAGGTGGCAAAAGTGCTAGCTTTGGGCAGTAAACCAACAGGTGGGGATTCCCCAGCGTCCAAGACCACAGAAAGAAAGAAGGCCTCATCCAAAGCCTCGTTCATTGGCTATGGAAGCATTTTGACTGCCCTCGTTTAGGAGGCGGTAAAACAGGCTCAGGATGTAGAGGAAGGAGAAGGAGAAACACCTGAAAGATTGCCCCCTCACCAAGACAAAGAGGTATCCAGTGACAGAACTAAGAGTGAAGAAGAAGGGGAAGAACAGAAGGAACAGATGAGCAAGAAGATAGCAAAGAAACCTGTTAAAAAGACGACACAAAAGAAGAAGCAGGACAAAGGCCGAAAAAAAGACAAAGAGGATTTAGAGAGGGCAAAGAGGTCAAGGAGGCCGAAGAGAGGGAGAAGAAGAAAAAACAGGTAGCAAATAGATTGGAAGAAGACTCTAGGAAAACAGAGAAAGAGAGGGAGAGAAAAGCTGTTGAAGAAGAGGAGGAGCTAAGAAGGAAGGAGGAGGAAGACTTGGCCGAAGCTACACGCCAGTCAATCGAACATCAAAGTAAGGCAGATGACCTAGGGGCTATGAGTCCGCCCAAAGAGGAGGGGCCCGATTCCAGCATGCAGGTACCAAAAATCATACTGCCAGCAATCATTGAGGGCAAAGGCAAGGCTCCCATCCACCCTATTCTAACCCTCCTAGTGCCTCCCACCGAAGCAACAACCCTCACCTCGAGCATCCCCACCAGCGCAGATGTCTCAAACTTCGTGGCATGAATGCAGTACTTTATTAACAAAGAATTGGCCCAAGGGAAGAGCACCGAGACCACAGCCACAGGGTAAAAAAGGCCGACCACAGATGCCAAGTCAAGGCAGGATCCAAAGCGCCAGAAAGTGGGGGCCTCGACCTCTCCCATCCACACAACAATGACGCCACTAACTAATTACGACGAGTATGTCGCCGAGCTGCTCTCTCAATTGGAGAAGGCTAAGGAGGAAAGGAAGATAGCTGTGGCTGAGTTGGCAGCAAAAAAAGAGTCGGTGGCTACATTTCAGCTCGAAAACGAGTAATAGCTATGCATCAAAGGAAGAACTCAGATCTCAAATAGGAGCTGAAGGCTAAGGATGACAGGGAAGAGGGCTGGAGACAGCTGGAGGATGAAACACAGGAACTCATGAAGATGCAAAGAGAATACAAGCTCCTGATCGTGCAACATGAAGAGTTGACTGCAAAAACCGATCAGATCGAAAAGCTTATGGTTGAGTTTACCTCCAAGGATGAGGAAAGAAAGCATGAGTTAGAGCAGCGCAAAAAGAAATCGAAACCATGACTGACAAGCTAGACCAAGGAAAGAAAGAACACGAAACCATGAGCAAAGAGCTAAAAAACCAAGAGCAGAAACTCATGTCCGTGGTCCACAGGCAGGGTGAGAGCATGGAAGAGATGAAGAAGAGAGCTGAGGAATGGGCAGGGCAGAATGAAAGAAGGGTGAAGACATTGGCGCGGCGTCTGGCTCTAGTAGAGAAAGAGAAGATCCTTGCAGAGAGAAAAGTAGAAGCCACCCAAGTAGCCTTTAATACCCAACAAAAGGCCTTCCTAGATACACTGATGGACACCATCCACCCAGAAGAAGGATAGTCATTGGAGGTGGTTAAGAAGAAACTCAGTATCGTACATAGAGCTCTGCACGTAGGGCTATAGATGCCACCCCAACTTGTAGAGGTTAAGGTGAGCCTGGATGATCAACGAAAGTACCTGTTACTGGCCGGCCTAACCCCCCAAGAAATTGATGTGATAGGGTTTGAAGAGGGAACACAACAAGGAGACCGGCAGGGGGATGAAGCTGGAACTTCAATTCGATATGGGAAGGTTTAGAGAAGAGGTGATCTCACAGCTCCCTCGTTGCATTCCCGAGAGCAACAACCGTTTGACACATCTATGGAAAGACAAGCCGCACTCATGGAAAGAAGGAAAACATTAGTAGAATAAACTAGAAAGCAGCTAAGGGCCAAGCCAGTCGTGTAGCCGTCCGTGCCCCTCCCACCATGCCCTGATGACATTCCCGCAGGATTCCATGTAGAATTGGTAGTTTGGGAGTGACATGAAAGAGAAAAAGAGCCACTCACTTTCAGCTTTCTCATGCCCAACAGCCTGCGAAGGGTCTTATCACTCAAGATGATGGAGGAGGTGATTGGGATTGGTAGCCGACTAGGACGCAAGTGGCTAGAAGAAGCCCACTCTTTGGGGAACTGAAGAAGCCGAATTCTGGAAATTAAAGTGTTTGAAGTGCCACATTCTGTGCAAGGTTATAACTGCCAGCCCCTATGGAGGAGGCGGGTGTGCGACATCAGCATGCTCGCCTGGATGGCTTTTTGCAACATCCTGCCCTACGAGAGGAACAACCCCATGTTTATGGCATACCCTCGTAGGGTAGGAGTGGATTTTGATGCCACTCTCCACGGGCAATATGATTTTCCCATTATCTACAACTCTAATGTTTTCTCTTTTGAACACGCCCTCATCTTCAACTCGGAAAGCTTGGATGACTCCATGACTCACTTCCTCGCCGACTTCTCCTCTTGCCCTGATCCAGCTTTCATAACTATATGTAATTATCTTAGGCTTCTTAAATTATTACTTAAGTAGGACCCGACTCCGCAAGAACGTGGCATGCCTCCCCTCTTCTTTGATCCTAACGCCATCGACATGTGTGCCATGGCGCACCTGATGATGAGGGCTAGCCTCCTCCCTTCTTTTTGCCTAGCTCTCCTGGAAGACATGAACGACAACCAATTCACCAAATGTAATCATCCCTTTCTCTCCACCACTTTACTCCACATTCACATGAATCTTAAAGGATGCATGCAAAGCTTGCAATTTTTTAGCGAATCCATCCGACCCCCTTCTCCACCTAATTCAGACAATGAGAATTAGGCATTGGTTGTCATCCTACTAGTGTAATACTTTTTTTTTTTAAATAAAGAAAAGCATGAAAGGAAAAGCAAGAATAGCATCACACAAGGGCATGGAAAAAATGACTCACTTGAAGAAGCACTTAGCACCACATAAAACACGATCACTGCACCTAGGGGTCCTCAAGTTAGGCATGCCCGGTGGCTTTGATCGGTCGGCTCTGCTCCTAACCCCCTTTTGATCCCCCACTTTACGCTTAAGGCCCATCAAGGGCAGGACATACCTAGGGAGGTAACACTCGCCTATGGTTAGACCTGTCACCCTAAGCTACTTGCATTGCACCTTCTCCTTTCAGGCGTTACAAAAGGCGACAAACCACCAATTTCGAAGGCCCCCATCATCCACTTGGCATCCAATTGGCTTCTATGACAAACATCATTACCAAGCTTCCACAAGCACCCAAGTCTACATGTGGCCCTACCCTCACCCGAACAATTTGCCAACTGCCTACCATTCCCCAACACAACCAGAAGTGCCATGGGATCGGCACCTATCTCGGAGGGGGATAATGTTAACCCCAAGTCGAGATGGCTGAAAAAGATGGCAGAGAAATGAAGGAAAATGGTGGAGAAAGATGGCAGAGAAATGAAGGAAAAAGCGAAAAAAGATGGAAAAAGAGCAAAGACATGCAGGCGGCCTCTAAAGCTAAGCTGGGGCAAAAAGCGCAATTTTAAATGAAAGGCACCTCAAAAATCTCTAAAAACTCTTGTAAAAGAGCGCCAGGCTTCCTCCTGTGCCAATTGTAAAATATTAGATGGGTGTAGGCTAGAGGCATAAGGCTAGCAGAGGGAAATAGAGAAAGGACCTTGCCACAACGACCGGTCATATAAAAAATGGATGGGTGCCCATGGGATTTTAGGATTTGTATATAAAGTTCAAAAAGTGAATGGAAGCTCATTCTTTTGGTGTGTGGCTAACAAGAGTTCTCTTCTTCTTCTCTTCTCCTTGCTTGTGAGTGCTCTTGAGAGAGGGACTGTGGGAGTGTGAGGGAGTGAGTGTGTGGGAGTGAGGGATCAAAAGGGTGAAGCTCTTCACCCTCTCCTCTCCTCTTCTTCTCTTCTCTTCTATTCTCTTTTCTCGCACGGCTATGGTGGATGGATCTTGGAGATGGAGGAGGCTTGAGGATGCTTGAGCTAGCATTTTCGTGGAGCTACTGACGTGTGCGAGAGAGGAGGCAACTAATTTCAGCATCAAGGTAAGCTCACTACACTCGTAGGATCGACGACGCGTCAGCTAGGTGAGAGATAGCCATTAGAGCTTGCTTGAAATGCTTGAAATAATAAGCGGTCCGTGGGTCTTGCCGATTGAGCATGAGCTCCCTCTACACCTGGCTCATATCATTTTAGGGGACCGAAATGGGACTTCACCCTACGAATAGAGAGATGGAGCGATGCATCCCTCTCATGTCCCATTCTCTTTGAACCAAGTGCGATATGATTCTGCCTCGGTTTAGATGCTCTACACAAAGTAGATCGATGCTAGAAGGCCGTGGAATGACTTGACCATTAGAAACCCAGGAAGCTTTAGGTCGATCCTAACAGGTTTGGCCGATACATTTTGTTGCAGAGTAAACTCAGGAGTCGCTAAATAACAAACCTTGTGACATTCCATGGGAGTGCCAGGCAGTATCTTTTAGATCAAAATCCCAATGGACTACTAAAACGTGTCGCAACCTAGGCATGTTACAGTTGGTATCAGAGCAAACCAACAAACAACATAAGCATTGATAAGATCTGGTCCCATTTCCCAAGAAGTTTAGTCCAAATCCAGGAATAATAGATCTTGGTCTTACAAAGACCAAAACCAGGGAACAACAAAAGCCTAATTTAAAAGAGTACAAAGACAAGATCAAGGACAGTAGAAGAAGCCAAAGGCAAATGTAGTCAGTGACTTTGTACCTACATAGAGAAATTGCCAAAACCTGCGATGCTTCTACTGCAAGGAATCCGAGCACTTCAAAAGAGTGTCCCAAACTTGGTGAGGACCACCACCAAGGACAATTCTATGGGCAGAGCTGCACATGGTCGGGTTCAAGCAACAATGGGGAGGGCAAGGACTTCCAATATCACCATCAAGAAAGTAAATGAAGAGGAATAACCAACTATGGAAGTAGAGATTGAAAAGGTGACAGTCCATGCCACTCTCCATAAAAAGGGACCGAATCACCACAATTCTTAGTTATCCAGACCCCTTCACACTACCAAGGCAATAATTTCAAAACCTTCATTGACTGTGGAAGTACACATTCTTTTATTTCTCTTGCTTGTGCAAGAAAGCTAGAAATAACCACAATAGTTGCACCCACTTTACTTGTGGAATTAGCAAATGGGCGTGAAATCACTTGTACTAAACAAATTGCCAAAGTGAGATTCCTACTCGGTGGAAAGCCAACAATTGTAAGATTCAGAGTAATGAACTTAGTTGATCATGAGATCAAACTCATACCATGCGCTGCTCTATTTGCAAAAAGACCTTACAAAATATCTATTCTCAAAGCTATCGAATTAACGAAGCACCTCAAACAACTTTTAGATCAGGGGTTCATTCGGCCTAGTAGTTCACCATGGGGAGCTCCTATGTTGTTTCAAAAGAAGAAGGATGGAACACTCCACTGACTACAGAGGGCCGCCTATGTAGAAGCACCCCATTCATATCGAACACAATTAATTTTCGGGTTGTGGGAGGTAGTTGTATATGCACACGTGGAAGGGTGAGCACCCCTGTATTGGTATAATGAAAAAGAACACTACATTACAATTAGATATTATACAAGTTCATGTAAACATGTTACCTTTGCTCTGATGTATCTCGCACCACCACTCATTCACAATAATTTCGTCTTTTGTGACTCTGGAGGGATGATTCCATTGTAAGTGATATTTGAATGCATGTATGCTAGAATATATAGCACACGTACTTACATTTAAAGACTGAAATACTAATTTTAGTAGTTATACTTACTAAACAGAGCCAACACGTATGATACATAAACAGTATCCACCATGAGCATATCATGACTTTAAAACTCTCACCTCTCTACCTCCAATGACACATACAGGTATCTCACAATGAACAACATGTACCATGCGTAAGGCCCAACACTTCTTCCCTAACTCCATCCATCGGTGTCCATCCTCCACAATCTACTTGACAAGCTCTACCATGGAGTGTGTTGTGGCAGGGAAAAGTAATATCCATGTGTCCTTGAGAACACGATCAGCCAGATACATGGCATCAACTGACTTTGCCTCAATATGGAAGTTCCATGATGGAATTCCATCCCCCAATCCATGCATGGCACTATCTTTAGGGAGACGAACCACCATGATATCGCATGTTGTGTTTGTGGTTTCTTCATCAACCTCGACCATCTTGTTTTGGTTAACCTCCTCCAATGCCTCTACCAATCGAGAGAATGCCTTACTTGGCTGATCATTTCGCAATGCATGTCCAATCTCGAATGGCTCACAGAGAACAGTAGGCCACTCCACCTTCGCCATCATAGTGGCATGGAAGACAATGACTTACAAGGGGTCTTCCATGGGGCTTTCAATGCTGCGGACCTCTGCACATTGACTCTTTGATTAGTAACATATTCTTCTTACTGAATGTCAACAATAGATAATATTCTTCTTACATGTTTGTTTACCTGCATGTGTGGTTGGAATATCTTGCACCATTGTAGCTTCCTGGGAGACAATGTCTTGCAAGTGGACTTCCATGTGACTTTCAGTATGGCCCTTTGCATTATAAATTCATAATTAGCAACATATTTTTCGTTCAAAATGTTATTGTAGATAGTATTATTGAGACACTTTAGTTCACCAATGTCTGTGGTGGCTGGCACATCCTTCAGCATTATAGGTTGAAAATCAAAAATTGTATCCCCCTCTGCAAAAATATAGACCATTCTTATTGGCATTGTATTGTGGGGAAAAAAAACCACAAGTCATGCTTGTTTACCGATAGCTGCCACATCCGCTATCACGGCTAGTCCATGTTCTTGCATTCTTTCCTTCCCTACACAAGGCCACACATCACTATCAACATCATATAATGATGGAATAATTTAAAGCTCTAACATCATCCAATCATGACATGTGTGGAATTCATGAGCATTGTTTCTTTACCTCTTTGCACACGCGCCACATTCAATGTGACCTCAAATCCAAGACACTCGATTCTTCCACCCTCTACACATTAAATAAGAATTATGTGCCTTCACATCATGAGTTTTGTACAAAAGCAAGATTACCATCTTGGTGCTCTATAATACGTGTGTTAATTCCATGTGATGCCTCATTGCTTCTCATCATTGTCGTGCATCTCTCTATAGCGGTGTGTAAGGTAACTCTCTCCACCACAAGATGTGGAAGAATTTGTGGTATCCTTCTATCCATGCCAATGTCGCAGACCTCCTCGATGATGCCTTCCATTGCGATCTGCTCTTCAGTGGTATCAATGAAGGGGCCTACATGGTTTGGTGGTTACGATTCATATTCAACGAAATATTTTCACTAGAGGGACACAAGAGATGTCTTGGCTATAGTACTTCAAAACATCAAATCTTTTTGGTGTGGAGAAACCAAATTAATTGATGATGAGGGCGATCTTTGCTTGGCCTCTCTTCAATGATATTGGATGTATGCTTGCTCTTCTATTTTCTTTTTAAAGTAACTACACTACTAGTATCAATTTCCTGTGAACCCGTCATAGTCTCTGCATTAGGAGACAACAAAGTGCAATATACTCCTAAGAACGCAACTCATTTCACTTACCATGCCTCTGGATCCTTGTGTCTCTTGTGTTTGTTTTTTCCTTGAGTATTTCTAGTACAAACTTTTCTCATTGGAGGGGTATTCACCTTTTGGATAGTTGAGGGAAATAGGGTATCTTCGATATACCTCCTCGTCCCACTCTTGCTCTATCTGGTAATCCTCATACATGCACTGATCCTCCTGCACATTTTCCCAATCCTCGCACTCTCCTAGCAAAGTTTGTATAGCCCTCCTCTCCATCTGCCCATATATGAACCTGACTTGCAAAGTCACCATTACAATTCTTGAATGGATTGGCAAGATAGCACCACAGACATGCTACTAAAGAAGGATATTGTGAAGTACCTATACAGAAGCTTCCATGCTGCCAACTTCTGTGACTCTATATCTTCGTCTAGCTTGAAATCATGGAAGATGATGTGAAACATTTGCTCTCTATATTTTCTATTTATCTCTGGGGTGTATTGGAAGAACAAATCATGTTCCACTCGAATGTTATAGTAGTCCTCCCAACTCAAAAGCAATCTCTTTCTGCCATCTTGAAACATGGCCCAAAAGGTCTCTTGTCTTACCCAACTTTGAAACAGTGCATTTCCATCTTCTCAAATCAAAGTTATATCATTTAATACCAATTTGTCAAACTTATGATGCACATAATTCAGATGAATAAGAATAACCTACGTCCAGGCATGCCCATCAATGTTTGAATTTTCCTGTCAGAACTCTCCATGGCCTTCAATATCCTTATGCAATCTTCTTTGTTTAGCTTTGAGTATGCCAATTTGTATACTCTCTCCTCATTCAATACACCCCCCATCTTGGAGGCCCACTCCAAGCATGAGACATTTCTGCATTGACAAAAACATTGTTACTTTGGACCAATGTATTTTGAATACATATAGATGGCAGGTACAAAGAGGTAGCAACTTACTGATACCACTTCTCTCCGAAGGCTAGGGTTTGCAACTCTTAGCAAATGTCAAGTTTTCTTGATGATCTTTTCATTGACACTATAGTACGCCTCACCCCACTTGGTTCTAAACTCAAAGTTGGAGAGCTGTGTTCATTTCTATTTGATCGATCGCACTGCCATATCATACTTGTCATGCACTTAGTAATTAGGGACAACATCATTGCATTAGGACAAAATGCATCAGGAAAAATATTGTTAAGATAGCTTGAAGAACTACCTACCTTCCACATAACGTGGGCAAGTGCAATCAATGGTGCCTTGTACCATGCAGGAATGGGCACCGACTTTCTGTGCACTTGCACCCATGCCTTTGCCTCATCAATTAGCTTGCCAAAAATAGTTGTGTGGTCAGCCTGCCCTAGCATCCTTGCTTCACAAACAAGGTCTGGATACGAGGTATGGACAACCCCCTTTTGTGCCAGCCTGTGTACATTCTATATTAGGATCTCATGAATATGGTCCATTGCATAACTGTTTGTACGAGAAATATCCGACAAAATCTCCCCCTTTGCCACACTTGTCACTTTCACAAGGCGACAATCAACGTGCACATGTTGCTTTGCGTTATCTAGAAAGGCTGTTGCAAATAGTCAATTATGTTAAGGATGATGTAAGAAACAAACACATTGCAGAATGTTAAGGTCCTACAGTTTAGGGCCACTCACATGTGCATATCTCATTCATCCATGCTGTGAGATGATGGTTGCCATCCCAAACATAAAACATGCAATTTGATCAAAAGGCCCAATTGGTGCCGCTGATTTCTACCTCGAAGTCCTCATGCTTCTTTAACCAATGGGGTTTCCACTCAATTCTAATCATAAACCTCCTTATACTAGTGTCTTGGAGTCTTTAGTGATACTATGAATATACCCATCCCTATAACGTACATGTTGCTAAAGAAGGTTTCCGAGAGTTGCTTGTACCTCGATGTGACTTGTCTAATTGTAGGCATGGAAACCAAATGACATAATGGGATGGGTGGCAAAGGGGTGGATGGTCGCATCTGAATGAGATGATGAAGTAATTAATGTCCAATCAACGTAAAGAAATAAAAACCATAATCTAAATCATGCTGGCATCTCTTACAAACAAGCACTCACCGTCAAATTTCCAACTCATCTTCTATGCATGCTTGCATAATACATTTACCGCAAGTGACTGTGAGAGCGGTCTTGTCGGCATCTATCATGCGCTTCTTTTCAGTTCTTTGTGTTCGATTCTTTTTGGGTTGCGTATGGCCACACCCTTGCTGTGCACTAAAGGACTCCATGCTTTGATGGTCATCGCTTTCCTCATTAGTATCACTCTCTGATAGTATGAGCTTTCTCTTGCCCTTCCTCGCCTATGTCATCGAAGCGTGCCCACCTTCTCCTGATGTCATTCCTTCCCCACATGCAATTGCAACAGTTGCTGTAGCTTGGCGGAAGTCAATGATCGTGTTTGTGTTACTCTTCCTCTCGTTCTTGGAGGGCGACTCCCCCTTGTGGTTACATGTTTCCGATGACAATAGCCCCTTGTCTTGCTGTAGATCATGGAGGCAAGTTAGAGTGCTCAAGAGACTTGTCCGATCGTTGCTATCTTTCTTGCAAACAATGATCCGAAATAGGGTAAGAGGGGAAGATAGAGCAATCGTAACAAAAATCAACAGAGGAGTTTCTTACTATCTATTCAATTGGCCATTGCACAATTGCATTTTCCTCAATGTCAATCTCGGTATTGCCTTTGCCATGGGCCTTCGCACCCCTCTGATGCACGATGGTGATAAGAACTCCCACTCATCTAGGGAGCAAGCTTAGTGAGGGGAATGTTTGTTGGATTAAATCTTCTGCAATCCTTTCATCGTCCTTGTAAAGGGTGACATGATCTTGTCTTTTGAAATCAGATTTGGACATGATAGAGGGGCTTAGGGTTACTTCTTGCAAATATATTACTTCCTTAATTTCTTGCCAATGAAATACCAATTTTGTGTGTGTGTGTGTGTGTGTGTGTGTGTGAGGTAGAGAGCGAGAGGGAGAGAGACAGAGAGAGGGGGGAGGAAGGAGGAGATAAAGAGAGGGAGGAAGGTGGGGATAGATTGAGAGAGAGAGAGAGAGAGAGAGAGAGAGTGTGTGTGTGTGTGTGTGTGTGTGTGTGGGAGGGGGAGAGAGAGAGGGGAAAAGCTTGGGATAGAACGCTGAGATAGAGTATGTGTGACTGTGTTAGAGAGAGGTGTGGAGAGAGAGAGAGGGGGGAGAGAGAGAGACGGAACTGTACTGAGGGTAGGGGACAAAAAACAAGAACTTGAATTGCAAGGGGAGGGGATCCTTTTAAAGACAAAGAAGAGAGTGTGAGAAAGGGATAGAGAGAGAGAGAGAGAGAGAGAGAGAGAGAGAGAGAGAGATAAAGAGAGAGAGTGGAACAATTTGCAATGTGAAAAGGGGGGATGGGTCCTTTTATAGGTGAAGAAGAGAGAAAATAGGAGGAGAGCGAAAAAGTGATAAAAGATAGGGGAAGAGAGAGAGTATGCGACATGTGTAATTTTTTCTCACCAAAAAGGGGTCGCCAGTAGCCCCTTATCGAACTTTTTTTTTTCGATGACCCATTCTTGGAGAGTGAATTTTGTCCCAACTAGATTTGTGGTTTTTTTTGCCCATTAAGGGGCTACCGACAACCCCTTTTTGGCAAAAAAACAAACAACAGATCCGAGAATATACAGCATGGGGAGAATAAAGATCAATAGGGTACAGGTTTTTTTTTTCACATCGATAAGGGATTGCCGATGACCCCTTTCTGGTGAGAAAAATTTACAAATATCACATGCCCTCTCTCTCATCGCCCTTTCCCTCTCTCCCCCCATTTTATCAACTAATTAACAAATATTTACTTAATTAACTTTACAAGCAAAAGAGAGATATATAATTTTCTAAATAATAGAAGCATAATATGAGATAGTCATACAAAGTAGAAGCTTATACACACTTGTTCAAACATTGCTTTATTCATGTTGTCTCTCTCTCTCATCCCTCTCCCATCACTTTGTTACTCTCTCTTCCCTCGCCCAACTAGATTTGTGGTTTTTTTTTTCACCCATTAAGGGACTATTAGCAACCCCTTTTTGGCGAAAAAACAAACCACAAATCCAAGAATATACAGCATGGGGAGAATAGGGACCAATAGGATATGGGTTTTTTTTTCCGCTCTTGGGTGAAAAAAAAACGCTCTATTGCTCTCTCTTCTTCCCATGTTGTTTATTCTCAAATTTGTGGTTTGTTTTTTGCCAAAAAGGGGTCGCCACGGTAGCCCCTTATTAGGAAAAGAAAACCCACAAATCCAGTTGGGTGAAAAGTTACTCTCACAAGGAATGGGTCACCACAAAAATTTTTCGTCCGATGTCGATGACCCCTTTCTGGCGAGAAAAAATACACATATCACATGCCCTCTCACTCATCACCCTTTCTCTCTCTCTCTCCCCCCATTTTCTCAACTAATTAACAAATATTTACTTAATTAACAAATATCATACTGAGGTTTGGCTAGGTTAAGATCCAATTGATCCTTTTGTGGTCTACCTCACTAGTGGAAACTTGTAATCAAGAAGATAATGCTACCATAGGTTGAGGATGTGTGTGGTCTAATATCTCTAACTCATGAATAGCATAATTATCATTACATCACATGTAAACTATAGCCCCTTCCTCCTTGGACCAGGACACTATCATAGTTAAGTTTATCAACATCAAAAACAAACTTTAAACCATCAATAGGTTTTTGTTTTGGGTGGGGGAGGGGGGGGAAGGTATAAGGGCTTTATAGCTATACCATGGCGTTATTACCAAAAACACCTATATAGGGAGTAGTAGTGACTCTAAACCCTGCTTAGTTTCCTCTCTACATGTGATTCCCTATACCCAGTGGTGAACCCTCTCATGTGCGACATCACGAGGGTGTAGTCCTGGGATGTGCCTATGTTGTACAGTTTCTTTGATTGAATAATACAAGAGTATACCTTGCTCTCACATATCATGTTACCTTTTTGTGCCATGTTGAGTGAGTAACGAGTGCAGGTGCATCACACTTGGTATTAGAGCAACTCTTGCTCGGAGTGAAGGAGTGCTCATGGAAGCAAGAGAAAAGGATCTACTGCCCCAAAGAGAACGAGCTGAAACGACCAACGTCATGCCATGTCGCGAAGCCCCATGGCCCCCATCGCGTAATCCCACGTTGCATCAATCCCATCGTTACCCAGAAATCAAGGGGTGGACTATGTGGAACAAGAAATGGAGGTTGCTTGGAAAAGCTCGCTCAAAAGCTTGCTCAAAAAGCTTGATTCTCACACGCACTCGAAAAGTTGCTCATCCCCTCCTCCTCAAGGGAGGTGGGCACTAGTGGATATGGGGGGGGGGGGGAATGAAAAGTTGTTGAGATAGATCTTTGTGTAATCAATACTATAGTAGATCAATGGAGAGCAATCCCAAAAACATATAATCAATCCCCAATGTCACCATCTCTCTTTCAGTCCTAGTGATTTGATTCTCCATTGGACTTTGAAAATTCACACAACATGGCCAAACTATATTGCATATATGCAAAAGAGAGACCTCAATTGTAGATCTATAGAAATACTTGTTCAAAAGGGTAGAAAATGTGCTAGTTTAAATTGATAGCAAGCATCCAAATGGTTCATTTGTTTACAACCATCATCATAAAAAGACATCTTAATGCACACTAGAATTAGTCCATTGACCTTAGGAAAAGTTTGGATTTCTCAATTAATGATGGGTTTGTTACATTCCCATCATAATATTAGGTAGTAAATGGTTTATATGTACAAATATGGTAAACCAAAACAAAAAAGCAAATTCCTATGATTTTTTGTATTCAAGCCTATAGGTTCATACATGAAGACTTGAATTGCTCAAAATACACTTGCCTACCTCTTAAATCATTGTTGCTATACTGTAGTACAATAGACCTACCTACACTTGGCTAGGATAAAAAATCTTAAAAGGATTGTTGATGTTGCTATACAACTTATTGTAGATCTAATATACCTCTTATTATAGACATGTCTGCACTTTACTAGCTAGAAGCACTATGACAGAGGAAGGAATGAAATAATTCTTTTTGAAAGATTCTCTTACTATTGGTATATGTTACTTGGAATTTTTGGAATGTGTTGCTTGATGGTTACAATAATAAAGAACAACATTTTATTTTTTGATAACAATTGCTACTATTACTTGCACTCAACAATTTTAGAGCAATGCAACCTTAGGTCTACATTGCTAATGGCATCTATGATTTGCTTTGACATGCAATGTTTGTAAACTAACATATAGCATTGAATATACCTATTGCTATTTATAGTATTCCACTTAAATGTGACTCAATTCTTTGCAATATTGATAGTATCTTATAACCCCTCTCTTGCTTGCAATTTTGCAATTCTTTAGATAATAAAAGTATTCTTACTTGAGTATGGCTACTATGGCAATTTTCTTGTTGATGTTATTCTTAGACCTATTGTACTTGAGTATTCCCATAGAACAAACATATAAGATGTTGCTTATAATATTGTCTTGATGGGAGTAAAAATTGAGGCTCTTGTATATTCCATGCATTGATAGACATTGAAATGAAGTCTTGGAGCCTCTTAACTCTAATGTCTGTTAAGTCTTGATTAGGCGAGAAAACCCAATAAACGAGACAATGATGATGAGCAACAATATTCAATTATAGCATGCACGTTTATGCATAGGAAGAGACCCAATGCTCATTAATCAATTGAATAGATCTACGATTTTTGTTCACTCTTGGCCATCCATAGGGAGCATGACAAACTAGGAACTCTAACCAAAGGATTGCCTATAATAACCTAACCTTGGAGTAGAAAACTTGTTTGTGGCTATATTTAATACTAGAGATGCTTGCAAGTAGTACATGTCATTGCACGAGCAATCTAATTAACAAAGATTAATAAGAGATAAAAACTCTAATCTTTATTAATGTGATCACTATCAAGACCAATAGTTACATTGAATTTTTAAACATTGCTACCCATGAAATTGCCCATTATCATGAGGATGACATCCTCAATCTTTCTAACTCTCATCAATAGATGAAAAAAATGCATCCACAAGAGTTTGAATGACACAATTCTAATAATAAGGTACAATATGAGAAGCCCTAAAATGAACAAAAGCACTTAAATCTCCCATGGAAATTACAAAATGTGACGAAAGCAAGCAAGTGGTAAGAGTTACAAAAGATGGATTGAGTTAGAAGATGAATTAATTGGAAGACACCTCAATTGCCTCAACCATGAACAAGAGATTCCAACTTTTGGCTACAAAGCATCCATCATAACAACAACTCCATGACTACTAGACCTCTTCAAGACTTCATGCTTCCTCTTCTTCACTTTTGGCAACCCCAACCTCATCCTTCATGGTACCTCCTTGGCATGCAATCATGCAATTTTGGATTATTTTAATCCACTCATATTCATAAGGTTCTCCCCATCATCCCCCTCGATAGCCCTCATGCAAAGGTGTAATGCCACTTATTGTCTACCAACCAATTTGGACTCTTAAAGTTTCATGTGGCCTATGCATAGCTCTAGCCACCTTAGCACTTAAAACAATGCAACACAAAGGGGGGAAGCTCCCCTCCAAATATTAGGCAAGAGAGTAGGTAAGAGCCATGGTGGCATTTTCTTATTTGCAAATAGAATAGCTTGCAAGTTGAATGATTAGTGAAGCTTGATTGACTGAGATCCTCCTATTTGGTAGGACCAATTGTGTTTGATTTACGTGGATAGGTCATGTGAACCCAGGCTTAACATGCAAAACATGAACCCACAACCTCATGATTATGAGCTAAGTGCTAATCGTTATAAAGCCATCACTTTTTGTACAAAGCTAAAGAGTCTTTATAAAGTCAACTAAAGCAACCACCTTAAAGGCCTCCAAATGTCTCAAACTAATCATAGAAGAGTGCAAAGGTCAAGTCACTACAACCTTTAAAGGCATGACATGCACATGCCAAATTGACTTGCATGAGTTGCCAAGATCAAGTTTTAATACATGGGGATAGGTGCATCGACTTTCACTTCAAAAGAGTGAAGCTTGTGCAAATCAAGCAAGTATCAAGTCTTACTGATGTGGCAAAATTGGTTGTTGTGGCCAAAATTTCAAATATATGTTCTCTCTTGTCAATTTATGGTGTGTCTCTCTTGCTTGGCAATGACCATCTTGGGGTTCATTGCATTTGTGCAAGCATGTGGATGGTTCACTTTTTACCCGATGCAGGTTAGTTGATCTGTGTGGGAAACAAATCGAAGGCCTACATTTGATGATTGTCATGCTTATTTTGGCTACTTTGCCTATCAAACAAAGTAAAAGAATTTTGCATCTATCAAATGACCTTTTCTGATTAAAGATGCTGGACTAGCTGGTGCTTTGCACTGGTGTAATAACAATTAGGGCACTTCCTTCACATTCTAAGGTACGTAAGAGGGTTCACACAAAGGTATTGTATTTGGGTTCTTTCTCTTCTTTAAAAAAAAAAACCACGCACATGTATTTGTATTTGGGTTCTCTCTCTTCTTTTTTTTGCTTTCTTCTCTCTCTCTCCCCCATCATATTGTTCTAAAAATAAATTATTCATAAATAATACATAGCTATATACAAATATATTTATATAAATAGATGAAACTATATATATAAAGACAAACAAAAATATTAATGTGTATACTTGAATGATAAATATGTATACATATAAATATTATATATATATGATTGAATAAATAAATAATTTAAATATTAATATACAATATATATGTATTGACACACACACACACACACACACACACACACACACACACACATATCATCCTTTAATACTAATTTATAATTTATATCAATCTATATATACATCAATATATCCTAAATTATATTCATCATTTATGGTATATTGTATACAATATATCATCTTAGATTGTATATGCATTGTGATATATCACATAATTATCATATATTAGGTTAACATTACATATATGATATTATCAAGATATATAAATAAAAATACAAATAAATACACACACACACACACACACACACAACATATATACATACATACAATATGACATATATCATATATTAGCTATATCATACATTGTATATTTTATCAATATACATATCATACAATATATGTGCCTTGTGTTGTAGCAGTAGGAGAGAGAGAGAGAGAGAGAGAGAGAGAGAGAGAGAGAGAGAGAGAGAGAGAGAGAGAGAGAGAGAGAGAGAGAGAGAGAGAGAGAGAGAGAGAGCGCTATCTTTGCCTCCATGTATATGCATTTTTAGCAAGCCACATATGATGTTGTGGATGGCTTTTGCCACGAGTGTAGGAGCGCGACACAAGGCAACCCACGCAAAGCTCTTCTTAGTATATAGAATAGAGAGAAAATAACAATAGATATATACCACATTTAAGTTTCTAGATAGTTTGAGGCAGCTTAATCTAGATATATACATGAAAGGTACTTCAAAAAACTAGAGTGAGCTTGCATATAGACCTACTTAGACCTTTTGGATGTCAAATAAGTCAAGTTTGTGTGGTGTGACATCCCCCATATTCCTTCTTACTTTAAAATGCAAGTAGAGACTATGCGCCGGGCGGCGGACAACACTCTTAGTTGTCATGCGAAATATTGGAAATCTCGTCAAATTCTGGCCTTGATAGGCTTTAAATGATTTGCCAAAAATTTGAGAATTAATCATAACGAACCAAGCAATGCCACGTAATGACGTAAGATAAAAGACAACTTACAAGCATATAATGTTAAGCCAGCATGAGCATTAGATTCGATCGAGGGGGGCCGTAAGGAACTTCTTATCTCAAAGTTTTAGCTATAAAATAGTTGGCACTAACGACGTGGAATGCTAGGCGCTTCTGGGGCAGGCCAAAGGCTGAAAAGTCGATCGTCTCATCGGCTTGTCAACGCGCGCGAGAGAGAGAGAGAGAGAAAGAGACATATGTACGTACACATTATTATATGTATGTATATTTATAGAGAGAGAGAGTTGATGCATGGATGACGCTGCTGCGACATATCCATAGCTCCCAGAGCAGACGAAGGTAGGGTCTGTAAGGGAGATGGAGACGCCCTCGACGGACAACAGACCCCATGGTCGATGCATCCTTGTGGCCATTGACCACTCCGACACCAGCAAGCACGCCTTCGACTGGGCCCTTACACATCTCTGTCGCCTTGCTGACACCCTCCATCTCGTGCATGTCCTCCCCAGTGCGCGCTTCCTGACTTTCTCTTGGCTGTCTAGAATGATAGAATTCGCCTGTTTTAGAGGCTGTATTCCCTAGAGATATATTTTTACTGGTTTTTCAGCCGTTGATAAGATCGTGATAGAAATGTAAGATCATCAATACGAAGAATAATGCAGCAACTAAGAGTATCAGCTAAAAATAGATGAAAAATTTGCATCTTATTGATCGTGGATGAAGCCTTACGAGTCAATTTGTTGGTACTATTGCTATAGGGGCTCGAGAGTATCAGCTAAAAATAGATGAAAAATTTGCATCTTATTGATCGTGGATGAAGCCTTACGAGTCAATTTGTTGGTACTATTGCTATAGGGGCTCGCTTCCAGATCATAGAGAGCTTTCTACACTAGCCACGCATCTTGAAAAGCCCTTGGAGTGCTCCACATCTCCTGCTTGAGAAAGCCAATGATCATGGGACACTAGTCTAGTCTTTACATAATAAAGGGCCAGATGATAGGACGCTAGAGCCAACACAAGTTTTGATGGTAGTTAAATGAACCATAGGGCGAATATCTCAATGTTGTTGAAACTCTCATTTCGCACATAACTTCTGGCCACCAAGCAAGCCTTATACCTAGACACGTAAGTGGAATTTCACATTTTCATTACCCTTCATCATTCTTATAGGACAGTTTCATTGTTCCTTTGCTGGGATATCAATAACTTTCTCAAGGGGGGTAAGCTTGTAGTTTTAGAAACTTCAGCAAGATGTTATGAAAGAAACATGATGCGAGTAATGAGGAATGATTGTCCTTAGTAGAGATACACATTGCATAGTGCAACATCTTTGGTAAGATGGGACGACAACATACAAATGCAATTGCAAATTGCAATCAAATAGACATGGATCACAAATGCAATTGCAATTGAACTGGTGAAGTTTCCTATGGTTATCTACGAAGTTTAGGAACTTGCACTATTAGATGCAAAGTGGGTGGAAGAGGGTGATTTAATAGATTCACCTCAGTAGTTGCAGCTTTACCTCAAGAGGTTTCAGCTAGAGCTACCCATTTTTCACCTGCTCTATCCTTTGCCCTGCTCTCCACCTTGCAGCAAGCAACTTTTGCTCTTTTCCTGTTCGTGTTTCAGTTTCACTGCTGTTTGTGAGTTGCTGATTTGCCTTTGGTGCTTCAAGAAGCTGCATTTCCTTGTTGTTATACCTATAGATTACTGCTCAAAGGCTGGCTCTGCTACGTTTTCCGTCTTCTGATGTGCTAGTAGTGGCTGAATTCACTGCTGGAGATGAGCTGCGGTTTTCAGTTCGAGGTGGTGTTGGTGCTTTGCTTGCCCTGCTGGTGACTGTGTTTTCATTTCTGGATGGATCGCTACTAGTTGCATTTTCAGTCTTAAAGCACTCTTGGTTGCTGTGTTTTATCCTTGACTTGGTTGGTGATGTGTGTGTTTGGTGGAGTTACTCCTATGTTGAGGTATGGAATGGTATGCTCTAAATTCTAATGCATGTCGAGAAACAATAGGGTTTGTGGGGAGAAACATGCAGTGTATGGTAAACACTGAGACAAAGAAACTTAGAAGATGATGAATGAAGAATGATGGACACTAAATGATGCTGAATGAGTCAGCTGATAGAATGGAGTGGAGCTCGGAGACAATTGCACTGTCCTGGGCTGATTAGGTAACAAAACTTGGAAGGGATCTGCATTGTGAAGGGAGCGAGACCTAGTGCTTAGGCAAAGATGTCAATAATGAGGAAGAGAGCTGCTCTATGGGGGAGGAAAACACAGTCCTTTGGGCAATGGAATGTCAAAGCAGACACTGGAAGATGAACAGGAATAGAGGAAGTGAAACATACTCTTTGGGGGACTGTTAGAGATGAAGATTAGACCTGAATGAATAAAAACATAGATTTGGCTGAGTTGCAATAATGACCAGCAGGTGAAAATGCTCCGGACAACTGGCAAACAGCAGGCTGGCCTGCTGAGCTGAAAAGCACAGGTACTGACAGCTAAGACGACCTGCTGACAGCAAACACAGGAACTGCTGGTAACGGCGATAATCTCTAAGAGGCTTTTGAGGGGAGGGCAGCCAGTGTAGACAGTAAATGCAGGTGTGGACTGCTGCTGGAATAGAAAGCGCAAGTGGGTAGCAACCTCCAACTAGAGGGGTAGGCTGGGCTGCAACTAGTTGATTAGGGTGGCAACTCTAGGTCATGTGGGTGGCAGCAAATAGCTCTAAAAGGCAGCACATCAGCCATTCCCGTGGGAAGCATCCATGTGGAGGTGAAGGTGATCAAGAGTCCATGAAGAGGGAGAATGATTGACGAATGAGACTGATGTATGCCCATGTCCTATTTATAGGCACGCGAGTCATTGAACTGTCTTGGTGGTCAGTTCTTGGTGGGTGCTCGGACACTAATAAACGATACAAATAAAGCTTTTTTCGGGCTTTGTAAGAGGAATCCAAAATAGGAATTAATGGAATATTGTAATGGGGACGTGAAATTTTGATGCTTTGCTTAGCATTTGCAAATGTGAGATGCAAGTAAGATTCACAATGACAGGTCAAGGACCTCGAGGTGTCAGTGGGTTAAAGGTAAACGGTATAATAAGTTATATGGGTTAAGTACTAGGTGGTTTGCTTGGTGACAGATTTTGGCCTAGAATCTTTTATTAACCATTGATGTCAATGGTGACATTAGGAACTAGACATTAATTAATTAATTAATGTCAATTCTGGGGCTAGTAAATGCTTGGGATTGATCGGCCTAGCTAATTCAATTGTTGGCTAGCACCATTAATTTTCTTAGAAAGAATGAATAATTAAATTGACTTTTAGAATTGAAAATTTGAAAATTGATTTAATTGGGCTGAAAATTGCTGGAAAATGGATAAGGAATGCTGCCACTTGGCAAAACTTCCTATGGAAGGGTGACAAGGCTGTTTGTCTGATGCCTTGGCTACTTTAGGACGGGAAGCCTTTGGGTAAGCATGGGTTTGAGCTTTTCATAATAGTCTCTTTTTGGTTTTAGTTTTTGGGTTTGAGAGGGGGTATTGAGCTAAAAATTCATTCCATACTAATTAGCTCTTTAAAACAGCCCCAAAATATGCAAAATACCAAAAGTGTTATTAATTGGGGAGCTGTTCTAGAGAGTTTTTGTGTCCTACATGCAAAATCCTAATTTGGGAGAATCCTTTTGTATTTATAAACAGAGAGGTTGCCCACCATTCTGCCCCATCCTTGTCTTGTAGGTTTTGGCCCCATCAGTCTTGTTGCTATGTGATCTATGCTGTCAGCTAGCCTCCCACTATTGCTGGTGATCAACTGCCATCATCTTTACCAAGTTGTTTTTATAGTTTCAACACTTTTCTTCATCAGCCTCTTCTTCGATTGGTGGTGGTTATTGCACTTGGGATCCGCCTCTTGTGGACAACACATATCAACAGCTCCTTTAGTTGGCTCCCTCACTGGCATCAGCTTCAACCACGAATGGTTTATTGGGATCCACAATTTATAGTACTGGAGTTGTAGCAATAGCTACCTTAAGTTTTTGAAAACTTTCATTTTGGTCTGTTCCCCAATTAAAGCTCTTCCCTTAGTATAACGTATCTGATAGTATTACAGGACTGTCTTTTGCAAACGCCCCTCTGAGCTTTGTCGACTCTCTTGATGAAGCATGAGAGGTGTCTCTCTCTCCACCCAACCACGCTCAGGAAGATGCTGGAGAAAAACGATGCCGTGACTCCTCTGCCAGCCGTCATTACCTGGTGAGTTATACTATTTTTATGACTCACTTCCTTCCTAAGCTCCCCTTAAATCCGTACGGGCGCCCAAGGCCCTCGGACGGTCATCTCTTGCGCTTGTTTCCCAATAAGTTACATTTATTGATGTAACAATGATGGTAGCCTTATCATTTTGGTGCTATATGTTGATGATATGCTATTTGCTAGGAGTGCTCATGATGAGATGGATGCTTTGAAGACTTAGCTCAAGAATAGCTTTGAGATAAGTGATATGGGACATGTCTCTCATATCCTTGGTATATACATTACACGCATCGCTATGGGACATGCCTCTCATATACTTGGTATACACATTACATGTATGGCTCTAAGGGACTCCTCTACTTGTCACAGAGAGAGTACGTTCATAAAGTCAAGTGGTTCCATATGCAAAATGGTAAGCTTATTGGCTGTCCATTGCCTTTTCATGTGAAAGTTAGTTAGGCAGATTATTCCCAGCCAAATGATGAGAGGGCGGGAGATGGCCAAGTTTTTGTATACATTTGCAATGGGCTGCTTGTTATATGCCATGATAGCCCCTAGATTTGACATAGCATGGTTAGTCTGTTTGGTGGCAAATCTTAGTATAACTATGACTCCTACATTGCATTCAAACTCAATGAGTGCCATTCAATTAGCTTGTAATCTAGTCTTTCATGCGAAGACCAAGCACATTGAGATTCATTATCACTTCATTAAAAAGATGATTAAGAACAAGCGGATAGAGCTATCTCGACTGACGAGAATCCTATAGATTTGCTCACTAAAAGTCTCCCAATGGAACGTTATGCTTCCTTACGAAGATGGATGTAGGATGAAATGACATCTATTCCTCATTTGTTGTACTTCTGTGTACACTTTGCACTTTGTCACCTTTTTCTTGTTTTCTCCATACTTGGGTGCATTCTTCTTTAAGTGGGAGGTTGTTGGGGGGACTAAAGACCACCTATGCTTAGTTGCCCACATTTACTATGTACATTGTATTTGTACACCTATACATTGCAGGTGGCAAGTGTCCATTATTGCCACTTTATTTTTTATTCTTTATATGACAACACAATAAGGAAGGCAAGGTCACACATTGTGACTATTGGAGTTCCCACATACTGTATTGCTCTCTCTTACTTGAACTTCCATAGTGTTAGCAGAGTATTTGTCAGCTCATGTGTGAGTCTGAGCTTGATCTGGGCTGGGCATTTTTATTAGGTATTTTAGGTTTTTTTCTGGTGTGGCATTTTATGCCAGTGGAGCATTTTTATGCACCAGTTGGCCAGCATTAATGCTGTCCGACCAGCATTATTGCTCCCCACTTTTTCAGCCTATTTATACTCAGTGCTCCTCCTCAGTTAGTATTATCATCACCTTCACCATATGCAGACTCTGTGGAGAGAGGAGCCAGTGCCAGTGCCAGTGCCCATGCAGCCAGTGACTCACTGTTGTATGCGACTGTCTTGTGTTCAGATATATGGATTCCATTTCCCGTGCATACATCTGAGTTCTCATCTGTATCGTGTTCTTTTCTTTTCTCTTTTTGTCTTGTGTTTTAGCAGTTTATTTCAGCACGTGTCTATGCTTCCACCGCTGCTCCACTTCTGACATGGTATTAGTTTTCCAGATTTGTGTTTCTGCTGTGTTTTCTTGCTGATTTCAGGACTGTTTTGTACCCCTGCTGATCAGACAACTGCTGTCACAGCCAGGCGACCTGTTTTGGGGCTGTTTTCAGCCTGCGTTTTTTGCAATCTTACCATCGCCTGCTGCCTACGCACCCTCTACTGCCTGCGTTTTTCATCTGCAGCTGCTGGCGACAGTTTTCTACCTGTTTTTCTCCAGTTTACAGTCTGCGTTTTGCTGATTCAGCATCTCTCGTGGCTGGGTGATTGTTAATTCAGGCCGTTTTTGCTGTTTTTGGCAGTTTTTGATTGATTTTTTGACTTTTTGCAGCAGATTTTGTTTTCTATTGATCAGATTTTGGGTTATATTGCATGTGAACTCTCATTTTTTGCAGTCTGTGCTTGTGTTTTGGCTGTGTTTCCTCTCTCAATTCCATCTCTTCTCTACTTCTCTTCTTATCCTCTCCATATGGCTCCTCCGTGCACTTCCACTGATGATAAGTTACATGGACCTGATTATCTTACATGGAGTGTTGTCATGAAAGCTTGGTTTGTGCAGAAGCGGTTATGGTACATCGTCTGTGGAGCTATTCCTCGATCTCTCCGTCCTTTTCCTGAAGACTTTGATGAGGACAACCATGAGGAAGCGGTGCTCACATGGGACTCGGACGATGCACGTGCTTACTCGGCGTTGCTTCGGTGTATTTCTAAAGCGGTCTTACCGGCGGTTACCTCCTGTAGGACATCTCCTGAAGTATGGCAGAAGTTGCAGCAGATGTACGAGGCACCTTCCACCATGCAGGCAGTCACACTTTATGGCCAGCCAACAGATGAAGTTTGAGCCGAAAGATACTATTCAGTCTTTTCTTCTTCGTGTTATGCAAGTACAGGACCAGCTTCGGCACATGCAATCTGCTCTTCCCGAGGCGCATCTCGTCGGGACGGTCCTCTACAAGCTCCCCCCGGAGTTTGATGGAGTGGCCAATGCTTTGCGGGCGCAGACATCCTCGACTCCTGTCAGTTTTACACATATGACCTCGATGCTTCTTGAGCATGAGACATCCTTGAGATTACAGGGGTGGCTTCCGGCACATTATGGAGGCGAGGCTTATGTAGCTTCAGAGAGGGGTGACGGGAAGAAGAAGTCGAAGGCCCGGTGTTACCACTGTGGCAAGAAGGGACATTTGCGGAAGGACCACAAGACGTTAGCGGCTTCCAGGAAGAAGGCGTAGAAGCAGCAGCGGGATGTTGACTCTACCGATGAGTTCTCTCCTTCATCCGACTCCGACTCAGATCCTCCGACCAAGGTGAAGTCCAAGGTGCAGAAGGGATCCTCTTCTTCGGATCGCGGGAAGGGCTTGGTGGCCCCTTCCTCGGCTGCTTTCTAGTGGTGGTGATGAGGTCATCCCTCACGACTCTCTTGTGCCAGAGAGGGAGTGTGAGCGGGTGTTTAGATGGGGTAGCCGCACCTCATCTATACTTTTATACAGGTGCACAGGTTCCAGAGAAGGACGTCCCTGACGCATCGACTTCAGTTTGGCGGAATCAAATCCTGGAGCTGGGATTGACATCCAGGTTCATGCTGAGCTGGTTATCTGACAGAGAGCGGGAGGCTTTCGTCTGGAGCTCACATGAGGGGACACTTTGGCGGTCTGCTGGCCAAAGGCGGGGAATCCATGGTCACCTATGTTCAGGGGCATTTTTGACAGGATGGTCTTGTATGCTACTGCGAGACATTGGTAACGGACAAAGAGACATGCTATGATCTTCTCTATTTTCAGGTGTTTGGTACGATCGACATCGACATCAGGTTCTCTCCGAGGCACCTTGGTGGTGGCTTGATCACCCACTGCTTGGGTATCCATGGTTCTACTTGGTGGTTCTATGTTGTATAGTTTCTGATCCCTTTTTCATTGTACTATTGTATTGTATCGGATCACCCATGATCTGAGAGAGGGTGTTAGCAGAGTATTTGTCAGCTCATGTGTGAGTCTGAGCTTGATCTGGGCTGGGCATTTTTATTAGGTATTTTAGGTTTTTTTCTGGTGTGGCATTTTATGCCAGTGGAGCATTTTTATGCACCAGTTGGCCAGCATTAATGCTGTCCGACCAGTATTATTGCTCCCCACTTTTTCAGCCTATTTATACTCAGTGCTCCTCCTCAGTCAGTATTATCATCACCTTCACCATCTGCAGACTTTGTGGAGAGAGGAGCCAGTGCCAGTGCCAGTGCCCATGCAGCCAGTGACTCACTGTTGTATGCGACTGTCTCGTGTTTAGATATATGGATTCCATTTCCCGTGCATACATCTGAGTTCTCATCTGTATCGTGTTCTTTTCTTTTCTCTTTTTGTCTTGTGTTTCAGCAATTTATTTCAGCACATGTTTATGCTTCCACTGCTGCTCCACTTCTGACACATAGCTCTTGCTTTCACTCTTGCTCCACCTATTAGGAAATTACGAATGAAAGCAGTGAAGTGGCAAAATAGGCTACCACTCGTTAAAAGTTCCCATGCAAGCTGGAGGAGGGTTGTTTAGGGCAAGTTGAGGGCGATTCCAGCATTGAGAGGCTATGGGAGGAAGGCAGAGTTATTGGATGAGCTATGAGAGAGGTGACACGTGATTGCGTAGTGCGACAAGATAGGGGCAGTATATTTCCTTCTCCACCTTAGTGTGAGAGGCGGTGGTAGATGAGGAGGGCTCGCTAGTTACACTGAAATTTTTTCCCACCTTTGAAGCCATTGGCGCCATCAGAGCTATGTATCAAAAGATATTTCCAGCTTTCTCTAGCTTTATTAAATTAATTTTCAGAATATTACATTTAGAAATTATTTTAATATGTATTTATGGCTCAAATAAATAATTAAACTTTTGTCAAAAGTTAAATTTATCACCCAAGTGATCCTGATCTTTCATTATCCTAGAATTGGCATTAATTAATTAACCAATGCCAATTCTCTAGTGTCACCTTTGACACTTAGGGCTAATCAAATGGTCTAGGCCAAATTTTGACACCAAGTATCACCTAGTACTTGTCTCTTATATAATTTGTTTCAGCTTTTGCCTTTGGCACCCCCTCTGATATTTCACGGTCCTAGGTCACGCATTGTGAAATAACTAACTTGCACCTTACATGTGCAAGTCACATGTGCACATTTGGTTAACTCTTTAATCAAATGCTAAGCAAAGCATTAAAATTTCGCGTCCTCCTGACATAATACTTGCTGTAGTTTGAGTTAAATCAAGTTATCACCACCCTTGCCAAGAAGGAAGGTTGGAGCCTGGTTCTAGTCGCTATGCTTAATAATGAGGGTTGTCTTTGGGCTTCCTTGTTGGAAGTTGCTCTTTAGACCTTATTTGACGAGCCATCTTAATGTTTTAAGTGATGAGTGTATGCTTTATTGCTATTTCAATATGTGTGATAAGCATTTCATGGTATTCGAAAGTAAATACTATGATTGAAGAGGAAAAAAATCTATTTCTTGTATTGTATCTACTACATGCTATCTAGCATATTCATTAAGAGAGAGTACTTTTCTTTTGTGTACTTTAAGGCGACTTAGCCTCACCACACTGGCATCCATGCTAAAGTGGCCAAGGATAGAGATTTTGGGATGATAACCTCACTTTGAGGGCATTTTGCTCATTCTATCACATTCATCATTCTATTTTTAGTGTAATTGCATATTGTACTAGTGGCAATGTATTATCCATTGACATACTGTACTCATTTCAGGTCTCATTCATCATCTTGGCCTTCTGCAGATGCTGATACAATGCTCTCTGTCTGTTTGCGTGTGTGCATGTGCATGTGCATGTGCATGTGTGTGTGCGTGTGCGTATGTACATATGCAACTACCACTTTCATAAGAAGATGTGTTAGTGGGCCTGATATATATGCTGCTTGGAATGCTCTTTTCTATAGGGAGATAGACCGAATTTTGATGTTACTGAGATTTGTTAGGCTTTTGGGTCAGTTTCGATTGGCCTAATTCAGGCCGCTTAAAGGAAAATTTCAGCATGTTCAGATTGAGTTATGCCCTTTTTTTTCATTCTTTAAGCTGAATTTTCACCCTTCATAAATGAAACATGCTTTTCAAGCTCACTTGCTTTTTAATTTCCACTTCTTTGCTTTGGATATTCAGTGACCCCTTTGAGAGTTTTCTGTGATGCAGATTCACCAGAGGACAAGCTTTTCCACACAAAGGAGGCATCACCAAGATCCTTGCTTGAGTCTACGACAGTATTGATGGAAAAACTTGCGGCAGAAGCGTATGAAGTTGCAAGGGTATGTGACCTATATGATGCTAGGGCGTGCTTGAAATCTTGGTCATTACATCAAAGAAAGTAAATAATCAAAAGTTTATTGTGCTTTGTATGTTGCTCTATATCTACTTTGTACATTAAATTGAGAGGCTTTGTGCAACAACCATTCCTGTCATGATTTGTTTACAAGGAGCTATATACTTTGTGCATTAAATTGAGAGGCCTTGTGCAACAATCATTCCTTTCGTGATTTGTTTATGAGGAACTACATTGATATTTCAAGCATCAATCTACATGTGAAACAGTAAGGCATCAAACATTTATTGCTTGTTGAAATATTCCTCAATCAAAGTTAGGGATGTTGAAATGTTTTCCCACGTATGTTAGGGTTAGTATTACAGATTCAGAATCATTGCTATGGCCACTCCACAAGCCAAAAATTGAGGGTGTCTATGGATGTCATTGTAAGACTATTTGTCTTGACCATTTAACCTCATGTAATCTTGTAATGGCATGTGCTGTAAGGCTGTATATGCCTAGATTTTCTAGCTTATGGATGCCTCATTTAAGTTCCTTCCATATAGCTTTGTTTACCTTGCAGCTGACAGTGTCTCATTAACAAGTAACTTGAGGGTTGATCTTATCCTATGGTTGACATACTAACTTGGCTTCCTAGAGTTTGGTTAATTATCATGTGTGAATGCCAAATATTAAGATTAGATTTACTCTTTATAATAACTGATGTCCTCTTAGCCTAGGTACAAGAACACTTTAGGCTACCCTCTAAAGTGAGCCTCTGAGGCTCTAAAGATGTACTCTTTAAGTCCTCTAAATTGAGGTTCACTTATGGAAATGCAATGCATGCACACCTTATTGATATAGTAGTTCATAAAAATCTAAGAGCCCTTATATAACATTTCCAGGTTCTTCCTCTGGGAGGTTTTGATGAGGGCCTCAATATAAGGAAGAACCATTTCAATGGCCACAACACTAAGTAAATAATTTTGATGTGGATTGGTTGATGATGTACTAAGTACGATAATGGATGGAATTGGGGCTGTGTTAGCAGATTTGATCAAACTTGACAATGTATGGGTAAAATAAGTAGTATTCAATAACTTCTTCCTTGTTGTTGTCTTGAGCAACTACCTGAAACCTCATCCAAAGATACATGTTGTGGGATAGTAAATAGGACCACAGGGGTCACAACACTTGGATCTACGTAGCCAATTTCAGATGGCTGAAATGCAAAAGCTCTGCCATGCCTAGATCTCATCTCTTCAAAGCATTTTCTCTCTGCAGGTAAGAGAAACTCATTACAACCAATCTTCAGCTCTTTAAGTGAATCCGTAGTAAACTTGTGATTGATTTTTTTTGGATCCCTTAAACTTGTCTGAAGAGACACAAAATCATATAGTTCTTCACTGTTTGGTAGCAATGATATTGCAACCAGCTTTATGTTATTGTCCACAATTTATACTTGGTTTCAACTTTTGCTTTAGCCTTTTTATCCAAGCATAATCCTTCCTACTTAACAAAATCTTCTGTCACTTGATAACCACACCTGTATTGCACCATTTTCGGCCATATTTCAGATTTCAGCATAGCTGAAATTTCAGCTAGTGTATCCATATAAATCAGTCCAATGTACATGCTAGAGATGCTCTCATCAGCTAGCAATAATCCATGTTTTTCATGTCTTCTTCAGCCCTACAAACATAGTTTTTGTCAACCTTGTTCATAGCCTCGACTTTTGGAAAGCACACAGAACTCCCTGCTGTAAATACATGAAATCTCGTATAAAAAGCATTTGTGCCAGCTAAATAAGAGGTGAGAGCTTTTTCCACGTAGTGCCACTGTAGTTCCGCCTTATAGTGGCACTCGTTGAAAACTAGGATCTCTAAATTCTTTCACATTTGGTGGTAGTGGATAATCCGTTAGGGTGTCTTTATTCCTGACATGGTTCACATAGATAGTCAAGAACTAGACAACTCTTTTTCCATCTCTACTTTAGACTCATGCATTAGCTGATCTATCATCCAACACTTTTGTTTCCATGCAGATAGGAGTGATATACAATTATTTCATAATAATCCGATAAGTAGCGGTGTCTTGTACAAAAAAATACTAATTATCTTATATATCTCCAATGGTAACCTTGACATTTGGACAAGTTGCATATTAATCTCCTGGAGCATTGTTTGTTGCCTGCATCCTCCATCCATGATCAACATCTACCCGCCATTTGCATTCTCATCTAGGCTTGTTACCAAAACATTGATCTTTGAACCAAGATCAATAAGTGCAATACATGGTGTTTCGAGCTCCCCAATCTTCACAAATGTTTCTGTCATTGCATGAGCCCAATAATTATGTGTGTAGTGGCTTTTCAGCCTCTTCATCATTATAAAGCATTTGTTTCACTCCCCTTTGTGTATTGCTGCAATTTATTACTTTTTTAGGCATCACATTAGCTTCAACATCATTAGTAATCGCATTTTCAGCACCAATAAGATCCATAGCAGCACCAGTATTACCCTCATGATCTACTTGTATGCCCTATAAACCAAGCTCTTCTTCACTCCGCACCCATGGCATTTGTCGATTCCCCAAGAAATTATGGTTTTCTTTTAATGAGATTAATGATTTCTTCATGGAATTCTCCTTTTGCAATTTCTAGTATTTCTCCCAAATTAAACTCAACCTTGCTGTTCAAGATGCACTGTCCTAGTACTTTTCCCAAAGCAAACTCAACCTTGCTGTTCAAGATGTACTCTTCAAGTACCTTTTTTAAATCAGTTGCAGTCTCAATGTCCACCTGCAGTTTATACCCTAGTTGTTTTCCTTTTTTCTTTACATATTGTCTTTTCTCTTGTGACGCATGTTCCATAACATGCTTTGAAGTAGGCCTAGTAGAAGCTCTAGACTATTTTAGAAGTACTTACATTTTCATCATTCCTCTTCCTTTTCTCTTCCACAATCACATCCGTATTCTGCGATGGCAAGATAAGCATAAACTGAGAAAGTTCAGAAAACTCAATGAAATTCGATGTCAATTGGTGCATCTCAACCTATCATCCCACGAATGCTTTTTCCTCCACTAGTCAATTTGGCTCTAGGGATCTTCCCCTTTTTAGCCATATGCATAGCATGATACCATATTTCAAACTTGCGCAACAACTCTATAGATGCAATATCTTTATTAGGCTTGGTAATCCATTTCATGAAAGTTTGGTGAGTAACGAAACCTGTGTTCTCAATAACAAATTCTTCCCTTAATACTTTCTTAGACTCATCCTAACCTTCATTTTTTATGTACAACTCAGTGATGTGCAACTATAGTTCATGCATTGTGAGCTGTACAAAATACTGATTCCAATTAATCTTATCTATCTCCAAGAAACCCATATGTTTTGCATACATCTTTAGATAGGTCAAACATTTCGACCATCAAACAATTTCAATTGGCTTTCAACAGCTTGCAAAGCTTTAGTGACAACAAATTCATGCTTTGTAGATGTTTGCAGCCATTGTTGTTGTTGCTGTTGTTGCAAATACATATTAAAGGTCTGCAATAATTGTCACACTTCATTAGAAGAACCTGTAGAAGATCTCGTAGAATCACCCATTGTGTACTCTTCAGATGGCCTTTCATGTCAGGTTCACCAAATGTTGGGGGGGGGGGGGGGGGGGTTTGAAACCACTTCTTCAATTTATACACTTCATTTAGGGTTTCACATTGACAGCCCCAAAAAGGCCCGTCACTTCATTCATTCCACACCCACTTCAGTCATTCTTCACCCCTCTTTCGTCATTCCTACACTCTTCCCTCTTCACACCATTGCTGCCCATACCCCTATTGGAGGACATCCCAGTTTGTGGCACCCTTTCTTTTCTCCTTGAGATGCCTTGTTTCTTTCACCTTTTCAAGTTGCGTTTGGAGGCTCCACCTTGTTGGTGTCATCATCTGACGGTTGGCAATATTCTCTCTCCCACTTGGCGGTATCAGACTGTTTACGTTTGGGTCTTCTCCACCAGGCGTCATCGTCCATTAGCTTGGCGTCCGTAGGACACTCCCTATCTAGGGCCTAACTTTGGAACTAGCTTCACTTCACGCTGCGCATTGGCACTGCGGAGGTCGCGGAGGTGGTTTTCATGGGTCAAGGGATCTTTATGGTATGACTCACCTCGGCAGACGCAACCCGTGAGCTAGTGGATGGCTCACCCTATGCTTCCACGAAGGGGGTCATATACATGGTTCATTTGTATAGTGGCTTCACAGTGGAGGCTTTCATACTTCATAACAAGTTTCTTATGTTGAGATGACAAGCTCAACACATGCGGACATTAATGATAGACCGCCTGGTTAGATGGGTCCACACGTCTACACTTAGCACGTCGGTGGTCATTATGACTCTCACGTAGCCACTGACTCATTACTTATTATATTCAGGTTGTTATACCTATTTACAGCTGGCATAGTTATAGTGCCAGTCGACTAGTGTAGTCGGTTATGCATTGTTTGACTTAGTAGGCCACTTTCCTTTATGTTGTATCTTATCTATACTTTGTGTACATTGTAAAGTGTGTGGAAGAAGAAGAAGAAATCAGCAAGAAAACGTTTTGGCCTCCATCTTCCTTTTTGTCTCTTGTGTGAGCTTCTCCTTGTGCATTCTGTGTGTGCTCAGTGCAGCATCTTGAGCAAGTCCTCCCACCACGTGATTCGTGATATGGTATTAGAGCTGCACTACTGATTGAGGCTGGTTTTGAAGGCTAAAGCGAAGGAGAGGAGCCAAGGATTCGAGCAAGCAAGCAACAGGTAAGAAGCTCTTCCATTCTCTACTTCTTCTCTTGGACAGTGCTTGTGGAGGCACCGAAAGCAGGGCAGAGCAAAAATCTCAGATTGCAGTGAGATTTGGTATGCGCGAAGAGCGCTGTTGTACTGCAGATAAGTCCTAAAGGGTATCCGCTGCTATTCTGGCCATCCGAGGTCATTTCAGGCTCCGTTTTAGACTCGCAAGGTTGCGGACAGCAGTTTGAGGTATCTTGCAATTTCAGTTGTGTCTGCCGTATACAGGTGCACAGGTTATAGATTTTAGATCTGTAAGTTCAATGGTGTTTACCAGTGAATAAACACAAGGTTTATCTACAAACTGGTTGTAGATTGCATGTATTGTTGAGCAGACAGTGAAAAAGGCTGTCTGGTGTATTGCTGTGCACTATAGGTCAAGGGTTGCAGAAGATTTGCTTGCTATTTAGTATTAGTTTTGTGATAATGGCAGAGAACAGTGGAAACCCCATCATTGAGAAGCTTGAAAAAAACAACTATTCTTCATGGAAGTTCCGTGTCACGAACTTCCTTATTGGAAAATGCCTCTACGAGTTTGTTTCAGGTAAAGAAAAGGAGCCGGAGATGAGTGATCCTTCAACTGTAGAAGAGACAAAGGCACGGAAGGAATGGAATGCAAAAGACAAAAAGGTCATGTATTGGCTGTCTATAGTAATTGACAATAATATGCTGGGATATATTAGAAATGCAGAGAATTCCTATGCAGGTTGGACCATACTTGAAAGTATGTTTTCCGTAAATACAAAGGCACGAAAGATTTAACTCAAGCAAGAGTTGAATACATTGAAGAAAGAGAAGATGTCTATCAATGAGTATGCACTGAAGGTAAGGAGCATTGCAGATGCCTTGGCAGCGATTGATGCAATGCCCGATGATGATGATTTGGTGTCGTCTACCTTGGGTGAACTTAACAATAAAAAGGCTTGGAAATCTTTTGTAACTTCCGTATATGTTAGAAAGCCATTTCTAGATTTCGATGAGTTGGTCTCCCTTATGATCACTGAAGAGATCAATATGCAGAGTGAGACATCTGAAAAAAGTGGTGAACAGGTCCATGCTTTCTACTCCAGTTCAGGAAGGGGACGTGGCAGGTCCTCTTTAAGAGGCCGTGGTATAGGACGTGGTAGTGACAATCAGCAAAACAGATTGAATTAGCAATTTGGCGATGTGCAGGTTTCAGAAGGTCGTGATAACTTTAGAGGCAGGGGGAGCTTTAGAGGAAGAGGTGGATGGGAGAACAGAGGTTCTAACAACTCTAGTATTGTGTGTCACTTTTGTTGCAAAACAGGTCATATTGCAGCCCAATGTTATGCTAAGAAAGATGTTATTCGCAGTGATAAGTTGCAGCAAGGAAACTATGCATCGTCTTCACAACAAAATGAAGACAAAAATGAACGTCTGTTTGTTATGCAACATATGTTGAATGCTGTTACAGGAAAGGGAACACATGATGATGTTTGGTATGTTGATTCAGGTGTATCCAATCATATGACCAGCCATGCAGAATGGTTTGGAGAGAAGCAGGATTTGCAAAATACAGGTTATATGCAGACGGGTGATGATTCATGCCACCCAATTTCACACATTAGAAAAGTTCCCTTGTCCTTACATGATGGTTAGACAAAGAGTCTTTTAGATGTATTACATGTGCCATCTATTATAAAGAGCTTGGTGTCAGTCGGTCAGATGGTAGAGCAAGGGTTGCAAGTCAGATTTAATGCAAAGGGTTGCTTTGTAGAAGACTTCAATGATAAGTGCAGGTTGGTTGCAAAGGGAAATAGAGTTGGACGTATGTTTACTCTGGATGCTGGAATTCCTACTATGAATGCTACTATGTATGCTAAAGGAAAAGGTGTTGCAGATATTGAAATTTGGCACAAATGCATTGGACATGCAAATGTAAAAAGGCTGAAATTAATGCAGTCCAAAGTGTTGGTTACAGGTTTGCCTATATTTAGAATTGCAGAATTTCATAAGGTATGCGAAGCATGTCAGTTTGGTAAGCAGGCAAGACAACCCTTTTCACATGATAGAGATGTAAGCAGAAATATCCTTGATGTTGTGCATACAGATATTTGGGGGCCTATACAAAATGTATCTCTTGGAGGCAGTTTATACTTTGTCACATTCATTGATGATTGTTCTAGAAAGCTGTGGGTATATTTTATGAAGAAAAAGAGTGAAGCGTTTAAGCACTTTAGAACTTTCAAGGCTGCAGTTGAAAGAGAAACAGGCTTGAAAGTAAAGTGCTTGAGGTCAAATGGAGGGGGAGAGTACCTCTCGAATGAGTTCAGTGATTTTCTGAGGTCTCATGGGATAAAGAGACAGTTCACATGTAGGTATACCCCACAGCAAAATGGGGTTGCAGAAAGGAAAACATGCATATTACAGAAGTTGCACGTGCCTTGATGGCTGAAAAGAATATGCCTAAGCATTTTTGGTCTGAGGCTGTTCATACTATTGTTTATATTATGAACAGAACTCCCACAGCTGCAGTTCATGGTATGACCCCCGAAGAATGTTTTACAGATAAGAAGCCTGATGTCTCACACTTGAAAGTGTTTGGCTGTATTGCATATGTTCATGTGCCAGATGAGTTGCGGAAGAAACTGGATCCAAAGGTTGAAAAATGTGTCTTTGTTGGATACTCTTTAGAGCAAAAAGGGTATCGTTGTTATAATCCTGTCACATGTTAGTTCAGAGTGAGCAGGGATGTCATCTTTGATGAAATGAGCAGTTGGTATGCATCTAGTGGTGATGCATTGGATGATGATGATGATCATGACACTCATGTGCAGGCTGAAAAGTAAGAATCACGGACTCTTAGTGGACCAGAGACATCATCTGGCAGTCCTTAGTCTGGGAGACTAAGGAGTATCTCTACATCTTCAGGTGCATCTAGTAGCACTACAGGTAAAGACAAAGGAAATAATTAAGTGTCAGATGACATTGATGCAGTTCTTGATGGAGACTCCAGTGGCTCAGAGAGCTTGGATGATGAGCTTGGTATTCCTTCAGTGAGGACTCCAGGTGTGCAGAGAGCACGCGTCAATGCAAAGACTCCATTGAGTGATCGAGTGATATGCAGGTCTAGCAGGGTGAGATACCCTGTTAACAGATTTGGTTTTGAAGGTTATGTAGCTCACCATTATGCTTATATGGTGAAAGTGATCGAGGATGTTGAGCCCACATATTTTGAGGAGGCTGTTGGTCATGCTCATTGGGATGCAGCAATGGATGAGAAGATGGCTGCGTTAGAGGCCAATAAGACTTAGGATCTAGTATCATTGCCGAAGGGCAAGAAAGCTATTGGATGTAAGTGAGTTTATAAGATTAAGCACAATGCAGATGGTTCTATTAGTAGGTACAAAGCTAGGCTGGTTGCAAAAGGCTATGCCCAGACATATGACATAGATTATGAAGAAACCTTCAGTCCAGTTGCTAGGATGACAACTGTCAGATGTGTGATTGCTTTGGTAGCAGCCAAAGGTAGGAGGTTGCAGCAAATGGATGTGAAGAATGTCTTCTTGTATAGTGATTTGCAGGAAGAAGTGTATATGGATCAGCCAGCAGGTTATGAAGATTTAGAGCATCCCACGTATGTGTGCAGGTTGAAGAAGACGCTCTATGGGCTCAAGCAAGCACCTAGAGCATGGTCTGACAAGATTAGAGAGTATCTTGTCAATATTGGCTTTTATGTTTTTGATGCTGATCACTCACTTTATGTGAGAAAGGGAGATGCAGGTTTGGTCATCATAGTCATCTATGTGGATGACTTGATTATTACAGGTGATAGTGATAGTGGGATTGCTGAAGTCAAGGACTTTTTGAAAAAGAAGTTTGAGATGAAGAATTTAGGTGAGCTAAGGTACTTCCTTGGCATTGAGGTGATTAGATGTGATGATGGTATATGGCTGTTCCAAAGACAATATGGCTTGGATATGTTGTCCAAGTATGGTATGACAGCATGCAAACCACTTTCAGTCCCGTTGGAGTAGAATGTAAAGTTGAGTGCTGATGTTGGGGATGAGATAGAAGACCGTACTATGTTCAGGAGGATAGTGGGGAGTTTGATCTACATGACCATTACAAGGCCAGACTTGAGCTACGCTGTTGGTCTTGTGAGTCAGTTTATGCAAGTACCTAGAAAGCCACATTTGGATGCTGTCAGATGCATATTGAGATATGTGAAGTCCACATTACATCATGGACTTTTCTATGAGGCAGGTACAGATGTACAGGTGTTTGGATACACAGATGCAGGTTGGGCTGGTAGTATGTCTGATAGAAGATCTACCAGCGGATACATGTTCTCTCTTGGTAGTGTAGCAGTTGGAGCAGCAAAAAGCAATCTACAGTTGCTTTGCCGAGTACAAAGGCTGAGGATAGAGGTGTTGCTGTTGCAGCATGTGAGCTAGTATGGCTGCAAAAGTTATTGGTTGATTTAGATGTGCAAGTGGAAGGTCCAGTTGTCATTTATTGTGATAACATGAGCAGTATACAGTTGGCTAGGAACCCTGTGTTCCATGCCAAGATAAAACATATTGAGGTATACTACCACTTTGTGAGAGAGAAGGTACTAGCAGGTGAGATTGACTTGGTGTATGTCAGCACACAGGATCAGATAGCTGACATCTTCACGAAGGCATTGGGTATAGAGAAGCTTCAAAAGTTTCGAAGCTTACTTGGAGTTTGCAGAGATACAGTTGAGCTCGAGGGGGAGTGTTGAGATGACAAGCTCAACACATGCGGACATTAATGATGGACCACTTGGTTAGAATCTCCACACGTCTACCCTTAGCACTCGGTGGTCATTATGACTCTCACATGGCCACTGACTCATTACTTATTATATTCATGTTGTTATACCTATTTACAGCTGGCATAGTTATAGCGCCAGTCGACTAGTGTAGTCGGTTATGCATTGTTTGACTTAGTAGGCCACTTTCCTTTATGTTGTATCTTATCTATACTTTGTGTACATTGTAAAGTGTGTGGAAAAAGAAGAAGAAATCAGCAAGAAAATGTTTTGGCCTCCATTTCTCTTTTTGTCTCTTGAGTGAGCTTCTCCTTGTGTATTCTGTATGTGTTCGGCGCAGCATCTTAAGCAAGTCCTCCCACCACGCGATTCGTGACATCTTAGATATCCGGTCATCCTACTCTTCCTCGGACTGGCGGTAGAGTACCGCCAATTAGTGGAGGACTTTGAACAACTCTTTGGCATTGTCCTTGCCACCTCCTTTGTGGACGTAGTGACAGCTGCAGGAGTCCCAAAGTTACGGGTGGCAATGAAAGATACAAAGAATATACCACAGTCTCTAGAGATTGAGGCGGACGGATACTCTTTCAGACAGTAGGTTATTGTGATTGGGCAGCTAGGATAGTGCCTGTGTTACCATGACTTTGGGTATCAGGCAGCAGATTGCCCGCGCTTTAGAGCCAAGGCCGCTTCATTGATAGGCCCACAGGTGGACGCTGATGGTTTTACACGGGTCTAGAGATGGTAGAGGATGATGGCAGGGGGGTCCGTAGTCAGCCCCTCAGACACAGCCACGATAGTAGGGAGCAAGAGGGCGAGCGTTGCCCCCTTGGCAGAGCGCCCCGCACACACCTCCCCCCCTCCTCGTCCCACCCGGTAGGACCATAGGCCTCCACATCCATCTGCCATGAAGGTGTCACAGGCCACCTCACCCGAGGGCCCACAGTCCCCACATCCACAAACCTCCCCTCTTCCCCTGAATCTAGCCCACAGCCCTCCCCCTCTAGAGCCACCGGTCCCCCCCTCCCCCCCACCTGCCTTGTGCCTCCGACCACCCCACCATCCCTCGACCCTCCCCCTCCCCACCATCTCCCTCGCCGATCAATCCCCCTAATCCCCACCCAGTACAGGTGACCCCCCCCCCCCCCCCTTCCCATAGGAGGTGAGAAGCCCCATACGCCGACATCCTTCACTCACTAGCAACCTAGCCCCCTCCCTCTCCCCGCACAGCCACTAGCTTATTTGTCCATGCCACCCGTCACACTTTCCCGAGACAGGCGCAACTGCCACCATAAGAGTTCTTTCGTAGTAGTCCATGGTCCTACCTAAGAGTTGTGGAGCGCGGAGAGTTCCCACTATCTTTGGAGGTGGGGATCTTTGTGGTACGCAAGTCAAGGAGCGGCAAGGTCCATCTACTAGCACCACTGGATGGACCAAACTATGCTTTCTTCCTTTAGACCTCTCATACAGGAGACTGGACGATGACACAGATAGAGGAGGTGAAGAGTTAGGTGGCAGACCACATCTCCCAGTGGATGGGAGAAGGTGGATGCACTCTTCTCCCATTAGCGGCCAAGTTGCATGATGGACATTAACTGGTGGGCTAGTACCGAGGTCCCACATTTGAGCATTATCTTTTGAGTCCCTCCACAGTGGAGAGCTTTGATGGATGTGATCGAGTGGCCCTTGGCACAGCCGCCCCGTTTCTACCAGTGTATAGAGTCATGCCTCTTAGACTAGCTAATAGATGCCCTGGTGGTACCACTAGAAGCATCTATCACCCCGCTACCATGGGGGAATGAAGCTCCCTGTCTAGGCCTGCAACAAAGTGTATCTGCATGTCCCATAGCTCTTCTTCTTCGTTAGTAGCTTCCACACCGAATAGATGCCTGTTCGGTCAGTCACAGGTTTCCCTATGAGTTTACATCTTGCATCCTGGAATGTGAAAGCCTTCACTACAGTGGGGCACATGGTTCCAGGAAGTTGATTGGTTGTTGGCAGGAGTTGCAGCTTGCCCTCACCGGACAGATTAACATCTTACTTCTGCAGGAGCACAAGCTCACTCCGGCCCAGGCCCAGTGGGTATGGAAGGTACTCAGAGGCAATTCACACACTTATTGGGAGCACACCATTGGTGCCCATGGCAGGAGTAGAGGCGTATGTACCTCTATTGGCCCAAGCCTCACCGCTTGTGTATGTGACCACGGGACGATTGTGGCAGGGAGGGTTCTATGGATCAGATTGGATATTGGGGACTCGTGCCTTGGAGTCCTCAATGTCTATGCCCCTACTGAGGTTAGGGCATGCAGCAGGTTCTAGGTGGAGATTGCAATAGGGCTCCCAGAGGTGTACTCATGGATTGTTGGAGGAGGCTTCAATAACCTGGAGGCCGTAGAGGACCAGCAAGGCAGAGGTAGAAACTATCAAGGTATGGCTGGGGAGGAGCAGGAGGCATGGAAGGTCTTCCTACTAGCAGTAGGAGCACGGGATGCTTGGAGAGACCTAGCTTTCCACAGGAGCGAGAGGTCGCTGGACTTTTCTTGGGGATACAGGCGGCTAGGCGGAGTTTTGTTGGGGAGCAGTTGGATAGGTTTTATGTGGGAGAGTGGTGATGCTCTCGCGGAGGCCAAGTAGGGCAGTTGACTGGCACCACTTTGTCTGATCACTGCTCGTTGATCACTGCTCAGTTCTCCTGACACTTGATGCCCCAGCCTTTGCCCTAGACACACGATCCTGTTGGATTCCTGACTCGATCTACAAGAGGGAGGAGGTGAAAAGATAGATTGAGCAGCTCTGGACTAGGGATTGGGACAAGAGGGATCGGATTGCAGAGGAGGTTGCAGAGGTCCTAGCCGAATCGAGTAGTATTTGCTAGGAGGCAGCCCTACATGCCATGTAGCAGAGATGGAAGGAGGAGAGAGCACTTCGGCGGGACCTAGCAGCCACGCAGAGACTACTACAGGAGGCACTAGGGGATCCCATTCTCCACGCACAGGAGGTGCGCGCACAAGCTGCCCTTGCTGGCCTAGAGGACAAGCGCTTAGAGTTTTCCTTCCGCACCTCAACAGCCTTTTTGGTGCGGAAGGGAGACACGATGTGTAGGGAGTTTTTCTAAGTGCATTAGCCTCGCATCTCAAGAGAGTAGATACACAGCCTCCGGGATCAGTATGGGAGGATTTGCTCTAGCCCAGATGAGGTGATGGAGATTGCCATTGAGTACTATAGACACCTCTTCTAGGAGGAGACAACCTCAGCCAGAGGACAGCGATATAGACAGCAAGTCTAGGACTGCATCCCGTCCCTCATCACAGAGGAGATGGGATGCTCTCTCCTAGACCCCTTCAGAGAGAAGGAACTAGAGGAGGCTTTTCATGTACAGGATGGGCAGAAATGCCCGAGAGAGGATGTCTCTAAGGCCTTCTTTACTACCTACTAGGAGGTGGTGAAGGACCCCCTATTGCTGGCCTTTCAGGAGATTTTCAGCTTAGGACGGATGCTAGGGAGTCTATTGGCAGGTCTTATCAGTCTCCTTTCCAAAGGGGGAGACCGATTGGACACCCTGTTATCAGTGGCCTATAAGGCACTAGCCAAGATGATTGGTAGACGACTCCGCCTTGTGCTTCCAGACATTATTTATGACACACAAACAGGTTTTGTCCAAGATAGGAGCATCCTAGACAATGTCTTCACCTTCTTTGAGGTGACAGAGTGGGCCCAACACAGTGGTCAGGGATTGACTGTGCTACTCTTGGATTTAGAGAAGGCCTATGATAGGGTTGACTGGGACTTCTTAGAGGGCACCATGGTGAGGTTGAGCTTCTCTCAGGCATGGATCCTTGGGGTCTGTGCACTCTACAGATCAGCTACTAGCAGGGTTCTCATAGGTGGTAGGTGGGGGGAGGAGTTTTGGTTGGAGAGATTGGTCCGATAGGGCTGTTCGCTGGCCTCGTATCTGTTTCTACTCTTTGCAGAGGCGATATCTCACTTCCTCAAGTCACGTGTGAGCGGGTTACGTGTCCTACAACTTCCGGTGAGAGAGGAGACGGAGCTATTAGACTCAGAGTATGTAGATGACACAACACTCACATAGAAGATGATGAGCTGATGTTGGAGAGAGTGAGACTAGCTCTCGAGGTGTTTTGCATTGCAACAGGAGCGAAAATCAATTGGCGAAAGTCGGTTGGTTTTCTTACGGACCTGGACTCTAGGCTCTAGCACGGAGTAGGGCATCCACTTGGGATTTAGATGGGTGTGCCTCTAGGCAGTAGATTGTTCGTTACCTAGGGTTCCAGGTGGGACTCGACATCACTCGTGCCCAGCAGTTTCTTCCAGTCCTGGACTCTATTCGGTAGAAGCTGACCTATTGGAGCACTGTCCGCCTTTCCCTAGCGGGCCGAGCCTTAGTGGTCAACCAGGTCCTCCTAGGGACGGCTTGGTACATTGCCTCGTGTTGGTGCTTTTCCTCGTCATGTGTAGCTCAGCTTCGCCGTCTAGTGCGGAATTTTCTCTGGGTGAGATCAGACGGTTCCAGGGACTCTCGGGCCAAGGTGGCGTGGGCGACCATCTTCCGGCATCGGTCAAAGGGAGGGCTTGGGATCATAGACCCAGAGTATCAAAGCTTGGCCCTTTTGGGCAAGCTAGTAGTCCGTAGTCTCACATCCGGAGGGCAGACCTGGAAGGTTCTATTGCAGGAGGGTCTCCAGGAGTGCAGATCGAGGCTTGGTGGTGATTGAAGGCCATCCTTGATATGGATCTTTACGATGGCCCAGATCATGCCACCTAGATTTTCCTTCCTCCGCAGCCTACTTCGTGTGTGGTAGGGCCTCCGTAAGGCCCTAATTTAGAGCCCCCTAGCTTGCCAGGAGAAGATAGGCCGCCAGCTGGTGATCTGGAACCCCTAGATTAGAGATCGGGATGGGGTACAGATTGGCTAGCGCCCCCACATCCAGTGAGCTGTTTGGGAGGCCGGCCCTGCTCGTACCATCAAGACATGGCGGGAGGTGTACAGGAGGTATTGTAACAGGCATTAGATTCTTAGAGAGGAGAAGGGAGATAGATGCAGAGATACCTCAGGAGTGGCTTGACCCCTTGATATGAGAGCCGGTAGAGCCTAGTGAAGTATGGGCCGCTAGATTTTCACCAATAGGTATCCCCCTACAGGTGGCAGGTAGAGTGGGCAATGCCCCACATGGGACTTTTTTCACTGTGTAGGAGGGGGGGCGTCTAGTCCTTGACAGAGAGTAGTAGGATGAGGGGATAGTTGTCCTTCCGTGGAGGAGGATTCGGGTCGTTGGCCTTCAGGGAAAGACATGGCGTCTGGACCCTTATGTGTTCTGGGAGGAGTTTCGGGAGTGGCGCCTTTGGATATGGGAGCGCAGGCTACTCGATGAGCTGGAGTGGGACCCTAGAGAGTGGCTATGGCCGGCCACTACGGTTGGCAAGAAGCCATCGAGGTTCTTGGAGTACACAGCCAGGATTGACAGACACATACTGATGCAAGAGGACATGGACTTGGCGCCTTCACGTAGCAGATGTTGGGCGGAGCACAGCATCACGGATGCTTTCCAGTGGACTTTTTGGCATTGCCTATGGGACAGCCGGAGGCCGAGGAGGGTATCGTATTTCTTATGGCTGTTGGCACATGGAGGCTTGGCGGTGGGGAGTTAGCTAGCCCAGATGCAAAAGGATGGAGGGTGTAAATGCTGCACGCAGCAATTTCTAGAAACTCCAAAGCATTGCCTTTGGTCGTGTGAGGCGGCATAGCTTGTGTGGAGGGGAGCATGCTGCATTCTTCACCGTCTTGCACCCAGCCTTGGATGTATCTCATGGGGAGCTTTCTGCTGGGAGGGAGTCAGCCAGGGCTGCCACCTTTTGTATGAAGCCGGGATGCAGGACACGATCTTCATCATTGAGGCTGGGTCGTGTGCAGTGGTTGGCTTGGAGGCTCTACCCATCCATCGGGTACTAGAGTCCACAATAGACCGCTCTGAGGTATGGGAGATCGTAGGGAGTCTTACTGGATGGCACATCTGGAAGGCGCATTGTTAGGAGGTTTTTGGCGGGGAGAGACTTTCAGTACAAGTGACTTTGGCAGAGCTCTGGACCTTCATCATCCACTCCCTCTACGGCCGATGGGACCAAGTGCAGGGCGAGTCTCGAGCTTGTCAGGAGCTCCGTTTTCACTTCATGCACACCTAGGGCAGCTAGGACCTGCTCTTCTTGATGCAGGTAGGCTACCCTAGATGGCGATACACCTATCCCCCATGGCTTGTTGCCCCCATCCCCCCTAGATTACCTTGAGAGGCTTGTACACATGATGTATTTATGGCCTTGCACCAGCTCCAGCTTGTGTGTCGAGCATGAGCATTCAGTTGTAATCTTTTTTTTTTTTTTTTGGAGTAATATAAGCAGCCACATTTTACTTGCAAAAAAAAGGTTATAAAGTTTATCCCGTCTATTGTTCCTTCCTCCTGTAGATTACCTTTCAGGTGGAAATCTTGGATCTCTAGGATCCTCTACATCTTCTTTATATCTATCTTCACTCCTCTTTCTTCATCCCTTTTTGGGCCTAAGAGGTGGCGCTGAGAAACCACTTCTTTAGTTTACACACTTCATTTGGGGTTTCCCATTAACAGCTCCAAAAAGAGTTGATGTCGTTGTTTTGGTCATTTCATTAGTGGGCACCCACTAAATGGTGCACCATCCTAGATAGCTTATGTCTATAAATAGGCCGTCACTTCATTCATTCCACAACCACTTTAGTCATTCTTCACCTCTCTTTCATTACTTCGATTCACCCCTCTCCTGCTCATACCCCTATTTGAGGACATCTCAATTCGTGGCCACTCTTTCTCTTCACCTTCAGACGCCTTGTTCCCTTCACCTTTCAGGTTGCACTGGGAGGCTCTCCACCCTATTGGCATCATCATTTGACAACTGGCGACATGCTCTCTTCCACTTGGTAGCATTAAACTGCTTGTGTTTGGGTCTTCTCCACGTGGCGTCATCTTTCATCAGCTTGGCGTTAGTATCCTCTATCTCCAAACAGTGTCACCATTAGCTTTTGGTTTTTTGGAGGCCTTTCTCCTACTTGGTGTCACCTCCTTCAGCTTGGCATCAGCTTCCTTGCCCTTGATGACAATACACTACATTTAGCGTTAGTGATCTGTCATGACGACATGTATTTTTGAAACCTCACTTAACATGTGGATTAATTTTTAATCACATGATTAAGGAAATGTTGCACATGTGAGGTGCAATTGGGGTTAGAGTAAATTTACGAGCCCGAGACCTGAGAAAATCACAGGATTTCAAAGGCAAAGCTTCTATAAGTTATGTTGCACAGGTACTTGGTGGTATTGGTGTCAATTGATGGCCTAGGTCATTCATTTGGCCATAAGTGTTAGTTGATGATACTAGAGATGTGGCATTTAATGGTATATAACACCGATCTAATGGTCAAAGATGACACAGAGAGACTCGGGAGTGGACGATGCCTAGCCAATTTAATTATTGGCCAATCAGATTATTTTTTTGGGCATCGAAATAATTATTAGATTAATTTTTAGTAATTAAAGACTGAAAATTAATATTTAATGATGGATAATGTTGGAAAAACAATTTGGAAAGGTTGCTACTTGAAAAAGTTGCCCATAGAGGCTGGTAAAAGTTTGAAGAAGAGTAAAAACGAGATCATTCTTGTTATAACAAATGTGGGAGAGCTATGAGTAGCCATGGCCAGCCTATTTTCAGGGATTGTAGCTAGCCACGAGTGAGTTTTGAGGAGATGATTGCAAATTCGGACCCTCCACAACTGGGCGATTGTATCCAGCCATTTCATAGCCTTGCTCTGAAGATCTTAGCATTTGGACCCTTGGAGGCTGAGAAATTGCAAATTTATCTGCTGTAAACCCTAATTTACAGAAGAAATTAGTGTTTAGCAGCAGCCTCGAGAAGCGTGCCAAAAATTGGAAGCTCCAAGACTTGGATTTTTTAGGGCTGAAGGTGAATTTCAGCTAAATTCAGGTGGAGGACTAGCCAGCCATTGAATTTGGGTCATTTCCATCATCTGTGAAGTGGGTGAAGGCCATTTAAGTGCCCGAATCAAGGGGCAAATCAGATTGAAGACTTGCTGGTCACTTTTGACAACAAGGGGGTTTGGATTGCGAAGGGGATTAGGAGAATCCCATTGTAAACAACTTTTTTTTCAATAAAGCTAAAGAAATACTGAAAGGGGCGCCAATTTTGGGGCCAATTGGGTGTGCATTGTCCAAGATCAGTAGGTAAATTTGTATTTTCAGATTTGCATTTATTGTTTGTTGTTGTAATTAAGTTTTAATCGGGGATTTACCACCCATCCACAGAAGGAAGACTGGTTTCAGATCTCATTTGGATTTGTAGCTCATCTTCATCATACATTTGTGTTTGCAGCGTTTGCAATCTTGGCCTATCTCCCCGGCATTTGAGGATTGCGCTTTGCTATAGGATCTTCCGCACGTTCCTTTGATGAAGTGAGATGATTATTGCAGGCCTTTAATATGTATTTGCAGTAGCAGTAGTAGCAGTAGCGGCTGCAAACATCTACAAATCATGAATTTGTCATCTCTAAAGCTTTATAGGTTGTTGAAAGCTAGTTGAAATTGTTGATGGTTGGAATGCTTTGGCCTATCTAAAGATATATGTAGAAAGGATGGCTTTCTTTGGATAGCTGAAAGTAACTGGAGTCAACATTTGTGCAGCTCATAGTTCATGAATTGAAAACATGTATCATTGAATTGTATATGAAAGATGTAGACTGGGGTGAGTTCAGGAAAGCATTAAGAGAAGAATTTTTCATTGAAGACATAGGCTTGGTTACTCGCATGACTTTCATGGAGTGGGTTACTAAGCCTAATAAAGGTTTTGCAACCACAGAGTTATTGTGTGAGTTTGAGCATAGGTATAATCAGTTGAACATTGCTAAGCAACAAGCTCTAGAGACTAAAAAGATAAGAGTTGTTTTTGTAGGTTGCAGATTATGCCTTGCAAGTGAGCTTGGAAGAGCTCTTTGAAGATGAAACAATAGAACTAGGTTTGAAAATAGATTGCCAGGATATAAAAGATGCTGTTTGTGTGCTTGTTAAAAGGCAATGAAGAAGGGCTAGATTGCATGTTGGGATTAGGCCTACAACCTCTAGTAAGGTGATAGAGCTTGTAGTGAAACAGCATGTGGCTACAGTTGCACCTTCTGTTAAAGATGATGTTATGGACGAGTTGGTTAAAGGGATGCACGTTCTGCAACTTAAGGTTGCAAAGCTTGATGAAAAGGGGCAGGTTGCAGCCCCTAAGGCTTCAACTGGAGAGGGATTTGTTTGTTGCTGCATTTGGTGTGATAGTCCTCTGTGTAAAAATTGGAGCTAGATAGACATCATTCATTTAACAAGTGCCCATGTTGTTTGAACATAGCTATTAGACGATTCCTCACACCCTTTGAGCATGGTTAGACCTTAGGACATGTTGATCTGTGATGTTCTATCTGGGAATATTAAATTGTCACAGGGGAAGCAAGCTAGGGGAAGTGAGGTTGAGAGAGGGTCCAAATAGGAGGTGTAGTGGCTAGCAAGAAGAACAAGCTAGGATATGGAAGTGGGTGATTGGGGAGTGTAGGATACACTAGGTTTTGGGGGTAGTAAAGGAAGAGGAGTTGTGAGAGGGAAGCGTGGGAGGTGCAATGAGGGGGGATGGCAAATGTAGAGGAGAGATTTGGTCAATTGGAGGGGGATACTATGGGCAAGGAAATTAGGAGAGCACCTTGGTGATGAGGCTAGGAGGATATGAGAAAGGAAAGGAGGGGATAAAACACACAAGTGAAGGGGAAAGGGGAGCAAGAACCAATAGGTAGATAGTTAACCTTTGATGACTAGTTGACACAATCTACCGCTTAGGTCGTGTGGGCATAGCTATAGGAAATTACTCAGGCACCTAAGTTAGACCTTGGGACATCTTGATACCAATTTTTTGGGTCCTTTAAGCAAAGTAGTTGCTAGAAGATTACAAGACGATTTCCACACCATTAGGCTTGTGTGAGCAAGGCTAGTCACTAGATGATGATATCTGATGAGGTACCTTTTGCATTGCATACTTGGAAAATAGATAGTTTTCTACTTCCTCTCATGTTGGCCAAGCATTGTTAAAGCTTGTAGACTTGAGGCCACTTTATAAAAGCATCACCACATAGCTTAGTATAGTTGATTTGTCTTGCTAATTTGTTAGGATTCCATGAGATATTGTGTGTCACAAGGACGTGAAATTTTGAGATGCTCTAATCTTGCTGATAAAATTTGATTAAGTTATTAATCTAATGTGCAAGGTTGTTTAGCACAGGTGACGTGTATGGCAATTATTTCATGGTAACAGGCCAAGGACATCGAGGGTGCAATGGGTGCCAAAGGTAAAAGTTGTGATAAGTTATGCCAATTGGGCTTTGGGGGTTAGTTGGTGTCAGTTTTGACCCTAGGATAGTTGTTTGACCAATAACTGTTAGTGGTGACACTAGAGATTAGCATTAATTAATTAATTGATTAATGCCATTCTAAGGGTCAACAGAGGTTGGGGATCACTCCAGGTTGCAAATGGCCAAGTCAATTTAATTATGGATGGGCACATTTAATTTTGGGTAGAGTCAGAAGGGTTGAAATTAATTTTCAAGATTATTTAATTCTGAAAATTAATTAAACGATTGGATAATGTTGCAAAATGGGTTTAGAAGGCTACCACTTGGCAAAAATGCCCATGTAAACTGACGAAACGTTTTTGGGGGTTGAGTCTCAGCCATTCAGTTAGTTTTATAGCTTAGGAGAGAGAGAGAGGGAGCTGTTGGTCCATTTTTTGATTAGAGAACAGCAATTTGCTGCAGAGGACAGCCATCTGGGGGCCTCAACAAGCAAGGGATAGCAGGGAGACACCTTCTAGGTGTTGGCAACAGCATCACTGATTAGGTGATAGCATTTTGGAGGTGCTTAGCAGTAGGTGATCGCATTAAATGCAGGCTGGAGCAGGCAGCAACTTGCGAGCAGATGTTAGGGTTTTCTCGCAAAGAAAATCAGATTTCTCTCTCATCTTTGCTTTCTCTCACCTTTTCTAGTCAACTCTCAAAAGATTTCAGCATTTCTCAGCCATTCTCAGTAGATCTCAACCAGATTTGGTGGATAGCAGGAGGATTTCTGTATTGCTTTAATTAAGTGCTCGATTAGGTTTTACCACCCTATTCGAGAAGGAAGGCTAGTTTCATTGTATACATATTGCATCATTTTTGGTGCTTCATACTCTCCTTACAGAAAAGCAGTGTAATAGCAGTCTATTGTTAAAGATGATGTAGCTTTGGGTACAAGAAGCAAACCACAAGAGTCTAAGAAGCTTTACAAAGTTCTAGCTTTGATATTTTAACATTCTTATATTGTCTATATTGAGATTTGAGTTGAATTCCCATAGGATAATTGCATAAATTTTTGAGCTTGGAAATGGCTTAAAAGAGAGTGTTTTTTCTGCTTATTGAGGTGATGACAGTGTGCAAGATAGGCACTGTAGCAAGAGGGCTTCCTTTGGATAGATGAATTAGTACCCAGTGTTGCTGCTTGCATTTTAGGAACTCAAAAAGTAATGCATTTAGGGAAAGCTAATGATTGAAACTTGGAGAGGGCCACTGTTCTTAAGGATTTGCAAAAGAAGTAACATTCTTTAGTAATTTTCAACTGGTTCGGATGTAGGGTCTATGTTTTGTTGAACTGAGATTTTATCGGATTGTACTCATGGCCATATAGCATGACTGGGAATATACTTTGTATTTTATATTTTGCCTTGGGATACTTTGTCCCAAGGGGATTTATTAACAGAAAATTTGTCTTCTCTAAAACAAAAAACCATGATTGGGATTGTGCTCTTGCTTTTTTGCCTAGGCTGTTAGAGAGACTGGGTGTACATTGGTAGCGATTCTATAGTGGATGAGTGTTGAGTTTGAGCAGTAGTGGATTTCGATGGCCAAGAATCTAGTAGAGGAGTTGAACTGGTTTAGGAAGAGAACCAGAGCACTTGATTAGAAATGATGATCTGTTTGCAAGCATTTTTTTCTCTGGGCCCATCCAGAGGCTTTTTGGCTTTGCTGGAATGTGTAAATTTCCACTGGGAATGCGTTTCTGCATCAATCCATGTCTGTCAACTGTGAAGCCTTGTAACTGCTTCATAGGCTGACCACTGCCTTATCTGTAGAATTTGAAATAATAGTCACAGATGGAGACATGTTTTTGTGGATATGTTCACTCTTTATTTGTTTTGAACCACAAGGTGTTGGAAGTGAGCAGCTGTATATTCATGTAACACAGGTCAGCACAGAAGTTCAAATATACAGTGGAGAAGTGGGGAAGATTATTGTCGAAGAAGCAAAGAAGATAAATCCAATTGCTGTGGTCTTGGGAACACATGGCCATGGTATTCTCAAAAGGTGCAAACACCCTTTCTCTCTTATTTTTCTCTAAAAAGTCTCAAAGATGGGAGTTGAGGAATGGGAGGCAGATTGAAGCTCAGTGAAAGATGATAACACTAATTCTACCCTTAGTAGGATGGAAATCACAAACTTTTTTGATATTTTAGATTGCATCAGACATAAGCTTTCAAGAAAAGTTACGAGTTTTTCAGCATATATAAATTTTCTAGACTGTGGAGACACATCCAGAAGGGCTTTGAAGGCATAAAACACATTTTCTTTGTAGGAACGGGGTTAAGCACAATGCATAATTGCCTTGCAGAAGGGGCAAGTCAAGATGATCTTTCATGTGTCAACGTGTATAAATAAGCTATCCTGATGAATTTTTATATTGAAATAGCTAATATTTAGGAATGCTTCATTGATGTGCAATATAAGCCAGATTTCTGCTAGTTGGTGCTCTAGAAATTCTAGATAGAATGTTAATCCTTTTATATTTAACGCATCTCTTGAACTAGTCATTTACTCTTTTCTTTCATCTAAAGTGTTTTGCTAGGCAGTGTAAGTGAGTACTGTTCGCACCATTGCCCCTGTCCAGTTGTGCTTGTTCCTCCGAAAGGTGAAAATAATGCTCTTATTTCTACAGGTTTAAAGAATGATTCAAATTTAAATTATTAGTAGTGTACTACATTATACTGATTTCTATAAAATGCGACAGAGCTTGGGGATCAGGCAGTATGACTCAGCATCAAGGGTACTTCACACCTGGGACAAGACAATGATGCGGTCTTGCATGTGTATAATTGATCTCCTGGTAATTGAGTAATAGAAGCATTTAATTGTGAACTCATTCTTTACCTTGGCACAGATATGCTTGTACAGAAGGGATGTGCCTTAAATCCACTACATTTTTTTTTTCAACTTGTAAATACTACATCATATTCTGTTGTGACCTAAATGTATAGGCAAAAATGTGAACTGCATGTTACAAGGTAAGTCTTCTTTTTAGTCTTTAAACTTCTATGTGCAAGTGCATGTTATGAGCTTAGGGCTTTATAGTATCAGTTGGACTTTCATGGCTGCTTTCAGCCTGCGAATACTATCAATTTTCAGTTTTTAGGTCTTTAAACTTCTATGTGCAAGTGCATGTTATGAGCTAAGGGCTTTGTAGCCTCAGTCAGACTGTCATGGCTGCTTTCAGCCTGGCAAAACAATCAGTTTTCAGTTTTCCTGTGTGCAAATCTGGTGGAGGCAGTATAGAAGTCTTGGGAGATGGAAAAGCGTGGATTTTTTTTAGATGCAGCAAGCAGTTTTTCAGCCATTTTATGTGGTATATGGGGAAGGTAGGGATCAATTACTGCAATTCTCAAGGAGAATGAGCAGTGTAGGGTGTTGGAAATAAAGGCCCTCGTGCCTTTTAATGTGCTTGGGTGTGAACATACCCTTAGCACTTGTACTTACACATATATATCTATCTAAAAACCTAAAGTGGTACACTCGTCATTGTACCCAAAGAATCGTGCACACTCTCTACTCTGCTCTTTCTTACTCTCTGTCTGGCTGCTGCTAACAAACACTAACTGTCTCGATCTTTGTGCCTCCCGGTCACTACAAACTGGTATCAGAGCGGGCAAGAGACAGCTCAAGTGTTGCAGAAGTCCCAAGTGGACTCAACGATCAGCAGTCGGCAGTTGACTGGTGCAGAAGCGATTGCAGCTAAAGAACAGCCAGGGCGACTAGCAGGGAGCAGGTGAAGCGACTGCAGCTGATGAATGTTCAGCGGACGACTGACGGGACAGTCGGGTGCAGGGGTAATGAGCCAGGCAACTGGTCGGGGGTCCAACGTGGACCACGACGATAGCAGGCTTTACTGATGGGCGACCACGTCACTGTCGACCAACGGACGGGACGACTTCAGCGGGCGGTAGTTTGGTAGGTGACGTGTGACGGACCTGAACGGCCATTGACCAGCCATCTTTCTCCTCTTTTTCAAAATATTTGAGATTATTTTTGCCTCCTCTCCTCCAGGTGTTCTCGCGCGCAAGCACAATGCATAAATCGGTGCAGGTTTAGGCCCAGAAACTTGGGGCTTTTCCCGGATTTGGGGACCTTAACGCAAAACTGGACAATTTGACTCAGAAATTGCAGAATTGGTGCACATTTGCCCGGGAATTTCGGGGCTTTTCACATTTTAATGAAATTCTTTCAATTTCGTTGAAATTAGTGCACACCAGACTTGAGAAATTTGGGGATTTGTCCAGATTTGGTGCGAGCAAGACAACAATGATATCTGTCTCAGAAATTGCAAGAATTTTTGACATTTTGCCTCTGACATTTGGGGCTTCTCATGTACATGCAAAATTGGGCAGAAATTTACCCAATTTCTCGACATTGATGCACATTGGACCCCGTGCAATTTGGGGCTTTTGCAGTTTGGGCAAAATTTGTGTACCATTTGGTCATTTTATGTACATGCGGGTTTAATTCCATGCAATTTGGATATCTAACACTTGGAAAAATTTGGGGGTTTTGCTGAAATTGCTCTATTTTGGCAAAATTGGCGTGTTCTATACATGTCAGAGACAATGCAAATGTGTGGTTGATGCTTTGAGCACAAAAATTTTGGGGCTTTTGACCGTGCGTGTCAAATTTTGTGCCCATGTGTACATTTACAACAAAAATTGTAGTTAAAATTTGGGATTTCTCATGTAATGTGATGTATATGCCCTTGGAACAGCTGTAATTAATTGTGGAATGCTGTAGCACATGGTTTGGGGCTTTTGAAAATTTAATTACAGATCTGAAATCTTTGCTTCTACGTGGTCATTTATTGCTGGTTGGTACTTATTTGTACCTTGGTCACTTGTGTGACAGTCTGGGCCTGCATTTGCTAAAGTTTTTGGTCACATTTGGGTTGAAAATCATGGCTAGCAGCAGTGATAGCACCGTCTTTCATGTGAAGACAAAGCACATACAGGTGAAGTACCACTTCATTAGAGATGTACTTGACAGCAAGAGCATTGAGCTTGTCAAAGTGCATACAGATGATAATCTTGTAGACCTTCTCACAAAGGGTCTTCCAGCAGAGCGGTTTGCTCATTGTCGACAGATGATGGGAGTTGGATAGATATATGTATTTCAGCTTTGTACATACCTAGACTTAGCTGATTCTTTTCTCCTCTTAAGGCACATTGCCTTTAGGTGGGATGTTGTTGGGAATAAAGGCCATCGTGCCTTTTATATGTGTACGGGTGTGAACACACCCTTAGCACTTGTACTTACACATATATATCTATCTAAAAACCTAAAGTGGTGCACTCGTCATTGTACCCAAAGAATCGTGCACACTCTCTACTCTGCTCTCTCTCTCTCTCTGTCTCGCTGCTGCTAACGAACACTGACTGTCTCAATCTTCATGCCTCCTGGTCACTACATAGGGCATGGAGTCAAGACAGACCGGTCTGTGATTCTGGGACAGCAGCAGCAGTGGGCAGAGCTACAGGGAAGGAGGTCCAGCCTTTTTAACTTTTTTATTACGGCAGATGCTGACAGACGGTATGCTTATAGAGGTATTGTGGATGAGCCAGAATGGGATGTTTGTGAGAAATCGGATGAATTTGCCAGGGCTGATGCTGAGGGGGATGATAGTGCAAAACGACAGAAGGTGAGGGGGTTGATGGTCTAAAATGCAAGAAGGTGATGTAAGAGATGGTGAACATGGCATTTCAGGATACTATCATCAAACCAACTTTTGCCAATTTGATATTCAAGCCTGCTCCGCAGAATACTAGAGGGTAAGCGAAAGCCTCTCCAACATCACAATGTCATCCTTTGCACACAAAGCTGTGTCATTTTCATACTTAGTTGAAAAGCTGTCTCTCTTTTTATAGTTGGAGGCTTCTCAAGCTTGTGGTGTGGAAGTGGAGGAAGTATGATGTGAAGAACAAGAACAGGTATGGGGAGAGGGGAACAACCCCGTCTTGCTAATATCACAAACTGAAATCCCTGTACCTCTGACAAATATCTGCTACTCTTGGGCTGAGAGAGAGCTGACTGCCTAGACTGGTATCCCCAGTTGAAAGTGACTCTTTCATGGGCTTTCTCAAAGAGCAAGACTAGTACATCAATCTTGACCATTGGGCTGAGCTTGTTATGTGGCTTTAAAGAAGGTGAAGATTATGTCCAGGTCCTTGGTTCACTGGACAAAACTTCCATGACATTTGGGAGCAACAGTTAAAGATAGCTTTGCTGCTGATCATCTTTGCTAGGACCTTGTAGCCAATGACAAGGTGATGGGGTGCCATTAACTAAGCTTCTACCAATCCCCTCCCTTTAGGGAGACAACTCAAACTGCCGAGAGGCTCGCTGCATCCTCCTGTGCTGAAATTTCCTGAAATGCTGCCAAAAAGGATGCCTTCACCTGCTCACGAATGTGATGGAGAAAGCTCTAGATAGCTTGTTCTCTGTGCATTTCTGCCCCTCTTGGGTATGAAAGGCAGCAGTAATTCCTGGTCAGGGAAAGGCAAAAATAAAGAGCAATCTCCCCAACAACCAGAGGGGGAATCCATTCTCATATCTTGTCTTTGAACCAACAAACTCTTGACAATATTTGCTCTTACTAGAGGAGCTGCGAGTCAAGTCAAAACTGCCATGAGGCTTGCTGACATCCTCTGTGCTGAAATCTCCTGAAACGCTGGTGGAAGTAGTGCCTTTACCTCCTCCCAAATATGAAGAAGAAAGATCTAGATAACTTGTTCACTGAGCAGTTTTACCTCTCTTTGATCTGGAAAGCCAGCAAGAACTCCTGTCCAGCAACAACTCCTAGTCCAGCTAGAACTCCTGGCCAGCAAATTAAGGAGAAAATCTCCCCAACAACCAAAGGGGGGATCCATTCCTATACCTCCTCTTTGACCCTTTTGAGCTCTCAAAAGGGACTGATCAGTCCTCTTTGTATTCAGCATCCATTTTCAGATCAGTATGGTCTGTTCCTTTAATTCTCTGTGTCCATCTCAGCCTCTCTCTTCCCTTCTCTCTCCGTGTTTGTGTATCTCTTCAGTTGCGCACTCACATAGCATTGCCAAAGGAGAGGACTTATAGCATCTACGAAGAGGAGATGACATCTTGTTTGCTGTGTTTTTTTCAGGTCCGTTGCATTTGCAGCCATTATAGACTGGGTGACTGTCTAAACTGTTGGCGGCGGCTTTTCCCAGCTTTGCAACCTGAAAATGCAACATTTCTGGCATTGTTTTAGCATCTACAGGCCATTTTACAACAAAACACAGCATTGTATCTGATCATTCCATCCGGGCAGCTTGCAAAACACAACATCTTTATGCATGCGCTTGTCTATTTTGTAGATATTTCTAGAAGATGGACAAAGCCCAAATTGTGTATCTGAGGACCACTGTTCTTGTCAGCAGATCGTCACGAAGACTATCACGATTGAGAAGATTGCAAGGATCGACACAAAGATTTGATCGGATCGTCGATCAAACCAAGGTTGGCAATTTGATGAGACAGCCTTAGTCACCCCTCCTCTCTTTGTTTCTACGAGGGCTCCTAGTGAAGGACTTCACTTGGCCATAATGTCACCCTATGTGCAGGTGCCTATTCTTCCTTCAATTCTTGAGGAGGAGCATTTGGATAGTTCTAACTACTCCCTTTGGTCATGCAAAATGGAATGCATCTTAGATACCTTTGACATATGGAACTTTGTCACCACCGCATCTACCATCCAGTGGTGGATTCTTGTATTGGATCAATTGTTGATTAGGCAGCTCTTTGGGATAGGCTCAACTCTTGAGCTTGTTCCTATTTCTTTATGAGCTGCCATGATTTGGTTCTTTTTCATGTGCAAATAATTTGCTCTACAATGGAGGTGTGGACTAGGCTTTTTTCTTTGTACTTGGTCTAGATCTCCACACACCACATGACCTTTGAGATGAGGTTATGTCAGCTTTTTGTAGCTGACTCCTCAACTAGAAAGGATCATATCAACAAAATGGAGGAGAGACAAGATTAGCTTGCACCTTTCGACAAGAAATTATCGATTGAAGACATGGTTGTGACACTCTTTACATACCTTTCATCTCCAAAATATTATATTTTCTACTCCAATGTTCTTACCTATAGAGTTTGGGACACCACTGCATGGGAGGAGCTTGTGTTGACGATATTGGATGATGATGTTAGACACAAGGAGATTGGTGCCAATGGAGCTGGAATTGCTAGTGTGGTTTTGTGGCTAGGTTGTCTTTGGAAGGGGGCAATAGGAATGAGAAGAAAAGCAAGAATGAGGATGATGATGATAAGTCCAAAGAAAAGACCAAGTGTCCACACTCTGGGAATAGGAAAGGTATACACCTTGAAGATAAATGATGGTAGAAATACCCCTAGTTGAAGCCTAGAGCCAAGGATGGTGCCAAAGATTCAAAGGCTGCACTAGCCACAATGATAGAGTCTTGTCTTCGTTCATATCCTTTGAGGTCAAGGACAATGCACTTGCTTCTTTCTCATTGGAGAAACCTCTGCTTGTGGATAGTAAAGCATCATCCCATATGACATATTATCAATATTGGATCCAAGGCCTCCATTGCAGAGGGGCCAACATCACCATTGGTGACAACTCATCTGTACCGGTTGGAGAAGTTTGGAAAATTTCCCTCACTCTAGATAGACATGGCTTTGCAACCAAAGTCCTTTATGTACTAGATTTAGGTTTTAACCTTCTTTTTGTGCATGGATACATTCACACAGATGGGGACTTGTGTGGTCTTCACCCACTAGGCAACTAACATGATGGATGAGATTACTAGATATGTGTTGTGAACATGTACATAAGGTGGTGGGCTCTACAAGCTCATACCTCTTAGCAACCATGCCTTTTTGGGCTCTTTAGACTACCTTGGCATGCACATTACAAGCTCACAAATATTCACTCCATTAGATGGGTATCTAGATGAACAATGTCGGATTCTTATCCTCACTACATTCGAATTATCATTCACATAAGAGGGTGAATAGGTGCGAAAGAAGCACCATTTTAAGTTCGAGGCATTTTTTCAGTTTTCTCATATGAGCACACCATTAGAGAATGGTGTGGTGGAGCGATGGTATACCATGTTGGAGATGGCCCAAGTATCAAGGGCTTTCTCACACCCTATGTGTTAGTTATTTTCCTTGATGTGTGAACATACAATAGTGTGTGTAAAAGTGCATGCCTAGATGTGAACACATTTTACATTGCTTAGCATTAAGAGTCAAAGGGTTATGTATACAACTTAGCCTATATATTTAGGCCCTTTTAGGTGTGCTATTAATGAATCATGTCTATTAAATTAATAAAATGATGTTGCTTTTATATGTTCATGTAGTGTAATAACATGCCTTTGTAAAGGATTATTAAATTAGTCTTAAAATATGTTTTGCCAAGGTAGGGAGGTGAAGGGATAGATCACGATGTACTCTATTGTTTTGTTTTTGCTAAAATTCTAATAATAGATTAGGCCAAAAGCTATAATAGTATATATATAACTGATTGTTAGAAGATGAAAATTTCCATATGGAAAAAGCTACTTCACAAGATCTTATTGGTCTTTGAATTGACCATCATTATTTCTTTATGTTGCGAATGCTAGTTTGTTGTGGTATCTCAATGCTAAGAGAATTTATTTCCTTGTATGTCCACATATGCATGTGCATGTGTGTGTGTGTGTGTGGGTGAGTGGGTGGGGTTGGAGGTGGTTTCAGTGGGGGTGTGTGTTCAAGACATAATTGTCAAAGTGTCATTAGAAGACTCAATGGGAGCATACCAAAAAGAAAGAAAGTAAACATACATTATTTGCATTTCAAAATCATATTGAATACTCATTGACATAATATCAAAGTTATCACTTAATGTATTTGCATAGTTTAAAATATTCATGTTTTCTAGGCAAGAAAAAGAAATGGATAAATGGATTAAGAGACAAGCATAGTGAAAACAATTTGAAAGCATGTGCTACTTCATCATCCTTTGTTTTGATGAAAATGCATGTATTTAGGCCCATAGTTTGGAGCTACATAATCATATGTATTGTCTAATAGTTGGTACATTCTTGCCTAGATTTCATGTGGTGCTTAGTGGATCGATTTTCCAATTTTTATCGTTTGACTCCCTTTTATAAGCAAAAAATTCAACTAGCAAAATATAAACTAAAGTAAATAACAATGATAGCCAACATGTTAGTGCAAAATCATGTTAGTAGTTTAGTTTGGGGCCATTTATTTATGCTAAGGGAGAATGCACATTTATAGACCATGTTAGCCTTAAGATCAATGCATGGGTAATGTCTCCAAGTCAAATAGGAATCAACACAAGTTTTATGTCAACAAAACAAACACAAATGTTAAGCTTGATGTTAGTAGCAAGCAAACACATACAAATGCCATCATTATTTTAGGACCTTAACTTAGAGCTCATTATAGCCTACATAGTTAAAGCTACACACCACAACTAGATTAGTAAGATGTGAATTAATTGTAATGGATAGCAATAGCTAGGAAATTGTTTGGTTTTTTTGCTATTGGATGGCATTTTATGTGGTCCAAATTCTAATCATTTAAACTTAATGACAACGTTGATAAGTTTGATTGTTTGGTTTAGATCAATTCATTTTATTAATTCTTCAAGCTATTACAAGAATTAGAATGAGAACTTGAATGTAAATTATTATCTAGTCGTCACAAGCAATGCTTATACCACAAACAACCCTTGATAACTCCACAATCATTGATTGAAATATATCCTATTACTTTATAGAGGCATTTCACTAATATGTATGATATTATTTAGGCATATGTTAATTGAATTAGGACAATACATGACAAATGAGCCAAAAATACAATTTGTGACTCTATTACAGGCATCTCCACAAATATGTAAGTTAGTTTTTGGACAACTTGATTAAATTGGGACAATATCTAATGAATGAACCAAAATATTAATATATTTTTAGTATCATCCTATAAACTAAATTATCTGTTTTTATGAAACATGGGTATTCTTGATAAGGCATGTTAATAGTCCTTAAAATTTGATTCAATGCTTAATATGGTGATTAAGCAATAATCACAATTATAACTTACCATGAAATTCACCTTAAATATGGGGTGAAAACCAATCAAATCTCAAGTATTCATCCCCAATGAAGCTTTTAATGAGATGCTTCACTTGGGCCACCACAAGATCCAGATAAACTCCAATAAGAAAATAGCAATTTGTCATTTGTAGGACCTAATTTGCCATCATCATTTTCATAAGAGAACTTAATTGTGCTCCAATGCTATACGTGTATCTCTAGTTACAAAGTAAGGTTGCACATTGCTAAAGGGAATATTAATCTACACATGGCAACTTCCAAGACCATCTATGAATTTCATGCCAATTGAGGAGTGTTTTGAGAGCCATTCGAAAGGCTTCCATGGTTGCAATAATGACACAAATTTATCATTTTCATTTAGGTAAACTTGTCTTATCCTCATAAATTGAAATGGCAAGCATTATACTAAGCCTTTCTTGCCACTAGACTATGGGAGGAGGAATATATTATTGCAGAAACTTGATCCATTGATCTAGACACTCCATTTAAGCATAATGCCCTCTAAGATGCCTAATCCACTCTGGGATATGCCTTCTTGGAGAGTGCAATAGTATTTTTTTGCTTGGATTGGGCTAGATCTAGAATCCTAAGTATTTTCCAATATGCACAACCAATCTGGGTGGGATGGATGACACATGCATTCTATGTGAATAGAGGTTTAATATAAAGTCTCAAAATGAATGCACATTTGAGCCCATGCAAAAAGGGGCAGTAAATTAAACATCAACAAGAAATGAAAGACAAAAAGAACAAGTTTTTTCATCGGCATTATTTTTTCCCTCTCTCCTATCATCATTATCAAAAGAGCCATCATTTTTTTGCACAATGTCTCCCTAGTTAGCCACCATGTGGAGCATCACACTAAGTTGAGGAGAGGAGACAACAAATTGATCAAACTGAGGAGAGGAGACAATGAACGGATCAAACTATGGAGGAGAGGAGACAATGAACTGATTAGAACTAAAAAGGAGAGGAATGACTTGGGATAGCTACCATGCAAAATGAGAGAGGGAGGGAGCATTTGATCATAACAATGAGAGATAGAGAGAGAAGAGATACATGTATGTGTGTGTGTATGAGAGAGAGAGAGAGAGAGAGAGAGAGAGAGAGAGAGAGAGAGAGAGAGAGAGAGAGAGAGAGAGAGAGAGAGAGAGAGAGGATCAAAGATGAGAGAAGTGCAAAATCATCATTGGATTAGAGCTCCACCTCATCCTTCTCTACGGATCACTCTTCTGACAACTCCATTGGCTTAGTGATACCTTACCTCACCAATGGCAACTCTCGTCTTCCCCTATTGTAGGTTACTATTATCTCCATTTAAATCCTTACTAATTCTAATACTTTTTACCCTCTATCCTTATCCCATGCGAGGTTACATCAAGCCCATTTTCCTATTCTCTTGCCAACTCTAGAGCACTATATCATTTTCCCTCTTATTACTCCATCAAATTCCCTGCCCCAAAAGTATTCTCATTGTTGAGCCAAGCATCTTATCTTGCCTTGCCAAAAATCTATATGTTAAGGATCATACGGTATAGGGAGCTCTATAAGGATCAAGTAAGGAGCTAAAGGAGGAGTGCATTTTAGAAGAGTTGGTCTATCCGTGATGGCTCTCAAGAAGTGTTGGAGCCAAGCAAAAGATCACATGAACAAACCATGTTTCACATGCACCGTGAATCAAGCTTAGGTTTCCCTCTTTGTACCTAGCTTATATGTTTTTGGCTATATTACTTGTTGAAGTAGTGTTTGTTAATGGATGGATTACATAACATAGAACAACTTCTTGATTTGGGGATCCTTATGAGTACCTCGAATTTGAGTAGATAGAACATAGAGAGGCTACTTAGAAGGAATTTCAGATTTTTAAACATGCACCAATGGAATGATTATTGAGTTACCTATAGGGAACCCGCAATTTTAAGGCTATAATTCTAAAGGACACTAGAGATAATACCCAATCTTTTCCTTAAGAAGAGTAAGAAAAATGGATAGTATGTTATGAGTTCTCATGAAATCATACAATATCAAAAAGAGAACTAGATTCAACGAGGTTAAGAAAATTTAGATGTTATTTTGATAGTTATACTAGAAGAAGTCCTTTCATACAATACTAGAAGAAGAAGATTGACTAGAAGAATATTGTATTCTTGACTAGGGAAAATATAGTATTCTTTGACTGGTAAGGTATTATCTTCATTACAGGCCTAAAATGGGATGGTTTAGGAAGATTTCAAACCTATACTCTAGGAGGACCTTCTTCCAAGACTCCGTCACATGGGAAGGCTTTTTGTGGTCCTTAGGATGCACCACTAAGATGAATCCTAATGGATTGAGAAAGAGTTAATACCTTAGCAAGATATGAACTTAGGAATGAATTTGTCCAAGCAGCTGAGTTAAAGATATGGTAACAACCCCAAAAGATTGACTTCCTTCCAAGGAGACAGGTTGAGGCCTATCTCAAGTTCATGGCAAATTGATTGTTTAGATGCAATCATGTAATAGAGGGAAAGATACTTAGATAGATCCTCTAGATGGATTTGTACTGCAAATGACTACTTGATACATTGTAACCCTTCACCTTTGTGTTGGGCTAAGCTAGGTGATGGTTAAGAATAAGTACCGAATTCCTTTGATTGATGAGCTTCTTCATAGACTTCAGGGAGAAAATATATTTTCTAAGATTGATCTAAGGTTGGGGTACTATCAAATTAGGATCAAGCAAGAAGATATCCTAAAGACTACCTTCAGTATAAGGTATGGGCACTATGAATCTATTGTAATGCCTTTTGGGTTGATAATGCTCTTGCTACTTTTAATATACTAGAACAAGACATTTTTAGATTCTAGCTTGATGAGTTTATCCTCATTCTTCAATGGCATCCCAAGTTATTCCAAAGAATAAGGAGGACATAAGGGATAGCTCCATATTGTGCTAGAACACACATTAACACACTCTATGGTAAAAAGAGAAAGTGTACATTCTTCAAGAGGCTGATAGAGTACCTTGGATTTATAGCCTTTGAGAAGGGGATTATAGTTGATCCAACACCAATGTGAAGGATGTACAGGAATGGCCACCCCCAAAATTAGTTAAAGAAGTGTGCAACTTTCTAGGATTGACCTTACATTGTATGGATTCCCAATTCAACAATTTAGCTTTGAAAGGCTCAAGCAAAGTTTACTAATAGTTCCCATCCTAAAGTTTCCTAATCTAAACAAGTTATTTGATGTCATGACGGATGCGAGCTCTCTTGCACTAAGCTATATACTTGTGTAAAACAGACATCCAGTGGATTACTCCTAAAGGAAGCTAAAGACATGAGAAATGATGCTACTCACACGATCTAACTGTTTGTTATGATTTATGCTCTCAAACTATGGGGACACTTGCCTGGGATGAAATTCACTTTGGTAACTGAATAGAAGAGTCTCAAATGGATCTTTACTCAACCTAATCCAAACATGAGATAGAAAGGTGGATCAAAGTTGCAAAAATATAACTTTGAGATCAAATGCAAGCCAAGGAAGAGAACATCACTATGGATCATTAAGCCGCAAAACGTTCGTTCCTTAATGCTCTTATATTGGAAAAACCATCAAGAGCAAAATCACTAGCCTTAATAGTGTTAATGCTCAATGACCCTATTGTTGACCAATGGTTTGGCCATGACATACTCACGATTTGCATGTAATATGAAGCATATATTAGTTAGGTGCAATAGGTACTCTTTCATATTAGAGTAGGTAGCAATTACTTTTGTTGTATCTTTCATTGCAGATTGTCTAGTTAATGGAGATAATTGATCTATTTTGAAGTATGCAATGCCTTCTTTGATGCTTTGTTTCTTTTTCTGCATGTATTCTCTATCATTTGCAATGTTTAGGGTTTTTTCATTATGTTTAGTGTTTAGTGTTCATTATTCAGAGTGATTGGGTAATAGGGCTAGAAACACTTTGTGATCCTACATTGAGCTGTTTGCCTTGAGTAGATGCAGAATGGACATGTTACTTATTGTTGTTATTAATCAAAATCTACTACGATTGAATGTGGTGCTGTGTTGCACCCACGTACCCATCAATGGCAATTAGCACCTAAGAGTAGCTACACTTGGAGTTTACGCATGACATTTATGTATGGTAGTTAGCGCATGGGAGTAGGTGTACCTAGCATTTATACATGGCGCAGAGGTTTTCATATGCATCCAATGTGATTTTAACCCACTTCAGAGCCAAGCATTTGTGAGCTCAGATTGGCAAAATATAGAAAGAATTGTAGTGCACGTGCAGATCTATTATGGTGCAAAGGGGTTGCCACTAGCAAACTCAATCTCAAGCATGTTTTTTGAGTTCATCAGGGCATGCCTCAAGCTCAAGTATACTTGAAAATTCTTTTGGTGTCACATCATGCAGTGGAGTAGTGGGAGCCATGTTCATAAAACACACTGTTATAAAGACAACTTCAACCCAATAATAATGAGGCATATTCTTTTTAGCCACCATTAAGGCTCATACAATTCCTACAATGTACAACTCTATTTTGTTGCAGAGTGTACTTGCATGTAAATTGCCTTTGAATTCCTTACTATTTTAGAAAATTAGTGAATTCTTTGGAGATGTACTCTCTCCCTCCATCTAGCCTCAGGGTCTTACTCTAAAGACTTGATTGTTTCTCAAATAGATTTTTAAAAATCCTGAAAGTGAGAAAATATCTCACTTTTCTCCTTCATGAAATGCACCCATACCTTGTATCAATAAAGGTTGCATAATACTTACATCCAACCATTGATGTGGTATTTGTAGGATCCCACACATTGGAAAGTATAACATCAAGTAAATGCTTGCTTAATTGTTTATCATGAGGAAATGCATGCCTTGTTTGTTTCCAAATTCACATGCTTCACACACTTTTGGCATATTAGCCTCTTTGAACTTAGGTAAGCCTGTCACAATTTCACATGACTGCATATTCAACCATTGTACATTTACATGGCTAATACATTTATGCCAAATGTCAATATCAACCATAACTCCTACATTTTGTGCAAACATAACAGCCTTCAGCTTAGGGACATTTACATCCAAAATAAATATCCTTTGCATACGCTTGCCTTTTGTAACCAATTTACATCAATTTTGGAAATCTTCTATAAAGCAATAATTTTGATTAAACTTCAGTTGCAATCCCGGCTTAATCATTTTCCCACACAGATACCAAGTTCCTTGTGATGTTAGGCACATGCAACACATCAATTAAACATTTGCAGCACATCAACTAAATACTTAACTTTTCCATCTTGCATAGACATTGGGACACCCCCAAGATGAGCAATAAGATAAGTAGTATTATCACATGTTTCCACAAAACCAAGCATTTCATGATTTTTCATTTCTTTAGACCATTCTTCATGAGATGTCATATGGTTAGAGACACATGAATCCACATACCATGCATAATCAATCATTATAGCTAATACATTTGCACTTACTACATTCATTATCTCCTGCATAATAAATAACTTCTCATTATTAGCATGATTACTAATAGATGCATAATTTTTATTCTATCTTTTCTCCCATTTCTATTATTTTCATCTCTTCTCTTTTCTAGATAGACACATGTAGTATGTCCTTTCTAGCCACAATTATAGCATTCTATGTTATCATAACTTGCATTTTGTTTGCCATATCCTCTATGGCTCTCCTTACCTCGAGACTAACCTTAGGAACCTATATGTCCTGTGAGTCATGAGATTGCCCCTCATTTTGTTCATAATAGCCACTTGTGTTAGAATAGAGCACCTATTTTGAACTATTCTCGCCCTATGATGAGGATGCATCAAGATCCAACTTTTTTTATTTTCTAAAATCAATATAGATATTAGCTAAGCAAAATCAAGGATTGGAATTGTTTGTACTTCTTGCTCAAACCATCCAAACATGTAGCTGCTATATCATCATCATCTTGCACTTTAATAGATCTAAGGGCTTCAACACAGCTCTTAATCTTTAGTGCCTTGTCATTGATAGATAGATTGCCACTCTTGACATTGTTTAAGTTAGATTTTAACAACAACTTTCTAGCTTTGGTATTTGTACCAAATAGCTTGATCAGGTAATTCCATACTTATGCAAGACTGTCTACATTTTGTATATGCCCAATCACGTTGTTTGAAACACTGATGGAAAGTCAATAGACAACTTTTCGAGCAACCTGTTTCCATTCCTTAAATACCTTGGCATGCTCAGCATTATCTCCTTCAATGTAGTCACAATAACCTTTAACCACAAGGAAATTAGTCAATTTGAACTTCCAAGCATGGGACTTACGCTTCTTGAGCTTGTCATCATAGAGAATCTGATTAAACTCCTCAAACATTGTGTGTAGTAAAACCCATTTGATTTTATTAATAACTTGCTAATTCAAGTAAACTCTCACATGTATTGAACCCAATACATAAGCATACCTTGAGCAACACTTGTAATGTTTGACAGTTTGCAAGTATTTTTTGCCACACCCAACACCTGCAACTTGTTTGCAAAATAACCAGTTTCGCAGAGTTCATAAACCTTACCAGATTCACACATAAATAGCTTTTAGCTCTGAAATGGAGACTGAAACATGCTTAGAACACAAATCTAACTATGCAAACTTAGATCAAAGGGGCTGTAGTCCGTTGCATTCCCTCAAGCACTCCAAGCTCATAAAGATAGCTCATCAATTAGAGATCGCATGAGAGAGGTCTCCACATGTGTAGTCCACAACAATAGAGCTTTCTTGTAGACTCTTGTGCTTTTGGCTTATAGCTCCTTGCTTGAATGCCATTCTGATATCATTAAAAGATAGGGAGGAGAGAGGAAGTTTGAGCTCTTGCAAGACACATGACACACAAAGAATGCACACAAGATAGAAAGGTGAAAACCCTAGTCTTTCTTCTTCTTCTTCTTCTTCTTCTTCTTCTTCTTATCCACTATAACAATCTACTAAGAATAAAGAGAGAATACAAGATACATAATACAAAAGTGGTCCATAGTGTGAACATTTTAACTAGAAGATGACTAGATAGATATCCGGCAACTTGGGTAGGTGGACATTGTAAAGTAACATTTGAATGATATGTCGATGGTACCAACCACATCAATGACACACACACACACACACACACACACACACACACACACACACACACACACACACACACACACACACACACACACACACACACACACACACACACACACACACACACACACACACACACACACACACACACACACACACACACACACACACACACACACACACACACACACACACACACACACACACACACACACACACACACACACACACAAAGCTGACCATTATTGTTAATTTTATCTTCTCTTCAATATAGCATAGTTGATCTTTTCCTATTACCATGCATACATATGAAGGTCTTTTTGGGTTGATTTTCATAAATGCCTACACAATAATAGAATTTGCAAGTCTTGATCATTCACCAAATTATTCTTTTCTTAATGCTTCTTTGTATGCCTTCTTGCCTTCATATTTCTCACTACCATCACGTGAAGTCTTGTCATTTGTCTAATTAATAATACCATCACTTGAATCATCATCATTATTCATGTCACCTGATCTAAATAGATTCATCAATCCACACATCCAAAGACCTAAAATGTGAAACAAAATCACATTAGTTTTAAAACTTTTCATGCTATATTATCAAGCCAATTTTTGTGGAAAACAAATATTTTCAACCTTATGATTTGCACATATAACAAAAGATGTTGGTTAAGCCAATCAATCTTCATGAAAGGAATACATCAAGTTGAATGAATTTCAATCGTTTACTAAGCTAGCTTCTTTAAGTAAGAAAATTTAATAAATCTAAACTGAGAAGATTGCACCATTTTGAGTTCTTTACATAGTTATTTCTCCAATCTTTAGAATTCAATCTTTGTATTTTACATATTAAATATTCACTCCTTTTAATTCTAAGTCAAGGCTTTGTGAAAATGCTAACCCAAGATAAAAGTCTAAACTTCAAGGATGTATGAAATTTAGAATGTACTTGGTTGATACTATTATTAAAATATGTGACCCTTTCTTGGAAGCAATTTTGAAGTGCTTGTGAAAATCATAAACTAGAACTTCGAAATGAAACTATATTATATGCCTAGTCTAAGCTAGAAGAATCTCAACAAAAAATAGGCCATATGACTATCACAAGCAACTTTATCCACGGATAGTTCTTGTAAAATGGTGTGATCTTTCTATCTAGAAGGGCTCAATTAGGAAACAAGTTGATCGAGCTAAGGCTCTCCATAAACAAATTGTATATGAGCCAAAAAATATGACATACATTTTGGAAAAAAAAAACGCCCAAATTTTCATAGGATTGATTTGGAAATGACCTTCGAAAAACTCACGATAGTTTCTAATGCTAGTAATGAAACGTTCAATAGTAGATCTAAATTAAATACTTTTGCACCCTTTCTCCATGTTGGCACATTTCAACGTACACATAACCTTCAAGTCAAATATATGAACTTCCTATAAAGGACCATCAAGCTTATCTTGGGATCTTATAAGGCATGCCATGCCATCATGCCTCATCAAAATGGGAAACATGGAAAACATTATAATTGCATATCAAAAGTTTATTCATGTATAGGAAAGCTCTTGAGAAGAATCGAAAAAACCTATTACATATTTGGTTAGCTCATTAATACAAGATGCTATTTCTACTAGAAGTTATGCCTTCTCAAGATAATTTTAATATCCACTCACAATTGTTCGTATGGAATGTGCGGTACTAAGAGGGTGAAACATGATCTTAGATTGCCCTGAATGTTATTAGTAGTCTCTTATTCTTTATTCTAGTGTGACTTTCTCTCCACTACAATCAAAGTTCTTGTAGTGGGGTCAAAGAAAAATGACATTGTGAGAAAAAAGTCAAATAAGACTTTGACAAAAAACTTATAAAAGCTAACTATTCAATAATGTTCACCTAGCTATAAAATCAATGCGTGTGAAACATCACTAAAATGAACTTTCTTATAACTATCTTTTGAAGCCTGTGTCATTATCAATAGTTCATATTTAAGCTTCAAAAAATCAATTAGGTTTTCATATAATCTAGAACCTGAAAAAAATTATTTGGAAGAAAGATATGGAAAATGTTCATACCTCCAACTATCATAATTATAAGACCTAAAATCAAAATAATTTTCCCATAGCAAAGGCTTCCAATTATACAAGATATGTCCATAATTTTACAAGCACTATAAAAGCAAACAATTACTTGCTTAAGATCTCTCTCTCTCTCTCTCTCTCTCTCTCTCTCTCTCTCTCTCTCTCTCTCTCTCTCTCTCTCTCTCTCTCAATCTTGTGGCTCTAAATTAGTTGGAATGTGAGCACTTCCAAGGACAAGTTATTCTACCATTTGCACTAAACTACTTAATTGGACTCAAGCACATGGATTGAAAAAGACAAGGATAGGAATGTATATGCACATGTCTATGCATGTGCACATGTATACATGCATGCATGTGCACGCCATGCACACACATGCATGTGTGTGTGAGGCATGCACACATGTACACATGTGCACATGCATTGCCACGTGCATGCCACACACATGCATGCGTGCGTGCACACATACACGCATGCACGCGTGCGCGCGCGCGCACACACACACACACACACACACACACACACACACACACACACACACACACAGAGTTGTATGCATTAAAAAATCAAACATCCAAAAGAAGATATAGATTTAGAATATTTTGGATTTATTTTGAGTTTATTGTTGCTATTGATTTTTTGTTTTCTCTTGACGAAAGTAGATTGTCATGACATCTTTCTATTACCTTCATGTATGTAGCACCAACTCTAACACCAATTACAAACAAATAATAGCTAAAGAGTTAGTTACTAGAATTATATTGACTCTATTGCAAAGATTCTTTTTAACAACACTTAAAGCAATCAAAGGGAAGTGCCAAGTGTGTATTATTTAAATAACTAACTCACCCTTGACATTTCATGCATCACATGTAATGGGCCAAAGCTAATTACTTCTTGAACACTATCCTAGACGATGAAAATGTTATGTGCATATATATGTGTACATGTTCTTGTAAAGACTAATTAAATTATATTCCCATAATCAACATTGGGACATAGATAGTAGACATGATTGTAATTATTAATTTATTTCTACATTTTATGTATTGTACTTTCCTTAGAAAGATATGGAAATTTTGGGGAGTCTAAGCACATGAATAGTAAAGAGTGCAAAGAACTTGACATCTATTAGTGCCCCTTGGGGACCTTTCACACATCTAACTATTTGGGTGGGTATTTCTAGCACTATCTTACACCTCTACCTCTCATAGAGTCTTGGAAAGATACACGTGCTAGAGGAATGTGGCAATCCCAAAGTAAAGAGGTTATATAATGGGAACACATACCTTACTACTTATGCAAACCATGAGAAGGGCAATAAGCTTGATCCATGAATTCTGTTCCAAAGACATGGTAGCAAATTGTACAGGCTCTTGATTACAAAGAAGGAAATCTTGATTGGAGGTTAAGAGGGTCCACAAGACATGCATGTCTCTCTCAAGTGAGGCTTTGTGCAATCCATATTATGATTTTGCAATTTTTGGGATTTTCTACTTCTTTATGGGAAGAGTGTTACAGAGCAGGAGTTTTCAAACTAGCTCCTAGATATTAGAAGTATTGTAGCATCCAATATTACAAGTCTATCATGAAGGGATTATTTCAATCATTTGTGGGTTCAAAAATAAAAAACCAATTGAATTTTGACATTATTTTGCTTCAAGTGAGGTTTTGTAGTGCAAAGGTTGTCTTTCCCTAATCCTCATCCCATCTTCAAAGCCGATGTTAGGGATCTAGCAAGGACTTTGGGTAATGTTTTACACATGCCTCCTCTATCATCTCACCTAAGAGAGATTGTAGAGCCCACATACTCTAGGCCAAAACAACATCAAGATAATCCATGGGATATGATTCTAACCTTTTCCAAATTCTTGTAACTATTGTCAAGAGTCTAGATGTTTCATTGGACAATGCTTCAAGAAACTAGATAAGGAGCAAGATGAGAAGAAGAAGGAGGTTTAGGAGAAGGAATTGAAATCTGATGAAAGATGCTAGAATGGTAGAAGTGTTGAATGAAAGTAAGAAGACTTCTAAGAAGAAGAAGAAGAAATACCCTGGTCAATTGTTGGGAATGACAAGTGGGAGAGAAAGCCATTAGTGCACCAAAGGAAAAGAATTTGAGAGATGAATAATGAGAATATTGACCTAGGAAGCTCCAAACAATAGAGTGCTAAGGACAAAGGGAAGGACAAAATTTAAGGCAAGATATCACTTAAAAAAATTGCTAGGTAGAAGTAGAGTTTACCAACATATATGTGCTACTTGAGGATCCTGTTGCATATGCTTATAACAATTAATTGTATGGATAAAGAAACAAAAAGAATCACACATCAACCATGTAATGTAAGGGGATTATGTTCTATAGAGAAAAAGAAAGCTTGTAATCAAGTTTTGAAGCAAAGAAAACAATCTCTAAGAGGTAAAAAAAGGTGATAAGTAAATTGAGGGTTTCACTTTCAAAGAACGCTAAAAGTGATTCTCTAAATCATAGGTAAAAGGAAGTGGTGGAATGATACTACTAATCAAAGCACCTCTCTACTTAGTGTTTGTCTTTAAGGATAATGGTGGCTCACTTTTGGGGTTGGGTGATGAAAAGCTAGACATAGAAACCACGTAAACCATGAATGTTTTAGGGGAAACGGAAAAAGGGATTGGCTCAAAACTTAAACTAGGTTAGAGAATATTTTGACAATTAGTTATTGGAACATCCAACTAGTAGATTTCATGGTTATGGTTCCATGATTCAAGAGGAGAGAGTATGTGGGAAAAACTATAAACATAGCAGTGATAATGTTACTAATATCACAAAAAATAGCCTAATGTGACATTCATCTCACATAACAAGAATGTGGAGCATACTTGGAGGTCTACTTAATGTGATCATTATTACATGTGTAGAAGGCAATGTGGATCCACCCAAATCTAATGTATAAAGTACTTGATGTAAAGAAGAGCGATTAAACTACATATTATCTTTTTAGATAATCAAGATTACTTAAGGAAAGCTAAGGCAACCTAAGTCGGTCATGAAACAATTAAAGGAGACCCTATACAAAGGTGGGGTTTGTACATGCAAGTAGTGATTATGATTGAAGATGCATGTATGCATAATGTCACATGGATAGTTTCAAATTAAGGGACATTACCGTGAAAGGCTTATGACTTTCCTAAAATGGGCATGCTAGCAAGTGGACAAAGATTATCTCTACTCATGGAGAGACTATTTGGTGCTAAAAAGGTGGAGCTTGCTTTTGATGAGATTGGAGAAAGATAAAGCACCATGTCATGAAGGTTTTTCACCTAGACTTTACATTAAAATTTGGGATGTGTGTGTGGCACGTATTTAAATAACAAGCTTAATTTTTTTTGAGAAAATGGCACTATGTCTAACTTTTAGTATCAAAGAGTTATCAAATTGACACCTAGAATCCAAGATAGGATTAAGCCCAACCACTAATGGCATCCAATCACCATGCTCAAGGTTGCATACAAAGTGATGGAAAAGGTTCTTGCCATGGGGATCAAGTCTATCCTACCACATCTAGTCCATAGGCAAATAAGGCTTTGCCTTTAATAAGAGAATTCAAGATGCCATGTTGAGTACCATGTTGGGTCTTGATTATCCTTTGGAAAAAGGAGGGAATTAGCTACTTGAGCATATGGATCTTAATAGATCTTATGAAAGGATATGTCTCATTCCCACAACATATCTATGTGCTATCCATCAAATAATATTTTCTTTCATCGGACTCTCAAGGGAGGGGGTTTGTTGTATGGTGTGGTGACACTTATGGGGCCCTCCTAATAGGAATTGGGGGGTAATGCTCCAATTTTTTGAGGCATTTTATCATGTATTTTCAGATGTAATATTCACCCAAATGAGCGATGTTTAGTGTATATGGTGTATGTATTATATAAGTTATTTTGTATCATCATTTTAGGACTTGCTACTAAGTTCTAAGCTAAAAAAACATTACTGTAAGAAGTTTCTCTAGGTATGGAGACCACATTAAATATTAAACCTTGTTGCATTGGTCTCTCTCTTCTCTCTAACTCTCTATGTGTAAGTGTATCATGTTAATGTTTCTACATATGTGTAGGCCTTATTGCCACCATGAATTAAAGATCTTTATGGTACTATGAAATATTTGAAGAAAAACTAAAGCAAAGGGTTGACATTCAAGTAGGTGTTGCTTGTCATTTGGCGGCAATCGAGGGTGTGTGCTTACTCTAATGTTGACCTTTTAAGGGTCATTATTTCTCCTTACCAAGTCAAAATGTCTTTAGCTTGAAAAAGAGTTTAGAAGATTTTTATGATGATTTATTAACAAGAATCTTTGCAATGGGGTTTCATAGAAACAGTTGACAGCCTATACGACTAAAGGAGGTGCTTGTCTAGAGTCTTTGTGAAAAAATGCAACTAGGATACGTTTCATAAAACCTTTTCAAGAGGTTTTGCAGATGACCAACTATGGGCAATGATCTTGATGGATTGGATTTCCTCTTCACCATTTCTAAGTGGAAAATGGAAGGGCATTAACGGTTGGTAGGATATTTTCTTTTCTAGAACAATCAAGGGGAAGAGAAAGGCTTTTAATGTTGCTTAAACACTAATAAACACCTAACAAGGACTATAGTGGTCAAAGAATGTAGATAGAAAATGAGAAAAATATTTGCATCAAATGGTGTGGTTACAAGATGCTTCCACTCATGATGGTGAATTCACATTGGCCTCAAAGGATACTAAGCCACCTTTCATGGCATCTTTAGAAATGGATTTAAAAGTTGGTCAAATAGTTGTGACCATCTCAATAATATCTAAAAGGATCTTAGGATATTGTAGCTTAGTATGCTTGAATGCTATTGAGGCATTTTGTCTATGAATGATCTTTACTTGGATACTTAAAGTTATCCAAAGTACTCTATGGATGATAAGTAAGATGGACGAAAATGATAAAGTGATTTTGGATTATTTATGTGAAAATGTTAGCAAGAGATTAAGGATCTAAAGATATGGCATATCATTCATGTTGTTTACTCAAATGAGATCTAGAGGAGTAGGTATGTACTCCCTCATTCACCACCTCTTGCCAAGGAATAATTTTTTACTTGCTTTGAAGCTCGCACAAGTGAGATGATGTGGATAGTAGAGCTTTGATATTTTTCTATTCTTGTTTATGCATTATCTATCCATTCCTATATATTTGTTGTTCATCCATTAGTTCTTCTGCTCTCTATGCATCCTAAGTTCTTCCATCCCTTCAGTCTACATTGTACCTATCATCCCATTCCATGATTGATATGTCTATTTTTATCTAGCTAGCATCTAATCACATAACAACATGTATTTATCCATGTAGTGATCCAAGTAGTAACCTTTTTCCAACCACGACAATATCCATCTATATGTCTATTAGTAGTAAAGTAGATTTATTATTTTTCAATGATTTTGTCTATGCAATCAATATATCAACATGGTTGTTAATTAATCTATTTTGTTATGTATGAATATATCCATTTTTGTCCCATCAATCCACATGTCTATCAAGACATCCATGTTCCATTCATCCATGCATAGATTTATCTACCATCCATTCAACTACCATCTATTCCCATTTAGTTTAGCAAAGACTCTAACAAATAGGGCAAATGATTGTATTAATTTGTATCAAGGATATGGTGGATATGGGACTATTGATTGGATCATCCTATTCCTAGATTTTGTCTAAGGGGACCTATGGGTAAAGGTCTACTAAGGGGAGCTATGGGTAAAGGTCTACTAGGGTAGTATTTGTGTGCATCCCATTCACCAAATTTAGGAGCTACATAGGGATTTTGAGCAATGGGCTTCCTAAGTGTAGATGGAAGAAAAAGGTGTTAGAGATGTCATTAAATTTGTAATGTATTACCAAAATGATGCAAAATATGCAGGAGGAAATAGTCTACTATGTCACAAGCACGCTCATAGTTTTTGGTTAACCAACACTATCCCCTCGCATGAGTACCTTTAGATGGGCACAAAAAAATGATGGTGGAGGAATTGAGTTTGGATCCTGAGTACACCCTTGAATAAGTGATTTAAAAACACTAGCAATATAGCTTAGAGTTTGAACGTGGGAGAATTTAGTAAGGTTTTGGATAATTATAATGCTTTTGCATAAATGAAGCTATTCTCTTTGACTCATATAGATCACGATTGATTCACAATGCATGTCAAACTCAAATAGGTTATACAAACCTTTCAATCACTTGGTCAATCGGACATGTAGGTGTAGCTCTCTTGATATTTCTATTTAAGAGTGTAAAGGTAATTTGGTGGAGATGACATTTTGTTCTTACATGCTCTCCATGGTGTAGTACCTCCTCACACTACTCTACTCCACTAACATTCAAGGTGGTGTCATTTTGTTAGCTCACTTGGTTGTGTCTCCGTTATGACAATCCTTTTTGCTAACTTGTGTCAAATCCCTTAACAATAATGTGCCACCTAGTTTGTTGATTCTTTTTCTATGTATGTTTAAGCACAAGTAGCCTTGTCTGGTAGTAGGAGTCAAATCCAAGACCTTAATGCACTTGAATGTAAGTTGGATGTCATTTATGTTCTCATTTCATGGATAATTGGGAAAAAGTACTAAATAGCTCTTGAAGTAGCTTGGTATAATCTTTCCCATCTCAAGAGAAAATATCTATTCTTTCCCCATAGTGATGCAATACAAAAGCCTGTGAGAGATTAGAACTTCATTGAATCATTTTTCAATTTGTAGGGCTAGATTTATAACATGAATTTCTCAATTTGTTTTTGGGTGACCAAATCCCAAAAGGCATAAGGTGACCCAAAGAAACAAATAGTATGCAAGCCACCAACTCATCTCTCAAAAATAGGCAAACATTCAAATGATTAGCCCTAGAGAGGAGAAGAAAATGCATGCTAGGGCTAACATAGACCTAAACATGGGGAAGTTGCAAGATTTATTGTAGGATACCAACATGTGTTTGCTTGGTCTTTTGAAGAAAATTGAAGAAAGGATGCATGTTGTGTTCCAATATAAAATCAATTTCCAAAAGGAATCTAGGATACTATAATATAGATATATAATGAACCCAAAGTACATAAAGTATGTTAAAGAGAAGCTAGAAAAGTTTTGAAGGCCAAGGCATAGAAAGAGATTTGTGGAGCTCCAATAGTTTTAGCACTCCAAATGAATGTAACATTCAAGACTTCTATAGTTATAGAGATAATCTTAACAATATCAATTTATCAGTGCCTTCTCTTGGCTTTTTGTGATGCCTTGCTTAAAGATGTGGCTAGTGAGATGTATTCATTATTAGATGGGTTCAAGTCTTTAGACAATGAGAATGGCATGGAAGGACCAATAAAAATTGGTGCAACTAGTCTAAACATACTCTCCCTATTGATCTTTTAGCGGCTTGGACCTATCCTAGGACCTATCCTAGACTATCTAGGTTTGCTCTTGAAGAAAAAGAGTAGGAACCTTTGATAGGTAGCTACATACTAGTTACAAATTGAAATATTATTTACAAGGAATATAGAAAGTTAAATTTGGAAATTACCATAAATACCTTGCAATATGCTAGATTTTGTGTAGTTTTCATGAGCATACTTACTTGCAACTAGCTCCATTAGAGCTTGAATTTGAAGAGAAAAATGAAAATATTCTTTCAAAGAATGTTGCGAATGGGCCAAAAATGTTTCCAAATAGACGCTTCCCCAAGCTTGCAATACCATTGAAAGCACTTGTAAGAAAGCTTGTTATTGATGACAATATACTTGATATAAAGCTTGTACTCTCTGTTGGATCTATGTCCTTATTTGCAAACTACAAACAAAGTGTACTTTCATTGTTAACTTCCAAAAAATCCTCCAAAATATGACTATATCAATTATGTGAAAATTAATTTCATATCATGCAAATTAACTTTTTATACAAATTATTATATTTTGTATTGAATTGGGATTTTCTTATAATGCTTGAAAATTAATGGCAAGGTTTTTTGATTTAGAAGTATCATGTTTTATTGATCCCAAACCATGTCTACTCATTTTCCCAATATGAAGATGAGAGAGGATGAAATAGATGTGAAAAAAGGCATAGGTGAGTTTTCTAAATGAAAAGGTCCACGCACACGCACACGCACACACGCACACGCGCACACGCACACGCACACGCACACGCACACGCACACGCACACGCACACGCACACGCACACGCACACGCACACGCACACGCACACGCACACGCACACGCACACGCACACGCACACGCACACGCACACGCACACGCACACGCACACACACACACACACACACACACACACACACACACACACACAAGGGTGTACACAGGGGTGTGTGTGTGTGTGTGTGTAGCACTGATAGGTGAGATGCCTAGAGCAAAAATCATACAAAAGTAATTTGACTCTAGCAAGGGCTATCTTAATACTAGACCTCTTGAGCTTAAACTTTCCTAACATCACCAAATATCTCTTTTTATGAGGTAAATATCATCTAAAGAGTCTTTCCAAAATGTTTTCTAATATGGAACACAGTTTTCATCATTAAAATTGTTGTTAAAGGAACCATTCTAACTATGTAGCAAAAACTTTGAAACTCTTCGTTCCACTTACTGATGTCAACCAATATGGCACTATGAAAGGATAGATGATCATTCAAGCTTGCCAGTTCCATCCATTTTCTTACTTTCTTCCAAAGAACCTTGACTTCCCTCTACCATCAAAATAAATAAGAAACATTGTCTTTAAATTTTCCATATAGATAACATAGAGGCGAACACCTTCCAAAACTTAGCAACATGAGGAAATTCTAGGCCAAGAGTTTAAGGCTTTTGAGGGGAAGGGTTCCTAAAGATCACTCTATTTCTCTGCATGCTTACACTCTATTTATCTGCATGCTTAAAAATCCATGAGGGTATCTCTTGCTTATTAGATTTAGGGTTGTAGGAATGCAAGTAGATAGCTTGGAGAAGAAGACTTGAGAGAGCACAACCCACAGTGTATTGAGAGGTATCAATAGAGAAGATCCACAAGACCAAGTATATGCTAAATTGAATATAGGTATATATACAAAATGAAGGGAAAAAAAGAACCTCCTAAATAGAAAAAAAATCCCATAAAGGTCCTAACTATATTCACACATATCACTATTTAAGTATGGTAATAAAGCCCACTAGGAGTGATATAGTGATAAGAGGTGGAACTCATGCATAAGAAAGTGCTATGCCCAATGTGCTAGATCAATCCATAAAGGGGAGTAAGCCCAAATATTTGCAAAAAGCTTCAAGCTTTGTACAATGCAAAGATATTGTAAAAATATTTGTAAGGTTATCCTATGTTGGCACCACATAGGCCAAGATGATATGTTCTGTAGAGGGTCTCTTCCTCACATAATGATAGTGATCCTTAATGTGCTTAGTATGTGCATGGAATAGTGGATTCTGTGTAAGTGCCAATATAATCTAATTGTAAGTGAAAATGGTGGTGGTAGATGATTTTCCAATACCCAAGTCATCCAAGAGGCCTTTGAACCAAACACATTGAACCATAGTCATGAAAATTTCCCCATAGCTAGCTTCACAACTAGAGATGGACATAGTGGGCTACTTCTTACTCTATCACAATATGCATGAGATGCCAACCATGAAGCAAAAATCACTTATGGATACATGAGTATCATAACAATTAGCCCAATTAGAATATGAAAAAGAAAGTGAATCTAATGGTAAGGATCTCCTCATGGGATAAAGCAATTCAAGGTGCCAAGTACCACTCAAGTAGTGAAAGATCCTCTTGATTGCCTATCAATGCACTTAGTGCTTAGGCTATGCCTAAACTTTCTTATCTGTGAGATTGCAAATTGAATGCCAATCCTCATTATGCATACATGAATCAAGCACCCAGCAACTCGCTATATAGAGAATGACATCAAAGTAGTCTCCAACATCATGAAGGCTCAACTTCAAACGTATCACCATAGGAGTAGCAATAACTTGCAGTCTTCAAGACCAAATCATTGCAATAACGTCTCAATACACATTGTTTGATACAAATCAATACCTCAATGACACTACTTGAGCTAAATGCCTAAATAATGATGCAATAGGCCCAAATCTAGCATGTCAATATTAATTCAAATGATTCTTAAAATTAGCAATATATGTCTCATTAAAACTAATGGTATGTCATTAACTTAAACCACAATGACTAAAGGCACATCACTCTCCTATCTGACATATACTGTGCTCTTAGTTGGACTATTCTATAAACCATGTGAAGTCAAGTATGCATGTATCTTCTTATGCCAAGCTTGAGGTGCTTGCTTTAGACCATATAAAGCCTTTTAATCTTGACATTTTGTTTTCTTGCCCTTTCTACACAGCCTATATCTATCTCTTTGATACATGAAAGTAAAGGTTAAACAACATCTCTCACAAAGACAATATCATGGTGGTTGACCAAGATATGCATACTTTGTGGATGATGCAACTTATAACCTTTGATTTCATTACTATATGCAATAAAAATGTGTTTTATAGCCTTTTTATCCAACTTCTTACATTGTTACACTACTATCAAAGCATAAGTCAAGCAATAAAAAACTTGCAAATGAACTATAAATGGCTTTTTACCATGCCAATACTCATAAGGAGTGATAGATTGTAAATCCTTGGTGGGACACCTATTTAGTATATAGGCTACACATGACATAGTCTCAAACTAGAAACTACGTGGAAACACTTGAGTCTTAATCATGCATCATGCCATTTCCATGAGTGATCTATTTTTTTTCTCCGTTACACCATTTCCCTGTGGTGTATAGATACTAAAAATTGGTGCTTTATCCCATAATTCACTAGATATGTATTTAATTCCTTAGACATATACTCTCCCCCTCGATGTATCAAACCATATACATAAGCATGGCTAAAGTAGTCTCACTGATGAAAGTCATGAAGTACAAGTAATTCCAAAAAAGGGCATTTGCATGGGACCATAAACATCATTGTGTACAAGCTGTAATTTCCAAATAGGTCTCATTGAACCATCTTTTGAAAATAAAGCATATTGTAGTTTACCCAATACATAGCCTTCATAAATGTATTTTAAAGATTCTTAAAGAGTAGCTAGTGAAGACATCATATCAAATTTTTATAGATGCTCAAATTAGCAAAAATTAGATTACGAAAATATGCATGCCAAAGTTTTTCATCTATACAAAGCATCTATAAGTGTGAATTTATTACCATTAATAGTAGTCTCAACACAATTTTCTTTTACTCCTTTAACAAGATAAGAGGAGTTATTGGCACATATCACAGTTTTGCCCTTAGGGTGGTAGGCTTAAGAAAAGTGAACAAATTGTGTATAGTAGTCATATGCTTCGGGGTATCATTGTCAAAGCACCATATATCTAAATCTACAACAGACATGCAAGAGTCATACTACATTGTGCACTAAATCTCCACTCTATATCCTCCAAAAATTTGCAGAATCCAACTTAGAAGAAGATGCATTTGCAATAGCCATACTAGCCTCTTTCTTCTTGGTCTCTTTCAAAGTTAGTTTAGGGTAGTCCTTGATGACATTATCTTTTGCCTTACAATACATGTAAAACATCTAACTCTCTTTTTTCCTCTCACCCTTATCAATATTTTTTGGTTGAATAATATTTACAGATTTCTACTTACTACTAGTAGAAAGTGAAGCTTTTTCTTTACGTTTCTAACTAGTTACACAAGCTTGGTCCACAACACACACAATAAAACATGTTTTACCTAGATTTCTCTTCTTACGGTATGATGGAAGCCAATTCATCAATGACAAAGCATTTGGATTTCCTTTGATTATCAAACGAAGAGTAGATGCAAAACTTCAATAAGAATCATGAAGATAATTGAGAATAGTCTGCAAAAGTAAATTGGCTGGCATCTTTGTTAAAAAATTGTCCACAAAGTCATTGCATTCATATATTTAGTCTCTAACTACTTATGTAGATACGCAACATAGGCCTCATTTCTTCCTTGATACAAACATGCAAGTGTATCCCAAGCATCCTTAGCTATCTTACATGAGCAAAGATGTGGGATCATGGTACATGTAATAGACTATGCAATCAAATCACGAGCCTTTGTATCTCTTTCATTAGAATGAATCTGCTTAGGAGTAGGTGGTGGTGGTGCTCTAGCATTATGTGGAGCAAAACTAGAACCTACATATTTCTACTACAGTTGTAGCTTCTGAAATGCCATGAAAATATCTTTCAATTCCATGTATAATGTTCCAAATCCCATTTGCAACCAATACATGCATCATTGTATTAGCCCATAGTGGAAAGTTGGTTTCATCCAACTTGTTCTCCATAATTGATATACAAAATGCATCATTATTGCTAGCCATGGCCATTGATTATACATGATGTAAAAATTACATACATAGAAGAAAACATGCACAAAGCTAATATGCAATATGTAGCATAATACAAAGGAGACTATAAGAGCTATCACATGTAAAATTGACTAATGTAAAAAAAATTCCACAAAAGAATAAAATAGCCTACACAATGCTCATAATAGTTTAAATGGACGTGACATGAGGCTGAATAAAAAATTTGATGATGCCTAGGCCTTATAGGTTGTCTTGTAGTATTTCTCAATCTATGGATGCTAATCAAATCTTGTCCCAATCTAAGGAAATCAAGTGAAGGGTATTAACAACTCTACCCAATAGGTTGAAGTCCACTACGATGCCAATTGTTGGATTTAGGGTTGCAAGAATGCAACTGCATAGCTTGGAGAAGAAGCTTGAGAGAGACAATTGAAACTATGTTGCGAGATATCAATAAAGAAGATTTACAAGATTAAGTGTGCCCTAAAAGTGAATAGGCACTTATACAAGGTCGGCAAAAAAACCTCCTAAAGGGGGAAAAAGTGCACCATTAGTCATCAGTGTGTTCATCATATCACTATCAAAATATAGTAACATTCCTCCATTGACCTTTGATCTTAAAAAAGGAGTTTACATTGCTCTTAGTATCATTCCAAGCTTGCAATGTATGAATGGTTTACTAGAAGGTCTTGCAACATGTTTTACAAAACTCTCCCTAAAGAAAAAAGTAGAGGTAGGCCATTTATTCTTCTTCTTTAAAAAATCTTCCTTTGTGCTCTCAACTACAAATCTTCAGAAATCTAAGCAATCTCTTTGATACAAAATGTTTTACCATATTTAGATCCCTTTTAGCATAAGTGATTTTACCATTTGATGATTCTCTATTTTCAAGTTACTTTGATCACATTAAAAGCCTCTAATATAATAAAAAACATTGTTGAGAGTGAAGGGTTGCTCTAGTATCATTATGGCCTATCCATTGCCACTTCTTCAAGATGATTTACTAACATAAAAAGCAATAGGGCTAGTGGATGCCCCTTCCTTTACTCGTCTTTATAAACTCAAACTCATGTAACAGTACCATTAACCCTTAGCCATAGGATGAAATACATGTCTATGCATATGATCATGTTCTTGAGAATAAGCTATGGAGGATGGTACCTAGAGTGCTAACCCATGATTGTATGTGAGAGGGAATGTGTGTCTAAAGAGAAAATAGATCAAGACACAAGCTAGATGCAAAATAGAGATGAATTCATGTCGATAGAAAAAATAGATAGCTTCAAGGTTATTACAATGTGGGATAGAGCCTATTTTTTAGGCACAAACACATTACATGGGTGTATTTATATATTCTCTCATGGGTTTAATACATCTCCCCTTTTTCAACAAATAGAGGAGGATTCACATGAGCCTATTAGAGGGGCATATTTCAACACCCTTCTGAGCTCAAATCATAGGCTAAAGTTAGATAAGATTAGGTCTAGGAATTGTGATACATAGAAAACATTTGAAACATGAAGTTTCTAGGTTCTCTGTAAGTCTAGGGATAAGACAAAACATTTAGAACCATGAAGCATCTATGTTCTCTTTAGGTCCAGGGATAAGATAAAACATTTGGAACCATGAAGTTTTTATGTTCTCTTTAGGTCCAATGATTCGAAATAAAAAGAAGCCATCTACAACTTGAAGTTCTTCTTCAAGTCTAGGGATTTACAAAATATTAAGGAGAGGTGCATAAACATAGCCATTACAAAATAAAATTTTAAATCATAGTCTTCAGATTCTCCAAGTGAGAGATTGAGCATAGTTGACTTTGCTCAATGTTAAGTGCATAGTGCAACTCTCAATAAAAAAGAGAACTCGATGAAAAAATATGCAAAATATTTTGATCCCAATGAGAGTACTTTGCTAATGTATAACTCTATTATTGAACACTTTGATTTTAAGTCCCAATGATGCATGGACTTCTTGTACAATGTTGTTGTTGATATAATGATTTGATGATAATTTTAGTAGTCATCCCTTGCATGTAGCATGTGGACTTGCTCTTTTCTTGGTCATGTTGCTTTTTTGGGTTGTTCTAAAGGCTCTTGCTATTGGATTCTTTGAGAAAATGCTTCTCCTCCTTGTTTGAAAGTGTTGCTTCAAGTATCTTGGAAAAAAAGACAATCTCAAGTGTGCAAAAGTGTAATGTCAAGCTTACATGCAAATGATTAATGATGTAGGCAAATGACTAAAAATTCTATTATGCTCAAGTGCCACAATGTATATAATGATAATGTTGATGATAAAAGAAAAATGCCAAAGTAAGATCCTAATGCTATGGTAAAGGAAATGATTGGTACTTATTACAAAAGAGAGAGATTAGCAAAGTGATTATAGTGAGCAAGTGAAGTAGCTATGGAGAAAATATGGTAGTTTGGACCCTACCTCAATGGATGCCCAAATTCTCCCAATATAGAAGAAACCGATGGCTACTACCCTTCTAGTGAGAGATGATGTACTAAACTCATGTTAGTTTAGTGTATCTATGGAGATGCTCTTCATGTTGCTCACATCATTGCATGGACTAGCTGGTCTACCACCTTCTTCAAGATCTCGCTCCAATGATTTACCAATGACTAGCAATGTTGCCAATAATTTATGGGGAAAAGAAGCATGTTTAAGTGTTCTTTAAGATGAGAAATAGGTGCTAAGAATGATGAAGTTTGTTGGCCTTTTTGAGTGATTCATCAGACCTTGGTTTGATGTAGCTATGGCTATCCTGAAAGTTTCATATAATTTGAAGGCTTGAATCTTGCTTCTTTCTTCAGCAATTTGTAGAGTATTGATATTTCAGAGCCTTGAATTCTTCTTGAGACAAATGTGAATAGATCTAGGAATGGTTGAGTATAGAGAGAGAACTCAGTGGATGTTTGCAACTAGGTAGTGGTTTCCAAAAGTAGTTTAGAGGTAGGCGAAGTGAATAAATGACCAAGATTAATACTGAGGATGTGAGTAGGCTTATGCATGAACTTCACACATCCATAGAGATCTCATGTTGTGATACCATGTTGGAATTTTTGTGTATCCATATATGATCATGCTCTTGAGAATGAGCTATGGAGTATGGTACCGTAGAGTTGTCACCTATGATTGTGTGTGAGAGAGAATGTATATGGGAAGAGAAAATAGAGCAAAACAGAAGCTAGATACAAAATAGAGTTGTATTCATGTTGATAGAAAGGATAGATAGCTTCAATATTTAATTACAATGTTGGATAGAGCCTCTTTTATAGGCATAGGTAGGTTTCTCTTGCTTACATCATAGGTGACCTCATTGTGACATGGGAGTCCAACTAGCACCATTCATGGGTGTATTTATATCTTTTGTTGTGGGTCCAATACATCTCCCCTTTTCCACCAAATAGAGAAGGGATTCACATGAGCCTATTAGAGGAACATATTTCAACATGTCATTTATTAGGAGGCATATTACTTGCCCAATGAAGTAGTTAGACTTGCAAGATTCTCTTGCATATAATTAGGCTAATTAGCAACCTCAATCCATAATGTTTGGTCAAACATTGATAATCATTGTCTTAAGAGTATAATAGAATCAGAACCACTTTGTTTTGAAAGAAGACCAGAGTCAATTCTTGACAAATTTTGCCCATACATGGGATTAATAAAATGCACTCCATAGAATCAAGTAGATGCAAAATATGAACCTTCAATATAATCCATCCCTTAAGTAGGGGGTATATAAATTCTCAAAGGAAGTTTGCAAGGGAAGAAGATACTCATAGCTCTTGGAAATAAGTTTTGACTGGGTGGATTGTGGGAAGAAATTTACCATATGTATTTGATGGCAGAATCCACTTGCTTATTAGAGTGAAGAGAAATAGGAAAATTGTAGTTGTTAGAGTCAAGTTCTTAATTGTGTGGATTGTATTAAGAAATTTACATTGTAATTGATGGTAAGGATAGTTCTATCCGATTCCAATCCATTTTCTTGAAATTCCTTCTTGAGAGTGACAATACAATCTATTGGATACTCCTTTCCATGAAATCTAGCCCTTGAAGTTTTCTTTGCTTAGGTTCCACTAACTTGTCATAGTGGCCATACCCTTTAGGAGTTGGCTATGAATCAATTGTGGAAGAAGAAACTGTTTGCCAAGGCTGAATTTTAATTGAATATTACACCAAAATGGTATATAATTATGGGATTTTATTTGTGGTTCCATGTTGTAAGAAGAAAGTCTCTACCAATATTTAATATGAAATCCATACCAATGTAAGATGATATAGAATTGTTGGATTTCCTTTCATGTAAGGTTGGATTTGGATATGATGTCAAAGAAATATGATACAAAACATGTAGGAGTTGCAATTCATGTCAAAAAGACAGATCTAGAGCATGGCAGGAGCTATGGAGGTTGGAAGATGAATACAAGACCCATGATGACATAGACAATGGACTGTCTGTTACACTTTGTAATAGTAGCATTCTCCCTCACTGTGCATATGGGATTCATGACATCTCTTCCTAGAGCATACATCATTTGCCATATCTTTCAACAATTTGATGATAGAAGAACAAAGTGTCTACCAACCTAAATCTAGGTTCAATGTCATGATGATATTGAAAAAGAAATGGTAGATTTGTTGCAAAATCTCTTCAATGTGGAGTATTTGACCAATCAAACACTATCCAAATCTTGAGAAAGCTCCACATTCTTGAAAAAGGCTCTCAAAAAATGAGACCATAACTCCCTTGGATGCATGAGGATGCAAGCCATCCATGTGTTCATATGCACATACACATGCACACATGCATGCACATGTATACATGGAGATGCATATGTATGCATGCACATGCCCACATGTGTGTGTATGTGTGCATGCGCGCGCGCGCGCGCACACACACACACACACACACACACACACACACACACACACACACACACACACACATGAAGCCTTTTTCATTTACATAGATGCACAGTTTGCCATTTATTTTAATAGAAAAGGAAAGGTTTCTTTTGGAATTGTGCTTAACTTGTAATCTTTATATTGGTTTCTCATTTAGCATGATATGATGTATACACTAGTGAAACTTTGATAGAGGGACATTTTGAAAACTTTATTGCAAAATTTTTATATCACCAAGTTTAATTCACCAAAGGTCTTACCTTTGATACATTGATGTATGTTGTTGCTGTAACCATGACCATTGTTGATACCTTGTCCAAAACTTCACCCCCTGAGTCCTTTAACCTAGCTACATAAGTGAGACAATTGAAAATTCTTAATGAATCCTATAATAATAAAAAAAGAGAGTTTTACATATCAATGTAAAAAGAAATAAATTTAACAAAAAATGAGTCTTACCTACACATTCTATTGAACTAGCTTTATCACTTGTGGTAGTTAAAGCAAACTCATAAGTTTCTGGTTTGTTAGGTTGTAAGCTAAGTATCAACTCCTGAAAATTGATTAGAATAATGGTTAAATGAAATTCTCAAGAATTTAAAGTTTACGAAATTAATTTTGGTGAAAGTTGTGTTTTCAATTTTTAAACTTCGTATATGCTTATATGCATGCAGACTATGTGCAATTTATGCCATGTAGAATTCTTTTTGGGTTATGTGCCCACGAGAGTACTATAACCACTCATCTTATGTACTATAAATGCTTCTCTTATGTGTAAATTGCTATGCTGAGGAAGGGTTTTTGGATTATGTGCTTACAATATTACTATAGTCACTCAACCTATGTACTTAGGGATATATATTTCACATGATAATAGATCTCTTTGACATGTTCTTGATCGAAATGTTTACTTTTTCTTTAATTTTGAATGTTTTCTTAAAATATATTTGGTTTTTAAAATGAATTTTTCTTTGATTTTGAATTTTTTCTTAAAATATATTTGGTTTTTAAAATGACTTCGTAGAATGTTTAGAAATTTAAATATTTGTCTTAAGTATCCAATTCATGAATACAATGGTTAAGACTAAGTATTCCACAATTTTCAATTCTAAATTTCAATAAGCACTAATGAGTATGTTTATGGAAAAAAAAAGCTACTTATAATAATCCTAGATATTTGAAAGTTAAACATAACTTACAATACCAATAAGGTAGCACAATCAACTTTACTCACTTACCAAAACATTAGATATACTTTCAAACATAAAATTTATTCCTTACTCATTGCAACCCTACATATACTAAAGATACATATTTTGTGAAAGTAACCACTCGAAACACATCAAAACTACCTATATTATAACTACAACTATCATCATGGTTCGTATTTTCCATATGTGTTTTATGTAGCGGACTAGAATACGTACTGGGGAAGCCCTTATTCCAATTGAACAATTCATCTGCATTATCAATTACATGGTCAAATCTCTCTCTCTCTCTCTCTCTCTCTCTCTCTCTCTCTCTCTCTCTCTCTCTCTCTCTCTCTCTCTCTCTCTCTCTCTCTCTCTCTCTCTCTCTCTCTCTCTCTCTCTCTCTCTCTCTCTCAAATGCATGTGCATAGACACAACTACACATTGTTGAGTGGATGCTTATATGTTAAACATGTAACAACACATTGTTGTGAGGATTCTAATTCACATTTTTAAACATTTTAACATGTTTTCCTTTGTATTATCAAATATGTCAATTTGTAACTTCCATTAAAGATGTTTGTATCATAGTAGCCTTTTTCTTAATGTAGCTACATTATTAAATGATATAAGCATATATGTTCCTATAAAGAGTAGCTAATTTGTTAGACATGAATCCAATATAGCCATGGATTCAATGTATTTGATTATAACATGGAGTGACTTTGACATGATACAATTGTGTTGGCCTCAAAGCAATATTAGGACATTGGATGGGATTCTTATTCTTTCAAGAGCTTCAACCACCACGGATCATATCTCTCACCTAGTTGGCTCATACTCTATCTCCAAACTAGACAAGCACCCTCTCACTCTATCCATAGAAAGCAAATGACACAAGAATGGCTTTGAGGTGTAGTGAGCTCACCTAGCTTCTTTCCTATTCATGGTCTAAAATGTTGAAGGTTTGTGGTTGGTCCCACAATCCAAATGATGTGCTCCACAAGCTAAGTGCTCTTTTCAACTAGTATGGACACATAGGTTGTCAATAAAGACTTCAAGCCACTTACGCAAAATGTCTTTGAAGATGATGCATATTGTAATATTTCCATGCAATTAAAAGTTAGTTGGTTAGTTCGAAAGTTAGTGAATTAATAAGTTAACTAAAGACTAACTAAAGTAAAAACTAACTAACATGAATAACTAATAATTTTTATCTAATTAAAAATAAACAAATAAATAAATCGAGAGTCATAATATGATATTTTCTCGTATTGACAAGGATTGTAGCCACCCTTCACGGAAGTTACAACGTGAACGAGAGTTATGAACCATATTAATCACTAGTGTTAATGTGTATAGTATGCATGGTCCAAAAATATTAGATTTTTGGGCAAAACTAGAATATTTTAGATATTTCAAATATTATTCTAAAAAAATATGGAGATTTCTAGAACTGGATGTCATTCAAAAAAAAAAAAGGCAAGTGATGCTTTAGCTAGTTTTGGAGATTTTATAAAAAGAAAAAAAAAAGAGATTGGAGAAATTGCGTGCGCCGTGATCGGAGTTTGCAGGTAGTAAATAGTCCTTCGAACAGGGAGAAAAAGAAGGAGTGATTTGAAAAATTTCTAATCAAGTGTCTTGGGGTTTTACCCTCCTTTCGGAGCCAATGGAATTATTAGATGTATGATTTGAGCATCAGATCACTGATTCTTCCAAGATCCCCTACACAAAGAGCTCTTTTTCTCAACCACAGCCTCTCTTCTCTAATTCACTATAAATATGAGGCATGGGGAGGCACAAGGAGACACAAGGAGACCCGAAGAGAGAGGGGTAGAGAGAGAGAGAGAGAGGTAGAAGGATACCCCTCCAAGAGGCTGCAAGAAGGAGCTTGAGAGAGAGAGAGAGAGAGAGAGAGAGAGAGAGAGAGAGAGAGAGAGAGAGAGAGAGAGAGAGAGAGAGAGAGAGAGAGAGAGAGAGAGAGAGAGAGAGAGAGAGAGAGAGAGAGAGAGAGAGAGAGAGAGAGAGAGAGAGAGAGAGAGAGAGAGAGAGAGAGAGAGAGGGAGGAATTACCCCGAGAGATTGAGAGAGAGAGAGTTAGCTCAATTCCCCTATCTCGGTCTTCGACTAAGCCATCTTCTCTTATGCTCTCTCATCTCGAATCTATTCCGCCTTCCCTATCTCTCGAACCACTCGTGGATGATGGCTCCAAAGCAACAAAGTGGAAAGAACATGGGAACCACTGCAACCGGTCAAGCAACAGGTATTGCCAGAGATAAGGGAGTGCCCGAGGTTGTCGGAGTTGCCACTACCAATGGAACATCAGGTGTGGCTAATGCAAGCGCAAGCAAAGAAGAAATTCTAAATGTTGTCATGCTGCCGAACTAAGTTATTCATTACTAGATTATTATTTTTCCACATAAAATAATTACATAAAATATTAGCTTCCATATTTTTCACTTACACAAATTGATAACTTCATCTACAAAGCATACCAATACAAGCATAAACGATTAGTTGCTATGAATTGCAGCTAGATTAATTGAGATTCTACATGTTAGAAATAATTACCGAAGGTTATTGTACATATGTCTTTATGCACATTTGATATAGTTATGGTCAAATGCAACAAAGTTAAGTGTTGATTAACGCTTTTTATGAAAAGTGAATGTCATCTGCTTGACAGGTTTGGCATCTGGCCGAATGGGAATAGTGAAAGGACTTGAGGTAGCATTCCTTTGAGATCTCAAGAAAACACATCATGGAACTCCTTGAGTAAGTGGATGAGTGCCTTCTTATGTTCCTTGCTCAAGCATATTGACAATCCAATCCCCCTTCTTGATCAAAGCATTTATGGAGATCCTAGGGCTTACGTTGAGAGCCTTCAGTAGAGTCAAGGTTCTTCTGAGCTTTCTTAAGATGCTTCTATCTCAAGTGAATTGGCAAGTTCATCTTGGAGTGTGGAGTAGGGGTAGGCTAAGGAATTTTAGAATCTGAGTTAATGCTAGCATTTGACTCCAAATCAGACTCCTCTGATGTTGGTGGAGCATCAAAGGGTAGGTCATCTAAGGGTTCACTAGTGAATAGATTAGGGTTGGGAGTGGGGTTAGAGATATGGGATGCTAGCTGATCCTAATCCATGGCACTTAGGTACTCCAACCATTCTAAGTCAGATTTAACAAGGACAAGGCCAACATCAATGTGCAATGGGGGGTGTTTAGAGGGCTTTTGGTCAACTGTGATTTGTTCAATTGTTCTTTGATTAGAGTCATAGTCTATGCTAGAATTTGCATCACTTTCATACTTGGTTGATTCATCTTCAAAGTCACTCTCCTCCTCTATATTGGAATAATGAGGGGGCATCATAGAGACAAAAAGGCTATTATGATAATTAAAGAAAACCTGATGTAGTTCAATCCAGTACCATATGGGACATGTTAAGAGCTTTTCAAAGATAAGTAGGTTAGCCTTGCCCATGTTATTGAAGGTTGGTCTCCATAATGAGAGGAGTTTACAAAGTTTAAGTCTATCAGTGGTGGGTGCATGAAAGCCATTTGGTGTAGATGTTTGTGATGGGCTAGCATGCATAATCAACAATGGCATCGAAGGAAGTAGCAATATCAAGCTTGTTTATAGGGGCTTCCTTAAGTCCATGTTGACTCAGACATTCATTATCTTCTTTATACTCCCCTTCCTCAATGAATAGAAGCTCCAAGAAGGTGGCAAGAATATGAAGCTAGTCTTGTTTTTGCTCAGCCTCCTCTGGGCATGGAACATATTTGTTCAAGGGCTTTTGTGTTGGGGGATAGATGATGTCACCATGCAACAAGCTAGAACTAGCATCCATGTCAATTGAGATAGCCTTCCAACTATCCATTTCAATGCACATAGCCTTAGTACGATTTCCCAAAAAGATTGGACCATTGCCCCAATCTTCAATAAGTCGTGCATTATGCATCTAGGTGGTCGGACGAGAAATAGGTCATAGTCAACTCCTTTCATGACTACAAATGTGACAGAGAACTTAACACCAGTGATCTTCACCGACTTGTCCTTCAACATGCCCTAGGGGGCAATCGGACCTTAGAACCATTGGTGGACGACAATGATATTAAAGTGGACAAGTGCAATCAAAGTGTTGCCCCACGTCTTAAGCATTACCTGATTCATTATGCTAATACCAACGCCTATATCTATAATGCCTCTTCTCATGGAGTTGACAAGGGCTGCCACAAGCAAAACAACATATTGTTCAGCCTCCCAAAATGTGGCAACATTGAGAGAGCCAACTACGAGGGTAGATGGGGAGTTAGGCAATGGATTTTGGGGGTAACTAAAAGCCCAGGGTCTACTTCTTGACACTATAACTTCGTTGGCTGGTAGTTGTGCTCCAAGTTTGGTGGCAAGTCTTCCAAAGGTGTTAACTCCAATTGTTGAGGACAAGGGGAGTGTGCTATCAATGCCATGTGGCTATAAAGTGTCCTTTCCTTCTTCAGCCCTGATTGCAACTTGAGCCTCTTCCACCCAATTCTTCACTTTGCTAATCAACTTAAGTTGATACTCGAGGTCAGGGTATTCATCTACTTTCACAATTGCAACCATTTGCATGTGTGGAGAAGATGTAGCTTGCTTAGCACTCAAAGCAACTGCAAGAGAACTAAAGTCTCCTCGTCACTCTTGAGCTTGAGAGCATCACACTTAGCTTTCTTCTTTGCATTATTCTTTCCAATGACGCAGCCAGTAGTGAGAGATAGGCCAAGGATATTGACTCCACCTTTCTTAGCTTGCACTCAAGTAATGGCACTAATTGGGATGGAAATCACATTCTTGTCCTTTAGGATTTCTAATGCGAAGAGAGTCAAGGGCACAATACGTACTATTGGGGGTAAAAGTGCCTGTGCCTAGTCGCTCTTGTATTAGTTACACTAATAGAACCCGCTTACCTGCACACCTGTACATTGCACATGGAAAGTGCCCATCACTATCACTTCATTCTTTATTCTTTTAGTGCCATTTGAATAAAGGGAAGGCTGGTTACACATTGTGATTGTTGGCATTCCTACATCTCTTCTCTCTCTCTCTCTCTCTCTCTCTCTCTCTCTCCAGTTTCCAGTTTCCAGTTTTTAGCTTTTCATTCAGCACTTTTATTTTGGATAGCTGGACCTCATCACTTGTATCACAGTTTGTCTCATAGGCCAGTTTTGGTCTTTAGAAGACGTTAATATAACTTTCTCTCTCTCTCTCTCTCTCTCTCTCTCTCTCTCTCTCTCTCTCTCTCTCTCTCTCTCTCTCTTACTCCTTCCACTATAGCTCTTGCTTCTGCTCTGTGCTTTCTTTCAGGGCTTCCTCCCTTCAATTAGTATTAGAGCCATCTTCCTCGAGAGCTTGAGCCTACCCTGACATCACTTTAACTTAAGAAGAAAAGCTTCAATTCACAGTTTCAATGGTAGCCATGGATTCTTCACCCCCCTGAGAGGTATGCTTTAGTGCTCTTCTTATTCTTGGAGATAGTAGACCTATTGAGGCTTGCTTCAAGCCTTTCCCTGGTCCCGATCATCATTTCTCTAAGCCCCAATGTTGGCAGCAAAGACATCAACAATAATAGCAACATTTGTGTGATTTGTGCTTGTTTGCCTACTTCCCATACTGCCCACTCCTGGATCAATCTACCCCATCCCCCAAGCTCCTAGCACTCTCGGTGATCATTGTTGGCAACACCCCCCGAAACTTGTATTGTGCATTGGGCTTTAGGTGGAGCTCTTGTGATTAGCCATTGATCATATAGTTTAGGACAACACTTCATTCATTGTCTGGAGGTCACTTATGCTTCCCAGAATGTCTATTTGATGTCGGATCCTCTGGGAATGTTATGCCAATGTATTGGAATGCTATGGGACTAATTTGATCACTTTTTTTTCTCACTTTTACATAGTTTTTTAATTGCTATAATAATCAGGGATGAAGCTCATTTAATTATTAACTACTTGGGTTGATATATCGATACTTATGGTTCATGTTATATGCTTTGTTATGCTTTTGGATTGCCTTTGAGCTGAGTTGAAGTATGGCAGGGGGTGTTGAAAGAAACCATTTTGGTAGGAGAGTAGTGTTGAAGAGAAGATTCTTTGCTTATGCAAATCATATGGAGCTCTAAGTTTTCCTATGACTCACCATTCAAGCCTAATGAAAAAGACCCTAAGTTGATGGACGATGACAAACAAGGGAATCATAACTTGCTGGAAGGACATTTGGGATCAAAGGAACATTGAAATATTGAATGTAGATAGGATTAGAGACCAATTCAACTTGGAAAATGGAGAGGTATATTAAGTTCAACAAATGCTAGCCAAAATAAGGTCCCAACTAGCCTATTGCTAAGTTGATCAATATTGCCAAGCTATGTAAGTTCTTACTCACTTCTAATGGAAAACTCCTATGGAGGAGCTAGAGATAAAAGGATTTTACCAAGAAAAATATGGACTACATAAGCCACACTTTAGGAGGAAATGGCATCCTAGGGATAATAAGAGTACCAAGTGAGGACAATCAAAGGGGGATGGAAAGGGAGCCTCTCTAGGAAACTAGACTTTGTTTTTTGGAGGGTACAAATGAATGAATTACCGATAAGGGAAAGAGTAAGGCAATAAGGGTTATGCCTCTATGCTCCTCCTACAAGAGGACAAAATAATCACTTTGGCACATCTTTGGGAGTTTAGAGAAATCAATAGAAATCTTGATAAATATTAAAATATGGTTAAATTGAGCTAGATTTATTAAGAACTATGACTACATGGTGATACTCCTTAGGGATAGGTGTACTAAGCACAAAGTCGCAATAAAACTCTGGAATGTGGTTAGGGCATTTGCATTTGTGCAGAAGTGTAGAGATTGAGGAACAAGAGAAGTTTTAGGTGGTCATAATCCTAATGCATAGGTGGTGCCAACTTAGGGCTAAAGTTTTAGTGGCTTTGAAAGGGTTTGGAAACAAAGATAAAGTCTACTAAGTGTTTTACAAAGCTTTAACAAAGGCTTAAGGATAGACATTGAAAATGGCCTTACATGGCAATGTAATGTATATATTTTATTTTGTTTATAATATAATGGTCACATGCATTATCTTTTAAAAAATATACAATAAAGCAATATGAAAATAATCAAATAAAAAAATTTGTAAGTTGGATTAACCATGTTGAACTTTGTAAGCTAGGTTAATCATGTTGAAATGTTGACTCAGTTTCAACATGATAAATCCAATTTTCAAATTTATCAGTCTCTTGTTAGTTCCAACTTTGCTCCTAGATTTACCACTCGCTAAGAGTTTGTTACATTGCAAGTTGTTTGAAACCTTGCAAATCCTACTTCAACATGATTAATCTAATGGTCAAATTTGTATTGAATATCTTAGTATTCTCTTAGCTTCGGTTCATAACATTTTGGTTAAATTGCTAAGATGTCCATGACCAAAGCTTGCACCATTTTCCTAATTTAAACTCCTTTGATTGATCTATGCCATAGCTATAGCAAGTCATTTTCATGATTCAAAGAATGAGGAAAAACATGCAACATGATTGATGTAATTAAATAAGTTTTGGGTTTGCAAAGGTCATAAAAAACTTATTCCCCATAGTATAATTTTACAACATAATTAGGACCTAAACAATAACTCATATTTGTTATTGATATTTGTAACTAAGTTCCAAATCTCCTCTTAAAGTGACGACATGTGAGATGGTTTTAGACATTATCATGGAGTCTACATTGCCAACTAGGTGTTGTCACCACCAATTATAATGCATGTGTAGTCTCAGCATATTTCTTACTCCTTAGAAGTCATCTTAATTAAGCTAGATGCATTCATGAAATTAGTATGCAAAGATAGTGCAATTACAAAAGCATATTGAATAAAGAGAGTTAAAGGAAAAGATATGTGGGGTGGAAGAAAATTAGAGTACTTGAATGCTACTAAATGTTGAGCTTGAGCATGTTCAAAAATTGAGAGATTGTCGTATAGGACTCTATGGATGGTCATCTTGCACTAATATGGGAACAATCATGTAGTTTAGGCACCTTGGGTTTTGGTGCCTTATTTAAGTTGAGAAAATTAAAGTACTTATTCTCTTGTCCTTTTGGATTCCTTTTTTTAAAAGATGTAGTTTGCTAGAAAGCATTTGGGTGTGGTCCTCTCCTACATGGTTATAAACATATCTTTTAAACATTCATGTTCTTTATCCTCTATATGTACATTAAGTGACCACATGTTAGATCATGTTAGTAACACTACTTAAAATGTACTTTGAGGTGGACATAGGTTTTTTCGTTAAATGGAGCGATGAAAAGAAAAGAAAAGCACATACACTTAGGTAAAAAGCAGCTACAAGCTCCCCAATGTTAGACACCACCACCTTTGCAATTCCATCTCGTGAGAGTGCTTCAAATTTTGACGAGACCACTGATATGATTTTCCCTGGACTCCTACCACATGTAATTAGAAGTTCAATGGTTTTGCCATTTTTTGAAAAATCAAGGTTTATCACTATGCTATAGAATTTATGATGTTAAAAATATACGAACAAGTATGATTCAAGTATGTTGTCTTGATGCATATGACTTTTCAAAACTATAACTCATATGATATCCTCAAAATGTGATATTTCTATGGTGATATACTAGTGTTTTGACACAATTTGCAAGATCCCTATGTACTATAATCCTTTCTTTTGTTGAAACCATTGGTAGAAACATTGTAAGGCTAGTTCATACAAGCTCCATGAGATTCCAACTTATTCTAAAATACTAATGCAATTCAAATTTTTTTACATGATATCATAATTAATATAATTGAATTATCGAGTGTATAGTCTATCACATCAACATTGGCACTCCCTTTCATGTTATAGTTTTGAATTCTCACTAAGAATCCTATTTTCACATTGCTCAATTGTGCATCACTTGTGTCATTTCAATCTCACTTGTTAGTAGGCTCTTTATCTTGGCACCTTCTAGGTTTGTGAGTATTGCAGTGGTTGGTTGATTGTTGTCATTTTCTTTGGCCATATATATAATGTTTATTAAGTTGCATTTTGCATGTGTTATGTACATATCTATTCACATCTAAGATGCCTAGATGGGACAAGCTAAATGGTTGTGTTAATTGATATCCCTTGCTTAGATATAAATTGAGGCTATGTTAGGAACTCCTCTCAATACTCCTCTTGAATATTGACTAAAACTAGTTTGAGGCTATTTTGGTTTTCCTCATAAATAATTATATGAGTTACATTTTATAAACTAGTCCTCTACTTCTGAGGATACTCTCTTAGTCCTTGTATCTTTGGGGGAAAAAGACCAAGGCATCTTTGATTTGTGGTCCATGATTATCAATAGCTACCCAAATCTATCCCTAAATACACAATGGAAGTGCCCTTGGATCTCATAGTAAGTCAAATAATTGCAAATATAGTGCAGCTTTGTCTCTAGCTCTCATTGGTAGATATGACATATATGTTCATTTGGAGATGTCGATGTATATTTGCCAACCTCAATCTCTAGCTAGTGTAAAGAAGTGCATATCTAACCAATATCAGATCTAGTCCTGTATGATAAGTGGGTATCCATGTATCACATGCATACAAGATATCCATCTATAGTGCTGTGTGTGGAGAAAGGGGTCTTAGTAGAAAGGCTCTCTATGTTGCCATGACATTGTGTAAATAAAACTCTTTATTTTTCAAGTAGAGTTTATTTCATATATATATATATATATATATATATATATATATATATATATATATATATATCTCTCTCTCTCTCTCTCTCTCTCTCTTGTGATTCCATGTCCTTGCTCAAGGCACCATGGGAGGATACAAACAATACTCACATGTCATCAAGTAACTATACCCTAATGCTTTAGCTTATCCATGTTGCAATAGACCCATAAGGGATATCTTGGGATGATAACAATACCCATATTAGTTCCACATTGTATAAAATCCCTAGTGTTTTTTCGTATTTTCGATTATTTTTTGTTTCCTTGCTAGATGTTTCCTTTTAGAATATGGTTCATTTGTTTTACTTGGGAAGCATGAAAGTTCATTGATTACATCACCTTAACTTCTTTTCATAGTATATCGATAATCATATTTTATCACATCACACTTTGATGTCTAGTGATGCTTAGCATTTTACATGGTTTTTCTTCTTTATTTTAAATATATTATTCTATTTAGCCATGCTCAAAAGGTCCCACTACAAAGAGATACTAGGCATCAAATCAAGGGCATCCATCAAGGAGATCCCTAGATCCTAATGCGACTTCAAAGGTAAGGGATATATTCCTTTAAGTGATTTTTTATTTTCTTTTCATGGTAGGCTTGTCTTTTAAATTTTCCCATCCATTCCTTGTTTTTCTACTATGTTAGTGTACTATACTTATGCTTTCACGATTCAAAATTGCACTTGCAGACATTTTATCTCAACAATCCCTAATACCAACATTTTGAACCTAAACTAAATTCAAGAAGTTAATAAGACCTAGAATCAAGTGCATTCTTAGAATTTTTAACATTTCACAATAGTCATTTTTACCTTATCAATTCCCAAGGTTTCTGGTTTGCAGTTTTTTTATATATATCATCTTTTTATGTCAAAAATTCAAACTATCAAATATACATGACATTACCTATTTATAATAAATTTGACATCATCTGCATTGAGTTCCAATGTGATAACGGATTTTGTGACATCTTTCAAAGGTAGAAGTAAACGTGTAAAAGCACCTTCCTAGATTTGAAAATGAAGGAGTATCAGATATATTACATAATGAGTAAGGAAATTATCCAATAAGAAAAACCATAATGGAGACACCAATATATGACCAAAAAATGGAATTTAGATTGTATTTGAAATGGTTTGTAGTTGTAAGAGGTATCAACTAGATCTAATGGTAGGCAATTTGATACAATAGTATTGCTTTATGGTTACCTTTTGAGCTATTGAAGGATCAATTCCACTAGACACATAACCCTATTGTGCCACCAGAGAATGAAACAAGTACAAACAAAAGCAATAGCAACATGATGATACTATAAGGCATTGAATGATGAGAATCTAAAAAGATGAGAGAGAGAGAGAGAGAGAGAGAGAGAGAGAGAGAGAGAGAGAGAGAGAGAGAGAGAGAGAGAGAGAGAGAGAGAGAGAGAGAGAGAGAGAGAGAGAGAGAGAGAGAGAGAGAGAGAGAGAGAGAGAGAGAGAGAGAGAGAGAGAGAGAGCTTGAGCTCTTAGAAGACACAAAACACATAGAGAGAATGCATACAAGATAGAAAGTTGAAATCCTAGTCTTTCTTCTTCTTCTTCTTCTTCTTCTTTTTCTTCTTCTTCTTCTTCGCTACTATATGAGAGTACCTTAAATAAGAGAGAGTACAAAATACATAATCTACAAGCAGATCCATGGTGTGAACAAGCTAAGTAGAAAGATGATTAGATAGATATTGTAACTTGGGTAGGTGGATTAGTGACCAGCTATAAAGTATCATTGGAATCATATGCCATTGTGGGTACCAACCATATCTATGATGACATGAATGCGGAAACAGTCATCTAGGTATGTGAGTGTCAACTTGTGTTGAGCTTGACATCTCAACACTCCCCCTTAAGCTCAACTCCATGACTTGTTCTCCAAGTAAGCTTTGAAAACACCGAAGCTTTTTTGCTCCTAGGGCCTTGGTGAAAATATCCACAACTTGCTCTTTGTGCTCACATATATGAGATCAATGTCACTTGCCAAGACATACTCACTGATGAAATGGTAATGAACCTCAATGTGTCTTGTGCATGCATGAAACATTGGGTTCTTAGTCAGCTATATATTGCTAATTTTGTCACAATAAATGATGATTCTCATGCCTATATGCATCCCCAAATCATCAAGTAGCGTTTCCATCCAAGCTACCTCAGATGCTATCATAGCAGCACCTTATAATCCACCTCTGTACTTGATAAATGCAATAGTGGGATATTTCTCATTACTCCAAGTAATAGCCCCACTCTCAAAAGAAAATACATAGCCATTGGTAGACTTCCTATCAGATACACTGTCAGCCCAATCTACATTAGTATAACCAAATAGCTGTAGCATATTGAGTCAGCCTCATAAAAGATACCATAATCCAATGTGGCCTTAAGGTACTGCAAGGTACATCTCACACTGTCCAAATGAGGCTTACAAGGCACACCTACATAAATTGACTCTCTAATCTAACAGTGTAATTACAATCTGGCTTGGTAATAGTAGTCAAGTTCAAACTTCCCACCATCTTATTCTACATTGTGGGATACTTTAATACCGCACCCACATTAGCACTTGGTTTCACATTCTAATCTAGTGGTATTGAGATTGGATTATAGTCAGTCATGCTATACTTTGCCAATATATATAAGATGTACTGCCTTTGTGAGAGTCATATTCCTTTAGATGTTTGTATTACCTCAATGCTAAGAAAGTACTTCAATACTCCCAAATCTTTCATGTCAATTTTTTTCTTGAGAAGACTCTTCAGATTCTCCACCTCTTGCACATTATCACCCCCCAACAATCAAATCATCCACATATAAGGTAATCAGAACAATGCCCCTATCAATCTGATAGCCATGAAGCGAGTGATCTACATTCCCAACATGGAAACCAATAGAGACAAGATAATGTGCTATCTTGTCATGCCATGCTCTTAGTGCTTGTTAGCCCCCATGCATGGCTTTGTGTAGCCTACACACATAATCAAGGTGAACCATGCTCTCATAACCCTATGGCTGCTCCATGTACAATTTTTCTTGAACCTCACCATGAAAGAATGCATTTTGTATATCCATTTGATGCTAAACCCAACCTTTTACTACAACCACTACAATGATAGCTCTTACAATTGCCATCTTTGCCACTAGAGAAAATGTCTCCTTATAATCAATTCCATAAGTTTGTGCATAACCTTTGAGAACCAGTCTTGCCTTATACCTGCTCACACTACCATTTGTATTATGTTTTACTTTGTAAAACCCACTTATAGCCTATAGCTTTCTTCCCTTTAGGTAGTGGCACCAAATCCCAAGTCTAATTTACACTTTTTCTTGAACCTCACCATGCAAGAATGCATTTTTAATATCCCTTTGATGCTAAACCCAACCTTTTACTACAACCACTACAATGATAGCTCTTATAGTTGCCATCTTTGCCACTAGAGAAAATGTCTCCTTATAATCAATTCCATAAGTTTATGCATAACCTTTGAGAACCAGTATTTCCTTTTACCTACTCACACTACCATTTTTATTACATTTTACTTTGTAAAACCCACTTGTAGCCTATAGCTTTCTTCCCTTCAAGTAGTGGCACCAAATCCCTAGTCTAATTTACATACAATGCAACCATTTTTACATCCGTCCAATGCACATGGCCAATAGCTTCCTCAAAACAAGGGAGCTAAACTAATTTTATAACCTTTACCATACATGCATAATGGTGAGCAACATAACCATCATATGTCAACCCTGTTTATGAGATACCTTACTCTCATTGACCTTCGTACTTGCGAAGCACTCAGTGATCCTTTTGCATCAACCTTGATTTTCATTACACCAGGTATATGAACAATTGGAATATCAAACTTATCCATACTATGATTTGAGCTATCACACTCACCATGTACATGTGAATACCCTTTTGCTCAAGGGAATAGCCCATAAATACACACTTTCTAGCTTTTGGATCAAACTTCTTTCTTAGCTTATCAAGAATATATACGTATGCAATGCATCCAAATCATGTGATAAATATGGTTTCTTGCTAGTAAACTTTCCATTTGGTATCACATTATGCACTGCCGTAGCAGGAGTCTTGTTCCTAATATACATAACTATAGAGACAACTTCAGCCCAATACTAATAAGGCATGTTCTTTTCAGCCACATCAAGACTTGTGTAATTGTTGCAATGTACCTATTATTTCTTTCAACAACACCATTTTGTTGCATAGTGTACCTATATATAAAGTGCCTCTGAATTCCATGATGTTTAAGAAATTTCCTGGATTCATTGGAGAGACACCCTCCCCCTCCACTTGACCTTAGCCACTTAATCTGCCTACCTATTTATTTCTCAATCAAAATTTTAAAATTTTGAAAGTAAGAGAATACCTCTCTTTTCTCCTTCTTACAATACACCCATATCTTCCTTGTATGATCATAAATAAAGGTTACATAATAATTACATCCAACCATTGATGAAATATTTGTAGGACCTTACATCTGAATGTACAACATTTGAATTCCATGATGTTTAAGAAAATTGCTAAATTCATTGGAGAGATACTCTTCCCCTCCACTTGACCTCAGCCAATTAATCTACACACATTTATTTCTCAACTAAAGTTTTAAAATCTTGAAAGTAAGAGAATACCTCACTTTTCTCATTCATAAATACACCCATACATTTCTTGTATGGTAATTAATAAAGGTTACATAATACTTACATCCAACCATTGATGAAATATTTGTAGGATCCCATACATCTGAATGTATAACATCAAATAAATATATGCATGTATATTTATAATGAGAAAATGCATGCCTTTCCTATTTTTTGAATTGGCATTCTTCACACACTTTTTGTATATCACCCACTTTGAATTTAGACAGGCCTATCACAATCTCATGTGACTACATATTTTTGAACAGAGCTGAACATTTACATGGCCAATCTATTTATGCCAAATGGTAATATTAGCAACAACTCCTACACCTTGTGCAAATGTTAATAGCAGCCTTTAGCTCGGGTACATTTACATCCAAGGTAAATATCCTTCCCACATGCTTGCCCTTTGCAACCAATTTACATCCATTTTTGAAATATTCTACAAAGCAACCATTTTTACTTGCAATCCTTGCTCAAACATTTTCCCAATAGAAACTAAGTTCTTTGTAACTTCTACATCTTGTATAGACAATCAGACACTTCCAACATGTGCAGTAGGATGTGATATATTGTAACCTATTTCAAAATAAAACCTAGGATTTCAAGGGTTTTCATTTCTCTAAACCATTCTCCATGAGACATCATATGGTTAGCGACACCTGAGTCCACATACCATACACCCTTGGTCATTACTACTAATGCATCTACATTTACTATATTCATCATACAAAATCATATGAAATAGAAAGATTTTTGCCACAATTATAGCATTCCTTGTTATCATAACTTGCATTTTGTTTGCCATGTCCTTTATGGCTCTCCTTGCCTCGAGGTTGGCCTCTACCACGTGTATATGACTGCTCCTATGAGTCATAAGATTGCCCTTGATTTTGTCCACAATGGCCACCATTGCAGCCTCTACCACCACGACCTCTATCTCTACTTGTGTTAGAGTAGAGCACTTGTTTTGAGCTATTTTTGCTTTGTGACTCTATCTTCTTATATCAACATAGATATTAGATCTACAAAATCAGGAATGATATCTCTTGTGTTGATGGAGATTCCAAATTGCTTGTACTCCTCACCCAAGCCATCCAAACATGCAGCCACTATCTCATCATCATCAACCTGTACTTCAATAGATCTAAGAGCTTTAAAAATGCTTTTAATCTTCAATGCACAGTCATTAATAGACAGTTTGCTACGCTTTACATTGTTTAAACTTCAACTACAACTTTCTAGCTTTGGTATTTGTACCAAAGAGTTTGATCATGTTATTCCATGCTTCTACAAGACTATCTGCATCTTGTATATGTCCAATCATCATATACTAATGGAAAGCCAATATATCACTGTTTGAGCACCCTAGTTCCATTCCTTTAATGCCTTGGCTTGCTCAAGTGTGGCATTTTTCTCTAGTAACTCTAGAGTCTCAGCATTATCTCCTTCAAATGTAGCCCCAATAATATTTATCCATAAGGAAATTAGTCAATTTGAACTTCCAAGTATAAAAGTTATTCTTGTCAAGCTTTTCATTGAGAATCTCATTAAATACCTCAAACATTGTGGAGCAGAACCCACAAATCTTCTTTTATCAACAACTTGATTTACATATGAATAACCTCAAACTCATGGAAGCCAAGAAACATGCTCGTAATACAAATCCAATCGCAAAAGCTTAGACCTTAGGTCTTCAACACTCCCTTGAGCACTCCAAGTTACAAAGATGACTCATCAATAAGAGATTATATAATAGAGATCTCCATAGATGTACTGCTGCATAGTAGGTTTTCTTGTAGACTCTTTGTGCTTACTCCTTACGTGAACAATGCTTTGATACCATGAAAAGATGGGGGGAGAAAGAGCCTAAACTCTTGCAAGACACAAAATACAGAGAGAACGCACGGAGGATAAAAAGATGAAACCATGGTCTTTCTTCTTCTTCTTCTTTAGAATATGAGTCTACCTAAAATAAGAGAGAATATAACATACATGGTATACAAGTGGGACATGGTGTGAACATGCTATGTAGAAAGATGAATAGATAGGTATCTTGTAACTCAAGTAGGTGGACTCAGCTATAAAAGTATTAGTGGAATGATATGTTGATGTAAGTATCAATTAGGTCAGTGATATGAATGCAAAAACAGTCACCCAAGTGCATGAGTGTTAGCTCATGCTAAACTTGACATCTCAACAAAATCCACTATGTTAACTTTGTGATCCAAGGGCACATGAATATAAAATTTCTTAATTTCTATATAAAAAATCGACAAGACATGATCGATTGCTATGCTTTAGCACATTGAAATCTTTTCTATATTCTATTGAGTTGCTTATTGAATATATGAAAGGAGACAAGAAAAGTAAAAAATAAGATATTATTCTTGATTGTATAGTCCTTTCTTTTCCTTAAGATAAGACATACACCAAACATGCATATGGAGGGGTGCCTCCCCTCCAAATATTAGTTTTGACTATGTGTAAGATCCACATTGCCATGTTTCTCATGTGCAAATAGGAGGATAGCTTGCAAAATAAATAAATAGTGGATCTTGATTGCACCAGGACTCTCCTTATGTAATATTTCCATGCAATAAAAGTTAGTTGGTTAGTTCGAAAGTTAGTCAGCCAGTTAATAAGTTAGTAAGATTACTAACTAAAGACTAACTAAGGTAAAAAATAACTAATGTTAATAGCTAATAATTTTTATTTAATTACACACACACACACACACACACACAAAACGAGAGTCGTAAATTTGATATTTTTCTCGGATTGACAAGGATCATAGCCACCCTTCACGGAAGTTACAATGTGAACGAGACTTATAAGCCATATTAATCACTAGTATTCATGTGTATAGTTTGGATGGTTCAAAAATATTAAATTTTTGGAAAAAAAAACTAGTATATTTCAGATATTATCCTAAAAGGATAGAATTGGATGTCATTTAGAAGAAAAGACAAGTGATATTTTAGTTAGTTTTGGAGATTTTATAAAAAGAAAAAAGATAAAGAGAGTGATTGGTGAAATCTTACGTGCCGCGATCGTATTCTACAGGTAGTAGACAGTACTTCGAATAGGGTGAGAAAGAAGGAGTGATATGAAAGCTTTCTAACCAAGTGTCTTGAGTTTTACCCCCCTTTTGGAGCCAATGGAACCATCAAATTTATGGGTTAAGAATCAGATCACTGAGTTTTCCAAGAGTCCCTCCAGCAAGAACTCTTCTTCTCAGCCTTATCCCCTCCTCTCTAATTCATTATAAATGTGAGGCATGGGGAGGCACAAGAGAGCATAAGGAGACCCCGAGAGACTGCAGAGAGAGGTAGAGGGAAGGATACCCCTCCAAGAGATTGTGAGGGAGAGCTTGAGAGAGAGAGAGAGAGAGAGAGAGAGAGAGAGAGAGAGAGAGAGAGAGAGAGAGAGAGAGAGAGAGAGAGAGAGAGAGAGAGAGAGAGAGAGAGAGAGAGAGAGAGAAGAGTTACCTTGAGAGACTGCACAATTCCCTCTATCTCGATCCTTGACTTAGCCATCTTCTCCTACACTCTCCCATCTCAAATCTATTCAGCCTTCTTAATCTCTTGAGTCTACTTGCGTACAATTGCCTCCAAGCAAAGAATATCGCGTGCAGATGGCAATCCTACAACTAGCAACAAAGCTTCGGGCGAAGGCATCACTGTCAATCCAATTGTGGTACCGGTCGTAAGTAATGTATTTTTGAATTGATAGATGCTTACTTTGATTCTCAAATGAGATACATTAGGCTCATGCTATGATGTACGAGAATAGGTCATGGGAAGGGATAAGCTTCTTCTCACATATTTGAAAGATGGAGTTTGCAAAGTGCATGTATTAAGGAAAGTTAATTGGACTTAGTTGTATATGGCTTATTCGTTGATAGAGCAATCGATCAAGGGTTATGAATAGCAAAATCATAAAAAGAATAACATTAGGAATTGTGCATATAAGTATTAAGTGAAATTTTGCATAGATTCACTCTTTGATTCTAAGGGGGAGAGCAAATACGCGATGGAATTATTATTGCGTCTATTCTTGTATTGTTGGGAAAAATACAATTAGTTTTGTTTGTTGATTGAAAAACACCCTAATTTTTTTTTTTACAATCAACTGATTGTTGCATTGCGATTTGGATAAATATTTCAAGTGCTTGTGTTTGATAGTAAAAGCATGGCAAGGGTCGGTAAGGACAAGTAGCCATGGGGAATAAAGGAATGTGTTTCCTGGAAGATGATATTAGGTTGATTGCCTTGATTGTGCTTGATTCTTAATGGGATTAATTAAGGAAGGATATTTGTACAGGTGGATCATCTCCAAGATTGCATCGTGTATTACCCCGAGAGGGCACTGCTTGATTCACGGGCCAAAGGTCGAGTGGTGAAAATGCCAACCATGGAAAGTGTGTCTCACTCTTAGGTCGCTTGGGGTCAGTGGAGATCTAGATAACCCTTGTTGAGTTCGAAACAGAGCTATAGACTACTGTGAGCCCAATGTCTAGGACGTTGGAAGATCCTATTCTAGATAAAGGATGGAAATTTTGGTGCCATGTGATTTGGACCAGGTACTTATGTTGGATAGAAGGGATACATAATTCTCGTGTATGGGCAGGAGACAAAGATTAACTTGAAGATAAGTTAAGGAACTTGGTTGTCAAAAGGACTGCTTGTTTTGTTTTTGTGTCTATGCTGTAAATTATGCGAATGAACCATTTTTCCTAAAAGGCTTAATTAATGAAGCTGATTTTAAATGTCGCACATAAATGTGGTAGGACCTAATTAGAAAACTAAAGCTATCAAGGGAAGCGCGTGGATGGAACCCCCGATGGGTCCATCCCACGGCAGGGTGGTCCCAGGGAACTGGGAGGCTTCTCACAAGGATTTATCACTGTTCAACTTTAGGTGTTGTTAAGTTAGAACCCGATTCATGCCATTTTAGGGGACCGGAATGGGACTATGTCCTACGGGTAGAGAGGTTGAGCGCGCATCCCTCTCATTTCCCATTCTCTTTGAACCAAGTGCGGTATGGATCTGCTTCGGATTGGGTATCTCTACGTAAAGTAGGATACCCAAAACCCAATGCTAGAATGCTTTCAAGAGACCTTGACAACTAGGAACCCAAATTTCAAGTCGATCCTAGTGGGTTCGGCCACAAACATTACATTGCGAGGCGGACTCGGGAAACCCTAGGCAACAAACCCTAGAACATTCCATGGGAGTGCCGGGTATCGACACTTAGATTCGTTTCTTGATGTTTACACCTCAACAACCCCACTAAGGAGAACCCCAATTTTTGTGTAAGCAAGAGCTCTGTTTTAGACAAATAGATCATGCAAACATAGCTTCACATATATTTGAGTGTGTATTACACAAGTAAAGAAGACATTTGACAATTATGGAGAGATAACTATCAAAAATGGAAGATACATCCTCTTTTAAAGGCTTCAAAGTTCAACTTCAGATAGATCAATAACCACTGACTTACAATCAACCATGCAAAAGCTATAGGAAACTTACTAGATTAACTTTCTTTGAGAGATGAAGATCTAGTGTGGTTCTTTCCAAAAGTGAATAAGTTTGATATTTATCATCTCCAACTTAATACACAAAGCCACCTTTGTTTGAGATGTCTTTTCTTCATGAGATCATCCACACATTTTTATGAGTATATACCTGCCATTCTCCAAGCATATATCTACCATTCTAGTTAGACACATATAGAATAGCATCATTAAGGTCTTCCTCTAAGACCAATTATCAAATACATATCAACCCGGTTATGTCATGCACATGGAGCTTGTTTCATCCCATATACTATCTTTTAAAGCCCACAAACTTTGTCTTCAGCACCTTGAGCTTCAAAACTAGATGGTTATTTCAAGTACACTTCATGCTTGAGATATCCATTGGAGAAGGTTGATTTGACATTCATTTACATTACTAACCACTCATGTTGTGCATCAAGGGTTAGAATGGTATGGTACAGATAGTAGTTAATAGACACAAAATAATATTTGTAACCAAAACCCTTTATTTGCACAAATATATTTCTTTGTCATAGGTTATAACTCATACTTATCTAATGATCCATTGACCTTATACTTATCTTTGTAGACCCACTTAGTGCCTATTACATTGTGGTTTCTTTAGACTATCTATAAGACCCCAAGTGTGATCATGCATGATAGAATCATATTTTACCTACATAGCTTCCATCAACTTCGGATCCTCCATAGTCTCTTCAAGGCTATTAGGCTCTTGCAATTTCTCTAGCAATCCTATACTTGATGATATGTTATTGAGTGCTCCTTTGCTGCTCTATCCTCTTGGATTGGTATGGCACATATTGAGCTTCTTCAACTACTCGTGGATCCCTACTATCAAGGATATGAATTATATAATTGGGCAACAACTTCCTTCTTTAGGGCTTCTTATGCTCAATATTCTTGTCATATGAAAGTTCTTCATGCCTCTTAATACCTTAGGGCTAGATTAAAATGCATCTAGTGGTTGTGAATGATGAGTAGGGATTTTTTCTTGACAAAGGATCTCCTTCCTCTACTTGATGTTGGTGCAACAAACACCTCATCTCGAGTTATGCTAGCCTTCCTTTTAGTATTGGTCTTAGAAAAAGTCCTCTAAGACCTCATCTACAATCAATCTAGATTTAAGTGTTTCTTTTAAAATTTGAATACTAGACCTCTCATGCCAAAGATTGATTGTGTTTTTCAAGCTTCTACAATGTAAGTTGTAAATTGATACAAGTTGTTACTATGATTTGCCGTACTAACAACTACACCATCTACATTGTGATTTCAACACCATTCTATCAATGTGAATCTTCATATCATGTGACTGATGATGATCACAACAAAAAGTAAGCTCCTCTTTCTATGGATAGCCACCATGATGGCATCTCCTATCGGACATAGCAAGGAATCCCAAACTTGATTATTAATTAGTGTTGTGTGGAACTATTATCATGATATAGTGATCATCTATTGTTAAAGAGTGAATTTCTTTTGTACAAATCTCTTCAATAGCAACACATATTACAACTTTATTTTGAGCATTGTTACTGGACTCTTTCTTAGCTAGTCCAATGGATTTAACCATATGAAGGAGAAGAAGCACATTAGCTTCTTCTCCTTATTTGGTAATTAGTAGCCAACCTATTTTGTGGTGGGACAATTCCTTTATTTTTGTCTATAAAAAGAGGGAGTGTAGCCACATCCCATTATCCATCCATTTAGATACTTACAGATTCTTGGTGTGGAGAGAGGAAGCTTGTGGAGTGTGTCAACCATTGTACTTTTGTCATAGTGGATTCCTATTCCCGATTAGATTTCATGCATTATCTCTTTCATCAATTTTGTATCTTTCATTATTTTGTTGTGTGTTTTGCTCTTCTAACATGGTATCAGATGTTTAAGGTTTCTTGACCAAGATCTTATTGGATGATATTTGCTTCTACTTTTTGTTGTTGATTGGCCAAGATAATAGCATTGTGTCTTGCGTTTTTGGACATTGGATGCTTTAATAGATGTTTTGTATTTACATTTCTCACTAAGAGAAGGGGTATGTTCAAGGTGGACTAGTTTTGGTTGATGATCTCATTGCAGTCGATCTATGTGATGTTGATCGTACATGGGGGGCTCACAAAAATAGAGTTACTTATTTCCTATGTAGGTACTTGAGGGGTGGACCAAATATTTTTAACATAAAATGTCTCCTAACATGATAATAAAGTTATAGAGCCATTCCACCCTAGGGAGGTGTACATATAGGACAATCTTACTATACTAGACATAAAAAAAAGAAAGAAGTATTTAATTAGTTATTGGTCAAAATAACAAACTATGAAATGACTAGTTTTAGACCATAGTAGGGAATATGTACTTGGGCAATTCATTTTATCCAATGAATGTAAAGTTATTGAAGGAGAAAATTTTAAGCTTTCTTTTTAAAGTTATACATGCATACAATGTTCTCCATTTATCGAGTGAATAGTTGAGCAAAATATACTTTTTTTCAAAAAGAATCATACATGCATGTAATGTTCCCCAATTTATGAGGAATAAATAGATCAAGGCTAGCTCCATTGGAAACTCTAGAGAAACATTATATAATAGCACATTGTCTCCATTTATCCATAATGAAATATCTTAGGTCCATATCTGTACTAGATATTTATCCATAAGAGAAAGTTGTGTAATCGTGATTGGTTGAGATCCTCTCTCAAGATCTTTTTCCTTCTCTCCATTATGAATATTTAAGAAAATAATCTATCTCTAATAGTTGCAACAACCCCAAGACAAATGTCTCCATCAAGAAAGGGACTAGACCAAGTTTGAAACATATTTATATCCATCCTTCACTTGGGAGGCACTCTACTACTAGCTTTATCATGTTCCTTGCTCCTTTGATGACTTGTAGCCTCTATCTCTTGATGCCATCTAGTACATCTAGAGAGGCAAGCTGCTCCCCTACTGTACTACCAAATTTTGTGAAAACCCTCTCTATGAAATATAGGCCCTTTGGTATATGTGAAACTCTAGTCTCAAGTAACTGTTAAAGTTATTGGGACTAAATGAAGGCCAAAAGATACTAATCTTTAAGCTCAAAGAATGGAAGCTGAAAATCTAACTTCAAAACCACTCTAAAGATCTCTAAGGTTAATCTATTTAAAGTCTCCATGAATGTTACTTTTCCATGTTTTTTAAAGAACAAGTTCAATTCCCTCTAACTTCCATGTTTTTTAAAGAACAAGTTTAATTCCCTCTAACTTCCATAGCAATAGCTTCTTTACTGGCTCATCACTTAAACAAGGCCTCTAAACTAGCTTTATCGATAAAGCTTTACTCTAACAATTCAAAATCATGATCTACGACCCACTTCTAGATAGGATGAATAATGATGTTCCACGCTACCTTCACCCTACCTAGGTTCCAATCTCCTTGTGGCCAAATAGAGTTCTTAAAAATGCACATCTAGCTAGTGTAAAAGCATTAGCTAGACAAGAAAATGATAGCAGCCCAAAGAGGGAAGGTACTCAATAAGGGGTGACTAAATAAGGTTCTTGATAATAGCTATAGAAGAAACTCGTCCTAATTATCCAATTGTCAACTTGAGGTAAAGAAAGATCAATCGTAACCTCAAATTTTGTTTTCATTGTTAACCATTTCAAGGATAAATGGCCAACAAGACAATAATTGCATCATTCACTCACATGGAGATCCTAGTGACCCTTCCTTAAACAAAAACAAAAATTTTCAAAGACAGAAAAAATTAATCAAAAGGAAAAACAAGAAAACATTAAAAGAAAAAATATGAGAAGACATTACATCCTTGAAATCAAACTCTACACCATATTGTGTCACTGCATAACGAGGTTTTAGTCCCTTTAACACTCTTTCATAATCCTCCTGCATAATCCAAATATGAGAATTTGTTAGTATTTACTTTACATATAAAAGATGCACAAATTTTCTCCATGAAAATAAAAACTTTCGTGATAATCACCACCAAGGTAAAAATACAAAATGCAAATCTTATAAGGGATGAGATGTTAAATATAAGTAAACAATTAGTGAAATAGCCATTCAAAGTTTATTTTATATATCCCACCCCCAACACACTCATGCACATGTGGGCATATGCTCATGCATGCATGCACACACATGCGCGTGCACACGCGCGCACGCACACACACACACACACGCACACGCACACGCACACGCACACGCACACGCACACGCACACGCACACGCACACGCACGCACACGCACATGCACACGCACACGTGCATGCGCACACGCACACGCGCGCGTGCACACACACACACACAAGAAAAATGAAACAAAGAAATATATATAATGTGTTCCAAGATCAAAATTGGCACATGAGATAAAACCATGTGCAATAATGATTATCACTACACATCAAGGGGTATGACATGCTAAAAGATAACCAGTGCTATACTATACAAAACCATGCACAATGATGATTGCCACTAGACATCAAGGTGTGACATGTTGAAAGGTTATTAGTGATATACTGTGCAAAGAGGCGAAGGTGATGTGGCAAGGTGAGATAATGCACATCTAGGGATAGAACATGAGGATGAGGTAGTACATGTCTAGTTGTGTGGTTGAATATGAATATGATAAATTGATTAACTATCTTTGGTTGATCAAGATTGGTTGTAGATAGAGTATGCCATACATCCCTAATGAATATAATATGGGGGTAGCATTTTGATTGATCCCTTAACTCTATCAGGTATTGCTTGTGTCGCTAGCGCAGATTTCCCTCATCTCTCTCTAATATAGCCTCTTTCCAAATCCATGCACCTGTAGTTAGTGTGATACTCTAATCTCCTTGACTCTTTGGATTGTCACCCATTTCTGTGGGTATTGTATGCATAGTCACTATCTATAGGAAATTAGTGAGTTGTGATTGTCATCCCTCTTTGTAGAGTACCTACTTGTAGTATTGGTATAGTATGGCACCTTCACAGGAAGGGGCTATCGGGGGGTGAGAGCCATGTATATCCTATGTGCAACTAGTTTTGAAAAATGTCCTATCACATGAGCAAGTTCCTTTAAGTGTGAAAGAGGTGTGTAGAGGGGGAGTTAGGGTCATGCTGAAAGGGGAAAAGGTGATCCATGTCGATCTCGTACTTGATGAGCCATAGCTCCTCGACCTATGTATACCATGAAGTCTCATGTCTTACTTGAGCTAGCTGCCTAGAGGCCTCAAAGGCTTTCCTAGGTAGTCTATTTGAGTGCATGTTGAACACTGTGTATGAAGCTCATGGTTTGAAAAAGTGCCTCCAACATCATGGTGGGTACAATAAACTTTCCTCTAATAATCTCACCTGGTACTAATGGTTGGCTATGGATAATTCATGAGAGCATGATGATCTTTGGTCTCACAAATTGTGCCCGTAAAAATGTAGCTAGGGCAAGGGTCCAAACAAGTACACCATACATCACAGTTGGTGTGACCAGTGTGTCGAATAGCTACCTTTGAGTGCAAGGCTCCTTGCAATGTGCTTGGTGACATTGTCTCTCCAACATGTTCAATGCTATCTGTCCTCATATTAGTTGATCTCTAGTTACTTGTGCCATGGAAAATCTCTTAGCAGATGTAGTAAATGTGACCCCTAAGTAGACATGAGTCCACAATCTCCATGTGTCTAGCTCCTAAAGTGAAGACTAATCTCTTGCTCACTAGGGTTCATGTGTGGAGAATTAAGATCTTGGTTTCCCAAAGATTAACCATCAATCCACATTATGTGCAAAAGCCATGAAGGGCATGGAGATGCCACTATAGATCCTCTTATAACTTGGAGATCAAAATAATTTTTGATATAATAGAGACTAGTATACCTTCGATGTTCACCTCGTCACCCTCTCCTCATGTGATATGATATTCTATAGATTCACATTTAAAAATTACATATCATATTTGGCGATAATATATTTATTCATTAAAAAATAGTTTGATGGCATGAGGTTTAGCATTAGCACCAAATGCGAGTTTAAAGAATTATTTAACTAATAATAATTGTAATGTCACATTTCAAATAAGAATAATGAGTTGATGGCTCATAAATAAATTCCTAATTTAGGGAACATGGTTGGGAATTTAAAAGGGACTTTATTTATATGTGTGAGAGTGGTGGTAAGGTACTTGATTTACCCTATTTTCTGTCAATTAAAGGATTGAAAAATATATTTTTATTAAAAATTAAAAATATATCAATTTCTTAGCCATTTAATGAGGAATGATGCATGATATGATATGATACTCAATGGAGTGAGGTATGCATTAAAAATCTTAAATTATGATTTCACTTAGACACTAGATTGTTAGCTTTGAATGATTTTTTTAAATCTCATAAAAAGTGACTTAATTTTATTAAAGATATAGAAAAACTCTAACAAGGAACTGAAATGGTGGTAAGACTTGAATCAATTGTTTGGATTTACTAAAATAAATCTCAAAAATCTAAACATAAAAGAAATCCTAAAATAAATCATTGTAGAGTGACAATAGAATATCTATGAGGAGTGGCCCCTAAAAGGTGGGGATAATTGATAGCATACCTAGGTTAGTTTTTCTAGTTTTTAGCTAGAGATCTAGCCATGATTAATTAGTTGGAATAAATATTGGATATTTTAATATAGGTTAAACCAATGAGATTTTAGCTAGTTGAAGTGTGTGAAAGTAGTGTGTAAGTTATTGTTGGGCTATGAAAGAAGTTTTGAGATGAGCTTAGAAGGTTAGTACAAGAGTGGACTTAATCTTGATTTCCACCCAATCTAGTGTAAACAACACTCATAGCTACATCTCTAGAAAAACTAACTTAGATATACTATGGATTCTTCTCACCGGGTTGCTCCTTATGATTGTTTCTCTATTGCTTGGTGATAGTTTATTCTAAGATATCTTTATGTTTAGTTTTTGAAGATTTGTTTTAGTATCAATTGGTTCGAGCTTTGCCACTGTTGAAGTCCCTCATTAGGGTTTTTCTCCTTCTTACATAAAATTGAGTTCATTTTATTAGATTAAAAATAAATAATTCAAAACAAACAGTCTAGCATTCAAATAAAACCCCATAATTTAACACTTTTTAGTCCACACCCCACTCTATCAAGTATCATATCACATCGTGCATAGTTGCTTATTAAATGGTTAAGAAGTTAGCATATTTTACATTTTTCATAAAAAAGTAATTTTTACTTTTTTTAATTTATAGAAAAAAATTAATTCAAATACCTTATCACTTCTCATGCATATACAAACAAGTTTATTTGATACCCCAATTAGGCCATCCTAAAATAGAAAATTTATATATGAATCCTCTACTCATTTTTTCATTAAAAAAATAAAATTATAATTATTACAAGTAGATTAATTATTTAAACTCACATTTCATACTTAGGCTAAATCTTCTATCACCAAGCCACTAAAAAAAAAAAAGATATTATTGCTATATATGATATGCAAACTTTTAAATATAAATATATTTTTGTTTGTTTTTATTACATATATGATATATTTGGCACAAATCCAAAAAGTATGTATATTTTCATTTAAAAAAATTAGTCTAAAGGTTTTCATATCAATATAGCTTTAAAATTTTTATATCTAAAAAATCTAGTAAAATAAATAAAAATGAAAAATATCTCAAATATTTTTATATGTTTTTTATTTTTGATTATTTTTATAATTTTATTTTAATATAAAATATACATTTGAATAAAATTAGCTAGCTTTTTACATTTATAAACTTATAAATGCATTTTCAATATTTACAAAATACACAAATTGTGATATCGTAGAAAATATAAATAAATAAATAATATACATATATATTTGTAGAGATATACATGTTATTTCTTTAAAAATTTCAAAGTAGATTTTAAAACTATTTTGAAGTGTTTTTAATGCTTTCATATTTTTTAAAAGAAGAAAAAACCAACAAATATAATGACACACAGAGAGTTTAAAATTGGGCTTTAATGTTGTGGTCAAAATATTTTAATATGAGAAATTTAAACATTTCCATGGGTCATAATTTGGATATCTCAGTCTCTCTAGAATCGAGATGATGAGATAAGCACAAATTAGATGGAGAATAACGATCACTATAATATGACAAGAGGTGAACAAGAATGCAATTATAGTGAGGATGATGCTTATTATCTTAGTGATGATTCTCTCCTTTTTCCCCTCACATTTAGCAGTGCTACCTCAACAACATGTGGTCTTCATTCTCGTCTTGATGATAATGATGATTATCAAGGTATTACTTTAGATTTATCTTTGATGTTCTACTATCCATGTCTTAAGAAAGATAAGACAAAAGAAATCATTGGATTCTTGCCGAGGCTTAGTGTTTTTTTATTTTCACATTATACATTACATGTAAACTCATAGTAAAGAATAGGGCAAATGGTTTTGAGCCTTAGGGTTTTAAAATGGAAACCTTATCTTCTCATGCATCCTGTCTCTACTCATCATGTAGCCCACTGTGGAGGCTATGGCGTGTGAGGAGGCATTAGTAGACTTTGAGGGCTTGCTGCAGGTTGTTGTTACCTCTACTCCTTATTCTTCTTTTATTCACCTTGCCAAATAGGTTGTAAAAAGGTGCCAATGAGCTAGAACTTTGTAGAGGCTGCACCATGGAGTACGATGTCGTGTCACTACACGCACACATGTGAAAAACTCTAGAGTGCATCATTATCTGACTTTCTTATTGATCTAGAGAATAAATGTCATCTAAGTCATTAGTGCTAGTGTCAATGGCATGGATGGTTCAAAAATACTAGATTTTTGAACAATTTTAGCCTATTTTTGATACTTATTGTAAATATCCTAAAAAGCTAGGGAAATTTCTAGAATAGAGTAGCATGCAGAAAGCAAGTTACTTTTTCAGCTAGTTTTTGGATTTTTCATGAAAAAGAAAGATGGGAAAAATTATGCGCGTCGCAATTGGAGTTGACAGGCAGCAAACTGCACTTTGAACTGAGAGAAGGAGTGATCTGGGAGATGCCTGAACAGGTGTCCTGAGGTTTTACCCCTCTTTTGGAGCCAACAGAGCCATCAGATTTGGGTTTCGAGAAGCAAAGAAGACGCAGTTATTTTGATGCACGTTTTTGGTCTACGAGGGAGCTCTAGGAGATCTAATGCTTGGAGATTGCTTCTGAGTAGTGCTAGACAAGAGATTCTAGGTTCTATCAATACATATTGATTTGATTCATTGTGCTTTGTGTTTTATTGTATTTACCTCTTGTCTATTCGTTTTCTTCTCTTCCATCTCCTATCTCTACTTCCCTCATCTCTGATCCCCGATGGATACGACCTTTCGACTAAAGCCCCTCCGACAACGAGATCCATAATATCCCAATCCCCAACCAACACCTTTAGAAACACATGAACACCACCCAAAATGTCCAAATAGACCTTAATGGCAATTCACCTTCCTTATTTGATGCATGCCTATTTAGATGGGCTATCCATGTTGTGACATCAAAACTTGAATAGTTGCTAGCTATGCTAATCTCAAGGCAAGAGATGAGCATGAAGGACATGAACAAGTTAGCCAAAGGGGGTTGTTGAATATTGTTAGAGAAAAAGGAAGAGACAAAAGAGGAGACAATGAAGTAGAGTGGTATTGACTCGAGCAAGAAAGAAAAAGAATGAAAATTTTTCAAAAGAAGAAAAAGAAGAGACAAAAGAGGAGACAATGAAGTAGAGTGGTATTGACTCGAGCAAGAAAGAAAAAGAAGGAAAATTTTTCAAAAAGCGTGCAAGCATCCCTACTAATCCTCCTCTATTCCTCCACTGGTCATGCTCATCTTCACTCCTCAACCATCTTTTTTTCTTCTTCTTCTTTGCCTTATGTTATTTCTCCCACTTCTTTCAGTCTTTACCTCCAATGGTAAAGACCTTGCTAAGAAGTTAGTCAATGGAACATATTGAAAATGTGACGGATATAATATTGGTCTTCTTCTTCTAAGCACATATATGGGCATTTTACCTAGAGTAGCTTCCCTTGTGGAAGAGGAGAATTTGTTGAAGACAAAATTTCTAGCATCATTAACCTCTTCTCTTCTTCCTCTTCATGTCTCTTTCTTGAGAATCCATAGTAAGCTTGGTTTTGGCAAAATAGAACAAAAATTGATTGCCTCTCACCCAACATACAAAGAAGTGCAAATTGAGGATAACCATGTAGCAAAGTTTTGCTTTGAGCTTGGCTCCTCACCATGAAACTTACAAAGAGACCTTTCTTGCCATGAATAAATACACAAAAAAGGCTCAAGACACCCATGATGATCAAGAAACAAGATTAGGTAGCTCCTCCTCTTTGTTCGTACACAAAAGATCCATAGTTGTTGCACAAGAATAGAGCAAGAAGAAGGATGGACAAATAGACTTTTGAAAAGAAGGAAGAGAGAAGTTATAGAACAAAAATCAACTATGCTCCAACCTCCTCAATCACTTTTTTTCAAGAACCCCAATTGAACTAATTTTTATCTTTATTAATTTCAAATATTAGACCATACATAAATATTAAGGTATGAGCCTTTAGCTTTATGTATTCCAAGAAAGTTTCCTAAGGTTTTAAAGATAAAACACATATGCTGCAGCTTTTAAAGCTCCAAGGCAAGCATTTACAATGCACCAAAAAAATATAACAATGAAGTAAAACAAAGATCTATTAGCATGAAAATTTTGGAGAAAATAAATGATTTCTTGATGAAGAATCATATTCTTTTAGCCTTTTTGGTGTAGAAATTGGAGGCTATAATCAATGTTTCTTGTAGAAGGCACTAATGGCTCAAATCTATTGATCATAAGAATGACTAGGTCATGACGTCAAGGGGGACAAGGACATCTAATTTGAAATAATGTTGGCTTACTCCAAGTTAACATTGTTGGTAAACATGCTCTAGCTAGGAGTAAAATAGTAGCCATCAAGGGAGGAACTCTAGTTCTCACCATGATGAGAAACTCAGTAAGCATCCTCTATCTAGATGGGTCCATATGTATTGTTGTCCTCTTTGGAGAGGGTCTCTCTATAATATGGAAGCTCAATAAGCACACATCTTCAATTGTAATTGTCTAAAGCTCTCTAAAAAGAGGTGATGGTATTGCATGTTGATCTCATGGAAGCTTGTGTAATGATATATGTTGTTCTCCTTTGATCTGATAGATATAGTCGTTTGGACAAAACCCTTATATCTCTTGATCTATGTCCACTATTGGTGTCACAAGGTCCATATAGGATCATAGGCGCATTTAATATTGTGAGGTGTGTATCCATGTATGTTGAGCATGTGGAAAATACATCTTGAGAGGGGTAGAATAAGTGTTATCTTATCATTGTGGTCATCTTGTCTAACTATGGATGGCTAAGTGTTATTCAAAGATACTCAAAGCTATTGTCAATTAGCATCAAGTATCATGCTCCTTTGCTCTCATTGTCTACAAGACACAAGTGTCATGGTGAGTATATTTGCCACTAAAGCTTCCAAAGTATTTGAAAGAATGTCACTACCTTAAAGAGGCCTCCATAACCATAGGTGTGGGACCAAATATCATGAGGACATAAAATTTTAATTTAATGCTATTTGAACACTTAAGTTCTAACTTGCACATGTGGGATTAAGTTAAATGTGTGTCACAGTGGTAGATTATCCTAGCTTGAGTGATGAGGAACATTGGAAAATTTTAGGTGGATAGGTACTAGTGGAGCACCTAAATCAGGTTGTAGTCAAGAACATGGAGTTTCTCCTTGGAAATGACTTTTAGTATCACGGGGTTAGATATCTAAATGATTTAATGTCTTGGACTAAGGTTCCTGGAAAGCTTCAATATTTTAGGTTCAAAGAGGTTAGGACTTAAAATTGAGGTTGGTAGTATCTCATGTTATTTTAATGATGACATAGCCAAAGGGCTTTGCAACTCAAATTTGGATACCGTAAAACTGAGGTAAGAAGACCAAGATTACATTGCTCAAAATTTGACTTTTTGCCTCTTTGATTTAGAGTGTCTCCTCTGCCTTGTAGACCTCATTTAGATGTCTTGATATTCTTCATCTTCATCCTCCAATTCTTCAAATGTGTCTTTTTCAATGGCTATTGATACTTGCACTTTGAGAGGTGTAGAAGAGTGTAATGTTTCCATTACTTAGTTTATTTTAATGTGCATATACATTCCAAAGAAAATTGATTTATGTTGCACACTTAAAAAAAACTAGCTCTAATTATAAAACTAACTCTCATTATGAAGACAATAATAATTATTAATGAGGTATTATATGCTAGTTCATGGAAGAAAGACTTGGGAGACCCTCCCAAGACTAAGCTTATTAAAACTATATTTGTAGTATAGAACAACAAAAAGAACTAGCCTAGTGGATAGTCACTTGGTAGTTAAGTGCACTTGGGTGACGACACTGTTGAGATGGGTGACCCCTCGAGAAGATTTTCCTACAAGCTAGTGGGAGCTTCTCGTGTGCAGCCAATAGCCCCAATGAAGCCTTCGTAGCCTGTTGGCCAAGTATGCCAAGGTCTATGCCTTTGTCACCGCCTTAGTTACTGCCTTAGTCGTAAGCCTTGGAGTGACGGCTGCCGATGACACGCCATGTGGTACTCGCCCATAGATTCGTAAATTTTTATCTTCACGCTACAAAAATGGAGCTCCCTCTTTGATGTCATCAAAAGCGCTAAAAGAAAGTATTCTCTCTTTGTCATCGATTATCATAGGAAAAAACACTATAAATTGAGGGCTTGGGGATGACCAAGAAGGGGGAAAGAGCAATTTTGATGAGGGCGAGACACTCATCAAGAAGGAGGAGACTCTATTCCGCGAGATGAAGAGATATCATTCCATTCAACCTAAGAAAGGGGATCGCAGAAGGTCTCTCATCCTCTTCTACTTTAATCCAAGAAGAGAAGACATTGAAGAACTTTATCCTATTCTATCAATCTGGTTAGAAGTCATACCTCTACTCTCGTCCCTATTCCATCTACTAGAGAGAGAGAAGTATTGCTCTCCATGAGGCAAGAAGAACCATTCGCCTAGCCTACATCATTGAATCCCGCAATAACCATCATCATCATCATCATCATCATCATCGAGAGTCTTACACCCTTGCCAACCGGTATTATTACCGTGTTCTTCTTCTTCTATGAATCATATTTCTCTCAAGGTCCTGAAGAAAAAGAATTCAAAAGCAGAAATCATGAATAACCCTACTAACGTGGAAGCAATAGTTGGAGTTGCGAGCACAGAAGTCACAAACAGAGTCAGGGGCGCGGATAAAAACCCTTTACCATCTTCGATACTACATGTTTTTTTTCCAAAAATTTCAATCTAAATTCAATAGAAATAAGATAAGTTTCTACAATCTTAGAGTATTCACTTGGTAAATTATTAGAACATCTTATAGGCTAGAAACTGTTAGGGAAACTACGAAATTCTAAAACTCAAGAGAAATCATGAGGAACTTTTCAAGATGGATTTATTAAGAATGAGCCCCAAAGAAATTAGTCAAGGATATAGTTTAATCTGGAAGCTTTGATAGAAGATTTTAAGACCAGAAATATCTCTAAGTTGAATAAATAGACTTAAGACCAAGAAACTTGGTTACAAGAATAAACATTAAACTGGAAAGTTAGAGACCCCAAAATCTAGATACCCTTAGTTAAATTCCAAGGGGAAGAGTTCATTATATGAAATTCAAGTATCGATTGCTACTAGATTAATCATCACTTGAAAGTTGCATGATTGATTGAAGTCATAATTGCTTGAAGACATCAATCTTGTTTGTGATTTTTTAGATTAGATCTTGATTGAATTAAGTATTGGAATAGATATAAATTGAGGAGCCCTTTACCTCCCCCAAGGATAGGTGTTGAATCCCCATACCAAGAGGGGATGTTTTTGTTGCCGCGGAAGCATGGACCGACTCTGATGGTTGGCGAGAGGTCTCCCAACAGTGATCGTATTAAGTAGGAGGTGGTTAAGGTGCCAGGGGGGCTCCTGGTAGTAAATCCTTTATGCACCTAGAAACTACTTAGTCCCCTGTATAGCCCAAGTTCTACTTGGGACACCTAAAAATGCTAACTATAGGTGGATCTAATCTTGGTGACATGCAGATGTGTCGAATGAGGCAGCACGTGAAATTGTAAATTTTCTCTTGTATGGGTTGGAGAACACACCTTATGGAACATAATCAATGAATTTGTTTTATTCTAATTGTATGTCTATGAGTAAATTACGCAAATAAACAACTGTGCATAAAATGATTCTTTTTAATTAATGAAGCTATTTTTATATGTTTCACATAATGTGGTAGGTAATTAGATAACTAAGAACTTCCATAGAGGGAAGCGGGTGGATGGATTTACGACAAATCTAGTCCTATGGCAGGGTGGTCTCGGTTATGGTCTCAGATAGCCGAGAGGCTTCCCCAAAAACAAACGCTAGAAAGAAACTCTAGGAAGGGCCGAATCACTGATTTACTTAGGGTTTGGTCTCAAAACCCGAACTGTAAATTATCTTAGGGAAAAGGTATGGTGGTTGTGCCAGAGCACTGTGAGGGATTTCATAAATCCTTAGTCTACTACTGGAAAAAAACGTCGTACTCCATTAACCAAGGGTAATGGTAGTCACTCATTCTGGACAAGAAGCCTCTTGAAGGATACCTCTAGATGTAAGCTAGTTTATTGATAGGTGACTATTAGGTAAATTAGGGACCTTTAGGTTAGTCCTCCATAGGTAACGACAGGACGCTTCCCCTACGAGGTAGACCTAGGGTTATAGAGCCGAAAAAAATCAGATCATTCTAGTTAGAGTACGAATGGCAACGACTGGAAGGTAAACTCCGGGCGACTACTAAAACGTTACTCGTCACGTAATAAAGGCGGGTACGTTACAAAGAGCATGTATTCAAATATGAGTTTAGCTTGCATTTCTCATTAAATGTTACATTCCCAATACAAAAGATTTCTTTTAGATTGGATCATAAAGCTTGTAAGATTTACTCACATCACTAGATACAACAAATATAAACTTTCTAAACTCACAATCAAGTTTCTTCATTTTCCCATCAAGAATATAACCAAAGGTTAACATCAAAATACTTTGAGATGAGATACTTGAGGCTTGGATCCATAGACCACTTCATATTGTGTAATACCTTTGTAACATGCCTGCGTATCGGCTGTCCAAGCACGTTTTTAGCGGTCCATCGAGAGAGGAGTCTAAGCGACGCTGCCCGGTAGTCCCATGGAATGTCACGGGGTTTGTCGCCTAGGGTTTTTTGAGTCCACCTCACAACGGAATGTTTGCGGCCGAACCCACTAGAATCGACCTGAAACTTGAGTCCCTAGAGGTCGAGGTCTTCTGACAGCATTCTAGCGTCGATTTTGGACATCCTACTTTACGTAGAGATAACCAAGCTGAAGCAGACCCATGCCGCACTTGGTTCAAAGAGAATGGGAAACGAGAGGGATGCGGTACTCCACCTCTCTGCCCATAGGGCATAGTCCCATTTCGGTCCCCTAAAACAATATGAATCGGGGTTTTAACCTAACGATTTCTAAGCGTCGGTTGTCAATAAAACCTTGTGAGAAGCCTCCTAGTTCTCTGGGACCACCCTGTTGTAGAACAGACCTTGTTGTGAGAAGCCTCCTAGTTAATGGATGGATTTAGAGATATCAACTTTCCAAAAATGCTTCTTGAAAAATTGGTAACCAAAATTTTCTCCTTATTGAAGGAAAATTTTCCAACAGCCATATCCACATGTTGTGTATCATGAAATGTGCACTCATATGTCAAATGTATGACCTTAAGCACATGCATTTATATAATCTTTCAACCATAATATCATCCTCAATCCTTCCTAGTCCAAAAGTATTGTTCATACCCTAGTGAAGAGATGGTGTGAGCTTGTATACCTTAACACCTTTCCTCAAGTTTGGCAACACCTCTACAAATGATTTAAAAATGAGAAATGGACAAAAAAAACTAAAGAACTAAGTGATGATTGAAAGAATTTAAAGCCTTCCATAATAAGCCTTTCCTTACTCCTCAAATTGATTCCCTTAAGGGAAGCTCTATCATGCCAAGTCTTGCTCTATGTTTGTAGAAGAGTTACTTTCCTAGAGCTAGAAAAATCATAATTAAAACTAACATAGTATGTATGTCCACCTAATGAAGGTAGATAGTTTCGCATACATTGCATAAATGAGATTGAGGACTCCTTTTGATCTATTTGTATTCCTTGAGAATCTAGTTCTTTCCAATGTAGCATGCTTCATAGACTTTGCCAATCCTTTTTAGTGATGGTATGCCCAAAGCCATGGCTTGAGACTTTAGCATAGACATTCTTCTTAAGTTTAAGTGTCCATACATTTTATGCCATAGTTTAGTAGGAGAAAAATGGGTTGTTCTTTCATCTTGTATGGCTACAAATGTTGAGGACGATCCATAAAGTTTGAAGATTTTTCCATGCTTTTTCAAATTCCACTTTGAACCTTTTCAATCATGGCTCAATATGACAATAAGTTCTTGGTCAATGAGGGTGTCAAAAGAATATCTCCAAGTGTCTTTTTCAAACATGTATTGAGTTGGACAGATATGTCACCTTGATTTGTAATAGCAACAGGAGTACTAATTGCCAAGTATAGATATTACCATTGTGAGAAGAATCTAATTTAGAAAAATATTTAGCATGAGAAGTGTGGGAGATTGCCCCACTATCAATCTACCATGGTTCTTCTTTAATTCCAAAGTTTATACTATTGGCTTGTATAGTCTCCTCATTAAAAGTAAAGAGTTGGCTTGAGAGAAGCATTGAGAGCTTCCTTCTCCATCAATAAAGTTAAATGATTTTCCCTTCCAATCATCTTGCTTCTTCTTGTAATCTTTCTCAAAATATCCATACTTTGAATAATAATGATATTCAATCAAGTTGTGATGATAACCTCTACCTCTACCTCTACCTCTAGAGGAATGGCCTCCTCTTCCATAGAAAATGGATTATCTTCTTGATATAGTTGATTATTGTTGTGGATGGCCTGGTTCACTTGGTGCCTTCCTCTTCCTCTTAGGGTGTTGAATGTTTCTCTCTCTTGCTAAAAATAGGATTTTATCAATTATACTTGCTGAAGTAATTGTAGAGTTGCCACTATGAATATTCTTCTTGGAGTGATTGCTTGCCTTTGATCTTCATCTCAATGAATCTACTCCATCTCATCAAGTGACAGTTCTTGCCTCAAAATGATCAAGGCTTAGACAATTCCATATCATTTCTAGTAACCAATTATTGATGTATATCCTCAACTCTTTTGATGAACTCTACGGTAGTTTCTCCTTCATTTCTCTTTGTGTTAGTCAACTTTACTCTCGAGGCTATTTGTCTTGATGTAATTTTTTATTCATATATATTCTTCAAGGTCTCCCATGATTTCTTAGGACTTGTTGCATCCATTAGATGGTAGAGAGTCATCATTGACACTTAGCATCATTATGTGGACAAATACATGGCCTTTTTGTCCCATTTTTCCAATTCTTCTTCATCAATAACCTCATTTTCTTTTGGTCTATCCATTGAGACCAAGTTCCATCAATCTTAGAAGAAAATAAGTGACTCCCTCTTCACTTTCCAAGTGGCATAATTTGTGCCATTGAGCTTTTAACCTCCCTCTAAATGCAAATTATGTAGAATAGGTGTCATTTTTACCTCAAAGAAACCATGAAGTGAATGGAAAATTTCACACAAACTAAGCTCACACTAGGCAAGATCCTAAGAAATCTCCTCTATTACCATGAGAAAAGAAAATTGGATAGCCAAGAGGTTCAATTTGGCCAAAATAGTAAGCACTACTATAATGACTTATCATAGCTTTTACACTACTTTAACACTACTTGAAACACTGCTTAAACAATGCCTTAGATAATGCTTTTATAGTGGTTGAATTGTGCTTTAAACCACTCTTACAGTGCTATAAAGCACTTCCACAATGGTGAAAAGTACTCTAGACACAATTGACTATTTAGTAAAGTGTTAGTGAAATGTATTGAGATGAGAGTAAGGTACTAATCCAAGTCTTAATCAAATCCAGATTGGATAAATAAGGGCTATTTAGTAAAGAGTGTTAATGAGATGTATTGAGATGAGAGTAAGGTACTAATTCAAGTCTTAATCAAATCTAGATTGGATAGATAACACAAGATTGATAATAGCACTGAACTCTTCATTCACAACAAAAGGGATAGGCTAATCCCCAAACCTAAAACGAGTAGTGTGAGAAGCCCAATAAACTTAGATACACTAATAGACATAATGTGGAGAGTGTAAGTTACACTCAGCACTCGTTCCATTGCCAAGACACATCAACTTTCTTGAGTTAAATGGACCCAAGGTATGTGATTGCTAATCACAATAGCAAGCAAGTTACTCAAGTTGTTCTCAACTATGGTCAAATTTTACAAGCATGTCTTCTTCAAGCTATGTAGATACACATTATGGTGATCCCTCACTAGAAGAGAATGAAAATAGCATAATGCCTAATCTTGATATGGACTTCTAGCATGGGCAATATGCTCTAAATTCTTGTTTTATTGATGAAATTGGAACTTCAATGTATGTTAATGCTTAAAAATTAAAAAGAAAAAAGGATTCAGATGCATGGGAATCTTGGTAATGTGAACCTAATGTCTTTTGAATAGTAAGATATACGCTAGAATATCCATGATACTTTGATGGTGGCTTCATGTTAAATGCATTGGCTAGTCATTATATTAGTACTCTTGGAATGTATGGAATAAACATTTGTTTACACAACCAAAAATGCATAGAACATATGGGCAACTCTAACCTAGACTCGCAAGTGGAATGTAAAATCCTATGTACTATCACATTGGAATAAATGATCATCGATATGCAAATGGAAAATTTTCACAATGCATTTGATGCTCGTAGCATGCTTGGTGTACTTGAAATTTGGGACTAGTCGATAAGATGCAATATCTTATTCTAGTCAAAATAGAATTACAATAAATATATCATATTTATAGTAATTTGAAAGTTCAAAAAATATTGGTGATCATAGGAAAAATAAATCTAGGATCTATTGTGGATTTTAGGAAAAGTTGAAGGCCTAGTTTATATGTGCTACATGGTGAAAATTTAGAATTGTTTCACCTATGGATGTAAATAAATGGAGAGTAATCTAATAAATTGTCCTCAATATTGTACTTTATCTTCATAGGTTTTAGTTGAAGTTGACAATGCGTCAAGCTCATTCACGTTCAATAGAGTATAGAGGGTTCAAACTATTGATAATGATTGATACTCAAGGGGGAGCTTACATCTCCACTAGTGATAAATAACTTATGTATATACCGACTCTTAAATATACTAAGTTTACATCTAGGATATTATGTGTTGATAGTATTTTTTGCCATGGGAATCACTATCTAGTATACTAGTCACTGTGAGTTGGTATGGAGATGTGTATGGTTTGACATCTATAGAATATATGAAATACATGGAATGTATATTTAAAGATATATATGAGACATATGGATGGTATACAATGTTCATTTCAAGTGATGCAAGAGAAGTACATTTGTGTAAGTTACATATGATGTGCATGTCATGTACATTTCTATGGGTTATTTGAGATGTATACAATGTAAATGATGCATGGAGGAACACATCTTAGATTCAGGCATTGCTTATGTTGGATGCTAATATTACTTTTCCTTAGTAGTCAAAATGACACTAATTTTTAGAAAATAGATGCATCTCTCATGGTTACGACAGTGGTTATGATTCATACGTGTAGATCGAAACTATTTAAGTGACTGAAATTTCAAACAAATAGAACATGACCATGATTAAGAAGCAATAGATACACATGATATTTAACTATAATGTCAAAATACATTTCTAGTTGTAATTGATGTCTTTGTGTCACACTAGCACACTCAAGGAAGATTACAAGAATTTAAGTTGGGGTTTGTCATAAGGACATGAAATTTTATTTAACACTCTTTGGACACTTCAAAACTAGTGCACTCGAGGAAGATTATAAGAATTTAAGTTGCGATTAAGGACATGAATTTTTACTTAACACTCTCTAGACACTTTGAAACTAACACCTAAGTTGTGCACGCGTGAGTTGCACATGTGAGATTAAGTTAGATGTGTATCATGGTGACATATTATCCTAGCTTGGACAATGGCAAACTTTGGTAAACATTGTGGATAGGTAGCAATGAGGCCTAAGTTAAAATATGATCAAAGATACATTGAATTTCCCTTTGGAAATGACTTTTGGTATCATCGAGGTTTGAGATTTAAACGATTTAATATCCTAGACTAAGGTCTCTAGAAAGTTTCAACACTTTACATTCAAAGAGGTTAGGATCTAAATTTGAGGTTGGGGATTTTTTAATGATATTCTAATGAGGACATAGCCAACAAAGGGCCATATAACTCAAATCTACATGTGGAGGCCTTAATGAAAATGGAAATTTGTCAAATGTAAAGTTTGGGTTAGTTTCAATTTGCATGTAATTGTATCTTCCATCACTTCTCTCCCATTTTGGATTGTTTGGGAAAAACTTTAGGTGGAGACTTGAGTAGTGGGTTGAGACCATTCTCTATTGAGTCATTAAGGTTCACACATGAAAAATAAAGCTCCAAATGTCTCACAATTGGGCAGGAGATGAAAACATGAATCGAGATCTCATCACATGTATTGTAAAAGATAATGGCGGTGGGAGATCTTGGGAGCACACAACAATATCTCCAATCTAGATGAAAACTTTCCCCTAACAAGAAATCTTGGAATTCACAATAGTTGAAGACATCTATCTTACCACTTCCCTTTGCTATCTTGACATGCCATCCTTTGTTGGCATTCTCAGTGACCCAAGTCTTATCTCCAACCATCTAATGGTAAATCTAATTAGCCAACCTTTCTAGAGAAACGTCTAGTTTCACAAACACCCAACCTTGCTAAGGGAAAGAAGGTTAAAAAGCAAGCAACATAGTACATTGGTAAATCTCCTATTGCAAGGTCAATCAAATTTGGTTGTAGCTTCTAGACATTCAAAGTGTTGGCAAATGCAATGGAAAGAATAAAGATAAGGCTAACTAGGAAGGATAGCATCCTATAATGAGTTAGCCTCCTTCTTCGAAGATCGGGATAATGTTGAACTATAAAATGAAGAATCTTTTGCTCGGAGCCAATCACATGAGTAAAGAGAAAGGATTGTGAGATTTTATGATGCTATGTAGACTTCAAAACATGCTGCTAAGAAACTTGGATAACCCTATAACCATGGGAATTTTCAATCTCCTTAACAAAAGATTTTACAATATTAGTCTAAGGAGGACTACATATAGGGCTTACAAAATAGTCAATCTAAAAGCTATCATATGGAGACCAACATCCAACAAAGTAAATCCACCCAGCTATTTTGGAATAGTGTTTAATTGCCAAGATATCCACACTTGACGAAAATGATTTACTTTCTTTTTTCTAACATAAAGTGGATGGATTACACCCATTCCAAGAGAGACTTCTTAGTCTAGGAAGTAAGGGTAAAAAACATGAGACCATATTGATCATGATGGATTGAGCCACTTCTAGTCACACATGAAGAGACAAGCTTTGAGATTTCCAATACATAAACATGTCATGAACATGGGAGAACATCCAATCAAGTAAGGCACAAGTGCTCTCTCACCAACCCAAAACTTAAAAAATTATATCTGTAAAAGAAAACAATATAGGTTTTTGAGCATTGATATTAAACCCTAAAACCAAACCAAATAGGCTTCAAATAGCCATTGTGACATATTCACATTGGTCGAGTTAGGCTTAAGAAATATAAAGAAATCATTTGCCAAAGATTGTCCCAAAAGTGGAGCACCACTAGTAGGAAGGGTCAAATCAACAGCCTCCAAATCAACCAACTTATGTAACAAAGAGAGCATTGGGTGAGTTATCAATGTAAACAATAAGAAACTAACATGGCAATCTCCCCCATTGATAGACTTCAGTTGATGTAGAAAAAACCAACAAACATGATCAAAGGTCATTTTGATACCTAGCTAGATCACAACTACTTGTTGACCAAAGGATTTGAAATAATCAATCTCCATTGGAGCATTTAAATATTATGCATGATGTATCCTTAGCTCTTTACAATCTATTGGCAATGATTTTGGAAAAGTTTTTGCATAAGGAACCCATAATAGAAATGATGGGTCTTCAATGTCTCAAGGCACATGGAGAAGGAACATTGGGAAGCAAATAAATTATGAAATCTTACCATTTGAATACATCGGATTGGATCTCCATACATGATAACAAAGGCGAGTTAGTGGGTCCTTAAGTTGTTCAGTATGGGGTGAAAAGGGCTCATTAGGAAGGCTATCCCATGCGTGGTTGATGGGACAACACACTGTCGACTTCAGTCTCGATAGTATCTACCTCCATTAACTTTGCCTATTCATGCTTAACCTAATCTCATACCAAGTTACAAATATATTGACAGGCAAAATGGACAACATAAAAAAGGACTTCATATGGACCCAACAAAGCTTTGTAGTACTCGAGACACATCTAAATAATATATGTAGACTCAACAACCATGACAAACTTCTCATTCATCAAATATACAATATTCTTGGAATATTTTTGGTGTAGATCAACAAAAATATTGAGTTACACAATTATTTGCATGCAAAGCATCCACATAGGCCAACAATTTATGCTTAGCATATTCCTTCTCTTGAAGAGCTTGGACTTTGCATTTCAATCGTTTGAAACATGTTGCCAAATTATTAGAGTATTACATGCATGTTATATATACATAAAATATTCTAACAAAAATTACAAATATTGAAATTTATCTTTAAAAAGAAAATGCATCTTGAATACCATAATGCTGGGACAAAGAATGTGCATTATCCCTGAAAATAGACCATGCATTGATACCCTAGAGAAAATCTATGTGCTAAACAAAGCAATCAATTGTTGCATGCATCCCAAAAAGTGATTATACGATAGAAAAGACCAAATAAAACATAGAGGTAAACATCTACACCTATGCTTCATCCTTATATTGTTGCCCGTAGATTCAAGAAGAAATCTTTCTTAGAGCACCATAAAAATAAGCCATACCTATTGCCTAAACTCTAAATCCCTATCCTATCCTATATTGAAGCTAATCCAAGAATCTATCATCTCAATTTCTATAGATATTTATCAAGTTCCCTTGGCCAAGACAAATCCTCTTCTTACAAAGTCCACTTTGAAGTTTGTTGGACTTATGGCCTTCTTAAGGATCAAGTAAGGAGTGAAGCAAGGAGCACATGTAGAAGAGTTCATATGTTTCCAATGGTTTAGGCGCCTCGCATAGTATCTAAATTATGCATTCTTCATTACAAATTAATGTTAATAGATAGATGAGTCAAAATAGAGATTAGCTACTAGATTCAAGATATTCTTGTGAGTACATTGGATTAGAGTAGCAGGACAAAAAGGTAGCCTACTTAGGAGATAAATTTCTATAAAAAATATTCCCCTCCTTTAGTGGCACATAGTCTCTATACATAGAATATGATTTGATCTATTAGTTTAAATTTACAAATGAAGAAATGATTATGGATTCCCTATAAGGATACCATTATTTTAGGAGTATGAATCCAAAAAGCATTAGAATTAATACTCTAATTTATGTAAGGAAAGCTAGGACAATGGAGGTATTGATTTTTTGTAAATGCCTTTATTTTTGTTTCAATCTCAGGTATCCATGATCACTTGGCCCTTGTTTGAGGACTATACTGCTATGGCAAATTTCTTCCATGGTTTTGATGGACCTAGTCTTGTTGAAGTGATTGCTCCATGGCTACATATTTTCACTCTACTCCTATTGTGCCTCCCTACATGATATTTGTGTGCTATGTTTTAGCAACCTTTTGGCTTCACTTTTGATTTGCTAGAATTTCATTTGGCTACCCCCTACATGATATTTATGCACTGTGTTTTGGTGGCCTTTTGGCTTCTTCACGAAAAAAAGAGAGTTATGATTGTATTCTATTGCAAATTGGTTATGCAAAGTATGCGTGAAAGGGCAAGATCAAGGGTTTTCTAATTCATCTCAACAAGAGATAGAAGTATATGAGAAGGCTAGCCAGTTGCAAAAGGTGGATTGGGAAGTACCTCCTTATGTAGCTTTGGGTGCTATCAAAATTGCCACCCAAGCTATAGAGAGAGAGAGAGAGAGAGCACCATTTGAACATAACAACAAATGGTTTTACTACAATGTATTGCATGATACTAATTTGATAGTCTTATTTTATCTTAATTTATAATTAGAAACGGTTGCATAGACATAGCCTTTGTGGAGGCTAATTTTAGATTTGCAAAAATGATCGGTAGGAGAATAAGGAATATGTTTTAGGAAAATCCACGTCAGAAGGGGACTGATGATCCTAAGGCACGGAAAACGGATGGGAAATTCATGAAGAGATTCAGACGTACTGCATTTCCCCTAAATGTTCCATTTTGCAATATTCATACTATAGAAGTTCGCCTGAGGACGACTTGGATCATGGATGGTCCACTCTCTCAAACCAACATTGTAAACAGTCATGTGCTACAGTAACCACTGACAGTGCTGCAATCAACAGTTCACACCCTCTCAGTGCTGCAATCATATTCTATGTATAGAGTAACCACTCTCAGTGCTGCAATCATATTTTCTGTATAGAGTAACCACTCTCAGTGCTGCAATCAACAGTTCACACCCTGCGCAACTGCAATACAGTTGTTGACAACGGTTTCAAGCATGTATCAGAATGTCTATAAGTGCATCAGTCTTTAGGTTGCCTCAATGTCAAGACTGTATTGCTCTGTATCAGAGTCCATGACTGCAAGTATCAGACTCATATGAGTTCACAATTCCTCGGTGTCATCGGAACATCAGAGTTCACAGATTCCTCAGAGCACAGGGTTCACGACTACATTGGTTGTAAATGGAATGCCCTGAAAGCTGCATTAGCTGCATCTGTTTAATGTTTGCACGAGCACTGCCCTACTGTGTCTCACAACTGCTCTACTGCAGTCTTGCCCCGAACAAGTCCACAGCAGTTACGCAGCCTCCCAGGTCACATGCAGGTCAGGAGGGCATTCCAGTTTCATGCCAGCATTCCCAGTTCACGCCAGCATCAGTGTACGTCAGTATTAGTATCAGTTCATGTACCTACTTATGTTAAGTAGGTAGGTATGTAGGCATGTGTGCGTGTGTGTGTGTGTGCGCGCGGGGTTTTTCCTTCTCTTTTTTTCTTCTTCTTTTTTTCGTGTTGGGGGGGGGTGGGGGTTGTTTGGCTGTTTACACGCATGCATACATGCACATATGTACATACATGTGTATATATGTATGTATGTATGTGGCAGCAGTTTTTTACTCAGTCAATTGTTCTTGAGCCCTGCAACAAAAGCTCTCCAAGAGTTTGCTTCAAAAGGAGCTTAAATTTTCCCATTTATATGATGGCTGTTATATTCAACCTCATCTATTGGGACTGTACTGTGTATAGGACTGTACTGTGTAGATCCTAGCAAGTGGATGTGCAACTGAATCTGCATGTGAGATAATCTGCTGAATATATACAAGCACAGTTATTAACATTATTCACGTTTTCGCTTCAAAGAACTCAATTTAGAAAAAGAATAAAAGTTACTAGCCAGGAGTTTACCTCTATATAGTCTTGAATTTGAAATCTTAAACAGTTGTTGAAGGCTTGTGTACATCGATTTAACTGATCACAAAATGCATAGTATAATGTTCCAATGTGATCACACAATTGCCCATTGAAGGAATACTTTAGCTTGTCAATCAAAAGCCATTCTGATCCATTCAAGAGTCGCTGATTGAAAGAGGGCAGAGTTAGCATCAAGGGTCATAGTAGAAAAATATAAGAAACTCCCCCCTTCCCTCCCTCCCTCCTCTTTTTCTTTTTAACCGAATGGCCGATGTAGTAAAAAGCATGTAGTGAAAAAGGATCATGGTAGAAAAATATAAGAATCTCGCTCCTTCCCTCCTCTTTTCCTTTTTAACTTAATGGCCGATGTGGTAAAAAGCATGTAAGTGCCCTTCTGGCCAACATCAAAGCCCAGACCCAGATGCTCCCACAACAGAAAGTCGGCAGAGATAATCCTTGAATCAATAAGTCTTCAGGGAATTGCCTTTTAGGCAAGAATAGACTTAAGCTTCGCCAACCGAAGCACCTAACCATCTTCAATGAAATGCCCGATGAGCATCAAATTTGAGTGCATTCCTTGCCAACCACACATGCATAAACGCCATCAATAGAAGAAATGAAAGGGGGCCTGATGCTTGCTCCTTGAGGAAACCATCCAACACTATCTTCAGCCTCTGAGTGCTGCCAAGTAATCCGCTGAACAGTGGAAGTGTAGGAGTACGCCTTACAGGCTAGTATGCACAGCTTGAAAAACAGCAACTTGTCTCCTAGAATTGGCACAAATGCCCATGATTAGTTCTCCTTTTACTCAATTGGCCCCTAAGCGGTAGTCCTGCTATAAACTTCCATCAGAACAACTTTCCTTGGAAAGGTATCGGTTTTTTTTCCCAAGAAAAGAGAATTCTATTAATAACACCTCGAAGAAAAATCCCTGAGATAAATACAAAGTACAAGGAACTCTTTGAAGAGTAACTAGGTACATCAAAGATACAATGGTTGTGTGAATGCCAGACCATCTGAGGGGTAGTATGAAAGGTGTCTAAATCCCAAATCCGCAAGAAAGCCTCTCTTTTCTTCCTCATCCTCTCAGAGCTGCCTTGCATCCTCTTCCATCTCCCATGGAGAGTGTGGACTATCTCTATCCAAATTGTCAATAAAGACTCCCCAATGGGTATATCCTGAAGATCAATGACCTGGCTACATCTCACAGTCCATATGTACCAAGCTATAATACTAGAAACCAGCTCCCATCTGTGACAATGTGCGTGAGTCCACTATGTCTATGAGTAGTCTGGGGTGGGGATCTTCTCAAAATGTTGTCCAATGATGAGAAAAGAAATGCTCCCCTGAGTGTCCTCATAGCCGCAAGCTGGACCTCTATCTGTGACCCAAGCTACAGCCCCCCATGTGACCACCATGGACTCTGCTATTCCATGGAATACTATCCTAAGAGCTTCCTCCAAATCTCCTAGGCTCTGGGACAGTCCCATAGGCAATGTCTTTGTGTCTCCTCTAACTCACCACATTGTGCACATGCCATTGGGCCCTTGCCATATCCAAGCCAAGTGCCAATTGCTAAACTCCTATGGGCTAGAAGCCATAGAAAGAGGGATATCTTCCTGGGCCTGAAGCTGTCATGTAGCCGCCTCCAAAAGTCATATAAAAACTCATCTGAGATTCCCTCTCTATGCCAATGAGGGGTAGCTGCATGCTGAGCTCTAATCTTGCTGATCTATATCCTCTGTCCCAATCTAGTGGTGTAGCCAAAAAAGGAAATGTCGCATGGCCTATCAGGGAAGGGATCCCTCCACACCCACTCTCCCGGATCCCATTGAAGTCTTTGTAGAGGCCTCCTCTGGTATGCCCAATATCTCCATCTATCTATAAGACAAGTGGTTGGGTTGGGTCTATGTGCCATTTCCTGTCAAAGTGTGCCACTACTCTAATTCTCTGCCTAGAGCAGCCACTGAGGGCTGTAAGGTCAAGATCCTCTCGCCGCTGGAGGTGGCCATCCTCCCCAACTATGAAAGTGAATGTCCTGTCTCTGCTAGATGCAATGATTGCTAGAAGGATATCCCCTCTAGAGAAGAGACCAATCCAAGTCTGAGAGGAAGCTGTGTCAGTTTGCCAATCTGGTGGAACCCCCTCCATCATGGCCTCAATCATAGCCCTGGCTCCCCTAAGACCATGAAGTCTCTGCCTTTGAGTCTTGTGTGGTAACTCCTGAAATGCAAACCACTCCCCCACTGATGTAGCGACCTGCAAAGAGAATCTCCCCCATGATAACTTGCAAGAATTTATTAATGTGGTCTTCAACCACTGTATTTGTCTTTTTGACTTTCCAAACCATGTTTTCTTCTTTATCTGAACTGTGACAAAAAGGCAATCATTCCCCTTGACTATGTGGTGGAATGATCTCTCTAAAATACATAATGCTGTCCACCATATCGACATTCTTTATATTCTACAACTAGCAAAACGTCCCAATTTTCAGCACACATGGTTTTGATACATCCCATGGTACTTTGTTGTGGAGCAATTGCCCTCAGCATTCCAGAATGCAATCCACCTAGGAAAATATACACAATTCAAAATATTGAGGGCACATCTGGTCCTCGCATCTCAAGGCTGAATATCAACACTGTATTCTGGTCGCGTGGACTGGGGACCCACAATTCTGCTCGCCTGCTGTTTGTGCACAGTGCTGGCCTGTTCGCAGGGTGACGCTGTCCTCGAAGCTAGTTCTGTGCAGCCTGCACAGGCCTGCACCCATTGTTGCTAGGTCCAATGTGGGGCGTGTTTAGACCAGAAATAAGAATGCTTCAAGTGCGGGAGAGGATCTGTATACTGACAACACTCCCTGGGGAACCCATTTGTGTGTTGTGAGGTCTGAGGTGGACAGACAAGGGAGTACAGTGCTGTCAATCTGATTTGCAGCAAACATGTCCAAGTTAAACACTGCTTTTATCGACAAAGTGCTGGAGGCTTTGGGACCTGATTTGAATGCTGAGGAGGGGGAAGACATGGTTCCCTGTACCGAGTTGGTGGTTGCCTATTCCGAGGCTTCGCCATGCCCTGATGAAAATCACCAATTAAATGCAGCAAACATGCCTCTGATGCTTTGATGGAAGAAACTGATGAAGTGCCACCAACTAATCATCAAGTGCACTCCTATGGACAGGTCATGTCCGCCACTGAGGTCTCTCAAGACTTTGACTGGGAACACTTATTGGAGTTTGCCAATACTTTGCTGGGTGATTATGTTCAACACAACAGTGAAGCATTCCCTGATCCGGATCAAGATGATGTTTTGGACACAAGCATTGATACCAAGACAATGTTGCATTCTTTCTCGGCATTTTATGAGAGAGGGGTCAATGGTCATCCTCTTTTTTACAGGAAGTATCCCAATGCTTTCATGGATCCACCAATGGCCGAACTCAACACTATTGGGTGAGTGTGGAGGAAATTTTTGTGGGACCACAGGGCTCTTGTGAAGTAATGCCCAATTTGACAATGCTCCATGACAACCTCTTGGCAAAGGTGCCTCTGTTTTTTGATCAACACCTTGTTTTTTATGTGCTACCATGGAAACCAATGGTTAACTTTCAGCACCTACTCCAATAGGAATGCCTAGTTTGGGTGGAAGTGGAGGCTTGCCTTGCTGCATTTTGGCCTTTACGTAAGGAAGCTATGGCCATGGCATGGTCTTGGTGCCCCCTAGCTTATGGGCCACCAATCACAACCATATGGGTATGCTATGGGAAATTGCTTGCAAGCGGCCTAATTGGTTAAGACTAAACTATCCCGGAATGCCATCCTTGCGTTACCATTTGAAATAGGGCACCTTTGCCAATCATTGTTTCTCTTGTGGGCAGCTAGGGCACTTTATGGTTGAGTGCCCACATAAAAAGGTAATTCCAAAGGCGGGAATTCCACCTATGGTTGAGGAAGTTCTCATGGTTAAAGACCTTCAGGATGAAAAGACATGGAAAAGGGGAAAAAACCTTTGCAGTACCAAGATCATTTGGATGAGGGTTGGATGGATGTCCGTTTCAAAAGGAACGAAAAGATCAATGTGGACATCTCAACTGCTAAATTTAGCAATACCCACGATTCCTTGCTGACCTATGTGCAACATAAGGATAAGCAACCCATTGTGCACATCTCTTGACAAGGTCTCTTCTGCTCCACAAAATGCTTCTGCCGGGAAAACCCATATGGATCGCTTTAAACACTCCATCGCACTTACTTTTGACACATGCTTACCATGTGATCATTCCATGGCATCGGCATTTTCCCTAATTGGTTCCCAAAAAGGGAATGAACCCTGTAAACCCTGTACCTCTAAATTGATGAGTCAACGCATGAATTATTCGTAGTATTGGTAGATTTTGTGGATGAGGCTGTTAGCAGAAAGCGTTAAAGCAAGGTATGACCAGCCTCAACCTTGAGTTTGCTCGTGATTACATACAAAAGTTTCTACTTGGAATGTGCTCATGATTGTGCAATAAGCAACATGACATGTGGTACATCTTACGCAAGAATCAACGAGATGTCTTATGCACCTTTGAAGACAAAGTCATTGTGAAGCAGGAAAGATTGTGGATTGTCAAGGTTTTTGTTTATTTATGTTGGGGGGTTTGGCACAACATTACTCTAGTGTTCTCATGGTGATTCATGAGAGATTTCAGCTGGTTCTCATAAAAAATGATGTGGATGGCCACTTTGTGGTGATTGAAATTGTGCTTGATGGGAAGGCCCTCTAGCTGGTTGGTCTCTATGCTCCGAATGATCCCTTGTCTAGATGTAATTTGTGGAATAGATTGACAACCTCTTTGAAACTTCACAGTTTGGGATTGCTGATGGGAGACTGCATTATGTGTGTGGATTCATTGTAATCCACTTCTGGGCATTCAATGATGGATGCTCCAAAGAATTAGGTCTAGGAAGAGTGCCTTGAATGTCCTTAAACAAGACCTTTGATCCTGGTTGCATTTGTTGGATCTAGGATTCACATTTCATTTGGTATAGTATTCTGCTACATGGTCTAGATTGGACTATATGTATGTTACGCATAATGATGCATTTCTGCCAGAGATTCTGGATATGCAAGTCCTGCAACAATATGCCTTATTAGTTCATTCTTCTCTATAGTTTGAGATGCTTGCACAATCTATTGCACCTTTTGCACAATTTTTGGAAAGCTTCACTTGTGCTTCAATTCCTCTTATTTGAAACACCCAATTTTTAATGGCTACATGGGACGGTTGCTTGATCACTTCCTATCAGACTTTCCATTGAGCAGTAGCAATCGTTGCCTTGAGCAATTGATTAGTAATATGCAATGGATTGCTCGACAATACGGTATTCATTGTGCATCCCTTTGTGAACAAATAGACACGCAACAAAGGAACTCCTAGCCTTGTTTCATTCATTGCTTCTTGAGTTACCAAATGATGCATTTTTGCCCCCACTAGTTGCAAGATTGGTTGATGTTCTTCAACAATTCCAGTTGAGATCTTACCAACAAGAAAAATTAAAATCTTTGACCAGAAACTTGTGACATGCCTCTTGCCAAACCCATACATTCTTTTAGGGATTGCGTCATCTCCCTATGCTGAAGAAATTGGTTAGACTCCAAAACCCAAAGGGCAACATGGTCACCGATTTGCAGATTATTGTTCAAATGTGCCTAAACTATTTTCTAGATCTTCTTGGCTCGGCTATGACTCCTATACAGATCTTTGATGCTCGTGTGGCTTTTTGTTGGGAATAAAGGGTCACCATGCCTTTTATATGTGCTCAGGTGTGAATGCACAATTAACACTTGTACTTTACATATATGTATCACAAAAACCTGAAAGAGGTACAATGCATTGTATCCACACATTGTGCACCACTCACTCTCTACTCTCTACTACTGCTCACTCACTCACACACACACTCTTTTTTTTCGTAAAAGGTAATTGTATTAATTACGAAAAAAGTACAAGATTACATGATTACACGAGTACAAGAGACACGAGGGCCGTAGGCCAACGTGTGGGAAATCCCCGGACTAGGGTACTAAAAGGTTACACCAATCATGGCAAGGACCCAGAGGCAATTGCCAAATGCCAGGAATACAAATCCTCCCGAGGGAGCAAGTCAGAGTGCCTGATGAGATCTAGCTGCCAATGCAAGAGCCCTTTAAGCCTTGCAATATGTCGCGGTACATCAGAAGCCGAATCAAAGAGAAAAGCATTTCGGGTGGTCCAAATGTGCCAGCATCCCCAGTATCTGAAAAAATGGAATAAGATCTTCATATGTAACGGTGGCGGTGTGGGATACTTCGGGTGCACAAAAACCCAATCGAAAGGAGTCAGTGAGGACCCCACCACCGCGTGCCAGATTTGTGACAAGAGTGACCAGATATTCTTGGCGAGCGGGCAAGAAAGAAAACGATGTCGGGCCGATTCCGCCGAAGTGGTGCAGAAGAAGCAAGTGCCATTCGAGATTCGACGCTTGGAAAGGGCCGAGGCAAGAGGAAGACCACCAATCATTACCCGCCACAGAAAGACCTTGCATTTGAAAGGCGTCTTATTTTGCCATCCCTCCATCAGCGTTGCCTGCCACCATGACAGTGATTTCCGCAGGCCCCAAACAGTATTAACTTTCACACCCAACCATTGGTGATCTTAAATGAGAAGATGATACACATGATTAGTAGAGGCCTTTTCCAGACTCAACCGGCCTGCAAGGTCCCAGTCCTGCCAAGGGCGATCCATAGCCAGGGCAGGAAAGGGTTGCCTACCCTGAAGTTCCGAGGAAAGCTTCCCCCATAAATCACGGTATCCGCGCGGGATCCTGAAAAGTCTCCTAGCAGTCCGAAATGATGCAAGGACATTGCGAGTAGCAAGGGTAGCATCCGCAATCGAAGTCACACCCAAACGGGCCATGCGGTTAAATCTTGGTCTAAGCTGATGTTTATCTTCCCATGAAAGTAATCTGGATACCGCCAACAATTCCAGCTGAAAAGAGTTTGTCTGCACGCGGTCCCCTACAGGATGCCAACGGGCCTTTTGGAGCACCACTTTCCAAGAGCCGACCAAGTGCAGTAACAAAGAGGAAGAGGGACTGGAAAATCGAGCGTCAGCATTAAGGACATGCCACCATGAGGCTCGAAGCCGTGTGTTACCCTGGCGGAGGCCGCTGTCCTCAAGAAAATAACGGGCTATGATGGTCCACGGGTGATGATCCACACACATGGCACGAAACAGAGACCAGCGAAGAGCCAGCATATGAGTTTCTGCATCCAAGATAGCTCCACCACCCATGCGCTTAGGGGTACATGCATGTGACCATGAAATCCAGGAAATGCCTGCCCGCAGTGAATCTTTCTTCCATAGCATGAAACGAATGGGATGAGTGAGAGCCTTCAAAGTACTGGGCGTCCATGGCAGTAATGGCAGGAAATACGTCAACATTGGTAGCATAATTGTCTGAGCCACTTTGAGGCGGACATGGAACGGCCAGGCTTGCGACTTCCAATACATAAACTTCGCGGCCAGTTTGTGTGAAATCCACTCCAGCAGGTCCTTTGGCCGTACATCCACCCCCAATGGGTATCCAAGATGCCTGACAATTGAGCCACGGGAAACCACCTGGCCCTGCCAGCCTAATGACTCTAAATCAGGCTCCGTGCAACTGAGAATGGCTGACTTGAAGGCATTGATGCGAAGACCAGAAGCTTGACCAAAGAGCGTCCAAACATCTAATGCCTTGCGAATGTTATCCCTGTCCGCCTGCAAAATCATAAAGGAGTCATCAGCCAAAGATTGGCTAATGAAGTGCTGCCCCAAAGGAAGAGATAACCCTGCCAGCTGGGCAGAAGCCGCCATGGAGGATAACATTGAAAGGACCGGGTGAGTCGCCAAGGCAAAGAAGAGAGGACTCAAAGGGCAGCCCTGTCTAAGCGAGCGTGCAAGGAGAAATGGCTCTGTGACCCCACCATTAAGCATAACTCTTGAAGAAGCCTCAGTACTAATGGTGTAGATCAATCGGGACATGCGGTTACCAAAGCCCATAGCAGACATAATATCTGCAAGGAAAGACCAATCCACACAGTCAAAAGCCTTTTCTAGGTCCAGTTGAATCAAGACCACTTGCTGATTGGAGTGCCTCGCATAATCAATAGCCATTTGCACATTCAAGATATTATGCAAAATGTTGCGTCCCTTAATGAAACCATACTGGAGAGGGTGCACAAGAGCTGGAAGGTGCTTGTGAAGCCGATTTGCCAGCACTTTGGAAAAGATTTTATACATCACGCCCATCAACGAAATTGGTCTCCAGTGTTGCAGCTTTGACGGCGAAGGGACCTTGGGGATCAGTTTGATAAGGCCTTCTATCCATGAAGAAGGCATGACCCCTGTTTCCCAAACCTGCTGGAACATGACCACCAATGGCTTTACCAACTGCGTGGCCGAGTGCTCAAAAAATTCATTAGTGAGACCATCCCAACCAGGACTTTTATCCTTAGGCAGGTGCAACAAAACATCCATAACCTCCTCTTCGCAAATATCCGCCTCCAAAGAGGCTTGCATATCAAACGGAACCTGCTGGTGGACCAGCTGATAGAAGACCGAGCGGGCATGCGTAACCTGGCTAGACGGCAAGGAAGAAGAACCAAAAAGCTCCATAAAATAATTTCTGCACATATTGATAATGGTCTGCGGATCAGTGAACCAAAAAGCTCCATAAAATAATTTCTGCACATATTGATAATGGTCTGCGGATTAGTGACCATGCGACCTTCCGAATCCTGAAGTCGAGTCATATTTTCGCGAGCCGGAGAAGCATGCAAGGCGCGAAAGAACTTATGAGACTGGCAGGCATTATCTTGCAATGTGTCAGTCAAGTTATGCAGCTTGGCCTGTTGATAAGATTTCAAGCTAAAGACTTGAATAAGATGGGCCAAATGCCGCTCCAGTGACAGCAGAAAATCATCATCTGGGGAATCCAGGAGCAAGGAACGGACCAAGGCCAATAAGTCCTCTGCTGCAAGTCGACGTCGGCGATAAAGAGAGGCAATGTGAATCCCATACTGCCGAGCAACCCGCTGCACATTAGAGAGCAGGCGTGCAAACGAAGCCAAGCCCTCAGAGGCGAAGTCCAATAAGAACCGGTCAATCAGTTGCTGCATATAACCCTGAAAAATTGGATGCTTCAAATAAGAGGAGTTGAAGCGTAAAGGGAGCTTATCCAGCAACTGCATAAAAGGTGCAATAGATTGTGCCCGCATCTCAAGCTGGAGGGGAAAATGATCCGACAACGCATATTGCTGCAAGACCTTCATCTCCAGCATCTCGGGAAGAAAATCATCCCCCTGCATGATATACATTCTGTCCAACCGCGACCAAGTGGTTGCATATTGTGCAGAATGAAAAGTAAAACCCGAAACAGAAGGATGAAGCCACGACCAAAGATCTTGCTTAAGTACGTGCAAAGCAAAGGAGTTCCACACCCGACCGAATGCCCTGAGGTGGACTGAGAAGAGTCAACACACATATTGAAATCTCCCATCAAAAACCCTCTGCGGCCAAGTGCCATGGAGCCCTGCAAAGTCGACCATAGATCCCGTCGGGATGCGGGATCATTGGGAGCATAAAGTCCCAGCAACCATAAAATCTCGCCTTCAAATAGGACTTCGATTACCAGAAAGCGGCCCTGCACATCATTTTTAACAAGAACAGGCTGGTATTTCTCATGAACAATCATCAGCACGCCCGAATAATGCTTAGCATGTGTCCCTGCATAAAACAGACGGAATCCACGACAATCCACAACTTTCCCTGCCTCACCATGACTTTTGTGCTCCACTGCACACAATACATCCCACTGATTCTCATGCAAGACAGACCACATGGTATGTTGCTTATGGCGAGAGCAAATGCCTCGCACGTTCCACGTGGCAATCTTCATATATTTTCAAAAAAACGAAGTCACGAACGAGGCGCCTGTTGCCTCGATTGCATCTTTTCCGCGAGGGCATCCAGGACACCCTCATCCAGAAAATCAGCCAATACTGCAAATGAATTCGGGCGACCTGCTTTAGAGGTAGAAAGGAAATCCACTACCTTGGGAGCAGGGCGGGGATAACGCCTATCCCAAGGTGTAATCACATTGCCTTTTGCATCAAACGCCAGCTTAGTAGGTGGGCCCTTGGGGCCCTCGGAATAGACTTTCCTTGAAGACGGATTACGGGGGGTGGACGGGGCCATGGTACGCGCAACCTGCTGTGAGGTGACCATGTCTTTCCTGCGCGTGTACGTGCGCACGGAATCCGGGGAAACATGAGGCCCAGGATCTGCCAGGCCTCTCTCTCTCTCTCTCTCTCTCTCTCTCTCTTTGTGAAGATAATTAAATTAAGTATCAATATTTACATTAGACCATCAGGTCGGCTTAGAAAAAAGAGCAGACACAAATCACCAAGACTCTTAACACTCAAATATCACACAGAAAGGACAGCTGTTGTGGAGCGAACAATATCTAGCCAAGGAGTAGCAATGTCTAAAAGAACCAGATTAGTTGAAACCATAGAGGAGATCTGCCATAACACTAAACCACAAACATAGGTCACATGACCATGCTTATATGTATCACAAAAACCTGAAAGAGGTACAATGCATTGTACCCACACATTGTGCACCACTCACTCTCTACTCTCTACTACTGCTCACTCACTCACACACACACTCTCTCTCTCTCTTTTTTCGTGAAGATAATTAAATTAAGTATCAATATTTACATTAGACCATCAGGTCGGCTTAGAAAAAAGAGCAGACACAAATCACCAAGACTCTTAACACTCAAATATCACACAGAAAGGACAGCTGGTGTGGAGCGAACAATATCCAGCCAAGGAGTAGTAATGTCTAGAAGAACTAGATTAGTTGAAACCATAGAGGAGATCTGCCATAACAGTAAACCACAAACACAGGTCACATGACCATGGATGCCTGAGGCCAAATAAAAAATAAAGGCATTCTGAGTATGCCAAAAAAGCCACAGAGCTGTCCATCTAAGGAAATGGAAGAGGCAGGAATAATCTGATTGCAAAGCAAACATAGAAGTAATCCTTTCCATAATCCACGAATGGGCTGAAATCCGCTATTGAGTCACCAAGAACCACACATAGAAAACAAAACTTCAAATCTGTCGAGCAACAGGGCAAGAGACAAAGAGATGAAGCAATGTCTCATTACATGTAGTGCAAAATATACAGCGACCACGGGAGATCTTGCGAGCACGCAATACATCCCTAGTTGGAAGACCCCCAATAAGCAACCTGCACATGAACACTTTTCCCTGATAAGGAACCTTAGACTTCCAGAGTTGGAGTAATCTTTCCCGCTACTTTTTGCTATCCCAAATATGCCATAATTTATTAGCCTTTCCAGTGATCTATCTCTTGACCTCAACCATCTAATGATAGATTTGATTAGCTGACCTTTTCTCAAAATCATCATGAAGCACAAATATCCAGTCACGCCAGGGAGACGATGGTTGTAAAGCAGGCAAAGGAGAAAACCTCTGCAGCTTGTCCTGTATGGAGGACCAAATGTCATGATAGCCATGAGGCACCCGAAAGTGTTGTGACGAATACGTCGGAAAGAATAAAGACGGGGCTTCCCAGGAATAACACCATCATGGACTGTCTACAACCCCAAACGAGCCATGAGATTAAACTTATCTCACAACAAATCTTTATTAGGCCAATCCAACAACCTGGAGATAGCCAACACTTCATCTTGCAGCGAATTCTCCTCCTTACGAAGATTAGGAGGGCACCAAACTGCAAAATGTAACATCTCTTGCCAGGATGCAATCAAATGAGAAAGAAGAAAAGGCTAGGAGACCTTAATAGGCCTTATAGAGTTAAGCACATGCCACCAAGAGACTTGAATAACTGTGCTACCATGAGAGATGCCAGTCTTGTCTATGAAAATTTTTGAAATATCTGACCAGGGACGACTCTGAACACACAGTGCCTGCAAAAGTGTGAGTCTCAAAGCGGCCATATGCAAATTAACATCCAATAAAGCCGCAAAGCCGCTCCCTCCATCCTTTTAGTAGTCACAAGCTGCCACGAAATCCACACCTGGCCCAAATGATTCCCTTTCTTTTTCAACAACATAAAGTGAGTAGGCTGAACCAATTCCAAAAGAGACTTCGCAAAAAAAACAAGACCATACTAATCATGATGCATTGAGCAACTTTAAGTCTCACATGAAAAGGCCAACCTTGAGATTTCTAGTACATGAACCGATCATGTATATGGGATGACATCCAATCAAGCAAGGCACAGGAGGGTACATCGACACCAATAGCGTAACCTAAGTGTCTGGTAATATCTCTTTTAGAAATCACAACTCCCTGCCAACTCAAAACTTGCAAATCAAACTTGCAAATCACTCTCCGTACAAGAAAGTAGTATAGACTTTTGAGTATTAATATGAAGTCCCGACGCTAAAGCAAAGAGATTCCACGTAGCCATTTCCCGATTAACATTAGTACAATCTGACCCAAAAGTTGGGCACCATTGGAAAGAGACAAACCAACAATCTCTCCTTGATCAGTCAACTTATCCAACAATGAGAGCATAAAGTGAGTGACCAAAACAAATGGCAAAGGACTAAGTGGACAACCTTGCCGAAGAGACCGAGACAAGGTCTCATGCATTGTCTCTAGAAACAACCCACGCTTCCATCCCTCCAAATAGGACCCTTCAGCTAAAAGAAGCAATCAATAGCTGGATACATTCCAAAAACTGATTTTGCAGCAGAAAAGATTAGTTGAAACATAGAGGCAAATGAGCAAGTAGAGCCTTAAAGGCATAAATAGGCCTGTGGGTCAAATCCAACACCAAAGGATAGTGATTTGAAAAGACGTGATATTGCTCCACCCATAAATCAATGACTACTGGAAGAAGAGAATCACTTTGATAAATGTAGATCCTATCAAGTCTGGCCCAGGTGTTTGGATGTTGAAGAGAACGATAAGTATATCCAGACTAAAAGGATGCATCCACGACCACATGTCATGTTTCAAAGACAGCTACCAAGCCTACTGCTTAGGACTATTCGTGACCGAATGTGGTGAAGTTCCCTGATCTGCAGATACACATGCATTAATCACCCATAACAAAATCTTAACGAGCCATGGAAAGGCAATGCAAGTCATCTCAAAGCTGATGGCGTTCTTGAGCAGGAGCATAAATGCCCACCAGCTGTAAAACCTCCCCCTCATATATGATCTCCAGCATCATAAATCTGCCGTGAGAGTCTTGAGAAACCAAGGAAGGTTGCAAGGATGATCTAACAGCCAACATAACTCCAGAATTATGTGGAGCCGGACCACTAAAAAACACTGCATAATCCTTGTATACATAGGATCCTGCCAAAGCATGTTGTTTGTGCTCCACAGCACAAAAAAGCATCCCAATTACCAGTTAACACAATTTTCCACAACAAATATTGCTTACTGCTCAAAGAAATACCTTTAACATTCCATAAAAGAAGTCTCATGGTGAACCACATAATTTTAAACTACTGAGTCACCACTTTCCCTTTCCCTTTAACATCCGTAGTTTTCGCAGCCTGAAATCTCTCCATCTCACTATGGATCACATCTACAAGATCCGCTCTCTGCAAATTAGCAATCGAAGCACGAGAAGAAAACTGTTGTTGCTGCGAATAGAAAATATCCCGAGGAGGCACAAGCCTCCCACACGCGTCAAAATGCAAAGCAGAATCAGAAGGCCTTTTATCATCCACACCAACTGAGGTACACGCGAAGATTGAGGTTTCATATAAAAACCCTTACCTCTAAGTTGAAAAGTCTGAGTAATTGTTTGAGGAGATGGGTGAGCAGGATTTGGAACAAGATTCCTGTCTAGCATTATGTCTAACGGTTAACCACAATGACCCAAGAATCTTCCTGAGGAGGTAAATTCCAACCAACCAAGTGCGATGCATAATCAATACCAACTTGGGAGACATTCTTATTTCCATTATCATATCCATGCAGGTCTAACGGTTAACCACAATGACCCAAGAATCTTCCTGAGGAGGTAAATTCCAACCAACCAAGTGCGATGCATAATCAATACCAACTTGGGAGACATTCTTATTTCCATTATCATATCCATGCAGGGCAAGAGGCACAAGAACAACCTCTTGCTGCTGAGTCATCTGCTCGGAGCATGCTCTTGCATATCCATATCAGGATCCAAAGAACATTGCAATACCTCAGGGCTTCTATCACATTTAGAAATAAAATGGCCCAATTGATCACATCTAAAACAGTGTCCAACAAATGTGCCCCATTTAAACTCAAAAACCAATGTTTGCATCCTAGGGACCTCAAAACTAATTTTGGTTGGCCGAGATTTCCCTGTGTCCCAAAGCATACAAGCCAAATTAGGCATGCCTACCTAAGCACCTTCTAAAACTCAGCCATAGGCCTCCATGGGACCATATGTACTAGTTGACCATCCATGAACAAAGAAAAATGTTGCATAATGCGAGCACGCACATCCAGGGTACAAAAAAGAACTTCAAAAAACCCTCTCGGTCCATCATAAACCTCTTCAATGAGATGGACCTGCACTTGCTCTGAAACATCATCTTGACGCACATCAACACTGACAAGCATGGACTGCAACCAAGCACGGATCTTAGTAATCAAAGGAATCCTTCCCGTAAAATAAAATATGGCTGCCCTCTCATGGAAAGCAGCAATCTGCTGTAAACCAAGTCAGTTCCCATGACAATAGCCACGTGATGCCCTTCTGGTAAAGAGCTCGCTTTACCCTCCTTGGGATGAACATAATCTGACATAAGATTGTTTGCAGTGGCGAGCATAAACTGAAGAGACCCATTAGTCTGCATAAGTTTGTGAGCAAGGAACAAGAACATCTTGCTGAAGCGAATTCGGAGCACATAAAGCTGGTTCATCAACATCTTATCGCGTTTTCCCATCTCATCCACTTCCATCAATTGCCCTGAATCATCAGCCAAAGAGTCACCATCTGACTCCGCCAAATCTTTATCATCCCCATGTCCTATATGCTGATTGAGAAAAGCCGCATCAATGCCATTTGATTCCTGCATATTTTCCATATCAAATCTCTACCTGTCTCTCTCACTGCCAAGGTCGCATATCAGCTGAACCACAGATCACTGTGTCAGTAGCCAGAACCAAAGGAACAGTAGGGCTGCGCAGGTCTGTTCTCTCTCTGCCTCTAGGTCGCAGGATTGCAGGGCAACACCCTGTGCAGATGGGCCCAAATCCCGCAACAGCTTGAAGGTCAACACCCAGCTCTATCTGACAGCTATCACAGTCGCAGGCAACTCCTGCTAAGCTTGCAGAGGAGAAGCAATTGATGGATGGAGCAGATGAACGTGCAGCACAGGTTGGAGCAACAAGAACAGGTCGTCTCAGGAGGCCTTTTCGAATGTGAAGTAGAGGACGGAGCCGCCACAGCAGGTCGACAGTGGAGGACGAGTGCTCACGCAGAAATTATCCTCTCCAGCTTCTCTCTCTCTCTCTCTCTCTCTCTCTCTCTCTCTCTCTTTTTCGTAAAAGGTAATTGTATTAATTACGAAAAAAATACAAGATTACTTGATTACAAGATACATGACGACAATGCAAGTCATCATGCGACGAGGTGCTAAGCACTACAAGTTACAATTTCATGGCAAGGATGCGGAGGAAATTGCCATATGCCAAGGACGGAAGTCCTCCGTAGAGAGCAAATCAGAACGATGGAGAAGAGCTAACTGCCAATACAAGAGGCCCTTAAGCCTCACAATATGTCGCTGAACATTATGGGCTGAGTCAAAAAGAAAAGCATTCCGAATGATCCAGTTATGCCAACAGCCCCAGTATCGAAGAAAGTGATACATGAGCTTAATATGTGGCTGTGCAGGAGAAGGGTATTTGGGCTGACCCAAAACCCAATCAAAGGGGCGCAGTGTGATACCAACCACCCCTTGCCAAACAGCCGACAAAAATAACCAAACCTTCTTAGCGACGGGGCAGGAAATAAATCGGTGGCGAGCGGTTTCCATAGTAGTGGTGCAAAAGAAACAGGTGCCATTTCTCTCTCTCTCTCTCTCTCTCTCTCTCTCTCTCTCTCTCTCTCTCTCTCTCTCTGCCATTACCATTACAGAGCATCGCATCTTCGCTATGCACCCGTCACTTCAAGCTCGTATCAAAGCCGAAGGTCATTGTGAGCGCACTACCCAGAGTCAGTCCGAGCTGTACCAACAGCAGATCGTCTTCAATTTGGATCAGGTGCCAGTTACGTAAGCAGCACGTCGGTCACAGGTCGCAGCCTTCAGTAAGTCGCAAGTTGCTGCAGTTGACTGCAAGCATCAGGTCGTAGGTCAGGTGTCAAATAGGTCGCAAGTACACAAGTCCACAGGTCAGCACAAGCATGGCAACATCACGGCAACTCCCAGGTCGACGAAAGTCACGTACACCTGTCGACAATCAATGTTTTTTCCAGACAAAAAATTCACGTTTTTTCCCCCAAAGGTTTACCCTCGGTAAACTTTGGTGGGCTATCACATGTATGCAAGCACAGTTTGACAAATCTGAGAGATTGGGCGTGCATTTACTCCCGGAAATTAGGGCTTTTGGCGTATGTCCAAAGGTTTTGCTGGGTTGAGTAAAATTTGTGGAATTTGCACACATTGGAGTCTAAAAAATTGGGGCTTTTCATGTATTTGGGGAAATTGCAGTGGGACACATAAAATTTCTTGAAACATTTGACCTCACACAATATGGGGCTTTTGCGAAATGTTGGTGAAATTGGATTGTGGAATCTACTCATCAGGAGTCATGTTTGATGCAATTTGAGCAGATAAATTTTGGGGCTTTTGACCATGTGAGTCAAATTTGTGCCCTTGGATGCATTCGGAGTAGAAATTGCTGCTAAAATTTGGGACTTTCTCATGCAGTTGATGTATTAGCCTGTGGCACAACTACAATTACTTATCATGTGCTGTAGCACACTTTTGATGGATTCTGAAAATTGATTTGCAAATCTGAAATCTCTGCAATTACTTATTTTTCCATTGTTGGTCGGTACTTGCTTTGTATTGTGATCATTTGAGTCACTTTTGAGCTGTAAATTATAGCTGGTAGTAATGATAGCAGCAATCTTTTGCACATTAACAAGCTTGAGGGTGCACAAAACTTTACTATATGGCCGAAGTAGTGCTATAATGTCTAACAAGTGAAGCTCATAAAGACAAAAGGAATAAAACCAACAGCCATGGATCAAGATAAGTGGGATGAGTTAGATGAGCTTGCACGCTCTGCCATAGAGTTTTCAATGTCAAACACTTTACTCTTTAACATAGAGAAATTGAAATTTGTTTATGATATATGGTAAAGACTTGAGGAGTTACATAGAGAAGGGCAAGGGCAAAAGCACTGATGATAGCAAAGATGAGAAAATGGACAACCAACATCCAAAGAAGAGTAGTGTGAAGATAGAGAAAGTCAATGTAGTGAGTCACGGAAGTGATATTTGCTGTGATGTACTCTTTGCTTATTCTTTTAGTACACAATCATTGATTGTTCCAAGATTTTCAATTGAAAGGTAACCTATTGTAAGGAACTGTAGATGGGATGAATTATAGAACCCGACTTCACCTCGGGAGAGAAGCCACTAGCTCTATAACTCCATGCTAGAAGGTCTCCTCACCAAGTCACAAATGAGTCTCCAAGGCCCCAATCTAGATAGGACCTGAAGATCATGGGTATCAGTAAGAAAAATGACTACTCAAAGATAGCCATCCCCAAAGAGTAAATGGAGGGTGACGAACTTCATGATGAGGAGGTGTCCCCTCTAAAGGTGGTGGGAAAGGGGTCCCCTCTGAAGCCAAAGAAAAAGGAGCCTCCTTGAAGGGTACAAAAAGGTACATTCCCCTTTGAATCGCTCTCGGCCAGAGAGAGAATCTAAAAACTCATGGATCATGAACTCTGAACCATTTGATGACAAAGGAAGTATCATTGGATGTGCCGAAGAAGGTATTCGGGATGTCGAGCTCCCAGAGGTGGCCTCTTAAACTTGAGTAGTCAAGGTTGGGGAAAGGTGAGGCTCATGTGGAGCTAAGGGTGGCCAACAATCACTCTCTCACTGAAGTGGACGGTGAAGCCGAAGTAATAGAAAGGGTCGAATAATCACTGTCTCTCGAACGAGCGGACTGCTGAGGTGGCCTAGGTCATTCATTTGGCCATAAGTGTCAATTGGTGACAATAGAGAAGTGGCATGTAATGGTATCTAACACCAATCTGATGGTCAAAGATGGCGCAGAGATACTTAGGAATGGAAGTTGCCTAGCCAATTTAATTATTGGTCAGTCTGATTATTTTTCTAAGCACCGAAATAATTATTAGATTAATTTTTAGTATTTAAAGATTAAAAACTAATATTTAATTATGGATAGTGCTGGAAAATGGGATTAGAAGGTTATCACTTGGCAAAACTTGCTCATGCAAGTGGAAAAAACGTTTTTAGGGATTGGTGAAAGTCTATTCCAACCATTGTTAGAGAGGAAGAGGCTGCTGGAGAGCAAGGAGAGGCTGTTGATGTGATTTGCAGCTAGTAGGGATCAGTTCTACAGCATGTGACAGTAGTTTGGAGCCCTCCACAATGGCTATAGCATAAACCATGGCTAAAATATCAATGGCATCATAACATATGTTGCTGTCCACAAAACCAACTGAATACCATTGAATATTAATGATCATACACCACGTGACCAACCAAGGAGTCATGTATCCTCTCCACTTAATCCCATATCACCATGTGAAAACGTGCTTGTTGTAATTCACTGCTGAGAGCGATTTCAGTACTAATGCAATAGTCCAAAGCTGCAATCAAGTGCCACAGGCCCACCAATTCAAAGGATTTAATAGTATCTGAGCAATGGAACCGTGAAACCAACCTTTCTTCCATGGATGGGTGGTAATTCCCTCGTTACAACTTAGTTATAATAGCAACATTTATTACAAAACTCAAAAATGCAAATTAACTCACAATCTTGGACAAAGGACTCCTGTTGGTCCCAAAACTAGCGCTCCTTTCAGTATTTCTTTAACTTAATTAAAGAAGAAGTTACTGTGCAATGGGATTTTCCCAATCCCTTTCAATATTCCAACTCCCCTTGCTGTCCAAAATAACTAGCAAGTCTTCAATCTGATTTGCCCCTTGATTCGGGCAGTCAATTGGCATTCATCCACTTTGATGGAGATGGAAAATGCCCCAAATTCATTGATTTGCTAATCCATCCACTTTAATTTGATTGAAAATAGCTTCAGCCCTGTTGAATCCAAGTCTCCGATCGGAGCTTCCAATTTTTGGCATGCTTCCCGAGGCTACTACTAAACCCTAACTTCTACTACAGATTAGGGTTTATAGTAGAGAAATCTGAAATTTCTCATCCTCTGGTGATCTCAATGCTGTAATCTTCAGAGCAAGGCTATAGAAAGAATGGGAGATGAGATAGAATGCTCAGAAGAGAGAAATTTTAAAGTTTCTTTGTGAAGAACTAAAGAAAATCAGTCATTTACTACTGCTGCCCTATCAAACAACCATGGAAACTATCACCTACAGTTTAGGACCACCAAATAGATTGTTACCCCCTTCTCTATGATGTCATCTGCACCACAAGGACCTTGGGCAGTTGTCACCTACTCTTGGAGGACTCCAAACTGCTCTCACATGCTATAGGACTAATCTCTAGTGGTTGCAAATCACATCCACAGTCTCTCCTTACTCTCCAACAGTCTCCTCTCTCACAATGGCTAGAATAGACTTCCACCAATCCCTAAAAACGTTTCTCCCACTTGCGTGGGCAAGTTTTGCCAAGTAGCAGCCTTCTAATCCCAATTTTCAGCATTATCCATAATTAAATATTAATTTTCAGTTGACATGCTGTGACTTCCTTAGGTCCCGGACTCCTGAATTTACTCTAACCCTAGTTATACCATGTGATTAAAAATTAATCCACATGTTAAGTGAGGTTTCAAAAATACATGTCCTCATGACACATTGTATTTCCTTCATTCCCATGTGAATGTTCATAGTAAGATTGAGTCCATCTAACTGTATGAAGACATATTGTTGTAATTTCTCAACTAAGAGTAAAAACCAGCACTAGCACAAAGCTTTGGCTTGCAATCAGATGCCTTGGGCCCACCAAATCAAGGGATTGAGTGGTAATCCCGGCAATGGAACCATAAAACCAATCTTCCTTTCGTGGATGGGTGGTAATTCCCTAATTACAACCTAGTTACAGCAACATCAAATGAATATAAGTTAAAATCCACAAATTACCTTAATAATCTTGAATACTGGACACCCTGTTTTGGCATCAAAATTGGCGCCCCTTTCGGTATTTCTTTAACTTGATTGCTAATGGAATGAATACAAGCTGAGATTTACAATATTCTTTGCTATTCCAAAAGCCTCTTTGCTATAGCAACAATTAGCAATCAATTCAGGCCAATTGCCCCTTCAACTGTCCAAATGCTGCCCCAAATTACAATGAATGGACTGGCATCTAAATTTGAAGCTTCAAGTGCTGAGTTTAGTGTACAATGCCTCCACCAATTGGCACGAGTCCCAAGGTGGCTCTCAAACCCTAATTTATGTAGAATTTTAGGATTTACAATAGAGATCTCTCACCTATCCACTAAATTTGGTTGAGATCTACTCAAAATGGTTGAGAAATGCTAAGATCTCCTGAGAATGGGTTGGAGAAGGTGAGAGAAAGTCAAGATGAGAGAGAAATCTGAACTTCTTCCTGAGAAAACCCTAAATTTTGCCTATTGCCTACTCCAACCTGCATTTACTATAATCACCTACTACTGCCAGTCACCTCCTAAATGCTCACCTGATTAGCAATGTTCTTGCTAGCCCCTCAAAGGTGACTCCTTGCTGTCCCCTACTTGCTCAGGCCCCTAGATGATTGTCTTCTGCAACAAATTTTGTTCTCTGATTAGAAAATGGACCAACAGCTCTCTCTTTTTTTTTTTCGTGAAGATAATTGAATCAAGTAGTAAATATTTACATGAGACCATTAAGTCAACATTCTCACTGTATCTCTTACATGCTATTACATCAGACCATCAGGTCAGCATACTCAATCTCTCTCACACTGTCACTGTTGAAATTTACAAGATGTGAGCAAGCTTCTCAGAACAACCTATTACATAACCAATTCTAATAAATCAGATAGAAAGACCAGCTGGAGTAGAGCGCACAATCGCCAGCCAGGGAGCAACAATGTCCGGAAGGACCAAGTCTACCAACATCATAGAAGTGATTTGCCATAAGACCAATCCACGCACACGGGCCACATGCCCATGGATGCCCGATGCCGAATCAAAAATAAAGGCATTGCGAGTACGCCATATGTGCCACAGGGCTGTCCATCTAAGAAAATGGAATAGGCAGGAACAATCTGAAGACAAAGACGGCATAGAGGACATATTTCCCATAATCCATGAACGAACTGGTATGCGGTGTTGGGACACCGAGAACCACACACGGGAAATGAAATTCCAAATCCGTCTCGCAACAAGGCAAGAGACAAAGAGGTGAAGCAATGTCTCATCGCATGTAGTACAGAAAACACAGCGGCCTGCAGAGATCTTTCGGGAACGGAGCACTTCTCCCGTTGGAAGACCCCCAATGAGCAGCCTCCACATGAATACTTTATCCTAATACGGAACCTTAGACTTCCAAAGCTGGATAAATCTGTCCCGCCACTTCTTTTTGCTATCCCTGAGATGCCAGAACTTATTAACCTTCCCCGTGACCCATCTTTTAGCTTCCACCATCTAATAATATATTTGATTCGCTGACCTTTTCTGAAAGTCATCAAGAAGCACAAACTTCCAGTCACACCAGAATGCAATGGCTGTAACGCGGGCAAAGGAGCCAACAGCTCTCTCTCTCTCTCTCTCTCTCTTCCCCCCCAAGCTATAAACTAACTGAATGGCTGAGACCGAACCCCCAAAATCGTTTTCTCAGTTTGCATGGGCATTTTTGCCAAGTGGCAACCTTCTAAACCCATTTTTCAACATTATCCAGTCATTTAATTAATTTTCAGAATTAAATAATCCTGAAAGTTATTTTCAACCCTTCTAAACCTACCCAAAATTAAATGTACCCATCCATAATCAAATTGGCTAGACCATTTGTAACTTAGTGTTCCACAATCTCTATTAACCCTTAGACTGACATTATTTAATTAATGCTAGTCCCTAGTGTCACCACCAATACTTATTGGCCAAATAACTGTCCTAGGGTCAAAACTGACACCAATTGACCCCCAAACCTTTGGGTGATGCTACCTTGTTGGGTGTCAAGATTCATATGATAGCTTTGTGAATGGCCATGTTACAATCCTTGTGTGCATATTGCTAAGGATTTTATTGAGGAAATTGGCATCTCATGTGGTCACATCAAGATCCAAGCATCCTAGTGGCATGTTTTGAAGTTGTCAAAATACGACGATCTTTTCTTCTTTCACACTTAGTTGCCTCCTAGCAAGAGAAACTTTACTTCACTGCTTGGCATCCCCCTAGCTATAGAAAGCAAGCTAATTCCTTGCAAGTTGGGGTTTTGGCCACATCCACATTGCTTGACTAGCCTAATAATAAGCACATGGAATGTGGCAAGTTCAATAGGATGGCATGGCTAGGTTTGAGGGCTATATGAGATGTTGGCATTTCTTGTCAATTTGGGATTTATTCTTTCTATTATATCCATCAATAATTTGGGGTACGTCAAGGTTATAGGCTGAGTTAGTCAAACTTCGAGGGCTTCAGCAACATTCCCTTTTGCCTACATTTTAGCCTTCATCCTCATGGTTGGTCTGGGCTTTTGTGAAGTCAGACGTTTTTTTGAAATGATTAGCCAATCAAGTTTATCATTTATTATAAAATGGTTGAGGATAAGAGATACATGACTAAGAGAGCAAATAAAGTTTTTTCTCCTTGGGATAACAAAGCTAAATGGCACGATTGGTTGCTTCAATTGTGGAGGTATAAGCTTCCATACGACAAGAGAGTTTTTATATGGAGGCATCTTATTAGGGGGGTCTCCCCACAAGGGATATGCTGCACAGTCGCAAGATCTTCAGTGGTAGACATGTCTTTTGTAGCACATGTAAAGACACTCCTATTCATCTTTTTATCTCTTGCCCACTTGCTAGATAGATCTAGGGTTTCATTTTTGGAGTATGGACTTAAGTAACACATCAGCATACAATCTTCTTGGGTTTTGGGCAAGATACCATCTACAACCGCTTTACAACCATAACATCCCTCTCTTTTTTATTTTCTATGTTGGGCTACTTTTTCGCACATGTAGCAAACATGCAATACAAGTTATTTTTGATTTGGCCCTAGGCATCCATGGTCATGTGGGCTGTTTTCAAGGATTGTCATTATGGGAAATCACTTCCATGCTTTTCGCTGGTGTGGTTCTCAAAGACGTGGCTGCTCCACGAATGGATATCATCCACACCACCCTAGTTGTGCCCACTTCGGGATCTCCTTCTTCTATTCTTGTAGCCTTGTGTTCTTTTGTAAATTTTTAGCTTGATGTGCTGTTTTCTACTTGTCTTTGAGTGTGTTTGGTTGGCCAAAAGTCCCTTCGTAAATATTTCAATTCATTAATTCAAGCTTTTGTGAGAGAGAGAGAGAGAGAGAGAGAGAGAGAGAGAGAGAGAATTCCTTTTACGAAAAAAAAGAGAGAGAGAGAATATATTCTTTCTTGGGATGATTTTCTTTCTTAGAATGCTATGGTTTCTTCACTCTCATTGCCAGTCATTTAGTTCAATTGTGATTTGTCTTGTCAGTCATATAGTTCGCTTGTATTTTGTGTTTATGGTAAAACTAATACAATTACCCTTTACACACACACACACACACAGAGAACAATTACATGGAACATAACTGATGGCCAGGTGGCTTTATGTCTGCTTGATTCTTTTATAATATATATTATAGTACAGGAAATAAGGAGAAAGGCAGAGAGATACTCTCATGTAATTAGCTGGTTTTGACAGGTACACACTTGGAAAAACTGGAAATTGTGTATAGGACACAAGATCTCCATGTAGCCTCGCAATTACTGTTCTGTCTTCAGTTGTAGCAATAATATCTGATGGAGTTAGTGTTATGCTGGACTGCAAGGATGAAGTCCTTGTTAAATGTAAGTTGCTGAACAGAAAACATTATTTTGCTATAAAAATGGTATACCAAAGGATCAAATGAGACAAGTATTACAAGAAGTTTCTAAACAATCCACAATAATTGCAGTTGAGCATTCTATATACGCAACTATGTATGAGCTATTTAGACTTATTAAAACAAGTAATTTATTTAGCTCGGAAAATATATTGCACGTTTGTCAATCCACAAAGAGATCTAAGACTAGAACACGACAAAGAAATGCTATTTTTGTGTAAGTCATCAAGTAATAGTTCAAGCAAAAACCTTACAAAACCCCAGAAAAAGATTATCAAAAATAAATTGTTAAATCTATCTCGCAATTGATCAAACATTGCCATGTGAGTGTTAGGTTAGGATTCAGCAACATGCGCATATTCAGACACACTCACGACGAACGAGTGAACAACAAGAGAGAAGAGAGTGCCGGAAGGTCACATCCACTATGTAAGAATGATAATGAAAGTACAATCCCTAAGGTACTAAGTATCACACCCACTGACATGTGCTTACACATGGAAAAGAACTCCAACTGGAAGTTAAAAAGTGACCTTGGATAAGGAAACCTTCACACCAAAACTACAGAAGAAACAAGTGTAACAAACCCCCCTTGAGTGAATGATGTGAATGTATTTAGGGAATAGATAGATCAATCACCAAATGGTATCAAGCCAAGTCTTGCAAAATGCATCAAAGTTCTCTCTAGAGAGAGCTTTTGTAAACATATCTACAATGTTGTTCTATCTTTGGACATAAACCATCAATCTCCCCTGCATGGAGCCTTTCTCTAACATAATGATAATGCATCTCAATGTACTTAGTGTGAGCATGAAAATTTGCATTGCTCACAACTGCTATGGCACTCTAACTGTCAATATAGATAGAAGTGGGTGATTGATGTCCCACACTAAGATCAACCAAAAGGTGTCTATGCCATACACATTCCAATGTAGCTGTAAATGATGCCTTACATTGAGCCTCATAGCTAGATGTGGCCACTATAGACTGCTTCTTGCTTAGCCAAGAAATACATGAATCATCAAGCATAAAACAAATACCACTAGTGGAGGAGTGGGTGATTGATGTCCCACACTAAGATTGACCAAAAGGTGTCTATGCCATACACATTCCAATGTAGCTGTAAATGATGCCTTACATTGGGCCTCATAGCTAGATGTGGTCACTATAGACTGTGTCTTGCTTAGCCAAGAAATACATGAATCATCAAGTATGAAACAATTACCACTAGTGGAGACTTGTGTGTCCAAACAACCAACCCAATCACTATCTTTGAATGCATGCAAACAAAGAGAAGTGCCTTTAGGATAGAAAAGGCCCAATGTCTAAGTGCCTTTAAGATAGCGAAAGACATGTTTGACTTCTTGCTAATGTGTAGTACTAGGACTATGCATAAAGCATGCCAACCGAGAGACCCCAAATCGAACATCCAGTCGTGTATTACACAAATACAATAGATAGCCAAGAGCCTGCTGATAAAGACAAGCATTAAATGATCTCTTGCATCCTCAAGTGTAAACATCTCATCTATCTCAACTCAAGTAGAGATAGGCTCATAGTCTTACATCTGAAAACACTTAATGAGCTATCCAATGTACTTAGATTGTCGCAAAAGAATGCCCCCCTCAATTGCAATAAATTGTATGCCAAGATAGTAGTGTAAGTGGCAAAGATCTATGACATTAAAAGCATGCTCTAATTCAACCTTTAAGGCTGAAATCTATGTCTCATGGGGTCTAGCCAACAACATATCATCCACGTAAAGAATGAGGATCAAGAGATTATCCCCATCTTTGCGACACATAGAGTGTGTTGAGCTAAAAAATTATTAGTGTGACTTTAACAGCCCCAAAACATGCTTAATTAATGAAAAAAACATTTTATTTTAAATGAAACGTGATCCTAGAGAGTTACTGTGGCAAGTTTCAAGAGCCCCAAAACACCCCGTTTACGGAGGACATCGCGGTCAGAGCTTCCACCAACCATCTGCTACCATTTGGCACCTGATTCGAGCCTGCATTGCCTGTTTGCAATCCTCGCCAAGTCCCATGAGCTGTCGCCTATAGTTTGGTGCCGTCACTATCAGCTAGGAACTGTTGCCTCGATCTTCTCTCTCCTATGAATGCTACGTTTGCAGTTTCTGGCTGCCCTGACATTCTCCCACCTCTGTCTACTACTGTATTTTTACCTAACAACTGTTGTTCAAATTGTCTCTCTCCTCAAGTACTTGCGTTTTTAGTCTCTCTCTCTCTCCTACAGTGTCCTCTGCATCTGATCCAGCCTTTCTTGGCTGTGTTTGTTGGTGTTCGACACTCGAAGGCTGCCTTTGTTGCGATTCGGGATCCATTCGGAGTATGACACACTCTACAACTCATAACCTCTGCCTTCCTCCTAGAGATACAAGAGTTCAAATTTCAATATTCACTGCATAGTGTGTTTGCTGCATGAGCACTGTATATTCATTATTTATTCCCTTTATTATTCATTGTGTTCACTGTCTTTGTGTTACCCTAACCCTAACCCTAACTATGTTCTGAGTTTATCAACCTATGCTTTGTTGTACAATTGGTTTTGCGTTTTTTGCGTTTAGAGCATTTCTTCAGAAAGCGTGCTTTCAGTATGTGAATTACTAAGCCAAGAGAGCAATCAAATATACATCTATCTTTTCGTACCATGCCCTAGGTGCCTACTTCAAACGATAGAGGGCCTTATGAAACCCCATTTGGAAAAGCAATCTTCACATCCAGTTGATACACATGCATTGCAATCAAAATGGGCAGTCAAAGCAATGACACTGCGAATAGTGGTCATATATGAAGTGGTTGCAGATGTCTCATCGTAGTTAATCCCATGTTGTTGGGTATACTCTTTGGCAACAAGACTTGCCTTTATAGCAATCAATGCTATCATCAGATCTGCGTTTCAATTTGTAAACACTTTGTGCATATAGCACACTTATCATCAAGCAAGTCACATAACTCCCATGTGCCTTTTTTATGAATAGAGTCTATTTTTTACTACAAATCTGCCATCCAATACTCATTCTCTAAAGCATCATGTAAAGAAACAAGTTTCTCATTGCATGTAGTAGCTACAACTGCATGTGCAACCAAGTTACCCTCCGCATGGTGAGTGCTGCTCTAATTCTACCAAGTGGAATGGACTGTTTTCAGCATTTGTTTGATGCTGATTTTGCTGCTGTAGACTCTCAATAGCTTGTTGAAATTGACTGAAATCGGGTGCACTTTGCTGACACATTGGCAACAAACTATCTTCAGCCAATACCTTAATGGGCTACGATTTGGCACATATATTACACACATAATAGCATCAAGCCAAAACATTGGGGGTAGCTTCTTGTGTGAAAGCATACGAGGTGCCATCTCCATCAAAGTGTGATTCCTTCTCTTAGCCACACCATTTTGTTGAGATGTGTAAGGTGTAGTACATTGATGTTGGGGGTAAAGGTGCCTCTGCCTAGCCGTTCATATATTACTACACTGACAGTACCCGCCACTGATCACTGCAGGTGTCGGGCGCCCGCGACCATCGCTTTATTCTTTATTCTTTTAGTGACAATTTGAATAAAGGAAGGCCCGGTCACACATTGCGACTATTGGAGTTCCCATTTGGTCTCTCTCTCTTTCTTGCTCTTGCTCTCCCGCCAGCAAGCTTCGATCCTTCTCACCTTTCAACTGGTATCAAAGCATAGTTGCTCGAGCATTCTGACTTGGTTCGTGACTCCTTTAACTTCCTATCGATTACCTACACTCATTGGGTCTCCTTCCCAGCAGCCATAGTGGACTCTCCCGAGCTCCCATCACTCCCCGGCTTCCCAAGCACCTACCCGGCCCATTTGGGCATCCTCAGGGCATTCCTTCAGAGGTATTGGAGCTCTCTTTTGTTATTTTACTTCAGTCCATAGGTTTTGTAAAGCAAGGCAGCCATGTCCTCTTGCTTCTTGTGATGCCTACTCTCTACCGGTGACTTTGCCCTTCAAGAGGGAGCTCGGGAGAGGCCCGGTCACACATTGCGACTATTGGAGTTCCCATTTGGTCTCTCTCTCTTTCTTGCTCTTGCTCTCCCGCCAGCAAGCTTCGATCCTTCTCACCTTTCAACTGGTATCAAAGCATAGTTGCTCGAGCATTCCGACTTGGTTCGTGACTCCTTTAACTTCCTATCGATTACCTACACTCATTGGGTCTCCTTCCCGGCAGCCATAGTGGACTCTCCCGAGCTCCCATCACTCCCCGGCTTCCCAAGCACCTACTCGGCCCATTTGGGCACCCTCAGGGCATTCCTTCAAAGGTATTGGAGCTCTCTTTTGTTATTTTACTTCAGTCCATAGGTTTTGTAAAGCAAGGCAGCCATGTCCTCTTGCTTCTTGTGATGCCTACTCTCTACCGGTGACTTTGCCCTTCAAGAGGGAGCTCCTAGGGGTCCTTGACTACTCCCCCAACCTTGCCTTGACCTTGCCCAGCCCTTCCATAGGCCCCAGATCAGTTTGGGCTAGCTTGAAGACCTGCAAAAATTTTGATTTTTACTTCAGTCCTCCCTTGGCACTCATTGGCAGCTTGAAAACACTTCATTTGGCACTTGGAAACACGCCCTTGATACTCGACATTGGTGGTTATCATTGGCATTGATTTGTGGACTGATTTACTTCAGTCCAGGACTGTTTTCCATAGTACATAGGCAGCCACAAACAGTGTTACATCAGCACTTTATGTTTATGCTTGATTGGCATTGACATTGGTTGCTCGGTTGGTCCCAAATGCGCCCTGAATGCTAGGGGAATGTATATCTATTGTGAGATGCTTTTGGAACTGAATTTACTCAGTCATTGATTGTTTTACACAATCCAAAAGCAGCCCAAAACAGGGCAGCTCCCTGTCATTACACTTTATGCTCATGCTACATAGTCATTTGATGCCCGATTATGCCCGGTTGATGCCTATACATATGGGAAAGTATGCCTATGGTTTGTTTATGGTTCTGATATTGAGCCACTCTTTGCTTAGTTTTGGACATTTATTTGCTGCTGGAATATTCAGGGCAGAAGCTTATTTGCTTATGTTTGAATATACCTGTTGGACGTTTATTTGTTGCTGGAATATTCAGGGCAGAAGCTTATTTGCTTATGTTTGGATATACCTGTTGGATTTGGGCTATGTCTTGGATGTATACATTGATGTAGTGACTCTCTGGGATTGACATAGAGCTTGGATTTGCTCTCGAATCATTGGTTGAGCTTGAGCTCGCTTCGCATAGCATTTGGATCTTCATCTCTGATATACTTATGGCATGTATTTTGCTTATGTTTGACCGGTCTTGGCATGCTTGGCCTGTGCCACTACTACATGCCAGTTACATTGTTTGGAGTTGGATGCTACTGAGCCTTACTTTGGCTTGACATTTGATTGCCCGGAGCTTACTTTGGGTATTTCTCGGCTTGCCAGAGTTACAGTTTGGATGTACTTAATGTCTATGGATACTATGTACGGATGCTATACGGCCTATATGCTTGAAGTCTTATTGATGCTTACTCTTGGATCTTCTAGCACTGGTGCTATCATATGCCCTTGTTGAGCTTCTTTGCTTGATATTTACAGCTTTTGTTCCAGTGGGAGTGTCTTGATACGCTTGACAGAGGTGGTTTATGCTACTTGAGCATTTGGGTACTTGAGATTGGGATCTTCACTTGGATGTTGCATGGTTGAAATGAGGTGCTCCTCATAGATGTATTTGGACTGATTTGGGCTTTGCATTCCCTGAGCATACACCTCTTTATGTCAGGTCTTGCCAGTGTTGTGTACACTTTGCCCTGTTACACAGGGGATGTGCTGGTTTACTGACGGATTCATTTGACATGCTTGGGTGTTTGCCCGATGACTGTATAACTGTCGCATGCTGATTTATGCCCACTTGATGCTGGTTATGCTTTGACAGTTAGTGGTTGACTTGGTGCATTCATTTTGCCTACAGTTTGCTCTCATTGTACCTAGCTGTAATTTATTACAGCAAGCAGTTATGCACTGCTGAATCATCCTGATTTTATGTACTTTTAATGGTACTTGGGCAACATCATTAGCTATCAATTCCTGGTCATTTTACCTTGGTTTTGGTGGTATTTTGGCTGTTTATAGCAGAAAACAACAAGCAGTTTTGAACTATCTGCACCATTTTGGACTGCAGTATGGCATCTTCTTCCACCTGAAGGAGGTTCATCATCATATAGAAAAGGAAAAAAAGTGAGTAATGACTTTGTATCATCAATGTCCTCTAAGCCTCAACCATGTTAAAATTCCCTCCTACAATCCAATGATCAACATGAGGTAAAGATTTAGTATGAGTAATCCAAAATATTATTCTCTCCCTCTTAGTCCGGAAAAAACGGTCAAGCTCCTACTGTTGCATGTATTGTGTTGCGCTACGCCCCCGCCATCATATGTGTTCCCCCCTCGCCAACTGTCCGTGGCCGCCCCAGCGCTCCCACCCCCCCGCATTCTAGTCCAGTCCGACTTCCTCACCCAACACTACCTTCGTCTCCCTCGACACTGCCCCGCCGGCTAAGTACTGGCCATAGACGCCCCCCCCGTCCTTGGTCCGCCTACTCCCCCCCCTACCTTCTACTCCGTCCCCCCCCCCCAACCTGGTCACCCGCCTGCTCCCTTGCGACAATCCCCTCCACCTTGCCACTCGCTTGCCCCCTACGACAGCCCCCCCTCCTCCACCTGACTCACCACCTCTCCCGCACCTGTGGCCCTGGCCCCGCCCGACAGGCCCAAACTTGCGCTGTGTCAGTTCGGCCTTCAGCAGTGTCCAACAGCCCGCCCCATCAGCACAAAAGAAATTGTCCCCCCCGCCCCCCCAATTGCTCCCTCCCTCTGCAGCACCCCCCCCCCCTCCCCCGGTAGCACAGCAGCGAGATTGGTAGGTCCTTAGCAAGAATACACAATGGAAACCTCTGGTCAAACGTCGGTGCATTCTACGAGTGCCCCCCAGTCAAACACCTTGCGCGTCGTCCTATCTAAGGAACAGCTCTTAGCCATCCGCGCCATAGTGCTGGAGCTTAAAGAAACAGCAATCTTTGGTCAACAGGTAGTAGGAAATTCCCCATCCACGGCCCAACTTCGGGATTGGCTTCACTCCACGCTGTGCATCGGCATAGCGCAGATAGCGGAGACAATTCTAATGAGTCAAGGGATCTTCATGGTACAACTTACCTCAGCGGATGCAACACGTGAGCTACTAGCTATCTCACCCTATGTCTCCACGAGGGGGGTCACACATATAGTCCCCTGGTACACTAGCTTCATAGTGGAGGCATTCACGCTCCAAAACAGTTTCCTTAGACATCGGATCACCCTACTATTCCCTGGACTAGCAATAGAGTATCGCCAGCTTGTGGAAGACTTCGGACAGCTCTTTGGCACGATCCTTCCAGCCTCTTTTGCAGATGCAGTGACGACCGCAAGACTCCCAAAGGTATGGGTAGCAGTGAAAGAGACAAAGAATATACCACAGTTTCTAGAGATTAAGGCAGGCGGACACTCCTTCAGGCAACAGTTCATTGTGACTGGGCAGCCAGGGTAGTACCTACGTTGCCATAACTTTGGGCATATGGCAGCAAAGTGCACACGCTTCGGAGCTAAGGCGGCTTTGCCAACAAGCCCACAGGTGGATGCCGACAGCTTTACACGGGTCCAGAGATGATAGAGAGGGAGATGGCAAGGGGGGCCGTAGTCAACCCCTCAGACAGCCACAGCAACAGGGTACAGGAGGGCAAGCATCACCCCCTCGGCAAAGCACCACACGGCCCTCCCCTCCCTGCCCCACCCGGCAGGACCACAGGCCCACACATCCACCCCCCACAGAGGCGTCACAGGCCGCCTCACCCGAGGGTCCACATCCCGCAAACCCTCCCCCCCCCCCCCCCCCCCCCGACCCTAGTCCACAACCCCCCCCCCCCCCAAAGCTACCGGCCCCTCCCCCACACCCGCCGGGTGTATCCGACCACCCCACCATCCCTAGATCCTCCCTCTCTCCACCATCATCCCTGTCGTCCAATCCCCCTGATCCCCACCCAGCACAGGTAAGCCAACCCCACCCATCCCCCCTCCCCCCACAAGAGGTGAGGAGCCCCACATGCCATCATCCTCCACTCGCCAGCAATCTAGCCCCTCTTTCCCTCCCCACACAGCTACTAGTTCATTCGTTCATGCTACCCGACACACTTTCCCGAGACACGCATAGTTGCTACCAGAGGAGTTTTTTTGCAGTGAGCCATGGTCCTACTTGAGAGTTGCAAAGCGCAGAGAGTTCCCACTACCCCTGGAGGTGGGAATCTTCATTGTATGCAAGTCTAGGAGCGGAAAGGTCCACCTACTAGCACCACCGGATGGACCAAACTACGCATTTTTACTTCAGACCTCTTACACAGGAGACTGGATGACGTCTCACATAGAGGAGGAGGTGAAGAGCCAGGTGGTAGACCATATCTCCCAGTGGATGGGAAAAGGTGGACTGGCACTTTTTTCCCAGCAGTGGCCAGGTTGCATGATGGACACTAACTGGTGGGTTGGGGCCGACGTCCCTCATCTGACCATTATCTTTCGAGCCCCTCTGTAGTGGAGAGCGCTGATGGATGTGATTGAGTGGCCCATGGTACAGGCGGCCTATTTCTACCAGTGTACGGAGTCTCACCTCTCAGCATGGTTGATAGATGCCCTGGTGGTTCCACCAGACACATCCATCACCCCCATGCCCAAGGGCCACCATGGGGGAATGGAGTTCACCTTCTGGGCTGACAACGAAGCTTATACGCATGTCTCATAGTTCCTCTTCTTCATCAGCAACTTCCACACCGAACAGATGCTTGTTCGATCAGCCACAGGTTTCCCCATGAGTTTACACCTTGAGTCTTGGAATGTGAATAGCCTCCACTATAGTGGAGCACATGGTTCTAGGAAGTTGATTGTCTGGTAGGAGCTGCAGCTTGCCCTTGCCCTGACAGATCGACATCCCACTTCTAGAGGAGCACAAGCTCACTCCCACCCAGGCGGGTAGGGAAGGTACTTCCACGTAGCTCACACACTTATTGGGAGCACACCATCGGTGCCCATGGTAGGAGTGGGGGTGTTTACACCTCTATTGGCCCGAGTCTCGCGGCCTGTATACGAGACCACGAGATGATAGTGGTAGGGAGGGTTCTATGGATCAGATTGGATATTGGGGACTCTTACCTGGGAATCCTCAATGTCTATGCCCCTACTAAGTTTAGGATACGCAGCAGGCTTTGGAGAGAGATCGCGGAAGGACTCCCAGTGGTGGACTCCTAGATTGTTGGAGGAGACTTCAACAACCTGGAGGCTTTAGAGGACCAGCACGGCAAAGGCAAAAACTACCACAGCATGGCTGGGGAGGACTAGGAGGTATGAGAGGTCTTTCTACTGGCAGTAGGCGCACGCGATGCTTGGAGAGACCCAGCCTTCCACAAGAGGGAGAGGTCGTTGGACTTCTCTTGGGTTTACAGGTGGCTAGGTGAAGTCCTGCTAGAGCGGTTGGATAGGTTCTATGTAGGAGAGTGGGGATGCTCTCATGGAGGCCAAGTTGGGCAATTGGCAAGCACCATGTTGTCCGATCATTGCCCGGTTCTCTTGACACTTGATCCCCCAACATCTACCCTAGACACACGAGCCTGTCAGATCCCTGGCATGATCTATAGGAGGGAGGAGGTGAAGAGTCTGATTGAGCAAATTTGGACCAAGGAGTGGGGTAGGAGGGACCGGATCATAGAGAAGGTTGCACAGGTCCTAGCCGAGTCGAGCAGTATCTGTTAGGAGGCAACCCTACAGGCCAAGCAGCAAAGCTAAGAGGAGGAGAGAACACTCCGGTGGGAGGAGGTACCAAAGGATCCCACCCTTCACGCACAGGAGGTACACGTGTGAGCAGCCATCGCCGGCCTTGAGGACAGATGCTCAAAGTTCTCATTCTGCACCTCAGCAGCCTTCTGGGCGTGGAAGGGGGACACGATGTGCACGGAGTTTTTTCAGGTGCACTAGCCCCGCACCTCAGGAGAGCAGATACGCAGCCTTCAGGATCAGTATGGGAGGACTCGTTCTAGCCTAGATGAGGCGATGGAGATTGCCACTGACTACTATAGACGTCTTTTCTAGCAAGAGACAATCTCAGCTAGAGGACAACAATATAGACAGCAGGTCTGGGATCACATTCTGTCCCTCGCCACAGAGGAGATGGGACGCTCCCTCCTGGCCCCCTTCACAGAGAAGGAACTAGAGGAGGCTTTCCATACACAAGATGGGCAAAAATACCCAGAAGAGGATGGCCTTCTTAAGGCCTTCTTCACTACCTACTAGGAGGTGGTGAAGGACCCCTTACTGATGGCCTTCTAGGAGATTTTCACTTCAAGACAGATGCAGGGAGTCTTTCGGCAGGCCTTATCAGTCTTCTTCCCAAAGGGGGAGACCGGCTGGAGCTTTCCTAGTGGAGACCAATCATTTTATTGTCGGTGGCCTATAAGGCACTGGCAAAGATGATTGATAGGCGTCTACGCCCTGTGCTTCCAAACATCATTCATGATACACAAATAGGCTTTGTCCAGGACAGGAGCATCCTAGACAATGTATTCACCTTCTTTGAGGTGACAGAGTGGGCTCAACACAGTGGACAGGGAGCGTAGTGGGCAGGGAGCGCAATGGGTAGGGACTAGCCGTACTACTACTGGATTTCGAGAAAGCCTACAACAGGGTGAACTAGGATTCCCTAGAGGGCACAATGGTGAGGTTGGGCTTCTCCCAAGCATGGATCCGCAGGGTCTCCGCACTTTACAGATTGTCAGCTACTACCAGCAGGGTTCTCATAGGTGACAGGCGAGGAGAGGAGTTTCGGCTAGAGAGATCGGTCTGATAGCACTGCCCCTTGGCCCCATACTTATTCTTACTCTTTACAGAGGCGATGTCTCACTTCCTCACGTCACACGTGAGTGGTTTACATGGCCTCCAGCTTCTAGTAAGATAGGAGACGAAGTTATTAGACTCAAAAGTATACAGATGACACAGCACTCTACATAGAGGACGATGAGTTGATGCTAAAGAGAGTGAGACTCGCACTTGAGGTGTTTAATACTGCAGTGGGAGTGAAAATCAATTGGCAAAAGTTGGTTGGTTTTCTTATAGACCCGGAATCTAGTATGGAGTGGCGCATCCACTTGGGATTCAGATGGGTGAGCAGAGGGCAAACTGTCTGTTACCTAGGATTCCAGGTGGGACTCGGTATCACTTCCGCCTAGCAGTTTCTTCTAGACCTTGACTCTATTCGAAGGAAACTGACCTACTGGAGTACTACTCGCCTATCCCTAGCAGGCAGAGCCCTGGTGGTGAACCAGGTCCTCCTAGCGACGGCCTAGTACATCGCCTCATGTTGGTGCTTCTCCTCATCCTGTGTAGTGTAGCTTCGCCGCCTAGTGCAGAACTTCCTTTGGTCCGGGTTAGACGGTTCCAGGGATTCCCGGGCCAAGGTGGCGCGGGTGACCATTGTGGGAGCTTTCACTCAACCGCCAAGACCCATGGACCGCTTATTGTTTCAAGCGTTCCAAGCCAAGCACTAATGGCTACCTCTCACATAGCCGACGCGCCATCCATACGGGTGTAGTGAGCTTACCTCCGTGCCGTTTGAGTTACCTCCTCTCCCGTGCACTCCGGTAGCTCCACGATCCAAGTGCAAGCTTCAAGCAAGCTCCATCCTCAAGCTCCACGCTCCAAGCTCCATTGCCGCGAGCAAGAGAAGAGAAGAGAAGAGAAGAGAAGAAGAGAGGAGAAGATGGAGAGCTTCTCCTCCTCGGTCCCTCACCCTCACACACTCACTCCCTCACACTCTCAAGCACAAGCTCAAGCAAGCAAGAACAAGAAGAAGAAGAAGAAGAGGAGAGCTACTTTTGGCCACACACAAGAATGAGCTTCTCATTCACTTTTCAACTTTATATACAAAACCCTAAATCCCTTTTGGGCGGTCATCCCCTTTTCCCCTTTTTACATGGCCGGCCATAGTCTATAGGCCCTTTTTCCCATTGTCATTCTATCTTCCTAGCTTCCTTTCCACCGCCCATCTACATTTACAAATTGCACGGGTGAGAGTCCGGCGCTCCTTGAATTAAACCATGATGCGCTTGCGCTCTTTTACAAAAGTTTTGACTTGCGCTTTTCCTTGTGCATCTTTCTCCCTTATTTAGGACTCTTCTCCTTGTGCGTCTTTGTCTTCCATTTCTCTTTGCCTTGGCCTTTGTCTTTGTCTTCTGCTTTAGCTTTTCTGGATTTTTTACCTTCGTTCGTTTGAGGGATAACATTACCCCCCTCCTAGACGAGTGCCAGTCCCATGGCACTCACCGTCGTAGATAGCAGGCTGTAGCATGCACTGAAGACGTGGGTGACAAGGACGCCTGTGGTTTCCATGGAGGAGTGTTGGTGGTGGTGTGGAAGATGGTCCTGGGGGCATGTTGGTGGCCAAGGTGGCTGGTGAAAGGTTGTTGGAGTTGGTGGTAGGGCTATTCTGTGTTGGGGATTGCATTAATGGCCAGCACAAGTGTTGGTTTGTTGGGGATTCTGTACATGACGATTCTTTGCGGGCTTGTCGGATGGTAAGGGATAAGCATTCAGAGTTGGGTGTCGCTAAAGAGCGATTGAAATTTCATTGAAGGCTTCAATACCTGCAATTTAAAAACCTCTCGTGTGGTCTCTCCCTAAGGGATAGTGCTAGTCTTCTTATTGTACCCAAGACATATTTGATTAGTTTGGGAGACAGGTCGAACTCTAAGGAACTCTAAGCAAGCTGAGAGTATTGTCCTGCACTTGAGGACCCAAACTGTGTATATACTTTGGTGCAGATATTATGTAAGTGCTCGTGCATACTTAGATATTACGTAGTTAGAAGACCGTGTTCTCGTAACAATGTGTGGATAAAGCAAAGTTGTCCATGTTGAGAAGAAGCACACGTGAAGGTATATGAGACATCCTTTGCATTGTGACTGCACGACAGAGCATAATTGAATATAGAAACACCGCACTTTTGGTAGCTGGAAGCTATTGGACTTGCTTGATGAGGACAGTGTACTTTTCATGGCCAATCGTGCGGTGCTTACCACCACTGATTGCAATGGTACTAAGGCAGAGTGCAAGAGAGAATTGTGCAAGTGGGTCAGGGTGACAGGTCCAACCATAGGCGAGACAAGCTCCCTAGGTATGTCCTGCCCTTGATGTGCCCTGAACAATTGTGGGTGATGCTAAAGGGCTAGGGACTAGGGACGGAGCCAGTCGACCAAGGTCACTGGACGTACCTAATTTGAGGACCCCTAGGTGCTGTGCTGTGATCGTAGATGCTTCTTATCTTTTCGTTCGTTTCTTTTTTTCTTTGTTTTTTTCTCTTCTTCTTTTTTTTTGGAACCTGCCTGAGTACAACCATTACAATATGTTGAGGCTATCAGCCTTTTAATGGGTTGGAAAATGTCAAGCTTCGAAGGCCCAGGAAATGGATATTACAGTGATCATTGTGCCCTAGCCTCGTTGTTAGAGAAACAGAGTTGTCGAGGGATTTGGTTGCGACATCTCCTCCACAGGTAAACTACTAAGGACACGTTCCACAAGGGGCATTGTCACAGCCAAGGGCTGTGACTGTTGTGATCCCTGATTGGAAGTAGTAACAGCTAGTTTAGTGGGCTGGCTACCCTTGGTGGATTGCGGTGTCAAGTCCCTAGGGCGATCGGAAGTGGCCGTGTCTTTTGTTGCCCTTTGAGCACTCATCTGTGTAGATCGAGCATGAGTTGATCTAGTCACAGTAGGTTGCTCATGCATATCCTTGGGTCGAGAGCTACAGATGGCGTCATGTCCCACCTCTTGGACATTTGGAAGCTTAGATGGAGATAGAGATTGGAATTGAGCAGTTTCCCTTGACAACCGTTGTTGTGCTTTCTGTGTCCGTTTGGAAAAAGAGGATGTAGGAGATCTAGGACTCTTAGGTGGACTTGGCACTGGCTGAATGATTTGCTCGAGGCTATTAGACGATTGTGTGATTTGCTTTGTTGAGCGATCAGCCTTGCCTTAAGCAATGTTGTGCCTATGGTGCTCATTATTCTTTTGGGCAGTCAAAGGCTCCTTGAGCACTAGTGGTCCTTGTGCACGCTCGACAGTTATCTCTGATATCTGGTTGCTAAGCATGCTAGGCTGAGGATCTAATTTTTGATAGGTTATGTTTGATTTCTTGATTCCAACCATGAGGGGCTCAATCACTCCAATATTTTTGGTTCGAGACTTGGATTTTCGTTGAGGTTTCCTCCTACGCCTCTTTGCTTTTGACATAGTTTGGGCGTCTGACAGAGGTGGTTTAGCAGGGGGTTTTGGTATCCAAATCCATCGGTTGCCTGCATAATACCCTTGAGCACAAAGCAACGCCTTGGATATCCATCGTGGTGTTGTGCTAGCTCTCCATCGATGCCTTCGCCTATAAGGCTTGGGCTTCTTTCGTGGTCTTCTACGATATTTGTGAGTCCAAACCCTATCCTTGGCCTTGTCTCCTAACCTTTTTGTCTCAAGTATAGCCTCACTCACTGGTTCTCTCCGTTCAACCTGCGCTTGTATCAACTCTTTCAACAACTCCTTGCTCTCGTTAATGGGCTTGATTGTTACGTCAGCACCTTCCTTGCCTTTCCCTCGAGGTTTGCTGAGGTCACCCTTGCTAAAGGTCGTGACTATCCTCACACCCGGTAGTGTCAAGTGTATCCTCTGAGCTACGTAGTCAGCCTCACACTTGGTAGCCTTTTTGAAGGGCCTTCCTAAGAGGATTTCCTTTCCACCATTCTCGCTATTGGGAGGAACATAGAACAGGAGTGGCAAGCTTTCTGTTTCAATAGTTACAAGGATCCTGCACTTCCCTAGAAGTTCTTGTGGGTATTCCCCGTAAGGATTAAGAGTTGCATCAGTCGGTTTGAGCTCTGGTTGACCTAGCAGAGTCCATGCTTCGTAAGTCAAGATATTGAAATCTGCTCCTTCATCAATGAGAGCGTCAACACTATGCTCTCTTTTTGCGGTGAGTTTGACCCTAAGATAAGCAAGTGGCACTATGTCTTCATCTTCCGGGTCTTGGCTTGTAAATTTAAGCCTTCGGACAGATGCCTTTGAGTCCCTAACTGCACAGTCAGACGTGGATTCTCTACTGAGGTCTTGGGTCGTTTGTGCAGCGCTGCTCAAGGTACATCTATCGTCATGACTATTATATCTAGTCATTCTCGCAATTGTAGCTTAATGTTGTTGCTTTCCGCTTTGACTAGATGCAGTCCGAATGCAACATGTATGTGTTTTTGCAGTGTGGCCTTTTTTCCCTTGTTGGCTAGATGGGCCCATTGAGGTTCTAGTGTCTCTGTTTGTCTCTATTCGGGCATGAGCTTTTGGTTGCTCTTTTGCAAGAGAGAATCCATGCTTGTGTAGAGCCATTACTACACTAGGGTCTGTTTTGGAGGACCTGTCATGGCGCGCGTTTTCTCCCCAACCTACTCAGGGGAGGTGCGGAGGGGGCAGAGCCCCCCTCTACGGGGCTCCGGGGGGGGGCCAATCCCCCCCCGGCCCGCAGGGCCGTTACGGTAAATGCCATATGCAATTTGGAGGACCGTTTATAGCCAAATTTTGAACTACGTGCTCTAAATTTTAGCCCGGTGATGGATCTGTGATGTGCCTTTAGCTCTACGTAGCCTTTGGGGTCAATCTCGGGGTTTAGATGTATCAAAATTTGCGTTCTAGATACCTGTCCGATTTTGACAAATTTTTGTCCGATTTTCAGAAGTTCGATTATCAGAATCGGACGTCCGATTTTGGGTTGGTCCGATCGGCCCAGTGGTTCGATTTTGGTCACGTCCGATTCTGGGAATCGGATAGGACGGGGTGGTCCGATTCTGACTGGCCCGATTCTGGGACTCGGATGGCCTGGTCCGATTTTGGTCACGTCCGATTCTAGAAATCGGATCGGACAGGATGGTCTGATTCTGGCTAGTCCGAGTCCGAGTGTCCGAGTGGTCCGATTTCCAAAATCGGACGGGTTGTTCCGAGTGGTCCGATCGGACAGGATGGTTCGATCGGACGGTTGTCCGAGCGTCCAAGTGGTTCGAGTGTCCGAGTGTCTGAGTCCGACGGGTTGGTCCGATCGGACTGTTGTCCGAGCATCCGATTTTCAAAATCAGACGTCCGATTCTGAGACTCGGACACTGAATCGGGTGTCCAATTCCGCCAGCCCGAATGCCCTTTCGAGCATGAAATCGTCCAAAATCTTAAGGTATTGCTTATTGTAAGCTACAAGATTCCACAGAAATGATGTTGAAGTGATGGGAAAGAGATCTATATACCTGGGATAGCCAATAAACTTCAAAATGCAAATCAACAAACGAATCAAACCCTCATGCCCTGTTATGACAACAAAAACCCTGATGCTTGTTTTTCTTCTTTTTTTTTGTTTTTTCCTACTCTAATGCACCCAAATCACAAAGTAAATACCTACACTACTTCATTCCACAACATAAATCTCAAGAAAGCAAAAAACCTAATTGCCAAGGAGATCGAATACCATCTTCAACCCCCTCGCTTCCTACCTATCTCAAGCACCGGTTCGGAGAAACCCTTACTTTGATGCTCGATTCAAAGCGCGCAAGCACTCAAGGCTTGAATCCGTTGGTCCCGGCAACGGAACAAAAATGTGGGAGCTTTCACTCAACCGCCAAGACCCACGGACCGCTTATTGTTTCAAGTGTTCCAAGCCGAGTACTAATGGCTACCTCTCACATAGACGACGTGCCATCCATACGGATGTAGTGAGCTTACCTTCGTGCCGTTCGAGTTACCTCCTCTCCCGCGCACTCCGGTAGCTCCACGATCCAAGTGCAAGCTTCAAGCAATCTCCATTCTCAAGCTCCACGCTCCAAACTCCATTGCCGCGAGCAAGAGAAGAGAAGAGAAGAGAAGAGAAGAAGAGAGGAGAAGATGGAGAGCTTCTCCTCCTCGGTCCCTCATCCTCACACACTCACTCCCTCACACTCACACTCCCTCTCTCAAGCACAAGCTCAAGCAAGCAAGAACAAGAAGAAGAAGAAGAAGAGGAGAGCCACTTTTGGCCACACACAAGAATGAGCTTCTCATTCACTTTTCAACTTTATATACAAAACCCTAAATCCCTTTTGGACTGTCATCCCCTTTTCCCCTTTTTACATGGCCAGCTGTAGCCTAGGCCCTTTTTCCCATTGTCCTTCTATCTTCCTAGCTTCCTTTCCACCGCCCATCTACATTTACAAATTGCACGGGTGAGAGCCCGGCGCTCCTTGAATTAAACCATGATGCGCTTGCGCTCTTTTACAAAAGTTTTGACTTGCGCTTTTCCTTGTGCGCCTTTCTCCCTTATTTAGGACTCTTCTCCTTGTGCGTCTTTATCTTCCATTTCTCTTTGCCTTGGCCTTTGTCTTTGTCTTCTGCTTTAGCTTTTCCGGATTTTTCACCTTCGTTTGTAAACGCCCCAAACAACATAGTATGCTTAACAATTATGATATTCGCTTGTTTTCGAGATTTAATATAAAAGAGAATGAACACTTAAAGCTGAAAATGAAAATTACTCACAAAATTACAGCCATGAAAATGTAAAAGTAATGGAGACAAGATTGAGGGTTGAAGATGGGCAACCCCCCCGTCCCCCCCCAAGGAATGTATTTTTGCTCAACCCAAGTCCCTTAGGGAAGAGCTCATTTACAATCAACCTGAGAGTGAGAAGAAGTAATTCCAACAAGATCATGCAAAGATGTACAAACACACACGCATTATCTATAATGCAATGATAAGAACTGATTTCTTTACAATATGAGAGAAGAAAAAGGGAAAATCAGCATTCTCCATCGTTGAACAGTAGTACATGGATAGGGCTTGCTTCTTGTTGCTAAAATGGAAGAAAAAGCTTGAAAAGGAGGTGCTGTAATGAATTTACAGGCTTGCTGTCCTGTAAAACAGCAGTGATAGAAGAGGGAATATGGAGGAATTTGATAATAGAGAAGTGGGGGATGATGATGGGGATGGATGGGGCCAGTTTCTGGCTATCTATGGGTGCTGTACATGAGTTTACAGCAAAGAAAAATGATGCCGAATGAAGAAAAACGAGCTCTTATTTATAGGAGAGGGAAGAGCTAGTACAAAAGGGGAAAGTGGAGTAGCACAAGACAAGTGTCCAGCCACATGTCATGAGATGTGATAAGTGGTGGGACACTTGGAAACTTGTGTGACAAGTGTCTTGACACTTGTCTCTTCTCTATGGCCTTCCTTTTTGGGTTGAATACTGTCAAGGATAGAAACAACCAAATTTAGTAAGCACAGTCAGAGTACAGAACTTACTATTTTTAGAATGACATCCCTATTTTTTAGGACTAGCATTTTTAGGCTAATTCGAGGCTCCTAAAATTTAGGGACCTCCTAAAATTTAGGGATCTCCTAAAATTTAGAGACCCTCCCCCCAATATGGGTGTCATATAAAAGCTTTTTCCGTGTACATCGCAAAAATGGTATCCGAATCTTCATGTGACTTTCCTATGCAAAGAAATGTGCATTTCAAGCTTTCAGCCCACACATGCACATTATACAAGCATTTCATGATCATGGCATCTTGTTGATTGTAACTGTCTGTTTTGGTGGATCTAGCCCACACTTCAAGGCATCAATCCTTTCTGTGTGCGAGTCTAACCCTGATATGCGTGAGTTCTAGTCACAGGCGCCCAATCGGACCATATAGGTGGAAGTGTGAACTATATTTTCTCTAACCCACCGCGTGGGTCCACCATAACCTGTGACCACTCATCAGTGGCTAGCTCCAATGCACTTTTCTTTATATCTAATTAGTGCAAAGGAAATAAATTTAATAAATCATTATATAGACAAATTAATGAACAAAGGATATAAATTCTGTTTCTATAGAGTTGTGACATCGTTTGTTTGAGAGTTAACAACCATCATCCGGCATCAGTCAGAGAGAGGGCTTGGAATCATAGGTCCAGAGTATCAGACTATGGCCCTCTTGGGCAAGCTAGTAGTCTGCGGCCTCACGCCAAGAGGGCAGACCTGGAAGGTCCTATTGCAGGAGGGTCTTCACGATTGTAGACTAAGGCTTGGAGGTGAGTGGAGGCCATCCCTGAGATGGATCTTCATGACAGCCTAGAGTGTTAGACCGAGGTTTGGCGATGAGTAGAGGCCATCCCTGAGAGGGATCTTCACGACAGCCCAGAGTAAAAGAGCATGGCCCTCTTGGGCAAGCAAGTAGTCCATGGCCTCACTCCAAGAGGGCAGACCTAGAAGGTCCTATTGTAAGAGGGTCTTCAGGATTGTAGACCGAGGCTTAGCGGTGAGTAGAGGTCGTCCCTGAGATGGATCTTCACAACAGGCTAGATCACCCCCCCCTCCAAAATCCCCCTTCCTACGCAGCTTGCTCCATGTGTTGCAGGGCTTCTGTAAGGCCCTAATCTAGAGTCTCCCGGGCTACTAAAAGAAGATAAATCGTCAATCAGTGATCTATTGGGAGGCCGGCCCGGCTCGTACCATCAGGAGATGGAAGGAGGTGTACAGGATGGTGGACGAGGAGATGCTGCAGCAAGTAGCAGACTGCCAGAGAGAAGTGGAGGTGAGGAGAAGAGAGATAGATGCAGCAATACCTCAGGAGTGGCTTGCTTCCCCGATTCAAGAGCCAATAGAGCCTGGGGAGGTATAGGCCGCTAGGTTGTCACAAGCAGGAATCTCCCTATAGATGGTAGGCAGAGTGGGCGGCGCCCCACTTGGGACCTTCACCGTGCAGGAGGGGGGGCGTCTGGCCCTTGACAAAGGGCAGTAGGATGAGGGGATAGCTGTCCTTCCATGGAGAAGGGTGCAGGTGATTGGCCTTCAAGGGAAGAAATGGCGGCTGGATCCTTATGTCTTTTGGAAGGAATTCAGGGAGTGGCGCCTCTGGATCTGGGAGGGCAGGCCACTTAATGAGCTGGAGTGGGACCCGAGAGAGTGGCTATGGCCGGCCACTGCGGTCGCCAAGAAGCCACCGAGGTTCTAGGAGTACACTACCAGGATTGGTAGACACGTACTGATGCAGGAGGACATGGATTGGGCACCGTCACGTAGCATGCACTAGGCAGAGCATAGCATCACGGAGCCTTTCCGACGGACCTTCTGGCACCGCCTATGGGATAGTTGGAGGCCGAGGAGGGTATCATATTTTTTATGGCTAGTGGCACACGGAGGCTAAGCGGTGGGAATTTGGCTAGCCCATATGTGGGAGGGAGATTGTAAGCGCTGCACACAGCAGCCTATGGAAACCCCAAAGCACAGCCTTTGGTCGTGCGAGGTGGCACAACTAGTGTGGAGAGGAGCATGCCGCATCCTTCACCGTTTAGCACCCAGCCTTGGATGTATCTCATGGGGAGCTTTCTGCTGTGGCAGGCAATCAGCTAGGGCCGTCACTTGCTGTATGAGGCCACGATGCAGGACATGATATTCAGCAAGGTCGTGCACAGTGGTCGGCTTGGAGGCTCTACCCATCCACCAAGTACTGGAGCCCACAGCAAACCGCTCTGAGGTATGGGAGATCATAGGGAGTCTCACTGGATGGCATATCTCGAAGGCGCGGTGTTAGGAGGCTTTTGACGGAGAGAGACTTTCAGCACAGGCAACCTTAGCAGAGCTCTAGACCTCCGTCATCCACTCCCTTCACGGCCGATGGGACCAGGTGCATGGCGAATCTAGGGCTTGGCAGGAGCTCCGTTGTATTTCTTGCGCACTTGGGGCAACTAGGACCCGTTTTTCGTGATGGAGACAGGCAGCCCCAGATGGCGATATACCCTCCATGGCTTCTTCCCCCCATCCCCCCTAGACCGCCCTAAGAGGCTTGTACATCTGATAGATCTATGACTGCATCAGCTCCAGCTAGTCTGTTTGAGCATGAGCACTTCCTTGTATTCAGGTTTTTTCTGAAGTAATATAATTAGCCACATTTTATTTTGCAAAAATTAAAATTCTCTCCCTCTTATCTCTGAGGGACCTATATAACCAGCAGGCCTATTAGTGCCTCCTCTACTCTCACAAACACTGTGCACAGTGGACAATGCACAATGCACGTGTACTTGCACACACGTACTTGCGCACACGCACTAGGGCACCCACACACAAGTAATCATTAGTGCACCTGCCTACCTCCACCTAGCTTACCCACGGCTCAATACACCCATACTCTAGCCTGTTAGGAAAGCTTGCTTGCATAGCAGCCTTGTGCATGAGCCCCTGCTCAATGAACAGTCCACACTGCATGGTGCACATGCACAGTGCACACAAACACGAGCACTAATGCAAAGACTCACCTTGTTTGCAAGAAGGGCAATGCTCATGGACACAAATGCTAACCCCTACTTGTATCTTTTGAGGCTCCCACAGCAGGTGCCCAATATGTGAAACTCCATCCTGGCAGCAGCTTCCCATTGCAGTGGGAAATCCTCTTTTCCAAGAGATGATGCTCCTATAGCATAAGGAAATCCACTGATCCTTGAACTAGTGCTCTATGGAAGATCCTCTCTCATGAAGCACCAATGCCTCAGATGTTCCGTGAGAGGATTGTCATTGGAGACTCCTAGGTCTCTCAGAGTTCAACAGCTGAGAAGCCCTATGGGGGCAACTGAAGATGGTTTCAACAATTTACAAGTGAAGGAAACTTGCTAAAGCATTTGTATACATAATCTGATTTAAGGAAGGAGAGCAGAAACATTGCTGGAATCAGCTAATTATATGACTCCCTCCTCATCCAATCAATTGGCAAGTCAGGATGTATCTGCCACTCTTTGGGACACCGAGACTCTTTTTCATACTCACATTTTTCTTCCTTTTATCATAAGTTACACAACTCCTTTTTTTCAAGCACTCTTCGGTTCCTCTGATGATCTTCCCTACTGCACAGAGGGCACTGACTTCCTCAAAGTCTGTCAATTGCTACTCTTCTTGCCCCCATACCCTACCTGGGTCATAAGTAAGGGAGGTTGTGAGAAACAGAGACTTGGTAGGAATGCTGCCAAGTATCTAGTAAATCTTTCATCATTTCTAAGACATTAATCCTTCTTTTTTCAATCAGACCTAAAAATGTTTCAGATACAGGAACAAGCAAGTTTATTGCTAGTACTAACTAGTGCTCCTGTGATTGAAGTCCTATGATCAGTTAGACCTGACCTTTTCAGCACTCTTACTTTGTCAGTATACCCATCTCCACACTGTGTGCACAATGAAATGGCGAAGAGATTGGTCAAACGCATGGCATTACTTCCAAAAAACAAGTAGGAAAGGCAACTGCAGAACATATGCTGCTAGGCATACACTTTTCTTTGAAGTCCTAACAAATTAGATGCATATCTACGGGAAAAATGTATGAACTTCTCTTAGTTGATTATTGAGGGAATTAGCCCGTATTTCAATAAGGCATACCAGTAGAGTGTCAAAGCCAACAAATACTCCGATTGTGATATTGAACTCCATTGTTCCCAATCCTATTGCATATGTTGAAAACCTGTTTTACAGTTAAAAATACATATGTAAAATCACATTAAACTGAAACTTGCTAGTATTGTCTACAAAATTATGGATGTTTCTAGGAAAACCTTGAGCTAAAGATCTTCATGTGTATCAACATCAAACATTAACTTTCAGGTTCTGTAAGGAAAACAACGTATGAAATTTTATTTTCAAAACTCTTATTAAGAGCCAAATTTTATATTTGTGCCAAGAAAAAGCTTTGTAGCCGTCTTTCATCTGCTCGTTCTATCCCAAATGCTCTTCCTCTTGCGATACTGGTTGAACTAGTACTGCTACTAGAGTCTATCACTACACATTCTTTGGCTGATACTTTTTCATGCTAATGGGTCTCCATTATATGGGTAGCAAGCGTTAGTCCATGGATGTATTACTACCATGGAAAATTGATTGAAGCCTTGCTAGGGTAGCTATGCAGGTGAGGCTGCCTTCATGTGCCACAATCTAAAACAGCAAAACCATTACAACTCAACGATTTTGGGCCATCCCATCTTTTTCGATACCATAACTCATTGATTTTGGGCCATTCCGTCTCTTTCAGTACCTTGGGTCTTTCTTAGGTTTCAAATCCACGGTACTCATACCAAATTGCAATGCCACCATGTCTCAATTTGGTTTGTCTATCTATAAAGGTGAGACTGGCTTCATGTGGCACAGTCCAATACCCCACTGTTCTTAGTTTTAAGTCCATTATTTTGTGCCAATTCCATCTATCCCTTAGCCAGGGGACATTTTTAACTTTCATAAACACTGTTAAATCAGAAAAAAAGCTTCTTCAAAGCCCTTGCTAGCTGTCAATGTCAACCAACAAGACTCCACAGAAGCTGCCAGTTTGAGAAGACACAGAAAACAGCAGAGAGTCAAGCACCCATCACCACTGCTGATGGTGATACAGTCCGTCTGATGCCAGAAGAATGAATTTCCACAAGTCCCTGCAGCTGAATGTGTTTGCTTGTAAGTCGTCTACTTACTAATAAACACTCATGAGAAATCCTTGCTTCTATGGGCCAACATTGCCTCTCTATCACAGATAGAGTATTTTCATATGGCAATCATATTTCATATGCGGATCACGGATAGGTATGAAAGTATGATTGGAGTATGATTCACACCTTCGGGCTGAATCATGCATTGCCCTAATTTCAACTTTTAAAAACTGTAAAAATATATCTAAATCTAGTATTTTATACTAAATTGGCAAGTAAGCTAAGAATCTGAATGAAAACTAGAATCCCAAGTGTGTTGACACCACTAGCATGTAAATTGCCCCCTTCCAAACTTCACAATTGTTACAAATTCCTATTCCACTTTTTTCTTTCTTCCCATTTGTGTCGGCCTAAAGCAGAAGAATGGCTATGAAGCTTCATCAGATGAAGACATTACGACTAATTTAGCTTACTGAAATGTCAATTTCAGCTGTAAAATCAGAAATATCAGGGATTTTAAAGCCAACACTAAAGGGGAAAAGAGTATTTCTCAAGAATTCAAGAGTTTAATGGCTGTTAATGTCAAAAACTTCTGAAATTTTCAGATTTCTAATCAGAGATTCTCAAGATTATACCACAGGGAGTGTTTCTCAACAATTTGAGAGTTAAACGGCTGTTAATGTCTGAAATTTGTAAAATTTTTAGAAATTTCAGGCTTCCATCCAAGAAATTTGCAACGGTAATTAGCTACTCAGACTTGAGAGTCACGACACATGAGAAAGAGAAAGGGGGGCGGGCATGGTTGGGGGTGGGAGAGAGAGAGAGAGAGAGATGCAATCTGAAATTTCAGACAGACAAAAACAGCACATATAAAAGATGAGAGTGAGGGATAAAAAAGTAAGAAAAAGCTTACTCTCCAACTTTGGGGCAGTCAATATCAAGGCTGAAGGCTGAATTGACCTGTCGCACAGTCTAGGAGCAGGTTTTCCATGTTTTGGGGCAAGGACAAGGCAGGCAACAGCAAGTGATACCTTCCTAGCTGAAATTGTCCAGTATTTTTTTACGTTTGTTGGTAGGCAACAGCCTTTTTGGCAAAATCATGATGTTATTTCTTTTTGCAGCCCTTTTTTCCCCTCAAAAGTATGTCAAATATGAAACAAGATTTCATACTCCTATTTTCATATGTCTAATTGGGCAACCAAACACGTCTGATAAAAACTATGATCACAAGTACAAAAAATTGCCGTCACAATTTTTCCATATGGCAATCATACGTCATATGTAGATGGGTATGAAAGTATGATTGGAGTATGATTCAGGCCCTGGGGCTGAATCATGCATTGCCCTAGTTTCAATTATAAAAAACAATAACAATGTATCTAGAGTAACTAAGATAATTAGCTGAATAAAAAATTAGAATCTCATTATTTCAATAGATTTAGATTCTACAAAATAGTCACTGCCAGTAAGGCATTCAATGATCAAGACACAACATTGATTTGCCAAATAAAATTCAAACTTTAATTTCTAGTCATTAGAGTCAAGGCACAATTAAAGCACTGATGGTAGGCAGCTGCCATACAATGCTGTCTATTATGCACGCGACACCTTTTTTTTATAAATTAATCAAGTTTTGATGCTTTTTTGTAGTCATCTCCATCCCCCCCAAAGGTAGTCCAGTCTGAAATAGGATATCATACTCCAGATTTCATACGTCTGCATCAATAATCATATGAGTATGATAAAAACTATGACTGCCACGAAAACTTCATGAGTTCTCATTGACTGTTTTGGTTAAGAGGTGTAAAGAAATAGTAATGTGGGGACAAACACAAAGTGTACGGCAAACCTTTTGACAAAGAAACTCAAAAACACAAAAGAAGAAGAAGAGTGAAGAATGATAATCACTAAATCATGATGATACAATGGAGCAAAGCTCTAAGATGACTACACTCACTTGGTTGATTAGGTAGCAACACCTATAGGGAATTTGCAGTATAAAGGGAGTGAAACACACTCCTCTGAGCAGTAGGATATCAAAGTATATGTTGTAGAAGAAAGGGCTAACAACTGTAGAGGGAGCTAAACACAATCCTCAGGGACTATTAGAGTGGAGAAGATGATCATCAGCACTAATTGTGTGCTCCAAGAGGTGAGGAATAGTGGCGTAGCCTCCTATGACAGCAAACGCAATAGCAAGAAAGTCTACTTCAACATAACACAGATCTTAAATTAAGCAATAGTGCAGAGAAATAATAGGGTTTGCGGGGAGTAACATAGAGTGTGTACAGCAAATACTAAGAGAGAAGAGAAACTCAGAAACACAAGAAGAACATGGTGATGATGCACTAAATCATGCTATGAGAAGAAAAGCTAATACAACAAAGTCGAAGCTCAAAACATAACTGCAGTGTCCTATTTGAATCACCCGGCACACCACCTGAGGAAAATCTTCATAGTGAAGGGAGCAAAAGGCAGTCCTCCAAGCAATGGGCCATTGAAGTAATCACTAGAAGGTGAAAGATAGTTGTTAAGGGAGTGGTGGACCACAGTCCTCTGAAGCCGTAGGAGATGTAGAAGATGATCACCAGCTATCGAGAGAGCGCAACGCAATCCTCTGATGCCGGGGAGTAGCCTAGGCAACAAAACGCAAATCCTAAAGTGTTGGAACTGTCAAATGCAAGGAGAGCAACCGAGATGCTGACACCAGGTGGATAATGATGACACCAAATGATGAAGGATGAGCCGGGCTGTAAAAACGCAAGTCCCAATAGCCTCTCTGACAATGGTCATTGTCATAGATTCAACTTATATTGCATGTATGCATGCTGTATTAGCACTTCCTTAATACGCTGATTCACGTAAGAATGTACTTTGAAAGGGAAAATATACCATCGAGTGAGATGATAGCATTATGTTATGGCATCTTTAGAAGGGAAATATCAATGTATCAAGAAGAATGCACTTGTTTTTAATTTGATCTTTACAAAATATGAAGTATAAAGCATTTTTTTTCATTTCTTGTTTTTCTAATAGGTGATGAAGAAGGAGCTAGGCTGCAAAAAGACAGGCCCCAGTAGCCCCTGTGATAGATGAGTGATGAAATCACTGATACTCGGTGATGGAGACTATCGCTAGAGGCTAGGATGCTAACACAAGCTGGAGATGATGACGCCAGGCAAAGAGAAGACCTCTAGATTGAAAAACCCAGGTGAAGGTGGAGCTTGAAGGAGAAGGGTGTTGATGCCAAAGTAGATGATGGTGACACCATGTGGAAGATGCTCCAAACGCAAGGCATGATGATGGAACAGGGCGCCTCAAGCAAAGCAGGAAGGGTGAAGGTAGCCACGAGCCACAAACCACAATGTCCTCCTCAAGGGGTGTGAGAGCAATGGAAGGAGCTGGTGAGAGAAGGGAAGTGGTGGTGACCGAAGAAGGTGGTAAAGAATGACTGAAGAGAGTGGTAAAGAATAAATGAAGTGGTTGTCTACTTATAGGCATAAGCTGTCTAGGGTGATGCACCATTGTGTGGGTGTCCACTGAAAAAGTGACCAAAATGTGGACACCGGCCCTTTGGGGCTATCGATGTGAAACCCTAAATGAAGTATTTAAACTAAAGAAGTGGTTTCTCAACACCTCCTTTCATACCCAAAAAGGGATGAAGAAAGAGGAGCAAAGAGAGATACAATGAAGAGGTAGAGGATCTCGAAGATCCAAGATTTCCACCTGAAAGGTAACCTGTAGTAAGAAACAATAGACGAAGGAACTGCAGAACCTAACTCCACCTCGGGAGAGAAGCCACTAGCTCTGGAACTCCATGCTAGAAGAAATTCGAAGGCCTCCTCGCTAAGTCGTGATTGAACCTCCAAGGCCCTAATCTAGGCGGTCTCTAAAGATCCTAGGTATCAGGAGAAGAAATGACTGCTCGAGGAGCCATCCCAAAAGAGTAAAGGGTAGGTGACAAACTTCATGATGAGGAGGTGTCCCCCCTGAGAGTGGAGGTGCAAGGGCCCCCTCTGAAGCGGAACAAGTAGAAGCCCCCTCTAAGGGCAAAGCGGGTATAGCCCCCTCTAAATCCTCCTCTATGAGAGAGAGGGAATCTAAAAACTCATGGATCACAGACTTCAAATCATCTAATGATGAAGTGACACAAGTCATGCCGAAGAAGGTATCTGGGGTATCGAAGATATCAAAGAACTCCTAGAGGTGGCCTCTCAAACATAAGTAGTCAAGGGTGGGGAAAAGGGAGGCTCAAGCTGTGGGCAATAATCATTGTCTCTAAATGGAGTGGACTGTGGAGTCGAAGTAATGGAAGGTATCAAACAATCACTGTCTCTCGAAGGACCGGATTGCCGAGGGAACCATAGCCAACAATGACTATCTCTCGGGGGAGCAAACTGCAGAACCACGGGTTGTCGAGATGGCATTCCTGAAAACCTAGAAGTAGAAGCAACCTCCATAGTGCATTATGGCAGTCACAAGGAGGCCATGGTACTAGTCAATCCTCCTATGGCTTGAAAGGGCTTAGTGCGCATCGGATGTGTCTTATTGCCTTGAGCATAAAAATCTAAAAGCTGATGCAAAATAAACCCTATGGCCCAAAAGGGAAAGGTGGCACAACGAGTGCTGGGGGGTAGACGCATATACTCCGGCAGGATAGGGAGCAAAGGTCCATGCCGGGAAGTAGTAATGAGAGTGCCACTGATGCTGGAAGAGGAGCAACCAATGATCCATCTACCGAAGGAGAAGTCATAGCACCAAGGTGTCAACCTGTAAAAGGATGGGTGGGTGAGAGAGGAAGAGAAAGGTATCTCCGTCTCATGGTGGCACAACGGAAATGAAGGGGAAAATCAGTAGATGATGTTGAACCCGCAACCTGTCTTTGCCTTCTCTAATAAACAAGGTCTTTAGCTCTCTCAGGTCCTACACTCTAATACCATGTCAAAATAAGCAACAATACAAAGAGACAGTAGGGTTTGCGAGGACTAACGTAGAGTGTATAAAACAAACATTAAGAGAGAAAAGAAACTCAAAACACAAGAATACAGTGATGATGTACTAAATCATGTTATGAGAAGAAAAATTGATATAGCAAAGTCGAAGCTCAAAAGATAATTGTACTCTCCTAACTGGATCAAGAAGCAGTACCTATGGGAAATCTGCACAGTGAAGGGAGCTAAACACAGTCCTCCAGACGATAAGCTATCAAACTAATCAATGGAAGGTGAAAGATAGTTGTCGAGGGAGTGGGGACCACAATCCTTTGACGCCATCAAAGATGTGGAAGATGATCACCAATTATATCGAGGGAGCGCAACGCAATCCTTTGATGTGGGGGAGTAACCTAGGTAGAAAAACTCAAATCCCAAAGTGTCAAAGCTATCAAACACAAGGAGAGCATTCCAAATGTTGAAGCTAGGTGGATAATGCTAATGGCAAATGATGGAGGATGAGCCGGGCTGCAAAAACGCAAGTCCCAGCTACCTCTGTGACAGACGAGTGATACCAAATGATGGAGGAGGAACCAAGATACGAAAACGCAAGTCCCAACATCCCTTGTGAGAGATGAGTGATACCAAGTGATGGAGGAGGAGTCAAGCTACAAAAACACAAGTCCCACTAGCCCCTATGATAGACAAGTGATGAAATCACTAACGTTTGGTGATCAAGACCATTGCCAAAGGCTAGGATCCTCATGTCAAGTTGGAGATAATGACGTAAGATGGAGCCTGAAGGAGAAGGGTGCTAATGTCAAGCAGATGATAGTGACGCCACATGGAAGATACTCCAAACGCGAGGCCTGTCACAATGTGCGAATCTAGAGCATGGCAGATGCTATGGCGGGCGGAAGATGAAGACCAAATTCATAATGACATGGACAAGTAGAGACAAACTATTACACAAGTGAATTAGGTTCCAAGATGGCAGCTTGAACTCATAAACACAATCTTGTGTAGGACTGACAAAGACAAGACACTTAACTAAAAGTACAAAGCATCATGACATTGTATTCATTCCATATGAAAGTGATAGTCAAGTACAATGCTTTATAGAAGTTGGGTTGTTCCACTCTCCTCACTGTGCATATGGGATTCAGTACAGCTCTTCCTGGAGCATGCATCATTTGTCTATTTCTCAATAAGGCCTAATGATGGAACAAGGTTTCTGAAGCAAAACACAAACAGTGAAGGTAGCCACGAGCCACGAACCGCAATGTCCCTCCTCAAGGGGTGTGAGGGCAATGGAAGGGGCTAGTGAGAGAAGAGAAGTGGTGGTGACAGAAAAAGGTGGTAAAGAATGATTGAAGAGAGTGGTAAAAAATGAATGAAGTGACTACCTACTTATAGGCATAAGCTATCTAGGGTGGTGTACCACTGTGTGGGCGCCCACTGAAAAAGTGACCAAAATGTGGACATCAGCCCTTTTTGGGGCTATTAGTGCAAAACCCTAAATGAAATGTTTAAACTAAAGAAGTGGTTTCTCAACAATCTACCCAGATATGTACTACGTCTGATAGCAGGATGCAGCTAGACAGCAAAATGCAAATTTGCTAGCCTGGACAATGGCCACAAGCAACAAAAATAAGGGTTGCCAACATGGACAAGAGAGTCGCCAGTCAGCTAGAGGTGGAATGGCAACTAGGCAACCAAATCTACCCTAAAAACATAGCTTGTAGGAGATGGAATAGGGCACTAGCAACAACAGACAGCACCATAGAATCCTCCATGAACTGCAATGTCCTCTATGTCAAGGTATAGGCAGCAATGGAAAGGCTGAGGAATGAAGGGGAGAATGATAGAAGAAGAGAATTTCTGATGAAGTGTGTGAATTGATGGATGTATAATGAATTAATTGTGTGTGCACTGTGCCTATTTATAGGCACTAGATAGTCTCGGGTAGCACCCCAGAATATGAGTGCCCAACCTTTTGGGAGCCATAAGTGTGAAACCAAAAGGAAATTAAGAAAGAGAATTGCACTTAATGACTGGATTTCTCTCGATAACCCCTCACAAGCCCAAACAAAGGTGCCCTCAGAGGTGTGTGAGAGAAGATGCACTCTGTAATCCAGAAATCCGCCAAGAAGGAAACTTGTAGAAAGAACTGTAGATAGGATGTGCTGATAATGCCTGAAACTCGACCTCGGGAGTAAATCCACTAGCTCCATAGCTCCATGCTAGTAAGAATGCAAAGGCCTAGCAGCAGAGTCATGGTTGAAACATATAAGGCCCCGAATGAGGTGTAATCTGTAGATCTTAGGGATCAATAGGTGAGATGGCAGCTCAATGTCAACCGCCCTATCCAAGGGAAGATGAAGAATGCAAAGGCTTCTTGCCATGGTGTGTGAAGGATTGCACGATGAGTAGTGACCCCTCCTAAAGCTGGAGGAAAGGGATCTCCATCTGAATCCCCCTCTAAGAGAGAGAGGGAATCTCTAAAAACTCATGGATCACAGACTTCGAAGCGTCTCATGATGAAGGAAATGCCACCAGAAGGTGCCGAATAAGGTAGCTGGGGTTGCAATGTAACAAAACCCAGACAACTCTCAGAGGTGGCCTCTCAGGCCTAAGTAGAAGATGGAATAGGGTGCCAGCAACAGACAGCACCATAAAATTCTCCATGAACTGCAATGTCCTCTGTATCAGGGTGTAGGTAGCAGTGGAGAGGCTGAGAAATGGAAGGGAGAATGATAGAAGAAGAGAATGTCTGATGAAGAGAGTGTGATCTGATGGATGTATGATGAACGAAGTGTGTGTGCCATATTTATAGGCACTAGACAATCTTGGGTAGCACCCCAGAATATGGGCGACCAACGTTTTTGGGGCTGTAAGTGTGCAACCAAAAGGTAATTTAGATAAATACATGCGCTTAATGACTGGGTTTCTCAAGAAGAGACTCAATCATCACTAGTAGCAGAAACTGATCCTAAATGCTATCAAATTTGTTTGAGGCAAGTTAGAAAGATTTTGAAGTATTAGCTGCCCACTTGTATGCATTAAGTGCCAATTTATAGTGTTTGCTTGTCAAGGAGTATACGTTGGTATAAACCCTTGCACTCAAGCCTCTTAAAATGACAAATATTGCTGGACCTGGACTGTCAAGGAAAACCCTCCCAATAACTCAGGAAGTCACTGAAGCCCTTTGAAATCTCATATAAGAGAGACACACTGCCCATATAAACTTGTGGTAAGATACCTTTGACTACCACATCTACCTTAAGTATCAACTGAAGTTCAGTGGAGCTGTTTTAACATTTGGCAATAAAGAAATCATGATGCACTAGGAAGAATAACCCCTGGAGAGAAGAACTAGGAAGACACATAGGAGAAAGTATGGGTGCATTACAAGATGAAAAGAGGAAAGCACCACTAAGTATCATTGCAGTGAAGTTAGAGAGGATGAATTTAAACGTAACATCACATGTATATTGAACACTAAGGAACCTTATGAAGAAGTTCACAGCTTTTTGGGGACAGAGAAAAAGCACTCCAAAAGGTAAGCATTATTCATGGATAAAACCAGAAAAACATCCATGTAAAATCTTCATGCTAGTCAAGTCCAGTCCCAGCTACTATTGATGTATGTGAAATTTGTTTCCTCATTGTTACACAATCACAGTCAAATCACAGAAGTTTCGTACCCCATATGGTAATTATTTGTATCAAGATAAAGACACGTCCACACCCATATTTGAAAACCTTATATCTAAATGAAATATCAAAACTGCTCCATTACTTTGCATCAAAAGTCAACAGAACCTTACCACTGTGGATCCAAACCCAAACAGTGTCGAGTTCCAGCAACCTTCTTGCTAAATTGACTTTTTGCTACATGGTAAATGGTTTGACATCAGTGAGTTTAAAAGACAGTAACACATTATTGGCACACGCTGCAAAAGCACATAAGAATTTAAGTGCAGATTATTTGCACAAGCCCCAAGAGCACATAAAAACTCAACTTAACTTTATGCATGTTGGTTTTGTCAGCAAGTAAAATATGTCCTATCTTCAGTTGTTCATTATCTTTCTATTTGAAAGGAGTCCCTTACCAGTCTCAATAAATAGACTACAGTCAGGAGTCAACCCTCGATGATGAGATTTCTTCAAACCTGTACAAAAGCAACAAAAACCCTGTGTACCAATGTTTAGTGAGCAAAGCTCAACCTTTTAATTACAAATCTTTTGTGAAAAATAGAGTTTTTCTTAAAGGAAATAACAAAGAGATATAGAAGCTATAGATCACTCTTGGCTGGCCTCCACTGCAGAGAAGCTTGTCAAAATAAAAGAAACATAGTTTGGATGGCAAGTTGCGGAGAAAAGTACACAAAGGAAAGGGCTTGTTAGGTTAGGATTCAGCAACATGCACACACTCACGTGGACACTCAATGAACAAGTGAACAGCAAGAAAGAGAGGAGAGTGCTGGAATGTCATGTCCACTATGTGAGGTAATATAGAGGAACATGGTAAGTCTAACAAATGCCCCTCAAGTGAAGGATGTGAACATATACATGTAATCAGCAGATCGATCCCCAAATGATAGTAAGCATAAATCCTTGTGAAAGGCTTCAAATTTCTCTATGGAGAGCTTTTGTAAACATGTCTACCAAGTTTTGTGTAGGGACATAAACCAAACTAGTCTCCCCTACATGGAGTCTCTCTTTGACATAATGATAATGCACCTCAATGTGCTTAGTGCGAGCATGAAATACTAGATTCCTCACAATCGCCATGGCATTCTAACTATCACTATAGAGAGAAGTGGGTGATTGTTGTTTATTGCAAACTATTTCTTCAGTCATTATGATGCAGAATTAGCAGATGCAGTTATCTATGTAGCAGTAGCAGCAGTTACATAGGCAACAATTGGATCAACAACGAATGCTGCATCAAGAACAAGAGCATACGCATGGTGCAACCAAGGTGATGAGGCTGTGGTAAGTGAGCGCAAACTATTTGATGGCCAGAATGTCTCAACCTATCTTAAAGCTTTTGAAAGCCAGATGCACTTCTTCAGAGTTCCATCCAATTGGAGCAATTATTTCCTATAGCTATAAATGTTGCTCTGTATTCAAGCTCATAGCTAGATGTGGCCACTATAGACTACTTCTTCCTTAGCCAAGAGATACATCAACTACCAAGCATGAAACAATCACGAGTAATTGACACCTGTGTGTCAAAACAATCATCCAACCCAACATCACTATCTGTGAATACATGCAAGCAAAGAAAAGTGCCTTGAGGATAGAAAAAGCCCAATGTCTAAGTGCATTTAAGATAGTTAAAGACACATTTGATTGCTTGTCAATGTGCAGTACCAACGTTGTGCATAAAGCATGCCAACAAAGAGACCCCAAACCAAATATTCAGCTCCAACCCAACATCACTATTTGTGAATACATGCAAGCAAAGAAAAGTGCCTTGAGGATAGAAAAAGCCCAATGTCTAAGTGCATTTAAGATAGTGAAAGACACATTTGATTGCTTGTCAATGTGCAGTACCAACTTTGTGCATAAGGCATGCCAACAAAGAGACCCCAAACCGAATATTCAGCCATGTATTGCACAAATACAATGGACAACCAACAGCTTACTGATAAAGAGAAGCATTAAATGATCTCCTGCACCCTCAAGTATAAACATCTGGCTTGTCTCAACTGGAGTAGAGATAGACTTTCAATCTTGTATCTAAAAATGCTCAAGGAGCTATCCAATGTACTTAAGATTGTCACAAAATAATACCCCCCTCAATTGCAATAAATTGTATGCCAAGATAGTAGTGCAAGTGGCCAAGATCTGTGACATCAAAAGCATGCTGCAATTCAGCCTTTAAGGCTGAAATCTATGTCTCATGAGGTCCAATCAACAACATATCATCCACATAAAGAATGAGAATCAAGAGGTTATCCTCATCTTTGTGGACAAAGTTTGCGTTTAGTGTTTGAATCATTGAAGCCAAGAGCAATCAAATACAGATGTATCTTTTTGTACCATGCCCTAGGTGCCTACTTCAAACCATAGAGGGCCTTATACAGCCAGCACACTTTACTCTCTAAGCATTTCTAAACGAAGCCAAGAGGTTCTGTGACATAAACCTCTTCATATTCAAGCCAAGAGCAATCAAATACAAATGTATCTTTTCATACCATGCCCCAGGTGCCTACTTCAAACCATAGAGGACCTTATACAGCTGGCACACTTTGCTCTCTAAGCGTTCCTAAACGAAGCCGAGAGGTTCTGTGGCATAAACCTCTTCATGAATATCACTATTCAAAAAAGTTTTCTTCACATCCAATTAATGCACATGCCAATCATAATGAACAACCAAAACAATGATAGTGCAAATGGTGGTCATGTGTGAACTGGGTGCAAACGTCTCATCATAGTCAATCCCATGATATTGGGCATACCCTTTGGGCAACAAGACGTGCCTTGTAGCAATAAATGCTACCATCAAATCTACATTTCAATTCATTAACCCACTTTGTGCCTATAACACACTTACCATCACACAAGTCACATTATGCCCATGTGCCATTTTTATGAATAGATTCCATCTCTAACTGCATAGCTACCATCCAATGCTCATCCTCTAAAGCAGTATGTATGAAACAGGTTCCTCATTGCATGCAGTATCTACAGGTACCTGCGCAACCAAGTTACCCTGCGCATGGCAAGTGGCTGCTCTAGTTCTACCAGGATGTGGAACGGATTGTTTATTGTTCCGTAATGTATCCAACAACCATCTAGGGACTCTTTTAGATTCCTGCATAACAGCCCTCTCATTGACCACTTCATCATCAGCAATGCCTTGACCAATGGGCTCAAAATCAACCTGCTGTTCATCATGTGTTTACTGCTGATTTTGCTGTTGTAAACCCTCAATAGGTTGCTGAAATTGACCAAAATCATGTGCAATTTGCTGAAAGTAACAAATTGTCAACATATCCATAGGCCCGACATTAAGCTGATTTTTGTAGTCCATTAAGGGATGACTAGCATGTTCAACAAATACCACATCTCTACTAACAAAAATCTTATTCGTGGTGGGTTAGCATAGGCGGTGCCTTTTACTTTCTACACTATAACCAATGAAAATGCATTTGACAGCCTTGTCATGCAATTTATGTCTTTGTGGCTATGGCACAAAAGCGTATACCAAACAACCAAAGAAACAAATGTGTGACACTTCTAACTTTTAGTGACACCGTTTTGTTGAGGTGTGTAAGGTATAGTACATTGATGTTTAGTGCCCCGTTCAGCCAAATAATTGTTAAATTATTGTGACATGTATTCCCCCCCTATTGATCTATACGGATTGTAATCAACTTGCATCTTCTGCCATTATCAGCCAAGGCCAAGAAGGTTTTAAGACATGTAAATCCTTCTAATTTGTGGATTAAAGCATACATCCAACAATGACGGGATCAATGAAGGTAACAAAATACATGTATCCTTCTATGGATTTGACATTCATGGGTCCATAAAGAACACTACGCACAAGCTGTAATTTTCTATCAATACACATAGGTCACTTTTGGGAAACCGAGCACGATGGATTTTGCCAAGTACACAACTCTCACATACATTGCATAGGCGCTTTCAACAGAGGAGAATCAAGCACCATATTTTTGCTTCTCAAGCGAAGCAACCTGCCATAATTAAGATGAACAAATGGAGCATGCCATAACTCGGTATCATCCATAATGGTGGCATCAACCTATAATGCATCCTCTGATGCTCTCCTCTCATATAGATCAAGTCAATATAGGCCATTGTACAACATGCCTGTGACAAGAAGGGCATCCCATCACTATAGTCATAAACACTACATTGATCCATGGGGAATTTAACCACAAAACCAGCATATGCAATGGCTAAAACTGAAAACAAGTTTTTTTAATGCCAAGCACATATAAAACATTTTCAAGCATGATAGTTTTTCCATCTACTAAAACAATGGGGATCTATCCAATGCCTTGGATTGCATATGAAGCATTATTTACATAGACATATAAAGCGTTATTTGCATAGACAACTCATCCCCCCCCCCCCCCTTGTGTACATTTTCATATGATATAAACAAGTTATGAAAGGATGTTATATGCTTGAAGGGACCGCTATTAACATACCATATATTCCTATTTTCAGCCACTATTAAGCCATAAGCATGAAAAGAAGAATCGTGTGAACAACTCACAACAAAAGCATAAGACTTTGACCAATGTCCAAACTTGCTAAATGTGTCATTGTATGCTTCGCACTCGCTGAATTTTCAGCAACAGTCATGCCCAATTGCTTCCTTTTTTCATTTGCAATGCTCTTTCTCCATTCCTCAATAATATGCCTCTTTTTCTTGTAGTAATTGTATCTCTTTTCCTTAGTATCCTCATCCTTGGTGCTTAAAGACATGGAATAAGCTGATTTGTCTTTACTCTTTGAGTTTGATGGCCACAATGATGTCCCTTTGTTTCTATGGCTAGCTGCAAATGCTTGATTTTCCAAACTTATGTGAGAGAAATCCACCCATGATTGCTCTTCTTGCAATAACAATGACACCAACGCATCAAATGTGTATGCATCAACATCTCCTTTTGTGAGTAAGCGAAGTGTAGTGGCAAAACTCTGATAAGTGTCAAGTAGACCAACCAAGATTGTAGAAACAAGAGAAGCATTAGGAATTATCTCATCAATATTTACAAGTTTCTTCATTATATCCTTGATACGTGTAATGTAAACATCCACTAAATCATCCTCTACCATAACCCTAACAATGTTCTTTATCAATCTGTGCTTTTTGTACAATAATGATTGTTATCTGTAAACAAGCATCTCTTTACATGGTGGAGGTGCAATATTCCATGCTATGGCTGGTCAAGAACCACATGGGGATGCACAATACAAATCCTTATAGCATGCAGCAATCAATACATGGAATACCAGGCTCAATGTATCCAAGTATGGTCAAGGACCACATATAGAATGTATAGTAAAAATTCCTTATGGTATGCAGCAACCAATGCATGGAATATAAGGCCCAATGTATACAGGTATAGCAAGTGAAATGCAAAATCCCATGTATGGAAGCAATGGCATAATGCACGAGGCACAAAGTGGCATGTTGATAGTGTATTTCCTTAGTTGTTGTACACGATCAAGTATGCAAGATAACTTGTCTATTGCACGAGAGTACAATCAAAGTATGTGCCTAGGCATCACACCCATCCCATCTCAACTCATCAACGGTGGGAGGTGTAGCAAGGGCTAGAGTGGAAAATCCACTAGTGACAATGGATGAACTAGATGAATCTGCAGCATTTTGTGTAACGGGACTTGCAAGCATCTAAATCAGATACATATCCCCAAAGTTGTTTGGAAACTAAAACATGTTTTCATCATGTACGCCCACATCCGTTAATTTGTGCCATCCAATTTATCTGAATCCCCAAACATATTTAACAAGTCATTTTGGCCTACCACTGAAAGCTATATGAAACTGAATTTTCAAATAGCGGCTGTCAAATAGGTACCTAAAGGTGTAATAGTATGAAAGAGAAAGAAAAGGCTTTAAAAACTTGCAAATGGGTGCACAATTGATGATATCAAAGAAAATTTTACATCTAAGAAGCTCCAATGTCCCCAAATGTCGGTGAAGATGATCAAATTCACCTTGATTTTGATGAATCTGGTCAAATTTCACAAAAGTCCCAAATTTTTCTAACAAAATTTACTGAAATTTAGACTCAAATGTAAAAAGCCCCCAAGTTCCTAACGTGAAGTCAGACCATTTTCAGCTCAAATGGGAAATCTTCAAATTTTCAAGGAAATTTGATGATTGTGTGAGAAAGCACCAAAATTTGGATCAATTCAAGAGAGAAATGAAAGATTTCTAAGAAAAAAAATTTAATGTGTATATTTCTGTGTGAACAGGGGCTGGAACAGAATCATGAAAAAACACAGACTGTCGGGCTAGAATGGAACTATCGATGCACTTGCAAGACTGGCAACAGGTCAATGCAGGCTGGTTGGCATTAGGTTCACAGACTGTGGACAGGCAAAACATGACGTAGCTGTGCACGGCGTGAACAAGCAAGCAACAGGTTTGAGGGGCAGCAAGCAGAACAGGTAGGCCATGCTTTGCAAACTATCATGCTAATGGGGCACCAACTGCAAGACAAGTCTCATTGAACAAAAGGTGAGTAAATGGCGTTGGCTGTTGGGAACAGATCTGAAGCTTCATGGGCAAGCTAAGCAGGTAGATTTCCAACATAGATAGACCATAAACAATTGAACCAAGTTTTGAGTGGCTCTCACTCTCACACACTCACAATGAACAAGTGAATAGCAAGAGAGAAGAGAGTGCTAGAAGGTCACATCCACTATGTGAAAATGATAATGAAAGTACAATCCCTGAGGTACTGAAGTACCACATCTACTAATGGATTTTCACACAGGAAAAACACCCTTCTCTAGCTAGAAGGTAAAAGGTGCATGTGGATAAGGGAGAGTTTGCACCAAAACTATAGAGGAGCACAATAAGTGTAGCAAGGGTATCAAGTCAACTCAGCATATTCATTGGGGTAATATAAAGTGGGTTTAAAGAGCCAAGTTATAGTGACAAGGAACAATGATGCCAACTACCTAGGGCTGAAGAACACCATCCAAGGGCATCCCTTTTAGTATTCAAGGCTTGCACAAATCACAAGTCACTTGCTATCTCAAACAAGCACTCCCTCAATGCCAGTTCTTGAATCAACCTAGACTTGTCTCCAATGTAGTGTCCTTAATTGTTCTCACCAAGACCATAAACAATTGAACCAAGTTTGAGCAGCTTGAGAGTAAAGTACCAACTAGAAAGAGGTATTACTCTAATACCACTATTAGGTTAGGATTCAGTAACTCGCACACACTCTCGCACACTCACAATGAACAAGTGAACAGCAAGAAAGAAGAGTGCTAGAAGGTCACATCCACTATGTGAAAATGATAATGAAAGTACAATCCCTAAGGTACTAAAGTACCACACCTACTAATGGGATTTCACATAGGAAAAACACCATTCCCTAGCTAGAAGGTAAAAGCCACCCATGGATAAGGCAAAGTTTATACCAAAACTACAGAGTAGCACGATAAGTGTAGCAAGGGTATCAAGTCAATTCAGCATATTTATTGGGGTAATATAAAGTGGGTCTAAAGAGCCAAGTTATAGTGACGTGGGACAACAAAGCCAATTGCCTAGGGCAGAAAAGCACCATCCAAGGGCATCCCTTTTAGTATTCCTTTATCATTATTCAAGGCTTGCGCAAATCACAAGTCACATGCTATCTCAAACCAACACTTCCTCAATGCCAGTGATTCCCATGTGCCTTATTCTTGAATCAGCCTAGACTTGTCTCCAATGTAGTGTCATTAATTGTTCTCACCAAGCTTGACAATAGAAGTGCCAAATCCGTCCATCCATACTCCAACAAGTGTAATGCATAAGATTACATGTTGTTCACAATCCAATGACCTACAACAGTGACATTCAAGGTGCAAAGCTAATCTCACACTATTGTGCGCTACAAACAATGTGTAAAATGTGTAGATATCAGCTAGAAATTGATCTAATCTGTTGTACAAAGCCTCAACCCTATTCATTGTAGAGAAATACTCATCTACAAATAACAAATACAATTGTATGACAAAGCACAAAGTGATAAAGAACACAGTTAGAGTTAGGGCAGCTCAAAGACAATGAACACTGAAGAAGATAATGAATAAATGAATGTTGAATATATGTACAATGCTCAACGCAGCAAACACACTATGCAAAAGGGAAAGACTGACTCCTATGTCCCTAGGATTGGGACAAACAGTATGAGCTAGAGAGTGTGATGTACTTTTAACGGATCCCGAATCGCAACACATAACCTCGGAAGATGTCTCACAACTGGATGGATCAATGTGACACATGGGTCACGTAGGGGAAAAATCAGAAAAATGTTGATAAGCTAATGACATGGTAGTAGGCAACAAAACACAGCTTCTAATGACACGTGGCAGGCTGTATGGCAGCAGATCGGTCAAATGCAAGATGTGACTACCACATGGTAGGCTAGCAATAGCTAACATGGAAAAAGCAATGGTAATAGATAGTCGTACAACAGTAAACAAAGCTTGATCAACAATGGAAAGCAGTCGCCAATAGATACAAGGGGTTGGACAATAGGCACCGATAGCAAACAACAGTTGACAGCACTCAAAGTGAGATATCCGTCATGCGGGATGTGGACAGCAGAGTTTTGCACTAGCAATCTGCGAAACTGAGATTAGGGCTGAGTGGTGGGCATCCTATCTATTAACACATGGATGGATCCTCCCAAATTAGGGTTTGGGACACACTCTCTAGGATCGCATTTCTTTTTTAATGAATTAAGTAAATTTGAGACTAGGGGCTGCAATTGAGAGCTAACTAAGTAAGAATGAACTTTTTAGGTAACACCCCTCACTCAGGCCCAAAACTAGATCCAAGAAGGGACAATCAAGATAGCGCAAGCCCAATTTTTCTTTTACCCCAAGGTGTCCTCCCAACCCAAAGCAACTAGGGTATCGGGAAAATGGTGCTCCTCAGTTGCCCGTGACCTACCAAGGATATAAAGGCAATGGTCATCTTACCAAGGGAGCCGAAGTGATCACCCTAGAGAAGCCAAGGCATCAGACAAAGGGTGCTCATTGGCTGCCCACCCAATGGCCTACTAGGACTTGCAAAGATGGATGAAACCACAATTGACTTATCTCTTTTTTTTAAAAGTATTTTAAATGACAATTTTTGTCCTAAGTAGTAATTTGTGTCCCTAGGGGAGAATAAAAGGGATGGTTAGATCCAACACATCACAAAACAGACAAGCTATCTCGACCAACCATGGGATCTCTACGAATATGGTGGATCTAGAGCCAACCACTCTCTGACCGAAAAGGAATAAATGCACACACATGCATGTTTACAAGGCATAGTTATTAGGTACAATACGGTACTGTACAATAAAATATGGTACACTACAAAAAAATACAGTACTAAATGATACCTTAAGGATTTATAAGATACAATACAATATTAGTCTGAAAATAATTAACTTGATTTTAAACGTACAAATGGTAGAACACACATTTAAAGACAAAATAGCAATGCCATTACAAAATAAGTTGAAAACAATAGGTTGCAAGCCAAAATTGGCATATACTAGGCCCTAGCCATCATATATGCAACATGTGGTACAACAACATACATACATAGAATCTAGAACATAGGTAGGACTAGATAAAATAATGCAAAAAGATAGAGGCCTAGAGTCAAGTATCACTATCACTATCATCATTATCATCATCAGGACTATCTAAGTATTCATCAAGAGACTTTGAAGATGACTTATTAAATTCTAGGCGAATAGTGCCTAGCTCAACTTGCTCTCTGGTGAAGTAGAAGTGTATTGTAATGTGCCTTGTCTTCTGTAGGGTGATGACAAGTTTACCAACTAGTGCAATCGCACTCATTGTCGCAATAGATAATAATTAAACAAGCACAAGGGAACTGAAGCACTACCAATAAGCTCCTAAAATAGATGGCCTCAATGGTGCCATCGTAAAGAGCTAGGGGCTATGCCGCTACCATCTCCTGCTTATGGCTTAACCAAGAGAAAGGAGCCGTGGCCAAGGAAAAGAGGCTACGTAGCCACCATGGAAACACAAGGTGTCAAGATCTCCTACCCGATCGGTATCGATATAACCCTGCAAGTATAAACCATGAACCAGAGTCAACCGATAAGAATAGGTACATCGAAGATATCTCAAAACACGTAAACAATCAGTCCAATGTAACATTCTATGTGCAATGAAATATTTACTAAGCAAGCTAACTGTGTAAGCTAAATATGGCCTAGGATGAATCAACCAAAGAAGCTTCCCTACAACAGACCTATAGGTATGCTCGTTGAAGGGTTGACCAAGAGTATCCTTAGATGATAAGTGGACAGTGGGATCGAGAGGCATGGCCATAGGCTGTGTCTAATCTATGGAATATTGTTCCACTAGTTGCGGAGCCTTCTGCTATGACACAAAAATAATACCCTTGGAACGAGCTACCTTCGTCTCCAAAAATAAGACAGCTGTATCTCAAATGTGAAACTGTGCTGGGCCTTAATTTTTCCACTATGGCAACAGGATCTAAGTCAGTGAGAAGTAAATCATCTATGTATAGCAAGATATAACTGACATATAAGTTTAGGTCATAAGGGATAGAATTGTATTTTGAGTCCGAGGGAACTCATCCATCCTCTAGAACCAAGACTGTGGTGCTTGCTTCAGCTCATAAAGAGCTTTCTGTAAACAAAAGCACTTGTCTTTCCACTAAACAAAAGAAATTCAAGTGGCTGCTCCACATAGACTTCCTCCTCCAAACGACCATTCAAAAAGGCACATTTGGCATCTATTTAGTGGATTGGCCAACCTTAATAAGCAGCTAGCAGAACCAACAATGAAAAGATATTAACCATGCAATAGGAGCAAAGGTTTCTTGATAGTCAATACCTTGCTTCCATCAAAACCCTTGCACTACAAGGTCAACCTTATACTTGTCTAAAGTCCCATTAGCTTTTAGCTTTGTCCTAAAAATCCACTTGGTCCCAATGACTTTCTTATGACTTCAACAATCCACTGAAGTCCAAGTCTCATTTCAGTCAATTTGAGCAAGCAAGCAAATAGTTAGAAGCTCTCCCATTCTCTTACTCTTTTCCTTGGATAATGCTTGTGGAGGCACCGAAAGCAGGACAAAGCAAAAATTTCAAATTATTGTAATATTTGGTGTGTAAGCAAAATGATATTATTTTGCAAATTGTTCCCTTAGGATCTTTTCCACAATGGTTTTTGGCCAATTTGAGGCCATTTTGGGCCCCATTTTAGCTCCATAAAGTTACAGATAGTAGTTCCAAGTTATACTATAATTTTACTTATGTCAGTCGTTCTTAAGTATGCATTTTATATATTTCAAATCTGTAAATTATGAGGTATTTATCAGGAAGAAAACACAAAGTTTATCTGTAAACAGGTTACAAATTATATGTATTATGAGAAGTTAGTGAAAAAGACTGTCTGATTTTTTACTATGCACATCCTATGAAAGGTTGCAGAAAACTTCCTTGTTGTTTGCTACTTAGTTTTGACATAATGACTGAGAATAGTGGAAATTCTACTTTTGAGGAACTAGACAAGAACTACTATCTATCAGGAAAGTTCTATGTGACGAACTTCCTTATTGGAAAAGGCCTCTATGAGTTGGTTTTAAGTGAAGAAAATGAACCAAAGCTAAGTGATCTTGTAACTGCAAAAGAACTAAAAAGTGTAAAAAGAATCGAATGCAAAAGACAAAGAAGTAATTTATTGGTTGTTTACAATCATTGATAACAATATGTTGGGGCATATCAAAAATCTAGAGAATTCGCATGCAACTTGGACAATCTTCAAAAATATGTTTTCAGTAAATACAAAGGTATAGAAGATTCAACTCGAAAACTTTGAAGAAAGAAAAGATTTCTATAAATGAGTATGTTTTGAAGGTGATGAGCATTATCCATTGCAGCCTTGTATCTTTCTACAATGAATCAGTTTGTTCCTTCTCTCACATGCGTTCCTTTCAATTTCCTTCTCTCCGTGTTTACTTTTCTTTCCACTGCACACTCTCACAAAGCCAGCCTATATCCTTTCTCCCCTCCTTTGAAGAGTATAGACAATCTATGTCCAAATCTTGGAGAGATTCTCTGTAGTAGATATGCCAAAAAATTCTATGGCATAACTACATAGTCCAAACGTACCAAGCAAATGCATAAGCTCCATCGGCAATGCCAGTCCACTCTTTGAAAAATCCGCATTCCTTAAAATATGACCTAAAATGAAAAGCATCTATGGCAATGCCCTTGAGTCCACATTGACTTTGAAAAATCCGGTATGACATTCTTGCTTAAAATCTGCTAAAATGAAATAGGCATAACTCCCTTGTGTATCCTCGTAGCACAAGGTATGCAATCATCTCCCGTGTCACAATCGCAAATGCTATTGAGCCATGAAACACCATCTTAAGGGCTCTCCTCCATACCTCCTAGGCCCTAGGGTGATCCCCATAATAGGTAAACTCTAACTTAAACTAATTCAAGGAACAAGCTCATATGAGAGGAAGGAGTCAAACTAATGAGAATTGTGGAGGGATGCAAAGATGAGCAAGTCAAGTTTTGTACTAATAGTATTGGACCCTAACATTGAGGAAATTTTCTACTTGGGACCTTGTGTGAGCATTAATAGCAAAGTTTTTGTATGTAACATAAAGATATTAGATAATGCTTAATATGATTGAGATTTTCCAAAAAGAAAAACAATACTTCTCATGAAAAACTGAAAATTTTAAGCATTGTGTAAATTTTCTAATCAAATGAACCAAAGTTTGCAAAATGTGTTTACCGCCTCTGGAACATTGATTTGTTGCCCTTGGTCGTTGAACCTATAAACATATTAACAAACAAATAGGTATGACGTTAAGCAATGTCTTGTTGTCTTTAAGCTACTTGAAGAGTAACAAATAGAGATAAAGAATATCTAGTGTGTCAAATTACGCTAAGCAATGTTTTGCTTGGCAAGCACGTGTGAACTCCGCTAGCTCTTGAACCTTTCGATTAAAATTCTGAAAAATAATGCTTAGATTAATCATCACCCTCAAAAAAAAAAACTAACTTATATTTGGTTGTAGTGTTATTCTCAATCATGGTTATTCATTACAGTAATAACTCAAAAATAACAAAGATATATAAAAGCAATCTAAAGCAACACATACTACAAGAACCATTTATTTTGGAGCACTTTCAAAATGGCATACTAATATTACGAGTGCAATTGCATGCCTAACACTAATCCTATGTTCACAACTAGCCAACTCATACTAGCAAACATTATTGCATGGCAGATCTAGATACCACAAGTACTTGGGTGTTTTAAGGCACACAAATCCATGTTGCCAACTACCAATAACATAGGATATGCTTTCAACCACACTCTCATGGCATATTGTTCAACCCTTTTCAATACAGATACATGTAAAGAGATAACTTGTACTTTTCATGCAACCATTATGGGAAATCTTCTTGGAGATTGCTGAATTCTTGCCTGATAGCTCAAGGCACCAAAGGGGTGTGATTGTTAGGGATGGCCATCTCATATTGCTCCGGTATCTACAAACTGAATATGTACAAACATGGCAGTCTATATGTACACACGATGCAAAAATGATCCAACCAGCCAATAGGGACCAAATAATTTGGCATGGAAAGGCCAAATTTGCCCAACTGGAAATGGCAAAAATGTGTGGATGCAACATGGCAAAACTTACCAAGATGTGTACCCTAGACATGAGCCAAACCACCGAGTGCCCGGATAAAGAGCTAGAGTTCAACACTCCCTCTAAGCAACATATGGCCAAACAAGAACATGAATGAGCTGAGGGGCCCATAAAGGACATGTACAATTGATTGGGAGGCTTAGAAAAAAGGGTTTTCCTCTCCACCAAATACAAGAGATCTCCAAAGCTACAAAATGGTGAGGCTTTAGTGAAAACAATCATTTTATCTATCCCACAGAAGAGCTAGGGCATTGCCCCACCCTCATAAGGTGCCACTAATGATCCATGGTGCTTAAAGTTGCAAGTCCCCCATTATGAGAAGAAGCCATGTTGGACATTAGCCCTCACTTGTATAAAATGTTAGATGAGGTCTATGTGACCTAATGGGAAAAAGAACCTTGGTGGGTCTAGCCTTTGGGTTAGATAGAATAGTTAAGTTGATAGCAATTCGAGACACATTGCATTGAGTGTAGGGTGGGGAGTTATTCAAGGACCCCTATTTTGGGTCCTAGAAGCCACAAAAATGGCCCTTGGCTAGGGGTCCCAAGGGGGCCAGTGGCCCCCCAAGCTAGGGTTCTTGAGCAATGCCCCCAATCCAATAGTAAAGGGGATATTCCCTAGCCAAGTAGTGAAGGTTAATAGATATATCACTTAGGCCAACTTGACCACCTTTGTAGGCAACCCCCTCAAACATGATTATCTATCTTTATCCTAGTCAAAGTTCTTTGAGCTAGCCTTAAACTCTTCACCTATATTCTATCCACATTGTACAATAGAAGTGCATGGGTGTACAAAGCCATCTTTGTATCAGTTTGTTTGGAATTAAATCAATTTTTGTTCTTCTCTTATTTATTGTGTACTCTCCATTCTTCACTCATATCCACCATGCTATGCCGTGTAATTTTTACAAAAACTTTGTGCTGATTTTGGAAACTTGAACCCCATATGTGATAGCTAGCAAGGACGAGTGGCAAAACCTTAATCATAGGGAAGATGTGGTTGGCCTGCTTTAGGACCAAAAAGTCTCCATTGTAAGATTGAAATACCCACCACCAAAATATCCTCCAATACCCTATCCTCCATGAAGGGAATTAAACTTGCAAAGAATCTTGGAAGTATGAGACATCCTATGGGGATGCAATGTCCCCCTCTCACATGTGAAAGCTAGTGATGTCTACAATTGGAAAATGAAGTAAGCTAGCCTCCATAACATCCAAAAAACCAGCATCACCAACAAAATGCTCATCAATTACATCCTCAAAAATGTGATGGCCATAGTTACAAGCATAAGGAACAAACATAGATGCAATATGGTACTACTAGATGTAGAATGGTAAACAAGCATAGGGACGTGGAGGTGTGGAATAGATGGAGCCCTTAGAGCAAGATGAACAAGAGAATGGGAAGCATTGGAGGAGCCCATTGAAGTGCCAAGCAAGCTAAATAGATGAAGCCATAGAGCAAGATGAACAAGAGAATTGGAGGAGCCCATTGAAGTGGCCGAGCAAGCTAAGGTGGGGGAGGGAAGGCAAATGATAGAAATGAAGGTATGGGAACAGGAGAGGGAGATTGGCCATGCACTGCAAGGGAGGCTAGCTTGTCTTGTAAAACAAGAGGCACCACATTTTGCAAGGATGGTAAAGTAGATAGCTCAAGGGCAGTCCCCCTACAAGGGTGCTTGTCAAGGAACACATCTCATCTAATTATGGGAACCAACCAAGAAGCCTCTAAAAGAGTCAAGTACCACCTAGGCCTAGTAGAATGAGATGGCCTTAGTGGGCCTTCAACGAGAAAGGACGAATTGGAAGAAGGTGGAATGAGGGAAGAAAAGCATGCTCTGATGATGTGTTTCATCATAGGTTATCAGGATCATGCTCAAAATCACAACCGTGATCATAACCATGAGCACAAGCTCATACATTACAAGTTCAATATCCATGATAGGACCCCCTTAGAGATTGGAAGAGCTCGACCACAATAAACACACCCCTACTATCCATTCTTGATGCGGCAACCGTCTCTTGCCACATCCCTGACCACTACCCTTGAAGAAACAAGGGACCCTATAAACTTTGAATAGCCAAGATTCCTCTAAAAGAGTTGGTGTTGCCTAGGCCTGGTAGAATGAGATGGCCTTAGTGGCATGTTGATGAGCAAGGACGAATCAGAAGAAGGTGGAATGATGGAAGAAAAGCATGCTCTAATTATATGTTTCATGGAGCCACATAGGTTATCACGATCATTGCCCAAAATCACGATCATGATCATAACCATGAACACAAGCTTGTACATTACAAGCTCAATATCCACCATGATAGAACCCCCCTCAAAGGCCTCAACTTCATCATCCATACACTACTAGTAGTTCATGTATCACCCTCTCCCCAACCACAGTTTGCATACCCCTACTATCCATCTTTGATACCGCAACTATCTTTTGCCGCATCCTTGACCACTACCCCTAGGAAAAACAAGGGACCTATGGACTTTGCATGTGTGGAAGCAACAACCTCCTTTCATAGCATTGTGTGACAAGAAAATGACTAGACACCACACCTTCTCTTGAGTAGTAATGGAAGTTTTGTTGCATGGAAGGAATCTAGAAGCTTTTGCATAATATGTACCATAATCATCATCTTTGAAGGGAAAATTGGGCTTCTCAAGCTAACCCATTAGATCAAGTAGTTGTACTTTCTTAAAATGCTTTAGAATCTTTAAGTTTTGAATTGATGACCTTTTCTTCCCATTGATAACCACAAAGGTTGCTCGCACACCTTTTGGTTAAATAATCTAGAGAGGCTAACCAATTCTATATTTACTTACTATAGCTAAGACCTTTCCAAAGATGAGGGAAATCAAGGCATCCAAACTTGCCTAATTAGCAACTAGAAATACCATGACAATATCTCCGTGTCCATTTGGGGGACATGCCAACACATGGAACTTTGCAGAATTACAAGTCAACATTGACCAAAACCTGAAGCCCTACATGTACCTTGATTTTCTATTCAAAGATAAGTATATCAATATATCTTCACATAGAAATGAGTTTTTTCTAGCTTAAGAAACAATGGAGTATGCAAGGTTACCTTCTTAAACTCAAGGGGATATCCCATAAACACCGTACTTTTCGATATTTTTATGGTCTGTGGATCCTTTAGAGCTTGTAACTCCCCACTACTAATGTTCTTCACAGCATCCAATGTAGCGACAATGGCATCTTCATCCGCATGCTAAACATTTGAAAGATTGAGATAACTTTTATATTAACTTCAATTCAAAATAGAATCACTCGATTAGCACAAAATACCTCAAAACCAAGAAGATTTTCTATGAACAACAGGCAACCATGGCGTTCAATATTTGGACAAAAAAAGCAATAGAAATCCAACTTTCAAAGAAATAATGTTAAGACCTTATCAAGAAAAACTTTTATGATCACTAATTCTTATCTCAATGGATGAATGGAATTCTCATTTGATAAGTGTATTGGAAACAAGGATGAGGTGGAGTGGTTTAGAACCACATTGAGAAGGACGTTTGCGTTATGTCTATAAAAAACTTTTTGTTTCGTTTTATGGAATTTTGTTATTTGATTTAATTGGAAAAAATGGATAAGAAACGAATAGACGAGCAAGCAAATGATTGAATTTGACTATGGTACCATCATGAAGAAACCACCCCCTCCTTGACAAGTTGGCACACAAGGACATTCTTGTTATTGATTGGCAAGACATCTTAGTGGTATTTTCGCAAGAAACAAATCCTTGGCCCAAAATGTGAGCCAACATGCTAATAATTGGGAACAAGATCCAAGTCCACAAACCACAATACCTCTGTTTGCAGCCAAAAATTGACTTCATCTAGCCAAAGTATTTACAGGTCATCTAATAAGTGTACATCTCACACTTCTACCATCTTGCAATGTCCCATACTAGCTAGGGAATGGGAATGAGGATGGGAACAAGAGGTCCTAGGGAGACAAGAATGGGGCCATGTGGGGAATGGGAAGGTGAGGGGAACGGCTCGTCCATAATATATGCCTATAAACTTATTCACTTATATATTTTACAAAATCTCTTCAAAAGAGCACATGTGAATTTTGCAAAACATGGTACTCTATTCCATAGATGATAAAACAGTTAAATCAAAATAGCACATAAGATCACGAACATGGAGCGAAAAGGGAGGCACGTGGGGCAGAGGGTGTTGGGGGATATAAGAGGCACAAAGAGAGAGAGAGAGAGAGAGAGAGAGAGAGAGAAAGAGAGAGAAGAACGAAAGTTATATTGACATCTACGAAAGGCCAAAGTGGCCTATGAGACCAAAGCATTACATACAAAATGTCTGGGAAACTTTCCAAGTCCCAGTTAGCTACCATCTAATGCTATGATAAACTAATTGAGTAGAGAGAGAGAGAGAGAGAGAGAGAGAGAGAGAGAGAGAGAGAGAGAGAGAAGGCTGCTACAAACAGCCCCTGCACACTGCTAATCTGCATCAATGAGGGCACCGCAATGTGGGAGAAGAAGACTGAAAATGGCAAGCAATTATGAGAGAAAATGGAAGGCAGGAAAATCCGGCAATGATCAGTCCTGATCATGGGCAACAGCATCTATAGGCAGGTGCTGGAAAACTGCCCCACTGCTGCTACTTAAGGCAAAAATGTTGGCTGACTTGCAATCAATGCGAAGGCTGCAGCTGACCGACTTGAATGTGCCACATAGCAAAATCTCCAATGCAGCCATGATATGCAAATGCAAAGAATAGTGTTAACAGGACTATAGGAAATGCGATCAGGCTGAAAACTGAAATGGAAATGTGCAAACAATCAGAGGTCCTCCATCTCCACTAGACTTTGACGGAGCTCACAACCAAGAGACAATATGCACAAAAACATGAATTAATGGTTGGTTTTAAAAAAAAATTTAGCAAGAAATAATTGTTACATTAATTTTTAGAATTATTATTCTGAAAATTAATTTAATCATGCTAGAAAATGGATTGAGAAAGCTGCCACTTGGAAAACTTGCCCATACAAGTGAGGAGAGGTTGGTTGGAGGTTGGGAGAGAGAGGGAGAGACTATTCTCAGTCTAGCCAGTAGTGGAGAAGGTTGTTGGAGTAGGTGCCAGCTGATAATGGAGGTTTCCAGCCATCAGGATCAACTCCAGGACAAGGCGACAGCAGTTTGAGGCCCCCAGGAACGAGATGATGGTAGTTTGATTGAGGACTACTGGCTGTAGGTGATTGTTGTACAAGCTGTCCCAGTAAGGCAGCAGTAGCTTTCTGCCATTTTCTCGCAGAGAAACTCATAGTTTTCTTTGTTCTCAGCATTCCCTTTAATTATCCAGCCAATTCTCAGATTACTTCCACAAACTCCAGTAGTTCCAGCCATTACAGTTGGAGATTTTGAAGGATCTCCTCTGTCATGTATACCCACTTTTACTTCTATATCAGATCCTATTGTTTCTACTTCCAAGCAAGATTTTGGTGATAATCAAGATGAAGGAATCTTCAAACTCTTCATTCAATTCAAGTCTTGAAGATAATCAAAATGAAGAAATCTTCACACTCTTCATTCTATTCAAAGTTTGAAGAGACCATTTTTTGTATGTAAACACAAGAAGAGGTGTGTATAAGAAAGCATCAGCTAATCCCTCTCTAAGTTTTCCTTTAAGTTGTGTATCTCGAAGTCAATCTGAAGTTGGTGTATCCTCATTTCAAACATCATCATCTAATTTTCAATTTCCTAAAAATGAATTTCCATTCATTTTCATTCCATCTACACCTCAATTTTCAATTCTACCCTATTGAGCTAAAAATGCATTAGCGTAATTAAAACAACCCTAAACTCAAGTAGTTAATGAATTAAACCTTTTATTAAAAAGAAACATGTTCCTAGAGAGTGTCCATGTCCCATAAGCACAAAGCCTAATTGGAAGGACCCAAACTTTCTATAAATAGGCATGCTCCCCTCCATCCATCCTTTATCTCGTTTTTGCAGCTTGTAGGTGCTTTCTCTCTGCTGTCAACACACCGTTCACATATAGTATCTCAACTGGATCTGTCCATCATTGCTACCTACCATTGTCGAGCCCTTGTTGCTGCTTTCGGATGAGTCTCAGCCTGTCCAGCCTCTATACCAGGTGGCAACTCCTGCCAAGGGTCTATCAGCCTATGTTTATCAATCTACAATCTTCAAAACTGCCGCCCTACTACCTAGAACTGTTGTTGCCTTGCTGCAAACATCATCAAAAATCTGCATTTTAAATAGATTACAGCCACCCTACCTCTTGATCCTGTTTGCAAATTTGTGTTTTGCTGTTTGGGACCCTTCCTCAACTGCCACATCATCATCTACATCTGCGTTTATTGATTCTGCCTTGTCTTCAGCCCATCTGTCCGGCATCCTACTATTGTGTTTGCTACCACCAAACACATACAAAGGCTGCTTTGTTGAATTTCAGGATCCATCAGAGTACAACATACTCTCCAATTCATGCTCTCTGCCTTAGTCCTCAAGACACAAGAGTTCGGAAATCAGTATTTTCCATTACATAGTGTGTTTGCTACATTGAGCATTGTATTCTATCCATTATTCATTCTTAATTATTCACTCTGTTCATTGTCCCTATGTTACCCTAACCCTAACTATGTTTTTATTAGTCTATGTTTGTCATACGATTGTCTTTGTGTTTTCTCTAGTGCGGAAATAGGGTGAGTTCCATAATTGTTGACTTGGATCCCAGCCACATGCCCTCCAATGATATCTGTGCCTTGAAAACCAAGAGGAAAGCACCCACCCCTAGAAGGACCAAGTGAATACCGAGGATAGTGGTCATGTGCTTATGTTACACAGTTCGGTCACTTATCCTGTTTTTACACCTTTTGGGTGTGAATACACATTAACAACCCTACCGTTTAAGGGTTGTACTTTGTACTTTCATTACACTCTTGGTAATTGCATTGGGAGTCGCACTATGTCTTCACTCTATACTATCAACTGTGTACTCTCAGCTGAGAGCTTCGGTCATCACCCCTCATATTTGGTATCAGAGCAGTGGGCTTGCACGATCCATTCGAGCCTCTCGAAGATCTCAGTCAACTCAACTTGAACTGCTTCCTGCAAGTCAGCTGTTGGCCATTCAGACCTACAGCACCACCAACCGTTGTTGCTCCCACCACCAACTCTACCTTCAGTCCTGTGCCACCAACCGCCCTGGTCCAGTATAGTGCCTTCTTCTAGCAGCCGCCAGCACCACCTCTGCCTACAGCTTCTCCTGCCCTGGTTTGCCAGTCACCAGTTGCAACTCCCCCATCTCTTGGTCCACCAACCGCCACCTGTAGCTCCTCTGCCTCCTCCTAGTCCGTCAGCCGCCAGTATCAGCCTTCTATGCCAGTGCCTGTAAACTCTACCTTGGTCTAGGTCCCCGCCCTGTAGATGCCAGCACTACCTCCACCAGCGGCTCTTCCAACTCCTCCAACTGTCACACAGAGCTCCTCCAGGCCTGAGGCAACCAACATTAGAGGTAAAGAAGACCCAAGCAATCCATTTCTGCTCTTGGACGTGTCTTGGACACACTTAGAGCAGAAATTTCCTGGAAAGCAAGCCAAAAAATTTGGGGCTTTTGGATATTGAGCAGACATTGGCACATGTACTACAGGTTCAGTCTGAAAAAAACTGAAATTGTGCATTTTGGAAAGCAAACTTTTGGGGTTTTTGTATTGGCTGTGTTGCTGAGCATATACATTGGATAGTTTTGATCAAGTGTGACAAATTTGATCATTACAGCATGGTGCATGCTATAATTTTTGGAAATTTTCAAATTTCCAGGTTGTTCCAGCTTTGGCTCTTACTTTTGTGTTCTTTGAAACAATGATATTTATCATGGCCAATCAGGAACATAATGATGTATTCACATATGTATCCAAGGAGGATAGATTGGATGGCAATAATTATTCTCTATAGTCGTTTATGATGAAGAATGTGCTAATTGCAGAAAATCTTTAGGATTATGTTAGCGGTGAGAAAGCCCATCCTGGAGTTGTGGTTCCTACAACAACTCCCACAGGAGGACGTGGTCAAAGGCCCGCTCCAACTCAACCACTTCCCCAAAGATCTACAACACAGAAGGCTTGAGACACACGGGATGCTCAAGCATTGTCACTAACTGCATTGGTAGTTCAACAGTCTATAATCCCACATATACGGTTTGCAGCTTCTTCATGAGAAGCATGGCTCACACTTGAGCAGATATTTGCTGGAAAAAATGAGGCACGCATCTCTTTCTTGAAAAAAGAGCTTGAGAATATGAAGATGGATGAAGGTGATGCCATGCAAGATCATCTTAACAAAATTCAAGACTTACATGAGCAATTAATAAATGTAAATGACTATTATTCTAATACACAAATTATCTCTACTACTTTGAATTCTTTGTCACCTTCTTTTTTGGCCTTTCACAAGGCCTTAAATCTTACCATGAGAATTTCTGTGCAGCTACTTACCTTTCTTCAACTAGTTAGTTTGCTCCTAGAAGAAGAGCAAACAAGAAAAAACAGGGGACAGATATTATAGTCTCTGAGAAGGCTTTTATGGTGGGTCAGAAGGGCAAGGGCAGCCAGTCTAAAAATGCTCCACAAAGTTCTAGAAGTTCAAGTACTTCACAAAGCAACAAGAAACAAGGGGGCCTGCAAGCCAAAAAGAGCAAGTGCCACTATTGTAAGAAGCCAAGTCACTATCACGGAATGTAGGAAGCGCATTGCCAAGGAGGAGTCAAGGATGTCTATTTCTGATGAACCTTCTACTACTATAGAGTCTATATGACTATTGTTTTTACACTTGTAGTTATGACTCTTCTTGGGCTGATAGAGCATTTAGCTCTACTGAGGATCCTAGCACCTGGTTCTTTGACAGTGGTGCTTCTAAGCACATTACATCCCACAAGGATTTGTTTTTCTCTGTTATTACAGATCCTGTTGGCAAGTCTATGCAATGTGCCAACAATATATCTTATCATGTTAGTGATATTGGAAAGATTGTCTTGAAAGCCATTGATGGCTCTACTCTCTGTTGATAGAATGCATTATTTGTACCAAGGATAAAGAAGAATTTATTGTCCATTTCTTCTTTAGCAAAGTGTGATATGCAAGTCACATTTGATAATGGCAAATGCATGGTCAAGGATAAAGAATTCTTGACTTTGGTTTTGACTAGCACATTATGTCATAGACTCTATGAGTTAGATACTTATTTGATTGATCAGTCGGTCTATTTAGCATCTACTCTTACTCCTGCTATGTCACAGGTAGAGTTATGGCGTGTTCACATGTGGCATGTCAACTATGACAGTTTGATGCTTATGCAGCGTACTCAAATGCTAGACGGCTTACCTCTTTTGGAGAGACCTCTTGAGCATATTTGTAAGGGTTGCATTTTGGGAAAAATGCATTGATTCTCGTTTCCTTGTGATGTTGTTTTTAAGGCAATACCCACATTACAGATTGTGCATTTGGATGTATGGGGACCTATACAGACAAAGTCATTGGGTGGATGTTATTATTTCATCACCTTCATTGATGACTTTACTTGTTTTTGTTGGATTTACTCATTGGTGAAAAAGTCAGAGATGTATGATGCATTTTTGGCTTTTGTTGCACTTGCTGACAATCAATTTGGCTATAGGATTAAGACGCTCTGTTCGGATCGAGGGGGGAAATACATGTATTCCTTGCTGAAAATTTTTTTGAAGCAAAAAGGCATTGTCCATTAGTATACTACTACATATACTCCACAATAGAATGGGTTTACATAAAGGAAGAATCGATCACTCGTGGAGATAGCCAGATATATGCTAAAGCTAAGAGTTTGCCACATTGCTTTTGGACGGAAGAGGTTATGTCTACTTGTCATATTTTGAACAAGTGCCCTATCAAGGCATTAAGAAATGTCACACCTTTTGAGGCTTGGAACAAATGGAAACCTTCAGTTGGCCACTTTTGTATGTTTGGGGGTGTCTTGCATAGGCTCATATTCTCGAAGTACTAAGAAAGAAGTTGAACAACAAGGTTATCAAATGTATTTTTGTAGGATACAGCAGTGAGAGCAAAGGATATAGACTATATGATCCTGTTTCCAAGAAAACCTTTGTCAATAGGGATATGATTTTTAATGAGAAATCAGAATTATCTCTTGCTAGTTTTGATACATATCACCCATCATCATGGAAAACCCAAACAGAAGGTAAAAAACAAGGCAGCTGGTCAAAAATCAATAAACTTTCATGCTAGTCATCCTTCTACATCCACTCCTTTTCCATCAAAGCTAGCCTTCCATGCTGGCCCATCCTCGTCCAACCCTTCAAAGGGTACAGTCAACAAAACTAAGAGATGTGATTATTGCCAAAAGACAAGGCATGACATCACTAAATGTCGTAAGCGCATTGCATCGGAGAAGAAGTCCGGTCTTGCTCTCACACATGAGACTGCAAACCATTCTCAGTTCAAGGATTATAATATTCTCATTCAGTGTCAATATAATCCTTCTATTCAAGATGCTTTGTTTTTCTATTACTAATTCGGCTTCTACTTGGTATTTTGACAATGGTGCATATCTAAGAACATCACTCTCTGAGCATTATTTTCATCTCTCTCTAATGTACCTAAGGGGAATATAGTCATGTGTGCTAATAATGCCTCTTATGCTGCCACTTGGTGGTAAAACTTATCCATACAAGTGAAAAAAACGTTTTTTGGGGTTGGTGGAAGTCTATTCCAGCCATTATGAGAGAGAAGGAGGCTGTTAGAGACCTAGGAGAGGCTATTGATGTGATTTGTAGCCACCACCAAGGATCAATCCTACAACATGTGACAGTAGTTTGGAGCCCTCTAGGAGTAGGTGACACCATCCCAAGGTCCTTCTAGTACAGATGACAAGATACAAGGGGGGGCAACAATCTTTCTGGAGGTCCTAAGCTATAGGTGACAGCATGAAACTCTGAAATTTCTCTCTCTATAGCATTCTCTATCATCCCCCAGCCATCTCTTAAGTTATCTCAGCATTTTTCAACAATTTGAGCTATCAAAGGAAGAGATTTTAATCAATCTCTGTTGTAAACCCTAATTTATAGCATAAATTAGAGTTTGACGGCCACCTCGGGATGCATGCTCAAAATTAAGGGCCTAGAGGCTAGGACTTGAATTTCAAGGAGATTCAAGAGGCCAGTCAGCCAATATCAGATATGAGACTGAATTTGTCTTTCAAGGAGCAATGTGTGAAGGTCAATTCCCAAGCAAACCAAGGGGCAAATTGGTTTGGAGGCTTGGTGGTCAGTTTTGACAACAAGAGGCACTTGGATTAGCAAAGAAGATCAGAGGATCTCGGTTGTACTCCTTCCATTAGCAATATAAAATAAATAAATACCACAAGGGGCACCAATTTTAGGGCCAACAGATTGTCCAATGTCCAAGATCAAAGTGGTAAAGTGTACATTTTCAGTTTACATGAAGGAGAAAGGTAGTTATTTCCATAACACTGCATCGGCCTTCTAAGCCAATCCCTATTCTTTCCACTTTAGAGATAGCATCATCTGAGCCGGGTCTGCTACCCGCTCCTAACCCAACTACAAAGTCTTTAGCACCCAAGCCATTATCTCACTAGGACTAAAAGACCATACAGGATTCGGGGATCCTTCCACCAGATTTCACTTGGGATGGTCCTAGAACATATGACCAACTTACACCTAGTGTTTCATTTGCGTTTGTCTTTACGACACATTATATAACACATTCCGAGCTCAAGAGGCAAGAGGCTCTAAAGCATCCTTAATGGCGAGAGGCCATGGAAAAGGAGATTGCGAGCATTGACCAAAATGAGACTTGGACTTTGGTGGATCGTTCAAACCACAAGAAAGTCATCGGAACCAAGTGGATCTTTAGAACTAAATTGAAAGTTGATACAGCTTTTGTCGTTCAAGGTTTTCAACAGAAACATAGCATTGATTATGATAAGAGCTTTGCACCCATTGCACGGTTGATACCATTCCATCTGTTGATTGCACTAGACGCTCATCACGGTTAGCCAATCTATCAAACGGATGTCAAAAGTGTCTTCCTGAATGGTTATTCGAAGAAGGAAGTCTATGTGGAGCAACCTCCCAGATTTTCTTCTGCTAATTGTGAAGATAAGGTCTTTCATTTGTGGAAAGCTCTTTATGGGATAAAGCAAGCACCATGTTCCTAGTTCCATAAGATGTACAAGTTCCTTTGATCTCATGGTTGGCTTTCATTCTACCCCTTATGACCCGAACTTGTATATCAAAAACACTTCAAAGGGGATCAACTACATTATTCTCTACATAGATGATTTACACATTACAAGCTCAAATTTTGCAACCATGGTATATATTAAGGCCTAGCTTTGTACTACATTCGAGATAACTGACCTTGGTTAGTTACCCTACTTCTTGGGGAGGGGCTGAGGCAGTTCAATCTGGAGATAGTATTTTTGTATCATAGCAGCAAAAGTAGGCTCTTCACTTAGTGGAACAATATTGTATTAATCAAACACATCCTATGACCATGCCACTTGAGTCCAACATCCATTTATCTAAGGATTCCCTAGGTCTTTGATGAGCATAGCCATAGATCTGTTATAGGCAGCCTTCTTTAGTTGATTCAAACTAGGCTTGATTTTGCATACTCTGTTTCTCTACTTGGTATTTAAATACACCTAAAATGTCACATTGGATTGCTTGTATGTGTATGTTGAGATATATTTGATGTTGTTTTTATTACAGTTTGACTTATGGTCATGGTTTGCTTGTGCAAGGATACACAGATTCGGACTAGGCTCGAGATCTTGATAACCATTGATCTCATGGTGGCTACATGCTTTCTTTGGGCATAGCTCTCATTTCTTGGTCAAGTCATAAGCAGGAGAAGGTGCATGGGTGTCACCGATACGGGGGCTCCCCTTAGTGTTCCTGTTGGTGAGATCACTCTTAGCCGCTTTCACAACTAGGGTAGACTATCGTGCCCTCTTTGATGGAACCACAGAGATTGTCTACCTAAGGGGATTGCTGGCCATTTTACATTTCCCGTATGACTCTTCAACTATCATCTACTGTGATTACCAAAGTGCCATAGCACTTGTTGGTAACCCGATCATTACACCTTGGACACAACATTTTGGAGTCCACTTCCACTCATCAAAGAGAAGGTTGAGCTAGACACCATCCACGTAGAGATTGTGCAATCATCTGACAATTTTACATACATATTGAGCAAAGAGATCAATTGTCTCGTTCTTCAATACCTACTACCCAAGATCAGTGTGGGTGCATCCTCCCTTATTGCTTTGGACACCTCTTGCTTTCCCTTCCACATTGAGGGGGGGGGCAGCTTTCTTCTCTTGAGGATGACAAGATTTATGATTCAAGTCATTGCTTCACAGACATTTATTATTTTGTGCATTATATCATTATTTGCATCCTCTGGATGATCATGATTATAAAAGTATGATAGGGTAAGTAAATAATTTCTCTACGATGGCACTTTCCAAGTGATACTGTTACATAGCATTTTGCATGAGTATAATCATTCGCATTGCCTCTTGCATAACTCTAGTGCATCGGCATTCTCTTCTTGTAAACATGCATCTATGTGCATTTATCCCTTTTTTAATCGACTCTGGATTCACCATATTCACAACAACTCACACGGCAATCTCCCTTGCTTGCTTTACTTGCCCAGCTTACATAGCTTACCTCCACCTATCTTTTTTGCTTCACCACGAACCCTCCATAGTCTTCTTCATCACCAACATCCAATAGTGGTTGGGATAGCTTGAAAAAGTCCTCCCAAAGTGAAACAAAAAAAAGAAGCAGCAGGTCCTAGTAGGCCACTACCGAACACCCTTTGTCTGATACCTTGGCCTCGCTAGGGTGATCACTTAGGCTCCCTTGGTAAGATTATCATTATGTTTGTAGTCTTGATAGATCATTGGGTAGCCAAGGTGCACCTTTGCCTAATGCCCTGGCTATTTTGGGGTGGGATGCCCTAGGAAAAATAAAATAAAATTTCAGCTTGGGCTAGTGCAATCCCTTTCTATTTCCAGTTTTAGACCTAAGAGCGGGTGTTGAGCTAAAAATGTGTTAGCTTTATTAAAACAGACCCAAAACTCAATTAATTAATGAATTAAACCTTTTATTAAAAAGAAATGTGTTCCTAGAGAGAGTGTGTCCCATAAGCACAAACCCTTATTTGGAAGACCCAAACTTTCTATAAATAGGCATGCTACCCTCCATCCAACTTTAATCTCATCTTTGCATCTTGCAAGTGCTTTCACACCCCATTCACGAAGGTTATCTTAGTTGGGGTTGTTCATCACTACTACCTACCATTTGGCACCTACTATCCAGCCCTTGTTGCTATTTTCAGAGGAGTCTCAATATATCCAGCCTCTATACTAGCTTGTGACTTCTGCCATGGGTCTACAACCTTCAAAAGCTGCTGCCCTGCCTAGAACTACTATCGTCTTGCTACAAACGTCATCAAAAATCTGCGTTTTCACCAAACTGCAACTTCCTTGCCTCCAAAAGGTTGCTACAAATCTATATTTTGCTGTATGGGACCCTCTGTCAGCTGCATGTTATCATCTACATCTGCAATTGCTGATTCTGCCCTATCTTCAGCCCGTCTGTCTCACTGATCTGGCATCATATTGCTGAATTTTTTTATGCCAGACACATACTGAGGGGGCTTTGCTGCGTTTCACGATCTATTAGGGTACGACACACTCTCCAGCTCAAACTCTCTGCCCCGGTCCTCGAGACATGAGGTTTGGGGTCAGTATTCTTCACTACATAGTGTGTTTGCTACATTGAGCAATGTATTTTATTCATTATTCACTATGTTAATTGTCTCTGCATTGCCCCAACCCTGACTGTGTTTTTCTCAGTCTGTGCGTTTGTCGTACGATTGTTTGTGTTTTCTGTGGCCCATCCCTCCCTTCTCTTTCCTTGCATCTCACTCATTATTCACACCTACATTCACCTCACCATTCATTACCCCACATGCGACATGTCACATCACACCAGGGTTTTCTTCAAGCATAAGTGCAACCTTTAGGACCTCTATGTTCACATATCCACATGATGTAGATGCACCCATGGGGAAGCCTCGTCCTCCACCTCACACACTTTTGGGCTTTTCTTCACATGGGACATCCTCTCAAGCACTTCTTTGCCTGAGCGTGGACCAATTTGTACCATAATTTGCCCAAATGGCCCTTCCTACTAGACCTTTTTGTTATGTTCCACTGCCATAGTCGAATATTGATCACAGTTATTAGGTTCTAGTGCCTTCTCCATTGGGCTCAGCATCCTTCAAGTGCTCCTGGGCTTCTTTTATCCATTCCTTGACCTTTTCGATGGCCTCAAGTTGGCACTTCAGGTTGGGGTACTCATCGACCTTTGCACTCCCCCTCTCGGCTGTCTTTGGAGCTGACTTTTTTGCTTCTGCATTCGTCACCTTTTTTGGTAGGTAGCGTCCTGGTACTCTCGATTTTTAGCATGACCTTAGCATCAGCTTTCTTTCTTCTTTGCCTACTATGGCTCTTCTTTCCGATTGATGCTACATCTATATCCCCCTTTCTATCCTCCTTACCTCTCTTATTGAACACCTCAAAGTTTTTCTTCCTCCTCATTAGCTAAGCATGCATTCACTGACAAGACTCATTTTAATGGGTCTACCTACACTACTTAGTCCAATCTGATGAGATATGTCTTAGACTCAAGAACTTGTGGAACATTGTATAGAGGCTGGAAACCCAACCAAACCCTTGTTTTGTTCCACTTGAGGTTGTCCATTCTTGGAAAGCCCAAAATGCCTCTGCCATCATTGAGTTAATGCAAAGACTACTTCTAGAATTCCACCCATAGGTACAATGTTTTAACCTTGCATCTAAACGGTGGGAATACGGCTCAAAATAGGACCCATTGTATCAATCTTGACTGTGAGCTCCAAGAACTTAGAACTTCAAACTGGGATGACCTGAAGATCAAGCTAGCCAAATATCAATGATTGCCTAGTTCTCCACTATAGTGGCTCCTAAGTCCCTTGATGACCAGTCACTTTGTACCTTAATAAGCTTCCAAAGAAATATTTCAATTAATTTCAGCAAGTAATTTTACAGCCATCTATGCCCAAATCTTATGAATTTGAACGTCAGCTATTCCTTTACACTCGGCTACTTGATAACAATGCTACTCTTTAGAGAGGGGGTTTTCATTACCACTTCTCAAAAGGGGCAGCAATGAAAGGGCAAGAAGGCATGAGACCAAAGTCAAAGTCAAAATCAAAACTCAAATCAAACTCAAAATCAAAACAATGAATCACAAGGGAACTCCCAATCCCCTCTCAAACTACAGTGGCAGAATGTGCCCAAGAAAAATAGGTACGGCCAAAATTATCAAAAGGATGGCCATTTTGACAACAATTGTCATTCAAAGGCTATAGACACATAACCAAAACCTAAAAATCAGATCGCCACCCCTCAGTATCAAGGTAAGCCCCAATAGGGGAGGCAGGGTAATAGCAACCAACAAAATCAAGGGTAGTGGAGATCTCATACCAATATAGCCATTAGTCAATCATCACAATCAATACCATTCTCAACGCCAAAGGGCATGTCTGACAAGTGTACCAAACCATCAACGGACTTTCATCCTAAGGCCCACCTTGTCTCTATAGAGACATTAAAGGGTGAGAGCTTGGTCCATATTTGCAAGTTGCTCCACCTAATGAGGCAACCCCTAAGGCCTACTATACTCTACCGAGTAGTTCTCCCCATGCTTAGATTGTAGATAGTGGAGCCACCCATCATATGACCATTATGAATATTTTTCTCACTCAAGCACCTCTACAATTGGAATGTCTAATGTGGAAAAAACTTCTCGATCAAGATTGAAGGTCTAGACCGTGTTAATACTAGCAACGGCCTGCATTTTTCTTCATTGAATGAGTGTATTATGTCCCCCAACTCAAGATAAATCTTTTATTCGTCCAACAAGGGCAAGCGGTCCTTTTTACTACAACCACAATCGAGGTGATTAATGTCCAAACTAGTTTAGTGGATTGCTCGCAGCAAGGTACAACATAGTAGCCTCTATATGATGACACAATTTCTCTCCCAACCAACCATCAAGAACTCTAAGTTCCATTAGTTTTAGGGCCTAGCTTCCCTTAGGGAAGCGACAAATGACAAGTGTCTCTACCATTTTTGCCTAGGACACCTTGGATATGACTCTTTACAAGTTATCACACCATTAGATGGTCGATCGCCTTCCATGCTTAAGACTGTCCAAGGATATTTATAAAGCCCGTCGGCTTGGGAAACAACACTGCACTCCATTCTCTCAATAGACCACTCATAGAGCTAAGGGGCCCCTTACGTTGATTCATGTTGATCTTTGTAAGCTAGCATCAACTCCTGCCATTAATGGCACATTGTACTTCTTTTTCATTGTGGATGAATTTTCGAGATATATATGGGTTTACCTTTTAAAGTATAAATCTTACATCTATCAAAAGATGACGTACCAGTGAGACAGTAGGGTTTGCGGGGAGGAACACTGAGTGAACTCCACAAACATGGAGAAGAGAAGAGAAGAGAGAAAAAACTCTGATGAATGGAATGATAAAGTTCTAAATCATGGAGTGAATGTGATACAAGGCAACAAGGGTGCCTTAGCACAAGGAAGATGATGAAGACAGCCATGAACCATGATCCTCCTAAAGGGGTGTGAGGGTAGTGGAGAGACTAGAGAGAAGAGGTGACGAACTGAATGAATCAGTCGTGAGGAATAAATGAGAGAGTGGCCTATAAATAGGCACAGTCAGTCTAGGATGGCGCCCCTTTTTGGGGCTACAAACCCTAAACGCAAAACATAAAAACGCAAAAACGCAAACTGTGGGTGAAGGGTTTCTCAACACCCCCTCTCAGGCCCAAAAAGGGGAACAAGAGAAGAGTAAGGTGGAGATGCAATGCTACATGCTGAAGAATGCTCATGCAGCAAGTGCCACTTGGACCATGTCCCTCGTGGGGAAATTGTTCACTTGCCCAAGCGCCCTAGTACAAAGATAATGAAAACATGCAATGCAAAGGAATGTCAGACTTTATGTGGTGCGGAGAACCATAAGGATATGCCCATACTCAATCTCGGGAGGTGACTCCATGCTAACCAAGTGACCAAGGCAAGAAGAGAAGAGAAGGAAGAAGATGTAGAGGATCCCTAAGATCGAAGATTTCCACCGTAAAGGGAACCTGCAGTAAAGAACAATAGACAGAGTGAACTGGAGAACCCGAAACTCAACCTTAGGAGAGAAGCCACTAGCTCCGTGCATCCATGCTGGAAGGAATACGAAGGCCTCGTCACCAAGTCGCGGCTGGCCTCCGAAGTCCCGATCTAGGTGGTACCTAAAGATCCTAGGCATCGATAGAAGAGATGATTGGTCGAAGATAGCCACCCCAAGAACTGTAAAGAAAAATACCCTAACACAGAAGCATAAACAAAAACCGTACGACAAAGCACAAACTGATAAAAAGAACACAGTTAGGGTTAGGGTTAGAGTAACTCAGAGACAATGAACACAGTGAATAAATGAAATGATATGACTACTAATAGTATGATACTCATGCAGCAAACACACTACGCAGTGAATGAATACTGAACTTCGAACTTTTATATCTCTAGGATTAGGGCAGGGATAATGAGCTGGAGAGTATGTCGTACTCCGAACGGATCCCGAATCGCAGCAAGACAGCCTCCGGATGTCAAACACTAGCAAACGCAGCAGTGAGAAGCTAGATCTGATGCAGACAGCAGTGAGGAGAGAGAAAGACTAAAAACAGAGCCTGCAGGAGAGAGAAAGACTAAAAACGCAGGCAGGACAGTCTACAAGAGAGAAAAATACTAAAAACGGAGCCTACAGGAGAGAGAAAGACTGAAAACGCAGGCAGGACAGCCTGCAGGAGAGAGAAAGACTAAAAACGGAACCTGCAGGAGAGAGAAAGACTGAAAACGCAGGCAGGATAGCTTGCAGGAGGGAAAAACTGCAGCGACTGCAAACAGGAGAGAAAAAACTGTTAGGGTGGCAGCTAGAGCCTGCAAACGCAACAGTTTGCTAGCGTGGCAGGCTGTACAACAGCAGTGCAAATGAACAGTAGTCAGTCGCCAAGCAGAAACAGCAACAATCAGCGTGTGGAGGTCTGGAAACAGGCGCCAAACTGTAGGAAACAGTGATGGACAGCAAGGGCTGAGATGTCCTCCGTGACCGGGATGTGGGCAGCAAGCTGGTAACACCTGAAACCTGCAAAAACGAGATTGTATAAGAGTGGAGGGTTGGCTACCAATTTATAGAAAATTAGGGTTCTAGATCCTCCCCCACTTAACTTTTTCGAGCCGCTCCCCGTTTTAGGGTTTTGGCTAAAATAAGCATGTTTTGGGACTGTTTAAGTGGCTAAGTGTATTTCTTAGCACAACACCCCCTCTCAGGCCCAAAATAGGGCGAGAAAAGTAGGCGAGCCTAAATTTTGATTTACCCTAGGGTATCCCACCCCAAAGCAGCCAGGGCATCAGACAAAAGATGCACGTCAGCTGCCCAGTGGCATACCAAGACTACAGAGGCGATGGATATCTTACCAAGGGAGCCCAAGTGATCACCCTAGAGAGGTCAGGGCAACGGACCAAGGGTGCTCGTCGGCTGCCCAAGGGCCTACCAAGGCCTACAAAGGCAGATGAAATCAACAATAAACTTGTTTGTTTTGTTTTCTCTTTTTTTTTTAAGTGTTTTGAAAATACGTAAGTAATATAGGGGCAGCGGGGCCGATTAAGTGACAAATAGGAAAAGATAAAGAGAGTTTTAAACCCAAGTTATTCACAAAACTAGTAAGCCAATCCCTCGCACTAACGAGGATAAGTGCCTAAGGATAATAAAAGTAAGTGTATGTGCCAATCATGTATTAAATATGTGAGAGGCAAAAAAAACGGTGGGCTTAGCAAGACAAACAAAGCAAGCAATCAAGCAAAGGTAGGGAAACTGCCATTAGGAGAACTACCATGTGTTATGCTACGAATATGGTGGATCCTAGAGTCGACCACTCCAAAAGACCGAAAAGGGATAAATGTGCACAAATACATGTTGACATGAACAGAATGCCAATGCATAGGGTAATGCAAAGGGAGATACAAGATGTTATGCTCGTGCAATATGCTATGCAATGGTGCCACTGGGACAGTGCCCGCGCAGGAGAAGTGTTCACTTGTCCAAGTGACCTTTTACAATCAAGTCGTCCTGATAGTGTGGATGAAGTTACAAATGCCCATAATACAATACAAAAGAATAAGTGAATGTAATGTCTAAAAAAACTGTAAGCATCATCACTATCACGATCAAGAGTAGGAGCCACCCCCTCTCAAACTGAAAGGGAAAGCAAGAAGGAAGTACCCTCTCCCTGTCAAGCTGAAGAAGTAGGGAAGGGTGTACCCAAGCCGATCCTGGGTAGCAGGTACTGAAAAACTGGCCGGTTGACCGCTTTGGTCAAGATATCTGCAAAATTATCTGATGAAGACACAAACTCTAGGCGAATAGTGCCTAGCTCAACCTACTCTCTGGAAAAGTGGAAGTGGACTCCCATATGCCGTGTCCGTGGTGTGATAACTATGGGAGAGTCACATGGAAAATGAAGCGCCGCCAGTACTCCTCAAATAGATCACCTCGGTGGTGCCATCGAAGAGAGCCCGATACTCAGCCTCAATTGTGGAAGCCGCCACCATCTCTTACTTACGGCTGGACCAAGAAATGGGAGCCGTGCCCAAGGTAAAGAGGTAGCCGCCATGGGAACGCCAGGTGTCAGGATCTCTTGCCCAATCAGAATCAGTGTACCCCTACAAACATAAACCAGAACCATGTGTCAAGCCATAAAAAAAAGTACACCGCAAATAATGCAACACATGAAGACATGCAATCCAATGTGATATCCTAGGTGCTGTGAAATACTGACTGAGTATGCTAACTAAGGTAGCTAAATCTGGCCTAGTGGGAATTAACCAAAAAAGTTTTTCTACAACAGAACGATAGGTGTGTGCATCTTGTGGCTCAGACGATCCACCAATGTCCAAGTCTCATTTCGGTCAATACTCTCTAGCTCCCTTTCCATGGCCTCTCGCCATTGAGGGTGCTGAAGAGTCTCATGCCAGGTATTCGGCTCAAAATGCGCTATGTAATCAGCTGTAAACAGCGATGCAAATGATATCTGAGGAGCAAGCCGGGTAGATCTTCTAGGATCCCCGAATCCAGAGTGGAATCCAGTGGAATCCAGAGTGGAATCCAGTGGTAGGATCCCCGAATCCCACATGGTCTGCTGGTACTAGCGAGGTAATGGGTCTCCCAAAGGGGACCTGGGAGGTGAAGAAACTGCGGGAATGTCAGGAGCGGAAAGTAGACCAGGCTCAGTAGGCACGATCTCTGATGATATGGAAGAAGGAAGCGGATCGGAATCCAGTGCAGAAGACTACACAATATCCCTCTCGTCAAAGACGACATCCCGTCTAACGATCACCTTGTTTGTCCAAGGATCGAACAAACGATAGGCTTTCACTTCAGAGGAATATCCCACAAAAATAAGGAGATCAGCTTGGGGAGTAAGCTTTTCTATCTTGTCATCAGGCGTGTATGTGTTACGCACGACACCTAAAGACTCTGAAATGGGAAATAACAGGCCGAGAGCCAAAAAATGCCTCATACGGGGTCTTCTAAGGAAAAGCCACAGTCGAGCACCGGTTGAGGATGTCCACCGAAGTATTAACAGCCTCAACCCAAAGGTGCTCAGGAAGCTCTGCTGTGAACAACATAGAGCGTGCCATTTCCATGACTGTGCGGTTTCTACGCTCCACGACTCCATTCTGAGAGGGAAAGTTGGTAGAGGTGAACTGGCGAGAAATGCCATACTTCTGTAGAAACTCAGAAAACTCGTGGGAGATAAACACACCACCGCTATCACTCCTCATGCACCCAACACGACGACCAGTCTGGTTATGAACCAGCAGCACCCAAGCATAAAAATATGTGAAAGTATTTGACTTATGCTTGAGGAAGTACACCCACATGTATCGAGAATGATCATCCACTATCAAAAAGAAGTATAGCGTGCCATTCAAAGCAGCAATGGATGTCGGCCCACAAAGATCAATGTGAATCAATCTAAGAGGATCCTCAGCTCTATGTATAGACTGCTGAGGAAATGGGGTATGGTGCTGCTTCCCGAGCTAACAGGCTTTACAGACATCTCGAGCCAACTTCAGGCGTGGAAAACTCTCAACCACTCACAGCGTGACAACTCATAAAGTGAGTCATAACCAAGATGCCCTAGGCAAAAATGCCAAAGACGCTCATTTTACATAGGCTCCCAAGATGTCGCTAAGGCGTGGAAGCTATGGAACACGGAGCCTTCGGCGGTCGGCTCGGTCAGAAAGTGTGGCATGTGGTATAGGCCATTAGGTTGTGCCTCATCACGTGCAATCACTAAACCAGTCAAAGAGTCTAGGACCTCGACTGTAGTCGCTGTAAAGAAAACAGCTCACCCCAACAAACAAAGCTGCTGAACAGATAATAAGTTCACTCCAAGCTAAGGGACATTATAAACATTGTCTAGCAAAGCCAGATCCAGACCCTTGTTAGTGGCAAAACTGACGCAACCTTGAGCCTGAATCTTGACCGAGGAGTTCTTTCCTACACGGACCCGCCCAACTGCAGGGGCTCGGGTACGGAAAATGTCCTCTATAGGAGTCATGTGATGTGTAGCTCCACTGTCCACAATCCAAACTGGAGCTGAAGTGCTCGGCAGTGATCGGGTGGGCCTCTGCAGTAATCTCGTCGGGAGGCAACTCATAAATGTAGACGAGACTCGCATCTGATGTCTCTAGGTAGACGATATGGGCCTCTGTAGACCAATCAGACAAGCCCTCATCAGACAAGCCCTCTGGAGTTGAGAACGTTGTCGATTGAGATGACTGTGCAGTGGCAGTGTGAGTCTGACCTTTAAACTGCCCCTTGCCATCACCCTGCCTCCCCTGCTGGGGGTTGCCCGACTAAGGGCAGGGGTCTGAGACTTAGGTTTTGGTGCTGTGCCTCGTGCCTTTGATCGACACTCATCATCAAAATGGCCAGCCTTTTGACAATGTTGACAATATCTATTCTTTTTAGATACAGTCTGCTACCCAAGTTTGAGTTGTGACTAGGAGTTTCCTTAAGAATCCCCAGATTGATTTAGCTTTTGAGTTTGATTTTGATTTTGAGTGGAGATTTGGTTTGGTTTGCCCTTCCCTTGTTGCCCTTTCTGAGAATGAGCAAGAAGAGCCTCCTCTGAAGAGGAATTCATATGAAACTGATCGAACAATCGTACGTAACGTAACAGCTGACACTCAAATTCATAGAATGTAGGCATGGTAGGCTTTGAAACTATTCCTTCCACAAAATTGAAGTATTTCTTGGGGAGTTTATTTAGGAACAATGTGACCTGATCGTCAGAGGACTTAGGAGTCCCCGTAGTGGAGAATTCAGCGAGGCGAGGAGACGCCGATACTCAGCCAACTTGACTTTCAAGTCATCCCGATCAGTGATTTTGAAAAGCTGATGCTCATGGTCAAGATTAATACGACGGGTCCTATCTCGAGCCGCATAGCAGTCAGTTAAGTATGCCCATCGCTCTGACGCTAAGTCAAAATGCTGAAGTTGAGAATGAAACTCCGGCAATAAGCCCTACATCAGCTCGACAATAGCGGAGGCATTCCTAGCCTTCCATGAGCGGACGACCTCGTATGGAACAAATGCGCGATCGGGTTGGGGTTCCAACCCCTGCACTAGATCCCATAGGTTTTGTGAATCAAGGATATGTCTCATCAAATTCGACCAAGTAGTAAAGTTTGACCCGTTAAAACAAGTCTTATCATTAAATGCATTCTTGGCAGAAAATGAGCTAGAACCATGAGGTGTCGAGTGGGTGGATTAAGATGATGGTGGAAAAGATAGTGGAGGTGAGAGTGTCTAATAAGAGTAAGGAGGGGGAAGAGGTGGATAGGTAGAAGCCACCAAAAAGTGGTGAATAGGTCTTTGGCCCAGTCGTGCGATCCTTCATACAGAATATACATTATTCCCATGGGTAATGCACCAAGTACACCTTTAGAACTCATGGAGTGTGATTGCGCATTGGCAATTTATCTCCTTTCACTGGATACACCCACACCCTTAGAGGAGGAGAGCGATAAAGATAGAACTCCACATGTTATTATTATCACATATAGGGAAGAATAGCCAATTGAAGAGCCAATAAATGTTCAAGAGAAACGTTAGGTGTGCTAACAAAGTAAGAGTTGGCTCTCACAATGCCATCCCCTTTAAAAGAGCCACAAGTCGACAAACCCAACCTCACCTTCTTCACACCCATTGAAGTAGATGGCATGTAGTACTAGCTTCTCTCAAATGTGCTATAATACTTGGAAATGAAGGAAAAAGAGTTGTTCTCCATCCTAGTCAAGGATTCAATAGAAGACCTCATAAATTATGTTTATGTGGATATATATCCAACAATGGCAGAGGCTGAAAGGTATGATGGCACGAGCTTAGATACAGTGAGTGCCATCATAGCAGCACAGAAGCATATTTCCTTGGCTAATGAAGATTACCTTGTATCGGATGTGCTGAGTTTGAAGTCTACATCACAATCTATTTGGACTAAGGCACCAACTTCCTACCAAGGAGTTTGTGGATCCCTCTACCCAAAAAGGTGCTTTGCTGGCTCACACGACAAAGTGCCTATAATTGAAAAGAAAAGTTAGCTAAGCAAATCCCAAACTAAAAATATATAGCTTAGATTGTAAAATTTTACCCGAAATCCATGTCTCTTGTTGTGACTCAACATTCTACAGTGTTAGCACTATGAGTGATTTTTAATGTCCTTGCCTAGTATTCTTGTTATTTTATCCTCTAAGACACTTTTTTCAGAGAATTATGTAACAAGGATTCTGGGAAAACTTGGGCATAAAAAATGATTCACATTCCTGACACAGTGGAGTGTCGAGTCACAACAAGGGACATGGCTTTCAGGTAATTTCATAGGCCGATTGTCCATAGATAGATGATGGCTGTGAGTGTCCAATGAGTGCCAATTGATGCGAAAGCACTGAAACATGAATGTTTCCATAAGGTGCCGGTGTAGGTGGAGGCACTGGGACACAGTAGCCTTGTCCAAAGTAAGGCTGGAATACAGCATTATGACTAGAAGGTCCAGTAGGCAATGCCATGGAGGCAAACTGTGGAGGCAACTGATCCATACTCAGGAGAGACCGAGTGGAATACCCAAGCTGCAATGATCCCGAAAGTATGTATGAGGTAGGTGGAACACCACCTAGCTGAGGAAAGGATGAGATTCTAAAGGATGTGCCTATGTTTCCATAACCCCCAGTGTGATGTGCGATGCGACATGAGGTGTCTGAAATGGAAATATAAATGGTGTAAATGGAAGTGGTGAAGTAGCGGAAAAATGTGGTGGGATGGGTGGGTTTTGAAAGTAAGGTGTATGAGGTGCAGATTTTTTTTGTTCATTTTTATCATTTAAAGACTGAAAATGAAACTGTGAAGATGATGATACACCATGTAATGAAGTGAAAGGAACACCAAATTCATTCTGATTATGTAAAGTAGACGGAAAAGAAGGAAGGACAAAAGAAGAGTTACCTGGCTTTTTCTTATAATCCCCGCGATGTGTGTTAACATACAAGAATTGGTCCCCTAGAGGACCTTTTCCGTAGTCAACAGACAGGACTCTTTCTTCCACATGATCTCTACCAGTATATTGCAAAACAGAAGAGGTAAAAGAAGAAGACACAAAAGATGAATCAAAAGTACCTTGCACTAGAGAGGACGAAAGAGTCTGAAAAAGTGGAACATACTCCGGATCTTGCTCTCCAAGAGGGGGGCCCATCCCTGATGGAGGTCTCGACGGCCCTGCAACATCATCAGACTTACACGCAATATATAAAGAGTGAAATCCATGCATACCTTCATTTAGAAGCTTTTCTTGAAGGGCAATCCTTCGGTCGAGCTCCTCAATCTTCTTTTGTCGATAGGCTATGATCAGTTTATATTCCTCAGAGGTTAGCTTGCCTATCTTTTCTTCCATGTGCTCAAATGTTTCTCCCACCATGTTGGAACTTTGTGGAGCAAGCTGATTGGCCCACTCTCGCTCAGTTCTTGGCATAGGCTGATCTAGAGACTGAATCGGTATTGATGTGTTCGAAGTCATTTGAACCTACTGTTGTTCTTGCTTCTTGCGAAGAGCTTTTAGATCAAAGGCCTAGATTTCCCAGAGAGTACAAGGCTCTAATACCATGTAAAGAAAAATACCTTAACACAGAAGCATAAACAGAAACCGTACGACAAAGCATAGACTGATAAAAAGAACACAGTTAGGGTTAGGGTTAGAGTAACTCAGAGACAATGAACACAGTGAATAAATGAAATGATATGACTACTAATAATACGATGCTCATGCAGCAAATACACTATGCAGTGAATGAATACTGACTCTCGAACTCCTATATCTCTAGGATCAGGGCAGGGGTGAAAGGCGACTGAGAAGAAGAAGAAGAATTCTTGAGAAATACAGTTCGACACTCAAAGGGCACGAGATCCGTTTCTCCTCCCAGCCTTGCCTAGTTAATTGCTGGCCACTCCCATCATGATCCGATTGCCAGCCGTCAATTCTTACTGAGTCCTACTATTCTTGGACTCTCTTTAATTCTAGGCTCCCCTAAATCCCGTTCGGGCGCCCAAGGCCCCGGAGGGTCATGCCTCGTGTCTATTTCCCGTAATTTACCTTATAAATATAACATTTCTTTCCCCTTAAGAATCGGTTTCGTCCTCGAAAACGATACTTGGAAGGTCTAACTGTAAATTGGGAAACCTTTTCTTTAAGGTACTTACTCGCTCCCATGTTGAGCTTTCTTCTGAACAATCTTTCCACTTAACCAAACATTCTTGATAAATAGTTTTCCTTGTTCGTCTATTACGAACATTTAATATTCTTTCTGGTTCATGTGGATTAGATTGGTTATTTAATAGCTCCTCAATATTATCATTTAAAATTAAATTATCCAAATCACCCAGCTTCTTCCTTAACTTACTTACATGAAAAACTGGATGTATTTTACTACCAGCAGGTAGTTGGAGCTTGTAAGCCAGTTCTCCCACCTTTTTAAGTATTGTGAAAGGACCACAATACCTGGGTGAAAGCTTTGGACATTGTCCCGTTTTCATGGTTTTAGTTTGTTCAGGCACCTTAAGATAGACCAATTATCCTTCTTTAAAGAAGATGTCTCTTCGGTGAGGATCTGCATATGCTCTAGCTCGATTTTGAGCTTTTTTAATATTTTCTTGAGCAAATTTTAACATACTATTCATATCCTCCAAAAAATCCTTAGCTGCCTAAACCTTTTCCTTATGCAGTAGGACTGCATAAGGAGCTCTGGGCTGAAACCCATACATTAACATAAATGGACTATATCCAGTGGAAGAGTGCTTGGCACTATTATATGCAAACTCTGCTATCGGTAGATACTCTTCCCAATTAGTTTGCCTTTTACTTACATATGCCCTAAGCATATCTTCAAGGATTTGGTTAACCCTTTCAGTTTGCCCATCAGTTTACGGGTGATCCGCCGTACTCATGCTAAGTTTAGTATCCAACTTCCTAAATACCGCACGCCAAAATTGACTATCAAATTTTCTATCCCGATCAGAAACTATATTTGCCGGAAGGCCATACAATCGGTATATGTTCTCTACGAACAATCTAGCCAATTTGGTGTTTTAACATCAGTTGAAGTTGGAATGAACCTAGCCATTTTGGTTAACCTATCCACAATCACCCACACAGAGTCGTGCCCCCTCTGTGTTCTGGGTAAAGCAACAATAAAATCCATGGAGATACTCTCCCATTTTCCCGAAGGAATCTCTAGTGGATGGAGAAGTCCTCCCATTTTCAATCTTTCAGCTTTATTAACCTAGCATTTATTACATTTGACCACATAGTCAAGGACGTCCTTATTCATTCCAGGCCAATAGAACTGCGTTTTAATAAGACTATAAGTCTTATTAACTCCTGGATGTCCCACGCTAGGGGTATCATGACACTCAAAGAGTATCTGGCACCTTATTTCTATATCTTTCGGGACACATACCCTACCCTTGTAGAGTAAATAACCATTATCAATGGTAAAATTCTTCCACTTGAATCCGGTTTGAGCAACCCCTAATGCTCCATTTCCTTGTTGAACATCCTCAAATATTCCTTCCTCAGTAGAAGCACTTTCATTTGGATCCCCATTTTTTATTGCTTCCCATATGTTGGAATATGCCGGATCAACCTGGCATTTCCCTTTTAAAGATTCAAGCAAGTTGGAAGTGAACTGAGTAAAAGTCAATTCATTTATGATGGGCATTCTGCTGAGTGCATCAGCTACTATATTATACTTTCCTTTTCTATATCTTATCTCATAGTCGAACTCTTGGAGGAGTTCGGCCCATCTGGCTTTACGCCCATGTAAATCCGGTTGATCATTAAGCCACTTAATGCTTTCATGATCCGATAAAATCAAAAGTTTGGCACCGTACAGATAGTGCCTCCATTTCTTCATTGCATATACTATTGCATACAGCTCCCTCTCATAAACAGAATAATTCTGTTTTGCACGGTCTAATCTCTTGCTTTCAAAAGCAACTAGTCGACCTTCTTGTAATAAGACCGCGCCTATCGCCTTATCACTGGCATCGGCTTCAACCACAAATGGTTTATTGGGATCCACTATTAATAATACTGGAGCTATAGCAATAGCTACTTTAAGTTTTTGAAAACTTTCATTTTGGTCTGTTCCCCAATTAAAGCTCTTTCCTTTCCCTTTAAGTTGGTCTGTCATTGGAACAGCTATTTTGGTATAATCTCGAATGAATCTACAATAAAATCCAGATAAACCTAGGAAAATCTGCAGCTCTTCCAAGTTCCTTGGAGATGGCCATTCAATAATTGCCCTAACTTTTTCTGGATCCATCTTGATTCTCTCTTTCGAGATAATATGCCCCAAATATTTGACCTCTTGTGCAAAGAATTCACATTTAGTTTTCTTCGCATAAAGGGAATGTGTTCTTAACAGTTGGAATACTAATTGTAAATGTTCCAAATGTTCTTCTCTTGATTTACTAAAGATCAAGATATCATCCAAGAAGACTACTACAAAATGTCCTAGATAGGGCCGTAAGACACTATTCATCAGCTTCATAAAGGTAGCTGGTGCATTAGTGAGGCCAAAAGGCATCACCAAAAAATCATAATGCCCGTATCTAATACGAAATGCTGTCTTAGGAACATCCTGTGCCTTAATTCTTACTTGGTGACAACCTAATCTTAGATCTATCTTTGTGAAGAATTTTGCCCCTTGTAATTGATCAAAAAGATCTTCCATTCTGGGCATAGGAAATTTATTCTTCACCGTTATTTTATTAAGTGCTCTATAATCAACACAAAGTCGCATAGAACCATCTTTTTTCTTTACTAATAAAATTGGCGAAGCCCAAGGTGAATTACTGGGTTGAATAAACCCTTTATCAAGGTAATCCTTAATTTGTCTTTCAACTTCTTGATGTTGTGTTTGACTTAACTTATAAGGTGGTTTAGAAATAGGGTGAGTATCCTTATTTGTGTCAATTGGGTGATTTATATCACCCCTATCTGGTGGAAGGCCGCTTGGTAAATCAGAAGGAAACACATCTTTAAATTCATCTAATAGACTACTTAATTCATTATTTACATTCAACTCACAAACATAAGAAAATTGTTGCTTTATATTACAAAAAGTAAAAGTGTTTTGTACAGGAAGAGACCATAATATGTATACCTCACAAACTTCCTTCTTTATCAGCTTCTGAACCTCAGTGGAACACAGCAAAGGATTATCAGATACTTCATATTCACCTTGAATGACAAAAGTCTTACCATCCCTTTCAAATTCCAGTGTATTATGATGGTAACTACGTTTTAAGGATGGTTCCAATCTCCATAGCCACTCCCTCCCTAGAGCAATATCAGCTCTTTCCATGTTCATAATTTGGAAATCAAGTTTATCTTTATATCCTTGAATCTCAATTTCCAAATTGGATACCATTGTATCCCATATTTTATTATCTTGACCTTGCATCATACGAACAACATATTGATGCCCACTCTTTTGTTGGGGAAGTTGCAATTTTTTGACAAGTGCATAATTTATAAAATTATGTGTAGCAGAGTCATCAATCATGACTTTTCAAATTCCAGTGTATTATGATGATAACTACGTTTTAAGGATGATTCCAATCCCCATAGCCACTCCCTCCCTAGAGCAATATCAGCTCTTTCCATGTTCATAATTTGGAAATCAAGTTTATCTTTATATCCTTGAATCTCAATTTCCAAATTGGATACCATTGTATCCCATATTTTATTATCTTGACCTTGCATCATACGAACAACATATTGATGCCCACTCTTTTGTTGGGAAAGTTGCAATTTTTTTACAAGTGCATAATTTATAAAATTATGTGTAGCAGAGTCATCAATCATGACTTTTCAAATTCCAGTGTATTATGATGGTAACTACGTTTTAAGGATGGCTCCAATCCCCATAGCCACTCCCTCCCTAGAGCAATATCAGCTCTTTCCATGTTCATAATTTGAAAATCAAGTTTATCTTTATATCCTTGAATCTCAATTTCCAAATTGGATACCATTGTATCCCATATTTTATTATCTTGACCTTGCATCATACGAACAACATATTGATGCCCACTCTTTTGTTGGGAAAGTTGCAATTTTTTGACAAGTGCATAATTTATAAAATTATGTGTAGCAGAGTCATCAATCATGACTTTTCAAATTCCAGTGTATTATGATGGTAACTACGTTTTAAGGATGGTTCCAATCCCCATAGCCACTCCCTCCCTAGAGCAATATCAGCTCTTTCCATGTTCATAATTTGGAAATCAAGTTTATCTTTATATCCTTGAATCTCAATTTCCAAATTGGATACCATTGTATCCCATATTTTATTATCTTGACCTTGCATCATACGAACAACATATTGATGCCCACTCTTTTGTTGGGAAAGTTGCAATTTTTTGACAAGTGCATAATTTATAAAATTATGTGTAGCAGAGTCATCAATCATGACTTTTCAAATTCCAGTGTATTATGATGGTAACTACGTTTTAAGGATGGTTCCAATCCCCATAGCCACTCCCTCCCTAGAGCAATATCAGCTCTTTCCATGTTCATAATTTGGAAATCAAGTTTATCTTTATATCCTTGAATCTCAATTTCCAAATTGGATACCATTGTATCCCATATTTTATTATCTTGACCTTGCATCATACGAACAACATATTGATGCCCACTCTTTTATTGGGGAAGTTGCAATTTTTTGACAAGTGCATAATTTATAAAATTATGTGTAGCAGAGTCATCAATCATGACTCTAACCCTCTTTCCAGCTATCAATCCATGCACTCTAACTAAATCATGTGGACCAAAGGTAGGCTGCCACATAGAAGTTGACATACAATACTTGTGTTGTACATCCATGTGCAAGACCTCTAAAGATTTATACCTTTCATGCCCCTTTAATTCTAAGGTCTGCACTACATGGATTTGTTTTTCTTTTTCCTTGCCCTTGTCCTTATCCTTTCCTTTGTCTTCCCCCTTTTTCCTTTGAGGGCAATTCCAAGCAGCATGGTTAGGGGATAGACAATTGAAACACAGCTTTTCTTTTTTGGCCTTATCAAAGTCGTCTGGACTTAACTTTGGCCTTACATATTGTTTCTTTTCAAAAGGTTGTTTTTTACCCTTAAAAAATGGCATTTTCCTTTTAAATTTTCCCACAAATTTTGAGGTTTCCAATTCCTTAGACTTGGGCTCCGTATCAGTGAGACTAGTGAGTGTACCTGGACGCATACTATCTTCATTGATTAATGCAAATTTAATTGCCTCTTCCAGCGTCTTAGGTGAACTCCTTTTTACTTCCTTTTTACAGGCTTTATCTAGTCCCCTAATATCTTTATTTCTATCTTTTTCCTCCCCGTGAAACTGAGGGGGTTTCATATCTTTTAGAACTGGATTATCCCTCAACTTGTGGTGGGGTTCCTTAGGATCTTACATAGTCACATCTAAATCTTTCGATGAAGATGGGATATCCAAGGTTTCTATCTTATTTATCCCTTTCTAACAATAAAGTTAATTGAGATTTTTTTTTAGTGAGTGTTTGAGTTAAAAATTCCATTTGAACCCCCTGAGCCTGCACACGAGCAGTAAGATCATCAAATTGTTCTCGTGTAGCAAAGAATTCTTCCCACTGTTCTTCTTGCATCTCCGTTTCATGGGGATCTACCATAGGGTGGTCCCTAGAACTAAAACTTTCCATTACTCCCTCTTTCTTTTTTTCTGCCATTAATACATTGGAATTGGAAAGCAAAGATAAAAAATTTGCATACAAGGTAAAGTACTTCCCTGGTTATAATGGCAGGGCAACTGTTGCTGGTTTTGTTAATAAGCCCGAAGAGTAAGGAACAATTTTTGTCTTCCCGGACTAAACCAGTCATGCTGGAAATGAAGTTCTTTGGCAGAAACGGAACAATCACGTGAACCACCGGTATATCTTCTATGTATAAAGCGTGTCTGACTGACTTCAGTCAGCTGGTAGCAATTTAACTCCTGGCTTCAGTCGGGTGGAAACGATCTTGCTGCAAAACTGCTCCTCGAAGACAGCCGTGTGGCGTGTAGGACCTGAAGTACCATCTGACGCTTTTCGTCACGGCTTACAGCAGTCGCCTCACGCTTCGCTTTACGCCTTTCGTCTCCCTGCTGCGTGTCACACTTTCGTGACGTCACACGACCACGATTTACAACTTCCTGTGGTGACCTTAGACGACTGACGAACGACGGGCGGCGACCTTAAACGACTGACGGATGACGTGTCGATCGAATCGTCTGGCCCTTGCGCTTGTAATCGCCTGAAAAAAGCTTCACGAATGACTAGTAAGATTAGGACCCGACGGCTCCAGCAAGATGCGATGGCGGCTCTGATACCAATGAAAGGCGACTGAGAAGAAAAAGAAGAATTCTTGAGGAATACAGTTCGACACTCAAAGGGCACGAGATCCATTTCTCCTCCCAACCTTGCCTAGTTAATTGCTGGCCACTCCCATCGTGATCCAATTGCCAGCCGTCAATTCTTGGTAAGTCCTACTATTCTTGGACTCTCTTTAATTCTACGCTCCCCTAAACCCCGTTCGGGCGCCCAAGGCCCCGGAAGGTCATGCCTCGTGCCTGTTTCCCGTAATTTACCTTATAAATATAACAAGGGGTAATGAGTTGGATAGTGTGTTGTACTCCGAACGGATCCCGAATTGCAGCAAGGCAACCTCCGGATATCGAACACCAGCAAACACAGCAGTGAAAAGCTGGATCTGATGCAGACAGCAATGAGGAGAGAGAAAGACTAAAAACCGAGCCTGCAAGAGAGAGAAAGATTGAAAACATAGGCAGGATAGCTTGCAAGAGAGAGAAAGTCTGAAAACGCAGGTAGGACAGCCTGCAAGAGAGAAAGATTATAGCGACTGCAGACAGGAGAGAGAAAGCTGTCAGGGCGGCAGCTAGAGCCTACAAACGCAGCAGTTTGCTGACGTGGGAGGCTATGTTGAGAAACCCTTCACCCGCAATTTGTGTTTTTGCATTTCTGCGTTTTGCGTTTAGGGTTTGCATTTAGGATTTGCAGCCCCAAAAAGAGGCACCATCCTAGACTGGCTATGCCTATTTATAGGCCACTCTCTCATTCATTCCTCACGGCTGATTTATTCAATCCGTCACCTCTTCTCTCCAGTCTCTCCACTATCCTCACACCCCTTCAGGAGGACATTGCGATTCGTGGTTTGTGGCTGTCTTCATCATCTTCCTTGTGCTACAGCACCCTTGGTTCCTTGTATCACATTCACTCCATGATTCAGAACTTCACCATTCCATTCATCAGAAAATTTTCTCTCTTCTCTTCTCTTCTCCTCTCCATGTTTGCTGAGTTCACTCCGTGTTCCTCCCCGCAAACCCTACTGTCTCGCTGGTATGTCATCTTTTGACATGATATCAGAGCTGGATCTGCTCAAACAGCGGCAAAGATCCTCCACTCCAATGAAGGCAAAGACCGGTGGCGGGTTCGGCTTTTACTTCTCTTTTTATTCTGCTACATCAACATCTCGTTTTTACAAATTTCAGGTTTTTCAGCTTGCTGCCCACACCCCTTTCGCGAAGGATATCATAGTCTCACCTATTCCTTGCTGTTATCTACAGTTTGGCACCTATTTCCAGCCTTCCACCTGCAGTTTGCAGCTGTTTACAGCAGAATGATTGTTGCTGATTACTCTCCATTCAGAATCTCGTTTTTGCAGATTTCAGGTATTTCAGCTTGCTGCCCACACCCCAAACATGGAGGGCATCGCGGTCCAAGCTGGCGATTGCTGTCTACAACAGTCTGGCGCCTGTTTCTAGCCTATCACACACTATTCGGAGCTGATTTCAGCATATTGACTGTTGCTGCTATTTTTTCCTGCGTTTTTAGTCTTTCTCTCTCCTGTAGGCTGTGCTGCCTGCGTTTTTAGTATTTCTCTCTCCAGTAGGCTGTCCTGCTTGCATTTTTAGTCTTTCTCTCTCCTCATCTGCGTTTTCCTACTGGTTGCAACCTCTTACTGTTGGTCGCATCCTTCTCCCCCACTGGCAGCTCACTTCCAGCCCTTCCACTATCCTCCCACCCCTTGAGGCAGACATTGCGGTTCGTGCTTCACACTACCCTCACACCCCTTGAGGCAGACATTGCAGTTCGTGGTTCATGGTGGCCGACCTCTTCCTTTTTCAGCAAGGCACACTGGTATCCATGGCTTCTTTACCAACAGATGACCAGACTCATGGGTGCTCCTACTATGGCATCACCGGCCACACCACCGTTACTTGCCGACTTCGACCTTTGCTCCCCACCCCTCCGGAGTACAATGTCTTCCACCGGGCACTCCTTGTACCACCTCTCCTTTCTAGGCCACAAAGATCGTTCTGCATCGGCTATCAGAGTACTATGCTCAAGGCAATAAGACACATCCGATGCACACTAAGTCCTTTCTAGCATATGGAGGATCGATTGGCGCTACGACCTCCTGGAGATCGTCGCAATGCCAGCGGCAGTCATCAGAATTTTCCAAGACCTGCGGATCTGCAATCTGCTCCATCGAGAGACAGTGATTGTTTGATACCGTCTCCTCGTCAGTCTGCTCCTTTGAGAGACAGTGGCTGCTTAATTCCTTCCTCTTCTTCGGCTACCCAGTCTGCTCCACTGAGAGACAGCAACTGTTGCCCAACTCTTCCTCATTCTGAGCCCCACCTTTCCCCACCCCCGACTACTCAGGCTCAAGAGGCTACCTTTGGAAGCTCTTCGGCACCCCAGATACCTTCTTCGGCCCGACCGGCAGTACTTCCTTCGTCATCAGAATTTTCGAAGTCCGTGATCCATGAGTTTTTGGATTACCTATCTACTTCAGAGAGGGGTTCAGAGGGGGATGTTATTTCTTTGCCCTCAGAGGGGGCATCTACTTCTACAACTTCAGTGGGGGTTCCTCCACCTCCCACCTCAGAGGGGGAACCTACTCCACATAAAGTTCTTCACCCATCCTCTACTTTCTTGGGGTAGCCGTCTTTGACTAGTCATCTCTTCTACTAATACCCAGGATCTTCAAGTACTACCTAGATCGGGACCTCGAAGGTTTAGCCGCGAGTTGGTGACGAGGCCTTCGTATTCCTTCCAGCATGGATACACGAAGCTAGTGGCTTCTCTCCCAAGGTTGAGTTTCGCATTCTCCAGTTCACTTTGTCTACTGTTCTTTACTACAGATTCCCTTTCCAATGGAAATCTTGGATCTTAGGGATCCTCTACATCTTCTTCCTCCTTTTCTTCTTGCCTTGGTCACTTGGTTAGCATGGAGCCACCTCCCGAGATCGAGTACGAGCATATCCTTATGGTTCTCGGCACAACACAAAGTCCGACATTCCTCCTGTGCATTGCATATTTTCATCATCTTTGTACTAGGATGCTTGGGCAAGTAAACAATTTCCCCACGAGGGACACTGTCCAAGTGGCACCTACTGCATGAGCATTCTTCAGCATGTAGCATTGCATCTCCACCTCACTCTTCTCTTGTTCTCCTTTTTGGGCCTAAGAGGGAGTGTTGAGAAACCCTTCACCCTTCACCTGCAGTTTGCATTTTTGCATTTCTACGTTTTGCGTTTAGGGTTTGCATTTAGGGTTTGCAGCCCCAAAAAGAGGCACCATCCTAGACTGGCTATGCCTATTTATAGGCCACTCTCTCATTCATTCCTCACAGCTGATTTATTCAGTCCCTCACCTCTTCTCTCCAGCCTCTCCACTATCCTCACACCCCTTCAGGAGGACATTGCAGTTCGTGGTTCGTGGCTATCTTCATCATCTTCCTTGTGCTATGGCACCCTTGGTTCCTTGTATCACATTCACTCCATGATTCAAAACTTCAACATTCCATTCATCAGAGTTTTTTCTCTCTTCTCTTCTCTTTCCGAGTTCACTCCGTGTTCCTCCTCGCTAACCCTACTGTCTCGCTAGGACGCGTTTCTACGTTTTGCATTTAGGGTTTGCAGCCCCAAAAAGAGGCACCATCCTAGACTGGCTATGCCTATTTATAGGCCACTCTCTCATTCATTCCTCACGACTGATTTATTCAGTCCGTCACCTCTTCTCTCCAGCCTCTCCACTATCCTCACACCCCTTCAAGAGGACATTGCAGTTCGTGGTTCATGGCTGTCTTCATCATCTTCCTTGTGCTACGGCACCCTTGATTCCTTGTATCACATTCACTCCATGATTCAGAACTTCATTATTCCATTCATCAGAGTTTTTTCTCTTTTCTCTTCTCTTCTCCATGTTTGCAGAGTTCACTCCGTGTTCCTCCTTGCAAACCCTATTGTCTCACTGGTACGTCATCTTTTGACAGGCGGAACGATAGCAGTGCAGATAAACAACAGTCAGTCGTCGCCAGGCAGAAACAGCAGCAATCAGCGTGGAGGGCTGGAAACAGGCGCCAGACTGTAGGGAACAGTGACGGACAGCAAGGGCTGAGATGTCCTCCGTAATCGGGGTGTGGGCAACAAGCTGGTAACACTTGAAACCTGCAAAAACGAGATTGTAAAAGAGTGGAGAGCTAGCTGCCAATTTATAGAAAATTAGGATTCTAGATCCTCTCCCACTTAACTTTCTCGATCCGCTCCCAGTTTTAGGGTTTTGGCTAAAATAAGCCTAAAATAAGCATGTTTTGGGGCTGTTTAAGTGGCTAAGTGCATTTCTTAGCACAACAAGAACTTCATGTGGAGTAGGTGCCCCCTCTGAGGTGGGAGGTGGAGGGGCCCCGGCTGAAGTCAAAGAAGAAGTAGATGTCTCCTTTAAGCAAAGTAATAGCATCTCCCTCTAAAGTAGATAGAGAATCCAAAAACTCATGGGTCATGGACTCCGAAATGTCTGATGACGAAGGAAGTGCCGCCGATCGTGCTGAAGAAGGCAACTGGGGTACCAAAGAGCTCCCAGAGATAGCCTGTCAAACTTGAGTAATCGAGGGTGGAGAAGGGTGGGGCTCAAAATGAGCAAGAGGTGGGCAACAGTCGTTGTCTCTCAGTGGAGCGGACTAGGTAGCCGAAGAAGAGGAAGGAGTCGAGCAGTCACTATCTCTCGAAGAAGCGGATTGACAAGGAGACGATATCAAACAATCACTGTCTCTCAATGAAGCGGACTGCAGATCCATAAGTCGTGGAAGCCACTGTACCTGAAAATAAGTGGGAGAAGACTGTCACTGGCATTGTGATGATCTCCAGGAGGTCATAGCGCCAATCGATTCTCCATGTGCTCGAAAGGACTTAGTGCGCATCGGATGGACCCAAAAAGTTCAAAGTGCCCATCCACAATCAAATTGGCTGGCCCCTTGACTCCCAAGTGGTCCTATGTATTAATTGGTCATTGAGCTAGGACTAAATAATTCATTAATGCCTAGTTCCTAATGTCACCACTCATATTCAATGACCCATTAAATACCCTAGGTCAAAACTAACACCAAGCAACCACTTAGTACCTAACAAGTATAACTTTTTACAACTTTTGCCTTTGAAACTGATTGACATGTGTAACTTAACAAACTTTCACATCACATACACCTCACATGTGTACATTTCATTAATGACTAAGACAAAACACCAAGCCCAACATTAAAATTTCACATCCCTGTGATAGATCTCTGCGTTGAAATCCTAGGAATCACCCTTGATTGCACTACAATTTATCAAAAGCATCTGTCTACTACTTGAAGTACATGTTGGTATCATATTCAAACATGTGCACCTACGACTTTAACCATGCTCATGCCCTCTGTATATCTAATTTTCCAACCAGATAAACCAATTACGATCCATGCACATGAATCATAAGCACTATCAAAACCATAAAGACAAAGTGCGCTAACCACCAAGGCAAAGTATTATAGAAACTTAGCAAAAACAATGCCTTATAGCAATGATGTTTCACATGATGCTCATGTAAAGCATACATCAATTGCAAACAACATGTAATTCATACAAATGCACTTCTCTTGCATGACCTATAAATATACATCATATGCCATCCATGTATCCCATACATACCTAACAAATATACATCACATCCGAATGTACATTCCATGTATTTCACAAAAACAATGCCTTATAGCAATGATGTTTCACATGATGCTCATGTAAAGCATACATCAATTGCAAACAACATGTAATTCACACAAATGCACTTCTCTTGCATGACCTATAAATATACATCATATGCCATCCATGTATCCCATACATATCAACAAATATACATCACATCCAAATGTACATTCCATGTATTTCACACACTTCATATATACCAGCAGCCTTGCAAACCATCTACATCTACATAGTTTTAGAGCCTAGGTGCAAACCATATATATCTACATACCAAGTCACAGTGACAAGTACACTGAATAGTGATCCCAATGAGAAATATTGTCAACATTCAATACCCTAGATGCAAACTCAATACATGCGAGATCCACTACATAAGTGAGCTGTCCATCACTAGAAAAGTGGAGGTGCAATCTTCCCCTTAAGCATCAAGCAGCAATTCTCTAGACCCTCTATGCTTTGTTGAACCTAAAAGAACCCAATCCAAAGTCGACTCTAACTAAAACACATCAAGATAAAGTGCATCACTAAGAATGATCTACCATACCACCCTCATCCATCCATTTGCATCCTTCCATAAGTGAAACAATCCCGAAATTTCACCAAGTAGCACATGGAAACTTTACCTCTAACTTGACTCACCTTGAAATCTCCACTAGGTTCTAGGCCTTTGTCCCTCTCGACCATGCAGATCCTTGCAAAACTCTCACATTGCTGCAATTCTAGGTTAGCTTGCATGAAGCATCGCATCTAGTTGACTCGCCCCTTGTGCATAGCTAACATGCTAGAAGCCCCAAATGCATTATCAAACATTTCTACTTGTATACTTTAAAACATTGCAATGTGATTGTGCATTGAAAATTGCATACTACCAACCATACCAAGATACAATTTCCCATACATTCCAGGCATCACTAGTTGCATCTTTCGCATGACCAGCACTCATAGAGCATTTGTATAACCAAAATCAACACGAAGAGTCTACATATATGCATTTACCAAACAAGCTACCTTGTGCCTCTGGCATCATTTCAACATTACTATACTACAAATGGGATTTTCCATTCCACTTGCCATAACCAAATACATTGGACCTTGTATAGCATGCATAGGTGGCTAAATACCAAATACATTTGATCCTTGCATCCCCATGGCTGAAGCATTACCATCCATTGCTTGGAAAACCGGACGACCACAAAATTATCCCAAGTCCAATAGAATCATTTGCCAATTTGCATAAATTTCAGCTACTATCCTTAATCAAGCTTTGAACTAGTCATCATATTCTTCATTTTTCTCTTGGTCAATAGCATCATAGCTTTGTGCATGTGAATAATGGTGCCTAGTATGCTTTGAGCGGAAGTGGAATGTAATCCAAGATTTTGGAATGAAGATGTGAGTAGATTAGAATGAGAAGATAGTGGTGGAATGGGAGGGAGTTGAGAAGTGTGGTTTACTTACTCAAATGAAATAGATGGCAGAGATATATCTAATGAAGAGTATCTAGTTCAAAAGCCTCCTCTACTAAAGTTAACATACTGAAAATCATCTAGATCTTGCACAACAAACGAAGAGACATGAGAGGGTTTTGGCTTATACAACTCAAAAGGGTTATACGAACCTGACATAAGGCCTGGTTATGATGAAGAAGATGGATCGCCAAACGCACCGAATGTCATGGTTTCTCCAAGATCAGAGAGATGCCCAATCTCACCAATCAGTCCAAACGGAGTAGTAGAACTTATTGGAGGGGTGTAAACCTGATTGTATGCGATGCGCAAGTACTCCTAAAACTCTTCATCTGTAAGGTGATCAAAATGAGAAGAAGAAGACAGTAAAGGTGAAGATATGTCTACCTCCTTCTCAAGACCATAATGCCTTCTCAAAACCTCCAATGATGGAGAAGCCTAATAGGGCGTCATAGGATCCCTAGAAAAAGGTGCCTGAGACATTATGAGTTAGAATCAAGTCACGTGTGAGCCTTGCGCAAAGACTAGCCTCCACAATCACTGCAAGATACTCTTTAGAAGAGCACCAGTTGTGATACCATATGAAGATATGCTAGGGTTTGCACTGAGGAAACATAGCATGTACTACCAAGATTGAAACACAAAGACTTAAACGGTGACAAGCAAAACTCAAACCCTAAATGCAAAACGCAAAACGCAAAGTGCAACAAAAACTCAAAACTCAAACGCAACGACAAACACACAGAGAAGAAACTTTGAAGTGAACGAATGTTGTAAATGAATCTAAGAATGTATAGAATGCCCAAGGGCAGAGTAATGCAGTGTCGGAGAGTGACGTCCACCATTGCATTTAATGCCCTTGCAGGCTGGGTAACAGCACTTTCTGGCTTTTGACAATGTCTGTTGGTTGTAATCCATCTATTTTCTCTGTTTTTGCAGTTGTTTTTGTGATCAGCTTGTGTACACTGCGTGTGAACTCTATTTAGTGCAGTTTGTGCTGTTGATTTGGTTGTCCTCTCTCTTTTCTCCTTTGTTCCTTTATTTTCTCTTCCTATCCTCTCCAAATGGCTCCTCCTTGTTCTACAAATGACAAATTACACGGCCTTGATTACCTAGCATAGAGTGTTGTTATGAAAGCATGGTTTGTGTAAAAGCAGTTATGCTATGTTGTGTTTGAAGCTTGTGAGCATCTTGAGCATCCACACCCGTAAGTTTTTCACATATGACCTTGATGCTACTTGAGCATGATATGTCTTTGCAATTATAGGGAAGACTTTCATTGCAATCTATGCTTTTATAGCTTCACAAAGGGGTGACACAAAAAGAAGAAGTCAAAGGCCCAGTGCTATCATTGTGTTATCACTAAACATAAGAACACAAGAGAAAACATAGAAGAACATTGCAAAGAATAGAACTCAAAAGAATGCTCAGGAAATGGTAACTGTATACCAAACATGAGAATGTCGAGACAACAATGAGTCACTAGTTGTGTAGGCAATGGCACCGGCTCCCTCTCTCCAACAAAACCTAGAGAGAAAACACAAAAGAACATTGCAAAGAACAAAAATCAAAAGAAAGCTCAAGAAATGGAATCTATATACCAGACATGAGAATGTCGCGTACAACGATGAGTCACTAGTTGTGTAGGGAATGGCATTGGCTCCCTCTCTCCAACAAAACCTGAAGTGATGAATGAATGACTGAGAAGGGAAGCCCAAAATATATAGGCCAAAATAGTGCCATAAATGGCAACATGTCTACTAGCATTTAATGCTGGTCAGCCAGCAATAAATGCCTAAATACTCATCATAATGACCACAATAAAATGCCTTAAAAACTTAGTTATGTCAAGCATGACCCAAACTCACATATAAGCTAACTAGGCTGCTAATAGCCCCCTACAATATATTACATCCCATCATACCCATTGGATGTAGAAGTGGTGGATTACTCATCCCTCATCATAAGTATACTCTTATAACATGTTAGCTTGGTACTAGACAAGTGATACATTTGAGTACATTTAGGTTAGTTAGACACAAGCTCTGATTAACAATCTTGCTTGTAAAATCAAGTGGTGATGTGCCGACATGGACATCTGTGATTGGGCCTACTTTTTCCACATGACAAATAGAGACACAGTGCCCAAGGGTCAAACCCATGCCCACATTGGATGGGCGCAATCTTCTTTACCAAAAAATTGAGAATGCATTTAACAAAGATTAAATTGCTAATTAATCATCTGCAATCCTCAAATCTTAACTAGTGGGCCAAAAAAGCCTTTTTTATGGTTTTGGGCTGGATTGTGTTTATACAAAATGATGGACTCTTTTCTCATTGCCCCGGCCATTCGAAACAGTGTGTAACCAACCTTATTTATTTTTGATTTTCACATGATACCCTACAGATGGACTTATGTAGTGAATTTTGTGTCGATCTCATTTGCCAGTTTGTCCTTTGGTAGATCTCTCCCTTTGGCATATTATACCCACCGACCTTGACTGGATGGAGTTAGACAACATAGCGCCACATGGTGGCATTACCCTGAGACATATAGCACCCATTATTTAGTCACATAGCTAATCACCCTTTTCTATCCCATTTGGACATTGTATTGTAACTCACTTTGCACTTTGGTGTGCACTATATCTCACAGATTACACTTGGCACGATACACTTTGATATCCAGCGATTGCTACTGATAGGGTTTTCCGCCTAGTTGACGTGAAATCTCTCTCTCTCTCTCTCTCTCTCTCTCTGTGTGGATCGATACAGCATACCTTTCCAGCAGCAACTGACAACTCAACGACTATTTTGCTTCCGCACTGGATGTCCGTCTTCAGTGTGGCACGACTGCACTTCTGCAGTTCGCTTTTGGCAAGAACAGTGGCTTCAGCACAGAACCTCACAGCAGCAACGAAGAAGAGAAGGACGACTAGGAAGAGCAGGAGCAAAGACGCATGCCGCCGACGCATGTGAGGTGGGAAGAGCAAGAAGAGGAAGGCTGTTAAGAGCTACTGCCTACTGTCGTTACCGTTAAGAAGTTCTTTTAGCCAGGCCCTTCCAAGTCCCCGGAAATGGAAAATTACCACCTATAACTTAACTTAAGCCACTTTCACACTTGGCCTGATTACTAAGTGCGTTAATTATGGAGAATGTACAAGAGTCACATGACTACTAAAGCATCACCCAAAGTGCCTAAACAAAGGGCGGTGGCGGTGGCGGTGGCGGTGGCAGTGGCGGCAGCGACAGCGACATATGAGGGAGCCACCTCATCCTTGGTAAGAAGACCCATGTACTCAATGGTGCTCAATTGCCACTGAAAGGAGGCCTCGCAAATGACCAATATGCCTATGTACACAAGAACTGGAATTTTAAATACAAAAGCATTCTAGATAATTCAGTTGTGCCAACATCACCTTACCTTTTATGCCAACTTTTATAACTATGGGTGCAACCCCTCAAATATTAGTATAAAGCAAGCATTTAATGTAGGATTTGAATTTAAAAATCGGTCACCTTGGAAGCTTGCCTATATTTTGATTGATTTGGGGAAAAAAATTTAAGGGAGCTAGTTAAAACATGCTTAATAGTCAATGATGGACCCACAGTGGAGGGACTCATGACAGGCAATCTTCTTCTTGTGGCGCCTCCAAGAAAGGGGGTGAACTATTAAAAAGAGAAAATGGGTTTCGCATGCATGGTTCGATAGAGCGAATGTCTCCTTTGCTCGCAATCTTAACCTTTGTGAGATTCTTCTCCGCCTAAAGGAGCAACCACATCTTAGCTGCACGTTAATACCCCATGATAAAAGAGTGCCAATCTATGTAGACCTAATAGAAACACACATGTTTATTCGATGGAGATATGCATTGTGCCTATCAATTGTATAAATGGTGTATTACTATTCATGTTTTATTTGGCTAGCATCCACTATCTTTCTTATAAGGTAAAAGCAAAGATCCTACAGACAATACTATATATGGACTATGTCAAATATAAGATGATTCAACATGCTAGTTGCAAGGCACACACCAAAAATGGATTGGATGGTTTGTTGGGCCCTCCAACTCGATATCTGAAGACAAGAGATTTGTGAATACATGTTTTCTAGGTTAATGGTCATTATTCCCTATACATTAGAACATGCAACCACATGTCATGGTAGTTGAGTGGGCCTTAAGCCTCATGTAATCCTAGTAAGTGCCTAATGTAATCACTTGAACGGTTGGGTGGATGACCATAGTCCTTTGTTGACCACTAAACCATGGCTTTTTTTGAAGGCTATGGTTATGTAAATGGGTATGGCTATGTGTGAGCTTTTCAAACTTTCAATTGCTTATCCTACCAAATGTCATATGTGCTCAACGTGTATAATTTCAAAACCTAGAAATATATGAATGCAAGATTTTAGGCATTGATTAACATGCATCGATAAAACACTTGTTCTATGCCTTTTATTGTTTCCATTTTCTTTTTGCATGCTTTTTAGAGGCTTTCCATGCATCCAAGTGTAAGTCACTAGGTGGATGATCGCCATGCACATGCATATGCTCTACACACTACCAAAGTATCAAAAAGAGTACCCTAGGATCACCAAAACATGAACTATGAAGAAGAAGTCATATAGACAATCGGTATACACATTATATATGCCCTTGATTACATATTGATGTGCTCATATATGCAATAATCTAATGGTGCTGACCCATGGATGGAAAATACTCCATTAGACTAGTCAACCTTTCACAAACTTGATAAATTGAAGAACATGTTTTGGTGCTTATAAAAAAAAGGAATGTTTCACTTCCTTGATTCTAAAGTAAATCTACCCGAAATGCATGTTTTTTGTGTACAATGGAAACATCCACATTTCTAGAATTCAATCACATCTTCTCTTCTAAACTTAGGAAAATGACAGTTACTAGATTTGTTAAAAACCCTTAGCAAGAATGGATGAAGCAAGCGTAAACTTTCTATTCCATATTTTTGAAGTCTTAGGTTGGGTATTGTAGTCCAAATAGTTCCAAATCTTTATCTCCTTTAACTTTCATTTTCCATCTCCTCAAACCCAATAGCATTAAGGATAATATTTAAAAATCATTACCTCTATAGTTTTTCAACTTTCTATTAATCATATTGATTGAATGTCATAAGATCATGTATGCCATCTTAAAGAGGATATATTCAAAGTAGTCACAGTGATACTATATGGATGTGTGTGACTCCTAAAGAAAATTTTCATTTCATTGATTGCTAAACTTGGGAATAAATATTTATGTGCACAACTCTATCTAACTTCTAAGAAGATAGCTCTAAGCATATGTTCTAAAAGGATTCTCTTCTAAGGAATGTTCTTAAGAGATTGAGAGTAGATTGTGACAAACCACACACACACAAAGCACATCGATCATGATGTTCTTTCAATGTTCTCAAAAGATTATTTGGATGTAATACAAACTATTGTTAATGTATTAAATGTTTTATAATCTTGAAGAATCTAAGAAAAAAGGCTAATGAGAGTCTATCTAATTTCTATCATGTGATAGAGTAAAGGTTAGCCAAACAAAGAGTAAATATATGCTAGCAAGTTACTATCACTAAGAGAATGGCCTTGTTCCTTGCAATAGGAGTATCAACTTTCCATTAATCATATCAATTGAATGTCATGAGATAATTTATGTCCTCTTAAAGAGAATCTATCCAAAGTAGTGATACTATATGGATGTATGTAGCTCCTAAAGAAATTTTTGCTTTCATTGATTGCTAAACTTGGGAATAAATACTTATGTGCACAACTCTATCTAACTTCTAAGAAGATAGCTCTAAGCATATGTTCTAGAAGGATGCTCTTCTAAAGAATGTTCTTAAGAGATTGAGTGTAGATTGTAGCAAACATTAAAGAGAGACTCATTCATCACACACTCACGTATAGAGCATATCGATCATGATATTCTTTTAGTGTTCTCAAAAGATAGCTCTATTTGGATGTAATACAAACCATTTTAATGTATTAAATGTTTTATAATCTTGAAGAATCTAAGAAAAAAGGCTAATGAGAGTCTATCTAATTTCTACCATGTGATAGAGTAAAGGTTAGCCAAACAAAGAGTAAATATATGCTAGCAAGTTACTATCACTAAGAGAATGGTCTTGTTCCTTGCAATAGGAGTATCAACTTTCCATTAATCATATCGATTGAAGGTCATGAGATAATGTATATCCTCTTAAAGAGAATCTATCCAAAGTAGTGATACTATATGGATATATGTAACTCCTAAAGAAAATTTTGCTTTCATTGATTGCTAAACTTGGGAATAGATATTTATGTGCACAACTCGAAAGTCACTATCATTTAGAGAATGGGCTTGTTCCTTGCAATAGGAGTATCAACTTTCTATTAATCATATCAACTGAATGTCATGACATAATTTATGCCCTCTTAAGGAGAATCTATCCAAAGTAGTGATACTTTATGGATGTATGTAACTCCTAAAGGAAATTTTACTTTCATTGATTGCTTAACTTGGGAATAAATATTTATGTGCACAACTCAATCTAAGTTCTAAGAAGATAGCTCTAAGCATATGTTCTAGAAGGATGCTCTTCTAAAGAATGTTCTTAGGAGATTGAGAGTAGATTGTAGCAAACATTAAAGAGAGACTCATCCATCACACATGCACATATAGAGCATATTGATCATGATGTTCTTTCATTGTTCTCAAAAGATAACTCTATTTGGATGTAATACAAACCATTTTAATGTATTAAATGTTTTATAATCTTGAAGAATCTAAGAAAAAAAACTAATGAGAGTCTATCTAATTTCTACCATGTGATAGAGGAAAGGTTATCCAAACAAAGAGTAAATACATGCTAGCAAGTTACTATCACTAAGAGAATGGGCTTGTTCCTTGCAATAGGAGTATCAACTTTCCATTAATCATATCGATTGAAGGTCATGAGATAATGTATATCCTCTTAAAGAGAATCTATCCAAAGTAGTGATACTATATGGATATATGTAACTCCTAAAGAAAATTTTGCTTTCATTGATTTCTAAACTTGGGAATAGATATTTATGTGCACAACTCGAAAGTCACTATCATTTAGAGAATGGGCTTGTTCCTTGCAATAGGAGTATCAACTTTCTATTAATCATATCAACTGAATGTCATGACATAATTTATGTCCTCTTAAAGAGAATCTATCAAAAGTAGTGATACTTTATGGATGTGTGTAACTCCTAAAGGAAATTTTACTTTCATTGATTTCTAAACTTGGGAATAAATATTTATGTGCACAACTCAATCTAAGATCTAAGAAGATAGCTCTACATATATGTTCTAGAAGGATGCTCTTCTAAGGAATGTTCTTAGGAGATTGAGAGTAGATTGTAGCAAACATTAAAGAGAGACTCATCCATCACACATGCACATATAGAGCATATTGATCATGATGTTCTTTCAGTGTTCTCAAAAGATAGCTCTATTTGGATGTAATACAAACCATTTTAATGTATTAAATGTTTTATAATCTTGAAGAATCTAAGAAAAAAGACTAATGAGAGTCTATCTAATTTCTACCATGTGATAGAGTAAAGGTTAGCCAAACAAAGAGTAAAGATATGCTAGCTAGTTATTATCACTAAGAGAATGGGCTTGTTCCTTACAATAGGAGCATCAACTCTCTATTAATCATATCGATTGAAGGTCATGAGATAATTTATGTCCTCTTAAAGCAAATTTATCCAAAGTAGTGATGCAATGTGGATATATGTAACTCCTAAAGAAAATTTTGCTTTCATTGATTGTTTAACTCGAGAATAAATATCTATTTGCACAACTCTATATAACTTTTCAAAAGATAACTCTACACATATGTTCTAGAATAATGCTCTTCTTAGGAATGTTCTTAGGAGGTTGAGAGTAGATTTTGACAAATCTTAAAGATAGACTTGTCCATCTCTCTGTGTGTGTGTGTGTGTGTGTGTGTGTGTGTGTGTGTGTGTGTGTGTGTGTGTGTGTGTGTGTCGTGTGCGTGTGCGTGTGCGTGTGCGTGTGCGTGTGCGTGTGCGTGTGCGTGTGCGTGTGCGTGTGCGTGTGCGTGTGCGTGTGCGCGCGTGTGCGTGTGTGTGTGTGAATATCAATCATGATGTCCTTTTAGTGTTCTCTAAAGATAATTCTTTAACATATCATACAAGCCATTTTAATGTATTAAATGTTTTATAGTTTTGAAAGAATTTGAGAAAAAAGGCCATTGAGAGACTATCTCCTTTCTATCATGCAATAGAGTAAAGGTTAGTCAAACAAAGAGTAAAGATATGCTAGCAAGTTATTATCACTAAGAGAACTTGCTTGTTCCTTGCAAGAGGAGCATATTAAATGTGTATGCTTTCGGCTCATCTATGCCACCACCTTTAGTGCATCTACTAGCTCCTATGATAGGTTGAGGAGGAGAGCTCTCTTCTTCCACATCATACTCTCGATCCATGTTGGTGTGTGCATAGTCAAAGCACTCAACATACTCTTGATCCATGTTAGTGTGTGCATGGTCAAAGCACTCAACGTACCAAAAGGATATTTTCATAAGCTTGAGGCTAGTAAATTATATGCATCAACTATTTGTGTAATGGCAAGACTCTAGGGCATGGTGTTTATTCATATATGCTTCCTTGGAAGCAACATGGTCAAGCACTTTTACATATCAAGGTAGAGACACAATCTTTGCCTCTTGTTTCTCAAAGGTTGCCCTTCCCTAATTGCCTTTACTACTTCTCACATATACATTTGATTATACATGTTATGGAGGGTGGTTGGGAGTATTAGTTCCAACTTCCTTGAAAGCAACATGGTCAAGCACCTTTACAAATGGAAGTAGACACACATTCCCACTTCCTTGAAAGCAACATGGTTAAGCACTTTTAGAGATGGAAGTAGAGACACATTGTTTGTCTCTTGTTTATCAATGGTCGCCTTTTGCCTAGTCTCTTCTACTACCTCCCACTTACACATTCGATCATACATGTTATGGAGGGTGGTTGGGAGTATCAATTCCAACTTCCAATTATTTAAATACACCATTTATAACTTGTGAAATTGAGCTAGGACCTTTTGTTGCATAAGACTAACATGTGTAAGATCAGTATTATGACATTTGTGTCTATATCTATCTAGCGAGTCTATAGTATCATCTTGCTCACTAATGAAGAGTATTGCAAAATATGAACTATGTCCTAGTCTCACTACTCTCACAAAAGAGGCATAATGCATAAAAAAAGAGAGTCACAATATATTCACACTAGACTCTATGCTAAATAAAATAAAGTCTTATGACCAATACTAGCAAAAGGCATGAAAGAGCTAACTATACTTTTATGAATAGTCATGAGCTAGGGTGTAGGAATATACTTTTGCAAGATACATTATGGTGCATGCTATAAGATCATTCTATCTCACAAAAGCGGCTCAGCTCATATCAAGGGAGAGTCACATTCTATTCATAGTAGATCTTATGCTAAAAAAAAGAAGGGTTTATGATCAATGATAGTGAAAGGCATGAAAGAGTTAATCATAATTTTACGAGTAGTATAGAGAGTTGCTAGATATATTATGGTTTGTGCTACAATATCATTATGTATTTAGCGAGGAGTTATGGTTGATCTAAATGACTAGAAACTCCTTTAATCATCATATTCTTGAGGTGTTCATTGGTCATAGACATGGTGGCAATGTATTATTTCCTATTTAAGTTTATTTGAGATAGATGTTCCATATAATATGCTTAGCTCTTATTGGAGGCAATTAGATGGTGAAATAATATTTTGAATGTTCTACAAAAGTCTTTGGCATGGTTTATTGTCATTGGCTTAATTTATTTGGTGGAACTTGAATGAAATTTGTTAAATCTATACTATATTATAATTGATGGATTTCACAAACCTGAGACAAATCCTACATGGTGCATATAGGACTCACCTAGACAAAGAAGTGGCACACAGAGTGGTCCCAAGCCTCGCCACTTGCTTTAGCTATTTTAGTGGATATGGCCAGAGCTCTCATTAGCCTCTTCACAAGCATAAACATGCATATGCTCTCTCATACACACTTGCATCCAAGTTATGATACATGAGGTAGCAAGCAAGATTGGGCTCTGTGTGTGTGTGTGTGTGTGTTCACATGCATGCACAATCACATCCCAGATAGATGCACCTTCAATCTTTGCTTGAAGGAGTTTTGATAATGATATTGGTTAATCAAGCTCACACTCTGTGCAAGCTCAATGATTTCTACTTTCTATTGCAAGGGAAGGCAAGGGTGGTGCGAGGGTCATTTATGGGGTAGGGGGAGGGCAGAGCTCTCTCTCTCTCTCCCAACTCCACCCTATGCTCCATTTTCTCCCCCTTGTGTTATGATTGGCTTGCCCTATGTGTCATGCTTGGATTTCTTGCTCTTCTATGTGTGTATGTGTATGAGCACACAAATTGGACCTAGTTGCATCCTTACTTGATAGGGATATTTACCAAACTGTTGTAACAAAACTACTCTGGCTTCATCATCAAGAGGTCCTCTAAAGCTTGTGTAGTGAAGCTACGTTTTCAGTATGTTCTCATGACGACCATCTTGATAGCTTTTAGGATTTCTAACATCAACTACCTCATCTATGACTTTTGTCTCTATATCAAAGAGATATATTCAATGGCTACATCATTATACATGCTCCTCAACCACCTCATCTACGACTTTTGTCTCTATATCAAAGATATATATTCAATGGCTACAGCATTATGCATGCTCCTCATCCTCTACTGTGAGGTCCTCTACTGCATTCACAACTTCATCACCACCATTGAGTATACTCTCCCACCTAACATTTGGTGGCCCCACTTGCAACATCCCAATCTTGACAAGGATAAAGAAGCAACAACAAAATTTGTTATTGTGCTATAACTACTAACAACCATGCTAAAAATGTTACCACAACGACCACACTAATGGCCACTCTAGTGGCTATGCTGATGGTGTTGTCAAGCACACATTGGTGTACGCTATGGTGGACATCTTCCTATCTTGTCGCAAGGATCTAGGAAGGTCCCCTAGTAGAGCATCATTGCTATAATCACCATGGACTACCTCCACCATAAATTCCATAATGTATTGCCCTTATGTCTATAAATGGGGACTAGCTTGCCCTTCTAGACCATGACCAAGCCCCACAATACACTTAGGGAGAGAGAGAGAATAGGATGGCTCCTTCAAACCATAATTAGGAGTATATGTGAGAAGCGAGCTTTTGAAGAGAGCTTTTATGTGAGTTATTTTTAGCAACCTCCAATTTTTGTTCCACATAGTCCACTTGTTTCACTTTCTTGTTGTGGATATATATCAAGCTATTATGGAATTATGATATTTACGATGTTTATCAAAACTCACTATGAAAATAATATGCTTTTATTTTTCTTATTTTATGGATTTTATCTACTTGCCACATTATCCATGACTAGATTATCAGATGGCGTTATGCGAAATAAATATTTTGAGAAAGCGCATTTTATTATGTAGGAATTAATTATAGCTAAGTGCTACTTGGCATGGAATTACTATTTTTTGTGTGTTCTTAGCACAAGAAAATTGTAGCTACACACGTGCAATTTATCTAGTTGGACACTATTATTTTGAAAGGCCTAGAAGGCTTGGTTATTATTTTTAAAAACCTTAGTTTAGGTTTATTTGATAGAAGTTAGAAATATTGAAGAAAAAGCATGTCATTTGATAGGAGTTACAAATATTGGAGCAAAAGTATGGCTTTCATGAAAAGAAAGCAAAGGCCCAAAAGGAGATGCTTTTCAATGCTATTTTTAGCATAAAAGCTTAATACAAATTTGAATACATGCATAGGAAAGGTGCTTACCTATGCATGGGGGGAGATTATACCCAATAATCTTCTATCATGCAAATCTTGTCTATTTTCTCTTGTCTCTTGCAAATTGGTTCTTTCCCTATTTTCTATCAATATTTGGCTATTGTATGATGAAGGCTAGCAAATATTGGTAATAGAGAGAGATGGTGGGCAGGTCAACATCACAATGAAGGAGTACTCAACTCAACCACTCATTAAATTTTACTACAAGTATGAAAACATTCTAGGCATACACTACTTGGAGCCCTACTATTCATTATGCCTAGTTAAACCTTACACAAAAACCTTCAAAGGGGGTCTTACTTGAATCCAATAGGCCTAGCAATGATCGTTGAAAACCTTTTTCATTGAAACCTCTAGAGCGGCTCAATCTAAAGTAGCCTTATATCTAGACAAAGAATGTACAAACCAAGAAAAACCACCAAAGAATGTGTTATGGCTTCAAGGATATGTATTAGTACACTTGAACCATAAAAAACATGTATAAAGATGCATTTATAATTCTGGACGACCAAGTGGGACACCTTTACCCTTGAATGATCATAGAGAAATTCCAAGTTTTACTTTGAATTTTTATTAACTAAATTTGAAAATAAAAAAATATTTCTCAATATTCATTAATATCTAATAATATTTAAATATTATCCAAATTGAATTTGTGATAAGTAGATCAAATTATTATAGTAGTATTAATTTTTAAATCTCTATTATCCATATTACAATAATTTACTTTAGATATTAAAATATTTTATTTTATCTTTATATAGAATATATATTATATACATACATATATATATATATATGTATGTATGTATGTATGTATGTATGTATGTATGTATGTATGTATGTATGTATATATACATACATACATATATATATATATATATATACGTATGTATGTATATATAGAGCATTGCACATTTAGTTTCTAAGAAGCCTAAATAAATTTTGCATTAACTTAGGCTTTAGAAATCACATTATGATTGATCCTTCTGAGTGATCCTCTTGCTCTCAAGGATATCTTGTTGTCTTATTTTCTTTTGTAGAGATGTTAGGACATGTTGATTGTTGTTGCATTTAATATTCTTCTCTATGTTGATGTTACTTTTAGTAGTGTGAATGTTTTTGTTACTTTTAGTAGCGTAAATACTTGCATTTGTTATTACATTACTTTCAGTAGGGTAAATATTACTTTTGGTTACTTTTATTCTTTAGTTATTACACTAAAACATTACTAAAGTATTATTTGATCATTTATCTTGGTTTCACACACACACACACACACACACACACACAATCTCTCTCTCTCTCTCTCTCTCTCTCTCTCTCTCTCTCTCTCTCTCTCTCTCTCTCTCTCTCTCTCTCCAATTGTGATTATTTAGGCACTTCAGTGTCTGTGTATACTAGTGTCTAGCTATTAAAATATTATTATCTATTTATTCAATATACTAACAAAACATTTTTTTGAGAAAGTTTAGGTTATGGAATTATGGAATTTATCAGAATTCACTATAAAATGAAACTAATGGAGTTGATCAAAATTAATTATGAAAATAAGATGATTTTTATTTTATTTATTTTTAGAAATATTATCTATTTATCACATGATTCTTGACTTGTTACACATGTACACACATATGACATTCGCCACATTATGCCTAAAAGATAGATTGAAGGATACTAATGTGCTTTGTGTTTTGGCATGCATATTATTAAGTGAATTAATATTTTTTAAAAAATATTGAGTATAAATAACCTTTAGGTGAATCTATATAATAAGAATAATATTTATCTATTACATGTTTAAGCTTCTTTTTACTGGTAATTTTAACTAAATTATTGTTCTTTAGTGCTATTACTTTATTTAGTTTAATCTCTTTAATATAAATAATACTAGAATATTTGATTTAAGTTATGTTTTATTATTTTCTTTATGTAGTTTATTTTTAAAAAGCTTTACTAGCTTTCTTTATAAAAGTAGCAAGATTATATGCAAAATAAGAGAAGAGGGTAAAAACTTAATTTTGTTATTTCTCTCTCATTTGAATTGGGAATTGAGAGCTTTTAGAGTCATTTCAGAGGTTGTTTCAATTGCAATGGTGATGTCAAAATGGCATGACTCAACATACAAAAATTTATGCATCAATTATAGCCAGCTACATGAAACTTCTTAATATACAAAACTTTATAGTTTGATTGATGTTTATATTTTCTTTGCAATTAGATATATATCATGAATGTAAATAGGGAAGGGTGGGCCTTATTGTGTATCTTTCTCTTGTTCTTTGTGTAGTTAACTTATTCAAATTCTTATATGTTTAATTAAGTTGCTTACATCTAAGACTTGAGATACTAGTTGCTTACATCTAAGACTTGAGATACTAGTTCACCATGTAGTTCGCTTTGTAATTGTCTATGGTAAAAAAAATTCTAAGACTTAAGATACTAGTTCACCATGTAGTTTGCTTCATAATCGTCTATGGTAAGAAGAGGTTATTGGCAAAATCTAATAATCTCTCATTGTTCTATGATCAAGATTGGTAGTAATAATCATATGTATTTAGTGAAGTATAGAAATCATTTTGTGGAAGAATCTCAATGGATTTAAAAGTTAGTGCTAGCTCTGACTTATGACCTCCTGACTTATGACCATCTAATAAATGCGTACCACTGATAGCCACGTTAATGTCCCACAGACACAGATTCATTGCATGAGGTAGTGTTTCGTGAAAATCCATGGAACCTTATTTTCATAATAAGGTGCATATTCATCACATGAGGCAATACTAGCATGTGGCTGATCACTCGTGTGGTTTTGTTTGTTTTATCAATTGAGAGTAATTGCTTTTTGATCCCTATGAAATATTATGGAATTACGGCATTCATAATATGATTTATCAAAATTCACTATGAAAATAGGATATTTTTTATTTTAATTATTTTTATAGATTTTATCTATTTATTGCATGATTTGTAACCAAATTATTAGATGGAGTTATGTAGAATAAAGATTTTGAGAAAGTGCATTTTATTGCATAAGAATTAATTATGTTTGAATACTTCTTAGCATAGAATTATTATATTTTTTAGTGCTTCTTAGCACAATGAAATTGTAGGCACACATGTGCAATTTATTCAGATGGATACTATTATTTTGTAAGGCCTAGAAAGCTTGGTTATTATTTTTGTAAACCTTAGTTTGGATCTATTTGATAGGAGTTAGAAATATTGGAGCAAAAATATGGCATTCATGAAAAGAAAGCAAAGGCCCAAAAAAGAGATATTTTTGAATGTTTTTAAAAAGCATAAAAGCTTAATACAAATTATAAATACA